>NW_024100558.1:0-1420000 GCF_016545835.1 Crotalus tigris
GGAGACTCCACACACATTCTAGCTGAAAGGCTTAGGGCGGTCCTGTTAAGATTCAGGAAATCAGGCCTCAAGCTCAGAAAAGACAAATGCCAGAGTGGGGTGCCTTCTACTGAATTTCTGGGATTCAAAATTGATGCTGCTGGGATTCATCCTGCTGAATCCAAACTAACTGCTATTTTAGAAGCACCAAGGCCAAAGTCCAAGGCCGAACTTCAGGCCTTCTTAGGCCTCCTGAATTTCTACAATTCTTTTCTTCCACATAAAGCTAGTGTAGCTGAGCCTCTTCACAGGCTACTAGACAAACAAGCTGTGTGGCTGTGGTCACAAGCAAATGAGGCTTGCTTTAAATAAGTCAAGGCCTTGCTCACTTCTAACAGTGTTCTTGCACATTTAAGAGTTCTCTCAATCCGTGGCATCGCTTGTGATAGCGTACCCCTACGGGGCGTTGGAGCTGTCCTGAGTACCTCAGGTCTGATGGAACTCAGGTTCCTATTGCATACTACTCCAGAACACTGTCTTCTGCCGAGCGCAACTACGCTCAGATAGACAGGGAGGCTCTGGCTGTTGTTTCTTGAATTAAAAAATTCCACGATTTTCTATATGGCAGGCATTTCACGGTCTTCACTGACCATAAGCCTCTGCTGGGACTGTTTACCACACGTAAGCAGACTCCCCACATCATTTCCCCTAGAATGCGTAGGGGGTCTATTTTCTTGTCTGCATATGATTTTTCATTACTCCACAAGCCTGGGAAAGAAATGGGCCATGCTGATGGCCTCAGTAGGGTTGCCTCTGCCAGTAGTAGAAGCTGACCCCGCGCCAGCTGTAAACATTCTATCAATCCAAGCCTTGCCCGAGCTTCCTCTTAGTGCCAGGGATGTTACCGCTGAAACAGGTACAGATCACACACTTTCACGTGTCCGCTCCTGGGTCCTGTCCGGGTGGCCTGAACACTGCCCTAGTCCTGAGTTTCAGAGTTTCTGGTCCAAAAGAAACGAACTGTCCCTTTCTCAGGGTTGTCTGCTTTGGGGAAACAGAGTTGTCATTCCCACCTCCATGAGGACTAGGGTCTTAGAATCCCTCCACGAGGGTCATCCTGGCATTGTTCGTATGAAGGCTCTTGCACGAAGCCACTTGTGGTGGCCTGGTTTAGATAAAGGTATTGAGGCTAGGTACACGCATGCCACATGTGCCAACGATCTCGCCCAGAGATGCCCCAAGCTCCTGTGCATAGATGGGAGGAAACACAGTCCCCATGGTCTAGGGTGCACATGGACTACGCTGGGCCCTGTCAGGGCCAGTTCTTCTTGGTCCTTGTTGACAGCCATTCAAAATGGCTTGAGGTTGTGCCTGTCTCGTCCACCACCACTGCAAAGACTATTCAGGTACTGAGGGGGATTATTGCTGCACACGGGCTGCCAGATGTCATTGTGTCTGACAACGGCCCTCAATTCACCTCCTCCGAATTCCAAGCTTTCTTACAGGCAAACCTGATTCGTCATGCCACATCTGCGCCTTTTCACCCATCCACCAACGGTATGGCTGAACGCATGGTGCGCATCGCAAAGGACGCCTTGAAGTGACTCACCTACGGGGACTGGCATCACAGGTTGGCTGACTTTCTCCTTTCTTATCGCACCACACCGTCCACTTCTACAGGGAGAAGTCCAGCTGAACTTCGTTGAGGGCGCCAACTTACTACTAGACTTGACCGGTTGCATCCGGACAGACTGCCTTCATCTACCTCACATCCTAGGGCACCTAGACAACTACTTGTGCGAGTTTTTTTGTTTTGTTTTGTTTGATTATTTTTTCTTTTTTTTTTTTTATGTTTTTGCTTTGCCACTTGTTTTTTTTTCGCCCGGTTTGGGCTCGCAATTACGGGCCTGGTCATACATGGGTCCCCGCTTCTGTGTCCAGGATCACAGGTCCTCTCTCCTACGAGGTTGCCCTGGACAAAGGTCGTGTCCTGCGTCGGCACATCGACCAACTTCGCTCTAGGCGAGACTTTTCTGCTGAGACTCCTGGGTCTTTTCCAGGGGGGGAGGGGGACCCTTTGGAGCAAAGGGAAGGGCAAGAGTTACTGCCCATCTCCACTGAGGGAGCCACAAATGGCCCGTCCCCAGATTCCGCAATTGCTCCGAAAAGGAAGTCATGGAGCTTACCCACACAACAGGCATCCACGCCTACTCCAGCCAGGGAGTCACCCCGGGGGCATACTCACTTTCCACACATATCACACAGCACTCCAGTCACGGAGGATACCCGGGGGCATCCCAACAAATCATTCCCCGCAAGAGAGCTGGCACACAATTCCCAAAGTTGGCCTGACCTTACCCCAAATCCTACAGGGGGTCAAACATACACAGAGCTAGTCGTGGAACCAAGTCCCGACTACAACACCCCTAGCACAAATCAGGGAACACCTGAGTTTTGGGAAAGTACAGAAACCCACACGAGCCCGACCACAGAATGGGGTTCAGGGAATGGACAGCCTCCTGACAGGTCTTGGACTGACCTAGGAGGTTCTACAGAGACGCCCAGCAGCGGCTATCACTTCAAGGGGCCTGAGGTTCTACAGCTAGGTAGGTCAACCAGGTCACAAAGTAACAGAAGCCCTGGCCTGACGAGCCCGGTGGGCAAGCAAGCAGGCCAGGCATCGGGGCACAGTCCTTGGAAGACACCAGGGCACAATAGAGAGAACAGGCTCACGCCTCCCTCCAGTCAGGGGAATTATGCCAGTAATCCAGAGCTAAGAAGGTCACAGAGAGCAAAGAAATCTCCCAAGTACCTAGAAGACTACATAACATTGCTGGCAAGGCAAAAGCCAGTAATCAGTGGGAGCACTGGGGAGCAAAATGTCATATAAAATAAATGTTGTATGTTGGTAGTAGTTTTAGCCCGGGGGAAAGGGGTGTTATGTCCCGAGCCTTTGCAAACGGCTCGGGCGTTTGCAGGCAGTCCCGGGCAGGTGCAAAGCTGCCCGGGACCAGACAGGCTGTCGCCAGCGCCGTGCGCATGCGCGGGTGCTGGCGCGGGAAAAGTAACCCATTTACCCGGGAGTTGCCTATATAAGAGGCTGCGAGGCGTTTGGGCGAGGCTGAAGCCATCTTCCTGTAGCTGAACGCTGAATAAATGAAACTGAGAACTCCAGCTGCTTCTCGTGTCTGTTTCCCCGCCACGGACTCACACCCCCTATGCTTGTTACGGGAAAAAGCCAATAGGAATTGCTGCTGAGCGCACCAAATTGCTGCTGAGCGTGGCCGGCAAACTTTGCACATGCAAGTTGTCTGCAGCGAACATGAATTGGCAAGAACTTTGCACCCCTCCCTGCTACCCAACTACACCATCTCCTAGTTAGTCCCGAAGATACCTGGAGGAGACTGGAGTGGCAACGCCACGGTAACTTTCTCTTGATCTTCGGCCTTGCTAGGGCAATAATGGCTGTGGGCGCAAGAGGCAGGGGCAGTGGGGCTGCTGCGGGCAGGGGTGCGGCGGTGGCTGGCTGCCCCCCATGCTATGGGAGCCCCGGGGCCCGCTCTACACGGGGCTGCGCAGGGTGGGTGGTGGTGCTGGCGGGGTAGCTGCAGGCAGAGTGTGTCAACAGCAGGCTGCCCCCTGGGGCCAGAGCTGGCGTGGCTGGTGCTTTGGGAGCCGCGGGGCCCACTCTGCATTTATCATATTATAATGTATTCTGTATTATTGTTGCAATGAATAAAATGTTTCTTTTATGTGTGATATTTTTTTTCTTCAATTTATTTGTGTCCTTCTTTTCATTGTAAAAAAGTTGGTCACCTTATTTATATTCATTCCTCTCTCTCTCTGCTTTCTTGAACATGTCAAACATGGCAGTTGAATGTTACTTCTTGTCACACAAGCACCCAGGTACTTAGAGTAGAGAAGCCATATTTTGCACCATTACCAACACTATAAGACAGCAGCTGCTGAATATTAAGGTACTTTTGGTAAACACTAAGTAAATAAAACAATAATAGCAAATCTGAAGATATAATCAACTAACTTTAGTTAAGGCTTTTTTTTCATTCCGTTTTTTCTTTGGCTTGCTATTTCCTGCTCCATTTTGGCCATTGTACAATATTGCTAACCTCAACAGTTAATGATGCAATGGGTATGCATGTATATTAAAGATATAATTAATCAAAGAGTGTAAAACTTTCAATGTGCACCTTTTTGCAAAGCATTAAAAGAGCTGCCTCTTTTCAAAGGCTTGGGTGGCTGTTTGACATTTGCCCATTAACTGCAAATACAGACAAAGGCTTTGCCAGAACTATTACAAAGGAAAGTGGTTATGCTTTTCCATACATGTGCAAAAAACTGAGAAAGTCTTTGAAGCAGCTCTGCCTGGAGGACATGACTACTTTAACACTTTAAGGAGAGCTGTTTGGAGGACCTGGCTGCTTTAATGCTTTAAAGAAGGGGTGCCTGGAGAATATGGCTGTTTTACTGCTTTAAGGAAGGATGCTTGGAGGACGTGGCTGCTTTAAGGAGCAATGCTTTGCATACCCACAATAGCTGTGAGGTTGAGATCCTTGGGTATAAAGCATTTTTTTGCAGGAAATTTTAAAAACTTGATATTTCTTTGTAATTGTTGTTCTCCATTTTTTTTTTTTTGCCTTATGTTTGAGTTGATTGAATAAACTGATGACTAATGTTTTCCCTCTGCTATTATTAGTTAACATTAATTACTTCTTAATAGTCATTTGTCATTTTATCACCTAAGAACACCAATAGAATTTATACAAGGCTTAGGGGCATTTTGGAGAATAAGTCATTACTGACTAGTTGCTTGCTTTGCAGTACGCCAAGCTCCCTCTGAAATTGTTTTAATTAAAAGAATTTACCCCCAAATTTAATGCTGGGGAGGTCAAGGACCTTATGGATCTCAACGGAGGTGTCTGCAGGCATATTGGTCCACCGTGGGCACCATAATTTGCTAATGCATAGTGACAATTCAGACATAAGAATTCTATTTTCCTCCCCGATTGTCAGGCATTGAAGTGAACCCACGTGAACTACTGCATTACAAATCTACTTTATCCTTTTTTAAAAGAGAAAAAGGGGCAAGATGCAATATTTGTGCTCTTATAACCATTTGAGATTTTCTCTGTTCTCCATGATTTCTCTTTGATGATTGCCAAAGCACTGGGATAATTTCAGACAATTCTTTGGCTGTTCAGAAGGGTCAGCCATCTCCTGCAATTGGTTTCAAAATGTCTATTTTTTTTTTCAGTATTCCTTGCATGCATGCACCAACACGATCCAAAGAATAACAAGCAGTAGCTAAAAAGTAGATTTTAAATGAGTATTTTATGGTTGCAGGTCCTTAATGTTGTTGATTTAATTCTTCACCACATGTGCAGTTTCAATTCTCTATTTTTACAATGAATCATTATCAATTTATGCAGTTTTTTTATTGATTTTTGAAATGGGCATGCTGCTTTTCAGAACAGAGCTTGGTTAAAAGGTTTATGAAGATACACTCTGCCCAAAATCCTGTGTTTTTGAACATGCCTGGGTTAAGTCCAAAAAACTCAAATACTGTTGCATTTGCAAAACCTGCTAAGCCTAGTTATTTTGTATGTGTTTGTGTTTGTGTGCAAGAATTTATTCATTTATTTATTATTTCAGTTTGCACAGTCACCTAACCACCATGCAACTAGAGGCCTCTCAATGATACAAAATTTGCAATGCAAACCATTTGAAGAGGTTCTGAAGGATACTAACATTCAAAAGATTGAAAGCAGGCCCATATAACATTCTGGCTCAGGAAGAACCAGAATAAGCCTGTTCTGTCAGCCTAACCTATTTGGATAATCTACATTGCAAACTCAGACAATGAAAACCCAGTCAAGAAAAATAGGTTGTCTGAATGGAATAACAGACAATGGATGATTCATACGGTGTTATGTAGATTTACAGTAATCCGTTAGTATAGAATATAGCTAGGGCAAAAATATCAGCTGCCATATCCAATATCACCCTGGGATACAGCATCAGAAAATTAAGAAGAAAATTCTTGCCATACTTATTGGTGCAGTTGGCCAGCCATTTTCACCCGAAAATAAATCTATACAGCTAAAAACATAGCTTTCAAAACTTAATGTTTTCATTGCTATGATGATGTTTCAACAAGCTATCAATGTTATCTTCTTCCTCAATAACATGTTTACCTGATCTACTCACATCTTCCTTGTTTTCTTGTTTACCTGATCTAATTAGTGGTGCAGAGAATCAAAACTCAGTCTTGGAAGACAATGCATTCCCTTAGAGAGTACTTCAGTTGCAATGCTACTTAAGTATAAAACCACACCTCTTCACAGAGGAGGCATAAAGCAAAGAAAGTTGTAATTAGAAGTAATTAAGGATTTCTGGTTGCTGTTGGATTATCAGAGCATTTCTGAGCTCTGCAGAGACATTTAAAAAAAGAACAGTAATGGGTTTTTTCTCCAGATCTGGATAAATTGTTTACCTGTCCTTCAGATTTATTTATTCATGCACTGCATTCATACCTTACTTTTCTTCTGAGAGCTCAGATGATGCACCTTGGAGGATCTTCCTCCCATGTTATTCTTATTTCATGTTATTCTATTTCACAACCATGTGAAATAGGCTGGGCTAGGAGAAAATGGCTGGTCTAAAAATTCCCCTAAGGAGCTGTGGTAACCATAGACTAGAGCAAGAGGTAAATTTACAATTGTACTTATATGCTGTAGAGAAGATCATAAACTACTTCTCTGTGGGGGGTTTTCTTTCTTTTGTATTTGACTTTTATCCTGTCTTGTCTTGCACTTCTAGTTTTGGGAACTAGCGCTCTGAGCTTGGTTGTTTTCTGCAAACACCATCAAGGACTCCACAGTTCAACCCTTCCAGTTCTAGCTTTCTCTTTGATTTTTTTTTCTTATATTAGCATGCACTGGTTTTTATCTTCCTTTTTTTAAAAAAAATCCTTAATAAAGAAAATTATATTAACATTCCCCCGGTAAGTTCTGTGACTGTGTTAAGATGTGAACTTGAGTCTTCCTGTTTAGCCTTACCAGACATCCACCAAGTCATATCTTCATGTCTTCCATCTAGCAGGCATACCCTTAAAATCAAATATTGTCTGGCTTTTTGAGTATCTAACAAGGTATCTCTTCTGGAGCACTTTCCCTAACTAGTGTTATCTGCAAGTTAACAATCTCCACTCAGTGACCTTGATTAATACCTTCTGAAAGTTTATGCTGCTGCACATCCTAACTAGCTCTCTAACACATTCCTGTGATTGAAAAACCACTCTTTCTGATGCTGGAAAAAGTTGTTTCATATGCATGCAGAACTAAGTGTTCATTTTATTTATTGTGTTTTTTGTTTGATTGTTTTTTGAAGTTTTTCACTGCAGTTTTTTCTCATCAAGAAAATTAATCAATTAGTGCATCCTCCTTAGAGGGCAGCAAACTTAAGAGATTTAGTTTGGGGTTTTTTGTTTCCTAAATCTGAAGAGGTTTGTTGGGGAGGGGGGAGGTTGCCTTTGAGTTTTTTGACTCTTGGACAAGTGCCTCCAGTTTTTGTGGCAAAATTTTTCGGAAGTGGTCTGCCATTGCTCCTTCTTAGGGCTAAAAGAGAATGACTGGTCACCCAGCTGGGTTTGTACCTAATGTAGGACTGGAACTCATGGTCTTGCATTTTTTTGCCTTAACTATTCTATCAAACGGGCTCTCCATAGGAAGTTCCAAATTCAAAATTCAAACAAGAATTTTACTTTACATGTGTTGGAACTGGCTTTCATTGCCTGCATTTCACTGAGATATTTGGACTGTCTCTTTTGATTACATCCACCTGACCCACCAGTGCAGGGTAGTAGGGAATGTTATGGGTCCCCTCTCCTAAGGAAGTACATCTGGTGAGACCCAGAAGAAGGGCCTTCTCCGTGGTGGCTCCCTTTGCACAGAGATTCAACTGGCCCCCACTTTGACACTTTGCAAGGCCCTGAAGACCTGGTTTTGCCAAAGGACCTGATGGGAGTGGAACCTATCAAGTGGTTTATTTGATTGACTGTTTTCACCAGGGGACTGGGGGGATTATTATCTTTATTGTTTTTACCCTTTTTTATACTGGGTTTTTTACTGTTTGTAAGCCTCCCAGAGTCACTGAGATTGAATGGGTGGCCATATAAATCCTCTAAATAAATAAAAATAAATATTCATGGTTCAATGAGCATAAGAGACTCTACTTGCTGAATTCCTCTTAAAATCGTCACTGTCTCTCCTTCATGGGCCATAGAATCATTTGGTTGGAAGGTCTCTTTAAGGTCTTCTACTGTAGTCCAACTCTTTCCCAGAGTTAGAATCCTGAATCACCTAGACATCTCAGAGGTGACTTTGAAGACCTTCAGCAAATCAGTTAGATTGGAGTATCATAAGTCCTTGGATTCTGTAGATACTGTGAGTGGAGATATTACTGGATGATTGGATTTTTTTCCATAATTTGCTACCTTCCACTGGAGATACTTGGATCTCATAGTTGCTGGATTAGCAATAAACTCCAAATACCAGAGGGGGGGGAGTCATAAGCAATGGGAAAAGCAAAGAACTGTATCTGACATGGTTTATCTTCAAGGGATTCATGCTTTACAGTGTATCAGCACCTAGCATTTTTCTTATACTGTATGAATGGGTTTAAAGATTAAACTGGCATTAGAGCTTCAGATGAAAGTATGGTTAAAAAGAATGCAATTAAAATATAGTTGCCTGTTAAGGAATGAAGAACTGCATTGTGGATTGCATACCAAACTATCAAGATACATCATCAGTATTCAAGGCAGTGGATTAAGTCCTTCTGGCCCTTTTTAATGAGCAAGCATTTAGGCTCCAGTAAGAGAGAATTATATTACATTTCACAGATTCAATGAACTCCCTTTTAAGCATAATGCAAATGGGGCAAAGAAACCATTCCAGTGTTTAATTAATTAATTATTAAACAGTCCTTTATTAAAGTTTGGGCATGAACTGCTATTGAGTTTGACCTGGTACCTAAGTGGAAGATGTTTGATGTAAGTTTGAAATGCAAAAATAGGTATAACAGAATAACAGAGCTGGAAGGGACTTGGAGGTCTTTTAGTCCAACCCCCTTCTTAAGTAGGAGATCCTATACCAGATATGTCAAACACAAGGCCTGCAGGCCAGAAGTGGCCTGCAAAGTGGTTTTATGTGGCCCGCGAAGCCATCCTGGAAATAGTGAGGGAACGGCTCCCGCTGCCTTGGCCCCAGCCCAGGCCAGCCAGGAGCCAATGTACAGTTTTGTGGTGGCCATCTATGCTGAAACACATTCAGTCTTTGTTATGTATTAAGCAATTCAAAGGGTCTGTTATAGAGAACGGTTAACTGATTGCTTTATTTAAATCATAGACTCTCTGTCTGTATAACTTTAAGCCTTGTGTTTTAGGCGGGAATGAGTACTTTAAACTGATTGGCCACTGCCTAGTGGCAGTACGTATAAATATAAGTCAAGCAGCTGCTAGAGTTTGCTTCTGTCAGAACCTAATAAAGACTGTTAATTCAACTCCACGTCTTCAATGTCTCGCTGTTCTCACTACACAACAGTCTTAGCTCCACAAGGCCGTCTGGAAACAACAAGGAACCATCCCCTGCCACATCAGCCCCACCCCCTGGGTGCATGCTGGGCAGGTGTCACCCTTTGTGAGGAATGAAGAAATGTACCATCACCTGGAAGTAGCCAGAAAATGGCCCTTGTTGCATCCTTCGTGAAATGGCAAGACACGAGAAGCAGTTGTAGTTCTCAGGAAACTTTTTTATTCTTTAGTTCAGCTTACAATTAGAAGATGCCGACAACGCCCAAACTCCTGGCCTCTTATATAGGCCATCCCCGGGTCAATCTGCAACTTTTGGCGCGCCAGCACTTGCGCATGCGCACAAGTACTGGCGACAGCCTGTCTGGTCCCGGGCAACTTGCACCTGCCCGGGACCGTTTGCAATGTCCCGAGCCTGCTTGCACAGGCTCAGGACATAACACCCCTTCCCCCCGGGCTAAAACTATTCCTTATACCATAATAACACATAACTCATTTCTTTAGTGTAGTGCCATGTTCCCCCAATACCAGGTATTCCCTGTTTTCCATCAGTCTCAGTGCTTTATTTTTCTACTAGCTCTGTTTTGCCAAGAGGGTTACAAAATCCTCCAAATACTTAGGAGATTTCCTTGCTCTCTGTGACCTCCTAAGCTCTGGGTGCTTACCAAGTACCCTTTGACTGAGGGGTGATGCATGCCTGTCCCCCCTATTTTGCCTTGGGGGTTCCCAAGGGCTGTGCTCCACTGCCTGGCCTGCTTACTTGCCCACCGGGCTCGTCAGGCCAGGACTTTTTTCTCTGTGTGACCTGGTTGTCCCGCCTAGCTGTAGGCTCTCTGGCCCTTCTAAGTGACTGTCACTGTTGGGCGTTTCTGTAGAACCTCCTAGGTCTGTCCAAGACCTGTCAGGAGGCTGTCTGTCCCCTGAATCCCGTTCTGTGTCTGGGCTTGTGTGGGTTTCAGTACTGTCCCAAAACTCAGCTGTCCCCTGAGTGTAGTCAGAGGTGTTGTAGTCGGGATTTGGTTCCTCGACCACCTCCCTGTCTGTTTGCCCCCTTCTGGGGACAAGGGTAGTGTCGGGCCAACTAGAAGGAGTGTGTGCCAGCTCTCTTGCGGGGAATGGTTTATTGGGATGCTCCCGGGTATCCTCTCTGACTGGAGTACTGTGTGATGCGGGTGAGTAGTGATTATGCCCCCGGGGTGACTCCCTGGCTGGAGTAGGCGTTGAAGCCTGGTATCTAGTTGGGCTCCTTGAATTCCTGTTTGGAGCACTCGCGGAATCTTGAGATGGGCTGTTTGTAGCTTCCCCATTGATAATGGGCATCATTCCATGCCCCTCCCTTTGCCCAAAGGGCTCCCCCTCCCCCCCTGGAAAAGACCCAGGAGTCTCAGCGGGAAGGTCCCAACGAGAGCGAAGTTGGTCAATGTGCCGCCGCAGGACACGACCGTTGTCCAGGGACACCTCGTAAGACAGAGGACCTGTGACCCTGGATATAGAAGCGGGGACCCATGTATGACCAGGCCCGTAATTATGAGTCCAAACCGGGGCACCCACAAGTAGTTGCCTAGGTGCCCTGGGGTGTGAGACAGAAGGAGGCAGTCTGTCCGGATGCAACCGGTCAAGCTTGGTAGTCAGTTTGCGCCCCCAACGAAGTTCAGCTGGGCTTCTCCCTGTAGAAGTGGACGGTGTGGTGCGATAAGAAAGGAGGAAGTCAGCCAACCTGTGATGCCAGTCTCCGTAGGTGAGTTTCTTCAAGGCGTCCTTGTGATGCGCACCATGCGTTCAGCCATACCGTTGGTAGACGGGTGGAATGGTGCAGAGGTGGCATGACGAATCATGTTAGCCTGCAAGAAAGCTTGGAATTCGGAGGAAGTGAATTGAGGGCCGTTGTCAGACACAATGACATCTGGGAGCCTGTGTGCAGCAAAAATCCCCCTCAGTACCTGAATAGTCTTTGCAGTGGTGGTGGATGAGACAGGTACAACCTCAAGCCATTTTGAATGGCTGTCAACGAGGACCAAGAAGAATTGACCCTGAAAGGGCCCAGCGTAGTCAATGTGCACCCTAGACCATGGAGACTGTGTTTCCTCCCATCTATGCACAGGAGCTTGGGGCATTTCAGGGCGCGAGCGTTGACAAAGGTGGCATGCATGCACCTTAGCTTCAATGTCTTTGTCTAGGCCAGGCCACCACAAGTGGCTGCGCGCAAGAGCCTTCATTCGTACAATGCCAGGATGACCCTCGTGGAGGGAACCTAAGACCCTAGTCCTCATTGAGGTGGGAATGACAACTCTGCTTCCCCAAAGCAGACAACCCTGAGAGGTGGACAACTCGTTCCTTTTAGACCAGAAACTCTGAAACTCAGGACTAGGACAGTGCTCAGGCCATCCAGACAAAACCCAAGAAAGGACACGTGAAAGTGTGTGATCTGTGCCCGATTCAGCAGCTACATCCCTGGCATTCAGAGGGGACTCGGGCAAGGCTTGGATAGAAAGAAGATTGATAGCTGGTGCGGGGTCAGCTTCTATTACCGGCAGGGGTAATCTACTGAGGCCATCAGCATGGCCCATTTCCTTCCCAGGCTTGTGAAGTAGGGAAAAATCATATGCAGACAAAAAGATAGACCACCTGAGCATCCTGGGGGAGATGATTTGGGGGGGTTGCTTACGTGTGGTAAACAGTCCCAGCAAAGGCTTATGGTCAGTGAAGACTGTGAAATGCCTACTATATAAAAAATCATGGAATTTTTTAATCCCAGCAACAACAGCTAAGGCCTCCCTGTCTATTTGAGCATAATTACACTCAGCAGAAGATAATATTCTGGAATAATATGCAACAGGAATCTGAGTTCCATCAGACCTGAGGTGGCTCAGTACAGCTCCTACCCCATAAGGGGAAGCATCACAAGCGATGCACACAGGAAGGGATTCATTGAAATGTGCAAGTACACTGTTAGAAGTGAGTAAGGCCTTGATCTCATTGAAACTTGCCTCATGTGTTTGTGACCACTGCCACACTGCCTGTTTATCTAATAGCCTGTGAAGAGGCTCAGCTACACTAGCCTTATGTGGAAGAAAAGAATTGTAGAAATTCAGAAGGCCCAGAAAGGCCTGTAGTTCGACCTTAGACTTTGGCCTAGGGACATGCATAATAGCTTTTAGTTTGGATTCAGCAGGGTGAATCCCAGCAGCATCAATTTTGAACCCCAGGAAATCAGTAGAAGGTACCCCAATTTTGCATTTGTCCTTTTTAAGTTTGAGGCCTGTTTTCCTGAACCTTGACAGGACAGCCCTCAGCCTTTCAGCTAAATTGTGTGTGGAGTCTCCTGCAATTAAGACATCATCAAAGTAGGGGCAAACCCCTGGTATACCCTGTAGTGTGTTTTCCATTACGCTTTGGAAAATCCCAGGAGTGACATTTACTCCAAATTGTAGCCTCTTTACCTTGAAGGCTCCTCTGTGGGTCACAATGGTCTGAACTATAGCAGCAGCAGCATCAACAGGCAGCTGTTGATATGCTTGAGCTAGGTCAAGCTTTGCAAAAACACGCCCCCCCTTGAGGGAGGCCAGAATATGGCTGACCACAGGAACAGGGTAGGCATGTTGCTGCAATGCCTTATTCAGAGTGCATTTGTAATCAGCACAGATGCGAATGTCCCCATTTGCCTTGAGAGGCGTGACAATGGGGGTCTCCCAGGGACTGGAGTCAACAGGTTCTAGAATCCCTTGTTGGATCAGTTTATCCAGCTCAGTGTCAATTTTACTCTTTAAAGCAAAAGGGACCCTTCTTGCTTTAATTCTAATGGGAGTGACAGTGGGGTCTAGCTTTAGTGACACAGGGAGTCCTTTGAATGTGCCCAGCTGGGGGCTGAAAACATCTGCAAATTCTTTGCAGACTTCCTGTAGGTCGAGTGTTTGTAGACTGTTGAGCCCTGTGACGTGTATCCCCAAGGCCTCAAACCACTTGAGTCCTATGAGACTCGTTCGTTCACCTCCTACTACTAATAGGTCTAGTGGACCCTCAAAATCCTTATATTGCACGTTAAGGGTGGCCTCCCCCTTAACACACACTCTGGAGTTTTGAAAGTCTGTTAGCACGTCAGAAGGCCTCAACTTGGCCTGGATTCCGCTGCCGGAACAAATCTTCCTAAATGTATGCATAGAAATGATTGAAAATGCAGACCCCGTGTCCAGTTCCATAGTTAATGGAACCCCTTGTAGCTTTACCTTAAGTGATAGCTTTTTCTTAATAGGCTTCTGTGTGCCTGTCCTATAGATGCTTCTTCGCAAAGAACAAAACCCACCCTATTCTGGCTGGGACCCCTGGTACCTTTCAGGCACAATTCTTCCTGAGATTGTACCTTCTGACGGCCCAGGCACACAGCTGCAATGTGTCCTTGTTTTCCGCACGCCCTGCAGATAGCGGAGCGGAACTTGCAGTCGGTTCTCTTGTGGCAACCTCCACAGCCGATGCACTTGGGGAGAGCTGAAGAGCTTCCTTTTTGTTTCCCTTCCTTTGTGGGGTGGAGACAGTCAACTTCCTCGTCCGGATCCTCCTCAGAGTTTCTTTGGACTTCTTCCTGGTGCACGGATGCAGCATCTGGACTGTTCCTGATCGGCTGCATGTTCTTGATGGCGCCGCCCACTGCTTCTTCTGCGGTGACCTCTCTCAAGGCATCTTGGAAAGACAAGTCCTCCTTAGCAAAAAGTCTCTGTTGTAACTCTCGATGCCTTAGCCTACATACGAATCTGTCCCTCAGTCGTTCTTCGAGGTCCTTGAACTTGCAATGTTTGGCGGCTTTCCTTAATGCGGCGATGTACTCCTTGGCCGATTCTCCGGGTCATTGATCCCTCTGCTCGAAGGTGTGGCGCCACGCGATGACGGACATCTTAGGCTGGAAGTGCTCCTTCAGTAGCTTTTTTAGATCTGCGTAGCTGACAGAATCTAAAGGAACAGGTGCTGCAAGGTTCTCGGCGATTTCGAATGCGTCTTGACCGCAAACGCACAGCAGGGTGGCAGCCTTCAAACTATCTTCCCTCACTTGGTTCACTTTGAGGTAGTTTTCCACCCTGGCTACGTAGGACTCCCACCTCTCTGGATGTGAGATGTCGAATTCCGAAAGCCTTCCAATTTTTGCCATTTTTGTAGAAGGAAGGGTCTATCAGCCAGCCTACCCCCGAATGCACGCTGGATTGGCGGGTAGCTGCCGAGTCAACGCCGTTCCTGCCGCTCAGGACTCCTCGGGTAAGCTTACACCTTTTTGTTGATGTAAGGCAATCCCATCCTCATTGCCAGTGTTGCGTCCTTCGCGAAATGGCAAGACACGAGAAGCAGTTGTAGTTCTCAGGAAACTTCTTTATTCTTTAGTTCAGCTTACAGTTAGAAGACGCCGACAATGCCCAAACTCCTGGCCTCTTATATAGGCCATCCCCGGGTCAATCTGCAACTTTTGGCGCGCCAGCACTTGCGCATGCGCACAAGTACTGGCGACAGCCTGTCTGGTCCCGGGCAACTTGCACCTGCCCGGGACCGTTTGCAATGCCCCGAGCCTGCTTGCACAGGCTCAGGACATAACAGCCCTCACCTACTTCAAATATCCGGCTTGATGGGCTCCGGGGGAGGGGTTTCGGCAGGCAGCAGGACACTCTCCTTACAGCGCTGAGAGGCTGAGCTGAGCGGCGTGAATCTGAAAAGAAGCACGATGCTGCCCAGCCCCCAGCCTGCCCGGTTTTGGTAGGCAGTGGGGCGCTCTCCTCACAGCACCAAGAGCTGAGCTGGGTGACGCGAATCTGATGAGAAGTGCAATGCTGCCTAGCCCCCAGCCTGCCCGATTTCAGCAGGCAGCAAGGTGCAAAGCTGACAAGCTTCACACTGCCCGGCTCAACCTCTTGGTGCTATGAGGAGAGTGCTCCGCTGCCTGCCGAAACCAGGCAGGCTAGGGGCTGGGTGGCATTGTGCTTCTTTTTGGATTCATGACACCCGGTTCAGCCTCTTGGTGCTGTGGGAAGATTTTCTTTGGTTCAGATCTCCAGCTGGGAAGCAGACCTTCAGCTTAGGCAAAAGAACTGACACAGAACGAAGCAAGCTGACAGAAAGTAGGTTTATTTACAGAAACCAGATGAAGTAATGATAAAGCAATGGTTTCGGGACTAGCTAGTATCTTCCCAAGGTGAGGGGTCCTGTTCTTATACCCCTCAAGTTATTGAGATTATGATTTAACTTTTGAAAGGATTTTTGTTAATTTATTTCCATCTAGTTTGTGTCTGCTTTGGCCGGTAGCGATTAATACTGTCTTCAGGAAGTATTCCTTTGTTTATGCAAATATGTTCCTATATGGTTCATGTCTGTCTTGTTAGTGTTACAAAAGTTCTACCTAGTGAGATTGATGGGTCTAATTGTTTTCCTAAGGCACGAGTCTGTGGTTTTCCTGTCTTCCAAATGTTTCTTTTTTGTTTGGCAGTTTGCCCAGAATGGCTCAGGGGAGGGGGAGTGAGAATGAGAGACAGGAAAAACTTTTCTCTTTGGTCCTTTTAAATTCGGTTTGGCTTATCCTTTAATGGTTCTTTTCCTGAGGTGAACCCCCTCCTTCCTGGGTTCATCTACATCCGAGATGGCAGTTTTATGGGTCTGGGTTTCCTTTGTGATATTTGATTGTAAGATTTCTTTTCTTTTAAAGGAAATTGCCCACTTGTTTTGGGGTTTGGACGAATTCTAAAGTGTTCTCTTTTGGTGCTAATGGCTAGTCATCTCTCAGTGCTGTGAGGAAAGTGCCCTGTTGCCTGCCGAAACTGCGCAGGCTGGGGGCTGGGTGGCATCGTGCTTCTTTTTGGATTTGTGCCGCCCAGTTCAGCCTCTTGGTGCTGTAAGGAAAGCGCCTGGTTGCCTGCCAAAACCGGGCAGGCTGGGGGCTGGGCGGTGTTGCGCTTCTTTTCAGATTCGCACCGCCTGGCTCAGTCTCTCGGCACTGTGAGAAGAGCGCCTTGCTGCCTGCCAAGGCTGGGGGTTGGGCAGCATCATGCTTCTTTTCAGATTTGCGCCGCCTGGCTCAGCTTCTCGGCACTGTGAGGAGAGCACCTTGCTGCCTGCCGAGACCAGGCAGGCTGGGGGCTGGGCAGCGTCGTGCAGGTAATGTTGACTCTCCCACTGCTCATGGCATCCCCTTCCCCAGAGCCCACCAAGCCAGATATGTGAAGTAGGTGAGGGCCATGTGCTGGCAATTTCCAGGCGATGGTGCATTTCTTCGTTCCTCACGAAAGGTGACACCTCCCCAGCTGCGTTTCTTGTCTGTTTTTCTCCCTCCCTCATCTCAAATATTTTCCCACCACTCTGTATTTAGGAAGGAAGAAAGGAAAGAAGGAGAGGGAGGGTCTGAAGGAAGTCCTGCCTTAGTCCTGCCCTGCTGCCCTTTCTCCATCCCCTTGCCCCCTCCTCCTGACCTATCCTGGGGGTCTCCCATCCTATTGCTAAGGAAGCTTTGGATACAAAGCCGGGTCTCCTCCCATGGAGAGGGAATGGGCCTCCCTCTGACTTTGCGCTCATACCCATCATAAGCAACCTGGCTAAGGAGAGCAAGTACAGCAGCAGCAGCAGCCTTGAGGAGGAGGCAAGTGCAGCTGGGTGCCCCCTTGGGGAAGTGGGGCTGGGCTTGGTGCCGCAGGTGCTCAAGGGCCAGGATGGGCATTTGACCTCTGCTACCCAGGGCTCTGGGCAGCCTGCACCACATTTCAACCCCTCCGCATGGCCTCAGAGGAACAGTGAAGCTCCTCCAGTGGACCATGCCTTGGTACTTGCCCTGGTCCCACCCTCTTCTGCCAGAGACCCTCAGATTTGTCCCACTCCTGCCCAGGCCCCTACAGGCCCCCTTGATGTGAACAATGTAGAGCTGGCCATGCCCACCCAGTAGGCCACACCCACTCCACCCACGCCAACCCAGTAGGCCACACCCACCCTGGCCACCCCCCCCCTAAGGGAAACCGCAATGCTGATGTGGCCCTCAATGAAATTGAGCTTGACACCCCTGCCCTATACCATTCCAGACAAGTGGTTGTCCAATCTCTTCTTAAAAGCCTCCAGTGCTGGAGCACCCACAACTTCTGGAGGCAAGTTGCCTTTAAATAAATAAGTATATTGCTTAGCAGACTTGGCATTTGACATTTGCAAATCATCTTCTGGGGAAGGGAAGGAGGAAGGAAGAAACTGTTGTAAGAACAAACAACAGCCATTGATCTATGGGAATACAGATATTGTTGCTTCTCATAATTGTTAGCTTAATTAGAGAGCAAACAGTGGAAGATAATTCTTCATCTTTTTTCATATTTGTCCATAGAAAAAATGCAAAGACAACAGCAAATGGACAATTCTCACTCCGAGATTAAACTCCAACAGGTTCTTTAGAGGCTACATATCAAGGATCAGGCTCTCAGTCAGGGTAAAGTCCAAAATCTCTTAGGATACTACAATATGCTGTAAAAAGCTTGTTTCCCTAAAGCACTCTGTGATCTTTAACTTAATAGTGTTGCTTAGCAACACTGGAGCATTTCTCTAAATAATTGCTGGTATATCAAAGGTAGCATTAGGAGTTTAGAGAAAGGGGGCACCTGATCCTGACAAGGTGGATGCATCAAAAAGAATGTGTGTTATCATATATTAGACATGTTCTCCAAATTTCTAAGGTTGTACAGAAGATGAGACACCATAATGAGGAAGCACAGTGAAGAATTCATTAACAGCAAGAGGAGCTCAAGAAATATTCAGGAATTCTGCAGCTTATAATCACGGGGAGGTATAAAATGAGCTTGTAGCCACAATTCTGCTTTCTTGCATTCTTACAAAGATACACATACACACTTATACTCATGTGAAGAATGCTGCTCGTAGGGCAGGCCACTGAAGTAGAAGCTTAGAATGATACTCAACAGAAAGAGCAAGAAGGCCCTATAAAATAGATCTAACTTTCCACATTTAGAAATAATTGAAATAATTCTATTACCCTGGAAATCTCCATGAAATCCATAGTCTAACATTATCTAGCCACATATAGTTTAGGCAAGATGCAGAAGTAGAGTATTTTGGAAGTCCTTAATAATTTTTAATTAAGTAAGAAGTCATGCTAAGTGAAAATGGTTATGTAAAAAGAGGGCCACATGATTTTTGCCAAGGATTTGATCATGAAGTGCCAATGAAAGCACTTTATGGAATAGAGATAACATGAGATCATTTTAGTGGATGATCTTTGTTGGGACGCACATGGGGAGAATACATGCCTTTTGCTCCTACTTGACTTCTCACATCTTTACATACTATTAACCATTGTATCCTTCTGGATCACTCATGAGAGTTGGAGATTAGAGGTCTTATTTATAGTGGCTTCACTTCTTCTTTATCAGGCTGTTCCTGTCAGTTGTAATAAGGGAGGAGATGTTGACTTTGAATATTCCTTGTTGGGTGTCTCAAGAACTTCAGGGAGATGCCATATTTCAAGGTGGTGTGAAGCTTCAGCAGTATGCTGATGACATCCAGTTCAGTTATACTTTGTCACCCAGGACTAAGCCAGAGATTTTGCTTTAAAGATTTTGTCTCAGGATACTGAGAATGTCTGGATAGGGCAAAATAAACGGTGGTTGAACCTGAACAAGAAGGAATGACTATTTGTTCAGAGATCTGCTGGTTCTCTGTCTGCTCTGGTGATTACTCTGCACCTGCTGTTAAGGAGAAGGCATGTGAATTGAGTTTCCAACCTACTGCTTAAGGAGAGTTATGGTTAAGAGGACCTCACTCAGCTCCACCTCTATCTGAAGCTGGAAGACTTTGCAATGAGAAGTCATGCCCTCATTAACATACATGTAGACAACAAATACAAAAAAACAAGTGATAGGTTGGATAGGAAATTCATATGAAGATTGGAAAGGTTCATATAAGAAACATTCACATGGGAAAAAATTGTAAGGGAAGTTTGAAAACAAAAAAAAAAATATGGGTCTTGATTAACCTCTCTTCAGAAGCCATGCCACAGTTCAGGCATCAACCTTTGTATGAACAAAACTGAGAAATCAGTTTCAGTTTCAAAGGAGTGATTCTAAATGAGAGGAAAGAAACATTTTACCCTCTTGTCTTCCTCCTTAAAAAAGTTTAAGTGTTATACCTAAATTGCATAATTTTGATTGCCCATTATCTTTAAACTCTGCAATTTTGTCGCTTACCATCTCCTCAGCTCTTTGCAGAACTATAAAAATATCTGTGTGCATATATATGGGATATAATATTTTCACTACATTCAGACAATAAACAAATATATTTAATACAGCATAAAAATAGGAACATATGCTTTAGAATTGTGCTTGGAAACTTTTATGTTTTGGGGTTCGGGGCATTGAAGCAAGACACAGGTTGTAATCAAGTACTTCTTTATTCGTTCCTCAACTCAACTCCCCACCAAGCAGGCGCGCAGGCCTTTTATAGTCTCCCCAAACCCAGGCAGTCCAGCCAATAGGGAAGAATCTTTTTTCGCGCCTTGCACATGCGCACAAGTCTGGCGCCAGCCAGTCTGGTCTCGGGAAGCTTTTCGGTTGCCTGGGACCGTTTGCAACATTTCTGGGCCTGCTGAAATGCTTCGGCAGGCCCAGGACACAACAACCCTCCCCACAGAACTCTTGGAATATTTCTTCCAACAGGCATCTTTATTAAGAGGAAATGGTTGCAGGTGTTCTAGACAGGACTTGGGGGCCAAGCTCTATGGTTCAAGGTTTTAAGGGGTTTCCAGCAACCCCACCCCACCCCACCATCCTTCCAGTGACAATCCCAGGTGTGACATTTCCACCCCCTTTTTCCTCACTGCTGGCGGAAGGGAGACTTCAGAGGGGAGTAGATGAAAGCTGATGGCCCCATTGTTATGGTTAGTCCTTTTGGTGGTATCCACATTCAGTCCCTTTTGTACCAAAAGAAGTGAGGGCCATAAAACCCCTTTGTTCACCCCCTTCCCCTTCATCGTACGACAGAATCCAGAGAAGGCAGAAATGGGGTTTTCCATAGTCGATAACTAGAGAAGAAATATAATTGGATTCTGACATCCTGCCCCCTTAAAAATAAGAGAGATCCACCTGTAAAGACAAAACATGTATAAAAGTTAGGCTGGCTTGTTAGGGTACTCTGTGTGAAATTTCTTTAATAGCTTCAGGGCTCTGACATGATGTTTATGGACCCACTCTGAGGCTGGGAGGTGTTTCCATGCAACTAGGTACTGAGTCGCTCCATGATATCTCCTAGAATCTAGGATTTCCTTTATTTCAAAATGTTGTTCGCCCTCCACCATGAATGGAGGTGGTGGTGGGGGGATTTTTGGCCGTAACAATGACTGATGCTCTCTTTTCAGCAAGCTGCAATGAAAAATTGGGTATATATGCCTGAGATTTTTGGGTAATTCTAATTCTACTGTTACTGGGTTTATGATTCTTTTAATTGGAAAAGGCCCTATATATTTTGGTCCAGGTTTTTTACAGGGTTGTAGGGACTTTAGGTATTTTGCAGATAAGTACACCATTTCTCCTATAATGAATGGTGTAGGCTCAACCCTTTTTTTATCGGCTTGTGCTTTGTATGCCTGCCTAGCTTCATCTAATGCTTTTCTAACTATTGGCCAGGTGTTTTGTAATTGTTCCATCCATTCTTTCAGTGATGGGATCGTTGGTTCATTTGGGGTTAATTCTGGCATGGGGTTGAAACTTTGACCTATTTGAAAAGGAGTGTAACCTGTGCTTGAGTGGACTGCATTATTGTAAGCAACTTCTGCGAAAGGGAGTAGGTCTGTCTAATTTGTTTGCTGAAAATTAATAAAGCATCTTAAATATTGTTCAAGTACAGAGTGACAGCGTTCTGTTTGTCCATCCCCTTGTGGATGATGGCTAGAAGTCAGTCCCTGAGTGGTCCCTAAGAGGGATAAAAATTCCTTCCAAAATGCAGACGTAAATTGCACTCCCCTATCAGAGATGATGCGTTGGGGTGCCCCATGCAATCTGTAAATGTGCTGGATGAAAAGTTTCGCTAAGGCTTTTGCGGTGGGAATCTTTTGGCAAGGGATAAAGTGCATTTGTTTGGAAAACAAGTCTGTGACCGTCCAGACAACAGTATTCCCATTGCTTTCTGGTAATTCCACTATAAAATCCATGGCTATTTCCCTCCAGGGGGCTGAGGGATTTGCTACTGTTTGTAACAGTCCGGGTGATTTCCTTTGCAACCTCTTTGCAGTTGTACACTTTGGGCAGCTGGCCACGTAACTTTCTATGTTCTTTTTTATGGATGGCCACCAAAATTGCTGTTTAATTAAGTGTAATGTTTTTACAAATCCAAAATGCCCTGCTGATCTTGTGTCATGGCAAAGCTGCATGAATGTGACTCTTTGGGTTGTTGGTATATATAACTTTTCCCCCACCCAAGGCAGCCCGTCTCTCATTGTGCACACATTTTTGTTTTTCTGGAACCATTCATCTGTTTCCAAACTTTTCCGGAATTCAATTCCGGTTTGGCTGCCCAGCTGTGGTTTTAATTTAGCTTGGGCTCTGGTGGTTACTGGCGCTGCCAGTTGTGATTCTACCATCATCGGTTTAGAGTCAGTGGCTCGCGTGCTGTTATATTGGGGCCAGGAAGTTCTTTCCCCCCGGCAAATGCTTGAGCGTAAATTGGAACTGGTGAAAATGCTGGGACCAGCGGGCTTGCTTGGGATTGAGCTTCCTGGGTGTTTTCAGGGCTTCCAAATTTTTCTGGTCAGTCCACACCTGGAAGGGGATTTTGTTGCCTTCCAGGAATTGTCGCCACGTGAGTAATGCCCAACGTATCCCGTAAGCCTCCTTCTCCCATACGGGCCAGCACTGTTCCGGTTCCGTTAGTTTCTTGGATGTATATGCACAGGGTTGCAATACCCCTTCATCGTTTTCTTGTAATAGTAGAGCCCCCACTGCCTCATCACTTGCATCTGCCTGTATTACAAAGGGCTTATCCATGTTTGAGTGCCTCAGTACTGGTTCGGCAGAAAAAAGTCTCTTTAATCTCTCAAACACTGCTTGGCACTCCATTGTCCATGTTAATGGCTGGCTAGGTTTTACTGAGGATGCTCCCTTCGTTTTTAGTAAGTTCGTGAGGGGCAGGGCTATTTGGGCAAATGAGGGGATGAATTGGTGGTAAAAGTTTGCAAAGCCCAGGAAACTTTGCAGTTGCTTTCTTGTGCGGGGTGGTGCCCATTCTAATACTGCTCTGACCTTCTCAGGATCCATTTCAATACCCTGTGGGGATATGCGATAACCTAGGTAGTCTATCCTTTCCTGGTGGAATTTGCATTTTGAGAGTTTGGCATATAGGTGGGTGGCTCGCAGTTTCTTTAAAACTGCTCTGACTAGGTTGACATGTTCCTCTTTTGATTCGGTGAAGATAAGAATGTCGTCTAAGTAAACCAGGAGCCCCTTAAATAGGTGCTCCCTTAGAACATCATTGATTAATTGCATAAATACTGCGGGGCCCCCTTGTAATCCAAATGGCAAGACTTTGAATTGGTAGCACCTCATAGGACTGTTAAATGCAGTCTTCCATTCATCCCCTTCCTTAATTCTCATGCGATAGTAAGCTTCCCTTAGGTCTAGTTTAGAAAAAAATTTCCCTTTCGGGAGGTGTGACAACATGTCTTTCATGAGGAGCAGAGGGTATAGGTTGCTTTCACTGATTGTATTCAGGGCCCTATAATCCACACATAAGCGTAAAGAGCCATCCTTCTTCTTTCTAAAGAGGACTGGGGCAGCCACTTTAGGCTTGGCTGGTTCAATGAACCCCCTTTCTAGGTTTTTCTTTATGAATCTTTCCATTTCCTTCTCCTCCTTTGGGTTCATGGAGTATAATCTGGGCTTCGGGAGTTTTGCCCCAGGCTTGAATTCTATGGCACAGTCAGTGGGTCGGTGGGGGGGGGGAAGCTCATCCACCCTCTTCTCGCTGAAAACTTCAGCAAAATATCTGTATTCCTCTGGTATTTCTGGTAGTCCCTTTTCCTCTCCCATGGATGCTTTTTCTGTTCTTGATTCTGGTAGCCCCCCTTGGGATTTTAAGTCCATAGGGTCCCCCTTTGGGAATTTGATTTCTGCTGTCCTCCAATTCACCCAGGAGTTCCATTTTTTAACCATTCCATCCCTAGGATCATTGGGCATTCCATGCCTAGGGTCACTACAAACGTTATGTCTTCTTCATGTTTGCCCAGGGAGAGGTATATTGGTAAAGTGGCTAGGGTAGCTGGCACCCCCCCTGCTATGGACCCATCTAACTGGCCAAATGAGATTAGTTGTTCCAGTCTCCTTGACAGAATGCCCAGATTCCCCACTAGTGTTGGGCTAATGAGGCAGCGGGTGCAGCCAGAGTCTATTAAGGCTTTCACCTTCACGGCTTCGGGCATGGGGGGAATTAATATAGTCACTGTCTTGAGGATGGGTGCAATGCGTCCACTTACCAGGGGTTCACCTTCCGAGCTGTCATCTGAGGCATCCACCAGCCCTGCAGTGTAGGCTGGAGTTCTTTCCCCCGATGAGCAGAGGTGGGGGATTCCACAGCCTCCATCATTCTCATGGCAGGTTCTTTTAGCTTAGCCGGAGACTTCCCAGATTTGCTGGCTGGTGATGTTTCTGGGTTGTGCTGGGGGGCTTTTGAGGGCATTCTACAGCCCGATGCCCTTCTCTCCCGTACTTGAAACACCCCATTTGCTTCTTGGCTGTAGCCGATGGTTTCACTGGTTCATATGTCAACTCAGACGATGAGCGGCTCCCTTGTTTTCCTTGGCGGTGCCTCTTCAGTATGTCGATTTCTGCTTCCTCTGCCAAGACGTACCATTCCTCAAGTTGGTGTGGGTCCCTCAGGGCAGGCATCATATTGGTCATAATTTAGTCCATCTTTGAAATGGCTAAGGAGGATGTCTTCTGGCCAGTTCAGTTTGCTGGGAATGACTCGGAATTCTTGCATATATTCAGCTACCGGGCGTTTGCCTTGCCTCATTATTTTTATCCTTTTGCGGGCTTTGCGATCAGCCAGGGGGTCCTCAAATCGCCTTCTCAGAGAGGACATGAAATGGTTGAAGTTGTTGAGCTCTGGGGCACTGGAGTTGTGCAAGTTCACCACCCAATCTGCGGCCCGCCCGTCCAGGGCAGATTGCATGATGCGGATACGGGCTTTGTCACTGGGGATGTGCCACCCGTATTCCTCCATGTAGCTGAGGACTTGGGTTAGGAAAAATCCCAAGCATGTTGGCTCCCCCTTGAATCTCACATCCAGTGGCGGGAGTCTTTGAATGGATCTGTGCCTTCGTTGTTGGTGGTAGTGTCTTCCATCCAGATCGCCATCTGCGGGTCAGCAGGGAGTGGAGGCTACTGGATCAGCAGATGTCCCCGGGGCTGCAGGTTTCACTTCCCCCTCAGTGTCTCTCCCTTTGCGACTCCAGGAGCTGGGGCGGCCGTAGGGCTCAGAATTCTCCTCTCCTAGGGAGCTGAGCGTTCTCTTCATCAGGTCGATAGCTTTCTCTAGGATCCAGTCTGAGTACGGTACCCAGTTCCCTTCCTCTTCACTTGCTTGCAGGGATTTCTCCATCTCCTGCTTCATTTCTGGTTGCTTGGCCCCCCCATCTCAGGGTCACCTTTCTTGATTTCTTTTCCCATTCGCCTTTCTTTCCAACGCCCATTGACCACTGAGGGTTATGGTCCCGTGTCTCCACCACCTCTTCTCCTGAGGAATCTGACCTCTCAGATCCCAACATCTGGCAGGGTTTCAGTCAGGGCAGCGGCTCCCTTCCTGGGGAGTTTTCTCCCTTCCCTGCTCTGTCATCTGACATGGTAATTTTTGCAAAATCCCCTGGCAAGGTTCTCCCTTCCAGGTGGACTAATTCTGCAAGTCCTGTCTAATATAAGGACCCATCCCACTTTGCATCTTAAGAAGACAGAACTCTTGGAATATTTCTTCCAACAGACATCTTTATTAAGAGGAAATGGTTGCATGTGTTTTAGACAAGACTTGGGGGCCAAGCCCTATGGTTCAAGGTTTTAAGGGTTTCCCAGCAACCCCACCCACCCCACCATCCTTCCAGTGACAATCCCAGGCGTTACATTTCCACCCCCCTTTTCCTCACTGCCAGCGGAAGGGAGACTTCAGAGAGGAGTAGATGAAAGCTGATGGCCCCATTGTTATGGTTAGTCCTTTTGGTGGTATCCACATTCAGTCCCTTTTGAAGTTGTACCGAAAGAAGTGAGGGCCATAAAACCCCTTTGTTCACCCCCCTTCCCCTTCATCGTATGACAGAATCCAGAGAGGGCAGAAATGGGGTTTTCCATAGTCGATAACTAGAGATGAAATATAATTGGATTCTGACACCACAGCAGGCACAATAGCCCAATCCAGGTGTCTAGGACAGGATAAGTGTTAAACACAAGTTTCTTTTACTGTGCATAGACAGAGCATTTATACTAAATCATAATAATAACAAATAAACTTTTAACAAAATAATTACAACAACCACTGTGTGAAACATATATTTCTTTGACTAGTAAGGTGGCCTTTGGACTGATAGTAACCTTACATAACCTTGAAGGTATTTAGGTGGCCCTTTGGCCCTTTGTGACTGTCGCAGGGTCAGGGAAGGTGTCTGGCCTGACAGCTCGCTTGCCAGTCTCAGCAAACCAGGACTTCTATTTAATGGTGCCTGGCCTACCGGCCTGTTTGGTGGGCTTGATAGACCAGGACTTTGATGCCTTAGAATTCCAGGTGATCCACTCCACTGCTGACTGGCTGGATCCTCTGAATCCAAGCCAGGTTTCTTCGGAGGGGTGGAAATCCCCAAGCCCAATAGTGGAGTGGAATTCTCCGAGTCCACAATGGGACATTGTCCCTCAAGCCTGTGACCAGCATCAGAAGTGGCCTGCATTGCAGAAGTGCCCCAGTAATCCCAGTCCCCTATGTAGAGGTGCCAGAGTCAGGAGACGCCTCCATGGCAAACCCCCTCTCTTGTGGCTCCCTATTTGAGTGCTTGCTGTATTGTGTGGATACCCCCGGTGAGACTCCCTGTCTGGAGCAATAACTGATGTGCAGGATGACCCCCCTTCCAGAGAATTCCTGTTCAGAGCACTTGCTGAACCTTGAGATGACCCCTGAACAGCCTCAGCGGCAGTCTCAGCAGCTTGTGAGACACTGCTAGAACTGGGAAACTATAAACCAGAATGCAGTTTATGGTCCTCCCCCCCCCCCAGAACAGAGCCAGAAGTGGAAACATTGGACTGCAGTTGGTCAATATGGCACCAAATGACGCGTCCATCGCCCAAGGCCACTTCGTATGAGAGTGGCCCTGAGATCTTGCATACAACAGCACTGACCCAGAGATGTCCAGGACCATAGTTCCTTGCCCAGACTAGATCGCCCACTTGAAGTCTCCTAGGTGCCCGCAGCTGTGACACCTGTGAAGCCACCCGGTCTGGGTGCAGTCTGTCCAACTTTGTGATGAGGCGTCGACCCCAGCGGAGTTCAGCTGGGCTCTTTCCAGTAGCAGTGCATGGTGTGGTGCGGTGTGCAAGAAGAAAATCTGCTAACCTGTAATGCCAGCTACCGTGCATGATTCTTTTGAGTACAACTTTGGTGGTGCATACCATCCGTTCAGCTTGCCAGTTGGTGGAAGGGTGGAAAGGAGCTGACGTTGCATGCCGGATCAAGTTGGCCTGTAGGAAAGCCTGGAACTCAAGAGAAGTAAATTGGGGGCCATTGTCAGAGATGAGGACATCAGGAAGTCCATGGGTAGTGAAGATTCCTCTGAACACCTGGATGGTCCTAGCAGTAGTAGTGGAGGAGACAGGTACAACCTCTAGCCACTTGGAATGGCTATACACCAGGATAAGGAAGAATTGCTCCTGAAAGGGCCCAGCATAATCTAAATGTACCCTTGACCAAGGGTTTGTGTCTCCTCCCACCTGTGTACAGGGGCCTGAGGCATTTCAGGCCATGACTGTTGGCACACCTGGCATCCATGCACCTGGGCCTCGATAGCTTTATCAAGCCCAGGCCACCAAAGATGGCTGCGTGCAAGTGCTTTCATGCGCACAATGCCTGGATGTCCCTCATGCAGAGAGAACAAGACTCTAGACCTCAGTGAGGCTGGGATAACTACTCTACAGGCACTCATTAAATGTAGACATTTCGTGCCTTCTTTGCCAAAAGCTTTGAAATGCAGCATCTGGACACGTGTCAGGCCATCCTGACAACACCCATGTCAGCACGCGTGTAAGCATATGATCAGTGGCAGTTTCTGCAGCCACGTCCCTAGCACTGAGGGGAGATTAAGGTAGTTCCTGAATAGAGAGAATATTAACAGCAGGGGCAGGATCTTCTCTATTTGTGTGAGAGGTAGCCTACTGAGGCCATCTGCACGGCCCATTTCTTTCCCAGGTTTGTGAATGAGCGTGTAGTCATATGCTGACAGGAAAATTGACCACCTCAGCATGCATGGGGATATGATGTGTGAGGTTTGTTTGGTCGTTGTAAACAACCCCAGCAAAGGCTTGTGTTCTGTATAGACTGTGAAGTGGCGGCCATATAAGAAATCATGGAATTTCTTTATGCCAGCCACTATGGCCAAGGCTTCTCTGTCAATGTGAGCATAATTTCGCTCTGAAGATGACAGAGTCCTTGAGTAGTAAGCCAGAGGGACTTGTGTTCTGTCAGCCTTCAGGTGACTGAGTACTTCACCCACCCCATAAGGGGATGCATCACAAGCAATGCACACAGGCAGTTGCTCATTAAAATGTGCTAATACTGCATTTGATGAGAGAAAGGCCTTGATCTCTTTAAAACTCCTGTCATGGACCTTAGTCCACTGCCATGGAGCTTGCTTATCTAAGAGCCGGTGTAATGGCTCAGCCACTGCAGCCTTATGGGGAAGAAAAGCATGATAGAAGTTAAGAAGTCCCAAGAAAGCCTGAAGCTCGCTTTTAGACTTGGGACTTGGGGTCTCCTGAATGGCCTTCAGTTTGGATTCTGCAGGGTAGATGCCTTGAGTATCTATTTTAAAGCCTAAAAATTCTGTATAAGTAACTCCAATTTTACATTTGTCTTTTTTTAATTTGAGGCCCGCTTGGCGGAACTGCAGTAACACAGCTCATAATCTCTCAGCCAAATTCTGTGATGACTTCCCAGCAATGAGGACGTCATCAAAGTACGGGCAAACCCCCGGAATACCCCTGAGGGTGCATTCCATGACGCTCTGAAATATGCCAGGAGCAACATTCACCCCAAACTGTAACCTTTTTACCTTAAAAACGCCCCTATGGGTCACTTGTTTGGGCCTCAGCAGTTGCCTTATCAACAGGTAGCTGCTGATAGGCCTGTGCTAAATCAAACTTTGCAAACAGCTTTCCCCCTTTGAGGGAGGCCAGAATATCACTACTGGTACAGGATATGCATGCTGTTGCAAAGCTGTATTCAAAGTACATTTATAGTCCGCGCAAATTTGGACTTCCCCATTAGCCTTTAAAGGCATTACAATGGGGGTTTCCCATGGACTTGAGTCTACAGGTTCTAAGATGCCCTCTGGTGCAGCTTGTCCAGCTCAGCATCAATCTTGCCCTTGAGGGCGAAGGGCACCCTTCTAGGCTTAATCCTAACTGGTGTGATATTTGGATCTAACCGCAGGGCAATGGGAGGCCCTTTGTATGAACCAAACTCTGAACTAAACTCTGCAGACTTCTGCAATTCCTGGAGTTTGCAGGCTGTATAGGCCAGTTACCTGGATTCCCAGGGCCTCGAACCAATCAAGTCCAATTAGACTCGTACGATCACCCCCAACATCTAATAGGCCTTGGAAAGCCTTACGCTGCACTTTGAGCATGGTTTCTCCAAGTACATTAACCCTTGAATTTTGAAAGTCAGTAATAATTAAGTTCGATGGCCTGAGTTTGACTTGAAGGCCACTACTGCTGCAAATCCTTTTAAAGGTATTGTGTGAAATGATTGATAGAGCGGACCTGGTGTCCAGCTCCATTGATAAGGGAACTCCTTGTAACTTCACATCAATGTGAAGTTTCTTTTTAAGGGGCTTGTGTGTCTCTGTCCGCAAAATGCTTCTATGCGATGTGCAGAAATGCACCCTGTGTTGGCTGGGGACCCTGGTATATTTCTGAAGGAATTCTTCCCGAGGTTGCACCTGCTGGCAACCCAAACAAATGGTGGCAATGTGGCCTTGCTTTCCACATGCCCGACAAATGGCGGAGTGGAACTGGCAGTCCGTGTGCTTGTGGTGTCCTCTGCAACCAAGACACTGAAGGGCTGCTGGGGCCTTGTCTGGTTTCTCTCGCGGCCTTCTTACCGCAGGCTGGTGAAATCTGTCCACCTCCTCTTCAGGATCCAGGTCTGGAACTTCTTGAGCGACTTCTTGATGGACAGTCGCGATGGATGGAGCATTTCTGGCAAGCCGCAAGGCCTTCACAGTGCCATCTGCTGCTTCTTCAGCTGCAACTTCACGCAAGACATCTTGGAAAGTGACTTCAGCTTTAGCAAAGATTTTTTGTTGCAGCTCTCTGCTTCTAAGGCCGCAGACGAAATGGTCTCATAAGCATTCTTCCAGGTCCTTGAATTCACAAGGCCTGGCAGCTTGTCTCAAGGCAGCGATGAATTCTGCAGCAGACTCACCCGGCTTCTGGTCCCTCTGCTCAAAAGCATACCTCCATGCAATTACAGACAGTTTGGGATGGAAGTGATCCTTCAGCATGTTTTTTAAGTCTGTGTAAGTGACAGACTCCAGCAGTGCAGGGGCTACCAGGTTTTTGGCCATGTCGAAGGTGTCCTGACCGCAGACGCACAGCAGTGTTGCCGCTTTCAGGCCGTCTTCCCGGACCTGGTTAACCCTTAGATAATTTTCTACCCGGGCCACATAGGAGTTCCAGCAGTCCGGGTGAGAAATGTCGAATTCTGACAAGCGTCCTATCTTCGACATCTTCAGCTTTGGAATACCTCGCTGCAAGCCTTCGCTGGGGAAAGGGCCCATTTGCCAAGCTCACCTCCAGTGATGCTATACTGGCAGGTGAATGCAGAGCTGCATGCCGACTTCCCAAGCTTCAGGCTCTTCAGATGAGGCTTACCCTCTTCTTCTTGCCTTCTTCTTTGCAGCAATCCCACCTTCGTCACCACTTTTATGTTTTGGGGTTCGTGGCATTGAAGCAAGACACATGTTGTAATCAAGTACTTCTTTATTCGTTCCTCAACTCAACTCCCCACGCAGGCCTTTTATAGTCTCCCCAAACCCAGGCAGTCCAGCCAATAGGGAAGAATCTTTTTTCGCACCTTGCGCATGCGCACAAGTCTGGCGCCAGCCAGTCTGGTCCTGGGCAGCTTTTCGGTTGCCCGGGACTGTTTGCAACATTTCTGGGCCTGCTGAACAGAAACCATTTGAAATCTAGTTTTGGTTACCTGTATGGTGATTGGAGAGTTATCTAAGCAGCTTTCTTTCTGCTGTTACATATAAATGGTTTTCTGTGATTTGCTGTTATCTGTGGACAGGCCATGATAGAATCAAACAAAACTTTGCACTCTGTATCACAAGTGCATTAGAGCACCAATCCTTGCAGTAGTGACGCCATCGATTCAGATGGCTCAGTCACTCTGGATGTAACAGGCATGAAATACAAGTACAGGCAGATGTACAAATTGATTACAGGAAGGTTTTTCCAGAACTAAGACATTCCAGGAATCCAGAGAAGCTAAACTCTGGTTAAGAGTATATAATGGAATAAACATAAAAGTTGGGCTTAGTTTGCTTTCACAAAGAACCATGTGGTTTCTTTGAATTTGGATTGACTTGACAGATGGACCTAGCCAATGCTGGCTTCTTCAAACAACCCAAATTCAAAAAAAGTGCCAACTTATTGATGGGTGGGAAATCTGGATCCCTTCCAAAATCCACAGAAATCTATCCAAAGGAGAAGGCAAATATGTCTATTTCATATTTATTGCTCTCCCTTAGTATATTTTTATGTTTGTACAAGCTAACAAGCAGACCGGTCTCTGAAATTTGAAAATGTTCATGGAGACCAGAAGTGGAAAATACTTATAAAACCAGAAATCTGCACTTCAAAATTAAATGTTGTAGCCTATAAGAGGCATGGATATTTTCATATGATATCATTAAAGGGAGAAGTACAATGGTTATAATTTGGTGGTTTGCCACTGACAGTTGTTGGTGTCATCTTGAAAGAATCTCCAGGAGAGAACAGCAATTACTTTTATAAAAGACTTGACATTTTTTAATGAACTTTGTGCTGAAAATGGACAAAAAAGAATTGAGGATTTGGGGATTTAAGTTTAAAAAGGATTGTATATGAGAATGTAATTTGGGATAGTGGAAATGACAACCATCATGTCTATAACTGATGGGAAGAAGATAGGAAGTTGTTCCTTTAAATATTTCTCTTTTTCTTAATTTTTCCTGTCTTTCTCTTTTTCTTTTATTTTTTCATCTCTTTTCTTTTTTCCACTTTTTAATGTTTTTGTTGTCTTTTATTTTTTAGTAAAATCCTTAGGTAAGTAAGTAGATAGGTAGGTAGATAGCTAGATAGGTAGCCAGGTAGAAGGGAGGGAGGGAGAGAGAGAGACAGAGAGACAGAGAGAGAGAGTGATCATAGATAAGTAGGTAAGATAGATGATAGACAGACAGACAGACAGACAGACACAGATAATCTCAATTGCTGCTTGTTCATATGTGATGTATATTACACAAAGACATAAAGTTTTCATATGTACATTCTCCTTCACATGTTTGGAATAATCTGAGCAAGGAGAGCCCATCATTAATGGATAAAGTTTCACATTCCTGTGTGAAACTTTACAGCATATACAAACATAATGTTCAGGTTTAATAGAGAAACCTCATTGAAGAAGGAACTAAGACATGCATTCCATCGTGGCATAAGGATCACAGCAATTAGAACAGATTGGATGTTGCAGAGAACAGATAAAACCAAGCAAAGATAGGAACGGTCATCCTTACATTCTGGCTAAATTCCAGGCGAGTAATTGCTTTTTGCCTACACAGAAATTCCCCAAGAGGAGCTGTCATCTATGGGAGAGATTTGTTACATTCATTTCTGTAGAGCTGTGTTGTATAGGGGTAGGGTTGACTCCAGTCATAGCTAATGGCAAGGATAATGCAAATCACTGAACCGGCTTGGGAAGGAAAAGACAAAAGAGAGAACGTTAAAATGTTTCATCCTTTCGGCTGGTCTTTTGAAACTATGGCACCCTTGGTCCTAAGTTTAGCAGCCAGCAGTTAGTTGTGCATTTGAAGGATCCTTAAAAATGTGAAAAGTCAGCAGGTGTGCTGAAGTTGTTGGCAAAGTAGAACTTCTGAAGAACAATACATCCCATTGTTATCATTAATCATTTTGATGTATACTAATTGGACAAGTAAAAAATCCGTAAAAAATCCCTAACCAAGTTTAGCATCTTGCATGATGAATCTATTAAAACTTTGCCCAACTGGATTAGAAATGTTAAATTTACACAAGCTCAAAATTTGAGGGAAAATTTTTATAAAATGTTTTATAGGTGGCATTTAGATCCTAAAAAATTATTTTGTATGTATTCTAATTTACAACCCAAATGTTGGAGATGTGGTAATACGGATGCAACTTATTTTCACATTTGGTGGAACTGTAAAAAGGTAAAGCCTTTTTGGATTATGATTTGGTGGAACATTCAAAAGATTTTTAAAAGGAAGATAAAGTTTACTCCTCAATTATTTTTATAGGGTATTTTTGTGGATTTAGATGATAAAGAAACTATTTTAATGTTGAATTTATTAACTGCAGCAAGGTTACTAGTAGGTTCATATTGGAAGAAAGATTTGTTGCCTACTTTAGAAGAATGGATATTTAAAGTTTCTAATTTAGCAGAAATGGCAAAAATTTCTGCTTATTTAAAGGATCATACACAAGAAAGATATATTATTGTATGGAGAAGATGGATAGATTATATTCAGAAGAAGTATGGGACTATAAAGTTTCATTTATTTTATGAGTAAATTTTATAGTAAATGTATAAGAGATTTGTTTATGATGATGTAATTTAAGGGGAGTTAAGGGCTAAGTATGATTTTTTTTCTCTTTTTCTCTTTTCTTTTTTATTGTATGTTGTTAATTTTGTTATTAATAACCCTGTACTCTGCTCTGGGAAGTGAGGGGGGGGTTGAGGGTGGGTGGGTGAGTGGGTGGGTAAATAGGTAGAATAGGATAATATAGATATGGTAATTTATGAGAGAGGTGCTGCTTGGGCGTTTCCCCTATGCTGTATTCGAGAGGGATGAGAGGGGAGGAAGGTGAAGGGAGGAAGTAGGATGGTAAGAGGAGAAGGGGAGGGGAAGAGAGTAGTGAGGGGAGGAGAGAAAGAGGAGGGAAGTAAGGAAGGTATTAGGGAGGGTGGATGCAGCTTGGGGGGAACGAGCAAGCGGCACCTATGGTTATGGTTATGATTATGAATTTATTTTATTTTGTAAAGTGAATTTTGTTGTATAACTATGTTGGATAAATGGAAAATTTTAAAAAAATTATTAAAAAAAAAACTTTGCCCAACTTGGTAAAGCATTTTGTTTGTGCGTAATTGGCGAGTTGTTTTCAGATTCCACTAATGTTAGGGTTTCACACATATACCAACAGCATTTCTTTTAACTACTTGGCAGGGATGATCCATACGCAGAGGAGGGCAACAAAGTCAAGAAGGCAGCTACGGCTGTGTATTCAAGATTCCGCCATTTTTCAGGATATCATTGCATGATGTCACTTTTAAAGAGAGCCTGAGTTTGGATTACATACAGGCAGAGGTTTTTTTTTTTTGTCATAGAATACCCAGAATGGAGTTCCGGCACCTTTTTTGAATGGAACCTTGTAGGGTAGGCAAGGCGGGTTATATGAAGCGTGTGAGTTCCGGCACCTTTTTTTTTTTTTTTTACAAAAAAAGCACTGCATACAGGTAGTCCTTGAGTTATAACCACAGTTGGGACCTGAATTTCCATTACTAAGCAAGGCAGTTGTTAAATGAGTCATACTCCCTTTTTTGTAATGGTCGCTAAGTGAATCACTGCTTAGTAAGTGAATCCTACAGGGGTGAAGCGAACCTGGCTCCCCTGCTGACTTTGCTTCCCAAACCAATTTTGCTTGCCTGCATCCCACAGATGGGGCTTTGCTTGTTTGTGTGGTCCAGTAGCTGGCATGCCACGGTCTGGTACTGGTCCATGGATCGGGAGTTGGGGACCCCTGTTTTAAACACTCCAGATCTTTTCAGGTCATTTTTTTTTTCATTGCTGCATCATGAAACGCCTCTGGAGCAAACAGTAGGACAGATCATTTCAGCTTCTTTCTGAAGAGATCGGTAACAGCTGCTCTGATCAGATCTCCCCTATAGCTCCAGGGAGAAATCTAATTTCAAGTTAGGGTTTGCAGATGTTTCCCAAAGTTTCTCTGCAGCACAACAGAGCTCGGAATGGCAGAAATTCAAGAGAGGGAAAAATTGTCAAGATTTACGGCTTGAGCAATACTCGTTAAATACATTCTGGGAATACGTTCAATATTTTCTAGACATGAGTCAACATTTCTCAAATAGTACTTTTGAATGATTTTTACAGTTCTTTTTCCTCTCTGTCTCTTTTCTACCGTACCAAAGCTTAAACCTTTGGTAAAATTGTCTTCAAATATTATCTACTGAGCTTTTTTCCAGATATGCTATTTCTTCTTCCTGCCCTAAGTATCTGCAGGAGGGGTAGGACAAAAAAGTCAAGATAACAGCTCTGACTGTACAATCAGTGTACAATCAGAAAAATGGCTCGCCTCCAGAAATTGTAGGTGCTCCAACACTAAAGGTTTTAAAGAAGAGATTGGACAACCATTTGTCTGAAATGGTATAGCTTGAGCAGGGCACTGAACTGAAACACCTCCAAGGTTCCTTCTAACTCTGTTATTCTGTTATACTGTATTTTCTGTTGTATCTGTTAAACAATTAGAATACAACCCATTTGTGTATCCATTAAGAAGCATATAAAAAGAGGAATTTCAATCACCTTTACCATCTTGACTTTTTTTCACTCCACATCTTACAAATACATCTGCACAACATAATCTTAAAGCTGCTGATCAAAATGTGTTCTCAAAGCACACTAAACTATTATTTAACTATGGTTTGGTCAATTAAAAACAATTGACTGCCTTCATACAATACACTCAGACAAAAAACTTAGGGTGTTCATTCAAATAGTTCACTAAGCAAAAACCAACCAACCACATTGTAGCTTCCTATGATTCTTAAATGATTTGCTTTAGAGATTTTAAACATAATGCAGTTTATTTAGCTTAGGCTTAATATAGTGCATGATAACAGATATTATTGGCTTGTAAACCATAGTTTATGGGATAGTTTGTTGCACAAATGCTATCAATGGTGGTTATTTCAATAAAATTTTATTGAAAACCATAAGGTCCTTGGTGCTTTTTGAGGACCAAAGACCCCACAGTTCAACCTGGAGCTGCAAATATTCTCTTCTGTTGGTGAAAACCATGAGTAAACATTCAGTCTGTGTGGGAGATACAAACAGTATCTAAGCTATCAACAAAACTACTGCTATTGAGAGTTAGAAATGTAATAAAGTAATATTAGAGATATTGTAGCAAAAGTAGCATGAGTAAAAAATATCTACAGCTACCATTAGTCATCTAAAGTAGAAGACAATAGCAGAAGTTCTCCATCTGCTGAAGAAACATGATAGCAAGGATCCCTCCTCTAATGTTTATACAAGGTAGGGCCCATTGAGAGATATGCTCCCCATTACTATAGATATATATTCCTACTCTAAACAAGTTCTCAGCACCAGTTAAGCTTCCACTATTAATTACCTAGGACTGCTTCCTTCCCAATGGCTAAGATGAAATCTGCAAATACTCTTCTGAACTTAGAAAATACCTCTAGGCAATGGGATCTTTTTTTCCTGTGGAGAAAAAAAAAAGTGGAACTGAAGCCAGGCTATAGTCTCAGTTTTAATTATTTTTATACTGATTAGGGTGAAAGTGCAAGTAAGGAGCATCTAATCCACTAGGGATGCTTTTGACTGCTGGTAAGGAATGTAAGTTTTTTGGCTGCGAATACTGTTGAAGGGACAGAAGATAATTTTGCAGCATCTAGAATATCAATTTATGGTTTGTAAGCCATCAAAATCATAGGTGAGCAATAAACAAAGGTAAGGCAAGTGATTTTACAACAAACAAGCAGGTAACATTCTGGGTTCTTAGGGGGTGTGGCTATCTCAATTTTTTTTTTAAGTTTTACAATCAGGTTCTTTGGGATAAACTGTCCCTTGTAACTCACCTCTTCATATACTCTGGTTGTGAATTCCATTCTTCTCCAGTTTTTCTACTAGGATAAGGATGAATATATCCAACTTTTCTCATTTATGATGTCATAAAGTTTACTCCTGCCTTATCTCTACAATATTACAGCAGGTCAACAATCCTATCAGCAAATAATAGTTGTTCTCTAAAAGAGTAACTATATTAGCTCTTTTAGAGTAACATTCATATATGGGCACCAGCTGCCCCAATATATACAAGAAACTTTTGCTTTTCATTAAGCGCGACCATCATAACAAGCATCTGGTGTAGTGTTCCAGTAGTAGTAGCGTATTCAGTGCCCTTGATGGCAGTGACTATATTGTCTCCAAGGGATGTGCTGGTTGTCTTTGTATGCTGTTTCTGCACTGGGTACCACACTATTAACCGAAGTCACACCCTAGCTACTTTCCCTGATTTTCTACCTCGTTTCTAAATAAAAGATCATGCCTCATTATGGGAGGAAAAGTAGAATGCTACACAGTGTCCTGCTTTTCTTTTTCTTACTTAGTTTCTTTCTTATTTTGTATTCCACGTGTCATGCTGAACCCTGTCACCCATTGCCATTCACAGTAACATACCATTAAAACAATACATAAGTGATAACCACATTTAAAACAATTGAAGAAACAGTACAACAGTTACAAATAATTGTTGGTGCAACAGCTACTATATCTATTGGTATTCCCTCAAATTATCAAGTGACCAAGTTCTGGATGCTCCTTGGAATTTATTTTTATTTATTTTATTTATTCACTACCCATCTCACTGCCCTCCTGCACATATCTCGGAAACAATGTTTTAGACCAGGCATGTCAAACTCGCGACGTCACATGACATCGCACGACATATCGGAACTTTTTTGCCATTGCTGGCAATGGCGTGGGTGCGGCTCCAGTATGATGAAACTGGCCCGTGGGCCGGCAGTTTGACACCCCTGTTTTAGACTCTCCTCCTCAACAAGAGGCAGAAAATATAAAGCCCAATGTCCCCTCCAGGGTTTTAATCACACAGTGTCTGGATAATGTAAATTGTTACTAGATTCTGAATGAACTGAATGAAGGGGCAGATGGCTTAGCGGTTAAAGATTCTGAGCTTGTCAGCTGGAGAGCTGACAGCCCGGGTTCAAGACCTGAGTTCTGCGCAATGGGTGAGCTCCTGTAACTTGCCTCAGCTCTTGCTCATCTAGTAGTTCAAAAGCATGCAAATGCAAATAGATAAATAGGTACCACTTCCTTGAGAAGGTAACAGCAGTCTGTGTTCTTTGGCATATAGTCATGCTGGCCACATAAACACAGAAATTATCTTTGGGCAATGCTGGCTCCCTTGGCCAAGAAACAGAGATGAGCAGAGTGCCTCAGAATCTGATATGACGGACAGGGAAACCTTTATCTTTTTTTAAATGAAGAGCCCTGTTAGTTCAGTCACTTTAAAACATGCAAGAAAAAACCATGCCTACTCAGACCAAGTAAGACAGGGAATTGAATGTGTGGGGTTTTTTCAAAATAGTATGTTTTTTTAAATAGAAAATTTATAGACAATCTTTTTCAAATGTCAGTGGGCCATATATTCTCCAGCTCAAGATAATATAACAATCTCTTAACCTCCTTGTTAATATGGACTAAATTGTGGCTTGTTCTTGCTCCATTGTTAGCAATTAATGTAATTCACAGGTAATTGGTTAATGCACATTCAGTGACTTCGTATTCTCATTTCACATTCATTCCTCTTGATTTATAAGACTGTTCAATTTATCTGTTATCTCCTTACATTTAACTCCTGGGTGGGTGAAGAGCTGGCATATTCATTAAAGTGATAATTTTACAACCCCTTTCCTTTCTCATTCACATATGTAAGTTAGAGTGCTGGGGGGAAAAAAGAAGCATATGAAAGTAGGTCTCACATTCAAAAGAGGCTGAAATGACTCTGACTGTCAGAGAGACAGGGAATAGAATAGAATAGAATAGAATAGAATAGAATAGAATAGAATAGAATAGAATAGAATAGAATAGAATAGAATAGAATAGAATAGAAAATAGAATAACTTTATTGTCACTTTGAATCTACACAAATCGGCATACATTCAAATGAAATTTTGTAGCATACAGCTCTCAAAGGGTCACCACCTCCGATATGCACTACATAAATATGACATAAATAAATAAATAAATAAATACAGAATTATGCATATACCCACATATATTATATGACACAGAGAAACAACAGTCTAGTTTGGGTTATGTATACATGTGCATGGCAAGAAAAACGAATTGTGCAAGTTTACCAGATGGATGGTGTAGGGAACAAAGCTATTACAGAATCAGATAATCTTGCTAGAAATACTTCGAAACCTCCTCCCAGAGAGGAGCAACAGAAACAGACCATAAAGTGGGTGTCTGGGGTCTCTAACAATGCTTTGCGCTCTAAGCACATAGCACTTAAAAGCAGCATCCTGAATACCAGGAAGTGAGCTTCCTTTGATCTTCTTGGCTGTCCTTACCATTTTCTGTATGGACTTTCTATTTGAGGCACTGCTGCCACCAAACCAGACAGTGATGCAATTTGTTAAAATGCTTTCAACCTTGCCTCTGTAGGACAGAAGGAGAGAGATGTGCTCTCCTCATCCGACACAGGAAATGCAGATGCTGGTTTGCACACTTCACTAAGGATGGTGTGTGGAGAGACCAATTCAGATTGTTAGTTATCTGCACCCCCAGATACTTAATACTGTTGACCACCTCTACAGTTGCATCCTTGAAACTGACTGGAATATGACTGTGCCGGCTCTTTATCACTGTCAGGTCTGTATGGAACTTCAAAGGACTGTTTTGGTTGACCCCTTTGAAGCTGTTTTCTGAAGAAATGTACTGTCCCCCACTTCCTAAGACAGAGACCCCAACCCCCAGGTTGCAACCCACTACCAGGCTGTGATCTATTTGCAACTGGGCCACACAAGCAGCTGGCCAGAGCACACACACATGCGTGTGCAGCTCAACTTGCAGTTGAGCTGTGTGTGCATGCATGTATATGCCATCCCCCCACTCACACCAGTCAAAATGCACGAGCACATGTGAACACCAACCCACCACTTATATGGCTCAGTTCTTCTCTCTCCCTCCCTCCCAGCCTGGCCACCAAGCTGCAAAGATTGGGGACCGCTGTCCTAAGATCAAGGAAGTGACTTCAGAACTTGGTTCATCTTGGTTCGATGAGAAGAACTCCGAGGTCCCTTCCAGCCTATTATTCTATGTTCTGTGTTCTAGCTTCCTTCTGAGGTGCCCTTTTGCATTTCCAGTAGCTAGAAGAGGATTCGACAAATTTGTGCTCTAGCTTGAAGATAGGCAAAGATAATTAGGGCTACATAGATTTTCCAGTTGCTCAGAGCTCAGGCCACTGTCAGTGCACACCAAATACCACACAAGCGATATTGGATCAGTGCGGGCATTTTCCTACGGGCTGTTTTCTGCCCATGAGTTGAGTCCAGATATTTCTCTCCATGTGCAATATGATCAATAATGAAAGCTTCAGAGGGCAAGATTTAATCATTCCAAGAAATTAGGACAAGAAGCAATGGATGGAAACCAATCAAGGAGAGAACTAATCTAGAAATAAGAAGACATTTCAGTTAGAACAGTTAGGACAATTAATCAATGGAACAACTTGCCTCTAGGAGGTGGATACTCCAACACTAGAGTCTTTTAAGAAGAGATTGGACAACATTTGTCTGAAATGATATAGAGTCTCCTGCTTGAGAGGGGGTTAACAGTAATAATAATAGAGTTGGAAGGGATCTTGGAGGTCTTCTAGTCCAAACTCCTGCTCAGGCAGGAAACCTTGTACCATTTCAGACAAATGGCTGTCCAGTCTCTTCTTAAAAACTTCCAGTGTTGGAGCATTCACAGCTTCTGGAGGCAGGTTGTTCCACTGATTAATTGTTCTAACTGTCAGGAAATTTCTCCTTAGTTCTAGGTTGCTTCTCTCTTTGGTTAGTTTTCATCCGTTGCTTCTTGTCCTGCCTTCAGCTGCTTGACTCCCTCTTCTTTGTGGCAACCCCTGGAACACTGCTATAATATCACCCCTCATCCTTCTTTTCATTAAACTACACATATCCAATTCCAGCAACTGTTCTTTATATGTTTTAGCCTCCAGTCCCCTAATCATGTTCTTTGACCTTCTCCTTGTATGGAATGGAATCCTAAGAATGGCTGTGCTATTGGAAGGCTTAATTACATGTAGGATTGCATTACAGTCTTGCAATTGCCATATTTTGATGTTACTTGTGTACTTGAACATTGGGATGCAATTCTCTATTTTTTTTAAAAAAAAAAGTGTCCAGAGGTTCATATTACATGTAGCTGTATTCATTACAATTGAATTCCACAGAATAATACAGGTAGTCCTTGACTTATGATCCCAGTTGGGACCAGAATTTCCACTGCTAAGCAAGGCAGTTATTAAGACAATCATGCCCAATTTTACCATGTTTTTCACCATGGTTGTTAAGCAAACCACTGCATTGTTAAGTGACTCCCATGGTCATTAAGTGGATGGCTTCCCCTGTTGACTTTGCTGGTCAGAAGCTGGCTGGAAAGGTCTCAAGGGGCAATCAGGTGACTCTTGAATGCTATAAATATTATAAAATATATTCTAGTTGCCAAGCACCCTAATTTTGATGATATGACTATGAGGATGCTGCAAATTTAAGTATGAGGACTGATTGTAAACATTTTTTTTCTGTGCTGTTATAATCTTTGAACTAAATGAATGATTGTAAATCAAGGGCTACCTGTAAGGGAGTTTGTGTGCAATGTGGCTATCAAATGAATTTACAATGATCTACACGACTTTTACTTACATAGAAATGATCTGCCCATTGGAGAGTAAACACCTTGGCTGTACTGCTCTGCAGACTGCCATAGAAAGGTAATGAATAAAAGCAGTGATGGGGGGACACCAAACCTTTGGAACATTTAATAAAGGAATGAGAAAGAATGAATTATTTCAAGAAGTCAGGCAGAGACAGATGCCTCCTTTCTGGATAAAACTCCTATAAGAACTTGAAAGTTCTGTTTTTCAGTAAGGGTTTTCAAATTTTCCCTTGCCCACAATTCTTCAGCCTGGCATGTTTTTTTTCTAAGTCCTACTTTCAGGGAAATGAACCAAATAAAGAGAGAGATGGAGGGAGGAGGGGGGAGAGGGAGAGAGGAAGGGAGAGGGAGAGGGAGGGAGAGAGATCATGTGCAGAAAAACGAGCTGTTTAAAAAAATAGAGCTGAACTTACAACAAGAACATCAATGACAAGCCTTTTTTTACTTGAGACTAATATACAGTAGTGCTGAAATCTAATTCCAAATTTCCAAAAAGTTTTTTTGTTTTAATACCTCATCCCCAGAGTGCTTTTGAATTTCTATATAATATTTTAGGAGAATTAACTTGATTAACACGAATGTTATTTTTTCATAATTCATCTATCAACCTATAGCCTCCCTAGCTGCTCTTGTTTCCTGCTCTAAAAAAATAAAATAAAATCTACGGTAAAAGTTCCTTTATGAATTAAATAAGACTTTTGCTTTGGGATTTAATTCACACATATGAAACTGGGAGAGCGCAGATTACCAGAGAGGCAGTTGTTGCATGAAATATAAGATTTTCACGTGTATAATTAGGTGGAGGAATTTCGCAGGTCCAACTCTGAGAATTTAATTAAATGGTTTCTTCTCCTTGAGAGAAAAAAAAAATCAAAAGAAATTTATTTTGCATCACACTGAGGAAAAACAGCTAGATATGAATGCAGAAGACATTTTCAGCACAGCAGGGTCTGAAATAGAAGGGGGAAAGCTATCACAGAATCACTCAAGGGCTCATTTTTAATTGCTGTAATTCTGGTAGTAGATCTTGAACAACTCAGAGTCTCATCAATTGTGCCTTCATTTTTTATTAACTTCATGATAATGGTCATAAGACCATACGCCATTGTCATGCAGCCAATCAGAAAGAGAATGGGGCTTAACTTCCTCCCCTAAATTTGCAGCTAACTGGATGTGCTGGAATGCAATGGGCTGAATTCCAAGGAGGGAGGGGGTAGCATTCTGAAGGAGTAAGAACCAGCTCGGTTCAGATAGTTTGTGTGAGAGAAAGAGAGTGAAGACAGCCCCTCCCTAATAGCCCACAAAGTATATGCTTGATGTAAGTACAAATTGTCCTCAACTTACAATCACAGTTGAGCCCAAAATTTCCACTGCTAAGCGAAGCAGTTAAGCGAGCTTTGCCCCCTTTTATGATCTTTCTGGCAACTGTTGTTAAGCAAATCACTGAAATTTTTAAATGAATCATGGAGTCATTCTGAAACTAACTTCCAGTCTTGCTTGTTGGGAGACACTGGGAAAGTTGCAGATGGTGATCATATCATCCCCCAGGAAAGTGCAACTGTCCTAAATATGCATCAGTTGCCATGCCCCTGGATTTTGATCATGTCACCATGGGGATGCTGCTGAAATGGTCATAAGTGTGAAAACCAGTCATAAGTCACTTTTTTCAATGTTGTCGTAATTTTGAACCATCACTAAACAAATGGTTGTAAGTCAAGGGCTACCTATAACAGAGAGCTTCTCCACTATGGAGAAGAGTATAGGCGCGGAACAATAAAACAATCTGTTTGGAAAAATCACCAAGTGTCTTTCTTAGTTTTGGGACCTGACATTGGGGAGAATTGATTACCAGCCAACAAAATCAATTGCTGCCGATATTAAGCTTTCCAGAGTTTTTCTCCCTTTTGCATCCACATAGTCAACATACACCCCTAGCAATGCGCAAGAGTTAAGAGAAAGAAGCATTTTAGCTCAACCTTGCTAATTAATAAAGAACAAAGGAGAAAGAGAAAGATACACCCAATTGAATGCAGAATTCCAGAGAGTAGCTAGAAGAGATAAGAATGCCTTCTTAAATGAACAGTGCAAAGAAATAGAAGAAAACAACAGAATAGGGAGGACCAGAGATCTCTTCAAGAAAATTGGAGATATGAAGGGAACGTTTCATGCAAAGATGGGCATGATAAAGGACCAAAATGGCAGGGACCTAACAGAGGCAGACTAAGAAGAGATGGCAAAACTACACAGAAGAACTATACAAAAATGAGCTTAACATCCCAGATAACCACAATGAGATGGTCACTGACCTCGAACCAGACATCCTAGAATGTGAAGTCAAATGGGCCTTAGAAAATCTGAGCAACAACAAAGCTAGTGGAGGTGACAGTATTCCAGCTGAGCTATTCAAAATCTTAAAATATGATGCAGTAAAAGTGCTACATTCAATTTGCCAGCAAATTTGGAAAACTCAGCAGTGGCCACAGGATTGGAAAAGGTCAGTTTACATTCCAATTCCAAAGAAAGGCAATGCCAAAGAATATAAAAACTATCACACTATTGCACTCATTTCACATGCTAGTAAAGTTATGCTTAAAATCCTGCAAGCTAGACTCCAGCAGTATGTAGATCGAGAACTACCAGAAGTACAGGCAGGATTTCGAAGAGGCAGAGGAACTAGAGATCAAATTGCCAACATACGCTGGATCATGGAGAAAACTAAGGAGTTCCAAAAAAACATCTACTTCTGCTTCATTGACTATGCAAAAGCCTGTGATTGTGTGGATCACAACAAATTGTGGCAAGTTCTTAAAGAGATGGAAGTATCAGACCATCTCATTTGTCTCTTAAGAAACCTATATGCGGGTCAAGAAGCAACAGTGAGAACTGGACACAGAACCACTGATTGGTTCAAAATTGGAAAAGGAGTCCGGCAAGGTTGTATACTGTCGCCCTGCCTATTTAACTTATATACAGAGCACATCATGAGAAAGGCAGGGCTAGATGAATCAAAAGTTGGAATTAAGATTGCCGGGAAAAATATCAACAACCTAAAATATGCAGATGATATCACTCTAGTGGCAGAAAGTGAAGAGGAACTAAAGAGCCTCTTCATGCGGGTGAAGAAGGAGAGTGCAAAAGTTGGCTTGAAACTCAACATTAAGAAAACCAAAATCATGGCATCCGGCGCTCTCAATTCCTGGCAAATAGATGGGGAAAAATGGAGGTAGTGACAGATTTTATTTTTCTGGGCTCAAAGATCACCTCAGATGGGGACTGCAGCCAAGAAATTAAAAGATGCTTGCTCCTGGGGAGGAAAGCTATGGCAAATCTAGACAGCATACTAAAAAGCAGAGACATCACCCTGCCAACAAAAGTGCGTATAGTCCAGGCCATGGTTTTCCCAGTTGCAATGTATGGCTGTGAAAGTTGGACCATAAGAAAGGCTGAGCGCAAAGAATTGAGGCCTTTGAACTATGGTGCTGGAGAAGACTCCTGCGAGTCCCTTGGACTGCAAGGCGTTCAAACCGGTCAGTCCTAGAAGAGATCAACCCGACTGCTCTTTAGAAGGCCAGATCCTGAAGTTGAAACTCAAATACTTTGGCCACCTAATGAGAAAGAAGGACTCACTGGAGAAGGGCCTAATGCTGGGAAAGATTGAGGGCAATAGAAGAAGGGGACGACAGAGAATGAGATGGCTGGATGGAGTCACTGAAGCAGTAGGTGTGAACTTAAATGGACTCCAGAAGATGGTAGAGGACAGGAAGACCTGGAGGAACGTTGTCCATGGGGTCGCAATGGGTCGGACACGACTTCGCAATTAACAACAAATTGATGTAAGATATTAGTTTTGTAATCATTATGCAAAATGACCCCAAAGGACCACCCAAGGGAATGACAACATGCATGTTAGATTTGTAAAGGAAAAAAATAATGAGTGTTTCCAGATGTTTCATAGGTAACATCATTGTCAACTTCTACCAAGAGCCAAATATATCTCTTGAAACTACTGTAAGGTTATATATTATTTCTGGTAACAACTGAAATAAGAGAAGCAATTGGAGAATTTGTGAGACTGCCTGCCTCCAGTTGTCTCAGTTCAGTCCACCAGATCCAGCAAGGAAGAGGTGGTCTGGATCCCTTCCATCATACAGTGATACCTTGTGGGATCCAGCAGTCATCCTTTCTCTACAACAATCTCTGCCCTGTGAAAGAGCATTTCTCTGGAAATCAAGGTGTCCCCATCCCTGTTAGCTTTTTGTAAGATGCTTGGGGCACCTTTGCTTTTAATGCTGTTTTTATGTTGGGTTTATTATTTCAACCTCAGGCGTCATTGTTTAGATTTTTAGATTTTAATTTTTTAAATCATCCAGTGTCACAGTTGTGAGATGGGTAGCCATACAAACCATTAAAATAAAATGAAATAAAAATAAAATATAAAGCTTCCGGCTGTGGCATATTTTATGCTGGAAATAATAAATCAGATTCTGCTCCTACTATGTTATATTTATTCCTTCGCTCTTGGTATTTCATACTACACATCTAACTGTGCTTTGAATAGTTCAGCTTAGTGTTAACATTTCACCCTTTATCTGGATTCTCTGACCTGGTTTGCTGCCTTGATTTTTCCTTTTGACTTCCAAATGATTCTATCAACTGATTTTATAATTTGCAGATTGTAACACAGTCCTAGATCCATTAACAGAGGGATAGAATCAAGATCACGTGGTGTTAATACCACTTTATAATGCCTTGGTAAAGCCACACTTGGAATATTGCATCCAGTTTTGCTCGCCACAATATGTATTCTAGATGTTGAGACTCTAGAATGCAGAGAAGAGCAACAAAGATGATTAAGGGACTGCAAGCTAAAACATATGAAGAACGGTTGCAGGAATTGGGTATGTCTAGTTTAATGAAAAGAAGGACTAGGGGCGATTTGATAGCAGTGTTCCAAAATCTAAGGTGCTGCCACAAAGAAAAGGGGTTCAATATATTTTCTAAAGCACCTGAAGACAGGGCAAGAAGCAATGGATGGAAACTAATCAAGGAGAGAAGCAATCTAGAACTAAGGAGAAATTTCCTGATGGTAAGAACAATTAATTGGTGCAATGACTTGCCTCCAGAAGTTATGGGACCAAAACCAACACTGAAGGTTTTTAAAAAGAGATTGCACAAGCATTTGTCTGAAACAGTATAGGATTTCCTGTCTGAGTAGGGGGTTGGACTAAAAGATCTCCAAGGTCCCTTCCAAATCTGGTATTCTATTATTCTGTTAATTTTCAAGGGCACAATCACAGCATTTTTGTACAGCAAAATAGTTGCATGTTGAAAAAGTGGATGACTCGGTGGATGGATGGATTAATGGAAAATAATTTTATTCTAAACAAGAGTCTCTTATCCTAATTGATAATCACCCTCTCAAATCTCAACTTTGAACCCATTTCCTACAATTGTTTCTAAAAGGTTTTAATTGTCCATGTTAAGTGTTAAGTCGAAGTGAAGGCGAAGAAAGAGGACACATCTCTGTAGAACAACTCTCTTTATTGTGCCTTAGCCAAAACTCCAACAATGAGCAGAGGCACCCAGGCTTCCTTTTATATGCCTGGATCCTCGGACAGCATGGCTATAATAATCAGGCACCTTTCGTGCCTTGTGCATGCGCGCAAAGCCAGCGCCACTCAGTCTGGTCCCGGGCAGCTTTTGCAAAGCCAGGACCCTTGCAACGTCCCGAGGCTGCATTTGCAGGCTCAGGACACAACACCCCTCCCCCCTAGCTTGGAACAATCCTGACATCCAAGCGTGGAAGGAATTCCTTACTATTGCCACCACCCGCAACTTCCTACCCTTGTTTTTGTCTTATCACAAAGCACTTAAATCATAAACAAAACAAAAATGCATTATTACAATATTTCTTAAGGGTAGTACCCCTTGTAGCTGGACAGCAACTTTACAAAGTCTGAAAGATATTTTGGGGGGAGGGCCTTGGCCCTTTGCAACCTCCTTGGACTGGGAGAATTCCATGGGTCCAGTCCCTTGCCCACTATGTTAGGCAATTCAGCTCATGGCTGCCCACTTGCTCCAGGAGACCCTGGTGTTGTTGCCTGACCTACCTGCTCGCCTGCCAGGCTCAGTAGGCCAGGGCTTTGCTGGCCCGAGTACCTGGTTGATCTGCCCCTCTGCTGATTGGCTGAGCCCTCTCCACTCAACCCAACATCCCTTTGAGGGGTGGTGGTCCTCAGATCCACAATGGACCCTTCTCGGGAGCACTGTCCCTCGAACCCATGATCAGGGATAGTCAGGGGTGGCTACAGGCCTCCAGTATTCCGTGGACCCTGATGTGGTGCCAGTGGTGCCAGAGTCAGGAGTAGCCTCCCTGTTTGCCCCCCTTACAGAGGACCTCCTTCTGGGAGCAATTGCAGAATTGGGCCTGCTCCTTGCTGTGTTGCCAGTTCTTGCGCATTATGTGAGTTATGTGGATACCCCCGGTCAGTCCCCCTGTCTGGAGTGTTACTGGTTCTGTGTGGAATATGTGGATGCCCCCGGGGTGACTCCCTGGCTGGAGTAGGTATGGGTGTGTGGAGTAATTCTCTGCTCCATGACTTCCTGTTCAGAGCACTTGCAGAATCTTGAGATGGGGGATCAATGATTTCCTCAGCTGGCAGTAATGGCTGCTGACATTGATCCTCAGAATGCACTCTATAACTTTCCTCCTCCCCAGTGCAGAACCAGGAGTAGAAGGGTGTAAATCCAGCCACACACGCAGCTGATTATGTGCCACCGAAGAACGCGGCTGTCTTTCAAGGACACTTCATAGGACAGAGGTCCAGAGACCTTGCAAACGACAGCTGGTACCCACAGATGACCAGGCCCGTAGTTCCGAGTCCAAACTGGAGCATCCACTTGCAGGCTCCTCGGTGCCCGGGGATGCAACCTCTGAGACGCCACCCAGTCTGGGTGCAGTCTGTCCAGCTTAGTGATGAGCTGGCGACCCCAGCGAAGTTCAGCCGGGCTCTTTCCGGTGGCTGTGCAAGGTGTGGTGCGATGTGCAAGAAGAAAGTCTGCTAACCTGTGATGCCAATCGCCATAAGTAAGTCTCTTGAGGGTGTCCTTGGTCGTGCGCACCATACGCTCAGCCATCCTGTTGGTGGAAGAGTGGAAGGGAGCCAAAGTTGCATGGCGGATCAGGTTGGCCTGAAGAAAAGCCTGGAACTCAGAAGAAGTGAATTGAGGACCATTATCTGAAACCAGAACATCTGGAAGGCCATGAGCAGCAAAAATACCTCTCAGCACCTGGATAGTCTTGGCAGTAATAGTGGAGGTCACATGAACAACCTCTAGCCACCTGGAATGGCTATCAACAACAACCAGGAAGAATTGCCCCTGAAAGGGCCCAGCGTAATCTATATGTACCCTAGACCAAGGGGTATGCATTTCTTCCCACCTATGAACTGGGGCCTGAGACATCTCAGGCCGTGACTGTTGGCACATATGGCACCCATGCACCTGGGCCTCTATGGCCTTATCAAGACCAGGCCACCATAAATGGCTGCGCGCAAGTGTCTTCATCCTGACTATCCCAGGATGTCCCTCATGCAGAGAGATTAAGATTCTAGACCTCAATGAGGCTGGGATTACTACCCTATTGCCCCATAACAAGCATCCCTTGAAAGTAAACAATTCATGCCTCTTCTTCCAGAACCCCTGGAACTCTGTGTCAGGGCACGTGACAGGCCAACCTGACAATACATCAACACATCAGCGTGTAAGAGTGTGATCAGTGGCAGTTTCAGCAGCCACATCCCTAGCATTGAGGGGAGACTCAGGCAACTCTTGAATGGACAGAATATTGACTGCAGGAGCAGGATCAGGCTCCAACATTGGCAGAGGTAATCTACTCAGGCCATCAGCATGGCCCATTTCCTTTCCAGGTTTGTGAATCAGTGTGTAGTCATATGCTGACAAAAAAATGGACCATCTCATCATATGGGGGCAAAGGATATGAGGGGTCTGTTTGGTCGTGGTAAACAACCCCAACAGTGGCTTATGGTCAGTGTAGACCATGAAGTGGTGGCCATATATGAAATCATGAAATTTCCTAATACCAGCCACAATGGCCAGCGCTTCCCTGTCAATCTGAGCGTAATTACGCTCAGCAGAAGACAGTGTTCTAGAATAATAAGCCACAGGGACCTGTGTCCCATCAGCCATCAGATGGCTCAGAACTGCCCCTACACCATATGGAGAAGCATCGCAGGCAATGCAAACAGGCAGTTGCTCATTGAAGTGAGCTAGTACAGCATTGGAAGTAAGCAAGGCCTTAACCTCATTGGAACTTTTTTCATGGACCTTAGTCCACTGCCAACAGGCTTGTTTGTCTAAGAGTCTATGCAAGGGCTCAACTATTGCAGCTTTATGTGTCAGAAATGCATGGTAGAAGTTCAAAAGGCCCAAAAAAGCTTGTAGCTCGCCCTTAGACTTAGGGCTTGGAGCCTGTTGGATGGCTTTTAATTTAGCTTCCGAAGGATGAATGCCTTGGGCATCTATCCTGAATCCCAAAAAAATCAGTTGAACTTACTCCAATCTTACACTTGTCCTTTTTTAACTTAAGGCCTGCTCTTCTAAAACGAAGCAAGACAGCCCTTAATCTTTCTGCCAATGATTGAGATGATTCCCCAGCAATGAGGACATCATCAAAATATGGACAGACTCCAGGAATACCCCTCAATGTGTTCTCCATGACACTTTGGAATATGCCAGAGGCTACATTCACCCCAAATTGCAGTCTCTTTACTTTAAAAGCTCCTCTATGGGTCACAATTGTCTGAGCTTCAGCAGCAGCCTCATCAACAGGCAACTGTTGGTAGGCCTGTGCGAGGTCAAGTTTCGCAAAAATGCATCCCCCTTTTAGGGAAGCCAGAATGTGACTCACTACTGGTACTGGATAAGCATGTTGCTGTAGTGCCTTGTTTAGTGTGCATTTGTAATCTGCACAAATACGTATGTCCCCATTAGCCTTAAGAGGCGTTACTGTTGGGGTCTCCCAAGGACTAGAATCAACAGGTTCTAAGATGCTGGAGCAATTTGTCTAGTTCAGTATCAATCTTGCCTTTGAGGGCAAAAGGTACCTTCCTAGGCTTGACCCTAATGGGTGCTATGGAAGGATCTAAACGCAATGAAACTGGAGGCCTCTTATAGGATCCAAGCTCAGAACTAAACACATCTGCAAATTCTTTGCAGACTTCTGCAAGGCTTAATGTTTGCAAATGGTGCAGCCCTGTGACCTGGATTCCCAGAGCCTCAAACCAATCAAGTCCAATGAGACTCATGCGTTCACCCCCAACAACCAACACATCTAATGGACCCTCACAATTCTTGTACTGTACCTTAAGGGTGGCCTCCCCCTTAACACACACTTTAGAATTCTGAAAGTCTGTGAGTATCACGTTGGATAGCCTGAGTAACTCAAAGGCCACAGCTGCTACAAATCTTCCTGAATGTGTTGAGAGAAATTATGGAAAGAGCAGACCCAGTGTCCAATTCCATGGATAAAGAAACTCCCTATAACCTTACTTTAAGGGACAGTTTCTTCTTTAAGGGTTTATGTGTGCCTGTCCTTAATATACTTCTGCGTGTTGTGCAGAAACCCACCCTATTTTGGCTGGGGACCCTGGTACCTTTCAGATGCAATTCTTCTCTAGGTTGTGTCTTCTGACGACCTAAACAGACGGATGCGATGTGACCTTGCCTACCGCATGCTCTGCAAATGGCGGAACAGAACCAGCAATCAGCTCATTTGTGGCGTCCTCCGCACCCGAAGCATTGAAGGGCAGTTGGAGCCTTTTTTGATCGTTCCTTTTGTCTTCTCCCGGCTGCCTGGTAAAGCTTGTCCACCTCATCTTAGGAACTGCTTCCGATTCTTCTTGCACGTTCTCCTGGTAGACGGCGACGGTCTCCGGAGAGTTTCTGGTGGGCTGCATGTTCTTTACTGCCCCTCCTGCTGCTTCCTCTGCTGTGACCTCTCGCAGAGCATCTTGGAACAAGACATCTTCCTTAGCAAATATCTTTTGCTGTAAGTCTCTATTCCTCAGCCTGCATACAAAATGGTCGCGCAGCCTTTCTTCTAAGTCTTTAAACTCACACGGTCTGGCTGCTCATCTCAAGGCTGCAATAAAGTCCTTTGCAGATTCTCCTGCCTTCTGATCCCTCTGTTCGAATGTGTGTCTCCATGCAATGATGGACAACTTGGGCTGGAAGTGCTCTTTTAGAATCTTCTTTAAATCTGTGTACATTACACCTTCTAGAGAGGCAGGAGCCAATAGGTTTTTAGCGATCTCAAAAGTCTCTTGACCGCATACGCACAACAAAGTGGCAGCCTTAAGACCATCTTCATGAATTTGGTTGACTCTGAAGTAGTTCTCCACCCTCGCAACGTATGACTCCCATCTTTCCGGGTGTGAGACATCGAACTCAGACAAATCTTCGCCATTGTAGCTGGCGCTTCACCACTCGCTTCTTCAGGGAAAGGGTCTTTCAGCCAAACTCACCCTCCAGCGACACTGTACTAGGAGGATGGCTGCTGATGTTAATGCCATTTTCCCTCTGCACGATTTCTTGAGGGTGAGTCTTATAGCTTCTGTAAGGACCCACCCCACTTTGCATCTTAAGAAGACAGAACTCTTGGAATAATTCTTCCAACAGGAATCCTTTATTAAGAGAAAATGGTTGCAGGCATTCTAGACAGGACTTGGGGTCCAAGCTCTCCCATTCAAGGTTTTAAGGGGTTCCCCAGTAGTCCCACCTAATCACCCCCCTCTTCCAGTGACAGTTTCAGGCATCACAATCCCACCCCCTTTTCCTTTCTGCCAGCTGGATGGAGACTTCAGAGAAAACTACATGAAAGGTAAATAGCCTCCTCTGTTATGATAAGGCCTTTTGGTGCTATCCACATTCAATCCCTTTGAAGTTGTACCAAAGGAAGTGAGGGCCATAAAGCCCCTTTGTTCACCCCCTTCCCTTTCTTATATGACAGAATCCAGAGAGGGCAGAAATGGGGTTTTCTATAATTGATAAGTGGAGATGAAGTATAATTGGATTCTGACAGCTTCTTTTTGTTTTTCTTTTGAAGCATCCCACCTTCGTCACCAGTGTTAAGTCCTTGAAGCGAAGGCGAAGAAAGAGGACACATCTCTATAGAACAACTCTCTTTATTGTACTTCAGCCAAAACTCCAATAACGAGCAGAGGCACGCAGGCCTCCTTTTATATGCCCGGATCCCCGGACAGCATGGCTACAATAACCCCACTCAGTCTGTTCCCGGGCAGCTTTTGCAAAGCCTGGGACCCTTGCAACATCCCAAGCCTGCATTTGCAGGCTCAGGACACAACACCAAGGACTAAAATATAAGAGTTTCTATACATTTGTTATATTCAGTACTTGGAAGATCTATTTTTCAAGAGGCTACATTTCCTGTGGCTTGACCTTTCTACAATGAATAGACCATGGCCTGATTTTGGTTTACACCTGATTTTGTTGCTTCTTTTGTTAACTTGTATATGGAAAAAAATTCACTACACTGAATAACAGAAACATTTTCAAGTTAGAGTACCTAAATGACTGACTGAGATGCAGAGCACCAGGATTATCCATGTCTGGTTCTAGAAGAAATGTAAGTTATGAGAAAGAGCATCTCTGTGTAGAATGGTTCATGGAGATCCCCCCCCCCCTTCAAATCACTCTTGACTCCTAGTGACTTCCAGGATTAGTCTCTGAGTTTTCTTGGTAAAATTTTGGAAATGGTTTGCCATTGCCTGCTTCCCAGAGCTGAGAGAGAATGACTGGCCCAAGGTCACCCAGCTGACTTCATACTTAAACAGGACAAGAACTCACAGACTCCCAGTTTCTAGTCTGGTGCCTTAACCACTATATCAAATTGGTTTTCTCTATAAAAGGTTTGGTCTGGATATTCTTCAGAACCAATTTATCATTAGATAAATGAAGCATCCAAGTTCCCAACTGCTATTTTCCCAAGGATAACGCAAAACAGTAACTTTACTGCTCTAAGAAATAGATTGCACCTAGCCCTCATTACCTGCTATCCCATAAATATTTCTCTGAAGGAACTCTCAGGATTATCCACAGTAAGTGGCTGTGAGATTTCCCTGCATGGGTAGTCATTGAGACCACCTCAGTGTATCACTCTGAAGATCCCCTTAGAGTAGTATTTCCCAGTCTTAGCAATTTCCAGGTTTGTGGACTTCAGATCCCAGAATTCCACTGCCAATGTGACCTAGGTGATAATTCAGGAAGTTGAAATTGGCATGGTTGGGGAAACACTCCCTAAAGAATGTAGTGTGATCAGGGTTAGATAACAAACTTATATAAATAAGGAAGTATGGATCCTCTTGGACTACCCCTTACCATCTCTTTGATGACATTTTGATCTTAGTTACTGCAACACCCTGGTGAGCTTAGTAAATTGCTAGTATGTGTTCTCCCAAATTGTATAACCTCTCTTCTTCCACAAAAATGTCCTGTTTTGATTCTGTACGCTGCCTTGCTGTCTGGAACAAGGCTAGTCTAAACATGCTTTTAAAATGATAATTAAATGTAATCAAAATATTCTCTAAATAAATGAATTGCAGATCCCTTTTATTGACCAGGTTAAGTATGTTAGGCTTTTGAAAGGCTTTCAGCACCACTCATTTAAAGGACATATTGTGATTTTTTTTTCTACTTTGCTACTGGGGATAGAGGTAGGGGGGCAGACTCAACTGAGAGCTGCTTGCAGGCAGGAAATTCTCTCCTCCACTTCTCACCCCAAATAATTTTAGAGTGTCAACTATTGGAGGCTGGATTCACAAGAGATAACCAGGCATGGCAGTGTGCCCAATTCCAACAAAAGAAGGATACTCTAAAACCAACTAAAACCATAGCAGCCGTTAAGGGAACGTCAATGCAGAGCATTTTAAAGTTAATTGGTTTTGCAGTTAAAAGTTGCACAGAACATGCAATGCAATTAATTTTACATAAACTTGGTCAGGAATTGAATATAAAGGCAGTTGGTTACTTTTCTAAATGAAGCATATGTTTCCTACTCATGCAACAAACTTTTCTTTTTTTGCATCTGGTGTGGGAGACACAGCTTCAAACATACAGAATACTTTGCTAGGATGTTATGGAAGATTTTTTTTATTTTAAAATGTTTCCACAATTCCACAATGGATCTTATGCACCTGAGGTGATCTTGGAAAAAATGGAAAAGCTCAAGAATGTAGAAAGATGCCTCTTCTATGGCACTGCATTTGGAAGTGTCAGTTAATATTGTTAATTGTTAATCTGTTGGAACATAGTTTTCTGTTGATAAGTATAGGAAGTCATTTAGGTATTATTGGTTAATTAGCTTTTCCCAGTGTTCAGGACCTGGGGAAAAGAGAGGTTTCTATTCAATAAGGGTGTGATTGACTCATTTATTTGCCATCTCTTAAACCTTTTAAACAGATATAAGGCAGTTGGTATTCTAAATCTGGTATTTGGTATTCCAGCTCCTGTTGGCCTCAACCAGGATGGCAGGTAGTCTCAGAAGATGGAATAGTTGATTGGTTCCTCATCTCTAATAGCATTCATTCATTTTATATGCAATAGCAATAGAAATAGCACTTGGACTTATATAACACTTCATAGAGTTTAAAACAGCCCTCTCTAAGCAGTTTACAGAGTCAGCATATTGCTCCCAGCAACCTAGGTCCTCATTTTACCAACCTCTGAAGGATGGAAGGCTGAGTCAGCTCCTGGCTGGGGCAGAGTTGGCCTGCAATATTGCATCCTAACCACTTTGCCACAATGGCTTAGATATGCAAATCGTACTTTCCTTAAAGAAGCCTAACTAAAGTCTTACAAACCCTGGTAAGACCACACCTGGAATACTGCAGCCAATTTTGGTCACCATATCACAAAAAAGATGTTGAGAGTTAGAAAAAATTCAGAAAAGAGCTACTAAGATTATCAAAGGCTTGGAGGCTAAAACATATGAAGACCAGCTGCGGGATTTGGGTTTGGCTAGCCTAAAGAAAAGAAGAAATAAGGAAGACATGATAGCAGTGTTTCAGTATCTGAGGGGCTGCCACAAGGCAAAGGGGGCCAGGTTGTTCACCAGAGCACCAGAGGTAAGGACGAGAAACAATGGTTGGAAACTGATCAAGGGGAAAAGCAATCTGGATTTAAGGAGAAATTTCCTGACAATGAGGACAATAAACCAATGGAACAGCATACCCCCAGAAATCGTGGGAGCCCCATCACTGGAGATCTTTAAGAAGAGACTAGACAATCACCTGTCTGAGATGGTGTAAGTTCTCCTGTTTAGCAGGGGGCTGGACTAGAAGACCTCCAAGGTCCCTTCCAGCTCTATTCTATTCTAAACCAGGCAGCAGTGCTAACTACCTTGATGTATGCTAGTGAGACCTGGACAGTGTACAGGAGGGATGTTAGGCAACTGAACTACTTCCACATGACTTGCCTTCATAGAATTCTGAGGATCCGGTGGCAGGATAAGATACCAGACACAGATGTCCTCTCCAGAGGAGGCTTATCATCAATTTACACTCAGTTGATGAAAGCCCAGATGCGCTGGGCAGGCCATGTTGTAAGGATGCCAGATCATCTCATCCCTAAACAGCTCTTCTATGGTGAGCTGTCTCAAGGAAAACGATTGCACGGGGGACAAAAGAAGTGACACAAAGACATGTTGAAAGCCTTTCTCAAGTCCCTGGATATTAACACCATCTCTTGGGAACTTCTGGCGCATGATCAACTGACATGGTGCTCCTTGGTGTACCAGGGTTGCCAGACATATGAACACAGAAGGACAATCTTGGCACAAGAGAAGCGAGCACTACACAAAGCCAGAGCTGTAAATGCTGAAGTAACAGTATCTACATTTCTTTGTTCAGTATATGGTAGAACATTCCGTGCTAACATCGGTCTTATCAGCCACCTATGGAAACATCGTTGATGGCCCATAATCTACAAGATGTCAATGTCCTCATCAAAATTGATGGACGAACAACACATTCTAAACCACGAGATCCACTCATGCAGATCCAGTCATCTGCAAAACATAACTGGAAGTATACAAGTAGTCGTGTGTGTGTGTGTGTGTGTGTGTGTGTGTGTCTGTGTCTGTGTCTGTGTCTGTGTGTCTGTGTCTGTGTCTCTCTGTGTGTGTGTGTGTGTCTGTGTCTGCGTCTGCATCTGCGTCTCTGTGTCTGTGTCTCTGTGTCTCTCTGCGTCTCTGTGTGTATGCATCTCTCTATCTCTATCTCTATATTGGCATCACTGTTTTCCAGAAGCTAAGGTTCTAGGGATTTTTTTTTAAAAAAAGTAGATTCTATTTATATGACCTCTTCCTACCCCAAGTTTTGAGAATGAAGATACTGCTTATTCAATGAATGGATAGCTCCTGATTGATGTAAAAATGTATTAACGGACAAAGTCTTTCCAAGTCTGCACTTCCCAAAGAGTGAAAGCAAGGTCGTGAGAGGTTCAGCTATGATTGTATTCTGAACAATCCTGCCTCAAACTCAAGACAGCAATTCCAATTCAAGTAAAATGTACGGTTCTGCTAATTTTGCCTCCCCCCCCCCACAAAGTAAAATATCCTCTTCTGCCAATCCACCCTTCCAGTATTATTTAGCCAGACGTTTTATGTGAAGAATGCAATGGACTTCAACACAGCATCCCTGCATTGTTTTTAGCAGAAGGCTGTTAACTGAGAGTAGTTTGAAATGCAAGCATAAGCTGATGGGCACAGCTCATTAATCAGGCAATAAAATTCAGATTTCAATAGAAAAAAGGCAGCAATCTGATTTTGTTGTAAAGGGACTTCAGACAATATCCCTTCTAGGAAGGAATAGCAGCTCATTGCTACAACATATGCTTGGCACACTGATGAGCTCAGGTTTACCTCACAAATTTCCATGGGAGGGAGGGGAAAAAAATTAACTGAATTAACTGAAATCCTGAAGAACTCCTTCAAGTTATTGTTGAACTCCTGAGATAAATGGTCTTCCAGCAGAGTCTTTGTGAGCATTTGAGTGAATATGAATGCAGTGGTTTGTTTTCTTTCATCCTCCAAAACTAATTGATTCAGAGGTATACTTTTTCAGTGTCATGTCAGTTGTAATGTATAGGGCTTGAACACTGCAAGAACCTCCAAGCAAAGCACCCCATCAAACAAGAATAATTTTGTCAAGTGCAAGAAATCAGAAGATCCAGGCGGTTCAAATGGGTATAAAAATGTATTGCAAGTTTAAGCTCCCTATAAGAATATGAACTACTAATGGCCGAAGCAAATTGGTGGTAGATAATGGAATTCAAGGTGGGCTGGACTTAGATCTCTTGTAGGCAAGTAGGGACTTGAGACTGATGATGTGTTTGACCCCTCCTTCAGGCTCAGCCTAATCATTTCCTACAAATTTCAGATAAGAGCACCAGTATTCATGGACATCTCGCTTGGTGTGTGCCTAGTTTGGAATTTTATGTGTTTGCCTTACACTGAAGTTTCATTTATGATTTTGGGATGATTCAGCCACAAGGCACAAATACATATAATTCTATTGCATAAATGACTACATTGCAGAAATCATCTGCACAGTGCAATTGTCTATGTTTATCTCTTGTCAGTCACAATTATAAACCACAACTCACTTTTATGAAGCCCTCACAGATCCAACAACAGAAGCAGAACCAATCCTTTTAATCTGAAAGAAGTAAAATAAGTCATGCCTACTACAGATAGTTCTTGACTTCCAACAGTTCATTTAGTGACCATTTGAAGTTACAACAGTGCTGAAAAAAGTGACTTAGGACCATTTTTCACATTTATGACTGTTGCAGCATCCCCATGGTCATGATAAAAAATTTGGATGCTTGGCAAACGACACAGATTTATGATAGTCATATGATCCTGGGGTCACATGATCACCTTTTGTGACCTTCTGACAAGCAAAGTCATTAAGGAAGCTAGAATCACTTTATAACCATATTACTAACTTAACTCAAACTGCAGTGATTCACTTAACAACTGTGGCAAGAAAGGTCATAAAATGGGGCAAATTTCACTTAACAGCTGTCTTACTTAGCAACATAAATTTTGGACTTAATTGTGATCGTAAGTCAAGGAGTACCTATACATATGAAAAAGTAAAATGATTCATGCCTACTACATGAGAATAAGAATCAGTCCTAAGACACCAATGCTAGCATATCAATGTTTATATCCCAGACAAACAAAATTCAATTCCCTGTAAAGCAAAGCAAAGTTCAACTTCTAGAAAGACCAAGTCAAGTAAGGGAAGGCAAATTATCAACCAGCACCTTGGACAGCTATTTCATGAAAAATCCTCTTAGGCTTTCAACAATCTGGGTAGTTAGTTCAGTTTCCAGTGGATGGAACCTATTCCAAATAAAGGATAGGTAGCTCTAATGGAAGAGCAGAGTTTTTGAGTTCCAAATTTTATATTCATCAAAATATAAAATACAAAGAAAAATGAAAATAGTGGGAAAGCAAGGGAGGAAAAAGGAAGAGGGAAAGGTATAGGGGGGAAAGGAGGAAAGAAAGGAAACCAAACTATTATCTTATTCCAGTAGAATAAGATAATAGCCTCAACTTTTTACTTTTACATAATAATATATTCTAGTCATTTCTATAACAACAAACCTATCTAATCAACAAAATCCAAAGTCAAAGTTTCATATTGTTCCACCTTAAGGACAAAGTCTAGAAGCAGTTTCCAAGTGGAAACAGTCAGCAGTACCAATAAAGGAGAACGTTTGTAGTTCAGGGTTGAAATGACGGGTCCTTGGTGCTAGTTGAGCTCAGTTGTTTTCTTGCAGACTAGCTCTGATGGTGTGACCTAGTCTTGGTAATGAAACATCTGCAAGAAAACAACCAAGTAGAAAAAGTACTAAGGAACCCTCAAAGTTAACTGTATTCTTTTCTTTGATTAAGACAGTCAATTTAGCCATCTCTGATAATTCCATCAGTTTTTCCAGCCAGTCATCCATTGTGGGAATTAAGGAAGACCAGAGTTCTTCTGGGATTCCCAAATTAGAATGCTTGCAGAAGATCTTGAAGGTAGGAGATGGAAGTAGGAAGAGCTGATAGAGTTTTCCAGAAAAGTGATTTGTTATTGATGGAGAACCCCACTCCCCTTCTTCTATCATCTCACCCTCAAAAATCTGGATAGTTTGAGATAGGCACATTAATTTTGAAAAGATTCTGGTTTGTCTCTTTTTAATATCTACTCATTGGCTCATTGACTTATCTTTCTTGGTATTTTTCAGTTTCTCTTTTTTTTAAATTTTATTTATAATACAATTAAAAATAAACATTGGATTTGATGTGACATTCCAGTATATACATTCCACTTTTTACAATCAATTATTCATCTCTACATATCTAAGTATTATATACAATACTTGTTCTAAAATAACATATATTTCTATCTTAACATTCGTCTTTAATCCCTACTATCCTCTTCAAATTCCTCCAGCGGTAAAATTTATCCCAGGTTTCATAATAAACTGATCCACATTTATCTTTTAATATCATTGTGAGCCTGTCCATTTCCGCACATGCTAATATTTTGTGTATTAACTCTTCCTCTGTGGGAATTTCCTTGCTCTTCCATTTTTGCGCTAAAGCAAGCCTAGCTGCAGTCAGGATGTGTAGCAGCAGGTAGATTGTTCCCTTGTCATATTTTTCTGTCGTTATTCCCAACAAGAAGAGTTCAGGTTTTAACTCTAAGTCCAGTGTTAATATATCCCTCAACCAGTTTCGTGTTCTGTTCCAATACGGATCTTTTAGTATGAACCTAATGCTGTTTTACATTTCCAGCATAGGGGTGAAATGTTTGAACCCATTTTGGCTAACCTTACGGGTGGGAAATGCCATCTATAGAACATCTTGTAAAGATTTTCCTTATATGAGGTAGCTAAAGTGAGTTTCCTATTCCTTTCCCACAGTTCTTGCCAAATATGTAGGTCGATACCAAAACCAAAATCCCTACTCCAAATTAACATGGTCTCAACCTGTTCTTCATACATTGTCTGATCTAAAAGAAAATGATATATTTTAAAATCATTTTATCCTTGGGACCTAATAAAATTTTATCTAGTTCTGTCGGTTCTATCTTTATACCCCACTCTTTTTTATCTTGCCTATATCTTGGGTATTTTTCAGTTTCTCATTCAAAAATGCATATTGGGGAAATGAATATGAAATTAGATTTTCACACAGAATCTTTTTTAAAAAGATAATACATTTATTCCAAACAAGAAATTGATTAGAAAAATTGGAAATGAACTGAATCCAGTATAGATAGGATTCTATGTGCCATTTTATCCTAGTTGAGAAACATTTAAGGACTGTGTTCCCTTCAGCAGAAATCAGAATAGAGAGAGAGAGAGCCACTAGGAAGAAAGATAAATTAGATCATCTTTATTCACTACTAGATTTCTCCAATGCAGGTAGTTCTCGACTTACAACAATTCATTTAGTGACCGTTCAAAGTTACAACAGCACTGAGAAAAGTTACTTATGACTGTTTTCACACTTATGACCATTGCAGTATCGCAACTGACATATTTATGACGGTTGCAGTGTCCCTGGGTCATGTAATCTTTTGTAACTTTCTGACACGCAAAGTCACTTAACAACCATATTGCTAACTTAACAACTGCATCAAGGGTTACCTGTACCATATGGGCACAAGTGAAATATGCATAAACCAAAAATGAATAATATAAATAAAATAAACCAAGTTGCTATCAATAAGATTTGCATCAAGAAATCATTTGGTTTGCTATAAACTGAGTTTATAGATAAAGAAATAACTCTGCTAACTAAAGTAAAAGGGCATCATGACACTTCCAGTTCTCCCTTCCAAAAAAGAGAGAGAGAGGGTGTATGAGTGTTTGTGTGTGTGTGTGTGTGTGTGTGTGTGTGTGTGTGTGTGTGTTTGTGTGCGTGAAAGGACATGATTGGATACTTGAATATCTCTTATACAAAAGTATCCAATGGACTATAATTTTGCTATTCTCATCACATCATTGTACTAAGAGTTTGAATGTTCTGACTGAACAGAATGGTTTTGAAGACAATCAAACATCCTGTTGTTGTGTTCTCTGCCCTCCTTAGGCAAACTTTTGCAAACATTAAAACATAGTAACTGCAATTAAATCCTTGTATTTTCCATGCAGTCTCTTAAGTCGTGGTAACCTGATCTAATCAGTTCCTTTCTCCCCAGGATGTCACTTGCCACCCAGGAGCTCAGAATGACAGATAATATATTGGGAGACAATGCACCTGCCCCCAATTAGTACCCATCTGGCTGTCACATTTTTTTTTTACTATTGTGATATACTTCCATTTACCCATTTTATTATTCTAGAATCAATAAAGTGGTGTGGGAGACAAGAAGGAACACAGAAAGAGATTGTTTTGTTGACTTTTCCCCCCTAAAAAATAGGCAGTTGTACTGTTTTATTAGAAAGAAAACCTTCACAGCAGAACTGTGTAAGAGTTATAGATTAAAAGAGTTTGCATACAGAGTTGGAGGTCATTGGGGCTATGTAAATGTTGAGTTTGAAGAGTTGAATCAGATCAGATGAATGGTCTAATCTGATTGGACAAATAGAAGTCAATTTGCTCAGCCCCAAGAAAGTCACTTACTCCAACCTGTGAGGTCCTCTGAGCTTGGTGACATTCTTACAGACATTTCATTACCAAACTAGGTAGCATCATCAGTGCTAGTTCAACACTGAACTACAAATATTCTCTTTCATTGGTACTCCATGTCATGGTTCCGAAAGATGAAACTCTTCAAAGAAATTTGAGGCATTGTTTACCTTAAAGAATCTTTAATCAAGCAGCATAGCTTTGGTACATCCATAGTTGAAGCCAAAAGCTGACTCCTCCTCCCTTCAGCACATAGATCAAAGCACATTTCCCTCCTACAAATAAAAGTCATAAATCACATTCTCCAATTAGTTTGAAAATGCTGGCTTCCCACCCAGTTTCCTCTCCCGCCATTCTTTTATCAGCTCTTGTTACAATATTGTATGTCTTGCTAATTCCCATCACATTCCTCCCCCTTCCCCCAGCATCATCTAACTTTAAGAGTAAAACAACAGAAAGAAAAAGGCTGCATCTCCATCATTGTCAAAGCAAGAACATCCAATGTTAGCAGCATTGACACTCTAACTTTTGCTTAAACTTCATAAACTAGAACATACCAAATCTATCCTCCGATTAAAGTTCTCCAGTAGAAGAGAACTTGGAATCATTTCTTGCACAATTAGTAGAGAGTTAATTTTTTGGATAGATAAAAGGCCACGAATTCATCAAAGAATTAAAGTATCTGCAGTCAGAGACACTAATATTGTTTAGCTCTGAATTTCATTTATACTGTTGACTGTGGTTAGCCATTACTCTTCTCCAGTTTCCATCTGGATGCTTGTGCTCTAGCTCTGAATCTGTGGGCGATTTTTCAAGCTATTTCTGATTCCTCAAAATTGGCCTGTTCAACAAGTTGAGGAAAATATGACAAAGCTATGTTCTTGATTCCCCTGATGAAAGAATGCTCAAAACAAGATACTCATCACAATGCTTCTGAAAAGACTCTTCTCAGGAATTCACCTCTCCCAAGGAAGACATAAATATATTCATGTTTCATGCATATGTGTCAGAATCCATTTATATTTCATTTATATCTGTCTCCTCTGATCTAAAACCAAATCTCACCTTCCCCTGGATTCTGCCATACTCCCAAGGGGGAGGGAAGATATGCCTGCAGGGTTATGACTTTCACTTCTTCTATTCGCTACAATGTAACCTTATTGCCGATGGGTCTGCTGCCCATTACAATGTAACAAATTGCCTCCTGCACTACACAAACATCCAGAACCTGGCCTATTTCTCCAGTCTCAAAAGGAAGTGTGAAGAGCTGTGGAACATTATACTACAAACAGAGCCAGACTGATGTTATCTTCCCTTTCCCACAATGGAATTAACACCTGGGCATTGGCCGGTCTGAACCGTCCGGATGGGGTTTGCTTAAGGACCCTTTAAAGTATTGATCTGTAAAGAATCCCTCAGATCCTGTCTATTATTCCTGCTATCAATTACTCTTAGTAAAAGTTCCAGTTGAAAGAAACTGTTTCCAAGAATTCTGCTTTCTTAAGATGTGGGATTGAAGTGCGTTCTTACAATATGCAAAGAATGGAGAACCTATCATCCTTCAGATGTAACCAAAGTGCAACACCAATTTTCATGTCTAATGGAAAGGGCTGCTGAGAACTGAAACTGCGCAAAATCTGGAAGACTAAAAGTCCTCAGCCTCTTCCTTAACCCTTTGTTATCTACACCATGCAAGGGGATAACCTTCATTTGTCTTCCTTTTATCTCAGAACAATTGTTTAAAGTCTTCTTGACAGGTCTTAGATAGGATGAATTAAGTTCTCTGTTGGTGTGCATAGTAATTGAACCAGGGCTTACATTTCCTACAGCTAGATGAGTAATATTGTTCAAGTGCAGCAGATTATTTATGATAGCTGCTCAATCTTAATGCATTTGAGTACTCACAGTTAATTGCTTTTATCTAAGTAGGATATAATTGGAATATATGCATGCAGGCACACATACAAGCACAGCCACCTATACTCTTGATGATACATTGGTCTTGCTCTGGAACTCTATGCTCTTCAGTTATTGTTCCAAGGAAAGCAGCCACTAAGTTCCTTTGTTGTTTTAAACAAACACCTAAGAAGCAATAAATCAATGGAATGCCATGAATTTGCAAAGGGCATGGTATCAGGAGGCAGAAATCAAAATATAACATGAAACCATTGGTTCTGGGGCCCTCCAAGTTTTGGGACCATGCTTTAGCTGAGTGCAGACAACCTGGTAAAGCAGAGGTAAGAAATTCCCAGAAATGGTTAAGCTTCAACTCCCATCAGCTACGGTTAATGTTTTGAATTATGAAACATGTGGAGTTCTAATAAAGAGAGGCTGTTTGAGTTATATGCCATAGGTGAGATACCCTGCGTGGTGTGGAAAGGAGAGTTATATGCCAGGCAATTTGTACTGAGTTGCCTAAGCTACTCAGTCAATGTGATCAACATCTTCTCTTTGCAGATATTGGAGATTACACTGCCTTATCATTTATCTTTTGTATACTAATCTGAAGGGGATGCTCTTTGCTTCAGCCCTTCATGTGGTTCTATTGAGAACTGTGGCTGAAAAGGAAGAGATGGAGAAAAGCTACATGTTTCCTCCCCTACATTTTATTAAAATGTGTCTATATTATCAGGCAATGGGTTTAATTGAAAGCCAGTATGTGCTTGTTTTTTTGTGTTGTCACCCAATATGTACCCTGTCTGGAGCCCGCATTGGAAGGAAGCAGTGTTTTTTTTTCAAACAGCAGCACTGTATGTAATTAGTTCTTTTCTGTCTGAAGTTAATAAAGTCTGCTGGTTAATTATATGCAACTTTCAGCTAGTTTTTTTGGCTTCAGCATTCCAATGTCAGAAAGACTAATAACTAGAGACATCCTAAACTCCACCTATCTCATTTCCCCCACTTTGATATATTATTTTTGCTTCCTAGCATTTTCCTGTAAGTGCAGAGTCTGCTCCCCCCCCCCATCAACTAAGTGTTGGTCCATTGATTGTGACAGGAATTCATCGTGGCTTGTTGCTTGAGTTTGACATTATGGGCTGAGAGTGAGTGATTGGCTCAAGGTCAGCCAACTGGCTTTCATGCCTAAGGTGGGACTAGAACTCACAGTCTTCTGGTTTCTAGCCTGGTGTCTTAACCAGTAAACCAGAGCTGTCCAACCTTGACAACTTTAAGAACTGTGGACTTCAACTTCTAGAATTTCCCCAGCTGGCTGTGGTGGCTTAAGAATTCTAGGAGTTGAAGTCCACAGGTCTTAAAGTTGCCAAGATTGGACAGCCTGCACTAGAACAAATTGGCTTTTTTATATACATACATATACATAAATTTTCTATACATACATAGGGCTATTTGTGTAATGGTTTGACACACGCTAATGGTTGTCTATGAGTGTCCGGTTTTATTATGCAGTCTACTTTACAAGCTTCATAATTTTCTATTCGCCTTCAATCTCAAACTGGGGTTCTTCCAAAGAAGGATGGGGGGGTCCTAATTATGGAATGAGATGAGCCCTTTGCTGAGCATATGATACTATCATTGGGCTCACACTATTGTGGTAAATCATGAATTATCTTTGTAATAACCAGTGAGGACATTTATCTCAAGCTGCAGTTGACCATACTGTGGAGTGAGTTAATTGTTGCTTTGTATTTCAAGGAGCAGCCTGTTCTCTAATTGAAGGAGATGGATGATTAAAATAAATAAATAATCTGTTTAGAAGAATCAGTAAGTGTCATGCTATCTTCTTAGAGCCTGACACATCTATTTTTAAGGAGGTCTAATGGGTGTGTATTTAGGCATAAAACAGAGTAGGAGAGAGGAAACCATTATTGGCTGGAACTGATGGCTATCTGTGATCAGCTATCAGCCAAAAATGGTAAATGCTAACTGATCATTAGTTGTTAGCAAGGTTGAAGGACCCACAGAGCTTTGAATATGCCTATGCTCATCAGGTTGCAATGTTCACAGACTGTCAAAACAATCCTGCTTATCTTTAGATGTCTTTTAATGTGTTCTAATGAGAATTTCAACTGAACACACTAGGAGTGTGATGGCTCACATGGTTAGGATGCTGGATTGGAGATTAGCAAGCTTGTGTTTGAGACCCAACTGCTGCTGTGTAGTGGGGTGAGCTCCCGTCATTTGCAGCAGGTCCTTGACAGGGACATGAAAGGAGCTCCCACAAGCATTGCCCAGGCAACAGTTATGTCACCGGCTAACCTTTTCAACCTGGAAGCATATTAAACAGTGCCTCCAGCACTAAAGGGATGGGGGGAATTGAACAAGCCCATTCATGTAATAACTTCCTTTTGCAGATCAAGTTAAGGTATTTTATAAAGGGATAGAGAAACATCCAAAAAGAGACTTCTGGTTCCTGCGACCAGTGAAATCAGCTGAGAAATTTGGGATGCCAAGCTCTTCAGCTGAGTTTCTTCCTGTTTGGGGACCCTAAATGGGCCAGAAGCCACCCCGGAGAGGTGGCAATGAAGGAAGGTAGTCCCAGGGACCTAGGAGAGATGGCGGTCTCCCAATCGGTCCAGGAGAAGCCTCCCACAAACCAACAGGAGAAAGGCTAGCTAACTCCATTGTCTAGCCCCAGCTGCAAGCAACGGAAGTCAAAAGCTCTACTTAAGCTGATTGTGAACAGTGTTTGAAGCTGGGTAAGAACTGATTTTCTCTATCCTACTTATTTTCCTGAAAAAGAGAACTCCCAAGAAGCAAAAATACCTCCGAGAGTGAAAAAGGGATTTTGTCCCCACATTTTTGGCTAATGGAAGCGGCAAATCTAACTCTTTAAGGAGGAAAAAGACTAGAAAGAATTGAAAAATGATCCAACGCTGATACCTACTGGTGGATGAGGACTATAAAATCTCTGCCTGTGGCCTTCAAAGTTTTAATAAACACAGCTGTTTAGATAAAGTGAGATTTACAGAAACAATGTATGCTTTACAAGAGGAAATATATGATAAGCTGCAATCAATTCAAAGGACAATGATCTCAAACCACAAAGAAAAACAAAACAAACTTGAAAGTATAAATCAACTTATCCCCAATTTAATTTTACTCCAAAAATACCCCCAGGAGAATACAGCAGAGATGATTGAATATAAATCCGAGGATAAAGACTTAAAGATGGACTTCTATAAAAGTATGATTTAGTTCAAGTGGAAGAAAAGACAACTTACATTTCAACATCACAAAGCAAATTTGAAGATAAGAGAGAGGATTGGATGAAAAGACAAAAAGTGACAAAAGAAGTGGAGAGAAAAGGAAGGAAGATTTCTAATAAAAAGAAGTGGGCAAATGCCCATGACAGAGACATTGATTTACTCTCTACGTCAACAGCAACACCTATGATCATATGGGAAAACCTTTTGATTCAGCAAAGTACATTGATTAAGAAAGACTTTGGGTAAAAAAAAAGATTAAGATGGAAACCGAGAAAATAGATGATGGGGCATATCAGAGAGAATACTTTAAAAAGAACCATGTGTTTGCATATGTTTAAAGAAATGGAAAAATTCTGGAATATATCACTCTAAGAGTGATGAAATGTTTTAGATACTTAAGTGTGACTGAATTCAAGAAAAGTATATGTATAAAAATGCTTTGAATTAGAGTTAAGGGATTAGATGACTAGACCTGTTGAATGGATTGTCTAAAGAGTAAATATATTCTTAACTATGATTAAAAAGAATAAGAAATTTGAGGAAATAAATACATATTAATCTAGGAGGGATATATATTCTAAGTAGTATGTTATTTCTTATGCTCCGTTGTTTCTACTTTTTTCTCTTCTTTTTTATTTTTTATTTCTTTTTCGTTTCTCTTTTCTTTCCCCTCTCTTTTTATTCTTTTATCTATTACTTAAGAAATGTAAAAATGTGAGATGGCTTATATGGAAAAAACAGAATGAAGTCTGTTAATGTAAATGTAACTAATCATTGAGAAAACCTTTACCAGTAAGAATATTTAGAATTTGGTGGGAGAAATAAACTAAAATAAGGATTGTAACAGGGTTGATGATAAGGCAATCCAAATGACTGGAAAGAAAAGAAATGTACTAATATGATGATTATTTTTTTAGGAATGTTGGAAAAAGTATATACCTAATTGTCATTTATTAAAACAATAAGAATTGTATTAGCTCAATGTTTGAAAAAAAGGATGTTTTGGGGAAAGAGGAAATCAACAAATTAATATATGGAATACAGACTATAGAAATCAATTGTTAAGGAGTGTCTTTACAAATGTAACCCAGACAACACACTGTTCACCAATTATTGAGTGACGTATACTTGTTTAAAAAATAATAAAATATATTATATAAAAAAGAAACATCCAAAAAGAAACAATTCCACAGCACTTTCCACAATTTTGAAAGTAAAACAGCCTCAGAAGATCAAAACTGAAGAACCCCTTGGAAATATAGAAGAAAAACAGGCACTGTGGCTAGTTTAAACATGAGATGTGAAATAGGTGTGAAATCAATTTTATACGACACCTTGCATGGACACTTCAGTCCTACATATGGCCTATCAACCTAAGTTCAAAAGGCCCTGATTGGATCTCCATTATATTTATAGTGTATTATACTCTATTTAAACCCCATTTCAACTCCTGCCGGGCTGCTGGAACGTGCTATATTGCATCAGCTGCTGCTAAATCTGTAAGTTTTGGGAGAATCCACCAGGAAAGTAGCTTCCTGCATGCCTAACGGCGCACAAATTATATAACTAAAAATCACAAACAGCAGCAGTACCTTCAGAGCAAGTGTGTTTGAGATCCCCTGTATCTAAGAATGTCTGGCTTAGTTCAGTGCAACACTTGCTTTGCAGCTGTCTTTCACAGTACCCTTTTCAAACTTGGAAACTGTCCTATCTGTAAACAAATCACTAGCCTACAAGGACAGATCATTTACCTAGGGTCTGTAATCCGTGCTCTTCGGGCAGAAATTAGGTGTCCAGTTCAGCCCCTCTACTCTAGTAAGCCTCTGTGCTATCAGCCCCCTTTACCACAAATATCCTGCAGGAGAAGGGCAGTGTGGACAACCGTGGGTTCTGGCAGGGTGAGCGCTGTGAACCATAAACACCAAGCTTTCGCTATCTCCCTGCACAACAGTTACAGTGCCCTTGCTGACCTTAATAGGGATATTAAGGAGACAGGTAAAGGTATTTGTGAAGATAACTCAAATAAGCAGGGGATTGTGGTCCGAGATGAAGAACTAGATTCTGACAGGGAAAAGTGTGAATCAGGTATTGCACCTCAGTCATGCAAGAATAGAAAGGCTCCCAAAAAGAGAAGCTACCTTCTGGTAGGTGATTCAATTATAAGGGATGTAAATTTAGGAAAGGACACAGAGGCTTTGAAAGAGGTCAGGTGTCTTCCAGGTGCTACTGCCAGTAGGGACAAGACGCGTATTTCTAAAATAATCAAGAATGGCAGCAAGGACTGTGATGTGGAGGCTATTGTACATCTTGGCACTAACGATCTGTCCCAAAAAGATGTACTCTCTGTTCAGAATGATTTCCAGAGCTTGGGAAAGGAACTTAGCAGAATAGGCTGTAGGTTTACTTTCTCAGAGGTTTTACCAGTGTATAAGGAGCAAAACGGAAAAGGCCAGCACATAGCACAATCCAATATGTGGCTAAAAGAGTGGTGTAAAGGGGAAGGCTTTGGATATATTAGTCACGATGTCAGTAGCTGGTCCAATCAAAAGATGTACAAAAGAGATGGTTTGCATCCATCAGAAAAAGGGACTCAGCTATAAATTCACAGATTTTCTGGAGGGAAATTTAAACTAAACAGTGGGGACAGGGAGTTAATTGATACGGAACAACCCTGTCCCCAGCAATTTAAAAATTATAGGGCTATCAGTGCATGTAGCATAGATGTGTGTGTGGACAAGAATACCAACCTTGCTATCAAGCAAAATGAAGCCTCTAATAGCGAGTGCCACATAAAGTGCACTAACCAAATAGGTGGTAAGACAATAGGGGAATTCAGGCACCACACAGGTTATGTAGAAAGGAAACACAGGGCCACTCACAAAGGACTCAAATGTTTATACACCAATGCACAGAGTATGAACAGCAAACAGGGTGAACTAGAAATTCAGGTTAATGAGGGCAGATACGATATTGTTGCCATTACGGAAACATGGTGGGATGAAACCCACACATGGAACACACAGCTAGAGGGATTTAAATTATTTAAAAGAAACAAACCAAATAAAAGAGGAGATGGAGTTGCTCTCTATATAAGAAATAACTACATCTCCACAGAAATAGAGCACAACAATGATAAAAACTGTCTTGAATGCATTTGGGTCAATATAAAAGGGGGGGGGAATGACATTGCCATAGGTGTATACTACAGACCACCCAACCAAACAGAGGAAATAGATGAACTTTTTGCTAGTCAGCTAACTAAGGTATGTAGGAAGCACATCACAATAGTAATGGGGGACTTTAACTACCCTGACATCAACTGGGAGACAAACTCCGCACCAAGTGGAAGATCAAACAGGTTCCTGGCAAACCTAGCAGACAACTTTGTCTCCCAAAAAGTAGAGAAAGGAACTAGGGGATTAGCCATTTTGGATCTAATTCTAACTAACAGAGATGAAATGATAGAAGGTGTTGAAGCCATAGGAACCCTGGGAGGAAGTGATCATGCAAAATTAGAATTCAACATTATAGAAGCACAACCAATAGAACACAGTCAAACTAGAGTCTTGGACTTCAAGAGAGGTAATTTCAATAAACTTAGAGAGGGCTTGGGAAGGATTCCATGGATGAGAATCCTCAAGGGGAAAACAACTCAAGAAGCTTGGGAAATTTTGAAAAATGAGATAATAAAAGCACAGTCTAGCACAATACCAACAAAGAGGAAAAATAACAGCTCTCAAAAGAAACCAGCATGGCTGCATAAAGAACTCTCTGACAAATTGAAAGATAAAAAGGACAAGTATAGAAAGTGGAAAGAGGGGAACATAACTAAGTCAGAATATCAGCAAATAGCTCGAGCCTGCAAAGATGAAGTGAAGAAAGCCAAGGCTCAAAATGAACTAAGGCTTGCGACCAAAGTCAAAAATAACAAAAAAAGCTTCTTTCAACATGTAAAAAACAAGAAAAAAGTGAAGGAAATGAATGGTCCATTAGTGGGTGGAAGTGGCAAGAAGGTGACAAGCAACAGGGAGAAAGCAGAACTATTTAACTCATTTTTTGCATCTGTCTTTACACAAAGGGAAAAAACAGACCAACCTATCAAAAATAGTGCCATAAAAAACAAAATAGAAACACAAGTTAAGATAGGCAAGAAAATGGTTAGGGAGCACCTGTCCAGCCTAGATGAGTTCAAATCGCCAGGACCAGATGGATTACACCCCAGAGTTCTCAAGGAACTGGCAGATGTGATATCGGAGCCACTGAACTATATTTTTCAAAGATCCTGGAACACAGGGGAACTACCAGAGGACTGGAAAAGAGCTGATGTAGTTCCCATCCTCAAAAAAGGGAAAAAAATGGATCCAGGAAATTACAGACCTATCAGCCTGACCTCAATACCTGGGAAGATCCTGGAAAAGATAATCAAACAACGAATCAACGAACACCTAGAGGCAAACAAAGTCATTACTAAAAGCCAACATGGGTTTGTCAAAAATAGATCATGCCAGACAAATCTTATTGCATTCTTGACCAAGTGACAAAATTAGTGGATCAGAGGAATGCTGTGGACATAATTTACTTGGACTTCAGTAAGGCATTTGATAAAGTAGATCACAACCTACTACTTGATAAGATAGAAAAATGTGGGGTAGACAGAATCACCACCAGATGGATCCGTAGCTGGCTGACCGGCCATACTCATCGAGTGGTCCTCAATGGAACTGCATCTATATGGAAGGGCTCTGTTCTGGGCCCAGTACTCTTCAACATCTTCATCAACAATTTGGATAAAGAGATAGATGGGGAACTCTTCAAATTTGCAGACGACACCAAGCTGGCAGGAATAGCCAACACTCCACAAGACAGGCTTAAGATACAGAAGGATCTGGACAGACTTGAACACTGGGCACTAACTAACAAAATGAAATTCAATGGTGAAAAAAGCAAGGTTCTACATTTAGGCAAGAAAAACCAAATGCACAAGTACAGCATAGGTGGCACCATGCTCAATAGTAGTAACTGTGAGAGGGACCTCGGAGTCCTAGTAGACAATCACTTAAATATGAGCCAGCAATGTGCTGCAGCTGCCAAAAAGGCCAACACAGTGCTAGGCTGCATTAACAGAGGGATAGAATCAAGATCACGTGAAGTATTAATACCACTCTTCAATGCCTTGGTAAGGCCACACTTGGAATACTGCATCCAGTTTTGGTCACCACGATGTAAAAAAGATGTTGAGACTCTAGAAAGAGTACAGAGAAGAGCAACAAAGATGATTAGGGGACTGGAGGAACGGTTGCTAGAATTGGGTATGTCTAGTTTAACGAAGAGAAGGACAAGGGGGGGACATGATAGCAGTATTTCAATATCTCAGGGGCTGCCATAAAGAAGAGGGAATTAAGCTATTTTCCAAAGCACCTGAAGGCAGGATAAGAAGCAATGGGTGGAAACTAATCAAGGAGAGAAGCAACCTTCTAAATCTAAAAAAGGAGAAACTTCCTGACAGTGAGTACAATTAATCAGTGGATCAGCCTGCCTCCAGAAGCAGTAAATGCTCCACACTGGAAGTTTTTAAGAAGACACTGGACAGCCATTTGTCCAAAATGGTGTAGGGTTTCCTACCTGAGCAGGGGGTTGGACTAGATGACCTCCAAGGTCCCTTCCAACTTTACTACTATTACTATCTGCCCCGTTGTTAGTGCCACACTCAGTAAGCAGACAAATTTCTAAATGTCCCTTTTCAAAAATAAGCTGCTACTTAACCATGGAAATGCTTCTACCCTACCCCAAATATAAAATTCTGCCTAAAGAACAGCCTGAATTGGATCCGAATGGATAATATTGTTATTGTAATGCAACTACTAAAACCAGAAGTTATAAGCCTGCCCTCCCCTTTGTGATGTTCCTTTCAATGTCATTGCTGTGAGCTGATTTAAAAGCAGAAATAGCAGAAGGCCCTTTATTATGGAATTTCCTGGCTCTTGAAAATGACTTTCACTCGGAACATTAATGCCACCTCAAAGCAGCATTTTTCGCTGCAATTTGGTAAATGTCAATTTACTTCTGCATTTCCAGCACCACACACTCTTATCTATAAGTAAGTGTCTCAAGCATAAATAGTGAGATCCTGTGCATACATGAGGGAAGTACGCCAACTAGTGTTTAATCCAGGGGGACAAAATTCAAACCACAATATACTTAGGGTATGAGTGGAATAGAAAGAAATAAAAAAAGAAAGAGATTCTTTCCAATGCAATGCTGTTAAAAACAAAAATAGAAGCATGTCCAGCTGTTGAGATGAGGTTTTCAGCAATTGAATTGAACGTCCAGGACTTTTGAGGGATGTTGTCAAATGCTCTTAATCAGCCATCTTCTTGATTTTTTAAAAAGTAAATATGCTATATTTCTATATCACCATATTTCCGATTTATGGCAGCATACACTTAAAAGCAGGAACACACTGCAATCCATCAAAATTTCAGTGTGAAAAGGCAACCGATGAAGCCACAAAAATCATATCAACCATAACATTCAAACTAATATAAATATGTTCGGATATAACGAGGCACTCAGCAAACAGATGTCAGTCCTCAAAAGCCCAAAACAGTTCTGTTTTCAGGTTTCCTTGAAGCACAGGAACGATGCCATCTGGATCTTAGGGCTGCAGGCTGTTCAAAAGAGAATTGGAGAATTTTATATTTATATTAAATAAATATAAAATGAGAAATAGAATGCCAGGAAAAGAAAACTATAGAGACAATCCCCTCAAAAGAAAAAAAGGGAGAACTGAGTACATTTAGTAGGCACAAAATGAAATGTTATACATGTTTTCACAGGAAATCTAGACAAATCTAGAGAGTGGAATGAAACATCAGACATGGCAAGTTAAACATAAACAGAAAAGGAACAGTATTTTTCAGCGCTCCAGCTAGCAAGTGTATTAGTTTGGGCTGTCTTACCCAACTTAGTAGTCATGGTCAGGAATGTACATAATTATTTGTCTGGCATCTTCTAATATCCTAACACATCCTTCTAACGTAGCAAAGCGTAGTAGAAAACTCTGAAGTTGTTGACAGTTTTGCTCTAAACTTGTCAGTATATTTTGTCTTCTGTGCCACTCTTAACATAGCATGAAGCATTGATTTTATACCTAGTCTACATGGCACCAGTATATTAGAAAATATGTCTGGCTGTCACCTTCAAAAGCAGATGAAATTGGCCCCAGTCTAGGAGCATCATCAAATTTTTCAGAATATTAGTTCAATTTATTTGCTCAAAAACACACAAACCAGGAGAAAAGTGAGAGAGTTGACTTTTTGAAGTAACTGTGATGGAGTATCAAAAGGCAAAAATTGCTATCTGATGCATATTGCTACATTTTATCTTTCAAAAATCTAATGAGTTTCACCAAAGAGCAAATCTTGGTCGTCCATCCTTTAAAAGCTGACTTATAAATAGAACATGGGTTTGCAATAATATTGCCTCCAAACACACCGAGAAAGAGACATGTGCTGTCAGGCTTCGCTTCATTTTAAAACCAATGAAAAATGAAACAAATGCATCACCATTCATTTCCAATTCATTTCAAGAGACTCTATTGAAATTCAAGAATGGGAGAAAAATCCTTGCCATTCATTTCTCATGAGGGATTTCTGGATGAGAGACACTGAGTAAAAGAAGGCTTGTTGTATAACATTGACCAATACAAAATGTTCTTCCTGTTGTGAAAAGATCAAGAGAGAAAAAAAGTTTCTAAAACCCTCTAAATTATAGGGATTAATGGATTTTTTGGAGCGCTTCTGATTGGCCAATGATGGTGCAAAGATGCTGAGCTTTTAAGATGCTGAAATTCGATTCTAACAGAATGACAGTGGAAGGGACCTTGGAAGTCTTCTAGTCCAACCCCTTGCTCAGGCAGGCATCCCTACACGATTTCAGACAAATGGTTGCCAATCTCTTCTTAAAAAACCTCCACTGTTGGAGCACCCACAATTTCTGGAGGCAAATCTAACTCTCTGGAAATTTCTCCTTAGTTCTAGGTTGCTTCTCTCCTTGATTAGTTTCCAACCATTGTGTCTTCTCCTGCTTTAAGATACTTTGGAGAATAGGTTAACTCCCCCTCTTCTTTGTGGCAGCCCCTCAAGTATTGAAACACTGCTGTCTTGTTGCCCCTTAGTCCTTTTTTTTACACTAGTGCTGACACTGAATGACTACATAGATATCTATACCACAGCATGTCTTCAGCATCGTGTTCTAATCTAAAGTGATGCATTCATTGATGTAAATTCTACAGAAGGTTTTGGAGGCTTTGGAAACTAATATATCCAGAAGACATTGTGTAGGTAATGGGATCTTCAGAGTGTCCTAGGAATGACAAAACAAGAAAACTGTTCAATTGTAACAAAAAAGCAATGAGATGGTATCAGCTATATCCAGGGTGTCCAAAACTAGGCGTGTTTCATGCACAGCCACAGCACTATTTCAATGGAAAATGTCAGAACGAAAGGGCGTGTTGAATTTTTTTTTTGTCATAATCAATGTTGAAATAAAACCAATGAGGGGTGACAAATAAATGAAATGGTAATGCAGGAAATACAGAATGAAGGATATGACTGTAATAAATATAAAATGAATAAAATAAGAAAGTCTGTTTGGGCTCTGGCAGTCACATTTGTTTTAAGCACAATATTAATGTTTCAAGAATCTGGAAGCTGATTTTTTTTTTAATTCATATTCTTGAGACAGATAATTAAAATGTCCCAGATATAATATAGATTGGCACATTATATCATGACCTAGCTGATGATATATACAGTACTTCCTTTCTTCCCTGTTATTTATTTATTGCATTATTTTGTAATTTCACCTTTGTATTTGACCAACATTATGAATTAGGGCAACGGAATGATGGTTTTATTACTCTCATGACAGTCCTGTGATGATTTAAGGAAGGGAGTGAAGAAATGTTTAGGCAAATAGTGTTCCTCCGCCATGCTATATTTTGTGGTTTTTGTCATTAACTGGCTTAATTATATGCCATTTACTGATCTCATTGCAACCCCCTAGGAGAACATGGTCTCTATGTTTTAATGGCACCTGTAATCTGTGATTTATGGTAGCGTTCCCAGAGTTTGATGTTTTGGTTTCTTCAATATTTTGATGTTTTTTAATAACCCTTCCCTCTCTATTAACTTTCTGTTATAGCTTCACTAATCTGTGACAAAGGAATAAAACAGGCAATCAATCAAATTGGAAAAGACCAAGAAAGGACAAAACAGGCGTTTATAATTCTAGTAAGATGGCATAATTAGATCCTAGAGGCTTAGAAAGCAGTTCACGTTACAGGTAAATTGTATAGACTTTCAAACAAAACTTCCTCTAAACACATTGGATGACAACCCACTAACTCGGTTTCAACCCAGGAACAAAGAGGAATGAAATGAGTTGAAAGATGCACATTGTTTCCTTTTTAATACAAAAGGGTTGAAACAGTGAGAGCTTTTGAACTATATTGTACAGTGGACCCTGATCTTGAGTCCCCAAATGCGGTGAGAATACAATTATTACAATCCTTGTAGACAGTATAGCCAATCAGCAATAGTGTCATCTTGCAACATCTGCATAACTAAATAATTTGGAGAGCCCAGAGTATAGTTGTTAAACTTTTATATCAAGGCTGGAGACATGTGATTTGTTCAAGTTATTCAGTTGTTTCCAACTCTGAACAAGGATGGTTGAACAGTAATTTATATTTTAAGTACTTGCAAATTTATGTTTGTGTCATAATGATAGTATGGAGCTACCTTCTCTTTTGATTGAGTTAGATCATTCCAAGCTAATATTTAAGTGTTAGTTTCATTATTAATGCTTCTAATGACCAGCCCACTTTTAGTAATCAATGTAGGTTCTTGCAATCAGAGGTGCCTGCAACAAATTCATTTAGGTATATAGATCATCGTACATTTACATAGATTTACTTATTTTATTTTTATTTTTAAAATTTATAAACCGCCCCACTCCCACAGGGCTCTGGGTGGCTAACAATAAAAATACCATAAAACATGACAAAACAAACAGTACAATAACAGTCATCCAGGGGTCAGATTTTATAAACCCCAGGCCTGCCGGAAAAGCCAGGTCTTAAGCAGCTTATGGAAAACCAACAGGGTGGGAGCGGTCCTAATCTCTGGGGGGAGCTGGTTCCAAGATGTGGCCACCATCACAGAGAAAGCCCTCCTCCACGGCCCCGCCAAATGCCACTGCTTGGCCGACGGGATCTGAAGGAGGCCCAGCCTGTGGGATCTAACCGGACGAAGGGAACTATGAGGTAGTAGGTGGTCTCGCAAATAGTCTGGCCCTGAGCCATATAGGGCTTTAAAGGTAATAACCAACACCTTGAATTGGACCCGGAGACCAATAGGCAACCAGTGCAGCTCACGGAGGATAGGTGTAATGTGGGTGTATCGAGGAGCACCCACATCACTCGTGCGGCTGCATTCTGGACCAACTGTAGTCTCCGAATAATTTTCAAGGGTAGCCTCATGTAGTGCGCGTTGCAGTAGTCCAGATGTGAGGTGACAAGGGCATGAGTGACTGTAAGGAGAGCCTCCCGGTCCAGGTAGGGTTGCAACTGGTGCAACAGACGAACTTGTGCAAAGGTCCTCCCAGCCACAGCCATCAAATGATGTTCCAAATTCAGCTGTGGATCAAGGAGGACACCCAAGTTGCGAACCCGCTCCGAAGGGGGTATATTTTCCTCCGCTAGAGTCAACACTGGACAGTTGACATGATCCTTGGGAGGCAACATCCAAAGCCACTCGGTCTTGTCAGGACTGAGCCTGAGTCTGTTAACCTCCATCCAGACCCTCACGGCTTCAAGGCAACGGCTCATCACATCAGCCGCTTCACTGAGAGAGCTCGGGGAGGAGATATATAGCTGGGTATCATCAACATACTGATGAAACCTCACCCCGTGCTTTCTGATGATCTCACCCAGCGGCTTCATGTAACTGTTAAATAGGAGGAGGGAGAGGACCGACCCCTGTGGCACGCCGCATTCAAGGGGCCTCAGGGTTGACCTCTGCCCTCTCACCAATACCGCTTGCGACCGGCCAGAGAGGCAGGAGGAGAACCACCGTAAAACAGTGCCTCCCACTCCCACCCCTTCAAGTCGTCGCAAAAGGATACCATGATCGATGGTATCAAAAGCCGCTGAGAGGTCAAGTAGCACCAAGACAGAGGAATAACCCCTGTCTCGGGCGCGCCAGAGATCATCCATCAATACGACCAAAGCAGTTTCTGTGCTGAAGCCGGGCCTGAAGCCAGATTGAAAAGGGTCGAGATAATCCGCTTCATCCAGAGACCGTCGGAGCTGGAGCGCCACCACTCTCTCCCAAAAAGGGGATATTGGAGACTGGACGGAAGTTATTTAAGTCAGCTGGGTCCAGGGTAGGCTTCTTGAGAAGGGGCCTTCAAGGATTGTGGGAAAGACCCCTCCCTCAACGAGGCGTTGATCAACACCTGGAGCCAGCCTCGTGTCACCTCCTTGGCAGCCGAGACCAACCAGGAAGGACACGGGTCCAATAAACAAGTGGAAGCGCTCATCGCTCCCACCGCTCTGTCAACATCCTCAGTGGTCACAGACTCAAATTCATCCCATAAAACTGGGCTAAGACCTGCCCCAGTCATCTCAGAAGGCCCTGCCCAATCGGAGTCTAGGTCTGTCCGAATCTGAGCGATTTTGTCTGATAGGACCTGCACAAATTCCTCCGCCCTACCCTGTAAGGGCTCCCCGGCTTCCCGAACGTTAAGTAGGGAACGGGTCACCCTAAACAGGGCGGCGGGGCAAGATTCTGCTGACGCAATAAGTATTGCCACTAAATAAGTCCTAATATAGGCTCTTTAAAGTGTCCGGTCAGATTCGGAGTTACTAGCCCTCCAGCGTCGCTCTAGACGTCTCTTCTGATGCGTCATCTCCCGTAGCTCCTCGGGAAACCAAGGTGCCCTCCGGGATCCACAATCACAGAGAGGTCGCAAATCCGGTCTAACACCCCTGATGCCGCTTTATTCCAAGTAGCGACCAAGGACTCAGCCGGTTCGTGGAGGAGGGAATCAGGAAAACCCCCAAGCGCTATTTGGAACCCCTCTGGGTCCATTAAATGCCTGGGGTGGAACCACCTAATCGGTTCCGCCTCCCTGCGGTGGGGGAATAGGACCGAGAAATCTAACCTCAACAGGAAGTGATCCGACCAAGACAAGGGAGAAGTAACTATACCCCTTAAATCGAAATCACGTCTCCACTGCCCCGAGAGGAATACTAAGTCGAGCGTGTGTCCTCCCCTATGGGTCGGACCCTGAATTATCTGGGTCAGGTCCATGGTTGTCATGGAAGCCATGAACTCCTGAGCCACACTGGAGGATTCGCCAAGTGATGGCAGATTGAAATCCCCCAGCACCATAAGCCTGGGGAATTCCACCGCCAACCTGGCTACACCCTCCAGCAGCTCGGGCAGGGCTGTTGTCACATAGCTAGGAGGCAGGTATGTCAACAACAAGCCCGACTGAACCCTTGAATCCAATCTCAAGAGAAGGGACTCACACCCAACAACCTCTGGGGCAGGGATCCTGCGAGGTCTCAAGGATTCTCGGACAAGAGAATATATGTAGATATTCAGAAATATATAACTTCATTTATTTCTCATGCTTTTTTATTTTGGATAGTCTGAGAAAGTATTATCGTATGTCCAGTCTAATTAAACTGCTTCTGGTAGTAGAGGGTCAAATGTTACAGGTTCTCATTATGCATTCTGATTTTATTTGGGTTTTTTTCTAGTTCAATCTAATTTGCCAGGTGTTTACACTTAAACAAAAGCCATGCTTTTTCATTTATTTTTAGCTCATCTTCTGTTTGAAGTTCTCCTGCAGCTTTGTAAGCGTATGAACATTTTTACTGGCATAGTAACCTTAAAATGTATAGGGACAGTAGGCAGAAAAATGTTTTCAATTGGGAAAATATTTTCATTCAGTTTGTAACCTATTCTTTCGGCCTGAAAAATTTGGGGAGAAGGAAGGGTCAATTGGATGCAAGACCGGGAAATATATCTGCATTGAGCTGTTGGTTATCTTCAATCTGTGCAACTTGGTATCAAAGGGAGATATCTAGGGATAGTTGTATTGTTACAAAAAATAGCAATAGCACTTAGAATTATATACCACTTTGTCGTGCTTTACAGCCCTTTCTAAGTAGTTTACAGATTCAGCATATGGTCCCAAACAATCTGGGACCTCATTTTACTGATCTCAGAAGGATGGAAGGCTGAATCAACCTTGAACCAGTCAGGATCAAACTCCTGGCAATGTAAATGCAGAGTTAGCCTGCAATATTACATTTTTTTCTTTTTTTAAAACAGGTTTTATTATTTTTTTCACTTTTTTACATCAGAGTGCTTAGGAAACAACGTGGAGATAGGGTAATCAGTTATCCACAAAGAAAGTCATAAATATACAGATCAGATATAGCTCCTTAAAAAGTTCCCTCTCTATTTCTCTCAATTAGAATAATACAATCAAATTGGTAGGCTTCTAGATAAAATTCAATCAATCGATAGAAAGTTTCAATGACATTTTAACTATATAAATCCAAATCCTGTTTTAAGCTTTGCAATTTTCCAAATTCCATATTCCAATTCAGCCTTAAATAGTCATATTATTTACATTTCGGGTATCCCTAATTTTCCTCATTGAAATAATAATTATAATATCTAAAAGTAAACTTATTATTCCCATAATTACCATCTTACATTTCTCCAATATTTTTTGTTACTTATTCAATTACTCTTCATTTACTAATCTCATCTATTTCATTAATACAATTCTTTATTTTCATTCCCTTAGAACATGATTATCATACTGTCAGAATCCAATTATACTTCATCTCCAGTGATCAATTATAGAAAACCCCATTTCTGCCCTCTCTGGATTCTGTCATAAAGAAAGAGAGGGGGGTGAACAAAGGGGCTTAATGGCCCTCACTTCCTTTGGTACAACTTCAAAGGGCTTGAATGTGGATAGCACCAAAAGGCCTTATTATAACAAAGGAGGCTATTTACCTTTCATATAGTTTTCTCTGAAGTCTCCATCCAGCCGGTAGAAAGGAAAGAGGGGTGGGATTGTGATGCCTGAAACTGTCACTGGTAGAGGGGGGTGATTGGGTGGGACTACTGGGGAACTCCTTAAAACCTTGAATGGGAGAGCTTGGACCCCAAGTCCTGTCTAGAACGCCTGCAACCATTTTCTCTTAATAAAGGATTCCTGTTGGAAGAATTATTCCAAGCGTTCTGTCTTCTTAAGATGCAAAGTGGGGTGGGTCCTTACATTAGACAGGACTTGCAAAATTAATCCACCTGGAAGGGAGACCCTTGCTGGGGGATTTTGCAAAAAATTACCATGTCACACAATGGAGCGAGAAAGGGGGAAAACTCCCTGGGAAGAGAGCCGCTGACCAAATTGGAACCTTGCCAGATGTTGGGATCTGAGAGGTCAGATTCCTCAGGAGAAGAAGTGGTGGAGACACGGGACCACAAGCCTCGCTGGTCAATGGGCGTTGGAAAGAAAAGTGAGTGGGGAAAGGAATCAAGAAAGGTGACCCTGAGACGGGGGACCAAGCAACCAGAATGGAAGCAGGAGATGGAGAAATCCTTGCACGCAAGTGAAGAGGGAGAAAGCTGGGCACCATACTCAGACTGGATCCTAGAGAAAGCTATTGACCTGATGAAGAGAACTCTCAGCTCCCTAGGAGAGGAGAATCCTGAGCCCTACGGCCGCCCCAGCTCCTGTAGCCGCAAAGGGAGAGACACCGAGGGGGACGTGGAACCTACAACCACGGGAACATCTGCTGATCCAGTAGTCCCCACCCCCGACTGGACCACAGATGGCAATCTGGATGGAAGACATTACCACCAACAATGGAGGCACCGATCCATTCCAAGACGTCCGCCATTGGAGGCGAAATTCAAAGGAGAGCCAACACGCTTGGGGTTTTTCCTAACCCAAATCCTCAGCTACATGGAAGAATACGGGCAGGACATCCCCAGCGACAAAGCCCGCATCCGGATCGTGCAGTCTGCCCTGGATGGACCGGCTGCAGATTGGGTGGTGAACTTGCATGACTCCAATGCCCCAGAACTCAGTAACTTCAACCGTTTCATGTCCTCTCTGAGAATACGATTTGAAGACCCCCTGGCTGATCACAAGGCCTGTGAAAGGATAAAAACGATGAGGCAAGGCAAACACCCGGTGGCTGAATATACACAAGAATTCCGGGCCATTGCCAGCAAACTGAATTGGCCAGAAGACATCCTCCTTAGCCATTTCAAAGACAGACTAAATTATGATCTATATGACGCTTGCCTGCCCCGAGGGGACCCACACCAACTTGAGGAATGGTACATCTTGGCAGAGGAAGCAGAGATCGACATATTGAAAAGACACCGCCGAGGAAAACAATGGAGCCGCCCCCCGCCTGATCTGACACACGAACCGGTGAAATCATCGGCTACAGCCAAGAAGCAAATGGGATGTTTCAAGTGCGGAAGAGAAGGGCATCGAGCTGTAGAATGCCGCTCCAAAGCCCCCCAGCACAACCCAGACAGATCCCCGATCAACAAATCCGGAAAGCCTTCAGCTAAGCCAAAAAAAAATTGCCATGAGAATGAGGGAGATTGCGGAACCCCCCACCTCTGCTCACTAAGGGAAAAGAACTCCAGCCTACACCACAGGGCCGGTGGATGCCTCAGATGACAGCTCGGAGGGCGAACCCCTGGTAAGTGGACACATCACACCCATCCTCAAGACAATGACTATATTAATTCCCCCCATGCCCGAAGCTGTGAAAGTGAAAGCCTTAATAGACTCTGGCTGCACCCGCTGCCTCATTAGCCCAACACTAGTGGGGAATCTGGGCATCCCATCGAGGAGACTGGAACAACCAATTTCATTTGGCCAGTTAATGGATCCATAGCAGGGGGGGTGCCAGCTACCCTAGCCACTCTACCAATACACCTCTCCCTGGGCAAACATGAGGAGGACACAACGTTTGTGGTGACCCCAGGCATGGAATGCCCAATGATTCTAGGGATGGAATGGTTGAAAAAATGGAACCCCTGGGTAAATTGGAGGACGACAGAAATCAAATTCCCGAAGGGGGACCCTATGGACTTAAAACCCCAAGGGAGGCTACCACAATCAAGAATAGAAAAAGCATCCATAGGAGAGAAAAAAAGATTAACAGAAATACCAGAGGAATATTGCTGAAGTTTTCAGTGAGGAGAGGGCAAATGAGCTCCCCCCCCCCCACCGACCCACAGACTGTACCATTGAATTCAAGCCTGGGGCAAAACTCCCGAAGCCCAGATTATACTCCATGAGCCCAAAGGAGAAGGAGGAAATGGAAAAATTCATAAAAAAAACATAGAGAGAGGTTTCATTGAGCCAGCCAAGCCTAAAGTGGCTGCCCTGGTCCTGTTTAGAGAGAAGAAGGATAGCTCTTTACGTTTATGCGTGGATTATAGGGCCCTGAATACAATCAGTGAAAGCAACCTATACCCTCTGCCCCTCATGAAAGACATGCTGTCACACCTATCGAAAGGGAAAATTTTTTCTAAACTAGACCTAAGGGAAGCTTACTATCGCGTGAGAATTAAGGAAGGGGATGAATGGAAGACTGCATTCAACTGCCCCATGGGGTGCTATCAATTCAGCAGGGCATTTTGGATTTGTAAAAATTTTACATTTAATTAAACGGCAATTTTGGTGGCCATCCATGAAAAAGGACATAGAAAGTTATGTGGCCAGTTGTCCAAAATGTGCCACTGCAAAGAGGTTGCAAGGGAAATCGCCAGGACTATTGCAAACAGTGGCAAGTCCCTCAACCCCCTGGAGAGAAATAGCCATGGAGTTTATAGTGGAATTGCCAGAAAGCAATGTGAATACTGTGGTCTGGACGGTCACTGGCTTGTTTTCCAAACAGGTGCACTTTATCCCTTGCCAAAAGAATCCCACTGCAAAAGCCTTAGCAAAGCTTTTCATCCAGCACATTTACAGATTGCATGGGGCACCCCAACGCATCATCTCTGACAGGGGGGTGCAATTTACATCTGCATTTTGGAAGGAATTTTTATCCCTCTTAGGAACCACTCAGGGACTGACATCTAGCCACCACCCACAAGGAAATGGGGGGGCTGAAAAAATGAACTCCGTACTTAAGCAATATTTAAGATGTTTTCTTAGTTTCCAGCAGAACGAGTGGGCGGACTTACTCCCTTTTGCAGAAGTTGCCTACAATAATGCAGTCCACTCCAGCACAGGTTACACTCCTTTTCAAATAGCCACCGGTCAAAGTTTCAACCCCATGCCAGAATTAACCCAAAACGAACCAACGATCCCCTCGCTGAAAGAATGGATGGAGAAATTACAAAACACCTGGCCAATAGTCAGAAAAGCACTAGATGAAGCTAGGCAGGCATATAAAACACAAGCCGATAAAAAAGGGTTGAGCCTACACCATTCATTATAGGAGAAATGGTGTACTTATCTACAAAATACCTAAAGTCCCTACAGCCCTGTTAAAAAACTTGGACCAAAATATATAGGACCTTTTCCAATTAAAAGAATCATAAATCCAGTAACAGTAATATTAGAATTACCCAAAAATCAGGCAAATACACCCAATTTTTCATTGCAGCTTGCTGAAAAGAGAGCATCAGTCACCTCTACAGCCAAAAATCCCCCCTCACCACCTCCAATCATGGTGGAGGGCAAACAACACTTCGAAATAAAGGAAATCCTTGACTAGGAGATATCAGGAGCAACTCAGTTCCTAGTTGCCTGGAAACGCCTCCCTACCTCACAAAACGAGTGGGTCCATAAACGTCATGTCAGAGCCCCGAAGCTATTGAAGAAGTTTCACACAGAGTATCCTAACAAGCCTGACTAACTTTTATACCTGTTTTGTTTTCTTTCAGGTGAATTTTTCTTATTTTTAAGGGGGCCAGATGTCAGAATCCAATTATACTTCATCTCCAGTTATCAATTATAGAAAACCCCATTTCTGCCCTCTCTGGATTCTGTCATAAAGAAAGAGAGGGGGGTGAACAAAGGGGCTTTATGGCCCTCACTTCCTTTGGTACAACTTCAAAGGGTTTGAATGTGGATAGCACCAAAAGGCCTTATCATAACAAAGGAGGTTATTTACCTTTCATGTAGTTTTATCTGAAGTCTCCATCCAGCCGGTAAAAAGGAAAGAGGGGTGGGATTGTGATGCCTGAAACTGTCACTGGTAGAGGAGGGTGATTGGGTGGGACTACTGGGGAACCCCTTAAAACCTTGAATGGGAGAGCTTGGACCCCAAGTCCTGTCTAGAACGCCTACAACCATTTTCTCTTAATAAAGGATTCCTGTTGGAAGAATTATTCCAAGCGTTCTGTCTTCTTAAGATGCAAAGTGGGGTGGGTCCTTACACATACCTAGAAAAAAAGAAAAAAAAAGTAGGAAAAAAAAGAAAAAAAGAAAAAGATATTCTCAATTATGTATTCTATATCTTATTCTAATAACTCCTCCTTTAAAAAAAATCCAAATCCAAAACCTTAAATCAATCCACCTTTCAGAAGCCTTTTCAACCCATACATATACATTTAAATCTCATTTTTTGTATCTTATTCTAGCTTTTTTCTGTGCCAAGGAGGTTTCCATAGTAAAGCATCCACAAATGTCTCTCCCATCATTCCTTGAAATATCATGTAGATCAAGGAAAAGCCTCCCATTATGGCAATGAGTACATCTGGGGTTGAAATTGGGAGCTGACTGTCCAGGTTATGGCAATTCTCGATAGATCATGGTTGAAGATCTATTATTTTTGGAGTTCCATATGGTTTAGTTACAGTCCCTTTTTTATCGTCAAAAGTCTCAATAGATTGTGTATAAAATGATGTAAAGTCCTCTTTGGTGTTGATTTGTTCTTCTGTTGTTTTTTGGTCTGTAAGATAGTCAGTTGGAGTCTGCAGGTCAATTTGCCCTTCTGGGGTAACCTCCTTGGTTTCCATTCTAAAATTCATTTGTTCTGAAGCTTCAAAGATTTTTTCCAGTATAAGTTGATAATCCAAGTGTGAATCAAGTTCCTCCATCTCATTAAATTTTACATCGTGTTGAAAACAGGCCTCTTGGGCCTTAATCTGTTCCTCCTCTACTGATTCTTGGCCTGTGAGATGTTCAGTTAGAGATTGCGCTTTATTTTGTCGTTCCAAAACAAGCTCTTTTGTACTGGAAACTATTAACTCAGTAGTTTCAAGAATTTTGTCCTATAAGCTTATAGTTAAGATGTAGATAGGAATCCTCCATTTCTGTGTTATTTGGAGCTTTTAATCATTTAGTGGAGGCTGTATTAATAAAAGCCAATCAATGTCCACCTCCACAGTTTGAGGGTTTCAACACAGCTGTTCTGCTTCTTATCTTTTCCCTTTTATAATAATTTGAAGGTCAAAGTCAGTCTCCGAATCAAAGGGAAAGAAACAACAGTTGCAATAATTGCTTTCCACCATAAGATGTCCCCAGAGAGTTATTTAGTATTTTTCCTCTTTCCTTTAAATAAAAAAAAGAAAAACAAACACATACAAAAAAACAATATTCTCCTAATGAATAGCGTGTTAAGGCTCTATCATAGGGGTTTTATTTGGACCCCAAAGTGTCCAAAAAATAAAAGGCATTAAAGTTATTTTTTTTTGTTCCGAAGCTTTTCTAAAGACAATGCTGCTTTAGCAAAGTAGGGAAGTAGTTCCAAAAAGGCTTTTTACAGGAATAAGTAGGAAAAGGAGAGGCAAAGAAGGGTCTCACCCAGATCTTCCACGGTAGTTCTTTTTCACTTAGATGTTCTTGTGACTTTCGGCTGGTGCAGCTAAGTGATCAGCCATTTTACTGGATGATCTTTACTCCGTCGGCCCAAAGGAGCAGCCTCAGACCACAGAAGGAGCTGCCACTCTTCCACAGTCAGACAAGAGGCCTCCTCAATGGTGGTCTCCCCTCTAGGGAGACTTTCGACCCTGTTCAGGGTCTTCCGGCAAAGGAAACTCAGCCGGCAAAGAGACGGCTCTTTACGCACAACCACTAGTGCCGTGACCCGGAACCAGAAGACTGCAATATTACATTCTAACCACTGCACTACCACAGATTTTGGATGCCATGAAAGTAAAGGGCATTACAATATTTAATTTATTATTGCCTTTTCTATCATCAGGAATGAAAGAAAGTCAATACAGAATTTTAGTTAGCTTTGGATAAGCAGGACACCACAATTCATTGCTGGGTTAATTAAGCAGATCATTTCCATTTTACTGCCTCGACATCTGCTCCTGGTCCGACAACCTGATGTATGACTTCAGCCTGTATGTCTCAGAGTTATCAGCTCACCTTTGGCCTGAAAATTAAGTTTCATTTCACCCTGTTTAGAACAAACTGGTGAGTCACTGCAGCTGTCAAAGTTTTTCCATGCATAAATCTCCAGCAGATTAAACATAGCTGACATTTGGCTTAGAATATTAAAAGCTCAAGAATGTCGTGTACAAGCAGCTGAATGAATGGCAGTGTGAAGATAAAAATGAAGATGTCATTTTTAGTGACTAATAAATGACAAAGATAATGCCCGTTTGCATGGATATTGAATAACTTAGTTGAGTCTTCCCAACCCTCTTTCCGCAACAATGATTTTATAGATGGCTAAGGATTCTGATTTTGAATTTACCGGCCAAGAAGATTGCTTTGCCTAACTTGATGTTCTTTGGGAAAAGATGAGTATCCATCAGTTTGAGTATTCAAAGACATCGGTAACAAAGAAAACAAGTAGCCTTAACAAAAATAACAGAAATATAACAGAATAACAGAGCTGGAAGGGACCTTGGAGGTCTTTTAGTCCAGAGGCCTTTTGGGCATCAGGGACCAGTTATGTGGAGAGTGGTTTTTCTGTGGACTGGAAGGGTTGTGGTTTTGTGTGCTGCCTGCATCCTGTGGATGGGGCTTTGCTTGTTTGTGCAGACCAGTTGCTGGCATGCCACGGCCCTGTTCTAGTTCAATCCCCTGCTCAGGCAGAAAACCCTATACCATTTCAGGCAAATGGTTGTCCAATTCCTTCTTAAAAACTTCCAGTGTTGGAGCACTCATAGCTTCTGGAGGCAAGTCATTCCACTGATTGTGACAGAGTATTGAGATTACCATGTTATGAACCATTTGTATCATCTTATATGAGCATGAGAGAAAACAAAGAAGGAAAAGGAAGAAAAACAGATAATAAATAAATCCCATTAACAAAAGTATAAAATTCACACCAGATTACCAGCGAAATGGAACTGAAGCTGTTGAACTAAGTCAGAATTCTAAGCAGGAATCACTGCTCTACAATCCCTGAGTAATTTAAGAGTAGAGATAGGCCAAGCAATATAAACCTTATCCATTTTATTAGCCATTTTAATAAGGCAGTATTTCAGTTCAGTTCCTTTTAGATTTATAAGTAATCTTTTGTTTTTTTAAAAATACATAGTCATTCACAACTTTTCATCACATAGTGAGCTTTGATTGAAATTCTCTCCTAAGGATGTTATACTTGATGAGGTAAATTCAGGAGCATCCACAGAGAGAGACATGTAAAATGGGGACAGGGCTTGGATAGCAGAATTACAACTGCCATCTTGAATTCTGTGCCTTATGTCTCAATGTGGATTCCCTGGGTAATTTTTTTTTAATTCTCCAGTGGAAACTTAATTTTCTCTTTGTAGACTACCACTCTTTTCTTTAAATGTTATAGAAATGGTTTGCTTCTCTTCAGCTTCATTTCTCCCATAAAGGTTGTGCATATCTAGATTTTTGACTACTTCAAGTAACTCATAGAATTCATTTTGGCAACTAATCAAAAATCTGTTCTTGTAAAAATCCATGGCAGATTTTGCCTTCCTTGGCTAGCAATATTTTAGAAATGAGGGAGGAGACTGACAGGTGCTTTTTGCTTCATTTCATCTTTACACAGTTATTGTAGCTTGCTGCAGTTATTTTCATAAAAAACTAATAACAGTGTGGCCTGAATTCATCTCATATCCATATCTCACCACTTCCTCCAGAGTGTAGACACAAATGCAAAACAAGCTTTTTCTGAATATTTAAACGGATGCTTGTTAACATGTTTTTCACTTATTCCAAAGGAAAAATAAATCTGAGTGAAAGGCATTGTAGTCTAATGGGAGTTTCTTACAGAGGTATGGCATATTCAGATCTGCACCTAGGTCATCCCCATCATCAGGATGGCTTTGTTTTTGTAGTAGTTGTTGTTGATCTCCCCAGCAACACGACTCATGCTTTGCTCAGGAGGGTATTTGCAAATGGCTTTCAGCACTTTATTGCAGATACTATAGTATATGCATCGCTTTATGGCCTCTGACATGAATAATGTAAAAGAATCAAAAATATAGTTGTCATGGTAACAATTTCAAGCTGATAGAAACACTTGATAGAGAGGTGAACAGTGTCACAAGAACAGGTCACTCTTAACATCAAAATGTTTCCTCTTTGATTTCAAGAAATATCTCTGCTTGCAATAATATATCTATTTCCTTCAATGCCATTGAACTCCATGATATTTGTTTTGAAGGACACAGAGAAGATGGTACTGTTAGATTCAGAAATGCCTGGTCCCTCCTTGATCTTTCTATTCCTATGATCTAATTATCTTAAGCCACACTGTCTTCACTCTAAAGATGGGTGAATCTAATAGTTTTGGCCCTTACCATCTTTGCAACACTTTTGTACCTGGTTCTGTCCCAGTTCTTCATGAAACCTATTTTAAAGACAAGGTGCATAAAGTGGATCACATCTGTCTGATGGAGGAATTGTATGGGTTAGTTCCTCCACTTGAACTCTGTTTGTGGGTTAATGCAAGAAATCTGAATGCAATCAGCATAATATTGAAAAGGCTCCAACAGCACCATAAACTGACTTTTCCTTACATCTGATTCATGATTTGTTTTTAATCTTTGAAGTTAATGTTTCTTAATCTTGGTAACTTTAAGAAGTTGGACTTCATCTCCCAGAATTCCTCAGCCAGCCTGCTGGCAGGGGAATTCTGGGAGTTAAAGTCCATAGGTCTTAAAGTTATTAAGGTTGAGAAACACTACTATAAACAAGAATGGATGGGGAAGATGAAAATGCTGAAAGAAGAAAGTGATGTATCTTTGAAATACATTGCCACATTGTAGAGAGGTCAATGATGGTGTGTTTATTCAAAGTAGATTGCTTTAAGTTTTCTGCTCTCTTTTCTTATCAACCTCAACTTTAAACCAGATGTGGACTGGACAAAAGGAGGTTCAAAATAGGAGTGGTCAAGGGTGTCTAATAGACACCAGTGCCACTTCACAGCAAGATCAAAGGGAGAAATTAAAGAAGAAATTCAAAACAACATTTCAGAAGCAATTTTAGATGGGTTTGACCATTTCTGTCAAGGACTAGATCCACTTTTTGGAATGGATGAAAACAAGCGAAACTCAAAACCTGTTCAGTTGAGTACATTTTTTTCAAATGTAGAGATTTTTCAGAGTTTTTTTTTAAAGTGAACATGATTTTTAGTATAATGGAATAAGATGTTCTATCACTGTAGAGTCGTCGTGGTAGGTTAAGTGGCCCTTGACTTTTAGCTATTTCTGTACCAAATGGAAGCTGCTTCCTTCTTCTTTTTCCCTCCATTAATATTATTGGTAGTGTTACTCTGCCTGGCTAGTATATCATATAATAAAGCAGCTTCAGGGGTTGGTGACAAGTCTCATTATTCATGATTCATGTAGCCATTCATGGTTGAAAACCTGAGAAAAGGCCATCAAGTAACAGGAATGTGTATTTATTCAATGCTAAACTGATCCAAGGCAATGAACAACATGCCAGAAAGAAGATCAGCGACATCACTGCCTGTGCAGGTCTTTGAGAAGCTTGCAAGACACAAACAAGAATAGCCATATAATAGAAGCACTTAATCATATAGACACTGGCAAGCATTTTTACTAGTTTCCTATCCCCTATGAGAATTGCTCATAACAAAACAAGTTTCTGAGTTGACTAGTCTATTTTACTTATCTCTTAAGGAATTGCTATATATGCAGTCCTTTTCATGTAAAAAGATGCCAGGAAAGGGACTTATTCACCATTTTACTGATGAGTTACTTGGCCATATGGATGTTTGAAATGAACTCACAAGACTGTTTTTTTTTTAAATGTGGAAAAGACCTTGGGAGACAGAGCAAAAAAATGCTGCTAGGAGGGAATGGTCAGATAAGAGAGGACATAGTTCACATCAACAATGTTGGTGGAACAAGAACTAAGAAAATTCCCTCCCTAGTTTCTCAGATTATAAAGAAGGTCACTGGAAATTTGTAGATTTAGACATTGTTAATGCAGACATTATAAAATAGAAGTATCTGATCTGCTACTTCAACTAGCTGGAAGACTTCTAACTGAACATCTTACCACAAAGTAGAATTAGTTTTGACTGTGTTTCCTGCCTGGTCTATCTGAGAAGGCTGACACTTTTTTAGTTTCTTAAATGCATAGGTTTTGATAGAATCAGTTGTAGGATAAAATTAGGAGTGGAGAGATTTTGAGATTGTAGAATCTCTTTCCCAATTAGTGGAAAGTAATGATGTGGACGTGGATCCAGACATCAAGTGGTGGCTTAGGAAAAAAAAAAACTAATGGTATATGTTGACCTTCAAAGTCCACAACAATACTGGACTATCCCTTTCATTGAATGTAAACTAGCACTAATAAGACAAGAATTGATGATTCATAGTCAAAACATTTTACATATCGTATCCCATAGGACATCTTCCTGGGATTGGGGGTAGGTTGGGATTTGGGGACGGGCTCTTCATAATGCCACTGACCTGATCCAGCAAATTCTTCTCATTGATCCCTGACTTTGGAATATGCATAATTCTGTCAGACATAAATTAGAGTTCCTGATTTCCATAGCAAATACAACCCAATAATGCCACATAATTTTAGATTATGGATAAGACTTTTTCCCAATGAAAAGGATGTTCAGTTAAAATTAGAACATTTTCAACCAGCATTTCAGATTAATATTAGAAGCTCTTTTTTTTCTGCTTCTCAAATGTCAAGCAGATCTTTTCTAACTTCTCTTAAGAAGATATGGGGGATTAACAGATTATTTTATCCTATTAAAACTAGCTTTGAGAGTATCAAAGTAAGAGGCACATTTTGAAAGATGTTAATTTTGACATCTCCTCCTTCATTGCTATTTGTTCTGTCTCTCCCTCTCTTCTGGTTCCCACATCTGGAAGTTAAATCTTTTGAACGTTGAGTTCTGACTTCTTTCACCAAGAAAAGCCCAGCATTAACATTAAATAACATTTTTGAAGTTTAAATAAATTTCCTATTCTGTTTGTTGATGTTTGCTCGTATGACACTTGTTTTATTTTATTTATTGGATTGGTTGCTCAATGGATGACTTTTCGGCCAAGGGTGTTCCAAGCACCTTAATAATTTAAACACAGAAGTGAACATGGAACCTTATAAAATGAAAACAAAACCGACACACACTTTGATTGAATGAAAGTGTAAAAAAGATTTATGATATGACCAGAGATGTGCATGGTTTAACAATCACATCAAACATAGAACATAGAATGCACTGAAATCTCTAATAGTGTTTGAAAACGTAATAAAAATGAAGAATGTAGGAATCCTGTTTTAGTTTTTCTTCATGAGCTACCTCTGTTAATAGAAAGGTGAGATTCTCCTATTCCATCCCCAAGTCCTCAGATTGGCTTGGGGAGATTGGAAACCCATAGGAATCAAATCTGGAAGGCCATGGGTAGGAGGAGAATAGATCATTGTTCCATTGATTCCATTGGTAGAAGCAGCTTTCTTACCAAATCCAAAATGGATTTAATATAGTGTGAATTGACTAGACTTTCAGTGGTGTCATTTCACAAAGAAAATCACATTATAAAATATGAACAGACTTTTCCATATGAACTTTTGATGCCTCTCTAAAGCCTTCCAAACTTCTGAGATTTGAAGTTATTTGTCTTTCTATAATAAACTGCCTATGAAATCTTCAGGTAGTATGAAAAATTCATCATTCTGGAGACAGGGCATTTTGATGTTTCCCAGAATTTTCCATGTTTCTTTCAGAAAATGCCTACAGGCCAGAAAATGCCTACACCCTGAAGTAATGGCTTCACTTTATTGCACGGTTTCATTAACAGAATCTTGCAAGTCTGAAAATATATTCCTCCCCTGTCACATTTATATCCCAAGAAACTAGGGAAGATCCCTACTGAGATGTTTGCCATGCCCCCAATCCTTCTCTTCTTATCCAACTATTGCCCTGGCTGAGTTCTTCTCCCTGTCCCATATATCATTAGAGCAGTGGTTCTCAACCTTTTTAATGCCGCGACCCCCAACCGGTCATAAGTCGAGGACTTTCCCTGCCCGGGAGCGCCACGCATGCGTGGTGCTGCCCCCTGTGCCAGCCGAGGCATAGCTGGCAAGCGGCAGAGACGGCGCAGGCCAACCACCGGCTGGACCACCAGCTGGCCCAGCCCAAGGGAGTTAAGGCACCCGCCGGGCCCCACACGCGCCAGCAACCCTCCCTGCACCCGCCAATCTCCCACTTCCCACCCCTGGCCCTCTTTTATTTACATTTTTAGTAGTTGCTCAGCAGGGAGGAGTGGAAGCTTCCAGACAGCTCGCCTTCGCTGCAGACAACTTGCAGCAGTGTTTGCAGAATGGGGCTTTTGGCGGGCTCAGCAGGGCAGAGACGGCCTGGACAATTCCTGTTGGCTTTTGAAAGCCAATAGAATTAGACTCTGTTCAAGAGAGTCTGTTCTATTGGCTTTCAAAAGCCAATAGAATAAAAGGGAGTAGCACAGCTAAGAAAAAGGGGGAAAAAATGGTGGACTGCATTGTTTGGCGACCCCTGTGAAATGGTCGTTCGACCCCAAATGGGGTCCCAACCCAGGTTGAGAACCATTGCATCAGACCTATTGACTTAACACATTCTCCATAGTGAACACTACCCAATGGTTTAGTCATCATGTCTGCCAAATCATCCTAGAAGAACAATGATGTAAACTAATCAATTTTCCTTTTACAGCTTCCCTGACATTACAATACTTAATGTCTACATGTTTACTTCTGTTTTTCACCCTGTCACCGTTGCCATTTTTATACAGGCAGCATTGTCTTCAAATACCTTTACAGATTCTTTTACATTAATATTTAAATCTTGCAACAACTGTACATACCATGTTACTTCAGAACACAATTCAGATAAAGCAATAAACTTTGCTTCCGCTGTTGAAATAGCAACAGTTGTTTGTTTTCTGGACTTCCATCCAATCAGAGTCCCTCCAAACAATATTATAATCCCAGAATTTGATTTCCTTGTGTTTATGTCATTTGCATAGTCACTATCGACATAACACTTTAATTTCAATTCCTCAGTAATCTGTATTTGAAGACCCAAATTTATAGTTCCCTTTAAATATCTGAGAACCCTTTTTACACCCATCCAATGTAACTTTGTAGGTGCAGCAGTAAAATGACTCAAAATGCTTACTGCGCAAGCTATGTCTGGTCTGGACCACTGTGATAGATATAACAAACTCCCTATTGCTGAGTGATATATCTCTTGATCACAGGTTTCACCTTTGTCCGCACTTAAACTATTATAAAAATCGCACTCATGGGTGTGGGAGCAGTATTGCAATCTTTCATATTATATTTCTCCAATAACTGCTCAATTTTTCTCCTTTGACTGAGAATATAACCACCTTTTTCATTTTTCTGTATCTCTACACCGAGATAATTTTTTATTTCTCCCAAATTCTTTAATTCAAATTTCTTTCCTAATTTATCAGCAAATTCTTTGACTTGTGATGCATCTTTTGTGATGAAGCAAAGATCATCCACAAATGATAACAATAGACAATTCCCTCCTTGTAACTGTCCAGTATATATACAATTATCAGCTTTGCAACTTTTAAATCCAAGATCCTTTAAAGCAGTATCTAAAAACATTATCTTCCATAATGATTTTTCCATCATTAGATGAGTTATTGCCATTTAAGTTTCTGGCTGACTGCTTCAGCCCATAAATAGCCTTGTTTAATTTATATACCATGTTAGGTTTTGCAATTTCACATCCTGGTGCTTGAATCATATAAATTTCTTCCTCTAACTCAGCATTGAGGAATGCAGTTGTGATATCAAAGTGCCAGATTTTATGCTTATATGCCGCTGCCAATGCCAGTGCTAATCTTATATTCTCACTTTTCACAGTTGGCGCAAATACTTCATTGTAGTGCACATTCTTTAATTTGGCCTTATACTGTATATCATTATTTGGCAATACCTTTTTCTTATATACCCACTTACAACCCACAGCTTTGGTTCCCTGTGGCAAAGTCACTGATTTAAATACTTCATGGTCTCCCATGGATTTCATCTCTTTATCCATGGCCTCCTTCCATCTTTCTTGTTCAGCTTTTGGTAATGTCAATACCTCTTTATAACTTCTTGGCTCATACCACACATTACAAACCTTTACCTTGCTGGCAGAATACCTGTCAGGCAGAACTCCTTTGTTACATCGCTCTGACCTACGTGGTATTAACTGCTCCTGTGTCTCAAGTCTATCTGGCTTCATGTCTTCTTCAGCCTCTCCTCCCTGAACATTGACATCTTCAATAATGATTTTTCCATCATTAGATGAGTTATTAAATAGATCACCATCATTAAGTGAGACATACCCAGAATTTGCATTAATTCTGTCCCAATTTTGTTCTGCAAAATTAGCAGACCTTGAAATTATAATTCTTTTACTTCCATTGCTAAAGCGATATCCTTTTGACCCTGGCTCATAGCCCACAAACCTGAGCTTTCTTGCCTTTTGCTGTCCCTTTCTTCTGATTGCCTTCGGAATATGTACCCATGTAGTACTTCCAAAAATTCTCAAATGTGCCAGTGATGGCTTTCTCCCATATAGAATGGCATATGGAGTATTATTAATGGAGGAACTCCACAGCCTGTTAACTATATAATTTGCAGTCAATATGGCTTCTCTCCAATAAGACCTGCTCATACCAGAATCCTCTAATAATGAATCTTTCATTGTTTGCAAAACACCATTCCTTCTTTCAGCTACACCGTTCTCTTCTGCTGTGTAAGGATTTGTACGTCTATGTTTTATCCCCAACTGCCACAACCATTGTTGGAATTTAGTTGACATAAATTCAGTATCTCTGTCAGTTTGCAACTGACACACTTGTTGTCTGTACCTTCTCTCTACAAAACTTACCCACTGTTTGAATTGTTGTAGCACCTCTGTCTTACTTCTAAGCAAGTAGCAAAATGAATACCTGCTATAATCATCAACAATTACCAGTGCATATTTTGCTCCTCCCAAACTGGCTTGCATAGGTCCCACCAGATCTGCATGGACCAGCTCTAGAACTCTTTTTGTTTGTCTTGTGCTATATTTACTAACTGGGAATGCCTTTGACTTCGATGCTTTGCATACTGCACAGTCCAAATATGTTTTGCATCCATTCAAATTTAGCCCTTCTGCAAAATCTTGCATTTGCTGCAAAACTTTAAAGCTTGCATGGCCAAGTCTTCTATGTAGAAGATGAACACATGAATCATGCTCTGCAACATTCTTAAATATATGGGAACATTGAACCTTTTGTCCCTGCAATACATATAGATTATCATCCTTTATGCCTTCTGCACAAATATTCCCATTCTTTTTGATGAGACACTTCCCATTTACAAAAATGACCTCAAAACCTTGTTTGTCTAAATTAGACACACTTAACAAATTATGTTCCATCTCAGGTACACAAAGCACATTGGTAAACTTTGATTCCAAATATGGAATTTTTACATCACCTCTTCCAATGACTTTTGCTTTCTGGCCATTTGCTAAAGCCACAGCTTCTTGTGCTACTGGAACAAACCTGCAAAATAATTCAGAGTTATTAACAATTGTTTGACTTGCCCCACTATCTATTAGCCACTTGTCTCTGTTGTTGCTATAGCAAACTTTTGCAACACCAAAATGTTCCTTTTGCAAATCAGTCCTTTTTGGTTGCATACAGTTTCTTTTCAGATGGTTGTTTGCTCCACAAATGTAGCAATTCTTTTCTTGCTTAGCTCTCTGCCTGCAAAATGTTTCTTCTTTTGTTGCAACTTGGTCCGGGTCCAATCTGCTTGTTTCTTCTCCTCTGGAGACTTGCAGTCTGGACCCCTTCCTCAGGAATTTCTCCTCGTGGCTGCTTCTAAAATGGCGCTTTTCTTGTTCATTAAGCAAACATGCCTTTAAAGCAGTGGTTCTCAGCCTGTGGGTCGGGACCCCATAATGCGGTCTCATTTAATTTTTGTATTTCTTTATACTACATCATAATGATATCCATTGAGTTGTTCTCTGACAAGGTAAATTATGAACAATAACATGTTATTATTCTTGATTACAGATAGATCTCGACTTACGACAGCAATTGAAAATTTCTGTTGCTGAGTGAGACAGTTGAGTGAATTTTGCCCCACTTTACAACCTTTCTTGCTACAGTTGTGAGGTGAATCTCTGCAGTTGTTAAGTTAGTAACACGGTTAAGTGAATCTGGCTTCCCCACTGACTTTGCTTGTCAGAAGATCACAGAAGCTGATCCCATGACCTCAAGGCATGGAAACCGTCATAAATATGAGTCAGTTGCCAAGCGTCTGAATTTTGATCATGTGACCATAGGGATGTCGCAATGGTTGTAAGTGTGAAAAACGGTCATAAGTCATTTTTAGTGCCATTGTAACTTTGAATGGTTACTAAATGAAACTGTTATAAATCAAGGACTACCTGTACCTCAGGACTTTTACAAATGTTTATCAAAGAAAGCCATTGTCATCTCTCTCAATTTTAGCATCTTATGCAGTTTTGTTACTATGCTAGAGTCTTCATTAATTGTATTAGTTGCTGTCTTATTCCCTTAGTTTTAGGGACATGATTAGTACATTTACTATTACTGCTACTTACTACCAATATTAATACTAGAAGGAGCAGTCAAGTTTTTAAAAGCTTACCTAGCACTGTATCTAGCTGACATTCTCCCTTTCATTCTCCCTTATTGCCTGTAATATCCATGGGATTAACCAAGAGGAGACAAAGGACATTTATATTTGTGTCACACATCATGACATCATTGTACAAACATACTGTTTGTGCAATAATATCTGATCCATGTGTTGTAGTATTGATAGCTTTACAACTTGTAAAGCTCCTCCGTCGAGGAGACTGGAACCAATCTCATTTGGCCAGTTAGATGGATCCATAGCAGGGTGGGTGCCAGCTACCCTAGCCACTTTACCAATACACCTCTCCCTGGGCAAACATGGGGAGGACATAACGTTTGTGGTGACCCCAGGCATGGAATGCCCAATGATCCTAGGAATGGAATGGTTAAAAAAATTGGAACCCCTGGGTGAATTGGAGGATGACAGAAATCAAATTCCTGAAGGGGGACCCTATGGACTTAAAATCCCAAGGGGGGCTACCAGAATCAAGAATATAAAAAGCATCCATGGGAGAGAAAATGGGACCACCAGAAATACCAGAGGAATACAGAGACCTTGCTGAAGTTTTCAGTGAGGAGAGGGGGGATGAGCTCCCCCCCCACCGACCCACAGACTGTGCCATTGAATTCAAGCCTGGGGCAAAACTCCCAAAGCCCAGATTATACTCCATGAGCCCAAAGGAGAAGGAGGAAATGGAGAGATTCATTAAAAAAAACCTAGAAAGAGGTTTCATTGAGCCAGCCAAGCCTAAAGTGGCTGCCCCGGTCCTTTTTAGAGAGAAGAAGGATGGCTCTTTACAATCAGTGAAAGCAACCTATACCCTCTGCCCCTCATGAAAGACATGCTGTCACACCTCTCGAAAGGGAAATTTTTTTCTAAACTAGACCTAAGGGAAGCTTACTATCGCGTGAGAATTAAGGAAGGGGATGAATGGAAAACTGCATTTAACTGCCCCATGGGGTGCTATCAATTCAAAGTCTTGCCATTTGGAATACAGGGGGGCCCTGCAGTATTTATGCAATTAATCAATGACATTCTAAGGGAGCACCTGTTTAAGGGGGTCCTTGTTTACTTGGACGACATTGTTATCTTCACCGAAACAAAAGAGGAACATGTCACCCTAGTCAGAACGGTTTTAAAGAAACTGTGAGCCGCCCACCTATATGCCAAACTCTCGAAATGTGAATTCCACCAGGAAAGGAGAGACTACCTAGGTTATCGCATATCCCTCCAGGGCATTGAAATGGACCCAGAGAAGGTCAGAGCAGTATTAGATTGGGCACCACCCTGCACAAGAAAGCAACTCTAAAGTTTCCTGGGCTTTGCAAACTTTTACCGCCCATTCATCCCCTCATTTGCCCAGATAGCCTTGCCCCTCACTAACTTACTAAAAACGAAGGGAGCATCCTCAGTAAAACCTAACCAGCCATTTAAATGGACAATGGAGTGCCAAGCAGCGTTTGAGAGATTAAAGAGACTTTTTTCTGCCGAACCAGTACTAAGGCACCCAGACATGGATAAGCTCTTCATAATACAGGCGGATGCAAGTGATGTGGCAGTGGGAGCTGTTCTATTACAAGAAAACGATGATGGGGTATTGCAATCCTGTGCATATACATCCAAGAAACTCACGGAAACGGAACAGTGCTGGCCCATGTGGGAGAAAGAGGCATATGGGATACGTTGGTCATTACTCACATGGCGCCAGTTCCTGGAAGGCAATAAAATCCCCTTCCAGGTGTGGACAGACCACAAAAATTTGGAAGCCTTGAAAACACCCAGGAAGCTCAACTCCAAGCAAGCCTGCTGTCCCAACATTTTCACCAATTCCACTTTACGCTCAAACATTTGCCAGGGCGAAAGAACAAGGGAATGTGGGGGCTGCAAAAATGAACTCAGTACTTGAACAATATTTGAGAAGTTTTCTTAATTTCCAGCAGAACAATTGGATGAACTTACTCCCTTTTGCAGAAGTTTCCTACAATAATGCAGTCCACTCCAGCACAGGTTACACTCCTTTTCAAATAGCCACCAGTCAAAGTTTCAACCCCATGCCAGAATTAACCCCAAACGAACCAAGGATCCCATTACTGAAAGAATGGATGGAACAATTACAAAACACCTGGCCAATAGTTAGAAAAGCACTAGATGAAGCTAGGCAGGCATACGAAGCACAAGCCGATAAAAAAAGGGTTGAGCCCTAATGTTAGATTCTATTTCAATTTCTTGTATCATGGCCTTTAAGTCCAAAGAAGTCCATATCATGTCAATTCTTGACCACGATTTATGTCTATTAGAATAAAAGGTGTATTGTGCTTTTTCTGGGTACATCTCTCTCGGGTGACGTCGTTGGTCCTAGACCCTGGGATACGAACTCTCCGTGCCCAGGGTCCGAATTTCTGTCGCTGGCGGGCCTGTTAGGGCTGAATGCCACCCTGGAGGGGTGGCCACCGAGAGGTGAATTCTTTGAGGAAAATAGCCTCTGGAACCAGTGTGAGAAAGGGGGAGAGCTGCCATCTTCAGCAGATCATTGGAGATAGGAGTCAGCTGTTTAAGGAAACAAGCAACTGATCCGGGTGAGATGATATCAGTTTTTGATGCAAAGTGGACCCTTAAGAAAATTGTCTGCCTTTAACGATAAGCTGGAAGCCTAAGGGGGGAGGAGGAGGGGATTTTTTGCTTCTCCCCCCTCCCAAAAAGCGGCGGTTTCAGCATTTTAAAAACTTTTGAAAAGTTTTTGAACTAAAGCTATATCGAAGGAACCAGCTTGCTTTACCATAGAGGGGAAGAAAGGTTTATTACTATCCTGTTTGGGGAAAGCCACCTTAATTGCTTTTTTTAAAGAATTTTTTTTGAAATACTTTTCCGTATTTATTGCTGGAATTTTCTCTTTTTCTTTTATTTTCTCCCTAAGTAAATGGTGAGAGAAGAAACAGCATCCCCTGGTGGTTATTCTTGCAATTTTTTTCTTTGTTCTCTTGCTACACTATCTTTTTTGCTACACTATCTTTGTTGATTCAGCTGTGGTGTTTGGCTCAAAACCCAGACACTTGGCTGACTGCCCAGACATTCATACCTCGTTTGGAGATTATTAAGAGAGACTGCTCTCTATTTTTTGTTTTGTTTTTTTGTCCTTGCTTGGTGTTTGATTCCCTTTTTGGATTGATTTTATTCTTTTTAAAATAAGGGAACCATAGAATAAGTCTTTTATGTTTACATTCAGATTATAAATCAAATATTCTTTTTTTTCTTCTTTTTTATTTGTTACTCTTTTTTGTCAGCCTTGTGTGGATATAAATATATTTTTTTCTTCTTTTTCTATTTGCTTTTTTTTTTGCCCAAAGATCTGCTATCCCTTTTTATATTTTTTCCTACTTTTTGATATTACTATTGCTGGATATTTTTATTTTACTTTTATTTTTTTCTGAAGATTTTGGATTACATATATTTTGGGGGGTTTTTTATCTCCTCTCCTTTGAGCTTTTTGGTGGAATACAACTGGCCATCAGACCCTACTCTTGGATTACAATTAATTGGGCCATCGAGCTTGATGTTGGATTATAAATAAATACAATAAATAGAATAAGCAAGATGAATGTTTCAAATTTGGTGAAAGGGGCAAGGAAGGGATCTACCCCTGAATCAACCTCAGTTAGTCCAGCACTTCAAAAATCGATTACAACCTTTTTACAGCCAGACACGCAGCAGAAGGATATGCAAGCCATTCTCCAGGCAATTATGGATTCTAAAATGGAAATGAAAAAGGATTTTGAAGACTCTAAAATGGAAATGAAAAAGGATCTTGAAGATTTGAAAAATGATTTGCTGAAGATGGATCAAAAAATGGAATCCTTTCAACAGGCAATGTCAGATACTCAACAATGAATGCTACTAATTTCTGGTCTACTACTACTGAAGACAAGTCAGTAGTAGTAGACCAGAAATTAGATGCTTTCCAAGATGAAAATCAGAGATTGGCACAATCTAACGTGGAAGAAAGTATGGCAATGATGTAGAACACGCATCATATTTTCTAAGCTTCCAAAATGTGATAGAAGAGAATGATGAGAACTTGTTACTATTGATAACTGAATTATTGGCGTACTTGCTTGGAATGGAATTGGACCAAATCAAAAGAGAAGTTGATCAAGTCTATAGAGTGAATTCAAATTATGCAAGAAGAAATAGAATGCCCAGGGAAGCTCATGTTACATTCAGCAAAAGAGCAGTATGAGATGAGATCCTGAGGGACCAACCTCTGAAATACAAAGATAAAAATTTGGTAGTTCTCAGACAGATCCCAAGAAGAATTAGAGAAGCTCGAAGAGAATACCAATTCTTAATGAGGAAATTGATCAGTAAAGGAGAAATCTTCAGATGGTTGGTCCCAGAAGGACTAATAATTTTTTGGGACACAAAAAGATATAGATTGAACACCCCACAACAAGCAGAGGATTTCTTTAATAATCATAGAGACTTTTTGGAGAGAGGTGAGGCGGAATCTAAGAAACCAGAGGAAACGACTGCAGGAACATCGATCCAAACGGAGGAAGAAGCAACTAAAAAGACACAATCAGAGACAGATAAGCTCTCCAAGAAAATTGAGATCTCGCCACAACTGAAACTATGGAAGAAATTGGAATTCTTTCAATAAATATAAATGGTCTTAACTCCCCATCAAAAAGGAGTAAAATATTTCATAGACAAAAGCTAAAAATGGATATAATTTGTCTCCAGGAGACACACATCAAGTTACAACATTCTAGAATACTTGAACAATTAAAACTTGGTCAACTTTAGTGCTGCAGCTGCCAAAAAAGCCAATCAAAATCATGTGAAGTATTACCACTTTACAATGTCTTGGTAAGGCCACACTTGAAATACTGCATCCAGTTTTGGTCACCATGATGTAAAAAAGATTTTGCAGTTCCTGTCTAATGTAAGGACCCACCTCAATTTACATCTTAAGAAGACAGAACTCTTGGAATATCTCTTCCAACAGGGATCTTTATTAAGAGAAGCTGATTGCAGTCTTGCTAGACAGGATCTGGGGAATCCTCTCCCACCATTCAATGTTTTAAAGTGTTCCCAAGCAGCCCCCACCCCAATGGAGCAAACTGATTCAATCCATCAGTCCGCTCCATTGGCACAATCACTCATCCTCTCTTTTCCCAGATCCCAGGCGTTGCATTTCCCACCCCTTTTTCCTCACTGCCGGCAAAGGGGAGAACTTCAGAGAGAGTAAGAAGAAAGGCGATGGCCACATTGTTATGGGTAGTTCTCTCGAAGAGAATCCACAAATGGTCACTTTGTAGTTAAAGAAGGAAGTGAGAGTCATAAAACCCCCATGCCTACCCTCCTCCCTTTTCGTAGTATGACAGAATCCAGAAGAGAGTAAGAATTGGTTTTTTATCAGAGTAAGTAGATAGAAATGAAATATAATTGGATTCTGACACAACCTAGCAGTTCGGAAGCATGCAAATGCAAGTAGATACTACTTCAGTGGGAAGGTAACAGTGCTCTGTGATGTCATCCTGACCACATGACCATGGAAATGTCTGTAGACATCACTGGCTCGATGGCTTCAAACTGGAGATGAGCACTGCCCCCTATAGCCAGCATTAGTGGAGTAAAATCTGCAATAGTTTTGCTGCAGTGGCATGTGCAGCAAAAGGCAATGGCTTCAATGTGACACTACATGCATGGGGTCATCATTATATAAATAACACACTTTCGTACTCATGGTCCAATGTCTGATGCAATTATGTCAGTCAGAGCATTGGTGTCATGATGTCAACAAACACATTTCATCATTTTTCCTCTTGTCCTCCTGAACAGATTCCCATGATCAGCAGCCACTTGGAAGAAAAGCTAGCTCTGGAACCAAACATATTTAATAGGCTAATTTAAACAGAATAACATAATATCAACAATAACAGAATAACAATAGCAGAATAACAGAATAACAATAACAGAATTACAGAATAACAACAATGACAGAATGACAATAGCAGAATAACAGAATAACAATAACAGAATAGAATAACAGAATAACAGAATAGCAAAATAACAGAATAACAACAAAATAACAATAGCAGAATAATAGAATAACAGAAACAGAATAGCGGAATAGAAGAATAACAGAATAACAACAATAACAGAATAACAATAGTAGAATAACAGAATAAGAATAACAGAATAACAGAATTTGAAGGGGCCTTGGAGGTCTTCTAATCCAACCTCAGGCTCAAGCAGGAAACCCTATGCCATTTCAGACAAATGGTTGTCCAATCTCTTCTTAAAAATCTCCAGTGTTGGAGCACCCACAACTTTTTGGGGCAAGCCGTTCAACTGATTAATTGTTCTCACTGTTAGAAAAATTCTCCTTAGTTCTTGATTGCTTCTCTCGATTAGTTTCCATCCATTGTTTCTTGTCTTGCCTTCAGGTGCTTTGAACTGTAGGTTGACTGTCCTCTTCTTCATGGCAGCCCCTCAGACATTGGAACATTGCTATCATATCGCCCCTAGTCCTTCTTTTCATTAAATTGGAAATGCCTAATTCCTGCATCCAAAATTATTTTCCATGGCAGAGAACAATAACTGCATCTGGCAGAAAATATCTGAGAAATAGCAGCGTTCACCTTTCCTCTCCTCCCACTGATACTCCATGTGTAGTTAGAGGCATCCATAGGATCTGATGCTTTTGTCAAAATAAGGAAAACAGCATTGCATCATTGTAACATGTGGTCCAGCCATTCCATGAAGCATTTCCTAAAAGGACAGAGCTTGGATTACAATCTATTCATTATTTTGCTTTTATTTTAGATGAGGAAATAGATATTTAAATAAAACTGATCAATGTTCTGATGGACGCTAGCTTTCTTTCTTTCACTCTTAGATTTTAATTTTGGCTTGCATATAGAATGTGTACAAACTGTGTTCCTTTTATTTCTGTTAGCTCTGATTGTATTACAGAACTTCATTCGTTCCGTTCTAGTGGAAGCTCAGATGAAGTTCTGAACAGGGTGAAAAAAATTCTTGAGGGGTTGCAGCATTGTAGGCATAAAGTATCTAGGGCCACCAGGTATGAAAATGATGGACAGAGCTGAAGCAATCTGTCAACAGGTCCATATTCGAAACTTCCCTTTTAAAATTCTACTTCCTGAGGATACAGCAGGATTCCAAACAAGTGAAGTGTGTTTTTTTCCTGAGATTTGAGTTAATCCTAACTCTAATCCTGAGTTAATTCCTTGCAAAAAAATTTTGAATTTACAGCTAAAGTTTTAACTAGCCTATACCTGTTGTAAAAATGAGTCGTATGGATTTCTTGAGAATCTCTACTTCAAAGCAGAGTTTACTGTGGTTCTTATTTATTGATTTATTTGCAATATGATTGGCCAGTTGCATTTTGATTTTCAACTCAATATCTGCTTGCTGACCATTTTTCCTGACTCAATCTTTTTCCTGTTATTCTCAGCAATATCCCATAATGATGACAATCACATTTTGAGAGTTGATATAGCCATGAGTCTGTTGGTCAAGTTTTAGGATAGCGGTATTGAGAGAAAGCTTTAACGAGAATGGAAGAAGGCATCCTAATTTGGATACCAAAGATTTTTTTATATATATAAAATTTTATTGATTTTCTATTTTTACAGATCATAGGTGCTTAGTAAACAATGTGTTCTCTGGGTACATTTTTTACTTAACAATAAATATTAAAATTATTCTATGTCTTCTTCTTTTTTATTCTTCAATATTGCTCTATCAGTTAAGAATTTTTTTCAAAATTTTAATCAAACCATCCTTAAATTTATTTTGCAAGGGAAAAAAGCAAGGATTAAATTAAAATTATTGCAAGATTCTAAAGAAAAAGGCGGACTCAGTCTCCCGGATTTGGAAAAATACTATCAAGCTACAATATTAATATGGGTGTGGGACTGGATACAATTGAAAAATAGTCGAGGAGGACTGTTGGGGTTATAGATAAGCGTTAATATGGAAATGTATATAATCTTACTGGAAAATAGATGGGGAAGAAATGGAGGTAGTGACAGATTTTATTTTTCTGGGCTCAAAGATCACCTCAGATGGGGACTGCAGCCAAGAAATTAAAAGACGCTTGCTCCTGGGGAGGAAAGCTATGGCAAATCTAGATAGCATACTAAAAAGCAGAGACATCACCCTGCCAACAAAAGTGCGTATAGTCCAGGCCATGGTTTTCCCAGTTTCAATGTATGGCTGTGAAAGTTGGACCATAAGAAAGGCTGAGCGCAAAAGAATTGAGGCCTTTGAACTATGGTGCTGGAGAAGACTCCTGCGAGTCCCTTGGACTGCAAGGCGTTCAAACCGTTCAGTCCTAGAAGAGATCAACCCCAACTGCTCTTTAGAAGGCCAGATCCTGAAGTTGAAACTCAAGTACTTTGGCCACCTCATGAGAAGGAAGGATTCACTGGAGAAGAGCCTAATGCTGGGAAAGATTGAGGGCAATAGAAGAAGGGGACGACAGAGAATGAGATGGCTGGATGGAGTCACTGAAGCAGTAGGTGAGAACTTAAATGGACTCCAGAAGATGATAGAGGACAGGAAGACCTGGAGGAACATTGTCCATGGGGTCACGATGGGTCGGACACAACTTCGCAATTAACAACAACAAAATATAATCTTAAGTTAGCAAATAGAGAAATGAATCAAGTATTGTATAAAAAACTCATATGTATCTATAGAGATAAAGAACTAAATGTAAAAAGAGAACTAATTTGATAGAAATGTTTATACTGGAATGTCACGTCACGTCCAATGTTTTCTTTTTTAACTGTATTATAAATAAAAAAAATATTGCTCTATCAGTTTCTACACATTCTGGTACTTTCTTAGTCCCCTCTTCTTCAGATAATGTTTCTTCACTTGTCAAACACTAAACAAGATGCAATTCTTACTGCTATTAATACATACAACATACATAAGTATATGCTTCATCATATTTTTCTAATTTATGTCTATTAAAAATAGTTGTCAAGGTAATGATTTAGAAGCTAACCAGCTGATGTAAGATGTATGATGTAATGATGGGAATGACTCAGCAGGGTATGTCCCTTTAAGTGACAGCTGGGTCTGTGTCTCTTTAAGAGCCTTGTATAAAAGGGAAGGCTCCACAGATGTCTGCTCTCTTTTCCATTTTCCTGCTATGTTGGATCTTGCTGTATTAGCATATTGTTCTTGTTCTATGATATTGTAGATAGTGTAAGATAACTACCATTTAATAATAGTTTACTGTGTTTACTCCTGGGTTATTTTGAGCAATAAGACTGTGCACTCTCTGACAAATTCTAATTTATAACATCTTTTCTATCCAGCTCATATCTCAATTATATTTGCAGTTAAGGTCACTTTATTAAGCCAATACTCTTGGATACACAAAGATTATCAGCCTCAGATTCAACATGCTATGGACACATCTCATGGACTTCTGGCCTGGGAAACAGGATATGGAAAGGAAAATTCCTATATGACCATCTTTTCAGCACCAAAGCCAGAAATAAATTTTGGATAATGCCCTACATGCACATAAAAATCTCTACTTACCAAGGATGTTTGAGAAATGCAGTAGTTGCAACAACTGGACTGCTATACACAAACACAAGTCTTGCTTTGAAAAGACTGGCCTTGTTCTAGGTTGGATCAGAGTTCAGCAGGGACCTTCCACAGCAAACTCAGCCCCAACAAGTTAAATGAATCTAGGGATTTTTCTTTCCCCTAACTTTCTAAAGAGGGAATGAACTAAAATCAGCTACAGGTAGTCCTTGACTTATGAACACAACTGGGACCAGAATTTCCATTGCTAAGCAAGGGTGTTAAATGAGTCACACCCAGTTTTATCACCTTTTTGCCATGTTTGTTAAGTGAATCACTGCAGTTGTTAAGCAAATCATGTGGTTCCCCTTTGACTTTGCTTGTCAAAAACTGGCTGAGAAAGTCAAAAAGTGGCAATCACATGACCCCAAATGTGACAACCATAGTAAATACCTATCACTTGCCAAGTGCCTGAATTTGGTCACATGACTGTGGGGATGTGAGACACTCAGAAGTTTGCAAGTCGTAACACTTTCTGTGTTTCAAGTTGGAAGGTGCCATAGAGGTCATCTAGTCCAACCCCCTGCTCAGGCAGGAAACCCTGTACCATTTCAGACAAATGGCTATCCAGTCTCTTCTTAAAAACTTCCAGTGCTGGAGCATTCACAGCTTCTGGAGGCAGGTTGTTCACTGATTAATTGTTCTAACTGTCAGGAAATTTCTCCTGCATTCGTACCAAATTCAGTTGTTACACGGCCTTAATAGGACTTGCCAAATAGAGCATTTATAAATTCTTATTCTTATATTAGAGGACCCCAATATTCACCAAGCTTTTAATCATGATGTCCTAAGAAATCCCAGCAGTTGAGATAGAAGGAGTATATGGTGTTTGAGACTGAGACCTGCTTCATCCATTCCCTAATGTGTTTTCCCTCTTGCACATGCCTTTCACAGTGGCAGCAGACTGCCATTGCCACTCATTCTGTAGCCATCAGCCAGCCACTTGGTCTAGAGCAGTGTTTCTTAATCTCAACAACTTTAAGATGCATGGACTTCAACTACCAGAATTCCCCTGCCATCCAGCAGATCTAGCCTAATAGTTTTCACAGCCAGCAGAAATAATAGATCTGTCCTAATAGTTTTCATTTCAGTTCCTACCCTGTTTGCTTCTCTAGAAAATATGTTTGCTTCTCTAGAAAATAAAAGATATGTTAAGCAGATGTACTTCCTGCCAATATGAAGGTTCTAGGGCAGGGGTGTCTAGCCTTGGCTGGCTAGGGAATTCAGGGTTGCGGGGTTAAGTCCACAAGTCTTAAAGTTGCCGAGTAGTTACCCCTACTCTAGGGCAACTTATTTTCCTGCCTGCTATAAATCTGCCAAGGAATGGAGAGTTGAAAAAATTTCAGTTGCTAGGCATTTTTTTAAATGTACATCAGCCCCTTGATTGCTCTTTAGAATATATGTCTTTGTGTAAACCAATCCAAATAGAGGACTCTTGTAAGGGTTACAGATTTCAAACAATGTTCAAAATGTATTTTGAAAGCATTGTGGCTGTGTGTTTTCATACCCTGTGATTCAGCTATTCATGTTCTGGTTAGACTACCCTTTCAAGTTTTTCAACCCTAACAAAAGACACACTAAACTGAAGTGAGGCCTTGGGAGTTTTATGATCCTGTCTCTCAGATCTTGCAGTCAACCAGGCTTCCATTGTTATGGAATCTTAGCATTGCTCAAAATCACTTGTCAGTTCTCAAGATATAAGAAGTCTGCAGAATATCCAAGATATATGAAACATTCACAGGCTTTGGGGATTTTCTATCAATATTCACTGAGGTGAGGTAGGTAGATAAATCTCCCAATCTAGCAACTCCATGCTGTGAAAAATTCAGATGGGTCATCCAGTTAATCTGACAGCCATAGCAACAAAAGGAATCTTTCCTGAAGTTGCCACAGAAACTTCAGGAAAACTTTAGAGGCCAGAGACCATTTCGGCCAATGGACAGAAAGCATTGTGTTTTTATCAAAAACTATCTATTTGGAACTAAAAAATGGCTACTAGATGGCAGCAAGGTGGTCATTGGATTTTTGCAGCCCAAATTTGATAACTACTTTTGCATCTGATGAAAACATCTCTAGACCAGCATCTAATGAGAGATGGCATATATCTGTTTCTAGTATAAATCACTTTTGCTTATGTTTGTTTTGTTGATGCAATTCTTTTTGTTATTCCTGGTTTATTTTTCTAAAAAAGCAGCACTACATTTTAAACTTAGATTTTAAGTGCTTCCCATTCAAAAAATAAAAGGAGTTTCAGAGCACACAGGGAACATACTTAGCACCTATCGGCAACTCCTTAAATCAAATTCCATTTTTCATGGAATTGTGCAGCTGCTTAGCAACCTAATATGCATGTGAAAAAGATTCAAAACCATCCTCAGAAACGTATCAGGGATAGTTGATTAATCCAACCACTGTAAATTCCAGAGTATGACCTGATTCAATTCACAATTATGAGACCAGATTAGAATTTCGAAAACCTGCATCTTTCAGACTGCAAATATTCTTCAATAAAGTTTTCAAATGCTTTAGGGTTAAGGTTTTTAAGAAAAAGAAAACCCATTGGGGACTTATGTATTCAAATTAGAATGTTTGTGTTGAATTTAAAAAAAAAAATACAGATCAATTGATAGATAATGGAGGAAAGAGAAAAGTGTTATTCATCACCAAAACCCTAATGGAATTTGAGTCAGATGCACTCAAAAAGCATCATAGGGAAAGAAAAAGGCTGTGATTTTTAAAAGTTGCATTAGGACAATTTTAAACCTAGTGGTCAGGGAATATCTTTATTAAGCCAAACAACTTGTTAAAAGATCAGGTGAGCCTTCAAAGTCTCTAGATTATTTTTAGGCCAGATATGTATCCTGCCTGTATTTTAAACAATTCAGAACAGTGTACATAATTGAAATAATCATCATTTCCTCCACAACAACAATCCTGTGAAGTGGGTTGGGCTGAGAAAGAAAGGCTAGTCCCAAACCACCCATCTGGTTTTCCCATCTAAGAAAGGACTAGAACTCGTGAACCCCTGATTTCTAGTCCAGTACCTTACCCACCAAAGAGACAGTTTGGTATAGCAGTTAAGGCATCAGACTAGAAACCAGGAGACCATGAGTTCTAGTCCTGCTTTAGGCATAAACCCAGCTGGATGGCTTTGGGATAGTTACTTTCTTTTAGTCCTGGGAAGGAGGCAATGGCAAACAGTTTCAAAAAACAACAACCCCTCGTCAACAAATCTGCATGGATTTGTTCAGGCAGTCTCCTAGAATTGGACACAACGAAATTAAAGAAAAACAACCTTACCCACCACACCAACCTGGTTCTGAGATCTTTTTAAAAACTAACTTCATGCATTGTTCTAATCTAAGTTACAATGTTAATGTGATTTGGACTAGGTGCTAAGTGAGCTTCGCTGTGGTTTTCATAAGCCATGTTTGGTTGCTTACATTTGTATAGATCAGTGGTTCTCAACCTTTTTAATGCCACGACCCCCCAACCAGTCGTAAGTCGAGGACTACTCAACTGGTCGTAAGTCGAGGACTACTCAACTGGTGCAGCACTGTTTGCAGAATGGGACTTTTGGCGGGCTCAGCAGGACAGAGACAGCCGGGACAATTCCTATTGGCTTTTGAAAGCCAATAGAATTAGACTCTATTCAAGAGAGTCTATTCTATTGGCTTTCAAAAGCCAATAGAATAAAAGGGAGTAGCACAGCTAAGGAAAAGGGGGGGAAAATGGCGGACTGCGTTGTTTGGCGACCCCCGTGAAATGGTCGTTTGACCCCAAATAGGGTCCCGACCCACAGGTTGAGAACCACTGGTATAGATGAATCTCTTATGGCTTTTTTCTCAAATCTTGGTTAAACGAACTAGGGCTTAGTGTACTGTATGAACCCAACACAGAGTTTATTGGCAGAACAATACACTGTCCCTGTCTTTTTTTTACTGCACTAAAATGGAGCTATAAATCCTATCATATAAACAGAGACTTCACTATGCCTTAAAGGTCAACAATAATACAGCAATTGCTTCTTAGATAAAGGTACTGATGGGGTTATTAACAATAAATTGGAAATTAAGGAACGGTACAGAAAAATACACAGAGTTGCAGGTAAAAGTGGCCAATGTTTTCCTGAAAGTAAATTGTAATGCAATTTTTTCATCTATTCTAGCACTGCACTTAAACTTCTGTCTACCGGAATCACCTGGCAGGGAGCTTTACTGAGATTGACAGCCTGTTTTCTGATGGGATTGGCAGAATGGCATAAAGGCAGGATGGTATTAAGAGGGCAGATAGAAAGCTAATTTTATTATATATCATTTAAACATTTAAAGGAAGTTATCAAACTTTGGCTGCACCTGGCCAATTTGCTCTGGGCTAGGAAATGAGGAGACAGACCTGGTTAAAACTTGAATAAGAGATCACCAGGAAATAGCAGGATTGTGGTTGGAAGTTTTTAAAAAATCAGACTGGACAAAGGCAAGCAGACCTCTGGTATTGCCCCCAAACTGCATGAACCTGTCTAGTTAGTCCCGGACTTTGACTTTTTAAAAAAATCAGACCATCCTTAGCTCTATATGACCCTTTTATGGATTCCTTTGCCACCACGTTTCCTTAAATCACTGTTTCTCAACCTTAGCAACTAGAAGAGGTAGGGACTTCAACTTCCAGAATTCCCCTGCTGGAACAGTTTCCTTGGATATCAGGAGTTGTTCGGTGGAGTTGTTTATTTTAATCTTGTAAGCCATTCAGGGTCACTTATATATGAAACAGCTGGCTATATAAATTATATCAAATTAAAATAAATAAAATAAAGCAATCAAAAAATAATTGGGCAATATAAACGCTCCTTTGATTATGCCACTCATACAGCAGTGGGCCTTTCTGTAAATCTGATTCCATCACATCCTGGTTTTATGCCAATGAAAACATACCGGAGTGGCTTTAGAGAAGGACAGTGCACTTTGGGGCTGCTCTGACAATGAGGACTTCAAAAACAAAAAGTCTGAAGAGGGCAAATGACACTTAGAGAACCCATGTTTTTGCAAGGAAATAAACATGTACATCCATCCATGGACATATTAATTAGCTTCCTTGAGTAGCAGCTTTCTTATGAGCTCATTAACAGAAGTGGATCACATGCAGCTTCGTTGTCTAATCTAAACTGCTATGACGGCAAGGATTAGCTGGTGACCAACCATCTAATGAAATTTTAATTAAAACTCTACTGGGGCTGAATAGTTTAACACAGGGCCATTGGAAACACATCAACAGAAATGTGTAGACTCTTTAAAATATGAATAAAAGAGATGCTATGATTTCAATGCTCCTCCTACTTGATGAGCTGAGAAAATGAGGGAATAGATTAAAAGAGGGAAAAAAAACGACAGTGTTAGCACCTCTTCTCACTGATGTATTTCAGAAACTGCATACATATTCAAGAGGCCCATATTCTTAGCAACCGAAAGATGGATTTTAATAATAGGAAGGAAAAGTAAATTAAAGGAGCATATTCTAAAAGCTCAAGAATTGATGATAAATGCTGCACGACTATATATTCTAGCATTTTTCTCTAACAGAATAACAGAATTAGAATGGATCTTGGAGGTCATCTAGTCCAACCACCTGCTTAGGCAGGAAAACCCTATACCACTTCAGACAAGTGGCTGTCCAGGCTCTTCTTAAAAACCTCCAGTATTGGAGCACCCACAACTTCTGGAGGCAAGTCATTCTACTGATTGATTGTTCTCACTGTCAGGAAATTTCTCCTTAGCTCTAGGTTGATTCTCTCCTTGATTAGTTTCTATCCATTGCTTCTTGTCCTGCCTTCAGGTGCTTGGAGAATGGGTTGTCCCCCCTTTCTTTGTGGCATCCTCTGAGATATTGGAAGGCTGCTATCATGTAACCTCTAGTCCTTCTTTTCATTAAACTAGATGTACCCAATTCCTACAAGCATTCTTCATATGTTTTAGCCTCCAGTCCCCAGTCTATTAGTGTTTATTTGGTTTGGTTTAAAAGAGAAGACAATTTTGGAGCAATTCTCATTGTTGGAAATTGCAATCTGGTTCCTTCTGTTATTTCATGATCAGATATGAGTCTATATATATTAAAGTTGATCTATTGGCATTTGCAACATGATGTTATGCTGTAAGTGTCATTCGTTTTGGACATACATGCAATTTCATGTTACATATATAAGAGTGGCAAGATTGCATCACAATGATGTAATGCCACTTTCATCAAACTGACCCAGTTAGCTCCCCCTCTGCACATTGCTGGTCCTGTGCACCCTTGTACAGATCTCTCTCTCCAACAGTCTACCATCTCCTCGGCTTGTCCTATCTAAGTTGATCCAATTGCAAGGAACAGTTGATGACTGATCTAGCTTCTTTCTCTTGTATAGTCTGCTTTCCCACATTTCCATCCCAAAGGAAGAAAGCAGAAGCTTTTTTCAGCATCAGCTCAACTAACAGTGCAGAAATAACACTACTGTCATGACTTTGAAAAATGGTTGGAGAATTTCACCTTCTTCTGGAGAGGTTTGAAGAATTGTCTAGCCTGTATTTCTGCCCCCAAATCGGGTGGCTGCTTGTGCCTAGCTCTTCTAAGCTCTATTTATTTGTCTATACCAATGTTGTTCAATCTTGGCAAGTTTTAAAGACCTGTAGACTTCAACTTTCAGAATTCCCCAACCAGCATGTTGAATTCTGGGAATTGACGTCTGTACCTCTTAAAGTTGCCAAGGTTGAACAACACTGATTTATACTGATAGTTTGGCTATTTAGTTGCAGATGCTGGTGCGGTCCTAAGGGGCAACAAATGATGTTTGTCACTATGTACATAGTGTGTGATACAGATACAAATTTTGTAGAGCAGGAGAAAAGTCCTCCTTACTAGCAAAATGATGGTTTTGATTCTGATAAGAAGGCTTAAAACCTTTTGTTTATTCTTAAACTGCCACTATATGCAGAAGAAGCCTTTAAAAATATAATTATGAAATATCCTCTATAGAGAAGTCCAGCTGGTTAACATCTCTGTTAGGTTTTTGCCAAATTTAGACTTTTTTAAAATGTTTATGGGTTTCCCTCCTCCCTTTTTTTTAAATGAATCCTGTCCAACTCCATCTGCTGTGAACTTCTACATTACCCATTTTTTATTTTAACCAAAGAAATATTATTAGGCAATGTTGCTGTTGTTTCTTTGATAGTTTTATTTTATTGCTTGTTTTATTTGAAGGGTTAATTGCTGGGATGGTTTCATTTTGTTTTACATTTCATTTCATTTTGGAAAGAGTGCTTGAATCTGAAAGCAAAGTATTAATCCTCAAAATCAGCAAATGTTCACAGTCTTGTTGCCTTGACTTTACTTTTGATCATTCTATGTTTTTTCTTCTCATACTATTCCAGCTATTGTGCAACCTGCTGTTTCTTTCAATTTCTTTCCTGTGGAAAAGAGGAGGGGGGAAGGAAAGGAACAAAGGAAGGGAGGGAGGGAGGGAGGGAGGGAGGGAGGAAGGAAGGAAGGAAGGAAGGAAGGAAGGAAGGAAGGAAGGAAGGAAGGAAGGAGCAAGTGTATATTCTGCTCAAGAAACAGACCAAATAAAAGGCAGAGTTGCTCTATATGTAAGAAATAACTACATTTCTATAGAAATAGAGCACAACAATGATGAAAACTGTCTTGAATGCATTTGGGTCAATATAAAAGGGGGAGAAATGACCTTACCATAGGTGTATACTATAGACAACCCAACCAAACAGAGGAAATAGATGAACATTTTGCTAGTCAGCTAAGGTATGTAGGAAGCACATCACAATAGTAATGGGGGACTTTAACTACCCTGACATCAACTGGGAGACAAACTCCGCACCAAGTGGAAGATCAAACAGATTCCTTGCAAACCTAGCAGACAATTTTGTCTCCCAAAACGTAGAGAAGGGAACTAGGGGATTAGCCATTTTGGATCTAATTCTCACTAACAGAGATGAAATGATAGAAGGTGTTGAAGCCACAGGAACCTTGGGAGGAAGTGATCATGCAATATTGGAATTCAACATTATGGAAGCACAAGCAATAGAACACAGTCAAACGATGTAAGAATCCAATTATATTTCATCTCTAGTTATCAACTATAGAAAACCCCATTTCTGCCTTTTCTGGATTCTGTCATACGATGAAGGGAAGGGGGTGAGCAAAGGGGCTTTATGGCCCTCATTTCCCTCAGGAAACATTTGTTTGAATATGAATATTGAATATTGAAAAATACCAGCTGAGTTCAGGAAGCATTAGGGAAGCAGTGATGGGCAACACTCGCTTTCTAGCAGCAAAGGAATGGAGCTCCTATTGTGCTCATCTATAAACAGAAATTCAATATTGTACTGTATAAGACGATTGGGCGTAAAAGACAACTTTCTAAACCCTGAAAATATTCTCAAAAGTTGGGGGTCGTCTTATACGCCCAATTGCCTTATACGCCGGAATATATGGTACTCCTCTCTGAAGTCTCCCTCCAGCCAGCAGTAAAGAAAAAGGGGTGGGAATGTAATGCCTGAGACTGTCACTGGAAGAAGGGGGTGATTGGGTGGGGCTACTGGGGAACCCCTTAAAACCTTGAATGGGAGAGCTTGGACCCCAAGTCCTGTCTTGAATGCCTGCAACCATTTTCTCTTAATAAAGGATGCCTGTTGGAAGAACTATTCCAAGAGTTCTGTCTTCTTAAGATGCAAAGTGGGGTGAGTCCTTACATTAGACAGGACTTGCACAATTAATCCACCTGGAAGGGAGACCCTTGCCGGGGGATTTTTGCAAAAAATTACCATGTCAGACAATGGAGCAAGAAAGGGGGAAAACTCCCTGGAAAGGGAGCCGCTGCCCCGACTGAAACCTTGCCGGATGTCGGGATCCGAGAGGTCAGATTCCTCACGAGAAGAAGTGGTGGAGACACGGGATCACAAGCCTCGCTGGTCAATGGGCATTGGAAAGAAAGGCGAGTGGGAAAAGAAATCAAGAAAGGAGACCCTGAGACGGGGGGCCAACCAATCAGAATGGAAGCAGGAGATGGAGAAATCCCTGCACGCAAGTGAAGAGGGAGAAAGCTGGGCACCGTATTCAGCCAGGATCCTAGAGAAAGCTATTGACCTGATGAAGAGAACTCTCAGCTCCCTAGGAGAGGAGAATCCTGAGCCCTACAGCTGCCCCAGCTCCTGAAGCCGCAAAGGGAGAGACACCGAGGGGGAAGTGGAACCTGCAGCCCCGGGGACATCTGCTGATCCAGTAGTCCCCACCCCCTGCCGAACCACAGATGGCGATCTGGAAGAAAGACACTACCACCAACAACGGAGGCACCGATCCATTCCAAGACGTCCGCCGTTGGATGTGAAATTCAAAGGGGAGCCAACACACTTGGGGTTTTTCCTAACCCAAGTCCTGAGCTACATGGAGAAATCCAGGTGGGACATCCCCAGCAAAAAAGCCTGCATCCGGATCGTGCAAACTGCCCTGGATGGACCAGCTGCAGATTAGGTGGTGAACTTGCATGATTCCAATGCTCCAGAGCTCAACGACTTCAACCATTTCATGTCCTCTCTGAGAAGACGATTTGAAGACCCCCTGGCTGATCGCAAAGCCTGTGAAAGGATAAAAACGATGAGGCAAGGCAAACACCCGGTGGCTGAATATACGCAAGAATTCCGGGCCATTGCCAGCAAACTGAACTGGCCAGAAGACATCCTCCTTAACCATTTCAAAGACGGACTAAATTATGACCTATATGACACTTGCCTGCCCCGAGGGGACACATACCAACTTGAGGAATGGTACGTCTAGGCAGAGGAAGCAGAGATTGACATATTGAAGAGACACTGCTGAGGAAAACAATGGAGCCGCTCCCCGCCTGAGTTGACACACAGACCAGTGAAACCATTGGCTACAGCCAAGAAGCAAATGGGGTGTTTCAAGTAGGGAAGAGAAGGGCATCGAGCTGTAGAATGCCGCTCCAAAGCCCCCCAGCACAACCCAGACAGATCCCGAATCAGCAAATCCGGAAAGTCTTCAGCTAAGCCCCAAAAAATTGCCATGAGAATGATGGAGATTGCGGAACCCCCCACCTCTGCTCACCAAGGGAAAAGAACTCCAGCCTACACCATAGGGCCGGTGGATGCCTCAGATGACAGCTCGGAGGGCGAACCCCTGGTAAGTGGACGCATCGCACCCATCCACTTTTGTTTCAGTGAAGATAAGAATGTCGTCCAAGTAAACAAGGACCCCCTTAAACAGGTGCTCTCTTAGAATGTCATTGATTAATTGCATAAATACTGCAGGGCACCCCTGTAATCCAAATGGCAAGACTTTGAATTGATAGCACCCCATGGGGCAGTTAAATGCGGTTTTCCATTCATCCCCTTCCTTAATTCTCACGCGATAGTAAGCTTCCCTTAGGTCTAGTTTAGAAAAAAATTTCCCTTTCGAGAGGTGTGACAGCATGTCTTTCATGAGGGGCAGAGGGTATAGGTTGCTTTCACTGATTGTGTTCAGGGCCCATGCATAAGCATAAAGAGACATCCTTCTTCTCTCTAAAGAGGACCAGGGCAGCCACTTTAGGCTTGGCTGGTTCAATGAAACCCCTTTCTAGTTTTTTTTAAATGAATCTTTCCATTTCCTCCTTCTCCTTTGGGCTCATGGAGTATAATCTGGGCTTTGGGAGTTTTGCCCCAGGCTTGAATTCAAAGGCACAGTCTGTGGGTCGGTGGGGGGGGGAGCAAGGTCTCTGTAGTCCTCTGGTATTTCTGGTGGTGCCTTTTCCTCTCCTATGGATGCTTTTTCTATTCTTGATTCTGGTAGCCCCCCCCCTTGGGATTTTAAGTCCATAGGGTCCCCCTTCGGGAATTTGATTTGATTCATCCAGGGGTTCCATTTTTTTAACCATTCCATCCCTAGGATCATTGGGCATTCCATGCTTGGGGTCACCACAAACGTTATGTCCTCCTCATATTTGCCCAGGGAGAGGTGTACTGGTAAAGTGGCTAGGGTAGCTGCTATGGATCCATCTAACTGGCCAAATGAGATTGGTTGTTCCAGTCTCCTCGACGGAATGCCCAGATTCTCCACTACTGTTGGGCTAATGAGGCAGCGGGTGCAGCCAGAGTCTATTAAGGCTTTCACCTTCACGGCTTCGGGCATGGGGGGAATTAATATAGTCACTGTCTTGAGGATGGGTGCAATGCGTCCACTTACCAGGGGTTTGCCCTCCGAGCTGTCATCTGAGGCATCCACCGGCCCTATGGTGTAGGCTGGAGTTCTTTTCCCTTGGTGAGCAGAGGTGGGGGGTTCCGCAATCTCCATCATTCTCATGGCAATTTTTTTGGGCTTAGCTGAAGACTTTCCGGATTTGCTGATTCAGGATCTGTCTGGGTTGCGCTGGGGGGCTTTGGAGCGGCATTCTACAGCTCGATGCCCTTCTCTTCCCTACTTGAAACACCCCATTTGCTTCTTGGCTGTAGCCAATGGTTTCACTGGTCTGTGTGTCAACTCAAGTGGGGAGCGGCTCCATTGTTTTCCTCAGCGGTGTCTCTTCAATATGTCGATCTCTGCTTCCTCTGCCAAGACGTACCATTCCTCAAGTTGGTGTGTGTCCCCTCGGGGCAGGCAAGTGTCATATAGGTCATAATTTAGTCCGTCTTTGAAATGGTTAAGGAGGATGTCTTCTGGCCAGTTCAGTTTGCTGGCAATGGCCCGGAATTCTTGCGTATATTCAGCCACCGGGTGTTTGCCTTGCCTCATCGTTTTTATCCTTTCACGGGCTTTGCGATCAGCCAGGGGGTCTTCAAATCGTCTTCTCAGAGAGGACATGAAATGGTTGAAGTCGTTGAGCTCTGGAGCATTGGAATCATGGAAGTTCACCACCTAATCTTCAGCTGGTCCATCCAGGGCAGTTTGAACAAAGACAAGAGAACAGAAAAGGAAACAAAACTTAGTTTTACACATCCTAGTCATTCCCACCATAAATTTCAGATAACTCAAGTTAGGGAAGGCACACATTTTAAATGTACCACGTAGTTGCATAGAGAAGAGAGAGAGATAGAGTTAGAGAGAATCACTATTTCTTATTTTCCCTTTTAAGTACCTTTATTTAGCCAAATTGGTTTCCCAGCAAAGCCCTAAGCAAAGTCTATTTTTTTTCATATAGTTTCTTTACCTACCTCTTTTCCATTCCGGCCTGGACAGGAAGCTGATTCCAGTCCCAGGCTATGAGCAAGCTCTCAACAGGGAAACCTATGCCCTTGAATTGGAATCTCCCATGCTTATATGATGGGATTTTCCTCTTAACGCTAAAGGCCACTACACAGTCAAAGCCTCAGTATTATGCAATAACAATACAATGACCAAAAGGGCACATATGTGAATCTATATAGAAGAACAATAAAAAGGGACATTATCCACTCCTTTCTCCAAGGAGTTCTTTTTCTCATGCCTGTTTTCCTAAGCTGTCTTTCAATAACGTTAAAACAAAACAAAACCAAAAAAACCCCCACCTTTAAAAAAGTTTTGTACAAGTGGCATTTCCCAAGATTCAGCTCTTCTAATTGCAGTCCAAATAATAATCTTAAGAGTACAATGTGACTGAGAAGACTGAACTACGAAATGTAAAGAGAACAAAAGAAAAATGTATAAAAGTTGATATCAATCAAATTGCAGTAATTAACAGAGGGCTTTCCATTTATATTCATTCCCTAGGTGATGGGAGAGAGAAAAAAGGCTTTCAGCTGTCTTGTCAAAATATCCACTTCAGACTAGAGAGAAGAAACATTGTTGAACTGAGAAATAACTGCTTGTCCTTTGAAAATTGTATTCTGTCAAATTTCTCCCTCGGTTTCTCCTCTTGGCTGGAGAGCATAGTATATCACGGGTCCTTCCAAAGAGAATGCAAATGGACTAATTCTAATGCTTCTAGCAACTTCAGCAGGAAGACAATCCCTGCTAGCAGTCCTAAGATTGCAAAGCAAGCCATCAGCTACTAAACACTATAGTGCTTGGATAGCAGGCTAAAGAAGTTATATGGGGCCTCCACCATCAAATGTTATTATCAGAAAGATTCTCGGACTCTCATTTCTTTCCACCTTACTGCTCTTGATAGATTACAATGTCAGTTCTTTCTGAAATAAGAGCCCAACCTTTGCTGGGAAGAGACCATGTGTCTAGGAATTCTGGGAGTTGAAGTCCATGAGTCATAAAAGAGCCAAGGTTGCCTACCCCTGGTCTAGGGTAAGGAAATGTGGTCAAGGCCTGTGCAATTCACCTGTGACAAGGATCCAGTTTGGTCTGATCATTCGACCTCATTTGGTTAAAAAAAAATCCAGTTGGGTTCAGATGTTCAAGGTGAATCAGCACATCAGCTCACTTTGATTCCGAAGTGTCTAAATGGATTGCAAAGCATCAGATTCAATGAGCTGAGCTATCTTTCCAGTTCTGAAGTCAAGAGCAGAGTGTCAATGCTGCAACTACTGTATATTCTTGCTTTGACAATATGCAGAACTGTCTGGTATTTTTGAGGTTAATACAGAGCAGAAGAGGATGAGGGTAAAGCCTGGGAAAGAAAGAGGAAGGAAATCTTTGACCTTCACACTAATTGGATAATGTGATATATGACAGCTAATTTAGGGAGGGAACATGCTGATAATTTAACTGCTCAGAGGAAGATAACTTAGATCTTAGCATAGACCCCGTTATGCCTGTGCCGACATTTTGAATCAATAAAAGACTTTTAGGGAAATCAATGCCTGGAACTTCTTTGAAGTGTTTCATTAGCCGGAATCTTAATAACATGCTAAGATCTCAATCCTTTTCAAACGACATGGGGTCCCAAACTCCATCCACTGCCTCTAGGCTTGAGAGGAGCTGGTAAAGATTCGGGGAAGATCTCATTATGGAGAAAGATTGCCTGAGGCCAGCCCCCTGGATGCAACAGTTTCCCCCAGGGGGAGCGACAGTTGGCAAGCCGAGGGAGAGAGAAATCTAGCAGATTTCCCAGCTGAGAGCAAAGACTTCAAAAGCAGAATGGAGAGATAACAAAGTTGTGGGTGAGTCACTGGAAAGATTTCAAAACAGAGATGAAAACCAGAAATCAATTCCTACAGAGAGAAGCCTACAGCCCTTCCATTGCAGATGTTCCTGCCAGGGACTCCAGCACTGAAGAGAGGGGGAATCCCAATCTGAGTCCTCTGCAGCAATTGGGGAGATTGGGTTCCTCAGCAGGTGTCTGATCCATGTCCTCTGAACTTGCCACAGCTAATAGAGGCCTTGCAAAGCCTTGGAGTGGTACAGAAGCCAGGAGATCAGCAGCTGGTGGGAGAACAGCCACAGCAAGGAGATTGGCCACAGCCTCAAACATGCAACCCCTGGGCATAAATCTGCAGCCAGGATGGGGCCAACAGCAACTGGGGGGGGCACAAGAGCAGTGGGGAGCTCAGCAACCATTGCACCAGCGGCCACAGTGGGGCCAGCAGCAACAGCCTGTAATTGCACCACCTTTCAGAGCAACCTTTGATGGGGACCCAGAGAAGCTGTTTTTTTTCCTCAACCAAGTGCATTCTCCTCAACCAAGTGAATTGCTGGGCCTATCTCTACCCGGAACCAGGTGCCATGGTCAATGTCATTGCATCCAACCTAGAGGGAGAAGCATCTGAATGGCTGAACAAACTATATAGTGAGCAAGCCCCTGAACCGGGAGATCCTCACCTTTTCCTCCTAGGACTGAGAGAAAGATTTGAGGACCCATCCATAGGCCTCAAAGCAGCAGAACAAATCCACAAAATAAAACAATCCGGCAGGCCTGCCCTGGAGTACGTGTGAGAGTTCCGCAAGATAGCAGGCCGAATAGAGGGGTGGCCCGAACAATCCCTGACTCAATACTTCATCGAGGGATTAAACGATCACCTCTCTCAGGCCTGTATCTATCGAGAAGTACCTGATCGGCTATAGGAGTGGTACCAGACAGCAGTGAAGCTAGACATTAAGCTCTCTCGCTATAAGAAGACTCCCCCACACGAACCCGAGCAGCAATCAGAGCTACCCGGACAACAATCACCCCACGAAAGCCTTCAACTAATGCAATGGCTGAGAGACCCAGGCCACCTACACGCCCTTCCTTTAAGTGTTTCCGGTGTGGACAAGAAGGACATCGAGTGGCCACCTGTCCAGTCCCCTACCCCCCGACTGCAGAGCAAGACCTGAACTAATAATGCGAAAGAAACCTGCTCAGTGGCTAACAAGAGAAAAATCCAACTGGCTCACGCAGGAACCTATCACCCAGATTACAACCCACACACAGGAGGATTCTGGGACTCCGGGTGGACCCACCCCTTCTCTACCCTTTTTTGACAGCGATGATGAAAGAGAGAACGACCCAATGATGAGTCGACAAATCCCACCTTTTTCACTGGCCACCAAATTTATAATCCCTAAGTGTGGGGCCCAAATGGACTTGAACGTACTAATTGATTTGGGATGCACCCACTGCATTATTAGTCTGGCGTTTGCCATGGAAATGGGCATATGGGCAAAACAGCTTTCCAAACCGGTGAGGTTTGAGCAAGCCGATGGCTCCCTGATGGGAGGGACTCTTGTCACACAATTAACCGAGCCCTTACGCCTAGAAATAGGTGCATACTGGGAGTTTATTTGCTTCCTGGTGGCTCCAAAAATGACTGAGGCAGTGATCCTAGGGCTAGCCTGGTTGACAAATGGAAGCCGTTTATCTGGTGGGAGAAAGGAATGAGAACTGTGAGACTACCTATAGGGACTGATCCCCCATTGATTCAACAGATGTTGCTGGGCATCTTAGGCCACCCAATGAGTGAGCGCACATGGCCACCTCACTGCCTCCAGGTGAACCAGTCATCCCCAAGGAATACTGGCACCTGGTGGAAGCATTTAGTGAAAAAGAATGTGATGCCCTACCCCCTCACAGACCCAACGACTGCTCCATCAAACTGGTGCCCAGAGCCAAACTCCAACAACCGAGAATGTATGCCATGTCCCCTCTTGAAATGGAGGAGATGCAGTGATACGTGAACAAAAACCTAGTGATGGGGTTTATCGAACAGGCCAAATCTACCGTGGGAGCCCCTGTGGTGTTCAAAGAGAAAAAAGATGGATCTCTTTGTCTCTGTGTAGACTATAAGGGTCTCAATGCTGTGAGTATGGAAAATAAATACCCCCTCCCCCCCTTAAAGGATTTATTAACCCATCTGGCTAAGGGGAGTGTCTTCACTAAATTAGACTTGAGAGAAGCATACTACCGGGTGAGAATAAAAGAGGGAGACGAGTGGAAAACTGCCTTCAACTGTCCTATGGGGAGCTATCAGTTCAAAGTCATGCCATTTGGACTACAGGGGGCCCCAGCTGTATTTATGCAGTTGATTAATGAGGCCCTACATGGTCACTTGTACAAAGGGGTTTTGGTGTATCTTGATGATATCCTGATATACAGCCTGAATATGACTGATCACATAAAGCTGGTGAGAGAGGTGTTAAGGAAACTATTGAATGCCAAGCTTTATGCCAAATTGTCGAAATGTGAATTTCACCAAACCCGATTAGATTATCTTGGCTACAGAATTTCCAACGAGGGTATTGAAATGGATCCAGCCAAGGTGAAAACTATAATTGAATGGCAGCCCCCAAAGACTCGCAGACAGCTCCAGAGCTTTCTGGGTTTTGCCAATTTTTATCGCTAATTCATATCCTCTTTTGTGAGATTGCCCTACTCCTGCCCAGGGGAACCCTTTGTGATTCAAGCCGACACCAGTGATGTGGCAGTTGGAACTGTGTTACTGCCAAAGAACAAAAATGGGCATCCTGCAACCCTGCGCCTACATCTCTAAGAAATTTACTGAGAGCGAGTGGAGATGGGCAATCTGGGAGAAAGAGGCCTTCGCAATTAGATGGGCACTATTAAACTGGCAACACTATCTAGAAGGGAGCAAGGTGCCTTTTGAGGTATGGACTGATCACAAAAATCTAGAAGCACTGAAAACTCCCCACAAATTGTCCCCAAAGCAAGTATGGTGGGCACAGTACTTTAACCGCTTCAACTTCACTCTAAAGTACATACCGGGAGGAAAGAACTTTCTAAGCTGATGCGCTATCCCAGTTACCCCAATACAAAAGCGAACGAGAGGAGGTTAACGAGGCAATTATTCCCAATCCACAAACTGCTGCTCAACTTACACCTTGCAGGGTCCCCAAGCTCCTCACTGACCAATGGTTCAAAGATAATCAAACCTCCCTAACGTGCAGGGATGGCTTGGCTTACAAAGGGGGGAAGCTATATTTGCCAGAAGCCCTCCATCTTAATGCTCTCAAACACAGCCATGATGTAAAATAGGCTGGACACTTTGGATATTTGAAAACCCTTACACCTCACCCGCCGGTAATTTTGGTGGCCGCGGCTGAAAAAGGATGTGGAAAACTATGTAAAAAGTTGTACTGTATGTGCCACAATGAAAAGAATCCCAGGGAAAAGGCCTGGGTTACTGCAACCCATGGTAGACCCTTCTCAACCATGGGAAGAAATAGATATGGACTTTATAGTAGACCTACCTGAAAGTAGTGAGAATACTGTCATCTGGACTGTAATAGACCTGTTCTCAAAGCAGGCTCATTTCATCGCCTGCAAAGGACTCCCATCTGCCCAACAACTGACCAAATTGTTCCTGAAACATATCTACCGGCTGCATGGCGCCCCTAAGCGAAAATTTCGGACAGGGGAGTGCAGTTCACAGTGAAATTTTGGAGAAGTTTCCTTACATTAATTGGATCATCTCAAGGGTTATCATCTGCTTTTCATCCAGCCACCAATGGGGCCGCTGAAGTGGCCACAGGAAAAGAATTCAGCCCAATACCTGAATATCCTCAGTTGCCCTCCGCTTCCCAGACACTTGATCAGTGGGTGAGGGGGTGGGAAGAAGTTTGGAGAAACACAAAAACTGCTTTAAAAATGACTTTTGAAACCTATAAAAAGCAGGCTGATAAAAAGAGGGCTCCCCAAAGAACATTCCAAGTTGGGGAAAAGGTCTATCTGTCAACTAAATATCTACACTTCAAATTGCCCAGCAAGAAATTGGGACCAAAATTCTTGGGGCCTTTCCCCATAGTAAGGATCATCAACCCAGTCACAGTAGAACTAAAACTCCCTAGACATTTAGGGAAAATTAACCCAGTTTTCCATTGTAACTTATTGAAGCCTTATCAGGGCTCTACTTTAAGACCTCCTCCGAAGAAGGCACCTGGGCCATTCATAGTCATGGGACAGACCCACTATGAAGTAAAATGTATTCTTTAGAATTTTTAAAGGGAAATTGCAGTACCTAATACAATAGAAGGGATACCCATTGTCTGAAGCCACCTGGGTGAAATCGAGTGAAGTTAAAACTGACAGATTGGTCAAAAGGTTTCATGTGAAACACCCCAACAAACCGAAAGATAAGCCTTAACATATGCTTTTGTTTACTTTACAGGATCTGTCCTTCTTGTAAGGGGGGCCAGATGTCAACACTGCAAATACTGTATATTCTTGCTTTGACAATATGCAGAACTGTCTGGTATTTTGGGGGGTTAATACAGAGCAGAAGAGGGTGGGGGTAAAGCCTGGGAAAGAAAGAGGAAGGAAACCTTTGATCTTCACACTAATTGGATAATGTGATATATGACAGCTAATTTAGGGAGGGAACATGCTGATAATTTAATTGCTCAGAGGAAGAAAACTTAGATCTTAGCATAGACCCCATTATGCCTGTGCTGACATTTTGAAGACTTTTAGGGAAATCAATGCCTGGAAGTTCTTTGAAGTGTTTCATTAGCTGGAACCATAACACAGTGCTAAATTGGTGCCCATCAGAAAAAGTCTTTTCTTAAAGCATTGATGAATATGTGTAATAATTATAGGCTTGAAGCAATTCCATGATTCAAAACTAAAGTTTTGTGTTTGCTGCTTTATGGTACACAATACTGTGCATTCAAGGATGTGTTTATCCTGGAAGTCATTCAATCCAAATTTTAAAAAACTATTCTTCCATTCTCTCAATCACCTGCAAACATTCTCTCTTGGCTTGAACTTGGCTGTGTCTCTGTTGGGATCTGCTTGAGATTTACCAATTTAAATTCTGGTTAAAACAAAACATCCTATGATGAGTCATTAGCCCAGCTTGCACTTTGAGATAGTTACATCTCTTCCTTGAAAAAGTAAATAGATTTTGATGGTCCTTAGGACCAGATAAAGTCTTGGCAGAGCTTAAGCAGAGTCTCAGAGCTAATATCCAAAAAGAAAGGTCTACTATCTGCTTACCTTTGATCCCAAAGTTGCCTTTTCAAAAGATAACTGGACTTTGTTTTTCCTTGAAGACGTTTCGCTTCTCACCAAGAAGCTTCTTCAGTTCTTGAAGAAGCTTCTTGGAAGAGAAGAAGCTGAAGAAGCTTCTTGGATGAGAAGCGAAACATCTTCAAGGAAAAAAAAAGTCCAGTTGCCTTTTGATAAACCATATTTGGGACAACCATGAGCTAGAAGACTGAGAATCTCCATAGATGCTTGTCCTTGATATTTTGTCATAGTGTTATCATTTCCTATGTTTTGTTTTGTTTTTTGGCTTGTAAGCCCATTGATTTACTCTTCCTTTGACCGCTGCTCTTAAATTGCCTTTGCACTGCAGGCAGAGTCCTTTAGTGATCATTGTCACTGTAGCACTTATATTTCCCTCCCGCATTCATAAAGGTTGATCTCGAAACTTCATTTCTCTTCATTCACAATATATAACAAAACCCATTTCTGTGTGTTTCCCTTCACCTCTATGTAACAAGCAATCTGTTTCTTTCCCTGTTCTTCTGGTAGGATGGAATTCATTCTTTTTGAGCCTGCATTAAACAAGCCTACTTTTTTTCCTCACTGACAATCTTGTTCTGGCATTTGTGAAACTTGGGACCATTTAGCATTTGCCAGTAAGGGTAAACAGCCTCTTTTGAAACAAATCATTTGCCTGAGGCTAGAGCATATAAAATATTTCATGTAGAAGGTCTAGTGACTATTAATCAGCTCTTAATTTTGAATCAAGAATCTTTCCCAGATCTTTTCATGGAAGTCCTTTAGCTCAGAGGTGGGAACTCTGGTCTTGCGAGCTACAATTTCCATTAACTTCTGTTGTCCTCAACACAGGAGAATATCAAGAGTTGTATCTCAGCAATATCTTGGAAGTGGTAGGTTCCCCAACGGCACTATTCCTGGCAAAGCATGGAAAATTTGGATTACTCTAAATCTACTTGATATGAAGTTACACGTGGAGCACATATTATTATTAATATTAACATATTAATAATATTAATAATAATAATATTAATAATATTAATATTAATAATAATAATAATATGTTAATAATATTAACATATTATTCCATTATGATCATCTTCAAAGTGAATATCGTTTTCTTATAAAAGATCCCCATAGTTATATCTCTGGCTATGTAGGTTTGGGCCACTCTTTTTCCATAACATACTTTGGGGATTGCAGGCTAAAAGATATGAAGAACCGTTGCAAGAATTTGATATGTCTAGTTTAATGAAAAGAAGGACTAGGGATGACATTGTAGCAGTCTTCCAATATCTAAGGGGCTACCACAAAGAGGGGAGTCAACCTATTCCCCAAAGCAACCAAAGAAAGAAGTAATGGATGGAAACTAATCAAGCAGAGAACCAACCCAGAACTATGGAGAAATTTCCTGATAATAATGAGAATAATTAATAATAATAATTAATAATTAATTAGTGGAACAGCCTGCAAATGTAAAGAAGTGGTAGTTGTTGTTTAGGAAGCCCATTAAGAACACAGGAAATTTATTCTTTCAGCTGAGATGGATTAAATCATAGGGGGAACCATTCCCTGGCAGAGGATACAAGCATCTTCTTAGTTAACTGGTAAGCTTCTATACAACATCTAGCAGATGCTCAGGCTACTATACAGAGATCTGAATTTAATTTGTTGAAAAACTGAAGGATCAGTTATTTCCAGCATTGGGAGCCTGGAGTGGGGGTTTGCTTACATGGAGGGCAAGTTTTCATTATTTTGCACACAGCTGCCTCATTTCACTTGTAAGATTATTTATTTTGATACATAATTATGTGGGTTGATACGTTAGTCAGCCATTAATTAGTTCAAATTGAAGTGGGAATTAATTAAAAGAGCACACTTTGTCACTTGCAATCAGTCTGGATCCAGCTCAGTCCTGGGATGGGTGTGAAGAGGAAGATGGCAATCCATAGTGGGGGCTCTCGGTGCCTCTCCCAAACAGATAGGAGACTGCATTTGATCGGAAGAAATCTGGCAAGGCTTCATAGGATTAGTTTAATGAGGGTCTTATTTCAGCAGGTACTCAGCTGAAGCTGTGCTCTTGTGATTGCAACAAAAGCTACAGCTTTAGTTTGGTTTGTTTAGTTTGGATTAATTTATTATGTATTTGTTTAATCATGGTTTAGGGCAGTGGTGGTGAACCTATAGCACGCATGCCAGAGGCGGCACTTAGAGCCTTCTCTGTGGGCACGCGTGCCATTGCCCCACCAGAGTTGCCAGAGTAGCAAGCACATGGTGTTTGGAAGCAACAGGGCAGGAAGTGAGCGAGCAAGCAGTGTTGGCCCCCCAGGAATGCCCGAGATGGCAAGGGACTGGCTCCCACTGCCCTGGCCCTGGCCACGCTCACCCAGTCTGCCGTGACCACTGCAGCCACACCCACCCAGTGGGCCACACCCCCTGCCCTTCCCCGAGGGCACCACAATGCTGATACAGCTCTGGCACTTTGCGATAAATAAGTGGGTTTTGGGTTGCAGTTTGGGCACTTGGTCTCTAAAAGGTTCACCATCACTGGTTTAGGGCTAAAAGCTCCCTGCTAACTGAGCCACCTGTGATCTCTTTAATAAATCACAGTTCCAGCAAACTAAAATTGACTTAGTGTGCTGTGTTGTATGAACTGTGAACTATATCATTCCAGGGTATACAAAGGGGAAAAAAATGGAATTTTCCACTGGATGTTATTTTTGTTTGTATTGATTGATACACAATATAATATTGCATTTTGAGTTTTTTGAGACGAAAGGAAGGAACAAAAAGAAGGAAGGAAGGAAGGAAGGAAGGAAGGAAGGAAGGAAGGAAGGAAGGAAGGAAGGAAGGAAGGAAGGAAGGAAGGAAGGAAGGAAGGGCATTCAGCCCAATAAATTGTGACATTATTTTGTAAAATATGCAAATTACATAATTTCTATCAGTTATGCAACTCAATTTGTTCCCCAAGCTTTACCTTCATGGATACCTATGGAAGGAAGGAAACAATCATACTTCAAAGAAATGACGGATGAATGCATATAACTAAAATGAGTAAATAATCTAATGGTACAAATGAACAATGAAAGAAAAGTACAACCCATTGTTAGTCTCCATTAAGGATACCTGACTTCGTCTTCCTTACCTACATGTTATATTTGGAATGCATTTCCCTTACTAATGGGACAAAATCCATTTCCTTCCAATTGCAACCTTTACATTTTTGATTGCATTCACAGCTTTAATTACATTGGTTTTCAGAAATGCTGGGTATCTGTAATTGCCAAGGTCCAAGGAACAGTGCATTTATCAAATGCTGATCACTTGATCCTTCAAAGAACTGCTGGGAAGCCTAGAAATATACAGTGACATAAAAGAACTGGTTCTGCTTGTGAACAGGGCCAAACCTTCCATTGTTAGAAAGAGTCATGTTTGTTTATTTCAATTTAATTCTTAATTGAACATAGAAAGAACAATAAAGCTAGGAGTTTGCACTGATTTAAGCAATCTTAATGGAACACAGAGGCAGACCGACATTCCTATTTCAACTGCTTGCATGTAATTCAGTGGCAAGTAGATTTCTTAGATATATTACAGAACCAATTATATGAAACTGGATTGTTAAAGCCCAGCATGATTGCATTAAACTATCTGATAGGAGCAGGATACCCCCTCATCACCCCAAAGAGGAAATATCTTGGCAAACACAGAAAGAACCCAATACAAACTAGCCTGATTCAGCAGCAGCCTGAGGCTAAATAAACAAACAACACACACTGGCTACAAGGAATGCAGAACCGGCTAACAGTAATTAGGATTGACAGGATTAGAATAGAAAAACCAAAAGGTACACAACAATGAAATAATTAACACCGGATCCCTCCTGGAGTAAAAATTAACATCTTCTAGACAGAATTGAGAAGGAAATTAACCCAACAGTAGATACTGACCAACAAATCAGAAAAGATAAATTTAAACTCACCAATCAGAAATGACAATTTTGGAAACCATGCAAGGGTACCAGAACTCATGTTTAAAGACCAATCTGTCTAGCTAGTTGAGGATTCATGCTGAATTGTCACTCTAATCTCTGTGATTAAACCTCTCTTTCCAGTAGCTGGCTTCACGTTCTATTTGTTCTCCTCTGCACTGTTTGGGAGAATCCCGGCTGGAAGAGCCTGAATGGAGGAATTCCTCCCAACAATTACCTGCCAACCACAGAAGGGACTTCCAGCTCACCCAGCCACCGGACAGGGCCCGGAAGAGCCATCACCCAGCTGGCAGTGGACGCCTTGTTCCGCAGGGAACTCTCCACAGACCCTGCCCGGTCGGCAACAGGTATTAAAAGGAGTTTTTGAGTCTTGCGCTCAAACAGCTACTTGGAAAGAGGGTAAGTGCCACCAAATTTAAATTCTTAGATTCAAAGGGTCCAAAGAACGAAAGGAAGAGTGCATGAATGTATATGTGGGGCACCCTCCTCTGAAAATCAGCTGAATCTCACCCCCTCTGTATGTCCTCCAGCCGCACCCCGGCCTGTTGCTAGCTCTGCTGGAGCCATGACCTGCAGGATTTGGGAAAGCAAGGGGGGGGGCATCGGAGCATGAGACCTTCTGAGAAAGGGGAGAGCCAGGCGGGCAGTAAAAGTGTAGTAAAAACTTTTGTATAGATAGACCGGACTCCTCTCGGAAACTTTTTTTCATTAGGTAGACTGGAACCCTTTCAGAAACTTCTGCCAGTAATTGTTTAAGCAAAAGCCCCAAGTTAGGAAATTAAGCCCCGGGCTTACCTCTGGAAAGCAAGCAGAGGTCCTCCCGGACATTTGAAGTCCGCAAACAGTAGTGGTAAAAAGTGAAGGTAAAGCCGGTAAGAGAGTGCCACATAACTTCTGCAGGAGAGCAGAAGAGTCCTTGACAGACCCCCTTTTTGGTCTGAAACCGTGGTGGTAGATCCCTAAAGGAGTGCCATGTACTCTGTGAGGGATCAGAGTCCTCCGTAGGTCCCTTTTTGACCCAAAACCATGGTAGAAGGCAGAAGTCTCACTAGGAGGCTTCAGTGCGCCAGACCCAATAGAACCAAAGTGAACCCCTGCATCAGGAATAAGGGAATCATGGAAGGTTCTGAATAGAGTCTAATTCTATTGGCTTTCAAAAGCCAATAGGAATTGTCCAGGCTGTCTCTGCCCTGCTGAGCCTGCCAAAAGTCCCATTCTGCAAACGGTGCTGCACCAGTTGAGTAGTCCTCAACTTGGGGGTCGCGGCATTAAAAAGGTTGAGAACCACTGATCTAGAGACTCTTCTATATTTGCCCAAACTGATGTCCAGGATACAACTGATTATGGCATAAATCAAAATGTACCAGAAGAGGAATTTACAGAGATAGATGTGGAATTTATTTCATCTGACAATCCCTTCTCCAGCAACATAGAGAACCAGAAGAAGCAAAGACTAAGACTTCAAAATACAAAGCAATTACATCGCAAAGAGAACAGGAAAAGATGTTTACTGCAGAGGAAGAGATGTATACTCTCTCAAAGATTATTACAAACAATAAGAATTGATCCATTGGTTGAAAGAGAAAAAAGATGCTTACTACAGAGAAAGGGACATACATTTGCTTAAAGATTACTACAAGCATCGAGAATGGATTTACTGGTTGAAAGGAAGCGTCTTCATGGAAGCCGGTGTGGCAGAGAAAGAAACCCAGAATTAAACTCAAAAACAAATTCAAAAACGTTTAATGGAGTAAAAGGCAATGTTGATTTCATGGATTGTTTTAAGGATAATGATTTAGAGCTGAAAAATGTAATTATACACATGCGTGTTTAAATTAGTAAAAATTGTTGAATGGATTAAAAGGCAATGTTGGTTCTATGGATTGTTTTACAACTATATTCATGTGTGTTTAAATTAGTTTGATGACTTTGTTGTTGTATGGAAGTTTGTTTGGTATGGAAATATAAAAGTTAAATGTGGAATGATAAAAGAAATTTGGCTTTACAGAGACTAAGAATGCATTCCTTCGAGTAATAGATTGATTTAGACTGGAATTTTGAAATAGATGTTTGTGTATAATAATATGAATGGAAATGAATTAAGTTAATGATTACAATAAGCAACTACTGGCTGAAGGTTAGAGATAATGATCTAGATTTAGAAGTAAGAAAATTATAACTATATATATCTGTAAGGTTTAATTAATTAAGAGATATTTGTGTATAATAATACAATTTGATAAGATATGATAATATTGTCTTTTTAAATTAAATTAGCTATTATTGGAAGAAGAAATAAATAAAAGGGATGAGAGAGATTAAGATATTTGCAAGAGATATTTGAAGGGGTAATATGTTGTTGTAAAACAGAATATGGTAATTAATTGATAAACTTTTAATAAGGTTTAGTAGTAATAGAAATTTAGGATAGAAATGAAATATATTAAATTTATTATGTTATTTGAGGGAAATGGAGAGATGATAGCAAATGTATCAAGTTAAGCTGTTATTTTGTGATTTTATGTTGGAATCTTTGTGTACCCAAACACCACGGTGTGTCTCAAACACTTTTTGTTAAAATTATAAAACCAATAAGATATATTTAAAAAAAAGACAATTTTGGAAATCATGAAAGGGTATAAGAACTCATGTTTGAAGACCATTCTGTCTAGCCAGCCGGGGATTCATGCTGAATTGTCACTCAATTTTAATCTCCATGGGGGACTTCCTGTGGCTGCACCATGCCGACGGCTGCTGTTTAACAGCTGCCCATCCAGGGAAATCATAAAAGCTGGCAAAAACAGCAACAATCAGCTGTTTTGCGGCTTGAAACTTTCCTCCAGGGCAGAGGGAGGTGAGCCCCAGTTTTTTTTCTGGGAGATGAAGTGAGAGCTCCCTCGAAGTCTGGGTGTTACTCTGTTTCCTTGGATGCCTTTGTTCTCCGAAGAGAACGAAGCTAGACACTGCCTATATTATATTTTATATTACTATTTTAAAAGCAAGTCCACCACCATCTCTAAGATCAAAGAAAGATGACAGCAAGGTAGAAACACAGTTGTCTGTAGGTTCAATGCCATCTTTGGGAGAAGAATTGTTGATTGAAGTTATGCAACAGAATTTGCAAATAACAGAAGACCCAAGGGAACAGAGAATTACACACACTGCTTATAAACATAGAGAAAGACAACAACAACAACAGCAACAACAACAAAAGGCAGATGATGGAAGTTTACTACAGTCTATTTCGGAGCTGGTGGGAGGAGCAAGGCCAAAGAGCTCATCGACTAAATCTAGATGCTTTGTTCCAAAGGCTTCATCCTGCCAAGGATGGCAAAGCTTCTAACCTGGAATGTTAATGGGCTTAACTCACCACAGAAGAGAAAGAAAATCTTTCATTATTTGAAACAACACAGAAATGATATTATTTGTTTACAAGAGACTCATTATTTCTAAAGATCAAAAATATTTGTTTAATCCTCGGTTGGGGATACATTTTATAGCTCCTGCTTTGCAGAAAAAAGGAGGAGGAGTTATCTATGTGAGAAAGGAGCTTTCACCGAAGTTAATTGATTTTGACTTACAAGGAAGATATGTTATTATTGATTTACTAATAAATGATAAGAGAACCCTTCTTGTTGGTTTATATGCTCCCAATCAACAACAAAAACATTTTTATGTTGATTCATCAGAAGTTAACTTCTTTGGATTATGTCAGTTATTATGATGGGAGATTGGAATGGTGTTTTAGACAAGTAAAGATAAGAAGGGTCCCTTTAAAGTTTCTAATCATGCAAGACTTCCTAAAGTTTTTTTTTTTACTTAAAGGATGATTTGGAACTTAGAGATATTTGGAGAGAATGGGATACTGAGGAAAAAGACTTTACTTTTTTTTTGGATAGACACCATTCTTATTCTAGAATTGATTTTTTCTTGGTTACTAGTGATTTCCTTTCTAGGGTGAAGAATATCAAGATATTTCCTAGAATAATTTCATGATTCTTTCTTTTAGCTCTGACTTACATCCACCTAGCTTTCAATGGCTAGCACTAGGATGGATGTAAGTAAGAGCTAAAAGAAAGAATCACTGAAGGCTGTAAGTGAAGTAAGGATTAGTCGGCTTGGACCTGTTACAAGGTCCATGCGTAGAGTTTAGGTGTGGCTATGCTTATAAGCAGGTTTCCTCACTAGCTGGCTTGTATCCTGACGATGATGGCAGATGTTAGCCATCGAAAGCTTGATTTTATTTATTAAAACCTTGGTTTTTATTTCCTGGTGATCACTTCCTTTTTTACTGAAATATATTTGTGTGTGTGTGTGTGTGTGTGTGTGTGTGTGTCTTTTCGAACATTAATTCCATATTTAAGAGATATTCCTTTTCCTTAGATTTCACTTTCAACTTTTCTCTTTAAAAAGATTCATTGCTTCTCCAAGTATTTCAACTTAATCTGATATATTATCCACAAATGAAAGGAAAAAAAAAACTTAATTTTGCATGGAATGCTGTTTCCATCTCCTGGTAGTCAGTGAAATTGTAATTTTGGCAATTTTAAAATATACTATATATACTATAAAGGCTAAATTGATATAATCCTAAAACGTAATATCTGAATCTGAATTAGTATTTGAAATGGACTAAGCATCATTGTAGTTTGCAAAACATGGTCTGTTCCTTGGTGTGTGCTGAGAACTCAGGCAATGATGAGGTGGGTTTTTTTTATTATTGCAATCAGAGAACCAAGCCAGGCCTTTAGCAAGCAAAATCTACAGAGATTCTATGCAAATTCCAGGAAAATATGCATTTGGTTTAAGGATTCTTGTGAAGTTACTTTTTCAACACCATTGTAAATGTGAGTGATAACTAAGCAAGCAGTTGCTAAACAAGGACTGACTATAAGTGATACCGTGTGGGCTGATGGTATGCTAAGACTAAACCAATATAATTTCAGAGTTGAAAGCAGCTATGGGTGTCCTCAAATACACCTCCTCAAATACACTTAGCACAAGAATCTAAATTATATTACTCCCACCCTGTCCCAATGTATATCAAATTAATGCTTGAAGACTTCCTATAAAAAGGAGTCTACCATTAAGTAAAATGGTATGCCATTTCTTAGAGCAAAACAGTATTTGATAGCCTGAAATGCTATTAGCTGAGCATATCAGTTAAGTCAGCAGCCTCCGACTTTTTGGACACTAGGGACCAATTCTATGGAAGGTGGTTTTTCCAAAGACCGGGGGGGGGGGGGTGTGGTTTCACACACCATCTGGATCCCAAACATGTGGACATAATGGCTTTACTCACTAGCACAGCCCAGTTCCTAAAAAGCATTGTTGTGAGGGCGAATGAAAAACTGTGGCTGACTTATGAGGTCCGTAAGATGCTGAAAGCACAGAATGTGGCTTTTAAATCTGGTGACATGCTGGCACTTAGAACAGCCAGAGCAAATCTGAAAAGTTCTATAAAAGGTGCAAAGCAAGCCCATTGCCAGAAAATTCAGAACTTTTTTTCAGGACCCAACAAACACCAGGCAAATGTAGCAAGGGATCCAGGCCATTACGGATTACAAGGTGGCTCCATCGAAATGCAAGGATGACATAGACTTCCTAAACAAACTGAATGCATTTGTTGGTAAATTTGAGGCATCAAATAGCACTACTGCTAGGAAAGCAGTGCCCCATCCTGATGAGCAAGTGCCAAGCTTTGATGTCACGTCTGTCCAGAAAACACTGCAGACAGTTAACATTCAGAAAGCAGCAGGCCCAGATAACATCCCTGGACGTGTCCTCAGGGAATGCGCAGGGGAGCTGGCTTGTGTTCTCACAGATATTTTTAACCTCTCATTGCAGCAGGCAATGGTCCCATCGTGTTTTAAGACAGCCATTATCTTGCCAGTGCTAAAAAAGTCCACAATTACAGGCCTCAATGATTACCGTCCAGTTGCACTGACATCCACCATCATGAAATGCTTTGAGAAGCTGATAAAGAACACTATTGTATCTAGCCTCCCGCCAGCATTTGACCCGCTTCAATTTGCCTACCGACCAAATCACTCTACAGAGGATGCTATTTCTTCCATTCTCCATCTGAGCCTGAAGCACTTGGAGGAAAGAAATACTCATGTGCGTCTGCTGTTTGTCGACTTCAGTTTGGCGTTTAACACAATCATTCCCCAGCATCTAGTAGAGAAACTGGGCCTTTTAGGCTTAAGCACTCCTTTGTGCAACTAGATTCTTGATTTTCTTACCAACAGGCCCCAATATGTGCAAGTTGGAAGAAATACCTCTAATACCATTTTCTTGAGTACAGGTTCTCCTCAGGGCTATGTCTTAAGTCGGCTGCTGTTCACCCTATTGACCCATAACTGTTGTGCTAGGTTTGCTACCAACCATATTATGAAGTTTGCAGATGATACAACAGTAGTGGGCCTTATTCAGGATGACAAGGTGGAAGCTTACCGCAAGGAGGTTGAAGGGTTGGTGAATTGGTGTAAGGAAAACAGCCTAGTTTTAAATACCAGAAAAACCAAAAAGATCATTGTTGATTCAGAAAAGGCAGGCACAGCCACACTTCTCTGTGCATAACAGAGATGGTTATCAGCATCAAATTCCTGGGTGGAGATGGTTATCAGCATCAAATTCCTGGGTGTGCAGCTAACGAGTAGGCTGACTTGGTCGCTCAACAGTGAGAAACTGGTGAAACGGGCACAGCAGCGCCTGCATTTTCTGTGCCACATGAGAAAAGCACATCTTCCTTCCCCTGTTCTGACCACTTTCTACAGGGGGACAATCAAGAACATTCTGTCATATAGCATCACAGTCTGGTTTGGAGGCATCACTGCTTCAGACAGGAAGGCGGTGCAGAGAGTGGTGAGAATGACCAAAAAGATCATTGGCAGTTCCCTCCCTCCCATCCAGGACATAGCACAGAAGTGTTGCTTGAGCAGGGTCCGTAAGATTATCTGGGACACTATACATCCTCTTCACGACCTGTTTTCCTTGTTACCTTCTGGGAGGAGGCTTCGTGATATCCAAAACAGAACATCTAGATTCAGCCAGTTTCATTCCATACAGCATTAACCTTGCGAACTCTCAAGCTTCCTCCTTCCGTTATATATTCAAGATGGACAATATTTAATATTTATTTGGTACGTATATGTAGGGTTGTGGGTCTATACATATGTTGTTCATAGTATGTTTAGGTGTGTGTCATGTATGTGTTTCACTTTGAGAGCGGGCAATTAAATTTCATTTTTGATGTGTGCCATTGTGCCCACAGTATAAAAATGACAATAAAGGTTATCTTATCTTATCTTAAATGTATTCTTTCAAAAGGAAATTTCTAACCCTCCTAAAAGTTTTTTGCAGGCTGAGAAAGAATAGCATTCCAAAAAGGAGAAATTGAGAACTTATTTAGAACCAAAGACAGCTGGAAGGTTTCAGGCAGGAAAAGGATCACCTCTTTTTTCCTCCTTGAAAGACTGTCAATCCATTATTTCCCAACAATTAATAGGGTCAAAGGACCCTATTAATTGTATTCTGCTGTCATGAACCCCTTGGAAGGAGAAGTCATATAAAAGCAGTTCATTATAAAAGCAGAAAGGTAGGAATCCTCTTGGAAAACAACCAGGTGGGAGGGTGGGAAGTCTTAAGTGGGGAATTAGCCTTAAATGTGGAATTGTGCATCCTCAAGACAACTGACTTCTCCTAAGCTCCCTCGAGCCTTATCTATCTTTTCCAAAGGCAAGATAAAGTCTGGGGAGATTCCTGGCTAATAGGCAGAATTTAATAAAGTAGTTAGCTTCAACATTACATACGTGGCTCTAGTTGCTTATGCCTGACAAATCCCCTTGGATTGCACATGTTGTGTCCTGGGCCTGATGAGGAAACTCAGCAGGCCCAGAATTGTTGCAAATGGTCCCGAGCATGCTAAAAGCTGCCCAGGACCAGACAGAGCGGCACCAGGCATGCGCACAAGGCACGAAGAAAGAAGAACTCTTATTGGTTCACTCTGTCCGGGTTTCAAGCCGTATAAAAAGGCCTGCGTGCCTTTTGCTTTTTGCTTGGAGTTGGAGAATAAAGCATTGTTAGTTCTCACAATGTGTCTTCATCATTCGCATGCAAACGGGCACAGCACATAGATATTTTTTTTTACAAATTGCTTACTTTGGCGTTTTGTAATATTTCCAACTAGAGAAAAGGTGGTAAGAATTTGGTTACCTTCAGGGGATACATAAAAAGGAAGACAAAACCAGAGATTTATGTTACAAAGTAGGATATAATCCATACCTGGATTAGCAACATGGATGTTGTTGGGAAAATACCTTCCCAAACATGATTGCAATATGTCTGGTCTCTCCATAAAGACAGACAGGGGTCTTACCTCTGAATGCTAAAGAGTTTTGGTGAAAGGCATTTTTTTCTCATCCCATGCAATTAGGATAGTTTATTTGCTTGATAGTTTATTTGCTCTGGTGCATGAAATGGATCTTCTATCATATTGTTGCTTTTTAAAAATCTATTATTCAAACCATGTTTACCTTGTTTTGCAGTCCCAACGGCTCTAAAAGTGGTGTATGAATATTGCATCTAAAAGACATGATATTGTCTGGTGCAAACAATCAGGACCACCGATTAGGTTGCAGCATAGAAGATTTAGTTAAGCCTATAAACAAAAATCTGATCAACTAAAACTTCAACACTAAACTGGAGCACAGTAAGGGTCAATGGACTTCAGGAGCGGTTGGACTGGGAGCACTTGTGGGAATGCAATGAATCTAAGCTTATGGTGTGTTTAACTCTGCTTGCACATCTGTGCCTGTTCCTCTCCTTCAGATATGCAGAGAAAAGGTATGAGAAAGAAGAAAAGAATAATTGTATCCATACAACTTCTGCCTGACTTGTCTCACTCACACCATTAGCAGGCAGTTGGAAATTAGCAGGAAATGCTCAGGCTGGATGCTAATAGAAGGACATGTTTTCCCTAAACAGAAAAAGATTATTTCTCAGCACCAACCAACCTCAGGGTATGTATCTTTGCCTAAGTATAAGTAAAATCCTTGCAACGTTATACAATATGATCACGTTGTTCTGCGTTTTTGCCAAAGATTTCCTTAAAATCATCAATGGGTGCCACTTATCTTTCCCTAGATTGCAGGATATATTAAAGCTGCAAAGACTGTACATAAAAGCCTGATTTTCAATCTATAAATAGCTTGTAATTTGGGATAAAGCTTCTGCTTAGTTGCCTGCTTGCCTGCTTGAGATATCAATTAAGGAAAGTGTCTGGTGGAGGCACATGAAACAATCTGGTGGAGGCACATGAAACAAATAGAAACTAAACTCATAACTCAGATCACCTGTAGATTTCAGAGATACCATCAATGAAACTATGATACGCTACTACATCTCCCACCACACCCCATGATCTCTTTTTTGCAGTAGCCAAAAAGAAAAGATTAGCATTTTCATCAATTGCTATAGCATCCCTTTTGCAGATTATGTGCCATCAAGTCAGTATTCACGTATAATTTGATCCTGGTTAGTTGTGCCTCTAGTGTTAGGTACAAAAGACTAAGTCCATACATTCAGTTAGGATAATTCATTGCTAAAGGTCTATGCATAGGATCTTCTCAATTAACTGCCAGCACCTAGTTAGAGTTAGATAAGGGTCAACAGCACTCAAGAACAGCTGGACATAGTTCACTTGTGACTATGTATGAATTCTAGGCTAATCCCCTTTTTACCCCACCCCCAGGTTCTGCCATTGCTGCTCCTGCTCAAATAAAAACTGTTTAGCCATCCATCTTGGCTCTCCAACATTAAAGTTCAAAAAATTTCTATCCTGCTATAGACAAGTAGATGGATAAATATTTCTAATAGCTTCCATATTTGAAAAAAAAAGAAGCTTGGGTTTCATAACATTCTTTGCCAGAACATTATTTATCTGACTAAATCCTCAACACCACCACCCCATTAGACTGCAGCATGAGAACATAAAAAGTTTATCTTCATGCTTTGTAAGCACCGTCCGGCTTTCATTTTCAAAGCATCCAAGGGTTTTCTTTGTTGTAAAATAAAGCTGGGGAGGAAAATGAAAAGACACTTAGAAGTAGCACAATTGTATTTCATCATAGCAAACTATCTTGTTTGTTCTTTTTCCCCAACTACAAATACATATCAGAGAATTGATTTGTGGTGGTTATGCTAACTTTTATAGAATCCAAGGTTTGTAGGTGTGGGTGTCAGTGAATATAAGAGAGGTCTGTCTAACCATTGTGAAAACAAAGATGGGAACTTTTGCCTCAGAAGTGAATTTTGAAAATTCCACAAAAAGACATCTCAAACAAGCTGCATGTCTCAGGCAGACTGGCCCAAAAGAAAAGACTATAATTCCTGTCACAACAAAAAAACTTATTCCTGTTAGCAATAATACTTCAGAAGAGAGCAAAGGATATAATGTGGAAAGACTGAAGTAGAGATGTTTTTCTGTGATTGGTCAATAATATTGACTTTGTTCTCTTTCTTCTAAAGAGAAAAGTGAAGAAAAAAATATTTTTATCTGTTCAAATAATTCTTGGAGACTGACTGGACAAGGGCCTGAGAATTTCTCAGCAAGGATTTTCAAAAGTGGTTTGCCACTTTGCCTCCTGCCTAGGGTCTTGCCCAAGGTCACCCAGCTGGCTTTGAGCCTAAGGCAAGACTAGAACTCATGGTCTCCCAGTTTCTGCCCTGATGCCTTAACCACTACACCAAAACTGACTCTGAAAAAAAAAATAGGAGGAAGCAAATTTAATAACTGGCTTTCAAGCAAAATGAAACTGTCTCTCAACCAAAATTAGAAGAAAACCAATGCCCCATAAGCAACTTTGAGAAGGCAATTACATTAAGTGGTGCTAAACAAATCTTTTTCTTCAAGCAGAGGTCCTCTTGATCTTGCATCGAAACCAGGTCTCATTTTCCAACCAGGTTGCTCACAGATGTGTTAGAATAAGCTAAATATGCATTACACTTACAATAGGGTAAGTAGGCATCATAGCCCAGCATTTCTTGTGAGCACCAGGTGGAAGAAGGAAGGAAGGAAGGAAGGAAGGAAGGAAGGAAGGAAGGAAGGAAGGAAGGAAGGAAGGAAGGAAGGAAGGAAGGAAGGAAGGAAGGAAGGAAGGATAATTTTTTTCACACATGTTTTAAGAAGGAGGGACAAATCTAACATAGTAGCAAGAGGCTGCCTCTTGCCTCCAAAATAAGCTAATATACAGATTAGATTTCTTTAAATTGAACTTGGCCCCTACTGGCTTCAGGGACATACCCTGCCATTTTCTTGGCAAGAGTAGAAAACTTGCTAATGACTATTTCTGGGATGTATTCTGAGTCCCCAACCCAGCCTACAGCCGAGTAATGTCCCATCCAATAACAAATCAATAAAGTCAGATAAGACTTTAAAAACAGTCCAACCTACAGCCTGAAATTCCCAGATAATGTCCCATCCAATAACAAACCAGGCACAGCCCTGCTTAGTGTCTGAAGTTAGATAAAGTCAGCCATAATGCTGATCAAATCCATAAGACTTTAAAAACAAATATGGAAGACAGCCATCTCTCTTGTGCCAAGGGTCCCCCTCAAGACAGGATTTTGCTAAGCAGCCCTTCCGAGCCCAGCTCTGAAATCTTCCTTGATTTTCACTCTCATTTGAGCCATGCAACCATGGTCTCATCACTTCCTGTCTTCTTCTGACTGGCAGTCATTCAAGCAAAGCTCAGGGCTTGCTGTTTGCAATGCGCAAGGATGTTGCTGTTTACAAATGTGATTTGCACATCCTTTCATGTGCAACTGCCGTATTCTTGGCAACATGTTCTTTCATCATGATTGTTAATGACATGAATACAATAGCACTGCCTGCCGCTCCCTAGGTCTGCCTGCAAATTGGTGGCTCAGATAAGGAAATTTCTACCAGGGCCCTTAATAATTTCCTCGTGTGTCTGGTTATATTTATTCATCCTGAGCTACCCGAAGCCAAACAAGCATGCTAAAATAGCTCTCAGCAGGCTTGGTTTCAAAAATATCCATATATAGCAAAGATGGTGATGGATACAGACTAAAGAAGCACCCTGCATAGAGAACTGTAAATAAAACATTGATTGGCAAGACAAATACTACCTAGCTTCACCACACATAGGATTAAAATTGGAAATAAGTCTAAGGCGTCCATTGCATCTTCCCGGGCTCTCCTTCCATTCAGGGTCTAGAGAGCCAACATTAAAATGATGTTGGAAGCTAAAAGAAACTGTCAAACTGTCAAGAGAGAAAGAAGGGAATGGAGAAACAAGTCAGATGGGAGGACCTCATCTGAATAAAGATCTTTATAGTTGGTCCTCGACTTAGGACCACAATTGAGTCCAACATTTCTTTTGCAGTTGTTAAATGAAGGCAGTTGTTAAATGAATTTTATGACCTTTTCGCTCTGCCCCCAGGTTATGCCATCCCTTCTCCTACATCAGGGGTCCCACCTGGGGGTGTGAGATGATATTCCAGGCAGTGCAAAAACTTGGGTTTTCAAAATTATATTGTATATGCATAATTTGTTGCTGTTATTTTGAACTTTTGTAATGGGTGCGAGAATATATCAGAAGCGTTCTAGGGGTGGGGGTATAGAAAAGGTTGAGAACCACTGTCCTACATCAAGGAAAATTGGATGGCAGAGAAGCAGAGGAGATCAAGAAGAATATAGTGAATGAAAGGTACAATTCAAGACTTCCGGTGGTTCCAGCGACGACGAATGGCGGCGTTTTACAAAGCCGCCCGTTCCTGGTGCGTGTAAAAGCCGCGGGACTTTGACAAACAGCTGTCCCGTGGCTTTTCCCTGGGAAAAAGGGAGGAGGAGAGCTCTCAGGTAGAGGTAAGAGCTCCCCTGGATCCCTGTTATTTTGGGGATCGGAGGGTAGAGCTCCCTCGGAGCCTGAGCAACTCCACGTTCCAGGGAGACTTCATTCCGAAGCTTTTGGGATGAAGCAAGTTGCCGCTTCCACATCTGCTTTTTTTTTCCAGTTGCTTGTGAGTATTTGAAAGCAGACGGAGCAGACCAGGAGAGACTGTGCTCAAGTTTGATGGTGCCTTTAACTTCAGCAAGTTTCCTCTTCCTCTGGCGATCGTCTTTCTTGCCTGATTTGCATTACAAAGTAAAACCTGGATACAGATTAACTCTTTAAATACAGAAGTAAGAATTTGGCTTTTATTCTTTCCTCCTTTTTCTTCATTTCACAATATAGGGAGATGGAACATGCATTGCGTATCAGGGGCCTGAGGGAGAACCCTCAGGAAGACTTAAAGATGCTTATTGTGAAAGATATTGCTCCTAATATTGGCTGGCGGCCTGAAATAATTGAGAATGAGATAGAAATTTTTTTTAGAGTTAATTCACGGGTTGCTAGACAGAGAAATCTACCAAGAGATGTGGTTATTTATTTTTCTAGAAGATCTATCCGTAATGAAATTATACAGGCTTTTTACAAACAAAAGTTTCAAATTGCTGATCAAGACGTGATAATTTTAAAAGAGATACCTCCAAAAATTTTAAGAGCCAGAAAAGATTTTACTTTCTTGTCTGATGAGCTGAAACATCGTCAAATTCAGTTCAGATGGGAGATTCCAAGAGGAATAATAGTAAATTATGAAGGGATACGTCACATATTAACTACTGTATCCAAAGTAAGAGATTTTTATCAGTCTATCTTAAAAGCAAGATTGTCACCACCTCCACAAATAAGGATAACGGAAGAGTCTCTTATGGCAGGAGCCTCATCAATGATGGTTATGGAACAAGCTGCACAGAATTCTGACATAAAAGAGCAAAGGATGACACGAGCTGCCCATAAACGTAAAGAAAAAGAGCAGTTGCAGAAGAGTGGTGAAAGTTTGGTTGTTACAGAGCCTGTGGGAGGGGCAAGACCAAAAAGCTCTTCGACAGCAGAGCTGCAGGCCATGCTCCAGAGGCTCCAGGCCGGTGGAGATGGTCAGGTTCCTGACCTGGAATGTTAATGGCTTAAATGTACCACAGAAATGAAGAAAGATATTCCATTATTTGAAACAACATAATAATGATTTGATATGTTTGCAGGAGACTCATATAACTTTAAAGGATTCTAAATTCTTGATGAATTCCCGTCTGGGCACACATTTTACTGCTCCAGCCCCTGGGAAAAAAGAGGGAGTGGTAATTTATGTGAAGAAAACTTTTTCAGCTAAACTAATTGAGGCTGATTCTGAAGGAAGATATCTTTTTGTGGAATTATTATTACAAGGCCGAAAGGTTCTTATTGTTGGACTATATGCTCCGAATCAACAACAGAAACAATTTTACAAGCTGCTGCATGGCAAGATATCTCAATTGGATTATAAATCGGTAATTTTGATGGGTGACTGGAATGGGGTTTTAGACCCAACTATAGACAAAAGAAGTTCCTCTAAAACTTTTATTCAAACTAAACTACCTATGACTTTCTTTGATTTGAAGGAAGAACTGGAGCTTATTGATATTTGGCGAGAAAGGAACACAAGTGATAGAGACTTTACTTTTTATTCTGATTTATTACTAGTGACTTCCTCCCTAGAGTGAGGAAGGTGAAAATTTTTCCCAGAACATTGTCAGATCATAGTCCTGTGTGGATGGAGTTATATTCGGAAGACGGGAATAGAAGATCCTGGAGACTGAATGAGAACTTATTTAATCGGGAGGAGTTCGTACAAAAGTGTAAAGAACATTTAAAGGACTTTTTTACTATAAATATGAATAAGGGAACATCGATGTCTATGGTGTGGGACGCTAGTAAAGCATATATGAGGGGAATTTTGATTCAATTGAATAAAGTTTTTAGGGAAAAAGGGTCACAAAGACGTAGAGAAATAGAAGAAGAGATCAAATCAAAAGAACAAGAGTTGGTTCTTAACCCTACTGATAATAATTTAAAGGTATCTATAAAGATGCTTAAGGAACAATTTAACATGTTGATGGCAGATCAGGTGGCTACCAATCTGTCGTATATGAGACATAATACTTTTTCCAATGCGAATAAGCCTGGGAGGTTGTTGGCTTATCAGTTACGAAAGAAACAGAAAGCTAGAATTATAAGAGAAAGTAAAATATAAAGGTACTGAGGTTTTTCAGCAAGATTTGATTAGAAAAAGCTTTTTGGACTTTTACACAAAATTATATTCAAGTGATAATATAAGGGGTTTGGATATAGATAAATATTTACAATCAGTACATTTTCCTAGACTTTCAGAGGAACAACAAAATGGGATGAATAGTTTAATTACTGTGGAGGAAATTGGTTTAGCTATTAAGCAGTTAAAGGTTGGAAAGTCTCCTGGAACAGATGGACTGACTTCTAGGTATTATAAGATCTTATCTGAAGAAATGATAGAGCCATTAAAGGAACTCTTTAATAGTATTTTGTTGGGTATGCAAGTTCCTCCTTCTTGGAAAAGAGCCTTTATATCACTGATTCCGAAGGAAGATCAGGATCTTACAGAGCCTAAGAATTATAGGCCAATTTCATTATTGAATGTTGATTATAAGATCTTTACAAAAATTTTGGCAAATAGATTAATGCAGGTTATGAAAGACTTGATTCATAGTGATCAAGCAGGATTTATAACAGGGAGATATATGAAACATAATGTTAGACAAATTATTAACTTAATTGAGTACTTGGATAAGAATAATCAGATTCCTGTGGCTTTTATCTTTTTGGACGCTGAAAAAGCTTTTGATCAATTGGACTGGCAATTTTTATTTTCTTTGGTAGAGAAAATGAATTTTGGGGATAATTTTTTACATGCACAAAGCTATATATCAGCAGCAATCTGCACAAATTGTTATAAATGGGGGATTGACTGAGAATTTTAATATTCAAAAAGGGACAAGACAAGGATGTCCATTATCCCCATTGTTTTAACATTGGAAATTTTATGATTCAGATTCGGGAATCGAAGTTAATTAAAGGTGTAAAGATAAGGAAGAATGAGTATAAATTGCGGGCATTTGCGGATGATTTGGTTTTAATTTTGGAACAACCGAACCAGGCAATTGATGGTTTATTAGAACTTATAACACAGTATGGGAATGTTTCTGGTTTTAAAGTTAATAATTATAAGACTAAGATATTATCTAAGAATATGTCAGTTAAAGAAAGGGAAAGTTTGATTAAAGCCACAGGTTTTCAGATGGTAAAAAAGGTTAAATACTTGGGAGTATATCTAACTGCTTCAAATGGAAAATTGTATAAGAACAATTACGAACCACTATGGGCAAAAGTCCAAAAGGATTTAAGAGATTGGAAAAAATTGCAATTGTCATTGTTGGGGAGAATTTCAGCTGTAAAAATGAATGTTCTACCAAAGTTTCTTTTTTTGTTTCAGATGATACCTATTCTTAAAAAAGAGGCAAATTTGGAGGAATGGCAAAAGGGTATCAATAATTTTATATGGGCCGGGAAGAAACCAAGGGTTAAATTTAAGATATTACAGGATGCTCGAGAAAGAGGGGGACTTAAGGCACCTAATTTGAAATTATAGTATGATGCAGCCGCCCTAACTTGGTTAAGTGATTGGCTTAATTTAACAAATATGGATATTCTTTTTTTGGAAGGTTGGGATTTAATATATGGTTGGCATGCATATTTAATTTTTAATAAGAAAGTTGATCGGACTTTTAAATCACATATTTTGAGGAATGCCTTACTTCGTGTTTGGAAGAAGTATTATTATAGATTAAATTATAAAATACCTATCTGGGGGATTCCCAGACATGCAATTGAGGGAACTTCTAAGGGGACAAATTTTGATAAAATCTCGTACAAAGAATTGTTAATTTGTTCTGGTTCGAATTGGCATTTGAAATCCCTAGATCTATTAAGGCAGCAAAATATTCTACAGTCATGGTTTCAATATTTACAAATAATGGATAGATGGACTGTAGACAAGAAAGAGGGAATAACACTAGAAGATAGACAATTGGTTATTCAGATTAAAAACCAAGGTCCGGCTCATATAAAAAGAATATACAATGTTTTATTAGAGTTAGATTCGGAAACAGAATTGGTTAAAGACTGTATGATTAAATGGGCTCAGAATATACAGGAGTCGATCTCATTGGATTTATGGGAGACAATTTGGATAAGAAATGTTAAATTTACACAAAATTTGAGAGAAAATTCTTATAAAATGTTTTATAGATGGCACTTAGATCCTAAAAAATTATCTTGTATGTATTCCAACATACAGCCCAAATGTTGGAGATGTGGCAATAATGATGCGACATACTTTCATATTTGGTGGAACTGTAAAAAAGTAAAGGCTTTTTGGATTATGATTTGGTGGAACATTCAAAAGATTTTTAGAAAAAAGATAAAGTTTACTCCTCAACTATTTTTACTTGGTATTTTTGTTGACTTAAATGAAAAAGAAACTACTTTGATGTTGAATTTATTAACTGCAGCAAGGTTACTAGTAGGTTTATATTGGAAGAAAGATTCCTTGCCTACTTTAGAAGAATGGATATTTAAAGTATCTAGTTTTGCAGAAATGGCAAAAATTTCTGCTTATTTAAAGGATCATACACAAGAAAGATATATTACTGTATGGGGAAGGTGGATAGATTATATTCAGAAAAAGTATGGAATTAAAAAGTTTCATTTATTTTATGAATGAAAATCAAATATTATAGAGAATTGTTTTATAGGTTATGGAGTTATAGGTTAATTATGATATTTTTTCTCTTTTTTTTCTTTTTTCTTAATTATTATAATTTTCTTTTTTTTTAACCCTGTATTCTGCTCTGGGAAGTGAAGGGAGGGGGGTTGAGGGTGGGAGGGAGGGTAAGGGGGGGTTTCTCTATTTTAAAATTTTATTGTATTTTTATAAATGATTGTATGTTTTAAAAAAATAAAAAATTTTCAATAAAAAAAAAGTTGAAAAAAGGCAAAAGGAAATAGCTAAACTGAAAAAAGATCATTTCCTCAGATCTTTCTGCAGTTGAAAGAGAGACGGCATTGTGTTTTATACTGAGCCCATAGATGCCAGCTTGATTTATGTGATCTACTGAAGTGTAATATTACAAAAGCAGCCGGCCCAGTTTAATAATATTCAAACTGATGTGACAAGCAAATGAAGTTGGACTTTATATGCATATATGTGTAATATGTAGTTGAGCCCTGGGCTTTGTAGAACAGAGATTGAAAGAGAAATGAAACCTCTTAATAAAACAAGACTAAGCACCAACCAGGGATTGCCAGAAATCAAGGTCCACTTTTCATGCACATTTGGGAGTCACAAGTATTGCAAGAAACCAAGAAAGAATGCTTCCTGAATGTAAGGACCCACCCCACTTTGCATCTTAAGAAGACAGAACTCTTAATAATTCTTCCAACAGGAATCCTTTATTAAGAGAAAATGGTTGCAGGCATGCTAGACAGGACTTGGGGTTCAAGCTCTCACATTCAAGGTTTTAAGGGGTTCCCCAGTAGTCCCACCCAATCAACCCCCCTTCCAGTGATAGTTTCAAGTATCACAATTCCACCCCCCTTCTTCTTTCTTCCGTCTGAATGGAGACTTCAGGTAACTACATGAAAGGCAAATACCCTGCTTTGTTATGATAAGGTCCCCTAGTGCTAACGCTTTGATGTTACAATAAACACACATTCAGCATTCAGCTCTTTGAAGTGTACTGAAGGAAGTGAGGGCCATAAAGCCCCTTTGTTCTCCCCCTTCTCTCCCTCTGATGGCAGAATCCAGAGAAGGCAGAATTGGGAGTTTCTATATTTGATAATTAAAGATGAAATATGATTGGATTCTGACACTGAACCTCTAATGGAGTATATTGCTTATAAGTTCCTGATGCTCTCATATGCTTCACTCTGATTCAGTGCAACTGGGAAATTTTTCTTTCAGCAAACATGTTGAAAGATGCAAGAAGCAGAAAAAAGAGGCACGTATGATGCCCAGGTTCATATGCACACAAACGTACACACCCCCCCCCAAAACCATCTTTACTGATTCCGCGCAAATCACAAAAGGGTAAATGGTATTATTCTCAATTATTATCAATGTCAGGAAAAAATGATTATAAGTCTGGCAAAAAAGAAAGGAAATTGAAGCCTGATTATCTAAACTGGGGGGGGGGGTAAATAGTACCAGCTTCATTTACATTCCAAGAGTACCATCTAGTGGTTAGTGTGAAACAGAAGATATAGGTTGAGGAGGAAAGTGATTTGCAAAGCTTTTTATAAAAGTAACCTGTAAACATTTGCTTGTTTGTTTGTTTACGTTAATGTTCATGGGAAAAATTGTTTGCAAACCCAATCTTGGTGGTCTTGCAGAATATGTTGCATATATATATATATCAGCAAAATGCTGGTGTCAGAATCCAATTATATTTCATCTCTAGTTATCAACTATAGAAAACCTCATTTCTGCCTTCTCTGGGTTCTGTCACATTCGGTCTTGCCCACCCATTTCCCCTGGACCCCATCAAGAGGGAGAAGAAGAAGGTGAGAAGTAAGTAGGAAGGTGGAGGTGGAGGAGGAGAGGGGGTAAGTGAAGAAAAAGAGGGAAAGAATTAAGTTGGTTTGAGGTGGGATGTGCTTTGGGGGGAAATGGGCGGGCAAGACCGAATGTGGTGTGTATCAATTTGTTTTATTTTTTATCTGAAGATTGTTATGTATTGTAAAGTTGAAAATAAAAATTTTTACAAAAAAAATATATATAATGCAGAACTTGCAGTTTTTTTTATTGAAAATTTTTAAATTTTACAAAACAATTCCCTTCCCCAACCCCCCCCCCAAACCTCCCATACCCTCCCCCACCTCCCCAAACCTCCCATACCCTCCCCCAGCCTTCCCAAAGCTGATTACAGGCTTAATTAAATTTTTTCAAAAAAAAAAACTTAAAACACATATAAATCCTAAGCAAATCTAAATACATTAAATTAAACAAGTTATCTTCTCTTAAAAATAATAATTACAATCATTAAACACATTGTAATATACTCTAAACATTTTCTAATATCATACTTATATTATTGTCCATCATTCTTTATAAACTTCCTCCAAAACACAAATTTAAACATTGCTTAAAACATTAAAATTCCCTTATACATATTTAAAGCAACATGTTCCTTTAAATACTCCTTAGATATCTATACATACAATATAAAATCTAATCTCTCCCTCTTTAAAACTAAATACTCTTTTGAATAATCCTTAAATTACTAAACTTAAACTTCTTATCTAAAATTTTCATTCGATCTCCATAACTTCTCTCCTATGAAAAAAAAAATTAAAACACATATAAATCCTAAGCAGATCTAGATACGTTAATTAAACAAGTTCTCTTAAAAATAATAATAATAAAAAAAAAACCAAAGAATTTTTTTATAATTACAATCATTAAACACATTATAATATACTCTAAACATTTTCTAATATCATACTTATATTATTATCCATCATTCTTTATAAACTCCCTCCACAACACAAATTTAAACATTACTTAAAACATTAAAATTCCCTTATACATATTTAAATCTTTACCAATAACCAATTCCATCCACAATAAACACATTCCTTATCAGTCTCTCTTATCCATAAACCTCGAAAGAAGTGCTTTGAAATCTGCCCTTAAAGGTTGCTCCAAAAAGTTTATAAATCTTGCTTCTCCCACAGACTCAGGAACCAATACTTGTGAGGCTTCCTTAACCTCCTTCTTCTGTTGCTCCTTTTCTTTGCGTTTATGTGATACACGAGTTATCCTCTGCTCCTTCATCTCAACTTGTTGAGGCCCCTCGAATTCTCCCACAGATTCAGAAACAAACACTTGTGAGGCTTCCTTAACCTCCTTCTTCTGTTGCTCCTTTTCTTTACAATTATATGTTGTACAGTTTGTCCTCTGCTCCTCCATCTCAACTTGTTGAGGCCCCTCGAACTGAGATTTCTCAATTTTCATAAATATAGGCTCTTCGGACTGCAATTCTACCTTCTTCTCTTCCAAAACTTTAAACGTAATAGATGGCTATGAGCATACCCCCAGGACCGAAGTATAAAAGTCTTTTGCTTTAGAAACAGTATTAAGTCTATAACGTATCCCCAGGTAAGTCACCACCATTCCAGTCGGAACATCCCATCTGAACAAGATTCGCCTCTTTTTAAGTTCATCTACTAAAAAAGCAAACTCCTTTCTTCTTCTTAAAATTTTAGATGGGATCTCCTTTAAAATTATAACATCTTGTGAAGCAATTTGAAACCTCTTCTTGTATAATTTCGTTGCGCAGGGATCTTTTCCCAAAATAAATTACCACATCTCTTGGCAAATTCTTTTGTTCTGCCACCACAGAATTAACTCTAAATGTTTTTTCAATTTCACTAAGTATTTTCTCTTTTTCTCTATTCAAAATCACAGCAAAGTCATTTGCAACCATCTCTCTCAGATCTCCTTGCACAGACTCTCTCAAGCCTCTGATTCTTAAAGCTTATTCCATTTGTCTATATTGAAGCATAAGAATCTCATCTTGAAAGTTTTCCATCTGTTTTTCCATGCTTTCAAGTTTTCCCTCCATCAGTTCCACTTTTTTCTTCTACCTCTTCTACGCAAGAGTTCAGCTTTTCAAGAACAGAGGCAACTCCTTTTAAAGCCAAAACTATCTCTTGCCCCAGAATCTTGTTATTTTCCTCTAAGATCTCTTTCATTTATCCCCTAATTTGAGATATAGCATTTCCCATCATGTCTTGCAAATCCTTCACCATTATTGACTGTGCCAAAGAAGAGGGTGAAGCTTTTGATTTAGGTTGTTGCGCTGATGATAACACCGAACAAGAAATCACCTTAGGAGCTGTAGGAATTACTGGATGCTTTGGAGCCATCTTAAAAAAATCTTTACTCCTTCTTAAAAATTACAGAAGTTAAGCAAGAAAAAAAAGAGAGAAATTAACTCCAAAAAATCAAAAAATCCTTCAAAAGGAGATCATTATAATAAAAAGAAAAAAATTAAAAAAAAAAAGAAAAGGAAAAGAGAAAAAAATGATTAAATAGAAAAAATCCATTCCATTTTTTTTCTTAAAAATACAAAAAGCAAAACAAAAAAGTTAAACAAAAATAATAATCTCCTAAAATCCAAACCCAACATTAAATCATTATAAATAATCAAGTCCACATTCCATTCCAGTCATTAGAGAAAAAAAGGGAAAAAAACTTTAATGTTAAAGAAACTATCTTAATGTTGAATTTAATAACAGCAGCAAGATTACTGGTGGGTCAATATTGGAAGAAGGATACTCTGCCTTCTTTAGAAGAATGGGTATTTAAGGTTTCTAATTTAGCAGAAATGGCTAAAATTTCTGCTTATTTAAAGGACCATTCACAAGAGAGATATTTTAACATATGGAGAAGATGGATAGAATATGTTCAGAATAAATAGTTCTTCCAACAGGCATCCTTTATGAAGAGAAAATGGTTGCAGGCGTTCTAGACAGGACTTGGGGTCCAAGCTCTCCCATTCAAGGTTTTAAGGGGTTCCCCAGGAGTCCCACCCAATCACCCCCTTCTTCCAGCAACAGTCTCAGGCTGTTCCCACCCCCTTTTCTTTACTGCCGGTGGTAGGGAGACTTCAGAGGGGAGTACATGAAAAGTAATAGCCCCATTGTTATGGTTAGTCCTTTTGGTGATATACACATCCAATCCCTTTGAAGTGTACTGAAGGAAGTGAGTGCCATAAAGCCCCTTTGTTCACCCCCTTGTGAATGGTCCTTTCTGCCTTCTCTGGATTCTGTCATACGATTTTATTTTATTAACTCATTATAAATTCTTTTAATATGGGCACATTTCTGATCCTTGATCTGAATTACCAAATTTTCATCTACTAAAGTAATTACCACTTTCTTATCCAAAGTCCATCTCTGCACAATTTGCAAGTATTGAAACCATGATTGTAAAATATTTTCTTGCCTTAACACATCAGAAGACTTTAATTGCCAATCAGTACCCGACCAAATAAGTAACTCTTTATACAAAATGTTGTCAAAATTCACCCCCTTAGAAACCCCCTGGATTGCTTGTCCAGGGATCCCCGAAATAGGTATTTTATAATTCAACTTATAATAATATTTTTTCCAAACTCGAAGTAAAGTTTTTAAAGTTTCCTTTTAAAGTTCTGCATTATAGAGGGGGCATTTATAACTTAGAAGATGCCTAATACTTGGTACGAGATGCACATTCTCCAAGTATTTTAAATCAATATCCTTTAGAATGCAGTCATTTCTAAATCACAGGCTGCCCATCAGCAGCATACAGTTAAATTCAACATTGCAACTTTTATTACACCACCTTAATTTCTACTATAATTAATGCGGATCATGTAATTAAAAGATTAAGAATGTGTCTAGAATGAAGGATGTACCTCTTTGCAGTTGGCTTCAGAAGCTGGTTTGAATCTTTTCAGAGAGTCTAATTACATTGCCAAACATTGTTGCCTGTCTAATGTCTAATTAACATTGGAGCCAAGAGTGCAAGTTTTCATATTTTAAACTAGTACAAGAAGAGAAAAGAGGATTAATTCATGTTTCTGTCTGTTCAATTGACCCAAAACAAAGCAGAAAGTAGTTTTATCACTAATAATATATTTTAGCCATAGGGCTGTAGTAAAATAGCTGGAGCATCCATGTATTGGCACTGAATTTGGCTCACAAAATTATGATGATGTATTCTGCTTGGGTCCTTAAACGCTGTAAATATGCCTTGCCATATATATGAGAAGCTGACCAGATATTTATATTCATGACATTATCTAAACTGTATACATCACTAAGTCTCACTTTCCAACAAAATCACACAGATTTCAGCTCCACTTTTGTAACTTCTTATAACTTTCTCATAAGCAAATGCATATAAGAGATGAAAATCCTGACCATAAAGTTGATAAAATACTGATGTATTAATCTGTAGACTAACAGATCTCCAAAACTATTATATTTCCCCCAAAATAAGACTGTTTTATATTAATTTTTGCTCCAAAAGACCCATTAGGGCTTGTTTTCAGGTGATGTCTTATTTTGGGGAAAAGTACGGTACTAAAATGCATCCGTCTGGCTGACGATCTTAACTGGGGCTTATTTTTGGGATAGTCTTAGCCTGAAAAATCATGCTAGGGCTTTTTTTTCTGGTTAGGTCTTATACGGTATATGGACGGATGGGGGGGGAATCAAAACCAATCACACAGAAATCTTTTCATCTTTTCCTATTTTAAGAGTTCAATGCTTTTTTCAAGTCATGTCCAAATGTATGTCTTTTGGTAATTATAGTGGGAGTTGCTCTCCAAAATGTAGGTGGAGTCAAGATGAAAACAGGATGAACTCTAAAATTGATTTGATGGGAATTTAACAAATGTTTAATTGAGTTAATATAGCTATATGATTATATTCAGTATTTCATGTTTGTTTTCTATTACATTTAATAGAAAATCTAAATGGCCAGAGAGCTCCAGAGAATACCTGAGGCATATATGTTCCTTGAAGCTTATGTTTTGGATTCCTGTCCCAATTCATCTGTCATATAAACAAAAATGTTATAAATTGCACCTGGTATCTTCTGCACTCACTGGTGACATTTTACTTTTTAGATTTGCAAATCTACAGGTAATGATCTAATTTCTTATATTTCGAGCTAAGCAGCTGTCATCAGTCAGCCATACCCTTCTGAAATTCGAACCTGGGCTGCTTGCATGTTAGGCAGCTGTGCTGACCCCTAGGCCACAGGCTCTTTCCCACTTCGTCAGCTGTATCAGGGAGGGAAGACAGGGGAGGAGATATGTCTTGAGTGTTTTCCTCCTCCCATATTTGGGCCGACAGGGTGCATCAAAAAAATACTCAAGACACACACACACACACACACACACACACACAAACACACACACACACACATATATGGAATCCTTTTAAATTTTTAATTAGAAAAATAAGATTAAGATATGAAGAAGAGAGAGACGATCAGCAAAAGCCACAAAACTTAGTTGTTAACTCTTCAGTGACTTTTATTTTCTCACACAAAACAACATTCATTTAGCATGATATTTCTGAAAAAACCATTTATGTATTCTCAAGTATAAATATTTTGATACAAACTCTTTGAAAGAAAAAAAAACTGAACTCAATTTCAATCACGTGCTCCCACTGGAAGGGATGCAGTGGTGATAAACAGATGCAAGATAGATAGCAGAGCTTGAGATCTGATTTTTAGTCTTCTAAAGGCAACATATGATCATATCCCAGGGTGGGCTTAGACTGGCCTGTAGATACAGAACCATCTAAATCAGGGGTCTTCAAACTTGGCCTTTTTATGATTTGTGGACTTCAACTCCCAGAATTCCTCAGCCTGGCTGAGGAATTCTGGGAGTTGAAGTCCACAAATCATAAAAGGGCCAAGTCTGAAGACCCCTGATCTAAATAGAGATCATATTCATCTAGCATGTAATCAATATTCAGGAATGTCTGCAGGCTGTGGTCAATAAAAAGTCAAGATGATAGCCCAGCCATGTAATTAAAGATACATCATATTTCATGTGTATCACACATAAAAAGTGTGGAGCTTCGAGCACACCATACTGGCTACTGTCTTGACTCTTATTACACTCTATGAATATGCTTGGTACATTAGAAGAGGGTCTCTTGCTTGAGCAGGGGGTTGGACTAGATGCCCTCCAAGGAACTTTTAACTCTGGCTTTCTGTTATTCTGTTAAAAGTTCCCAACCTCTTCCTTTGACACATTGTTGATACAGTAAAGGCATTGGCAGTTCCATGCAGGCATCATGAGAGATGAGTTGTACACACATGATTCTCAGTGGGATATGGTACTATCAGTCCAGTGAGAGCTATAGTAATTGTGGACCAGCAGAAAGCCTCTGCTTGAAGATCTTAATACATAGATGGGTCCACAAGGAGCGAGGGTGATAACAATATAATAAGCATCATGTGAAGCACTTTGGAATGGGTATATTCCATGAAGGCCCACCACTAAGAAACCTTTTCTGTAATAGCCACCCATCAGGTGATGGAGAACCCACAGGAGGCATGATCCTTGAAGATACTAATTTACAAGCTCGTGGCTTCCGGTTCGTCACGCGGCCGCCATGGACAGCTGGGAGACTTGCTCTCTCTCCCCCATTCAGTTGTGCATCACTGGGGGGCCCTGAAAAGGGCTGAAAGTTGCCCTGGAGAGGCAACCAGCAAGGAGGGGCTTTCGCTGGATTGCAGGAGAACAGCAACTCTCCCGTCAGAGCAGGTGATCCCTCCAAACTGTTGGACAAAAGGACCAGCCATAGAAATATGGCTCATCCCTAGGCTGCTAACAGCTGAAGTCACATTACCATCTGGCAACTGGTGAGGGAAGGGGAATTCTAGCCCTCCCTCCAGAAACAGCAGCAACTTGGGAGTTTAAAACGTTGGCAAAATACTGGGATCCTAATTGGAATTCTATTTCCTAAAATTGATGGATTACAAGATTTGTAACTTTCTACTCTCTATATTTTTTTTCTCTGATGTTCACTCTAATTACTATTGAAGATTTGGGGTTTTTTCCCCTTAAAATAGGGGGGGGGACTAAAAAGATCCAGCTAACTCTGAGACATAACCTGCTATTCTTCAAGAGACTTGTTGACAGCTTTGAAAATAGATAAGATATAAAGCAACCTTGAAACACCATCTGCAAAAAACTCAGCTCAGCTCCCCATTTGGTGGAATTTCTAACTGTAAGTTTCTTTTTTTTTTAGTTTAATATGCTACAAGGGAAGAACAGGAATGGATTTCTTCTGTAAAGGAGGGGAGAAGGAAGTAGGAAGGTTGGAGGAAGAGGAAAGAGGAGGAGAGTGGTGAAGGAGAGGAGAGGAAGAAGAGGGAAGTAGGGAAGAAAGGGAGAAAGAAGGTAAAGAAGAAGGAGTGTGGATACGGTGAAAGGGGAAATGGGTGAGCAACATCAAAGTTATGTGTATGTATTTATTTCATTTTGTTAAAAGTATCTGTATGTGTGGAGGGAATGTATGTTAATATCTGATAAGTATTACGGTATATGTATGGGGGAGAGTTTGGAAAAATAAAAAAATATTTTTTTTTTAAAAAAGGAATGGATTTCTTCTACAGAGGAAGTACAGGAACAAATTCTTTGTATGCCAAAAGCGATGATCTAAACTTTACGTATAAATCTGGATGTCATGTGTCTGATTACGAAACACTCCAGGAATATTCTTGCTTTGACACTGGGTATGCAAATTCAAACTATGACTTCAACCAAAGAATTATCTATACAGAATTCTATAGAGAAAGTGAAACAACTAAATGCTATGACAGAAGACTTAGATACTCAACAAATACAGACTATGGAAAACACAAAAAAGAAACTGATAATAGAGAACAAGGAAAGGACTTTTCTTATAAACCAGAAGGAATTTGAAGATAAAAAAGGAAAATAGATGAAAGAGAAGATAAATACTTCGGGACAACTGCATCAAACTGGAAAAACAAAGAGACTACCAGCTAAATCAACTAGTCCTCTTAAGAAAACATCAACTGGACACTATTATTAACATCAAACAATAGCCACAACAATACAAGGATGATTTTGATGATTTAAAGGCAAAGATACGAAAAATGACCTGGCAGAGAAAAAAAAGCTAGAATAAGATTGAAAAAGATTGGGGTTTTGATCTATACATGAGATCTAAAATAGAATATATCTAAATGGATAGAATATGTATTTTGAATACAAGATATTGTAATGATGTGAGATAAAGAAAATTTTGGTCACATAAAATCTAGAAATATATTAAAATAAGAATATTATACTGTCTTATTAGATTGGTAAGATAGATGGTAGAATTTATATACAAGGTGTGTATTTTAAATATTAGAATGTATGAGGAATTGTGATAAAGGAATTGTGTTTAATTAAAAATCTGGAAAAAAATAAATTTATTTATTTATTTATTTATTTATGAGTCTTACATACCGCTTTAAGTGCAAGCACTCTCTAAGTGGTGTACACCAGTAAGCAATGTATATATATATATATTTACATTGCCCCCAACAATCTGGGTCCTCATTTTACCTACCCCGGAAGGATGGAAGGCTGAGTCAACCTTGAGCCGGTGAGATTTGAACCGCTGACCTGCTGAACAGTCAGCCAAAGTGGCCTGCAGTACTGCACTCTAACTGCTGCGCCACCTCGGCTCATCTTAAATGTTAAATGTTAAATTAAAATATGAAGGGAAAATTAACCATCAGGTTACTGATTGGCTAAAAGTTTGAATGTTTACAAATAGCTAAGATTTGAATTTAATATATTGTTATGAGTTGAGACAAATGTTAAGTAAAACTTAGAAGTATAAATACTAATAATTAAATTTGTATATGGGTTTGTGGTACAAATGTTGGTGGTTTATTTTTATTTTATTTTTTTCTCTTTCTGGAAAGGAAGAAAGAAAGGAAGTAGAAGGAAGAAAAGAAAAAAAATATTAGCCCCAAATGTGAGGTACGAGACTTAGAAATTGGAATCATTTAAAATCTGGAAATGATAAAGATTAAACATTAAACTTAAATATCAATGGGAAATTAAAGTTAAGAAAAACTTACTAGGTTATTGTCTAAAAGGTAGAATATCAAATTAATTAAGATATGTATAGACTGAAGATTATTGATGAATATTAGAAAGGTACTTTTTGTTTGATTGATAGAATAAGAACTGTATTGGTTTGAATATGAAAGTAGATATTATGGAGGAAAGAGAGGGAATTAGTTGTTGTTGTAATACTTTGAGATTTGTACTGATGATATTCAAATGTAATGGAATTACTGTGTTCAGCCGCCAAGCTACTTTTCAAATATGTAAATGTAATATTGTAAAATTAATAAAAAACTTGGAAAAAAATACAAACTTGTGGAGACAATGGTATCGATAATGCCGGATACTATCATGATCATAATGATTCCTAGAAAAATCAAAACTAAATAGTAGAGGAGCCATTACCTTAGTCACCCTAAAGTTGCTTTTTCAAAAGGCAACTGGACTTCATTTTTCCTTGAAGATATTTCCCTTCTCATCCAAGAAGCTTTCTCAATTCTGAAGAAGCTTCTTGGATGAGAAGCAAAACATCTTCAAGGAAAAACAAAGTCCAGTTGCCTTTAGAAAAAGCACCTTTGGGACAACCATGACCTGGATGACTGAAAATCTCTGTAGACATTATCTTGGTCATTATATAAATGGAATCTGCAATTATTTGTCAAACCCCCAAATTCCAGTGTAACATTATTAATAACAGGCACAACTTCACCTACCAATACATATTTTAGTCTGCAGCTTCTTTCCAATTTGACTGATGGTTCGGAAATCAGCTGTATAGAAATAGTGCTCTGACACCGGTTCAGAGGCAATTGCCTTGAGTTCATCTTCAATGGCATTGCCCACTCCAACAGCAAACATCTTGTATCCTGAAACAAATAAGAGCTAATCACTTGTGTCTTGAGCCATGTTTATAAAAGCACAATAAAAGCATTATTGATCAAAAGGCATTGTGCGGGTGTGTACTGTATGTAAAGATTTTTTTTAAAGCCTGGAAAACATAGAGGGATTACAAGTAAAAAGCTTTCATCTGGATTGTTTCTCTCCAGGGGCATCACATCTTCTGACAATGATTTTCCAGTATTGTATCAGGCAAATGACTTTGGTATGTATCTCCTGGCTTTGTCGAGTTCACATCTAGCTTTGTAAACATTATGAAATCATAGTTGCATGAGTTGGATGCAACAGAAAAGCGTGGATTGATAAACCCCAGAAGAGAAAATTGAATATACTACTGTAGAAATATAATCGTTGATATAATACAATGTACCAATAAAGGAGAATATTTGCAGCTCAGGGTTGAAATGAGGGGTCCTTGGTGTTCTCTGAGCTTGGTTGTTTTCTTGCAGATGTTTCATTACCCAAACTAGGTAATATCATCAGTGCCACAAACAACCAAGCTCAGAGAGCACCAAGGTCCCCTCATAATACAATGTTATCAATTTATGAGATTAAGCAATCAGGTTAACTGAGCTCTCATCAAACTATGGTCCTAATTTCCAAATGCTTACCTAATTCTTTAGCTTTCTTGGCTGCATCGTTGATGTAATCTTGGGAGCACCCATCAGTAAATACAATGGCCACCTTAGGGACACCAGGCCTTGCTCCACTAGAGATGGCAAAGGAATTGTCTATGAGGTATTTCAAAGCCTGGCCAGTCATGGTGCCCTTTTTCATATATGTCATCTTTCTCACTGCTGCTTTGATATCCTTCTTGTTCTTGTATTGCCCCAGTGGGAACTCCTGCTTGATTGAGCTGGAGTACTGGACTAGGCCCACCTGAATCTTTTTATCTGACACCTCCATAGAATCCACAATCTGGTTAATGAATCTCTTCACCAACTCAAAGTTCTCAGGCCTAATGCTCTTTGACCCATCTATCAGAAAGACGAGATCCATGGCAGTTCCTCCATTACACACTGTAGGAAAGTGAAAAACAGAAAACGTGAAGAAAGCCACTGCTGGGGTGGGGATCACTTCTTCCATTTAAATGGCAACACTTCATTTAAAACTTTAAAAACTATTTTGAGCCAGATCGGTATGTTTGGAGTGTGGTGTTCTCACTACAAGCAGCAAATAAGTCATTATGTTTAAACACTATAATTTCTGCTTTGGCCTCTATTTTCAAGAATGGGTTACTCTACTATACATTGTAGTATACAACAATATACTACTGTACTATATACTAGACTAGACAAGAGAAATTCAGAAGTTAAGATTCATGTTTGAAAATGTGTTCTTTGTTTTCCTTGGCTGTTTTTCAGAGTGGCAGTTTATCCTCAAAAGAATGAGATATTTCACACATTGTGAATTGGGCATGGATTTCCATGACTTTGAATCAACTTTGGTTCCCTTTACAAAATTTTAAACAAAAAGTATTTACCACTGCAGGTCTTCCCATCACTGTTAAGAGTGAAACCTACTTCACAAGCACAGGCATACGAAGCTCCTGTACTGACACAAATCTGCTGGCAATCATGGTCTCCGGTGGCACACAAATCTGACACAACTGTAAAATAATAAAATAATAAACACAGTAAACAAGAAGCTTTGATTTTAGTTTATGGTATCATTCTTCTTGAGCAGATCACCTAGAAACATTAGCAGTTCAGATCTCCTGGAATCAACATTCGAGCTTATAAACTATCTGAATGTTCCTTTCTTCATAAGCTTTTTAACCAGGATCACTACTTAATAGCCCATGAGCTATATACATCCTTGGAGACTCCTGAACAAAAAAAAGGGTGCATTAGCCTTCAGTACCTAGGCAAAAGGCACTTTACAGTATAGTTCAGTATATTTCATTAGGCTTACAGGTGATAGAACTGGGCTGATCTCCAAAGCTAAGTAGGATCAGATATGGTGAGTATTTGGATGGGACACCCAAAGAATATCAGGACTGGACAAAGACAAGCATCTTTTCCCCAGATGCCAAGAATGCTGCATATATTTCAGGATAGTATCACCCACAATTTTTGACCACAGTATAGTATTAGGGCTGGGTGAGCTGCTATAAACTAAGCTACTTATAAAATGCCTCATGAGAATTCTCTTTGCTTCCTAGTTATTTCTAACCATACACTTATTTTTAACAATGAAATACACAGGAACATCTTGTAGTTGGGAAAGGACTATTTCTTGTAGGTGTTTCCTTCAGGAAAGTTTCAGACTTACCGCAGAAAGCTTCTTGAAACTTTTTGGTCAGCTTCTCAATGACACTATAATTTTCAACATAATCCACATGGTCATCCAAGGGCTGACTGGCTATCTGTCGCAAGGTATGCATGTCGACATGGCCCACACCAATGGCAAAGATTTCGATGCCAAGAGCTCTTGCTCTGGCTGATACATCTTTCACCCCATCCTGGGGGTGACTGTCAGTCACTACAATAGCAACCTGGGAATGAGACAATGAAGACTTCATTGATTTTTCCAACTGGTCCAGCAAAAGTTGGGATGGGGGAATGTGTAACCTCCTCCAATGGTGTTTAATAATAACTCATCTTCAGCTATCTCAACCACAACAAGAAACAAAGGATCCTATCCCCTAGATCAGTGGTTCTCAACCTTCCTAATGCCGCGACCCTTTAGTACAGTTCTTCATGTTGTGTTAACCCCCAACCATAAAATTATTTTCGTTGCTACTTCATAACTGTAATTTTGCTACTGTTATGAATCATAATGTAAATATCTGATATGCAGGGTGTATTTTCATTGTTATGAATTGAACATAATTAAAGCATAGTGATTAATCACAAAAACAATATAGCAATGCTTGCTAGAGAAGCTTGCTCAAAAATGTTGAGAGGGAGGGAAGGGGAAGGAAGGAAGGAAGATTGAAGGGGAAAGGATGGAGAAGAAAGGATATTGAAGGGGGAAGGAAGAAAGGAAGGAAGGAAGGAAGGAAGGAAGGAAGGAAGGAAGGAAGGAAGGAAGGAAGGAAGGAGAAAGAGATTGAAGGGGGATGAGATGGAGATGGAGATGGAAGGAAGGAAGGAAGATTGAAGGGGAAGGGAAGGAGATGGAAGGAAGGAAGGAAGGAAGGAAGGAAGGAAGGAAGGAAGGAAGGAAGGAAGGAAGGAAGGAAGGAAGGATGGATCTTTGGAGAGTTATATTTTCCCAGATGGTGATGAACTGCAACTCCCAGCATTCCCCACTCTTCCACAGTGCTTTTTAGGGCTGCTGGGGATGGTAGTCTGGTGGAGAGCCTGGTGGAGAGCCAAGCAGTGGCACCTCTGGGGCCTCAGAGCCGCCAGCCGCTGTCTCGCGCCCGCCTACCTGGAGCCCCCCATCCTCATCCCAGCACCTTTTGCCCTCTCCCAGCCACTCTCCTGGGACCTGCCCGCCCCTCCAGCCTCCTGAGTGCCATCGCAGCGGTGAGGTCGCAGCAGCCCCTTTCCACACTGCACAGCCCTTCACCGCCACAACCCTTCTCCGACATTGCACGCGAGAGGGGCATGGCCGGAGCGCCAGCTCCCACTCAGAGGGCGCCACTTCTCCCCTCCCGGCCTGACCCGCTGGCCTCCGACGTACATGCGGGCATCGCCGCCACCTCGCTTCTCTTCCCCACAGCCTGGCCGCTTCCACCGGAGCCCGGCAAGCCAGGAAGGAGCTGCTCCTGCCCGCCAGGCCCAGGGCCGTGCTGGGTGCCAGAGGGCCGAGGTGGCCTCCAACGGTGAGAGAGGTGGGCCGGGCAGTGCGGGAGAGGTTCCGGCATGGCATGGAAAGCGGCCGGGGGGAGTGTGGCTGGGCAACCAGGAGGTGTGGGGACTGGCTCGGCGCCGCAGTTCAGCTCAGTCAACAGTGGCGGCAGTGGTGGAGCAGCCCAGCGGCAGCACCAGCAGCGGCCCAGACCCAGCTTGGCTCAGCCCAGCCATCCACGCAGCTGAGCTGGTTGGGGGCACATGTGATGGTGCTGCGGCGGCAGGAGCAGGTGCTGTCGGAGGAGAAGGGCGCCCTGAAGGCGGAGGAGCCAGCGGAGGAGGAGGAGGGCAGCGGCCAGATAGAGGAGTGGTGTCTTGGTTCCTAAGACCATCGGAAATATATGTTTTCTGATGGTCTTAGGTGAGCCCTGTGAAAACGTTGTTCGACCCCCAAAACGGTTGCGACACACAGGTTGAGAACCGCTGCCCTAGATATTGTAATAATATTTTACTTCTTCATTAAAAGGCACTTTGGCATGAGGAAGGATCCCCAGAGTACATCATTAAAGGAGAGAATGTATCTGGGCCTTCAAAGTGATGAGCAATAATACAAAACAGAGCTGCATGATTGCCAGGAGAGCCATATACATGAATCAATGAATGAATGAATGACAGAATAACAGTTGGAAGGGTAACAGAGTAGTTCTTTGATTCTTAATTTTTTCCTCTAAAAGACACATAATTTGATTTTTCTGGTCAGAATCAGGTACAATTATTCCTCATCTTAAAAATTCCTTTCTGTCTTTTCTGTTCTTTAAACATTTTCATTTTCATCTGGTTAAATTTCCTCTAGGTATCTGAATCTCCAAATGAAGGATTGTTTCCTAATATTTCACAGATGTGTGTGTGTGTGTGTGTGTTAGAAAAACAAAGAAAGAATCGAACACCAGGATGAAAGTATAAACAAGACTGTTTAATGTACAAACCACTTAGCTTTCGTCAGCCAAATTGCTGACGTCATCAGAGTGAAAGTAAGGGATCTGGGAGTTTACTTATATAGCCGGCTGCTCCTGCTCCTGTACATTAAAGTCTTGTTTATACTTTCATCCTGGTGTTCGATTCTTTGTTTTTCTAACATGCACACACCCAAGATTCGTATTTTTAATGTGATTAAAGACTATATATATATATATATATGTTTTCTGAGGTTTTCGCGGGTATTTGTATGTAGGTCTTTGGTTGTTCGGGTTTTCTCCCACGTAAAATTGGAAGTGTCTTGGCAACGTTTCGACGAAGTCCCATTCGTCATCTTCAGGCTGGTATTTTCAGCTTCGTGCTTTGAGCAGCAATGTGTGGTCTTAGCTGTTTCTTCTTCTTCAGTTAAAAGGATATATATATATGTATGTATGTATGTATGTATGTATGTATATATGTATGTATATATATATATATATATATATATATATATATATATATATGACAAAAATAAATAAGTTCGAACACCAGGATAACATTAAATCAACAACTGTTTAATACAAGTGCTAAGCTTTCATCATCCAACACTGCTGACATCGTCAGAGCATAAAAGCAAGGTTACTGGGAGTTCTCTTATATCACCGGTCGACTCTGCATTCGGCTTTTCGACCTGGTCATTGGTCCATTCATCATCTCTAGTTGGTTTATTTTTAAAGGGCAAGTGTTTGCTGCTACGCTAATAGTTTCCAAGGTTGCTGTTCTCTTTTCCCCTTTTATCCCCCCAATCCCTTTCCTTGTGTGTGTCCAGCTATCAAATTGTACAGGGCGCTTTCGCTCACTCTCCCCCCTCGCCTCCATCCCAAGATAAGTCTGTTCCCCCCCAGTGGGGCTGTCGGCAGAATGCATGTTTGGCGTATTTCCCCTTTTCCTCTGTCTTGCCGCTCCTGCGTATGTGTGAGCATCCAGGAACCGGTCTGTGATGGTTTCTTCCCTCGGTTTTGGTCCTGGCTGTGCTGCAATGTGAGTCCACATGTTTGAATAGTGTTCTGACACAGCTAATTTTGTGGGCCACTGGATGATTACTTTTATAATGGAGGGTTCTGTTGGTATGAGTTGGTTTGCGATATACCTTTGTATGCAAGGTCCCATCAGGTTGGCGGCTAAACAGCACATCCAAAAAGGCCAGGGAACCATGATTCTCCTCCTCTGCTGTAAAGTGGATGTCAGGGTATATATCAGTGGTGGCGAACCTATGGCACGGATGCCAGAGGCAGCACTCAGAGCCCTCTCTGTGGGCACGCATGCCATCACCCCAGTCTTAGGCCTTCAGCTGGGTTTTATAAAACTTTTTTGCTTTAGGTCTCTGCTGCCATGTGCAAAAAAAAAAGATTCAATCAATCAGTCAATTTCAACTTCTTTCAGGAAAAAAAAAGATCTTGCAAAGTTGGAATTGATTGATTGAACTTTTTAGTCCCACCCAGTCTGCCGTTACCACCACAGCCATGTCCACCCAATGGGCCACACACCCCAATTGGCCACAGCCCCCCGGCACCCGACGATGCATAAGTGGGTTTTGGGTTGCAGTTTGGGCACTCGGTCTCTAAAATGTTCGCCATCACTGGTATATATATATATCCAAATTTCTTTTTCTGACAAAGAATTAAAGAATTAAATTGGGAGACTAATTTAATTCTTTAATTCTTTGTCAGAAAAAGAAATTTGGATTTGTAATGTTTCGCAGTTGCAACTTGAGCCTGCTTAACGCCCCTAGTTGGGGGCTGCAAGGCAAAAGAGATTGTAAAAAGTAAAACTGCAGTATAGCAGTTAAAAAATGTCAAGGTGTAATCAATTAGACATCTGTCTGAAAAACTTCCTATACACACACACACACACACACACACACACACACACACACACACACACACATTTGTCATGCAACTCTAAAAGGCCATAGACAGATCTGACTCCCCCCCCCCATTCAGCCTGTTCTATGCCTTTTCTCTGAATTCTCAAGTATCCTCTCTTAATAAGGTTGCAACCTGTTGAAGCCTCATTATGTTCAGAATTAAATGCAGCTACAGCTGTTTAAAATGCTGGACATCTGCCTGCCTAAGTTAGGTGAATAAAAGGTGAAGCATCCTAATAATTAAATCAACTGAAGAAAAATAAGAGGGGGAGAAAGAGATCTGAAAGAGGAGTGATCCAAATTTATTTTATTCCATGCGAGTGTTGGGCTGCCTCATTCAGTTTCTCAGTATCATTTGCTTTGAAGATATATCTTCATTGCTTCTGCTGTAGAAGTATCAGATGATACATTGCACCTGATTCACAGGCTCAGTTACAGCCAGGACTTTTTTTTTTTTAAGCTCAGTGGCAAAAATGCAAGAGTAGCATGAAAGTAGGGTAACCAGCTAGCATATTTTTTGAATCACATTCAGCTGCTGAAGAAATGAGCTAGCAAGGAATCTCTCTATTGGCTTGCAAAGGACACAGATCTCATTGTTAGCCCTTCAAGGTAATCTGGACAAGAAGCAAAGCCAGGAGTACTAACTCTGTTGTAAGGTTATATTAACAGAATCTTGCAAGACTGAAAGCATTTCTCCCCTTTTCTCAGCTGTATTTTTTTTTTTTTTTGAATGAATTTCCTTGCAGGAACAATTCCTTAAGAGCCTCCTTATAGACAGAAGTACTGTTTACTTGCTCCCTAGTTCATCCTTCTTCTTTCTCCCTGTTTGTTTTGTAATTTGTTTTTTGTTGTTATTGTTTTTATTTTTTAAACCAACAAAACAAAACATAACACACACACACACACACACAGTGTATACTCCTCCCTTTTTTTAAATAGGGATTTCGTAACGGTAATCTTTTATTGTGTAATCTTCTATTTCCCCCCCTTATTCTTCTTTAGAATATTTGTCTTTCTTGCCCCGTTGTTTCTTATTTGCATTTTTCTTCCTTCATACTTCATACTAAGAATAATACATATTATTATTACTATACATTATTATTTTTATTTTCTTGGTTATACTTATCTTTGTTTTATCTTCCAGTTCACTTTTCTGTGCCTTTGTAAGTGTAAGGACCCACCCCACTTTGCATCTTAAGAAGACAGAACTCTTGGAATAGCTCTTCCAACAGGAATCCTTTATTAAGAGAAAATGGTTGCAGGCATGCTAGACAGGACTTGGGGTTCAAGCTCTCCCATTCAAGGTTTTAAGGGGTTCCCCAGTAGTCCCACCCAATCAACCCCCCTTCCAGTGATAGTTTCAAGTATCACAATTCCATCCCCTTTCTTCTTCCGTCTGGATGGAGACTTCAGATAACTACATGAAAGGCAATTACTCTTCTTTGATATGTTAACGCTTAGAGGCCACAATAAACACACATTCAGTCCTTTGAAGTGTGCTGAAGGAAGTGAGGGCCATAAAGCCCCTTTGCTCTCCCCCTTTTCTCCCTCTTATGGCAGAATCCAGAGAAGGCAGAATTGGGAGTTTCTATGTTTGATAATTAAAGATGAAATATAATTGGATTCTGACATCCGGCCCCTCTTAACAATAAGAGAGATCCACCTGAAAGAAAACACAAGTAAAGAATTTAGTTAGGCTTGTTAGGATACTCTGTGTGAAACTTCTTCAATAGCTTCGGAGCTCTGACGTGACGTTTATGGACCCACTCATTTTGTGAGGCAGGGAGGTGTTTCCAGGCAACTAGGTACTGAGTTGTTCCATGATATCTCCTAGAGTCAAGGATCTCTTTTATTTCGAAGTGTTGTTCCCCCTCCACCATGATTGGAGGTGGTGGGGGGGGATTTTTGGCCGTAGAGGTGACTGATGCTCTCTTTTCAGCAAGCTGCAATGAAAAACTGGGTGTATTTGCCTGAGGTTTTTGGGTAATTCTAATTCTACTGTTACTGGATTTATGATCCTTTTAATTGGAAAAGGTCCTATATATTTTGGTCCAAGTTTTTTACAGGGCTGTAGGGACTTTAGGTATTTTGTAGATAAGTACACCATTTCTCCTATAATGAATGGTGTAGGCTCAACCCTTTTTTTATCGGCTTGTGCTTTGTATGCCCGCCTAGCTTCATCTAGTGATTTTCTGACTATTGGCCAGGTGTTTTGTAGGTTTTCCATCCATTCTTTCAGTGAAGGGATCGTTGGTTCTTTTGGGGTTAACTCTGGCATAGGGTTGAAACTTTGGCCGTTGGCTATTTGAAAAGGAGTGTAGCCTGTGCTGGAGTGGACTGCATTATTGTAGGCAACTTCTGCAAAAGGAAGTAAGTCCGTCCAATCACTCTGTTGGAAATTTAAAAAACATCTCAAATATTGCTCAAGTACCGACTGGCAGCGTTCCGCTTGTCCATCTCCTTGAGGGTGGTGGCTAGATGTCAATCCCTGAGTGGTCCCTAAGAGGGATAAAAATTCCTTCCAAAATGCAGACGTAAATTGCACTCCCCTATCAGAGATGATGCGTTGGGGTGCCCCGTGCAATCTGTAAATGTGCTGGATGAAAAGTTTTGCTAAGGCCTTTGCAGTGGGAATTTTTTGGCAAGGGATAAAGTGCACCTGTTTGGAAAATAGGTCCGTGACTGTCCAGATAACAGTATTCCCATTGCTTTCAGGCAATTCCACTATAAAATCCATGGCTATTTCCCTCCAGGGGGCTGAGGGACTTGCCACTGGTTGTAACAGCCCTGGCGATTTCCCTTGCAACCTCTTTGCTGATGCACAGGTTGGGCAGCTGGCAACATAACTTTCTATGTCCTTTTTTATTGATGGCCACCAAAATTGCCGTTTAATTAAGTGTAAAGTTTTTACAAATCCAAAATGCCCTGCTGATTTTGTGTCATGGCAAAGTTGCATGAAAGTTAGTCTTTGAGTTGTTGGTATATATAACTTTTCCCCTACCCAAGGCAATCCGTCTCTCATTGTGCACACATGTTTGTTTTTCTGGAACCAATCATCTGTTTCCAAACTTTTTCTGAATTCAATCCCAGTTTGGCTGTCCAGTTGTGGTTTTATTTTGGCTTGGGTTCTTGTGGTTACTGGCGCTGCCAGTTGTGATTCTGCCATTATTGGTCTAGAGTCTGTGGTTCGTGCGCTGTTATATTGGGGCATGCGAGATAGTGCATCTGCCAGGAAGTTCTTTCTTCCTGGTAAATGTTTGAGCTTAAATTGGAATTGGTGAAAATGCTGGGACCAGCGGGCTTGTTTGGGATTGAGTTTCCTGGAAGTTTTCAGGGCTTCTAAATTTTTGTGATCAGTCCATACCTGGAAGGGGATTTTGTTGCCTTCCAGGAACTGTCGCCACGTGAGTAATGCCCAACGTATCCCATAAGCCTCCTTCTCCCATACGGGCCAGCGCTGTTCTGTTTCCGTGAGTTTCTTAGATGTATATGCACAGGGTTGCAATACTGCATCATCATTTTCTTGTAATAGCACAGCCCCCACTGCCACATCACTTGCATCTGCCTGTATTATGAAGGGCTTGTCCATATCTGGGTGCCTTAGTACTGGTTCGGCAGAAAAAAGTCTCTTTAGTCTCTCAAACGCTGCTTGGCACTCCATTGTCCATGTTAGTGGCTGGCTAGGTTTTACTGAGGATGTTCCCTTCGTTTTTAGTAAGTTGGTGAGGGGCAAGGCTATCTGTGCAAATGAGGGGATGAATTGGCGGTAAAAATTTGCAAAGCCCAGGAAACTTTGTAGTTGCTTTCTTGTGCGGGGTGGTGCCCATTCTAATACTGCTCTGACCTTCTCTGGGTCCATTTCAATGCCCTGTGGGGATATGCGATAGCCTAGGTAGTCTATCCTTTCCTGGTGGAATTCGCATTTTGAGAGTTTGGCATATAGGTGAGCGGCTCGCAGCTTCTTTAAAACCGCTCTGACAAGTTTGACGTGTTCTTCTTTTGTTTCGGTAAAGATAAGAATGTCGTCCAAGTAAACAAGGACCCCCTTAAACAGGTGCTCCCTTAGAACGTCATTGATTAATTGCATAAAGACTGCAGGGCCCCCTTGTAATCCAAATGGCAAGACTTTGAATTGATAGCACCCCATGGGGCAGTTAAATGCAGTCTTCCATTCGTCCCCTTCCTTGATTCTCACGCGATAGTAAGCTTCCCTTAAGTCTAGTTTAGAAAAAATTTTCCCTTTCGATAGGTGTGACAGCATGTCTTTCATGAGGGGCAGCGGGTATAGGTTGCTTTCACTGATTGTGTTCAGGGCCCTATAATCCACGCATAAACGTAAAGAGCCATCCTTCTTCTCTCTAAAAAGGACCGGGGCAGCCACTTTAGGCTTAGCTGGTTCAATGAAACCTCTCTCCAGGTTTTTTTTTATAAATCTTTCCATTTCCTCCTTCTCCTTTGGGCTCATGGAGTATAATCTGGGCTTCGGGAGTTTTGCCCCAGGCTTGAATTCAATGGTACAGTCTGTGGGTCGGTGGGGGGGAAGCTCATTCGCCCTCTCCTCACTGAAGACTTCAGCAAGGTCCCTATATTCCTCTGGTATTTCTGTTAATCTTTTTTCCTCTCCTATGGATGCTTTTTCTATTCTTGATTCTGGTAGCCTCTCTTGGGGTTTTAAGTCCATAGGGTCCCCCTTCGGGAATTTGATTTCTGTCGTCCTCCAATTTACCCAGGGGTTCCATTTTTTCAACCATTCCATCCCTAGAATCATTGGGCATTCCATACCTGGGGTCACCACAAACGTTAAGTCCTCTTCATGGTTGCCCAGGGAGAGGTGTATTGGCAGAGTGGCTAGGGTAGCTGGCACCCCCCCTGCTATGGATCCATCTAGCTGGCCAAATGAGATTGGTTGTTCCAGTCTCCTGGATGGGATGCCCAGATTCCCCACTAGTGTTGGGCTAATGAGGCAGCGGGTGCAGCCAGAGTCTATTAAGGCTTTCACCTTCACAGCTTCGGGCATGGGGGGGATTAATATAGTCACTGTTTTGAAGATGGGTGTGATGCGTCCACTTACCAGGGGTTCGCCTTCCGAGCTGTCATCTGAGGCATCCACCGTCCCTGTGGTGTAGGCTGGAGTTCTTTCCCCTTGGTGAGCAGAGGTGGGGTTTTCTGCAATTTCCATCATTTTCATGGCTGTTTCTTTTGGCTTAGCTGAATACCCTCTGGGTTTGTTGATTGGGGATCTGTCTGGGTTGTGCTGGGGGGCCTTTGAGCGGCATTCTACAGCTCGATGCCCTTCTCTTCCGCACTTGAAACACCCCATCTGCTTCTTGGCTGTATCCGATGATTTCACCGGTTGGTGTGTCAGCTCAGGCGGGGGGCGGCTCCATTGTTTTCCTCGGCGATGCCTCTTCAATATGTCGATCTCTGCTTCCTCTGCCAAGACGTACCATTCCTCAAGTCGATGTGGGTCTCCTCGGGGCAGGCAAGCATCATATAGATCATAGTTTAGTCCGTCTTTGAAACGGCCAAGGAGGATGTCTTCTGGCCAATTCAGTTTGCTGGCAATGGCTCGGAATTCTTGTGTATACTCAGCCACTGGGCGTTTGCCCTGCCTCATCGTTGTTATTCTTTCACGGGCTTTGCGATCAGCCAGGGGGTCTTCAAATCGTCTTCTCAACGAGGACATGAAACGGTTGAAGTTACTGAGTTCTGGGGCATTGGAGTCATGCAGGTTCACCACCCAATCTGCAGCTGGTCCATCCAGGGCAGATTGCACGATCCGGATGCGGGCTTTGTCGCTGGGGATGTCCTGCCCATATTCCTCCATGTAGCTGAGGACTTGGGTTAGGAAAAACCCCAAGCGTGTTGGCTCCCCTTTGAATTTCACCTCCAACGGTGGACGTCTTGGAATGGATCGGTGCCTCCATTGTGGGTGGTAGTGTCTTCCGTCCAGATTTCCATCTGTGGTCCGGTAGGGGGTGGGAGCTCCTGGATCAGTAAATGTCCCTGGGGTTGCAGGTTCCACGTCCCCCTCGGTGTCTCTCCCTTTGTGGCTCCAGGAACTGGGGCGGGCGTAGGGCTCAGGAATCTCCTCTCCTAGGGAGCTGAGAGTTCTCTTCATCAGGTCAATAGCTCTCTCTAGGATCCAGTCTGAGTACGGCATACAGCTTCCTCCCTCTTCACTTGCGTGCAGGGATTTCTCCATCTCCTGCTTCCATTCTGGTTGCTTGGTCCCCCGTCTCAGGGTCACTTTTCTTGATTCCTTTCCCCACTCGCTTTTCTTTCCAACGCCCATCGACCAGCGAGGCTTGTGGTCCTGTGTCTCCACCACTTCTTCTTCTGAGAAATCTGGCCTCTCGGATCCCAACATCTGGCAAGGTTCCAACTGGGTCAGCGGCTCTCTTTCCAGGGAGTTTTCTCCCTCTCTTGCTTCGTTGTCTGACATGGTAAATTTTTGCAAAATCCCCCGGCAAGGGTCTACCTTCCAGGTGGATTAATTTTGCAAGTCCTGTCTAATGTAAGGACCCACCCCACTTTGCATCTTAAGAAGACAGAACTCTTGGAATAGCTCTTCCAACAGGAATCCTTTATTAAGAGAAAATGGTTGCAGGCATGCTAGACAGGACTTGGGGTTCAAGCTCTCCCATTCAAGGTTTTAAGGGGTTCCCCAGTAGTCCCACCCAATCAACCCCCCTTCCAGTGATAGTTTCAAGTATCACAATTCCATCCCCTTTCTTCTTCCGTCTGGATGGAGACTTCAGATAACTACATGAAAGGCAATTACTCTTCTTTGATATGTTAACGCTTAGAGGCCACAATAAACACACATTCAGTCCTTTGAAGTGTGCTGAAGGAAGTGAGGGCCATAAAGCCCCTTTGCTCTCCCCCTTTTCTCCCTCTTATGGCAGAATCCAGAGAAGGCAGAATTGGGAGTTTCTATGTTTGATAATTAAAGATGAAATATAATTGGATTCTGACAGTAAGATTTTTGCTTATTAATTTGGATTTATTCTTATTAATCTTAAGTCCGGTTACCTCACCAAATTCTTCTATTTTTTGAATCAATTTAAAGCCAGTTTCTAATGGATCTTCCAAAATGAATACCAAATTATCAGTGAAGGCCTGGACCTTATATTCTTCCTTCTTAGTTTTTAAACCCTTTATTTCTTGGTCCTCTCTGATTTTTGTCAGGAGTATTTCTAATGATAAAATAAATAGAAGAGGAGAAAGTGGGCATCCTTGTCTTCTTACTCCTTTGGTTATATCAATTTTTTCTGTCATTTCATCATTTAAATTACCCTAGCTCTATGGTGGTGAACCTATGGCACGTGTGCCACAGGTGGCACGCAGAGCCGTTCCTAATGGCACACAGAGCCGTTCCTGCTTCCATCCTCTTTCCGCATGCACAGCTTTTTCCTATATAAACTAAGGAAGTTTCGGAGCACGTGGCAGAAAGTGAGACTGAGAACAAGCAGCAGAAAGCAAGAGAGAGAACAAGCAAAAGCGGTAAGTTTCGTCTCTGGCCTGCCACTGAGCTTCCTCTGCTTGGCCACCGGACACCCCAGTGGCCCCAGAACACCCTGCCCACATTTCCTGCAATTTCACAGCCGGCCCAGCGGCTAAAAAACACCCCGCGGCCATCGGCACTTCTCATAATTTTGCAGCCGGCTTCCCCTCATGCAGCCCGCCCCGCACCCTCTCCGCCTGCCACTGATCACAGCGGAGAGGTGAGAAGAAAGTTGGGAATTTTTTTTTTTGCGATGGCTTTCTTTTCTGGGGCCGGGAGGGGGGGAAGTAAATCTGGTTTGTCTTTCTTACCAAATAAACCAACCAGGAATGGTGGCTGAGACACCAAAAAAGCAAGCCTTTGCCCGAGCAAAAGAGAGAAAGGAAGGATGCTAGTTGCCTTTCCCAAAAACTCCCCCTTAGTCCCCCCCCCCACAACCCAATTACCTGGGCCAGGTGAAATCCTCTCCGCCCGGGCTGCTGCTGCTGCTGTTTACCCCGCAGATTTTTCTCGTCCCACTGAACCTGCAGACTGAGCCAAGAGGGGGTCTTCCCGCCCTCGCCGCCTCTTCCAGCCAGCCGCCTGCTGGTGCCTCTTTCTAAGTCGGCAGACTCCTCCCAGTTCACTTGGTTGCAGGGTGGCTGCAGCGGGGAGGTGGTGGCGGTGGCAGCAGCAGTGGCAATGTAAGGAACACAATCCTTTTAGCCCCAGCGGACACTTCAGGCAGGGGGTGAAAGCGATAGGGGCGCTGCTCAGCCGAGAGAAAAAAAAAGGCAAAGGGGAGGTTTGTGGAAAGCGTCTTGCCATGGCAACCCTGCTCATCTGACGCAGCCAACAGTGTATGCATGTGTGTGTGTTTGTGTATGGGAGGAGGAGGAGGGGAGAGATAAAATAAGAGCGCAGGGAAAAGTTGCGAGGCATCGCCCGCGCCTGCAGCAATCACAGGACGGTGTGTCTGTGTGTGATAACATGTTACACTATCATTTTACTGCTTTTAAAGTTCAATGGTAATTATTAATCCTTATAAAACTAATATGGCATCTTCCACTAAGAAGTGGGTGCCAATATGTGTGGGTTTTCCAATCCATTGTAAATGAACATTAGGCAGCAATTTCTTCAGAATCAGACATGGAATTGGGCTAATTCCAAAGAAGGAGAGACCCGTGCAACATGGAGTGGAACCCATTTATTTCCTTTTATTCCCTTAAAACTAGTTTGAATCTTCTATTTGTTGCCATTTATTCTCTTAAAACTGATTTAATTGTTTTGTTTATTTCTGATCCACCAAACCTATAACCTCCATGCCATTTCTCACTCTTTTTATTCCTTTCTGCTTTGCTTTTTATTCCCTCTCTTTCATATATTTTCTTTCATCTTCACTGAAATAAAATCCCTCCAGGTCCCCACTATAATCTATGGTTCAAATGAAAGCAGCCTGTTCTTATTTATTATTTACTAACTTTCTGTAAATTTTGGTCCCACATTTAAAGGCAGGGTAAACATGCATTAAAATACATGCAGCGGTGGCACAGCATTAATGGTGGCCAGGGCTGTCTTTCTTGCCTCAGCCGGCTGCCCAGCCTCGTAGGTGGTAGCAATGGGGTCTGGTCTCAGCAGGCCCTAATGAGGCAGCTTTCACACTCACTGGCTGCCCAGCCTCCTGGCAGCAATAAGGGTTGGGTGTGCATGTGCCAGAGTGTGAAAAATGGTGTTAAGTCACTTTTTAAAGTGCCATTGTCACTTCAAACCGTCACTAAGTGAACTGTTATAAGGTGAGGACTACTGTACTTTATCCTTTTTTTCCTTTTTTTTTTTGAGGCCATCAAGTTTACATCAAGTTTTTGACACCTTGCTAGGTGACTTGAAAAGCCATTTTACGATACCTGGATTCCAGCTGCTTCCTCTGCAGGTATGTGGAATGGCGTGGGAACCACAGGGTTTGCAAAGTTAGGTGAGAAAGTTGGTTACAGCTTTTTAGGAAAGATAAAATAGTGCTTTATTGACCATTCTTTGTCCAGATTTTATATCAGTTGCATCTGCTAATACAGGCGTTCTGCTTCAGATTTCTCTGCTATTTTCAGTATCTGGTAAAATGAATAAGTACTTTTCCAACAACCTGTAAAATCCAAGACACTGCTTTCATTGTTTAATTTCCCCCTCCCAGATTGTTGATTCAGGGAATATCCATTTCTTTAGTGTTAACTAATAGTGTTAGTTATTTAGAGGTAGATTTATATTGGTTGCTTCATTTTTTAAATTTTTTTTTGTGTTTTTTAGACTCCAAGTCTAACCCACTGTAAGGACCCACCCCACTTTGCATCTTAAGAAGACAGAACTCTTGGAATGTTTCTTCCAACAGGCATCTTTATTAAGAGAAAATGGTTGCAGGCGTTCTAGACATGATCTCAGGCCCAAGCCCTACAGTTCAAGATTTTAAGGGGTCCCCAGTAGCCCCACTCCCCCATCATCTTCCCAGCGACAATCCCAGGCTCTACATTTCCACCCCCTTTTGCTCACTGCCGGTGGAAGGGAGACTTCAGAGAGGAACAGATCAAAGTTGACGGCCCCCATTCTTATGCTTAGTCCTTTTGGTGATATCCACATTCAAGTCCTTTGAAGTTGTACTGAAGGAAATGAGGGCCATAAAACCCTTTTGTTCACCCCTCTTCCCCTTCATCATATGACAGAATCCAGAGAGGGCAGAAATGGGGTTTTCCATAGTTGATAACTAGAGATGAAATATAATTGGATTCTGACATCCTGCTTCCTTAAAAATAAGATAGATCCACCTGAAAAAAAACAAAACAGGTATAAAACTTAGTCAGGCTTGTTAGGATACTCTGTGTGAAACTTTTTTAATAGCTTTGGGGCTCTGACATGACGTTTATGGACCCATTCGTTTTGTGAGGCAGGGAGGTGTTTCCAGGCAACTAGGTACTGAGTCGCTCCATGATATCTCCTAGAGTCTAGGATTTCCTTTATTTCAAAGTGTTGTTCGCCCTCCACCATGATTGGAGGTGGTGGTGGGAGAATTTTTGGCCGTAACGATGACTGATGCTCTCTTTTCAGCAAGCTGCAATGAAAAATTGGGTGTATTTTTCTGAGAGTTTTGGCTAATTCTAATTCTACTGTTACTGGGTTTATGATTCTTTTAATTGGAAAAGGCCCTATATATTTTGGTCCAAGTTTTTTGCAGGGTTGTTGGGACTTTAGGTATTTTGTAGATAAGTACACCATTTCTCCTATAATAAATGGTGTAGGCTCAACCCTTATTTTATCGGCTTGTGCTTTGTATGCCTGCCTAGCTTCACCTAGTGCTTTTCTAACTATTGGCCAGGTGTTTTGAAATTGTTCCATCCATTCTTTCAGTGATGGGATTGCCGGTTCATTTGGGTTAGTTCTGGCATGGGATTGAAACTTTGACCGGTGGCTATTTGAAAAGGAGTGTAACCTGTGCTGGAGTGGACTGCATTATTGTAGGCAACTTCTGCAAAAGGGAATACGTCCGCCCAATCGGATTGCTGGAAACTAAGAAAACATCTTAAATATTGCTCAAGTACTGAATTCAATTTTTCCGATTGACCATTTGACTGAGGGTGATGGCTAGATGTCAGTCCCTGAGTGGTTCCTAAGAGGGATAAAAATCCCTTCCAAAATGCAGACGTAAATTGCACTCCCCTATGAGAGATGATGTGTTGGGGTGCCCCGTGCAATCTGTAAATGTGCTGGACGAAGAGTTTCGCTAACGCTTTTGCGGTGGGAATCTTTTGGCAAGGGATAAAGTGCACCTGTTTGGAAAACAAGTCTGTGACCATCCAGACAACAGTATTCCCATTGCTTTCTGGTAATTCCACTATAAAATCCATGGCTATTTCCCTGTTTGTAATAATCCTGGCGATTTCCCTTGCAACCTCTTTGCAGTTGCACATTTTGGGCAGCTGGCCACATAGCTTTCTATGTCCTTTTTCATGGATGGCCACCAAAATTGCCGTTTAATTAAGTGTAATGTTTTTACAAATCCAAAATGCCCTGCTGATTTTGTGTCGTGGCAAAGCTGCATGAATGTGACTCTTCGGGTTGTTGGTATATATAACTTATCCCCCACCCAAGGCAGCCCATCTCTCATTGTGCACACAATTTTTGCATCTGCCAGGAAGTTCTTTCCCCCCAGCAAATGTTTGAGCTTAAATTGGAACTGGTGAAAATGCTGGGACCAGCGGGCTTGCTTGGGGTTGAGCTTTCTGGGTGTTTTCAGGGCTTCCAAAGGGATTTTGTTGCCTTCAAGGAACTGGCTCCACATGAGTAATGACCAACGTATCCCGTATGACTCTTTCTCCCATATGGGCCAGCGCTGTTCTGTTTCCGTGAGTTTCTTGGATGTATATGCACAGGGTTGCAATACCACTTCATCGTTTTCTTGTAATAGAACAGCCCCCACTGCCACATCACTTGCATCCACCTGTATTACAAAGGGCTTATCCATGTCTGGGTGCCTCAGTACTGGTTCGGCAGAAAAAAGTCTCTTTAATCTCTCAAACGCTGCTTGGCACTCCATTGTCCATGGTAGTGGCTGGCTAGGTTTTACTGAGGATGCTCCCTTCGTTTTTAGTAAGTTAGTGAGGGGCAGGGCTATCTGGGCAAATGAGGGGATGAATTGGTGGTAAAAGTTTGCAAAGCCCAGGAAACTTTGTAGTTGCTTTTTTGTGCGGGGTGGTGCCCAATCTAGTAATGCTCTGACCTTCCCAGGGTCCATTTCAATGCCCTGGGGGGATATGCGATAACCTAGGTAGTCTATCCTTTCCTGGTGGAATTCGCATTTCGAGAGTTTGGCATATAGGTGGGCAGCTCGCAGTTTCTTTAAAACCGCTCTGACTAGGTTGACATGTTCCTCTTTTGTTTTGGTGAAGATAAGAATGTCGTCAAGGTAAACAAGGACCCCCTTAAACAGGTGCTCCCTTAGAACGTCATTGATTAATTGTATAAATACTGCAGGGCCCCCTTGTAATCCAAATGGCAAGACTTTGAACTGATAGCACCCCATGGGGCAGTTAAATATGGTCTTCCATTCATCCCCTTCCTTAATCCTCACGTGATAGTAAGCTTCCCTTAGGTCTAGTTTAGAAAAAAAATTCCCTTTCGAGAGGTGTGACAACATGTCCTTCATGAGGGGCAGGGGGTATAGGTTGCTTTCACTGATTGTATTCAGGGCCCTATAATCCACGCATAAGAGCCATCCTTCTTCTCTCTAAAGAGGACCGGGGCAGCCACTTTAGGCTTGGCTGGCTCAATGAACCCCCTCTCTAGGTTTTTCTTTATGAATCTCTCCATTTCTTCCTTCTCCTTTGGGCTCATGGAGTATAATCTGGGCTTCGGGAGTTTTGCCCCAGGCTTGAATTCTATGGCACAGTCCGTGGGTCAGTGGGGGGGGGAGCTCATCCGCCTTCTCCTCACTGAAAACTTCAGCAAGGTCTCTGTATTCCTCTGGTATTTCTGGTAGTCCCTTTTCCTCTCCCATGGATGCTTTTTCTGCTCTTGATTCTGGTAGTCCCCCTTGGGATTTTAAGTCTATGGGGTCGTCTGAGGTGTCCACCGGTCCTGCGGTGTAGGCTGGAGTTCTTCCCCCCTGATGAGCGGAGGTGTGGGATTCCACCTCCTCCATCATTCTCATGGCAGGTTCTTTTGGCTTAGCTGGAGACATTCCGGAGTTGCTGATCGGCGATCTGTCTGGGTTGTGCTGGGAGGCTTTTGAGTGGCATACTACGCTCGATGCCCTTCTCTTCCACATTTGAAACACCCCATTTGCTTCTTGGCTGTGGCCAATGGTTTCACTGGTTCATGTGTCAACTCAGGTGGGGGGCGACTCCATTGTTTTCCTTGGCAGTGCCTCTTCAATATGTCAATCTCTGCTTCCTCTGCCAAGACATACCATTCCTCAAGTTGGTGTGGGTCCCCTCGGGGCAGGCAAGCATCATATAGGTCATAATTTAGTCCGTCTTTGAAATGGCTGTCTTCTGGCCAGTTCAGTTTGCTGGCAATGGCCCAGAATTCTTGCGTATATTCACCCACCGGGCGTTTGCCATGCCTCATTGTTTTTATCCTTTCACGGGCTTTGCGATCAGCCAGGGGGTCCTCAAATCACCTTCTCAGAGAGGACATGAAACAGTTGAAGTCGTTGAGCTCTGGGGCATTGGAGTCGTGCAAGTTCCCCACCCAATCTGCAGCTGGCCCATCCAGGGCAGATTTCATGATCCGGATACGGGCTTTGTCACTGGGGATGTCCCACCCGTATTCCTCCATGTAGCTGAGGATTTGGGTTAGGAAAAACCCCAAGCGTGTTGGCTCCCCCTTGAATTTCACGTCCAGCAGCAGGAGTCTTTGAATGGACTGGTGCCTTCGGTGGTAGTGTCTTCCATCCAGATCGCCATCTGTGGATTGGCGGGGAGTGGGGACTACTGGATCAGTAGATGTCCCCAGGGCTGCAGGTCCCACTTCCCCCTCAGTCTCTCTCCCTTTGTGGCTCCAGGAGCTGGGGCGGCCGTAGGGCTCAGAAGTCTCCTCTCCTAGGGAGCTGAGAGTTCTCTTCATCAAGTCGATAGCTTTCTCTAGGATCCAGTCCGAGTATGGTGCGTGCAAGGATTTCTCCATTTTCTGCTTCCATTCTGGTTGGCTGCCCCTCCCCCGTCTCAGGGTCACCTTTCTTGATTTCTTTTCCCATTCGCCTTTCTTTCCAATATCCATTGACCACCGAGGTTTGTGGTCCCGTGTCTCCACCACCTCTTCTCCTGAGGAATCTGACCTCTCAGATCCCGACATCTGGCAGGGTTTCAATTGGGGCAACGGCTCCCTTTCTGGGGAGTTTTCTCCTTTTCTTGCTCTGCCGTCTGACATGGTAATTTTTTGCAAAGTCCCCCGGCAAGGTTCTCCCTTTCAGGTGGACTACTTTTGCAGATCCTGTCTAATGTAAGGACCCACCCCACTTTGCATCTTAAGAAGACAGAACTCTTGGAATATTTCTTCCAACAGGCATCTTTATTAAGAGAAAATGCTTGCAGGCGTTCTAGACAGGATCTGGGACCCAAGCCCTACAGTTCAAAATTTTAAGGGGTCCCCAGTAGCCCCACCCCACCCCCCATCATCTTCCCAGCGAAAATCCCAGGCTCTACATTTCCACCGCCTTTTGCTCACTGCTGGTGGAAGGGAGACTTCAGAGAGGAACAGATCAAATCTGATGGCCCCCATTCTTATGTTTAGTCCTTTTGTGATATCCACATTCAAGTCCTTTGAAGTGTACTGAAGGAAGTGAGGGCCATAAAACCCCTTTGTTCACCCCCCTTCCCCTTCATCTTCCCCTTCATCGTATGACAGAATCCAGAGAGGGCAGAAATGGGGTTTTCCATAGTTGATAACTAGAGATGAAATATAATTGTATTCTGACACCCACCCAAAAATGGCTACAGCCAAAAAGCCAAAAACAGGTAGTGGAAGATTATTCCAAGAGGCCTGGACACAGTCATTTGGAGTGATTGAATGCAGAGGAAAAGCATTATGTGTTATATGCAACGTAACTGTTGTGTGTTGCACATCAAGTGTTAGACGGCACTTTGAAACCAACCACAAAAATGTTGCTGAACTTGGTGATAATGAAAGAAAAGAGTTTATTGAAGGGAAATTGAAGAGCTATCATTCCCAGCATCTTAGTTTTTCCAACTATCTTTCCAGAACAAATCATCTGACAGCTGCCAGTTTTAAAATTTCACTGTGCATAGCAAAACATGGTAAGCCCCTTTCTGATGGGGATGTTATCAAAATGGCTATGTTGTCTGCAAGTGATTCTATTTTTCATGATTTCCAAGACAAGGATAAAATTATTCAATGTATCTCTGAGATACTAGTAAGCAGAAACATAGAGATAGAGTACAGCGCATGGCACATGATGTTAGTCAGCAGCTCACCACTGACTTACAAAAGGTAGCCTGTTACTCCATGTGCGTGGACAAAAGCACAGATATCAATAACCATGCAAGGCTGGCAGTAATTTTGCATTATACTGTTGGTAACATCATGAGAGAAGAGCTGCTGAAACTGAAGACCAGAAAAGTTGGTTTCAATTACAAGTGATGGAGCACCTTCTATGGTGGGGGCAACATCTGGTTTCATACAGTTGTAATTCACTATTTTTGTGACGTCTTTGAGGACATTGTCAATTTTTTTTATTGCTTTCCTTGGCACAAAGAGCTTCCTGGTGAATGATGCAGTGGAATTGAATTACTTTATGTTTTCTTCAAGAAACAAAACATAAAGTAATTCAATTCCACTGCATCATTCACCAGGAAGCTCTTTGTGCCAAGGAAAGCAATAAAAAAATTGACAATGTCCTCAAAGACGTCACAAAAATAGTGAATTACATCATGGCTCATGCTCCTGTCTGCTCGGGTGTTTGCTTTCCACCCGGCTTCTCTGAAGCTTCCTCTTTAATTTACCAATCTCTCCGTCTCCCCTTTTCTCAAAGGTGGTTTTTTTCAAAAGGTAACTGGATTATGTTCTTTCTTGAGGAAGATTTTTTTTTCTTTGAAGAAGACGTTTTGCTTCTCATCCAAGAAGCTGATGAAGGTCAGAACTGATGAAGCTTCTTGGATGAGAAGCAAAACTTCTTTCTTCCTTAAAAAAAAAACATAGTTCAGTTGCCTTTTGACAAAAACACCTTTGAGACAACCATGACCTGGATGATTGAGAATCTCCCTAGACATTTCTCTCCTTCTTTCCTTTTACTCTTTGGAAACTGGGGAGGGACCTTTCTGAAATGCATCCCATACCTGCTCTCCTTCTTTAGGCTGAGAATTTTTTTTTTACATTCCTATTGTGCCATCTGAGGTTCTTCCTCCCGTTCCCCAAGGTCCTTCCCACATACCATTACACTAATTCTTTCTGTCTAATGTTAATTTTAAAGCCCACACAGACTCTTTTTGTTCCTTATACATTGGTGTCGATAAGCTGAACATATGGAAATAAAGAAAATTGAGAAATGAAATGTCCACACAGAATTTGGTCTTAACTGGATTGTACCATTTAGACCAGTGGTTCTCAACCTTTTTAATGCTGCGACCCCCAACCGGTCGTAAGTCGAGGACTACTCAACCGGTCGTAAGTCGAGGACTACTCAACTGGTGCAGCACCGTTTGCAGAATGGGACTTTTGGCGGGCTCAGCAGGGCAGAGACAGCCTGGACAATTCCTATTGGCTTTTGAAAGCCAATAGAATTAGACTCTATTCAAGAGAGTCTATTCTATTGGCTTTCAAAAGCCAATAGAATAAAAGGGAGTAGCACAGCTAAGGAAAAGGGGGAAAAATGGCAGACTGTGTTGTTTGGCGACCCCTGTGAAATGGTCGTTCGACCCCAAATGGGGTCCCGACTCACAGGTTGAGAACCACTGATTTAGACAAACTGAATTAGACTTGTGTGTTCCAAATGGTGTAACATGCCAATCTCAGCAATAGGTGGCGCTGTAAAATCTCTTATATACCTGCCTCCTATTTTAAGAAATCAAGACTGTGGAATTTACAACTTCGGAGCTTCACTACCAAATCCTTTGTGTCTTCAGCAATTCACTTATATAGTCCAAGAAATGTTGTGGAGAAAGAAATCTTCTTAGGAAGCACTTTGCACTGCTGTGAACATGCAGGAGATCAAAGAACCATGAACAGATTTCTTGGACATGTCATATGTTGAGAAAAGCAAATAAAAATTCCTACCCATCTATTTAAAAAAAAAAAAAGTAAGAAGATTCTGAACCTGCCAAACCTGGACTGCCAAAGCAGAGGATCAGATTCTAAGTGATTTGCTCATTCTAAACAGGCCAGAGTTTCTGAACTTTGATCCCAAATGAAAAGAATGACTTCATCAGGAATTAGAGATTTAAAACATAAAACCTCAAGGAACCATGGTTATCCAAGACGAGCAAAAGAAAAGAGAGTCTGCCCCAGATAAACAAATATTTAGTCTTGATATCCACACATAGAATGAAGACAGATGGGCAACTGCAATAATCAGCTTCCATCTTTAGGCATTCCTAGTCAAACACCACAAAAAGACTTCACACATACAACTTTATATACAAACATTTCTTACAAGTGTTGAATGAACATCTGTAGTCAGGAATCAGAGTGTGACATCCAATTCCCCAAGCACATTGATTTGACATGAATCAATATTTGGAAACAGAAACAGTAGATCATGTTGCACGAAATCCATAAGGTTTCTTTAATGAAGATGAAAGGGCCTTGTAAAGACCCACCCCACTTTGCATTTTAAGAAGACAGAACTCTTGGAATAATTCTTCCAACAGGAATCCTTTATCAAGAGAAAATGGTTGCAAGAGTTCTAGACAGGACTTGGGGTCCAAGCTCTCCCATTCAAGGTTTTAAGGGGTTCCCCAGTAGTCCCACCCAATCACCCCCCTCTTCCAGCGACAGTTTCAGGCATCACAATCCCACCCCCTTTTCCTTTCTGCCGGCTGGATGGAGACTTCAAAGAAAACTACATGAAAGACAACAGCTCCATTCTTATGGTTAGCTCTTTTGGCAATACACACAATCAGCTGCTTTGAAGTGTACCGAAGGAAGTGAGGGCCATAAAGCCCCTCATTGTATGGCAGAATTCATAGAAGGCAGAAATGGGGTTTTTTATAATTGATAACTAGAGATGAAATATAATTGGATTCTGACAGGCTTTCTGTTTGAGCTAACTTTTTTTTCCTGCACCAGAAACAGTCACAACAACAACAACAAAACAATAGCAATAACAGGTATCTTTGTAAAGATGTTAAGGACCTGAAAGGAACCTTTAATTTAGTATTCCAAGCTCTTTCCCACAAGAGAGATTTTTTTTCTATCATTGACTTATGACTCTCCCCAAAGAATATCTGACTTTGGCAACTGGTATATTTAGCTTCTAGCCCACCTGTGAGTGAAATTCAAGGTGGTGAAGTTCAACTATATTTAGCTAACTTTAAATCCTCCCAAGAATGAAATGCTCATAGAAAAGGGCATTTATGCCTAAAACCTATATGCCCTGAAGGGCTCCTCACTTTCAGCCAACTCCCTTCTTAACCAGTAGAGTATCACAGCTTGATGAAGTTGTTGACAGCATCCCACAAAGCTGAGGTGTACCAATTCCCCAAACTATATGAAGGCTCACAATCAGGAAGAAACATATGGAAGAAGGTAATCTTTGTTCTTCCTGAAGCACTTTATGAGGAGACATTTCATCAAAAGCTTGTTACCCTAAATTGTAACTAAGCATCATTTAGGCAACTGAGAAGCAGAAGAGCAGTTGGGGGAAACAGGCAAAAGAAAAGGAATGAAAGCATTTGTTCAAGGATAAATTTATATTCCTCTTGGATGTTAGTACTCAACTGCAGGCCTCAGGCTTGTTAGATGTGGTGCACATAAAGCTCGGAACTCTACCCATTTTTCCTAGTAGCTAATAAGAGTGGGAAAGCAACTATCTCTAACTTGCTAAGAGGAGATGAGGCCCCTAGGATGGAAGAATAGGTTCTTTGGAGACCACAGTTAGTTGCCATCAGACATGTCAGGAGCATTAAGTTTCCACACTTCCCATTTGCCCTGCAGTTAAATGGTTGAAATCTTGTATGACGACATGAGATGTTATTATGGTTCTTTGCACAGTTAGTCAGATGTTCAGATTTGACATTTTTGTCCACCCATTGAGTCCTTCTCAAGAACCTGGGATAAGTAGAAGTGGATGTTTAATGGTGTTACAGAAATCATCACAGGATATAAACTGTTCTGAGTAAAGCTGCCTTTTGCAATTGGTTGATGGTGAATGTGTCAATGCCAATGGTGTTCAAGTGGTGCTATTTGAACTATTAGATTTCTAATAACTATGCCAAATCTCCTTAGACTTTAACCATTTTTTTAAAATCATCCAAGTACTGCCCAAATTTACAGAACTTTGAGGATCACCAGTGCTCCTGAAAACACAGGCTGCAAACAAGAGAGACAAGGGAGAGCTACGTTCATGTAATGACTGCAACAAGCACAAGACAAGAAGAAAACAAAATCAAGCTTCTTGATAATCTCACCTTGTTGATCTCTGGGGATCGCACCCTGGCTCCTTCCCCTTCACTGAATGCTCTGTTGATGGCAAACTGTATAGCCAGGCCTGTCATGGTCCCAGTGGAGAGAGGTTCGATCTTGCGAACTGCTTGTAACAGGCTGGTCTTTGTTTGATGGGTTCTTAAGGACAATTCATTCTTGACAGCACTGGCATAGTTGATGACTCCAACTCGGGTTGTATTAGGACCTACATCAAGTGCCTCAATGACCTGAGACACAAAAATCTTGACTTTGTTAAATTCATTCGATCGCACACTTCGGGAGCTGTCAACAATGAACACCAGATCTGTAGGTCTCATCCTGCACTGGGCACCTATTTGGGAGAAGGGAACAGCTTTTTTTTTTTTTAAAAAAAAATAGAAATATGACAGAAGTAGGTCCCACTGAATTCATTTGGAATTACTCTCAGCTAGATGGAGATAGAATTCCAGCCTTCCAGAGGTGCTTTTTCCAAAAGGCAGCTGGACTTTCTTGGGTTTGGGGGTTGTTGGGTTTTTTTGCCTTTGAAAATGTTTCCCTTCTCATCCAAGAAGTTTCTGCAGTTCTTCTGAAACAATTTCAAACAAAAAAAACCAAGAAAGTCCAGATGCCTTTTGGAAAAGCACCTTTAGGACAACCATAATCTGGATGATTGAGAATCTCCACAGAAAATTCATCCTTAATTATCTATTCCCATATGAAAACTATACAGTTTCTTCCAATGATTGCTCCTTTTATGCTACAATCTTATGACCTATAGTGTAGACTATTTCATACATTATATTTTCCCCTTTGAAGTTAGTACTGGAATTCTCTCGGGAGGGATAAATCCCGGAATTTGTTTCTCCTCCTCATTCCTCATCAGTCTCTATTGCTGACTTTGGTCAATAGTGGGAAATTCAGATGTTGAAACATCTTAAAATGTGATGTGTGAACATGGAGCTGTTGGCAGAACAAGAGGTGGTTTTCCCAAACTATCCAAGATTCCTACCATACCCCAAATAGGGAAGATATATGTAAACCCTCAACCTAATCTAATTCCCCTTCCCATTTTTCTACTGATGATCTGCATGTCAGATGATGTCAGTAACAGAATGTTTTTCTTTAGGACTATATTCCCTCCAAAATAACAAAACTACTGGGGTAAATATTTTAAACCTTTTTGAATATTCAGCATTCAACACTGTTACACATAAATCCTTGACCAAGTTTTAAGATGGGTTGAAGGTTTTTGGCTTAACTGGAAGCATTTCACTCTAATAGGACTTGAAATGTTAAATAGGATTACTTTTCTGAGATTTACATTAACGATGGAGGCTCTGCCTTTGTTCTGATTTGTCTTCAGGTTTGATCAGCAGTCATTATAAATAAAGCCAAAAGGAAATAATGACACAATCTTTGTCCTTACATTGGTGACTTCTAGAGAAAAACAAAAACAAAACTAACATTGTATTTTTGCCTCTTTCACACCCATTCTCCAAAAATCCCAGAAATTTACACCCAGCAGCCTAAACAATCAAGGATGAGCCAATGGGTGGGGGCTATTTTGGCTCAGAGATTGCTTATTTATTTATCTATCAAATTTATAGAGCCACCCATCTCAAAAGAAACGAACCTGTAATGACCCACCCCACTTTGCATCTTAAGAAGACAGAACTCTTGGAATAGTTCTTCCAACAGGCATCCTTTATTAAGAGAAAATGGTTGCAGGCATTCTAGACAGGATTTGGGGTCCAAGCTCTCCCATTCAAGGTTTTAAGTGGTTCCCCAATAGCCCCACCCAATCACCCCCATCTTCCAGCAACAGTCTCAGGCATTACCTTCCCACCCCCTTTTCCTTACTGCCGGCGGGAGGGAGACTTCGGAGAGGAGTACATGAAAGGTAATAGCCCCATTGTTATGGATAGTCCTTTTGGTGATATCCACATCCAGTCCCTTTGGAGTGTACTGAAGGAAGTGAGGGCCATAAAGCCCCTTTGTTCACCCCCTTCCCTTCATCGTATGACAGAATCCAGAGAAGGCAGAAATGGGGTTTTCCATGGTTGATAACTAGAGATGAAATATAATTGGATTCTGACAGAGCCTTTACAAAAACCAAACAGCAAAAAGAGGTATAAATATATCAAATGCAGTCTTATTACATACATACATACATACACTCATTATATATATGTTTATTTTATTTATGTGTGTGTGTGTTTGTGTGTATGCATGTATGTATATAAAGAGAGAGTTTATACTGAATCCTCTTGGAAACCAAGGGAAATGTTGAAATATTGACAAATCCATCATGCCTTTACATTGCAGTAAAGTATCATACTTTTTGTTCCATTCTGTGATTCCCTGGAGAGTATAAGCAAATACAGTAACTGCCTGAAATCTTCTGCCCAAAGAGTGTGGTAGAATAGCTAACTTCAAGGTCAAAAGAAAATTTGATCTTAAAAAGCAAGAAAAGTGTGACAGTCAAAGTAATTCCATTATGTCTTCTGAAAAACCAGCTCCCTATGCTTTTCCTCCAACTGTCACTGAACTGATCATTTTCATTTCAGCAAGACATAATAAAAACTATCATTTTAACCATCAGTTTCTGAATTTGTCTGGTTTCTTCTTTTCTTTCAGTCTCTTTTTCTTGTGTATTTAGAATTTGAGATTGCAAGCCCAAGAGCTGGAAAATATTCAGGGCTGTAACTGATGAATACAGTAACCCTGAAAACATGCTAAAAAGAGAGAAATAACTGCAGTGCCTAATAGCTATTGATAGATCTTTAAGATTATGATTTTCTTCTGCATTTGTAGAAAAGGAAACTAAAAATGCATCAGTATGTAAAGAAATACTTTTATCTATTGTAGCTTGATCTACATTGAGACCTTCAAATCTTATCACTTTGTTGTTTGTATGTACCTTACTGTTTGTATGTACACTGAGACTTATCACTTTGTTGCTTATATGTACACTGAGGGCTTATTCACCAGAGACAAATTCCTTGTGTATCTAATCACACTTGGCCCATAAACAATTCTATTCTGTTCTGTTCTGTTCTATTCTAAATCTTCAATCAGACCTTGGATCAGCTACCCTCAAAAAGAATCTGTCCAACCTGTTTTGCACTAAAGGCTTCCTAGTACAAGGAGTTCCACAGATTAAATAATGACATAGTTTTCTATTCTCCTGACTCCTTCCTTCTTATTCCATTGATAAACCTTTTCATTATATCTCCTTAGGTCCAATAATTGAAAGTAGATTTTATTTGAGAAGACAGGCAGCTATCCCCTAGTCACAGGAGCAAAAATACAGAGAAGATTAAATAGGACCTTGGTAGCTTGGGCAGAGTCCTAGGAAACTCATTTCACTGACCTCCACCATGACATTGTAGATTCTCTCCCAGTTATCCTATGGGAATCTCAGGCTGCAACTTGCTTTCCAGAAGCAGAGTAAGGTTGCAATCCCCCAGCCAGAAAAGACGCCAGGATCAAATGTCAAATCCCAGGGTTTCATGAGATTATTTCTTTCCAAAGGAAGCTCTGCAGCCAAGTTATTGGAGACTGGAGAGAGTGTAGTGCATGTTCAGTTTCTAAGTAGTCTACTTAGGCACCCAGTTCCTTCCTGAACTCAAAGAACTGATTGAGAACAGAAGCTCTTGGACAGGGATTATAAAGCTGGCATTCAAGTTAATGTTGCAGCATTCAAAAAAAAATAATCTTGATGCTAGGTTAGTGGTGAAGATGGGGAATCCAAAATTAAGACCGAAACATCAGCTGGGAAGAAAACTTTATAGTGTGATAGCCTCAGGAAAGGGAAAGGATCCATCATATAAATATTTAAGCCATAAAAATTCACACAGCTGCCTCTTTCTGGGTTTCCTTTCTGCATGACTGCTCTAACCTGGCAAAGTTTTGCAAAAGCTAACCAACATCATCTATGACTCACCTCTCCGCTGAGGAGGGTCCCCATCAACAGAACCCTGGTTCTGGAAAAGAAGCAGGAGCCAGAATAGGGAGGCAGATAGGAGCACCATTATGGCTGCTAGGATGGAAGCAAAATGGGATTGTCTCAGTGATGGCTTTGAGGTACTGTATTAAGGGGCCTTTCCCCAGGAAGGCAGGGGGCCAAACTTTAAGATGCATGAATGATGGGGAGTGGGAGGGAGGAGATGGAAAGGATGTGTGGAAGGATGGCAATTGACAAGGAAAGGTCCCAAGGCCTTTTCCAGTACCTGAAATTACCACAACGGCTTCATTGCTAAGCTAGGAAGTGGGAGGTTATAAAAAAGACCAGCGACAGGCTCTGAATGCAGGGAATTTGAGCCCTGAACAGTGAAAGCAGTCAACTAAAGCTGAAGAAAAGGGTTTATCTGCCAATCACCAACTTTAATCTGGTCTAGGGTCTGCCGCAGTAAGTAAACTGCTTCTACTGTCTTGGGCCAATGGCCTTTTCTAAGTTCTGGAACACTGAGGACCAATGCAGGACTCCATAAATAACTACATAAGTACATGGAACATTTCTCAAAAAGGTATTAGGAAACAGTAACACTCCTATTCATTTTTGCTAATATGCCTGGTGGGGTTTTTTTTAGCATTGATTTGAAAGGTAGAGAACTGAAAGTCATAGAGGAGATATAAAACTGAAAATTCAAAACTAAAAGATGAATTTTACATTTTAATGCAGTTCTCAATCAGAACATTCCTCTTGATGGTTAGTGAAGAAATACAGCAATAGAAAATTAAAAGGAAATGCATTGGCTAGAGAGGTGCCTTTTTATTCCATAGTAATATCAACAAAATTTCTCTTGGTTGATGACTTTCTCAGGTGAATCAGCATAGGGTGAGCAGCTGAGTTAAATGCTTGCCAATAATTCTGATGATTTAGAATAGTTTTATGCATGTGCACTTTTTAAAAATTGCTTTGGAGAAAAACAATTTTTTGGACATATCAAATTTAATGTTTCAAACCAAGTTAAATTTTTGAACCTAGGTCGATCTTTTTCATTGCTAATATCAAACTTTTTACAGTTTAGGATATTACACCCTTCACAAATATTAGGCATGGAAATATGTAAAATATGTAACCCAAGACGTAGTTCTGTGTGAGGTGGCCACATTTTTTTCTCTCACACATATATACACATATCCCTATATGTTAATTGCAGGCTGGGGTCTCCAGACGTTTTTCAAGAGTAAGACTCTCTCTTGGTGTTAACACCAGCACTGTGCTGAAAAGGTCCTGAAGAGGTTTTCACTGAATATCTCTTTTGGGGATTGAATAGAAGCATGAGAAGTCAGAGAATCTATAAGCCACTCAAACACCATTTTTCAGCCTTGCCAACTTGAAGATGTGTGGACTCAATAATAATAATAATAAAGTTGGAAGGGACTTCAACATTCCAGCATGGGGGATTCTGGAAGTTGAAGTCCACATGTCTTAAAACTGCGAACCATGAGAAGCATTGCTTAGATGTCCCTACCCTTGAGAAAAGGCTGGAGGCTCTTCAATTTATTTGTAAATTTTAGCAAAATCATCTAACCCAAGGCTTTTCAACCTTTTCACCCATTGTACCACTTTTAGGATATGGCAATATCCGAGTACCACCAGTCACCTAGCAAGGTGTCAAAAACTTGATGACCAAAAAAAAAAGGAAAAAAGTGATAAAGTACAGGTAGTCCTCGACTTACAACATTTTGCTTAGTGACTGTTCAAAGTTACAATGGCACTGAAAAAAGTGCCCCCCAAGCCACAGCTGAGCAAGACACCTGCCTGTCCACCCGGCGGCGCTCTTCCTCCTGTCAGAGGTTTTCATTGTTGTGAGCAGCAGGGATGGGGTGGGGTGCTGTTTGGTTTTTATTCCACCCATCTGCTGGGTGGTTGCAGCAGGTTTTGGTCACTTCACATGACCCTGGGACACTGTGACCATCATAAATATGAATCAGTTGCCAAGCATCTGAATGTAAATCACAAGACCCTGGAGATGCTGCAACATTCCAGCTGATCGGCGCTTCTTCTGGGCTCAGCAGAAGTGCCAGGATCAGTGCCGAGCTCCAGCTGGAGCCTGTCATTGATCCTGGTGCTTCCGCTGAGCCCTGACAGCCCTGAAGCTCCATCCATCTCTTGCTCAGACTTGTGCGATGCTGCCTCCGGTTCAGCTCATTCCCCTCCCCCACTACCACTTTTCTAGGATGGTCGCATATCACCTGCCAGGTGCCAATGTACCACAGGTGGTACCCATACCACTGGTTGAAAAGCCCCGATCTAACCTTCTATCTTTGCCCACAGATTTGCCCACCCCTCCAAAAAACCTTCCAACCTGTATGTAATATATATGGATACATCCTATGTGCAGATCTCTACATTTTATAGGAAAACGTATATTTGAACTACCTCTAGATAACACAAATTTTATTCCAGTTAATTTAAAATATCCCTATGTAAACATCTCACAGCAACTTTAAACATCCCAGTGCCTCTCTCCCAAAACTGTTTTTTTTTCCACGCATTGCCCTGTATATAAAGCTCTTTTGGTATAGACAAGCCCATATAGTCATGAATGGGATACATTCAGCCTCCAGTAAATGAACTCTCTATGGCTGTTCTTACTGTGAAAAAAAAAAAGTCTGAATTTTCTCTCTGTCATTTTTCTGTTAATGGCCATAGAAAGATAAATACATTGCTTGGAATTTCTTTTAGAAACTGTGGTATATAAGGAACATTAACATTTTAAAAACACAGCAAGGCAGCTTCAGATTTTGTGCATCAGTATTTATAGATATCTGCAAGGTAAAGAGGCAGCAAGCATGTTTAGTATCAAAATATAAATCATTTTCCTCTGAACTTCAAAGAGCAAGATCCTAGCATCTTATTTACCCAAAGGAAAAAAATGAATTCCTGGATTCTTCTCATGTCCATTTATAACCAAATGTATGAACTTTGAAGACAGCATTAAAAAAATACAAGTCACACCATTCATTTATAATTTAAAAGCAACCTCCTATGCTTTTCAATTTAGCACCTGCGTTCATTGGAGTTTGTTGTTCTGCCAGTGAACTAAAGTTTGCTTTTAGAGGCCTGGATCCTTCTTTCTTGACTTCTGAGCCTAACCAGCTGGCTTAATAGACAGAAGGCCTTTTCTGCAATGACATCAAAATCTAGTACAGTGTTCAAAATAGCAGAGGAAGAAACAGACCTAGAAAAGCAGGCACAGAGCTTAGTCAAAGGAAGAATGAGATCTAGGAGTTCAAGGGAACAAGTAGTAGCAATCCTGGATGCACAAGTGATAGGAAAGGCCATCATCAACATTAGTTTAAGAAGTTGATTCTCTTCTGCTCGAGATCTTTAGGCTGAACCCAACTGGAACTTCTTAAGAAAGCGTGGTCTCAAGGAACTCAGCCTTGAAGCCTAGACCATTTTATTTGTTGCTCTAAACTCAGCAACAAGCCTATTCTCACTAGCTTGAAGGTTGTGAGAGATCTGCTAAATTGCAGATCCAAAAGAAAGAGCTGCTTTGGAGACAAGTCCCTGCTCAGATCTCCTTTGGTTCTTTCTCCAATGTTTCTATCTCTTCCACCTTTCATATGAATTCAAACAGGCTATGACACACACTATGCATGTGAAACACTTTTCCCTCCCCAGGACAACTGTAAGCAGATGTGATAGCCAATTTCCAGGTTGATAAGGGTTCAGTTTAAGTTTTATATTCAGCCCTATTAAGAATTAAGAGGACTTGCCAATTCATCAAAAGCCATTCATTTGTTAGAATTCTTGTAACCCTATATTTTCTTCTGAGTAAATCTAGTGAAATAATCTCCATAATTCAAGTTCCTGATGTGCATTTTTGTGCATTTGTCTCAGTATGGATTTAATATAACAAACCCTGCAGAACACCAACAGAATTACACTATAGTCCCAAACTCAGACTAGGAACACAAGAAGATGAAGGATTAAACATATCTTGCTGGCTTCTCCTTCCCAACTCCCAATCTTTTGTCCTCATAACCCAGGACAACAAGAGCAAAGTCAATATGAAATTATGCCAAAGCCAAGTAAATGAGCTTTGAATTGCTATTTTCACACCACATGCTAACCATGTCATATAAATAATCCATATTCTGTGTTTGCACAATACTCTGAACCATAAATTAACCCGACCCATAAATTAACTCAATTTCACAGCATCCTAAGCAACAACAACAAATGTATCGGGTTTAATGTGTACCAATACATCAACACTTGGATTTGTTAAGTGTGTTTTGCAAACAGAACTAAAAAGTAGCAATTATGGGAAACACTTTCCTGGTATAATTTATATTCCAAGAATGTCAAGTACTTATTATAACATACAAGTCTTTATTGTAATGCACTGGTTGTTAGGGCTTAATAGAGAACTGCAAATATGTGGCCTTGAAATCCTGCTTAGTGAAGCAGAATGGTTCCGCTATTTTGAATGCCAGAATCCAAGGAGTGACAAATAGTGGCAAGTTATGGGAGGCCTGAATTATGCGCACCGTATGGCCCTAAGTCATCAATATTGTCTTGGAGATTGTGCTGTCTATAGAAGAGTTCTGAGCCTCCATTTCATACTCCAGAAAATTGGATGGGCCTACCTTGTCCTCCTTTCAGCCAGGCACACAATTTATTTGGAAGGCAAATGAATACTCAGCCTTGCAGAAAAGAGCTGAAGCTTTCATAGCTTTGTGCCAAACCATACATTTTCTGACATATTAATTGGATTTGATGTATCTTGTCCTCCTTCCAACCACAGAAAAACAACCTTGGGTAAATAGGAACACATCCCAAATGGTGCTGAAGCAACCAAAGTTTATGTCCCACCAACAAACAAGGATGAAAATAAACAGGGATGATAGGACCTGCCCAGGAATATCTGTGAGCTATCAATTCCCCCTCTCTTATATTTTTTCTTAGGAGCATATTCCAATTAGTTATTTTTTTTTCTCCAATCCAATCATGTCTGCTCTGACTGACTATATTAATCCAGGATTTTAGGCAAAGCAATGGTTTTAATTTGGCACCTTCTGCTTGATCCTTCTAATGAAATCTTCTGATCTAACTTGACCTCTTCTGAAGGGCTCTGCCATAGAGCTCTTTCGCTTTAGACTGGACAATAAATAATGAAACCAGTGGGACATTATTGGAATGGTGTCCAAATTAATCAAGGGGAAGGGTACTTTCCCCCTATAAAAACTGATGAAACATGAATTGATATTTATGCCCTTGTTCTTCAAGGGTTTGAACTGACATGAGGATAATACCCATCCTAAAGGCTTTACTGAATTTACAAAAGACAAACCCGATGTCGTGGTAATTTCATAACACCCCATTACTTTGAATTAAGGGATACACCGATAATGCCTTGGATTATTTCAAGGGGATAAATGCTCATTTCTCATTGCCAAAACTCTTGTCTCCATCTGCTGGAATAATTTCACAACACCCTGGAATTGAATCATCTGATCACGTAGATTAAGGATGCTTTCAGCAAGAGAATCCAGCCTTCTACTGCCTGTCTCCAAGTCAGGTCAATAAACAAAACCTCCATGCCAGTTTTCTCTTATTTGTGGCTAGTCCCATAACAAACACCAAACTTCTATTTCTGTTGTCTACTGGGTGAAACAAGCACACTTGACTGATTATGTGCCAGATGTAGAAATTCATAAACATGCTAATCAGGTGCCTGAAGAATCATCCTATACTTATTTATCAGAATTATCAATATTCCCAAACATCAAAATGATTTGTGTCCAAAGCTTGGCAATCACATATAATCATAACAAATGAGCCAGCAACTGCCCATTCATCACATCCTAAATCAGTGGTTCTCAACCTGTGGGTCGGGACCCCATTTGGGGTCGAACGACCATTTCACGGGGGTTGCCAAACAATGCAGTCCGCCATTTTTCCCCCCTTTTCCTTAGCTGTGCCACTTCCTTTTATTCTATTGGCTTTTGAAAGCCAATAGAATAGACTCTCTTGAATAGAGTTTCATTCTATTGGCTTTCAAAAGCCAATAGGAATTGTCCAGGCTGTCTCTGCCCTGCTGAGCCCCCCAAAAGTCCCAGTCTGCAAACGGTGCTGCACCAGTTGAGTAGTCCTCAACTTATGACCAGTTGAGTAGTCCTCAACTTACGACCGGTTGGGGGTCGCAGCATTAAAAAGGTTGAGAAACACTGTCCTAAATCCACCACCTGAGGTGACCCCCTCACCCTGCCTAATGGTAGAGCTCAATCAACAAGCCAGGATAGATGGAAGCGGTCAGTGTGTGCATGTGAACATTCTTGAAAGCAGGAATCTGAGTGAAACAATGATTGTTGAAGCAAGCTTTGTAACTATATCTGAAAGAGGTTTGGTTGTTGTTATAGGACATACATTACTACCTACTGGAATGAAAGTCAAAGGATGTGTTCTATATGCATAGCTGGCAAGAAAGGATGAAGAAGATTAGCAATCTTATTGACAAAGTAATAGGCAAAGAGGAAACACAATGTAAACCAATAAAGGAGAATATTTGTAGCTCAAGATTGAAACGAGAGGCCCTCGGTACTCTCTGAGTTTGATGGTTTTCTTGCAGATGTTTCATGACCCATCTAGGTCATGAAACATCAACTAGGGAACATCATCAGTCCTAGAAGGAAGTGGGGTTTGTGGAGAAGAGGAGGAGGAGCAGGAGGAGGAGCAGGAGGAGCAGGAGGAGGAGGAGGACTGTGAGGTCCTTGGTGCTCTCTGAGCTTTCTTGCAGACATTTCATGACCCAACTAGGTAATGTACTCAGTGCACTGATGATGTTACCTAGTTCAGGTCATGAAACATGTGCAAGAAAACAACAAAGTTGGAAAGCACCAAGGACTCCTCACAGTATCTATCTACACCCTATTGGGCCCCTTGAAGTCAGTAGATAATGAAGTGAAGAACCAACAATGTCATTGAATTTAACAAATGCAGTAACAAAGCTGCTTATCTGGAAATGCTCATTTCTAATAGATGTTCAACAGTTCTTTTGTGTCCTGAGCCTGCAAGAGCTGAAAGCAGGCTCAGAATTGTTGCAATTGGTCCCCGGCAATCCAAAAGCTGCCCAGGACCAGACAGAATGGCGCCAGCCTTGTACACATGCACAAGGCATGAAAATGGTCAATTCCTATTGGTTCACACTGTCAGGGTTTCAGGCACTATAAAAGACCTGCGTGCCTTTTGCTGTTTGCTTGGTTGTAGGAGAGAGAAATAAAGAGCTTGTTGTTTTCACCATGTGTCTTCATCAATTGCCAATGAACCGAAAACACAACACTGGCGATGAAGGTGGGATCCCTGCAAGCAAGGAAAAGGATTAGGACTCACCAAGGAAGTCCTGATGATCGGGAAGATGGCATCCTGCATTCGCGACTCAGCCTGCGTCGCTGGAGGTGAGCTTGGCAAAAGGACCCTTTCCCAAATCTTAGCTTGCAGAGGAGGCAATTAGCGAAGACCATCAAGCTTACAATGTCAAAGATTGGCCGTTTGACTGATTTTGATGTCTCCCACCCAGAGAGATGGAATTTATACGTAGCACAGGTAGAGAACTACTTTAGAGTAAACCAAATAAGAGAAGATGGCCTGAAGGCAGCAACTCTTTTGTGTGCCTGTGGACAGGAAGCTTTTGACATCGCGGAAAATCTGGTGGCCCCTGCACTTCTGGAATCAGTATCGTATGCTGACTTGAAGAAGACGTTGAAGGAACATTTCCAGCCGAAATTATCAGTTATCGCTTGGAGGCACGCGTTCAAGCAGAGAGACCAGAGGCCGGGTAAATCTGCTGCAGACTTTATTGCTGCCTTAAGACAAGTGGCCAGGCCTTGTGAGTTCAAGGATCTGGAAGACAGGCTGCTCAATCGCTTCGTGTGTGGCTTACGAAGCAGAGACCTACAACAAAAGATCTTTGCAAAAGAAGATGTCTCCTTCCAAGATGCGTTAAGAGAGATGGCAGCTGAAGAAGGAGCAGGCGGCACTGTGAAGGCTTTGCGGCTTGCCAGGAATTCTCCAGCCACCGCTACTGTCCATCAAGAAGAATCCAAAGCGGATCCTGAAGAGGAGGTGGACAGACTGCACCAGCCAGCAGAAAGAAGGCCGAAGGGGCATCCAGACAAGGCCCCAGCATCTCTTCAGTGCTTCAGGTGTGGAGGACACCACAAGCAAGCTGACTGCAGGTTTCGCTCCACCTTTTGCCAGGCATGTGGCAGGCAAGGCCACATTGCCTCCATCCATTTGGGTTGCCAGAAGGTCCAACCTCGGGAAGAATTGCTTCAGAAAGGTACCAGGGTCCCCAGCCAACACGGGGGAGGGGTTCTGTGCATCGCACAGGAGTATTCTAAGGACAAGGACACACAAGCCCCTTAAGAAAAAACTTTGCATTAACGTGAACCTGCAAAGGGTTCCCTTATTAATGGAGCTGGACACAGGGTCCGCTCTATCAATCATTTCAATGGACACCTTTAAAAGGATTTGCAGCAGTAGTGGCCTTCGAGTTAAACTCAGGCCATCGAATCTAAAACTCACTGATTTTCAAAATTCTAAAGTCTGTGTAAAAGGAGAGGCCATGCTCAAGGTACAGCATAAGGATTTCGTAGGTTTCCTAGATGTGGTGGTAGTTGGGGGTGAACGTACGAGTCTTATTGGACTCGATTGGTTCGAGGCTATGGGAATCCAAGTAACTGGGCTGCACAACTTGCAAACGTTGGGCCTTGCAGAGATTTGCAAGGAGTTTGCGGATGTGTTTAGTTCAGAGCTAGGATCCTACAAAGGGCCTCCTATTGCCCTACGGTTAGACCCAACTATCATGCCCATTAGGGTCAAGCCTAGAAGGGTGCCTTTTGCCCTCAAAAGTAAGATAGATGCTGAGCTGGACAAATTGCTCCAGCAGGGCATTTTAGAACCTGTAGATTCTAGTCCATGGGAAACCCCCATAGTAAGGCTAATGGGGAAGTCCGTATATGTGCAGACTATAAGTGCACACTGAATGGGAGGAGGAGTGAACGTCTCGGCGGCATGACGTATTCCTTGGGGGCTCCCTAAGAATCATCATTTTCCAGCTCTTTGGGGAGGTCTGCCTAGTCCTAGACAGACCAGATTTGTCCTGTAGGGACAGTGATAGTTTGGCAGCACAGGAGGGATCGCAATCTCCTGGAGAGCTAAACGGAAGCTTCCCAGACCAGCAGCTGTCAGACAGCCATTGCAAGCTGTCACAAGCCGGGTGTTTGCTTCCAAGAATCAAAAAGAAAATTGGAGAATCGCCTGGGTGAGCTGATTAAGAGATTGTTAAAAGGAGGAAAACTTTCTCTCTTAAATGCTGGAAATGCTGAGAGGTGGAATAAGAAGAATTTGAAGGCGTAGAGAAAAGTGGGGGGAGTGGACCCTTAAGCTGCTCCTATTCCTCCTCTGGAATTTCAGCAGTGAAAAAAGCGGAAGGCAATAAATCAATAAATCAATGTAAAGACTGTGGAATTTAAAAAGACTACTGAAAACAATTGGACTAATAGAACTGATTTGAGAATAAATAACTGTTGGAGGCCTAGATTGTTTGCTTTTTCCTTTAAGTGGGTTGCTTCTTTTTCTTCAGCTTCCTTCTTCTAAAGCAGAAGACTAAGTGACCTTGAACAACATCTGCTGGGCTCAGTGATAAGAAGTGAGATATTAATTGCATTTAACACAGAAACTGTTTCTTGTTTTGGAGAACAGTGGACTGCCTTATGGAGGTTTTATTTTCGATCTCCTCCTTTTTTTCGGATTAAGGCACAAAGAGCCTGAAATAAAGAAGTGTAAATTGTACTTTTTCCTGCCCTTGGATTTTTGAGGTGGGATTTTTCTCCTATTTTTGTTTCTTCCCTCCTTTTCTTGGAACATATTGGGATTATAATAGCACACTGACATTTGGATTATAAATCATTGGATAAGATGAAGAAGATCACAACACACCTAACAGCCCCCTCAACACTACAGAGTCCAGTGGTGCAGAAAACACTGGACACTACAATACAACAAGATAAATTTAATATGGAATTGAAAAATATGATACAGGCATTACATACAGACTTCAAGGAAGGGTTAGGTAAATTAGAAGAGGAATTAAAAGAGGTCAAAGAATTGATAGGGAAAAGTGAACAAAGACTGCAACAAGTGGAAGGGAAAATTGAATGTATAAGAGAGTAGAGGAGATGGACAATTGACTGACATTAACAGATAGGAACCAGGAAAAAATAATTATCTCTCTAGAGATGGATAGAGCTGATTATTACTTAAGATTCCAAAATGTTGAAGAAAACGGAGAGAATTTAGCAGACGTGATGGGTGAAATATTTGTAGAAGCACTGGAGGAAAGCAAGGAAAAAATAATGATATAGATGAGATATTTAGAATACATACTAGATATGCAATGAGAAATAAGCTTCCTAGAGAGGTCCATATAAGGTTTACTAAAAAAGCATTAAGGGTAGATATATTACAGAAACTGAGAAATGTTACAATAAAATATAAAGGAAGAGAGATAGTGATATTAAAGCAGATTCCAAGAAGAGTGAGAGACTTGAAAAAGGAGTATCAATTTTTGACAAAAGTCTTTTGAAAAAGGGATAAATTTTAGATGGTTAATACCAGAAGGAGTAATGGTAAACTGGCAAGAACAGAGACACAGACTAGACACATTAGAGAAAGCAGAGCTTTTTTATGATCGCTACTTTGGACAGCAAGAAGAAGAAAGGCTGAGAAGGGAAAGAGGAATTAGACATCAAGGAGATCAGATAGAGAAACAACAGGATGAGTATAGCAAAGAACAGGAGGAAAGGGCATTGGTAGAAGGAGTAAGGGCAAAAGAGGCAAAAGAGCAAAGAGAGATAAGAATGACAAGATCAGCTAAAATCTTAAATAAATAATCATGGAAGAAGAGATAAAAATAATCTCAATAAATATAAATGGATTAAACTCCACCATAAAAAGGAAAAGAACACTAAATAAACTGGGGAAACTAAAAATGGACATAATTTGTTTACAAGAAGTTCATATTAGGAAACAACATAAAAATTTATTAGAATATCCAAAATTTGGAGAATTATACACCTCACTTGCGGACCGGAGTAAAAGAGGTGTGGCATTATATATTAATACAAACTAAATTGATATATTCAGACGAAGAAGGATGAATCTTTATGGTGGAAGTAATTATGAACTGTAAAAAATCATTATTGGTAGCAATTTTTGATCCAAATGAAAATCAAGAGAATTTTTATCTAAAATTACATAAGAAAATAATAGAACTGGAATATGAAAGCATATGTATGATTGGAGATTTTAATGCTATTGTAAAGCCTGAGCTGGATTATAATACAAAAAAAAAAAGACTCTAAGAAGAACACTTCCTAAATCCTTCTATAATATGGTGGATGAATTAAATATACTTGATGCTTGAAGAGAGAAATATCCGGAAAAGAAGCAATATATGTTCTATTCTAACAGACACTTGTCCTGGTCGAGAATTGATATGACATGGATGTCAACAGATTTATTTACAAATATACAAAATATAGCCATAGAAACAAGCACATGGGCGGATCACAACCCAGTTACAATCATATGGAAAGGACAAAAAAAGAGAACAAGATGGACATTAAACCAAACTATATTGACTGAAAAGGATTTTCAGCAATATATGAAAAAAGAAGTACTTTTCTTCTTTAAGGAAAACAAAAAAGAAGATACTTCACTTCAAAATGTTTGGGATACGGTGAAAGCATACATGAGAAGACTTGCTATGAATTATTTGGGGGAAAAGAACAAACAGAAAAGACAAAATAAGGGAAAACTGGAGGAAGAATATAAAACACTTGAGAAAGAATTACAGAAAGATCCACAAAACAAATTTAATGGAACTGAACAAACATAAAATGAGCTTACTAGAAAATGAAGAAGTGGCAATGAAAATAAAGGCAGCTAAGCAAACCTTTTTTGAACATGCAAACAAACCAGGGAGGTGGTTGACATATAAAATTAAAAAGGAGAAAGAGAAGAGATGGATTAAACAATTGGAAGATGCTGAGGGGATTTTACAACATCAAAATGAAGAAAAGAAAAAAATAATCTGGGAATATTATGAGAACTTATATAAGCAACAAACAGTTTCAGATGATAGGATAAAACATTTTTGGGAAGAAACAGAGATACCTAAAATGCCAGAGAAATTTAAAAAGCTATTAGAAGGGGAAATAACAATGATGGAATTAATAGAAGCAATCAACAGACAAAAAAATGGTAAAACACCAGGACCGGATGGACTACCAGCAGAGCTATATAAGACATTGCAGGAAGTACTAGGTAATGTAATGTTGGAACTTTATAATGAACTTCTTTCTGAAGCTAAGATACCAGATTCATGGTCCGAAGCTCTTATTACTCTCATACCAAAGGAAGAAACGGAAACACAGAAAATAAAGAACTACAGGCCGATTTCCCTACTGAATGTGGACTACAAAATATTTGCATCAATAATGGCAGAAAGACTTAAAAAGTTTTTAAATGAATTTATACAATCAGATCAAAATGGCTTCTTACCCAAAAGACAGATTAGAGACATTATGCAAATTATATTGAACACACTAGAATATTATGAAACACACCCCGAGAAACAGATGGCATTGGTGTTCCTGGACGGACAGAAGGCATTCGACAATGTGAACTGGCAATTCATGATAAGCCAATTACAGACTATGGATTATGGGGAGAAATTTATAAATGTAATCAGAACAATTTATAATAAGCAATCAGCCAAAGTAATGATAAATGGAGATATGACTGAGAAGATCAACATTACGAAGGGAACAAGACAGGGCTATTCCCTATCTCCACTGTTGTCTGTTCTGACATTAGAAGTATTAAATAGACATATAAGACAGAATAATGACATAAAAGGGAAGAAAATTAAGAGGGAAGAATATAAGCTACAAGCATTCTCAGACGATTTAGTATTTATTTTGGAGGAACCATTAGAGACAGGATCTGTATTAATAGAACAAATAGAAAAATATGGTGAGGTAGCTGGGTTGAAAATTAATAAAGATAAAACCAAAATGTTAGTGAAAAATATTACTGAAAAAAAAAAAAAAGAACTGGTGGGAAAATTAGATATACAGATTGTAAAGAAGGTAAAATATTTAGGGATCCACCTGACAGCAAGATGCACAACAATTAAAGAGGATAATTATCATAAATTGAAAAGACAAATTGAAGTAGATTTGGATAAATGGAAAAATGTACAACTATCATTAATGGGAAGGATTGCGATAATCAAAATGAATATATTACCACGATTATTGTTTTTGTTTTCAACAATACCAATAAGATTAGATAAATATTTTGAGGGGCTTAATAAAATAATCTTGAAATATATTTGGCAGGGAAAAAAGGCAAGGATTAATCTAAAAATGTTACAAGATACAAGATTGAGAGGTGGGTTTGGTCTACCTACTTGGGAATTGTACTATCAGGCTGCAGCATTATCATGGATGAGAGAATGGATCTTACTGAGGAATACAAGATTATTGACATTAGAGGGACATGATTTACAGTTGGGATGGCATGCTTTCATATGGTATGGAAAAAACAGAATACATAGCTATTTCCAGAGATGCCATATAAGGAATTCTTTATTTGTGGTCTGGGAGAAAGTAAAGAGTTGTCCTGAAATACTCACAGGAACGGAAGAAAAATGGATTAAAAAATGTACAGTTATCTACTACATATGGAGTTAGAGGAGGAACAAGTGAAAGAGACAATGATAAAATGGACAAGGAATTTTGGATACACAATTGAATTAGATGGATGGCAGCAACTATGGGAAAGAAACTATAAATTGACAATGGCGACTGCATATAAAGAAAATATGTGCAAAAAGTTTTACAGATGGCACATGTCTCCAGAAAGATTAGCTAAAATGTTTGACAGGTCTATGAAATGTTAGAAATGTCATCAGATACCAGGTTCCTTCTACCATATGTGGTGGACATGTGTAGAAGCTAAAACTTATTGGAATATAATTAGAACATGGATAGAAAAGATGATACAACAACGTATAGAACTAAGACCAGAAATATTCCTGTTGGGTATTCTACCAGGGAAATACAATAAAGAGAAAACATATTTAATTATTCATATAATTACGGCAGCCAGGATTGTGTTTGCACAAAATTGGAAAGCACTGAAAGCTCCCCCCCCCAGAGGGAGAGATGATTGGGAAAATACTGGAATGTGCAGAAATGAATAGACTAAAAATGACAATTAAAGATAAGACAGAGTCAGACTACTATGAAATCTGGGGAACTTTTTATGATTGGCTGAAAAGAGAATACGTTAAATTTAGATGGAAGCAGATAAGGAGGGAGACCCAGGCGACACAGTATTGAATAACTGGAGGTTGTATAAATATTTATAGAAATATATACTGAGAAGGTTAGATAAATAGAAGTATTAATGTAAGAGAAAATTAATCTTATTGTATATAATACAGAAAGGGAAATTTGGAGAGAGGAGTTGCTTGGACATTACCCCTGAATTGTATCTGAAGAGGGATGAGAGAGGAGAGAGAAAAGAGTAAAGGAAGGGAGAAGGAAGTAGGAAGGTTGGAGAAGTGGGAAAGGGGAGGAGAGTGGTGAAGGAAAGAGAACAGGAGAGGAAGAAGAGGGAAGTAAGGAAGAGAAGAAAGGGAGAAAGAAGGTAGAGAAGAAGGAGTGTGGATACAGTGAAAGGGGAAATGGGCGAGCAACACCAAAAGTCATGTGTATGTATTTATTTCATTTTATTAAAAGTATCTTATATATGAATGTAAAAAGAATGTATGTTAACATCTGATAAATATCACGGTATATGTATGGGGGAGAGTTTGGAAAAATAAAAAATAAAAAAGATATTTTAAAAAAAATGCACACTGAATAAAGCGTTGCAACAGCACACATATCCAGTGCCAGTTGTAAGCCACATTCTGGCCTCCCTCAAGGGGTGTGTGTGCATTTTTGCGAAACTTGACCTGGCACAGTCCTATCAACAGCTACCTGTTGATGAGGCATCTGCAGAGGCCCAGACGATTGTAACTCACAGGGGGACCTTCAAGGTCAAAAGACTGCAATTTGGGGTAAATGTAGCCCCTGGCATATTCCAAAGTGTCATGGAGAGCACACTTCATGGTATTCCTGGGGTCTGTCCCTACTTCGATGACGTCCTCATTGCTGGGGAGTCATCTCAAAATTTAGCAGAAAGATTAAGGACTGTCTTGCTTCGTTTTCGCAAAGCAGGCCTTAAACTGAAGCAGGATAAATGCAAGATAGGAGTCACTTCCACTGACTTCTTAGGGTTCAAGATTGATGCCCAAGGCATTCACCCTGCTGAATCCAAGCTTCAAGCGATTCAGCAGGCCCCAAGGCCCAAGTCCAAAAGTGAGCTGCAAGCTTTCTTGGGGCTTTTAAATTTCTATCACACATTCCTTCCACATAAGGCTGCAGTGGCTGAGCCTTTACACCGGCAATTAGACAAGCAAGTTCCATGACAGTGGACTAAAGTCCATGACAGGAGTTTCAATTAGGTTAAGGCCTTGCTCTCTTCAAATGCTGTTTTAGCACATTTCAATGAGCAACTGCCTATTTGCATCGCATGCGATGCATCTCCTTATGGAGTGGGAGCAGTACTTAGCCATCTGAAGACTGATGGGACACAAGTCCCTGTGGCCTACTACTCAAGGACTCTGTCATCTGCAGAGCGGAATTACGCTCAGATTGACAGAGAAGCCTTTGCCATAGCGGCTGGCATAAAGAAATTCCATGTTTTCTTATATGGCTGCCATTTCACAGTCTACACAGACCATAAGCTGGGTTTGTTTACCACTAACAAACAGGCACCACATATCATTTCTCCTCGTATGCTGAGATGGTCCATTTTCCTGTCAGCATATGACTACACTCTAATTCATAAACCTGGAAAAGAAATGGGCCATGCTGATGGCCTCAGCAGATTACCTCTTAAACAAATAGAGGCAGATCCTGCTCCTGCCATTAATATTCTTTCCATTCAGGAGTTACCTGAATCTCCCCTAAATGCTGTGGGACATGGCTGCAGAAACTGTCACTGCTCACACGCTCACATACGTGCTGACCTGGGTATTGTCAGGATGGCCTGACACGTGCCCAGATACTGAGTTCCAAAGCTTCTGGCACAAGAAGCATGAACTTTCCACTTTCAAGGGGGTGCCTGTTATGGGGTAGTAGGGTAGTAATCCCAGCCTCATTGAGGTCTAGAATCTTGCTCTCTCTGCATGAGGGACATCCTGGTATAGTAAGGATGAAAGCACTTGGTGGCCTGGACTCAATAAAGCTATCAAGGCTCAGGTGCACGGGTGCCAAGTGTGCCAACAGTCATGGCCTGAAATGCCTCAGGCCCCGGTACATAGGTGGAAGGAAACTCAAACCCCATGGTCACGGGTGCACATAGATTATGCTGGGCCCTCTCAGGGGCAATTCTTCCTTCTCCTCGTTGACAGCCATTCCAAGTGGCTAGAGGTTATTCCTGTTTCCTCCACTACTACTGCCAGGACCATCCAGGTGTTGAGAGGAATTTTTGCCTCACATGGGCTTCCAGATGTCCTGGTTTCAGATAATGGCCCTCAATTCACCTCTTTTGAGTTCCAGGCTTTTCTTCAGGCCAACTTGATTTGGCATGCGACTTCTGCTCCCTTCCACCCATCCTCCAATGGACAGGCAGAGAGAATGGTGCACACGACCAAAGATGCTCTCAAGAAACTGACTTATGGTAACTGGCATCACAGGTTAGCAGATTTCCTTCTTGCACACCACAGCACACCTTGCACAGTCACAGGCAAGAGCCCTGCATAACTCCTCTGGGGTTGCCGCCTCATCACCAAATTGGACAGGTTGCACCCAGACCGGGTGGCTTCACAGGTGTCACAACTGCAGGCATCTAGGAGACTTCAGGTGGGCGATCCAGTTTGGGCAAGGAACTATGGGCCTGGACATCTCTGGGTCACAGCTGTGGTCTGCAAGGTCTCTGGGCCATTGTCATACAAAGTTGCCTTGATGATGGCCGCATTCTTCGCAGACACATAGACCAACTGCGTTGGAGACTGGATAGCCACGTTTCCGCTCCTGGCTCTGCTCTGGGGGGGGGGAGGATCCTAATATGCATTCTGGGTCACAGGTTCCCAGGCATAACAGGGCCTCACAAGCTGCTGAGGCTGTTTGGGGGTCATCCCAAGACTCCGCAAATGCTCCAAGCAGGAATTCCAGGATAGGGGGTCATCCCGCACATCTGTTATTGCTCCAGACAGGGAGTCACACTGGGGGTATCCCCATTATTCAAACATGTCAGATGGTGCTCCAGACAGGGAGACAGACTGGGGGTATCCACATAAATCAAACACAGCCATAGAAAGGGAATTCCATCAGGGGCACTCTCATAATTCAGCTATTGCTCCAAAAAGGAAGTCAGTAGCAGGTTTGCCATGGAGGCGGCTCCTGACTCTGGCACCCTTGGCACGTGCACGGGGGCTATGGAGTACTGGGGCACTTCTGCCACTCAGTCCTCTCCATCTGCTGGCTTTGGGTTCGAGGGACAGTGTTCCCAAGAGGAGTCCATTGTGGACTCAGGGACTTCCACCCCCCAAGGTATACTGGCTTGGACTCAAAGGGTCCAGCCAGTCAGCAGCTGGGTGGTTCACCTGGGTATTTGGGGCATCAAAGTCCTGGCCTGCCTAGCCAGGTAGGTGAGCAGGTAGGCCAGGCACCCTCACCGGGTTCACCTGGGTATTCAGGGCATCAAAGTCCTGGCCTGCCTAGCCTGGTAGGCAAGCAGGTAGACCAGGTACCCTCACCGGCCTCTAGAAGGTCGCAGTGGGCAAAGTGCCCTCCTAAACATCTAGGAGATTATGTGAGGTTCCTGTCAATACATAAGGAACCTTGCTATGAGGTCGCTGAATGAGGGGGGTAACACTCAGAGAGAGTCTCATATACTATTTTGATTTTGGATATATCTTAGTTAAATAATTATTTTGAAAGGTGTCTGCCTGCGTGCAGATCCGAGCATTTCCACCCTCCTTGCATTTGAATAATGCATCTGTGTTCCACTCTCCCTGCATTGCACAATGCACCTGTACGTAAGCTAGATGTGTTTCATCTAGGGGGGAGGGGTGTTGTGTCCTGAGACTGCAAGAGCTGAAAGCAGATTCAGAATTGTTGCAAGTGGTCCCGGGCAATCCAAAAACTGCCCAGGACCAGACAGAGTAGTGCCAGCCTTGTGCGCATGTGCAAGGCGCGAAAATGGTTAATTCCTATTGGTTCACACTGTCAGGGTTTCAGGCACTATAAAAGGCCTGCGTGCCTTTTACTGTTTGCTTGGTTGTAGGAGAGAGAAATAAAGAGCTTGTTGTTTTCACCATGTGTCTTCGTCAATTGCCAACGAACCGAAAACACAACAGTTCTCATTCTAAGGAGATGGGATCATCACTATATCAAACTTTCAGAACAGTCTTCATGTCAACTATCAGAACCATGACACTTCACCTTTTAGCAAGCAATGGTTCAGGTTCCAAAAGCATCAGTCATAAAAAGGTATCACCCTTGCTTTATGGATTCTGAATCCAGCATGAGAAAAGAGTTAATTCAGGTCTTCATAATATATCCTTTGGTTGAGTTTGGGGAAAAAAATCAGGAACTAACTCATGTTGCAAATGAATTGCTCTCACAATGTGGCTAAGTCTTTATCAGAAACACCTTCTCCTCCCAAATATAATCAGATCTTTGTGGTGGTTTCATGAATTAGACAAGCAATTACTTGGTGCTATGCCAAACCACAAGGCCAGTTTTCATGCCAAGATGCCAATGAAGTTTGACACCTGGCCTCAGGGATTATAAAACCTACAATCCCGACCTCTTTGAAGATCTCAACCACAGCTATGTGGAAATATTTAAAATATATTATTCCCCCTCTCCCCTCCCCTTCTGTAAGACAAGTTTCTATAGACAGTGTTTCTTCCACTGAATTAAGGCTTATTTTACAGGAAATCTTAAATAAAAATGAGGCAGTGGGCAAAAATCAAATAACCAGCAGTGTCTGGGTGGGCCCTAATTACCTGAATTGCATTGGTTCCCCAAAACTGGAATACAAGAGTTATAAGAAATATTCCAAAAATTGTTCAGGGTGAGTTATTTGAATTTCTTTCTTAAGGAAAAAAAATGCACTGTTATTGTTTCCTCACTTGTTGACATTTCTGCTCTTCCAAAGTAATGAATGGTACCCCCACATCTTGCACTGAGATACAACATCAAATTTGGGGACATAAAATGGTAGACAATAGAAGACTTTCTGTAGAAGACATTTTTCTTTCTTTAGAGGTAATAAGAGAAAAATTGTGGAACTTAATTTTGAAAGTAAATAATGGGAACCTTTCTTTTTTTCAACATCTCTTGTAATAGGTTACTTACTCTGAGAACCCTGCGTGTGTTCTGCTGAAGTGAACAAGTAGGAATCAGAAGAAAACTTAGGATTCTCTGTTTCATTCTCATTTATTATTCCCCTGTTAGGGAACACTGAAGATTGAACTTGTGGCCTTAGATCTGTTTTCTGACAAGGAGGAATGGGTCCTCAGCTCAAGGTATTTCATGAAGCCAATTGACCAGGGTAGAGTACCAGATTTTGCTCTGTGAATTTGCTATATGATAGCAGTACCAAATTATGCTATATGATAACAGTCTTCAAAGGTCTGAAGGACTGTCATATAGAAGAGGGAGTGGATTTTATTGCTCCAGGTGACAGGACTAGAACCAATAGATTAAAAACACAGTTCAGCCTAGACAACAACTTGGAATTGAATCAGAATAACAGAATAGCAGAGTTGGAAAGAACCTTGGTGGTCTTCTAATCCAACCCCCTGCACAGGTAGGAGACTCTATACCATTTGAGACAAATGGTTGTCCAATTTCTTCTTAAAAACTTCTGGTGTTGGAGCACCCACAACTTCTGGAGGCAAGTCGTTCCACTTCTTAATTGTTCTCAATGTCAGGAAATTTCCCCTTAGTTCTAGGTTGCTTCTCTCCTTGATTAGTTTCCATCTGTTGCTTCTTGTTTTGGGTGCTTGGGAGAATAGATTGACCCCTTCATATACTTGAAGGAATCCCTCAAATATTGGAACTCTGCTATCATGTCTCTCCTAGTCCTTTTTTTCATTAATCTAGACATACCCAATTCCAGCAACTGTTCTTTATGTTTTAGCCTCCAGTCCAGTCCAGGAATCAGTTGGGAAGCCAGTGGAAAAGGCCAATACATAAGCTGGTAAATTCTTCACTAGAGATTTTCATACAGGATTGAAAGCTTATCTTTCAGAGATGCTCCAGTGATTCCTGCACTGAGCAGGAAGTTGGACTAGAGACGTCCAAGGTCCTGTCCAACTCTGCTATTCTGTTATTCTGATTCAATCTCAAATTGATGTAATTCAATCTCAAATTCATCCCTGGCAATTCTGTGTATGATTCTGTAATAAAAATTCAAATTTCTTCAGGAATGAAGGCTGTATCACATTCCATAATGAGTGATAAAGGCCTTAAAAATATAAAAGAAGTTACTGCTCTAAAATTCCCAGCATCTTTTGCCATAATAACCCATGTTGTCTAGAGTTTCTATGTATCCAGTAACCCTGGTTTTCCTCTCCTAAAATAAACAATGAATAAAAATAGAAACACAGTTATAATAAGCAGATTTTGCAGAAAAGACAGGAATTTTGCAGATGGTGAAAAGGACAGCTCCGTGAAAGGCAGCAATTAATGCCACTTTGGGGGTACTCCAAATGCAGTTTTTTCAAAAGACAATTGAAACTTCCTTTGTTTTTTCTTTGAAGACATTTCGCTTCTCATCCAAGAAGCTTCTTCAGTTCTGACTGAAGAATGACTGAGGAACTAAGAAGCTTCTCCGATGAGAAGCAAAACATCTTCAGGAAAAAAAATGAAAAAAGTCCAGTTGCTTTTTGAAAAAGCACCTTTGAGACAACCGTGACCCGGATGACTGAGAATCTCCATAGACATTTAGCTTTGGGGGACAGCAAACATTTTTCAAACACCGTCAGCATGAAGAGACCTGTGTTTAGCCACTGATTTATTAAGAGATCCTTTCTTCTCACCATATAAGCAATGAATCAGGTTCTATTATTGGCATTTCCCGAGGATATCATGCTATCTTGGATCACAATGTTCCTGCGCCTTTACCTCATCTCTGGCAATTCCAGCTAATTGAAAAACAGAGGTGTGGATTGTTCTTTTACAATAATTTATCACTTCTGGTTTAGAAATCTGCAGCTGAATGAGAGAACAAGGAGGTAGCTCATAAACAGATTTTTATACATATACAAATGTTGGAAAGATCAGTCAGGCAATGATACATTATGTTCTGCCAACTGTTTTAGATAGCGCTCTCTCTCTCTCTCTTCCCTCTCCCCCTCCCTCCCTCCCTCTCTCTCTCCTTTTTCAGCATCTCCCAGTAAATTTAGAACTCGAAGTACATCTGCTGTCAGATTTCCCTTACCACCCGACCCCACTTTGTAGCTAAGTAAAAATATTGCATCAAATAAACATAGCACATAGAAGGTACAAGATCACCCTGTGCCTTCATTTTTAGAAGATCGACAGCAATGCAGCCCTGTGCAAAAGCCCACCTAACTTGCTCCTCCTTTTCTTGTGGAATACGAAAGGACTCTTATGAATTCCAGAGGGTTTAGCAGAGATTTATTGCGCAGGTTCAGAAGCTATAGCAACAAGCAATTCTGAACCCTGAGGGTGGGTTCAGACTTCAGTTTTATACTTTCTCTTTCTCAGGAACAAAGGAATACACACACTGTGATACATTAGGTTAGTTTGTCACAGGTATACAATGGAGAGTTTGCTACATACATTGTATCCGAGTGTAATGCGCATTAGGTAATCACATATTGCTAACACAGCATTACTCCAGTAATTATGCAGACACATCATTATTTTAGTGATTTTTTTCATTATTCCACATTACTTTCATGAAATGTTTTTCAAGAAGCAAGTATATCCAATCTGAAACCCATCCCACCATGAGAACATTTTGGCAATCACACTATCTCCAAACCCCTTGAAATACAGGATTCCGACCTCATTGTGCAAGTAATGCACCCAGGAATTGTTCTAAAAACTTTGTGGGGCAGGATTTGACCCATCTCTGCTTCTCAGACACCACTGCTCAATAGTCCAGGTCTATCTGAGATAAAGGACACTGTATATTTCTTCAATGTATAGTTCTCCGTTGCTTTTTTAAAACTTCAACAAGTGTACAAATGTGAAAACTGGTGTCCCAGAGATGCACATTCATTCTGCACTTAAATTATTTCCAGGGGGGGAATGGAGAGGGGGTGAAGGCAAAATTAAGTAGGCCAAGCCTCCTCTTTGTTCTTCCAGCTATCTTTTCAATAAGCTATGTGGAAATGTAATTTGGCTTGGTTTAGTGCAGTGGTTCTCAACCTTCCTAATGCCGCGACCCTTTAGTACAGTTCCTCATGTTGTGGTAACCCCCAACCATAAAATTATTTTCGTTGCTACTTCATAACTGTAATTTTGCTACTGTTATGAATCGTAATGTAAATATCTGATATGCAGGGTGTATTTTCATTGTTACGAATTGAACATAATTAAAGCATAGTGATTAATCACAAAAACAATATAGCAATGCTCGCTGGAAAAGCTTACTCTTCCTTGCTCAAAAATGTTGAGAGGGAGGGAAGGGGAAGGAAGGAAGGAAGATTGAATCCCCTTCAATCTTCCTTCCTCCCCCTTCCCTCCCTCTCAAGGATGGAGAAGGAAGGAGATTGAAGGGGGAAGGAAGGAAGAAAGAAAGGACAGAAGGAAGGAAGGAAGGAAGGAAGGAAGGAAGGAAGGAAGGAAGGAAGGAAGGAAGGAAGGAAGGAGAGAGAGAGATTGAAGGGGAAGGGATGAGATGGAGATGGAGATGGAGATGGAGATGGAAGGAAGGAAGGGAGGAGAGAGAGAGATTGAAGGGGAAGGGATGGAGATGGAGATGGAAGGAAGGAAGATTGAAGGGGAAAGGAAGAAGATGGAGAAGGAAGGAGATTGAAGGGGGAAGAAAGGAAGGAAGGAAGGAAGGAAGGAAGGAAGGAAGGAAGGAAGGAAGGAAGGAAGGAAGGAGAGAGATTGAAGGGGAAGGGATGGAGATGGAGATGGAGATGGAAGGAAGGAAGATTGAAGGAGAAAGGAAGGAGATGGAGAAGGATGGAGATTGAAGGAAAGAAGGAAGGAAGGAAGGAAGGAAGGAAGGAAGGAAGGAAGGAAGGAAGGAAGGAGAGATTGAAGGGGAAGGGATGGAGATGGAGATGCAAGGAAGGAAGAAAGATTGAAGGGGAAAGGAAGGAGATGGAGAAGGAAGCAGATTGAAGGGGGAAGGAAGGAAGGAGAGAGAGATTGAAGGGAAAGGGATGGAGATGGAGATGGAAGGAAGGAAGGAAGATTGAACGGGAAAGGAAGGAGATGAAGGAGATTGAAGGGGGAAAGAAGGAAGGAAGGAAGGAAGGAGAGAGAGAGAGATTGAAGGGGAAGGGATGGAGATGGAGATGGAAGGAAAGAAGATTGAAAGGGAAAAGAAGGAGATGAAGGAGATTGAAGGGGAAAGGAAGGAAGGAAGGAAGGAAGGAAGGAAGGAAGGAAGGAAGGAAGGAAGGAAGGAAGGAGAGATTGAAGGGGAAGGGATGGAGATGGAGATGGAAGGAAATTGAAGGGGGAAGGAAGAAAGGAAGGAAGGAAGGAACAAAGAAAGGAAGGAAGGAAGAAAGGAAGGAGAGAGATTGAAGGGGAAGGGATGGAGATGGAGGAGATTGAAGGGAGAAGGAAGGAAGGAAGGAAGGAAAGGAAAGGAAGGAAGGAAGGAAGGAGAGAGAGACTGAGGGGAAGGGATGGAGATGGAGATGGAAGGAAGGAAGATTGAAGGGGAAAGGAAGAAGATGGAGAAGGAAGGAGATTGAAGGGGGAAGAAAGGAAGGAAGGAAGGAAGGAAGGAAGGAAGGAAGGAAGGAAGGAAGGAAGGAAGGAAGGAGAGAGATTGAAGGGGAAGGAGATGGAGATGGAGATGGAAGGAAGGAAGATTGAACGGGAAAGGAAGGAGATGAAGGAGATTGAAGGGGAAAGGAAGGAAGGAAGGAAGGAAGGAAGGAAGGAAGGAAGGAAGGAAGGAAGGAAGGAAGGAGAGATTGAAGGGGAAGGGATGGAGATGGAGATGGAAGGAAATTGAAGGGGGAAGGAAGAAAGGAAGGAAGGAAGGAACAAAGAAAGGAAGGAAGGAAGAAAGGAAGGAGAGAGATTGAAGGGGAAGGGATGGAGATGGAGGAGATTGAAGGGAGAAGGAAGGAAGGAAGGAAGGAAGGAAGGAAGGAAGGAAGGAAGGAAGGAAGGAAGGAAGGAGAGAGAGACTGAAGGGGAAGGGATGGAGATGGAAGGAAGGAAGATTGAAAGGGAAAAGAAGGAGATGGAGAAGGAAGGAGATTGAAGGGGAAAGGAAGGAAGGAAGGAAGGAAGGAGGGAAAGATTGAAGGGGAAGAGATGGAGATGGAGATGGAAGGAAGGAAGATTGAAGGGGAAAGGAAGGAAGAAAGGAAGAAAGGAAGGAGAGAGATTGAAGGGGAAGGGATGGAGATGGAGATGGAAGGAAGGAAGGGGAAAGGAAGGAGATGGAGAAGGAAGGTGATTGAAGGGGGAAGGAAGGAGAGATATTGAAGGGGAAGGGATGGAGATGGAGATGGAAGGAAGGAAGATTGAAAGGGAAAAGAAGGAGATGGAGAAGGAAGGAGATTGAAGGGGAAAGGAAGGAAGGAAGGAAGGAAGGAAGGAAGGAAGGAAGGAAGGAAGGAAGGAAGGAAGGAGAGATTGAAGGGGAAGGGATGGAGATGGAGATGGAAGGAAGGAAGAAAGATTGAAGGGGAAAGGAAGGAGATGGAGAAGGAAGGAGATTGAAGGGGAAAGGAAGGAAGGAAGGAAGGAAGGAGGGAAAGATTGAAGGGGAAGGGATGGAGATGGAGATGGAAGGAAGGAAGATTGAAGGGGAAAGGAAGGAGATGGAGAAGGAAGGAGATTGAAGGGGGAAGGAAGGAAGAAAGGAAGAAAGGAAGGAGAGAGATTGAAGGGGAAGGGATGGAGATGGAGATGGAAGGAAGGAAGGAAGATTGAAGGGGAAAGGAAGGAGATGGAGAAGGATGGAGATTGAAGGGGGAAGGAAGGAAGGAAGGAAGGAAGGAAGGAAGGAAGGAAGGAAGGAAGGAAGGAAGGAAGGAAGGAAGGAGAGATTGAAGGGGAAGGGATGGTGATGGAGATGCAAGGAAGAAAGAAAGATTGAAGGGGAAAGGAAGGAGATGGAGAAGGAAGCAGATTGAAGGGGGAAGGAAGGAAGGAGAGAGAGATTGAAGGGAAAAGGATGGAGATGGAGATGGAAGGAAGGAAGGAAGGAAGATTGAAGGGGAAAGGAAGGAGATGAAGGAGATTGAAGGGGGAAAGAAGGAAGGAAGAAAGGAAGGAGAGAGAGATTGAAGGGGAAGGGATGGAGATGGAGATGGAAGGAAAGAAGATTGAAAGGGAAAAGAAGGAGATGGAGAAGGAAGGAGATTGAAGGGGGAAGGAAGGAAGGAAGGAAGGAAGGAAGGAAGGAAGGAAGGAAGGAAGGAAGGAAGGAAGGAAGGAGAGATTGAAGGGGAAGGGAAGGAGATGGATGGATGGAAGGAAGGAAGGAAGGAAGGAAGGAAGGAAGGAAGGAAGGAAGGAAGGAAGGAAGGAAGGAAGGAAGGATTGATCTTTGGAGAGTCATGTTTTCCCAGATGGTGATGAACTGCAACTCCCAGCATTCCCCACTCTTCCACAGTGCTTTTTAGGGCTGCTGGGGATGGTAGTCTGGTGGAGAGCCTGGCAGAGAGCCAAGCGGTGGCACTCTGGGGCCTCGGAGCTGCCAGCTGCCTTCTCGCACCCTCCAACCTGGAGCCCCCCATTCTCATCCCGGCACCTTTTGCCCTCTCCCAGCCACCCCCCCAGGACCTGCCCGCCCTTCCAGCCTCCTGAGCACCATCGCAGTGGCGGGGTTGCGGGAGCCCCTTTCCACACCGCACAGCCCTTTACCACCACGACCCTTCCCCAACTCATCACATGCAAGAGGGGTGCGGCCGGAGCACCAGCTCCCGCTCGGAAGGCGCCACTTCTCCCCTCCCGGCCTGCCCTCCTGGCCTCTGACGCACATGCAGGCATCGCCGCCGCCTCGCCCTCTTCCTCGCAGCCTGGCCACTTCCGAGGCCCGGAGCCCGGCAAGCTGGGAAGGAGCCACTCCTGCCTGCCAGCCCCAGGGCCGCGCCAGGCAACAGAGGGCCGAGGCGGCCTCCGATGGCGAGAGAGGCGAGTCGGGCGGTGTGGGGGAGGTTCCAGCATGGAGGATGGCCAGGGAGGAGCGTGGCTGGGCAACCAGGAAGCGTGGGAACCGGCTCGGCGCCACAGTTCATCTCAGTCAGCAGTGGCGGCAGCGGCGGAGCAGCCCAGTGGCAGCGCCAGCAGTGGCCCAGACCCGGCTCGGCCCAGCCACCCACTCAGCTGAGCCAGTTGGGGGCGCGCGCGATGGCGCTGTGGTGGCAGGACCAGGTGCTGTCGCAGGAGAAGGGCGCCCTGGAGGCGGAGGAGCTGGCGGACGTGGAGGAGGGCGGCGGGGGTGGTGGCCGGATAGAGGAGCGGTGTCTCGGTTCCTAAGACCATCGGAAATATGTGTTTTCCGATGGTCTTAGGCAACTCCTGTGAAAGCGTCGTTCGACCCCCAAAAGGGTCACAACCCACAGGTTGAAAACCGCTGGTCTAGTGGTTAAAGCCTCGTTTAACAAAATAGGAGATGGTGAGTTTTAGTCCTGCCTTAACCATGAAAGCCAGCTAGGTGAGCTTGGGCCAGTCCCCCTCTCTCAGCCTAATCCACCACGCAGACTTGTCCTATTCTTTTCCCCTTTGAGGTTCATTAACTAATAAAAGAGAACATGAGAAATCTGAAAGCCTGCAAGACTGTTTGGACTCTAAGATGCTTGTTTGCTTTCCATGAAAAATATTGTTGTCCCCAATTCAGGCCTGAGCCTGGTGCTGAGGCCAATGAAGAACACCAGACATTGGGTGCAGGTTTTGTTGTCTTTTATTGAAGTGCTCAAAGAAACTGATCCTGGCCAAAATGCCAAGGAACCTCGAATCTTAGAATTAATAAAGCTTTATACATTTTCTCTAAAGCAGAAGGCAGGATAAGGTGGGATATATAAGAAATATCATCTAATAAACATTTCAATAATGATCTAACAATTATTCTATTGGTCTCTAGCCATCCCTATTCCTAAGCCTTGGCTAATGAATGCTTCAGGAGTTATCTAATACACATCCTATTTGCTCCAGGCCATCCCTATTCTGAACTTTTAGCTGAGTCTGCAAAATGCTTAACTCTTCATTACTTTTATCAGTAACCACCCAGAATTGTTACAAGCTTCACACATGCATATTTCTTGTGAATAAGCATTCTTTGTTGTTGCCACACAAACTCCCAATTACAGACTTCCTGGACTCTTTTGAAGTGTATGCCTAATCTTGCTTTGTTTTGGCATCCAGCCCATCAGTATTGATCCTTCAGAATAATTCCAGAGACTGATCCCAGCTTAGGACAATAATTCCTTTCACAGAGGAGACCTTGTACAAAGCTCTTTCAATATTGGCAGTGTTTTGAAGGCTGGGAGGCTACAGAAATGATTCCTCCTTGAATATGCATGAAAAGTCAACCCTCCATAGCTTTGGATCTGCTGCTTAACTAAAATACACACACTGTTGGTCTTTGGAGTATTGACAACACAGTAAATTTCTAGTCTTAAATGAACATATACAGGTAGTCCTCGACGACGACCACAATTGACCTCAGAATTTCTGTTACTAAGTGAAAAATTTGTTGAATTTCTTGCTATAGATGTTAAGTGAATCACTGTAGCTGTTAAGTTACTAACACGATTGTTAAGTGAATCTGATTTCCCCATTGACTTTGTTTGTCAGAAAGTCACAAAAGCTGATCCCATGGCCTCAAGACATGGCAACCATCATAAATATGAGTCAGTTGCCAAGCATCTGAATTTTGATCGGGTAATGATGGGGATGCCGTAACAGTCATAAGTGTGAAAAATAGCCATAAGTCACTTTTTCAGTGCTGTTGTAACTTTGAACTGTCACTAAATGAACTATTGTAAGTCAAGGACAATTGGTATAAGTCAGTACACAATCACATGAATAACAGTGTATTTATACAATAAAGCTACAAAAGATAAGTAAATCTGGTTGAATTCTTCCTTCAGATCTTGGCATTACCTTCCTACTTCAGATAGTCCCAGAAGAATTTAATATTTGATACTTTTAGAGGTGAAATCTGGTAAGTTCTTTATCATGCATGGTGTAGCCCATAGTAGTTAGGGAGACTAGTGACAGTGAGTCATTTATTATAGCACTACCAACTTGATAAGGTTTTGCACTCTGTTTATCGCAATTCCTTCAGAGCAAACTTGGAGGAAGAAACTCTTATATCAACCCATCTCTTATCAGCTGAATGTGCTGAAATTTCAAGCAATGTTGCCAAGGATAGCTTAATAGCCATCTGTAGCCATGGATTTCTCAGAGTGGTTTAAGTGTATTAATATTCTGTTTGATGCTAATTGATCGGTTGTAGGTTTGCCTTTTGTAAATTTTTAGTATGCTTGTTGATCTTGAATTGTAGATTGGACTTTTATTTACTGTAAAGAAGTCTTCTTTTCTTTCTTCAAAGGATATTATAAACTCTTCCTTTGGAAGAATTCATTCTTCTGAGAGATTCTGGGGAGCACTTGCATTGCAATACACATACACACCTTTCTTTCTTTTGGCTTGCTTTTTGTACAATCACAGCTTGGAATGCCAGACCAGAACAACAACACTGACTTCTTAATTGGAAACAGAATGAGGAATTCAGTAACCTGTCTGCTTATATCAAATTCTGATACATTTATAATGTTAAACATATATTCTGTATAGATATCCCCATAATTATGGAAGGAAGGTTAGCTGAAGAGTAGCACAGAGAAAGGGAGAATATGTTCACATCCTTCTTACTTTTTTTTTTTTTTTGCAGCTACTATGTAATAGCATTTAGAGACTTGATATCCGCAGTAAAAGTAATTATGGATTCAACCACTATTATGTTCAGCCCATAGAATCATAGAAAAACAAGTTGCAACAACAGGAAAGTTCCCTTAACTTCACAGATTTCTTTGGGGCTTTGCAAAGGGATCTGGCTGAGAAATGGGATCTCAAAGAACCATGAATCTATGAGAAACTCTCAGCTGAATTGGCTATTCTGACTATTTAACATTTTTGATCGCAAGAAAGAAAGAAGATAGTCAGTGGTGGGATTCAAATACCTGAACAACCGGTTCTCTGCGTAGATGCAGACCAGGGCCTCCAAGACCTAGAATGGGCTTCCAGAAGTGACATCCATGCACTTCCTGTGGGCTGTTCTAGGCCTGGGAGGTCTCCTCCAGGCCTCCCAGGGCTAGAATGGACTTCCGGAATTGACATACATGCACTTCCTGTGGGCTGTTCTAGGTCTGGGAGGCCTCCTCCAAGCCTCCGAGGTCTAGAACGGACTTCCAGAATGTGGGTTCAGCCCATTCTCCGAACTCAACTAAGGTAGAATAATATAGAATAATGTGAAATAATAATAATGAAAAATCATTAAAACAATGATGTGTCTGCATAATTACTGGAATAAAGCTGTGTTAGCAATCTGTGACTAACCAAATGCGCATTGTACTTGAAAACAATGTATGTAGCAGATTCTTCATTGTATGCCCGTGAGAAATGAATCTAATACGTAATAAATGAATCTAATGTATTACAATGTAGATTTCTATGTGTGCGCCTTTGTTCCTGAGAAAGGGAAAGTATAAAACTGTAGTTTAAACCCACCCTCAGTGTTCAGAATTGCTTGTTGTTATTGCTTCTGAACCTTGCGCAATAAATCTCTCTGCTAAACCCTCTGGAATTCGTAAAAGTCTCTTACAATTTTCTACAAGAATTCTGGCACTCCAGATGGGACTTTTATGAAGAGGCCATTGACCTTCCAGACGGACTGCCCTGGTGGAGAGCCGCTCTCCTAACGACAACTCCTCCAAGCCGGCTCCGTGGCCTTTGTCTACGGGGACACCTCGACAGGAAGGGAGGGGAAGTCACCCACCAGCAAAGCATTTCAGTCAAGGATACACCGAGGGTAGCATATGGGTCTTTAATCCTGGGAAGGGTCTGGAACGCCTGCAGGCAAGTATTGTAAAAGGGGAAACCTGATCCCTTTTGGATCAGAAGAGGGGACTGATCACCCCCTAGAAGACAAGGTGGCGTCCTTAAGTCTTCAAAAGGTAGGATTGTGTGGGTGGTTAAACCATCGCATTTCCTGCAGAGTGACTATTGGAACGTCTGGCATTTCAGGTAGGTGGTAGTGTGTTAGGGAGAAATGGGGGGGAACCAGACAAAGAAGGGTGTTGGTCAGACGCCGCTTCAGTGCATGTTAGGAAATTTTAAAAGGGGTTTTTCTAGGGATTATGGGGACCCAAGACCAAATCCAGCCATGTTAAAAAGATTCTGTGAATCTGAATGGACCACCTTTGGCGTAGGGTGGCCCAAAGAGAGATCGGCGATACCCGAACTCGTGGCACAGGTTCATCAAATTGTGACTGGAAGTGGTCATTGGGACCAATGTCCTTATATAGACCAATGGCAGATTAATATTTCAGAAAAGCCTCAATGGTTAGCAAATTGTCAGATAGAATGTGCTAAAATATATTTGGCAAACCAAAAAGCCAAACCTCAGACAAAAGCTAAGATTTTCAGCCAGGAAGACAGGGAGAAAATTGCCAGACCCCCTCCCTATGTTCCTAGAAGAGAAGAAGGGGGAATACATCAGCAAATTCCCCCCCCCCTCTGGTTGAAAGAAATGAAGTCCATCTTCAACCAGAAGCCGGTGTGGAAAGAAAGATAAAAGAAGATAAAACCGTTCAGAAAAAAGAACAGGATTTGGATAGCGATGAAAGCAAAACATCAGTTTCTAGTCAAACTAGAAGTAAAACAGGGGTCAAAACAGAAGAAATGATAGCCCCTCTAAGAGAAGTTTTGGTCCCTGGACCAAACAACACCAATATTCCAATGCTTCAGTATGTTCCCTTTACAACCACTGATCTATTTAATTGGTGTCAGCAATTTGGACCATTTTCAGAAAAACTTTAAGAAATAATAGACCTATTCTTCACCATTATTCAGACGCATAATCCCACCTGGGATGATATGCAACAACTTATTTCTACTTTACTGGATATGGAAGGAAGAGAAAAATATAGATTAGGGAAATTAAAAGTACTTGCCCACCGACACCCCAAGGGAGAAGCAAATTCTCAGGCAAGCAGAAATACCAATGCAGTAGAAGAAAGACCAAACTGGAATGCTAACAATGCACAGCACCAAACTTTATTGCACAATTATCGGCTTTTGTGTTTAGAAGTCCTGAGAGAAGCAGCAATCCATCCAGTTAATTATGCTGCAGTAACTAGTATTTGGCAACAAAAACCACCAACTACTTTTCTCAGCAGACTGATAGAGGCTTATAAAATAAACACAGGTCTTGATATGGAGATGGCTCAAAATCACCCCCTCCTAATTGAAAGATATATCACCCAAAGTGCCCCAGACATAAGAAAAAAGTTACAGCGCACAGAAGGGGCATTAGGCAAGAATGTAGCAGAGATTATGGAAATAGTACAAAAGGTATTCTGTAACTGTGAAAAAGAAGAGGAGCGTAAATCAGATCAGAAAGAGAAAAAGAAAGTTGAAATGTTAGCAGTGGCATTGGGGGGGGGATGCATATTGGACCCAACCAATGTGCCATCTGTATACAGGAAGGACACTGGCAAAGGGAGTGCCCCCAGAGGACTGGCCAACCTAGGGGACAATCTCGCCAGCATGGAAGAGGACGAAGAAGAGGATTTAGAGGGACTTTCCAGAGAAGTTACAGGGGAAGCTTCAGGGGAAGAGGGCGTCCAGCCTATCCCAGTCAGACAGAAGAAAGAGAAGAAAACATGATCGGCTTAGCCGACATGGAATGGGGAGACTGAAGAAGACAGGATTCTATGGTCCCAGCCCCGGAGCCCATTGTTAAAATACAGGTGGGACGACAAACTGTCCCAATGTTAATTGACATGGGAGCCACCAGATCTGTCCTAAATAAATCTATTGGCAAGCTATCAAACCAGACCATTCAAATTCAGGAAGTATCTGGAGAAACTCAATCCAGACCACTCCTGGAACCCCTAATATGCCAAGTGGGACAAGGAATCATTAAACATCAATTTCTATATGCCTCAGACTGCCCAATTCCATTACTGGGGAGGGATTTGTTTACTAAGTTAAAAGCAACAATATCTTTTGACCATGGGAAACAATTAATGCAAGTGGAAGAAATATGACGTTTGATGATAGTGACAGAAAAAGAGAAAGTAGAAGGTAATATGTGGCAGCAGTTTAATGTCCCACTCCTGTAGGCGGAGGATAATCCCCCTGGATTTGCGAAATATGCCATGCCCATTATGGTGGAACTAAAACCCCATGCATATCCTGTTAGAATACCCCAATGATATTGTACTTCAGAGGCTGCAATTGCCATTCAAGAATTAATCCAAAAATACTTGATAGCAAAAATCATTAGAAAAATTCAGTCACCCTGGAATACTGCAATTCTACCTGTTTGTAAGCCCGACAGACAGTGGATCTCCACCCCATTAATAAGTTGACCCTAACCCTACATGCAACTGTTCCTAATCCATATATTCTTTTGAGTACAATACCTGCATCTGCTAAATGGTTTTCAGTTGTGGACTTAAAGGATGCATTTTTCACCATACCTTTAGCTGAGAATTGTCAGCCAATCTTTGCATTTGAATGGGCTAATCCAAAGACACAAGTTAAGACTCAATATACTTAGACTAGACTATCACAAGGCTTTAAAAATTCACCTACGTGTTTTGGTCAAGCTTTAGCCCAAGATCTTGCATATTTGAAGTTAGTCAGACAAGAGGACTGTTGCCTTCAATATGTAGATGATATTCTGATAACTGGATAAAGCAGGGAGGATTGCTTTGAAAACACATCCAGACTGCTTCAAATGTTACAAGACTGTGGCTACAGAGAGTCCAGAAAGAAAGCACAATTAGTTCAAAAGACTGTAATGTATTTAGGCTATGAACCATCACAAGGACAAAGAACTCTGGGCCCCCAGAGAAAGCAAGCAGTGTTACAGATTCCCATACCCCAAACAAAACAGGAAGTTAGAGCCTTTTTGGGAATTACAGGCTTCTATAGAATTTGGATTCTTAACTTCGCTCTCACAGCTAAACCATTATACCAAGTTTTAAGGGGACCAGAAAAGGAACCTCTTTTGTGGCAATGAGAACAGACCCTAGCAATGGAACATCTTCAACAGGCTCTTACTACAGCACCAGCTTTAGGATTACCTGATATATCTAGGCCAGGGGTAGGCAACCCAAAACACTCAAAGAGCCACTTGGACCCGTTTCCCACCAAAAACAAAACACTGGGAGCCGCAAAACCCTTTTGATATCTAAAATGAAGATAACACTGCATATATCCTTTCTAACCTTTATTATAGGTGTGTGTATGTGTGTGTGTGTGTGTGTATGTGTATATGTATACACACACACACACACACATACACATTAAAAATAAAAGTAAAAATATGACTCTTGGGAATATCCATACTATTAAAACAATGATCACCAAGAGAATGCTTTAAGAGAATAAAATTACATACACACAAAGGTAAAAAAAAGGATATATGCAGTTTATCTTCATTTTAGATGTCAAAAGGGTCTCTCTCTCCCTCCCTCTCTATCTGCCCTTGGTCTGCCACTCCTCTTCCCCCACTCTCTCTCTCTCCCTCTCTCTCTCTTTCTCTCTCTCTCTTTCTGCCCCCCCCCTCCTATCTGCTGCTCACGTGGCAAGCTTCAAGCTGTTGTCCAACAACCTCCGGGGTAGGCAACCTCGTCTCTTTTATGACTCATGGACTTCAACTCCCAGAATTCCTGAGTCAGCCTAGCTGGGCTAGCTAGCTCTCTCCTGCCCTTCCTGCTTCCTGCTTCCTTCAGAGACGCAGCAAAGGGAGGAGCTCCACCCAGAAAGCTTTTCAGCTCCTCGGAGAACACTGTGAGTGCACTCTCTTTTACACACACACACACACACACACACACACACACACACACACACAGAAGCAGGGAAGTGCAATTTCCTCTCTCTGTCTCTGTCTCTCTCTGCAAAGGCAGAGGAGGCTGGGAGCCACAGGGGAAGGCTCAAAGAGCCGCATGCGGCTCCGGAGCCGCAGGTTGCCGACCTGTGATCTAGACTGTTCTCACTTTATGTCGATGTGAAACAGAATGTGGCTTTAGGATTCCTTACCCAAAAGCAGGGAAATTGGAACCGCCCAGTCGCTCATCTGTCAAAACAGCTGGATATGGCCTCACAGGGTTGGCCACAATGTTTAAAAATTCTAGCAGCAGTTATATTGTTACTACAGGAGGCAAATAAGTTAACCTTTTCAGCACCGGTGGCTGTTTGTACTAGTCATGCCCTGCAGACAATTATTGACAATAAGGGACATTTATGGATCAGCAATCAAAGGATGCATAAGATACAGGCCCTTTTATTAGAAAATCCACAAGTTACACTGCAACAGTGCTCAACTATCAATCCAGCCACTCTCATGCCAATACCAGATTCAACTATGCCCGTGCATAACTGCATGCAAACAATAGAACTACAATATTCTTGCAGACCTGACCTTACGGACTAACCCTTGCATAATCCAGACTTTCAATGGTTTACTGATGGATCCAGCTTTATGGATCAAGGAATTAGATACTCTGGTTACGCAATTGTTTCTCAAACTGCAACTATAGAGTCAGCACAGTTGCCTAGCCAAGCAAGTGCACAATTTGCAGAATTATATGCCTTAACCCGAGCATTAGAAATAGCTGCAGGAATGACTTTAAATGTATATACAGACAGTAAATATGCATTTTTGACAATTCACGCACATGCAGCGATCTACAAAGAAAGATGATATTTGGACTCCACAGGCAAGATCATCCAATATGCAACTTTGATTAAAAGACTTATTAAGGCAGCTCAATTGCCATCCAAAGTTGCAATAATCCATTGTCCTGGACATCAAAAAGACTCAGGGCAATAGGAAGGCAGACAAAGAAGCCAAGAGAGCTGCGTTAAAAGGCCCCCCTCTCCAGTCGGATGTCACCAGGTTCGTGTATCTAGACACTTACTAAGAACAACTTGATCCTACATATACGAAAGAGGAAAGCCAAAAGTTGAAGCAGGATGTACAAGCCGAACTAGTTAAAGGCTGGTACAGCCTTCCTGATGGACGCATTGCTGTTCCTCTGGCACTTGCCCACCCCCTTATTTTTCAAGCCCATAAGCAACATCATCTGGGAAAAACTGCATTATTACAACAGCTTGAACGATTTTTCTATCTTCCCTTTGCTTCGCTAACAGCTCAAGTATGTTCTCAATGTTCCATTTGTGCCCAAACCAATGCACGCCAAGGACCGATAGTACCACCTGGTCGACAACCAATCGCTTATTTTCCAATGGACTATGTCATTGTTGATTTTACTGATATGCCTAGGAGTAAGAAATATGTAGCCCTGTTAGTAATAATTGATACCTATTCAGGGTGGATTGAAGCCTTTCCAACTGTAAATAAGAAAGCTATACAGGTTGCCAGAATATTTCTAAAAGAAATTGTTCCTAGATTTGGTTGCCCTTCTAGGAAGTTTTGCAAATAGCTGAGGAAAGAAGGGAAGCGAAAGGCAAAGGAGAAAGAGAAAGATACACCCAATTGAATGCAGAATTCCAGAGAGTAGCTAGAAGAGATAAGAATGCCTTCTTAAATGAATAGTGCAAAGAAATAGAAGAAAACAATAGAATAGGGAGGACCAGAGATATCTTCAAGAAAATTGGAGATATGAAGGGAATGTTTCATGCAAAGATGGGCATGATAAAGGACCAAAATGGCAGAGACCTAACAGAGGCAGAAGAGATTAAGAAGAGATGGCAAAACTACACAGAAGAACTCTACAAGAATGAGCTTAACATCCCAGATAACCACAATGAGATGGTCACTGACCTCGAACCAGACATCCTATAATGTGAAGTGAAATGGGCCTTAGAAAATCTGAGCAACAACAAAGCTAGTGGAGGTGACAGTATTCCAGCTGAGCTATTCAAAATCTTAAAAGACGATGCAGTAAAAGTGCTACACTCAATTTGCCAGCAAATTTGGAAAACTCAACAGTGGCCACAGGATTGGAAAAGTTCAGTTTACATTCCAATTCCAAAGAAAGGCAATGCCAAAGAATGTTCAAACTATCGCACCATTGCACTCATTTCACATGCTAGTAAAGTTATGCTTAAAATCCTACAAGCTAGACTCCAGCAGTATGTGGATCGAGAACTCCCAGAAGTACAGGCAGGATTTCGAAGAGGCAGAGGAACTAGAGATCAAATTGCCAACATACGCTGGATCATGGAGAAAGCTAGGGAGTTCCAGAAAAACATCTACTTCTGCTTCATTGACTATGCTAAAGCCTTTGATGGTGTGGATCACAACAAATTGTGGCAAGTTCTTAAAGAGATGGGAGTACCAGACCATCTCATTTGTCTCTTGAGAAACCTATATGCGGGTCAAGAAGCAACAGTGAGAACCGAACACGGAACCACTGATTGGTTCAAAATTGGAAAAGGAGTCCGGCAAGGCTGTATACTGTCGCCCTGACTATTTAACTTATATGCAGAGCACATCATGAGAAAGGCAGGGCTAGATGAAACAAAAGTTGGAATTAAGATTGCCGGGAGAAATATCAACAACCTAAGATATGCAGATGATACCACTCTAATGGCAGAAAGTGAAGAGGAACTAAAGAGCCTCTTGATGCGGGTGAAGAAGGAGAGTGCAAAAGATGGCTTGAAACTCAACATTAAGAAAACCAAAATCATGGCATCCGGCCCTCTCAATTCCTGGCAAATAGATGGGGAAGAAATGGAGGTAGTGACAGATTTTATTTTTCTGGGCTCAAAGATCACCCCAGATGGGGACTGCAGCCAAGAAATTAAAAGACGCTTGCTCCTGGGGAGGAAAGCTATGGCAAATCTAGACAGCATACTAAAAAGCAGAGACATCCCCCTGCCAACAAAAGTGTGTATAGTCCAGGCCATGGTTTTCCCAGTTGCAATGTATGGCTGTGAAAGTTGGACCATAAGACAGGCTGAGCACAAAAGAATTGAGGCCTTTGAACTATGGTGCTGGAGAAGACTCCTGCGAGTCCCTTGGACTGCAAGGCGTTCAAACCGGTCAGTCCTAGAAGAGATCAAACCCGACTGCTCTTTAGAAGGCCAGATCCTGAAGTTGAAACTCAAGTACTTTGGCCACCTAATGAGAAGGAAGGACTCACTGGAGAAGGGCCTAATGCTGGGAAAGATTGAGGGCAATAGAAGAATGGGACGACAGAGAATGAGATGGTTGGATGGAGTCACTGAAGCAGTAGGTATGAACTTAAATGGACTCCAGAATATGGTAGAGGACAGGAAGACGTGGAGGAACGTTGTCCATGGGGTCGCGATGGGTCGGACACGACTTCGCAATTAACAACAACAACAACTAGGATTTCATCAGATAATGGCCCTGAATTTGTATACCAAATTATTACAGCTTTAGCCCAGGCTTTAGGAATTAAGTGGAGATTTCACTGTGCCTTTCACCCCCAATCAGCTGGAAGGGTGGAACGTGCTAATTGCACAATTAAAACCTTCATTACCAAATTTTGTTTGGAAACTCATCTCCATTGGCCAGATGTTTTGCCTATGGTTTTGTATGCAATCAGACTGGCCCCCCGCACTAAGCTGCAACTTAGTCTTTATGAGCTCATGTTTGGCCATCCCCCTTGTCTATTTAAACCTGACAGTCAGGGCTGGCCAGACTTGGCTCATAAGGGGGGAATAGACCAACAGAAATTGTTACATCAGTTACAGCTTCATAATTTAGCTGTTTCAAATTTGCGCCATTATATGATGGAACAACAAGCCCCTCCAGTGGTCACGGCAACACATGGGTTCAAACCAGGAGATAGAGTATGGGTTGGAATCAGACCCCTTGAGCCCAAGATGGAAAGGACCATGTACTGTTGTTATGTGTTCTCCTTTGGCAGTGAAAACCTTGGAGGGAAAGTCCTGGATCCACTGGAGTAGATTGAAAGCAGCTGCATCTGCCAGTCCAGTAACTTACAAGGTGGAGAAAACTGACAAACCTTTGGTGTTGAAATTTACAAGAAATACACCCTGTCGAAACTTACCAGCAATGGGTTCTCAACACACGGTGTGAACAAACCCTGCTGAGAAACCCCGGAAGCTGTCTCTCTACGCACGGTGGAAGATATAAGGATTCTACAGCTCGTAATATCTGTTAGTTATTTAATATGGGGAACATACACACACAAAGAAAGAACAAAAACACAGGGGAACCAGGGTTGTCAAAACTGCATCAAGATTACAAAACAAGGAAACCAGATAACTAAGACTTTGATTTATTATACAATGAAACCAGAAGGGTGCCAAGATAGTTCCCCTAGCTCCTGTACATACAATAGAACTATATATAAAGTTTGTAGAAAAGGGGTTCAAGATCAGTGTTATAACTCAAAGTCTGATCCTGAACTGGGCGTTGCAGATCCGAACACATAGAACAAGAAGTAGCTGTAGGGACCAGGCACTATTAGGGATCTCCCAATGGAAATCCAACCCACACTCCAGTTTTAGCATCACCTTTGATGTTTGTAAGGCAGCTAATTATTAGGCTGCAATATATGGTTGCAGAGGGATCAGTCATATCTACAGGTATATCCCAAACCATAAGTACTTGTGCCCACCGGATGGATGAGCAGTCTCCACGGTCAAATGTAAGTGGTGGTCATGTATTAAGTGGCATACCCAAGACCCGAAGGAGATGGAACACATCTTGTTTGAAAAGAATAATACAAAAACAGACTCCTGTGGAAGGGACAATTGTAATTTGGTGACTCTCACAGTCAAAAATGGCAGTTGGCTCCTGGAACAAAATAGATGGGAAAGAAAAAACTGGATGTTTGGGATAGGAATAGATGCCAATGGCTACGACCCAATATCATAGGTAGAAATCAAAATTATAACTGCAATCAAAAGATCAAAACAAAAATCATTATTCTGGTCATATTATGAGGAAATGGAGAAAACAAATATTCCTGAAATACCTAGACAGGTAGTCAATACCTTTGTTAAGTTAGCTGAAGATATTGCCCATACTTTAGGCGTGTCTAACTGTTTTGTGTGTGGTGGAACAAATATGGGAGAAAAATGGCCATGGAAGGCACAAGAGTTAAATTATACCAAGGTACTAGAAATGTCTGAGAATAATAGTTTAACCTATACAAGTGGGAAAGATAGTGATTGGACTCTCACTTCCAACTTGGTAGGACATGTATGTTACTCAAGGTTAAAAACCAAACCAGCAACAAGAACAATTTTATAAACTGTTACATCAGAAAATAATTTCGCTGGACTATAGATCCGTTATATTAATGGGGGACTGGAATGGTGTCTTAGATACACAAAGGGACAAAAAAGGTTCTTCTACCCTTTTCAAACAGGCTAAATTACCTAAAGCCTTTTTTGATCTGAAAGAGGACTGGGAATTGAGAGACTACTGGCGTGAACGTAATCAAGAGAAGAGAGACTTTACCTTTTTTTCAGATAGACATCAATCTCTTTCAAGAATTGATTTTTTTCTGATTACAACTGACTTATATAATAGGGTAAAGAACGTAAAAAATTTTCCTAGGACATTGACGGATCATAGTCCGGTTTGGATGGAGTTGATTCATGAAAAAGAGGAGAGGAGATCTTGGAGGGTGAATGAGAATTTATTTAGACAATAAAAGAATGTCCAAAAGTTAAAGGACTGTTTAAAGGATTATTTTGTTTTGAATATGCATAAGGGGACATCAACATCAATGGTATGGGATGCAAGTAAAGCTTTTATGCGTGGAATTCTGATAAAAATGAATAACGTTCATAGACAAAAGCAGATTCAGAAGCGTAAGGAATTGGAAGAGGAGATTAAATCAAAAGAAAAGTTTTTGATTTTAAATCCTTCAGATGAAAAGATTAAGGAATCTATAAAGCTTTTAAGAGCACAATTTAATATGTTGATGGCTGATCAATCTGCAACTAATCTTTTGTTTATGAAACAAAATACATTTTGTAATGCCAATAAACCAGGGAGATGGTTGGCTTATCAATTAAGAAAGAAACAGAGACAGAATAATAGATAAAATAAATTATAATGGTAAATTAGTGTATCAGAAGGAACTGATTAAGAAATCTTTTTTAGACTACTATCAAAAATTATATAAGACTACTAATGTACAAATTTCAGACATAAATAAATATTTAAGTGAGGCTAACTTTCCTAAATTGACAGAAGATCAGAAGCAAGAAATTAATGGTCCAATTACCAATGAGGAGATTGTGACGGTTATTAAGCAATTAAAATTAGGTAAAGCGCCAGGTACAGATGGCTTGACATCTATTTATTATAAAACTTTAGTTGAAGAGATGACTCAACCTTTAGTTGAGCTTTTTAACAATATATTGCAGGGTGCAGAGATCCCTCCATCATGGCGCAGTGCTTTTATATCCTTGATTCCAAAAGAGGATCAAGATCTTACTTTACCAAGGAATTATAGACCTATATCTCTTTTAAATGTAGATTATAAGATTTTTGCAAAAAATTTAGCTAATAGGCTTATGAAGGTTGTGCATCAGCTTATACATAAGGATCAATCGGGTTTTATAACTGGCAGGTACATGAAAAATAATGTTAGACAAATTATTAACATATTAGAATATTTAGATAAGAACAACCAAGTCCCTGCAGGGCTGATATTCTTAGATGCTGAAAAAGCTTTTGATCAATTGAACTGGCATTTTATGTTAAGAGCAATTGAGGAGATGAATTTTGGAGGGAAAATATTACAAGCTTTTACTGCTATATGGAATGTAAGATGGAATGTAAGATCCATGAATCAAGGCAAGCTAGACGTAGTCAAAAAAGAGATGACAAGAATGAACATCGACATCTTAGGAATCAGCGAACTAAAATGGACAGGAATGGGTGAATTTAACTCAGATGACCATCAGGTATACTACTATGGGCAAGAATCCCTCAGAAGAAATGGAGTAGCCTTCATAGTCAATAAAAGAATAGGAAAAGCAATACTGGGATACAATCCCCAAAATGACAGAATGATCTCAATTCGAATCCAAGGCAAACCATTCAATATCACAGTAGTCCAAATCTATGCCCCAACCACTGGTGCTGAAGAGGATGAAATTGACCGGTTCTATGAAGCCCTACAGCACCTTATAGAATTAACACCAAAAAATGATGTCCTTATCATCATGGGGGATTGGAATGCTAAGGTAGGAAGCCAAAAGATAACCGGAATAACAGGCAAGTTTGGCCTTGGAGAACAAAATGAAGCAGGGCACAGGCTAATAGAATTTTGTCAAGAGAATACGATGGTCATAACAAACACTCTTTTCCAACAACCCAAGAGACGGCTCTACACATGGACATCACCAGACGGTCAACATAGAAATCAGATTGACTATGTACTCTGCAGCCAAAGATGGAGAAGCTCTATACAGTCAGTAAAAACAAGACCAGGAGCTGACTGTGGCTCAGATCATGAGCTTCTCGTTGCAAAATTTAGGCTTAAATTGAAAAAAGTAGGGAAAAGCACTAGGCCACTCAGGTATGAACTAAATCATATTCCTGATGAATATACAGTAGAGGTGACAAATAGATTTAAGGAATTAGATCTGATAGACAGAGTGCCTGAAGAACTATGGATGGAAGTTCGCAACATTGTACAAGAGGTAGCAACTAAAACCATCCCAAAGAAAAAGAAATGCAAGAAAGCAAAATGGCTGTCTGAGGAAGCTTTGCAAATAGCTGAGGAAAGAAGGGAAGCGAAAGGCAGAGGAGAAAGAGAAAGATACACCCAATTGAATGCAGAATTCCAGAGAGTAGCTAGAAGAGATAAGAATGCCTTCTTAAATGACAGTGCGTAGATCGAGAACTACCAGAAGTACAGGCAGGATTTCGAAGAGGCAGAGGAACTAAAGATCAAATTGCCAACATACGCTGGATCATGGAGAAAGCTAGGGAGTTCCAGAAAAACATCTACTTCTGCTTCATTGACTATGCAAAAGCCTTTGATTGTGTGGATCACAACAAATTGTGGCAAGTTCTTAAAGAGATGGGAGTACCAGACCATCTCATTTGTCTCTTGAGAAACCTATATGCGGGTCAAGAAGCAACAGTGAGAACTGGACACGGAACCACTGATTGGTTCAAAATTGGAAAAGGAGTCCGGCAAGGCTGTATACTGTCGCCCTGCCTATTTAACTTATATGCAGAGCACATCATGAGAAAGGCAGGGCTAGATGAATCAAAAGTTGGAATTAAGATTGCCGGGAGAAATATCAACAACCTAAGATATGCAGATGATACCACTCTAATGGCAGAAAGTGAAGAGGAACTAAAGAGCCTCTTGATGCGGGTGAAGAAGGAGAGTGCAAAAGTTGGCTTGAAACTCAACATTAAGAAAACCAAAATCATGGCATCCGGCCCTCTCAATTCCTGGCAAATAGATGGGGAAGAAATGGAGGTAGTGACAGATTTTATTTTTCTGGGCTCAAAGATCACCTCAGATGGGGACTGCAGCCAAGAAATTAAAAGACGCTTGCTCCTGGGGAGGAAAGCTATGGCAAATCTAGACAGCATTCTAAAAAGCAGAGACATCACCCTGCCAACAAAAGTGCGTATAGTCCAGGCCATGGTTTTCCCAGTTGCAATGTATGGCTGTGAAAGTTGGACCATAAGAAAGGCTGAGCGCCAAAGAATTGAGGCCTTTGAACTATGGTGCTGGAGAAGACTCCTGCGAGTCCCTTGGACTGCAAGGCGTTCAAACCGGTCAGTCCTAGAAGAGATCAACCCCGACTGCTCTTTAGAAGGCCAGATCCTGAAGTTGAAACTCAAGTACTTTGGCCACCTAATGAGAAGGAAGGATTCACTGGAGAAGAGCCTAATGCTGGGAAAGATTGAGGGCAATAGAAGAAGGGGACGACAGAGAATGAGATGGCTGGATGGAGTCACTGAAGCAGTAGGTGTGAATTTAAATGGACTCCAGAAGATGGTAGAGGACAGGAAGACCTGGAGGAATGTTGTCCATGGGGTCGCGATGGGTCGGACACGACTTCGCAATTAACAACAATTAACAACAACAACTGCTATATATCAAAAGCAAACGGCACAACTTATTGTTAATGGGAGTTTGTCAGAGGTTTTTACAATAGAAAAAGGTACTAGACAGGGATGTCCTCTGTCACCTTTGCTGTTTGTTTTAACATTGGAAATTTTGTTGATTAAAATCCGAGAATCGCAGGAAATAAGAGGAATAGAAGTTAATAAAAAAGAGTACAAGTTAAGAGCTTTTGCAGATGACTTGGTGGTTACTTTATCTCAACCTACCTATTCTGTAGTTAACTTACTACAGCTGATTCGTCAATATGGACTTGTTTCGGGCTTTAAAATTAATAATAATAAGACTAAAATATTAGCTAAAAATATGACTATTCAGGACAAACAGACTTTGGCTGACTGGTTTTGAAATTGTTGATAAGACAAAATATTTGGGGGTCACTTTATCTGTTTCTAATGCAAAATTGTTTAAGAATAATTATGAAAGGCTGTGGGCCAGTGTACAGAAGGACTTGAGGAATTGGGAGAAGTTACAGTTATCTCTCATGGGACGAATTGCAGTGATTAAAATGAATGTCCTGCCCAAATTTCTCTTTTTGTTTCAAATGTTACCTATTTTAAAGAATGAGGTTAATTTTAATGAATGGCAGAAAGGTATTAACAAATTTATTTGGGCAGGGAAAAAACCAAGGGTAAAATTTAAAATTATGCAGGACTTCCGTGAGAGAGGTGGACTCAAGGTACGGAATTTGAAATTATATTATGATGCAGCAGTTTTTACGTTAATTAGTGATTGGGTAAACTTAACAAATTCAGAGATACTCCATTTGGAGGGATGGGATTTACTCTTTGGTTGGCATGCCTATTTAATATTTAATAAAAAAGTGGATCGGGCTTTTAAATCTCATATTTTGATTTCTCTACTTAGAGTCTGGAGGAAATACTATAAAAGTGATTTTAAAATACCATTATGGGCTATACCTTGGCATGCGATAGAGGGGATAAAGAGAGGTGTTAAAATGGATACGGTGTTTTATACACAATTACTTAGACAGGATGGTCTAAATTGGCAGTTAAAATCTTTGGAAGACTTGTTACATGAAAATATTACCTATTCTTGGTTTCAATATAGACAACTATTAGATAGATGGAAGATGGATTGTAATTTAGGTTTGCTTAGAGAAGATCAAAATCTTTTCAAGCAAGTAAAGGATCAAAGACAAACCCATATTAAAAGAATTTATGGGGTGCTAGTGGAACTGGATTCAGAATCAGAATTAATTAAAGATTGTATGATTAAATGGGCGCAGAATTTTGGTGAACCAGTTCTACTGGATACCTGGGAAACTATCTGGGTGAGAAATGTTAAATTTACACAAGCCCAGAATTTAAGGGAGAATTTTTATAAAATGTTTTATAGATGGCACCTTGATCCACAAAAGATGTCTCTCATGTATCCTGACTTACAGCCTAAATGTTGGAGATGTGGCTGTTTGGATGCCACTTATTATCATATTTGGTGGTCGTGTAAAAATATAAAAGCTTTTTGGATTAAGATATGGTGGAATATTCAGAGAATTTTTAGAAAGAGGGTAAAATTTACTCCACAATTATTTTTGCTTGGTATTGTTACTGATTGTGATGCTAAGGAGGTTATATTGATGTTGAATTTAATTACAGCCGCAAGGCTGCTAGTAGGTCAATATTGGAAGAAGGAATCTTTGCCTACTTTGCAAGAGTGGTTTTTTAAAGTATCTTATTTGGCGGAAATGGCAAAGATTTCGGCTTTCTTAAAAGAGCAAATGCAAGAGAAATTTTTTGCTGTATGGGAAAAATGGATAAATTTTATACAATTTAAATTGGATATGAAAAAATACCATTTAGCTTTTTTATAACTTGTATAAAAACTCTACTTTTTTTTCTCTTTTCTTTGCTTTTTTTTTAAATATTTTTTCTTTTTAAGGTTTATAATTCTTTATTCATATATATTTTGTTCTTAATTATCTTATAATTTTGTTAATTTCTTTTAATTAAGCCTATATTCTGCTCTGGGAAGCTCGGGGGGAGGGAGGGGGTGATTTGGAAGGGGTTGGGGGAGGGTTGTATTGTTTTGTTTTTTGTTTTTTGTTTGTCTTATTGTAGTTGTCATTGTTTTTTTTTCTGTCTTTGTAAAAGTTTTTAAAAAAATTTTAATAAAAAAAAAAGAAACAAAACAGAATCTTGCGTAGCAGTAGGTGACCTCCTATGCACAGGGACTTGGGAAAACAATAAATGGTGGTCTGGAACCAACGAAACCACTACTATGGATCATTATGCCCTTACTAATGTATCTGGGATGCAATATCTAAAAGACCCCACAAATACCAGTCTCCTTTGGCTAGCCCCAGATGGAATGTACTGGATTTCAGAAAAATGGCATACGGACAACTACCTAACAACGTGTGGATCTTGTGTATTGGGAATAATTCAACCAGGATTTTTCCTGTTACCATTAAAAACTAAGCAAATTCTTGGTGTTCCCATCTATGATGAAGTTGGCAATATAAGACAAAGAAGGGAACCAAGTACATACACCCAATGTGCAGGAGTCACTTGGCAAGAACATGAATGGCCACCTTGCCGCATTATCCTAGTTTATGGCCTGGCTACTTGGGCTGAGGATGGAATGTGTGGATACTGTACCCCTATTTACATGCTCAACAGGCTCATTAGGTTACAAGCGGTGGTAGAGTTATGAGACTGTGAAGGGACTAACTGAATTGGCCAAAGAAAATGTGAAATCGAGGACATATATTATGCAAAATAGGTTAGCCTTGGACTATCTGTTGGCCAAAGAAGGAGGGGTATGTGGAAAATTCAACCTAACAAACTGTTGCATCGAAGTAGATGAAAGTGGAAAAGTGTTGAAGGACATAACAGATAGAATGGTCAAACTAGTTCATGTTCCGGTGCAAACCTGGAAAGGATTTAATCTGGAAGACATATTTTCAGGATGGTGGCCAAAGTTACCAGGCTTACAAACCATCATAGTTATAGCAGTATTGTTAATTCTAGGATGTATTTTGATTCCCTGCTTACTCCCCTGTGTTATAACGATGATTCGAAGAATCTCAGAAAGTACAGCCCAATTAACTGCAAAACATGAAACAATGTTAGCTTTATGGGAATACAAAATGGTGCCCACTAAAGATCCTGAATCAGAGTTTAAGCAAGAAAACTTCCAAAGGGGGGACTAAGGTAGAATAATATAGAATAATGTGAAATAATAATAATAATAATAATAATAATAATAATAATAATAATAATAATAATAATGAAAAATCATTAAAACAATGATGTGTGTGCATAATTACTGGAATAAAGCTGTGTTAGCAATCTGTGACTAACCAAATGCGCATTGCACTTGGAAACAATGTATGTAGCAGATTCTCCATTGTATGCCCATGAGAAATGAATTTAATACGTGAGAAATGAATCTGATGTATTACAATGTAGATTTCTATGTGTGCTCCTTTGTTCCTGAGAAAAGGAAAGTATAAAACTGTAGTTTAAACCCGCCCTCAGTGTTCAGAATTGCTTGTTATTACTGTTTCTGAACCTTGCACAATAAATCTCTCTGCTAAACCCCCTGGAATTCGTAAAAGTCTCTTATGTTTTTCTACAAGACAACAACATTTAGCTACCAGTTCTCCCGAACCGATCCAAACTGGCTGAACCCCACCACTGTAGATAGTCCTTGATTTATGACCACAATTGAGCCCAACACTTCCGTTACTAAGTGAGACAGTTGTTGTGAGTTTTACCCCATTTACAACCTTTCCTGCCACAACTGTTAAGAGAATCACTGTAGTTGTTAAGTTAGTAACATGGTTGTAAAGTGAGTCTGGCTTCCCCATTGATGTTGCTTGTCAGAAGGTCACAAAAGAGGATCATACAACCCCGGGTCACTGCAACTGTCATAAATATGAGTCAGTTCCCAAACGTCTGAATTTTGATCATGTGACCATGGGGATGCTGCAAGGGTTGTTAGTGTGAAAAATGGTCATGTCACTTTTTCAGTGCCATTGAATCTTTAAATGGTCACTAAATGAATGGTTGTAAGTCAAAACTATCTGTACAAAACATCAGCAGAAGGGTACAGAGAGAAGATCATATCACAGCTGTGTATGCTATCTGGGGAAACATTACAACCTTTCATCTCATACTTGTAGCACAGTAGTGGTTGTTTAAAAATATATTTCCATATGATTGATTGAATAATGGAGCAAGCAACTTACAGGGCAAAATCTACCAGCAATTTCTGGTTTGTAATCAAAACATTTACAGCTCTGTCTCCTTTCTTTGAGGATTTTGTAACAATCCTAAATGCACTTGCTCACACATATTTGAACTACCAATTATTTCTACATCGCCTGTCACTCCTTAGAGGACAAATTTCCACTTTTTCTTCAGCCATTGCACTCCAAGCATTTACATTTCAAAGAATCAACTGAATTAATTTCAGACAAAATGTAAATAAGGTACCTGGATTCTAATCAAGAGAATAAGCAGCAATCCTTTTTGCATGAATAAAAGAACATGCAAAGTTGGGGAAATCGTGGTGGTGCCTCTCTGAATATGAGCTACCTCACAAACTTCTTTCTTTAAGTCCATGGCATGGGACCAGATTATCTGAGGAGCCAAGGAGCATGGTGGCTCGTATAGTTAGGACACTGGGTTGGAAGTTAGCAAACCCACGTTTGAGACCCGAGTGCTGCCAAGAGATGGGGTGAGTTCCTGTCCTTGGCTCCAGCTCCTGCTGAGGACATGAAAGGAGCCCCCAACTGGGTGTCCCCACATGCAATGGTGATTTCATTGGCTAATCTTTTCAACAAGGAAGTGTCTCAGTGCTTCCAACATAAGTGTGATGCAATCCCAATGGAATGGGCTCACCCTATTCACTCTAGCAAAGTATGCTGCAGACTCCATAGGTCAAGGAGTTTTTGGCTGATGGGGTCTAATAGAACAGCCTTTTCTGCTATTCCCCCTCTCTTTGGAACATCTTGCCACCATGAGGTCTACCCCACCTTCTGGCTTTCTGGAAGCACCTTAAAACTTAGTTCTGCCAGTTGATTTGGTGCCCCTGGCAAAATTTGGGGTGAAGAGTTAATTTCCTGAGAGTGGGCTATCCTGGACTTAGCCATTCCATTGCTCAGTGCATTTATCACTAAAGTTTTTTAGCCCTGTTGAATGAAAACAACTGTTCCATTACCCATATAAGATGAAATATAGACATATGGGTTCAATGGCAGAGAAACTTCTCAAACTAAGCCTGAGTTCACACAGTAGAGTGATCATAAACCATGCTTAAAACCACAGTGGCTAAACAAAACTAATCACGATAGGACTTAAGTTCCGTGAAATGATATTTCTCAACCTTAGTAACTTTAAGAAGGGTGGACTGAGGAATTCTGGAAGTTGAAGTCCACAAGTCTTAAAGTTGCCAAGGTTAGACACCCCAGACATAAAACAGTCATCATATGATTTGCTTGCTTTGGCTTAATGGTGCCAAATAAACATAGCCACTGGTTTAGCACCATGGCTGATATATTAATTGCAATTATTGTAAATTGCAAATCACTGATGGTTTGGGAACTGAAATATGCTACTTCTGTCCTCATAGCAATCTTTCATGTTGGAAAGTCCAGCATTCCAGCCTGCAGAAGGAGGGGGGGGGACAATCACAACCATGCTAAGTTATTCTACTTAGTTACAATCAGTGGTGGGATTCAGCCAGTTCGCACCAGTTCGGCAGAACCAGTAGCTAATTTTTTGTTGTCCAGGCCCAGAATGGACTTCCGGGAGTGGCATCCACATAGAGAACCGGTTGTTCACATTTTGAATCCCACCGCTGGTTACAATGTGCTAGTATGCCATCTAAAAACGAGATAGGATATCCTGATCATAAAATCCAGAGTGCATACCAAGGGGACCAATAAAGAGAATTAGCTTTCTGCAGGAGGACCACACTTCTAAGAGCAATTCAGCCAGGACCAAATTTAATGAATTTCAACAAAATTGAATGCAACTAATAGGTTCACACACATGCACTGGTAGCATTGCAAGAGGCAATTTGTTGGCTGTTATTAGAAGACTTCTGGGGATCCTACACAAAGGTTTTGAAATGTGCATCTCAGGTCTAAAATTATTATCAAGTGCATTAGAGCTATTGAGCAATGGCCATTTCAAAATACTAAAGAACGTTTAAAAATATTTAACTTCTGGAATTCAAAAAGAAACCTAAATGTATAGTGGCTCTATTTTTCCCAGTCTTGGGCCCTTCCTCCTTCTCCTTCTCCTCTTCCTTCACTATCTCTCTTAAAACTTCTTTAGGATTGTCAATTGCTGTCCTTGGCTCAGTTGCTCCCTCTACTGAATGAAGCTAATAGCAGGAATATTTTGAGTATGGTGCAGTTGAGGTTAATTTTGCAGGCTCAAAAATAGGTTGTTTCATAAAGGTCTGTCCCAGGAGTTCTTGCTCTTTGAGACCTGAATAGCGGAACCAAAAGTGCACATTTGCATTTGATAAAAAGCAAGCTTTATGAATTAAACAAAAGTAAATAAGTATATTATTCCTTATCCCTTTCTTGAGTATCTGCTGATCTTTACTCCTGGATTAAGAGGCAGATCATGTTTATTCTATTCCATTCATAACACTGGAAAGGTTGGAAATAAATCCATTTCTGATGTGTTGTAGAAAGGAGGCTATACATAGCTGGCTCTTTCAATACTGTATTCTTCAGAGGACTTGGTTTTATATTATGGGTCTCCAAATTTGGCAACTTTTAAGACTTGTGGACTTCAACTTCCAGAATTCAGCCAGCCAGCATGACTGGCTGAGGAATTCTGGGAATTAAAGTCCACAACTCTTAAAGTTGCCAAGTTTGGAGTCTGGGCCTTACACAGTTCTAAGGTAGTCTAAGGTTGCACTAGATAATGCAACAGAATCAAACTCAAACATGAGTACTGTTCTTGGATTATATCTTTCCCCTCCTCAATATACTCCTTTTGATATTTAATTTGAACTCATTTATTGAATTTTATATTCATGTTGTGGGCTGAGCATTTTAGCCGAACATTCTTTCTCTATCTTGACCAGGGGTCTTCAAACTTGGCCCTTTTATGACTTGTGGACTTCAACTCCCAGAATTCCTCAGCCAGGCACGCTGGCTGAGGAATTCTGAGAGTTGAAATCCACAAGTCATAAAAGGGCCAAGTTTGAAGACCCCTGATCTTGACTGTGAATGAGTTCACACATTTGTTTAACCTTGTATGATTGAATAAACCACAATTAGAGAGACTTATATAGGATAAACTATGTTTATAACAGTGGTTCTTAACCTGGGCGATATTGCCCCCCAGGGGGCAATTTCATTTTTCAGGGGGGCGATGGAATGAAAAGGGGCAACGCAGGGGCAAAGGAACAAAAAGGGGGCAATATGGGGGCAATGGAGCGAGATGTTTTGAGGACACTTTTGAGACTTTTTCGTACAGTAAATCACTGTATATCTGTCGTACAAAAACATCAGATCGCTCGCTATTAGTGGATTGAATTGTGTTTTCAAATGTTCCTCTAGCTAGCTTCAGTACAGAATGCTGTACATATGTGAATACGTATCACTTATCTTCATGCACATTGCAGTTTGTTCTTATGCCCTTTTTATATTTCTTTTTGCATCTTAAATTTGTAATTCAATCATTAAATGTTATTATTTTTCTTTTCGGGCATTTCACTTTCTTGCAATTGAATTTTGTTTTTAGTGGTCATTACATTTAAGTGTCTTGAATAAATAAGATAATAATGAAATACATGTATCACGAAGTTTGGAATAAAGTGACGAGTGGCACCAAAATTTTTCACACAGTTGAGATATGGGAAAAAGACTGGAAATAAATTATTTGCACCGATATGTCCAGATGACAATTTTAAAGAAAACAAAAAAATGTTTGCATAAATTGAAGAATTATTTCTTATGTTGTGATTGAGAGGGGGGTGATGACAACTTCTTCATTGGCTCAAAGGGGCAATTCGTTCAAAAAGGTTAAGAACCACTGGTTTATAAGACAACAATGGATGGATTAACACATTGTGCTGAACCCCAAATCAAATAAAGATTGAGGCATGTGTTTGTGTGAATACAGTCTGTCTTCCTGGTGATAGCTATGCCTCCTTGCTTAGTGTCATCTGCAAATTTTACAACATCCCTCCTGTACTTTCTCCCAAGTCATTTATTAAAAATGTTGGTGAATGCAGGGCAAGTTCTCCAAGTAGGTGCAGCTGTGGTTTCACCATGAATCCATTCACATTTTTCCAACCTGTCAAAAACCATGTACAAGTATAACAAAGGCTTTGCTTAAATTACATTGCATGGTTTTGACACAATTCTCACTTAGGTTGGCTCTGCTGAGTAATGTATCAGGTTCTACATATTCATAATCCTTTCCTCTTAATAATCTGTTCTAGAATTTTACCTGGTATGGAAACCAGATGCCTTGATTTGCAGGTTGAGGGGTCCTGGGTGCTCTCTGAGCTTGGTTGTTTTCTTGCAGACGTTTCATTACTCAAACTAGGTAACATTATCAGTGTTAGCACTGATGATGACTAACACCAATGATGTTACCTGGTTTGGGTAATGAAATGTCTGCAAGAAAACAACCAAGCTCAGAGAGCACCAAGGATCCCTCATTTCAACCCTGAGCTACAAATATTCTCCTTTATTGATTTGCAGCTTGTATCTGTTCTTGAAGATGGCAATATTTATCTCAGCTCTCCTGGAGTTCATTTGTTCCCTAAGAGTTTTCAAAGGCTACAAGTTCAGCTGTTCCAAAGTCAAGTCCTCAACACCCTGGAGTATAAATTATCTGCCCCTGGAGTCTTACAGTCTAAACAACCTAGCATTGTCCCCAGCTGGAAACAACTGCTCTGGTAAGAGAATATTATGGCAAATGACATGTTGATTCCCTCCATGGCTGGTTAACTTATTGTATTTTCATATCTGAGTATTTGAACTCTAAAGCATTAATCTTCATGGCACAGTGGCTCTATTAATCATGAGAAATCCTCCTGGTAAATTAATTTGCAAGTTTATAATTTTTACCTGGAATCAAGTCTCAAATCAGTTTTTTTTTTCACCCAAGCCAATGGCTACAAACTGATTAAGCTGTAAATCTAGAATTCTGAACAAATCTTGGCATTATTGCTGGAACAAATTCATCTTAATATGAATGATTCTCCAACAGAGGGTTATATCAAACCCTCAGTTTGCTTCTTCCCAAAGTATTAAAAAAAAGTACAAACCAAAGACTTCAAGTTAGCATTTGTGTTTTATTTTGGCTCCCTTTTATAAATGGGCGCAACACAAGAGTAATTAAAAAAAAATAGACATTACCATTACAGTGTTACATTGGCAAAAAAAAATATTTTTAATAATTTTTAAAAGTTTTGGCCATAGACTCTGGTCAAAAACAATTAAACATGTGGTTCTTTTTAAAAGAAATTTGTCATCCATCCTCCATTTTTTAAAAACAGACACTAAATAGCTATTTTGATACTAATCTCTAGAAGTTATATACATTCTTGTTTTATTTTAAGACATTTTATCCTTTAAAATATTTACATGCTTTGCTCCCCGGAGTTAATAGCACAGAATATCATTTGGGCTATTTTATCTAAATTCTGCTGAAATTATTCACTGCCATTTCAATTCTTTTTGAGAGTTAATTGGGAGATAGACATCTTAATGCTTTATTTCTGAAATTTTTATACACGTTTTGTTTCCTATTTACAAAACTGGTAGACTGGATTTTTGTCTTGAGAGACACAAACAAAGGTGAAGTCTCTGCAGCAAGCAAGCTGTTTTACTGATAAAAGGATTTTTTTAGAAAAAAGTTGTATAAAACAGTGTATGAATATGGTATTTTTTTTGCTCTTATTCTGATTGTCAGTTTTAAAGAAGCTATTTCTGATTTCTCACTCACACAAAACACACGTATAGATGGATCACAGAAAATTATCTGCATCTAAACACACCATAGTGGAGTACAAGAATGCTTTTCCTACAGCCACCTATTTCAGACTTCTAATCTGATTAGCAGCAATTGTCCAAGTAGGTATTTTTTTCAGTCCTACCTTGGAGATATTAATGATTAAACTTGAAACTTTTTCTCTACAAGGCAGGGGTTCTGCAACTGAGCTACCATTCTTTCCAAGCACAATACTCAAACTGGTCTAGAATGCTGAACATAATTTAGAAAAGAACTAAACTCACACACATAGCATTGAACTTGAAGACACTAATGAACAGAAATGGCAATTTGTTCAAAGGTGAGACTTCATAAGGCTTTCTCTTCAAAATAAATCTTTTACCAGAGTGATTGGCTGTCCGTTGTGCTGGTCCTGACATGAATTAAGATTTAAGGCAGTTCTTTCTGAAAGATTTCTCAGTGGCATGTTCAGAGCAAGAGTTGATGGCAAGAGAACTCCCTGTGAAGAGCTCTGGGAAGGAGGAAGAGACATTTTTGTTATTTCTGCAGAAGGATATCATTTCTTTCCTTGTTAGTTGCGCCTTCCAAAATAGCTTAGCCTTCAAGGCACAAATTAAGCCTCAACACAGTTGAACATTTGGTTGCTCAAGGCCAGAGGCAAAGAACTGGTGCTTTCCAGATGTTATTCCCAGCATCTCACATTATTCCCCATGCTAGATGTGGCTGGTGAGATGTAGCAACATCTGGAGGACCATAAGGTTCCCATCTCTGGTTCATCATCACCTCTTAGAATTGCCAGTCACTGGCTATCTTTGTTGAAAACTTTGGGAGCTGTATTCTGGTCCACATCTAGAAGGTACCAGACTAGCGAAAGCGTTCTAGAACTTAAGAGCCTCAATCCTAGATTTCTTCTGCCTGGTGATACCATAGATTGGTGTTTCTCAATCTCAGCAACTTTTGAAGTGTGGACTTCAAAGGCTATGCTGACTGGGGAATTATGGGAATCAAACTTCCCACATCTTACAATTGCTGAGATTGAGAAACACTGTCATCAAAAATCCTTAGGGAAAACATAGAAGCTTTTTTGAGGTTGAGAAGCAAAGACAGCCAGAAACATTACTCTTTGATAGGATGTCTGGAATTGGAAATGTGTGGCTTAATCCCAATATAAGTGGGAGGCTTCAGACAACCACTGTTTGCTCACTGCAAAGCTTGAAATCAAGGACAGTCCTCCCCAACTTGGTGACTACAGTTGTATTGGAATGTGAACACCATAATTTATAGTCATGTGGTGTCCCTATTTGGGAATGATGGGAAATATTATCCAACACAACTATAGAGTGCTGATTGAAGAATGTTTATGCAGCATAGCATAACACCATAACACCAAACTCAACAGCTCATGAGCAGTATATTCTTTCTATCATTAAAAGGAACTAAGTTAGAGCTAACTAGTTAACTACATAGTTAACTAGTTAACTACAGTTAGAGCTAACTAGTTAACTAAGCTCTTTTAAGAAGAGATTGGATAACCATTTGTCTAAAATGGCATAGGGTTTTCTGCTTGAGCAGGGGATTGGACTAGAAGACCTCCAAGGTCCCATCCAACTCTGTTATTCTGCTAAAGCAGACTACTCAACTTCTCCAGTTCAAACCTTTTGGTTACAATTACTAATTCCAACTTCCACCCCAATAACAAGAATCCAACAGATTTCTGTTCTTTGGGGGGGGGGATAACCACATTTATTTTTCTGTCTGGAGGGGAATTTAAGCATAACATTTTGTTCTGTTTTTCCTTCCCTTTCTCCCTGTTGATTTACCTTCCTTCCTTGTGAGACTAAAGACATTAAATCAAACCTGTTTGTTCTCCCTCTCAATCATTATAACTAAAGAATGGGAGTTTTCTGTACCGCTGTTAAGAAAGGCTCATAAAATCTCCTTCAAAATGTCTAGAGGCAATTTTCCATGTCCTGACATCAAACCATTCTTAAAATGAAGCCTATTTCTTCTTGCTATCTACAGCTGCAACTTTTGCATATTATCTGTGGAATAAATCTCTCTCAACCCATTGGAATGGACAAAAAAAAGTCTCTTGAATCAACTGAAATCTTTATGGTGTGCCATAAATAGATTCAGACATTGCTGAGTCATTTAAATCAAAGTTTGCTGAACAATCCAAATGACTGCTAAGCTTAGCAACCTTCTCAGAGCTCAGGGACCACTGTTCTGTACTTTCACACAAGATCTGGTGTAGAGAGATGGGAGGGTGGTGAGAGTGGGATAAGAGAGCAACAGCAAGCCCACCAATATTGTGTATAGGGTGGTTAAAAAGCTGGACTAGGAAGAGAGAGAACCAGCTTCTAGTCCTCCCTTAAGCACCCAGCCAGCTGGGTCACTTTGGGCCAGCAACTTTCTCTCAGTCCTAGAGAGGTCAAAAAAACATCTTTCTAACAACCTGCACTGATAGAAGATGGTCCACAACCTTCGATGGAATTGTCCCTCAGTGGATTAATATGGGCTGAGAATAAAAATATGCATATGCTCTCAAATATCTTAAGTTTGAACATACAGTTACACACGCGCGCGCGCGCACACACACACACACACACACACACACATGTAATTTCAACATTTTCCCTTTTGCCAGTTTTATTTTTGTTGTTTTTCAATTCAACAAATTTAAGTGTCTCTCAAGTCAGGCTCCCCTCCTGATGACTGTTTGAATTTGGCAATGATTCAGAAGTTGGATTTCCCATTCTGGTCTTCTTCTCGGATGTTTTTTGACTGGATTCCCATCCAAATGCTAACCAGGCCTAATCCTTTTTAGCTTGTTCAAGGTCAAAGTTGGCAAACGCTGAATTTTTATATCCATAGTAAGAGAGTTCACTGGGTGCCATCTTGCACAATGGACCCATCAGACCAGTGATGGGATTCAGATATGTGAACAACCAGTTCTCTGTGTGGATGCCGCTTCCAGAAGTCCGTTTGGGGCCTGGGCAACAAAAGTTAGCTACCAGTTCTGCTGAACTGGTGCGAACCAGCTGAATCCCACCACTGACTAGAACTCACAGTCTCCTGGTGATTGGATCAAAGTCACCCAGCTGACTTTCATTCCTAGGACGGGACTAGAACCAGTGGTGGGATTCAAATATGTCCATAAACAGTTCTCTGTGTGGATGCCGCTTCCAGAAGTCCATTCTGGGCCTGGGCAATAAAAAATTGGTTACCGGTTCTGCTGAACTGGTGGGAACCGGCTGAATCCCACCACTGCATCAATTAGTTCAAACACCCACCCACTCAGACATGCCCAATAATAATTGCATGAAGGGAAAATGGGGGATGAATGTATTATTCCCACTCCATCTGTTGGTCCTTGTCCTCTGTATATTAGAGGATACCTAACTAACACATTCATTTTCACTTTCAGATTCTTCTAAACCACATGTTGGAGAACATGTGGGCAAATCAACATGTGGATGCTGAATGGGTAGAAGGAATGGATTTTTTTTCCATTTCCCCATTCAAATGATTGTAATATTATGTGATAGATATATAGGATTTTACCTAAAACATTGGTGTTTTAATTTCTTTCATTTTGTTTTGAACAGCTATTTTTTTTTGTTCCTTAAGCTGAGGAATGTTAATAAGTTACAGGTAGCCCTCGACTTACCACAGTTCATTTAGTGATCTTTCAAAGTTACAACAGCACTGAAAAAAGTGATTTGTGACCATTTTTCACACTAATGACCATTGCAGAATCCCTGTGGTCACGGGAACAAAATTCAGATGCTTGGCAACTGGTATGTACTTATGACAGTTTAGTGTCCCAGAGTCATGTGATCATCTTTTGCAACCTTCTGACAAACAAAGTCAATGGGAAAGCCAGATTCACTTAACAACCATGTTACTAACTTAACAAGCACAGTGATTCATTTAACCACTGTGGCAAGAAAAGTTGTAAAATGGAGCAAAACTCATTTAACAAATGTTTCACTTAGCAACAGAAATTTGGCCTCAATTGTGATCATAAATCAAGGACTACCTGTACTTTCTAAAAGTTTGAGCATTGTGTATCTGTAAAAAGGTTTGGATATATCAAATCTGAATTGTTGTCTTTTTCTTTTTAAGTGATTCTGGTATATTACTAGAAGGAGACATCCTTAAGATTCCAGAGCATGGCTTAATGAAATTTGTGAATTCTCCAACTTTGCAGCAATCAAGAGGCAATATTGGATGATATGATTATAGGTGCTCCAGATTTAACATGAAGTTTAAAAACTAATTTGTAACAATTTGAATAAATATCATACAATACTATTACTTTAACATAATAGAAAAGTACTAATTTTTCACAATGTTTATGTTTTTTATATTTTTTCATTCTTTTTTTTCTTTTGCGCTGTTTAATTTTTTAGATGTATAATTTACTCAAGATGGTTGAAATGAAATGAAGTGTATTAATTTGGTTCTTAATCATTATTACTTGTTTTATTACTAGAAGTACTACTATAATTAACTGTATTGGTTTGAAAATTCAATAAAAATTACTATTGTTCTAAAAACAACACTCTTTTTTCCCCTTCAATGGCTTTGACAAGCTTTTAGATGCTGGAAGTTACTTATCTGCACCTTTGATATTTTTTCCATTTTCACTACTTTTTAAAAACATAATTCCCAGCTTCTCTCCATATGAATTTGTCGGGAGTGTGTTAATGTACAACTCTACATCCTTTCTACTTTCTTCACAACCACAAATAATATGATCACAGCTTTTGGTCATTGCACTCTACTCAAGGTGCATGTGTACAACATTCAGTTAATGCAACAGGAATTATCAATTATCAAGAACAACAAGCATCTTGTAACAACATTCTATTACTGACATAATTACAGCACATTTATCATTCATTTGTCTTTTTTCAAACAATTACTACATATTTGTTATTTTGACTTCACCTTCCAATAGGTTAAACACTGGTTCTTTCCACTGCTTGATTTTATTGCATGGTTTCCAACATTCCAATTATCTGGATCATTTACCATTTTTATTCTTGTTCTTTGTTCAGACTGGGGTTTATAACATCCTTATAACTCTTTGGGGTCAGCACAGTCACCTCTCCTACATTGTTATAAAATATGAACTTGCTTAACAAACTTGACCGAAACGTTTCTCTTTTATGCTTACTGTTACTCTACCACTTACTGCTTCAGAAGAATCAGGATTCTCCCCCCCCCCTCTATATACTGTACTTATTTCATCTATTTACAGAGTTCCATGGAATCAAAGATCTAGGCTCACATCACTCTACTCTTGGTTTCCCCAATAAACCTCCCACCAGTCCCCCGCCAATGAAGAAATGACCACACCATTCATCAAGATGTGTGAAATATCATCTATTTCCTACAGGATTTTAGAAGATAGCTTGACTTATTTTTTTTAAAAAAAATGGGTATTGCCATCTCCTCCTCATGATCAATATCTTAGAAAAATGCTCTTCAGCCTCTTGCCTAGACTTGCAATACTGTGCTAATCAAGATTTAACGTCACAATGAATCCCAATAAATCTGGGCACAAGCTTCAGCTGGAAAGCAAGGCAAGCTTAGGGTGGGTTTGCAAGAGAAAGGTAGCATCTGATGTCTTTTGGCTGTGAACAGTGATGAGATGAAGGGAGAAAGGAAGCAAGATACAAGGAGTGCCCCTGCAAACCAGATGATATCTTCAAGGAAGCAATCCCAAGGGTCAACTCCAGCACAGTTGCTCAGTTGGAAGAGGTGGTGGCCTATGAGCAGCCGTTCTATCAAATATTGCATCTTCTACCACATGAAGTCAAACCCTTGTCTTCAATAGTATCAGAAAGTATCGACAACCAAAAGTGTCCACTTAATTTTAAAAAAGATCAGTGCTCTAGTCCTGAGTTAGGCATGAGACCAGGACTTCCTGTTAATTCCAGAAGATCTTCTAGGAGACAGTCAAAAGATCTATCTCTTGGGTCCCCCACTTCGGCACTCCTTTCAGGATCTCCCATGCTACAATGCAAGTCAGCTTTGTTGCCTTCTAAAAATGAGCAACTCTTTTTAAAATGGTTGGTTTCTTCAAACTTTTGAGTTAAACTTGATAGACTTGATTAGAAAGAGACAAGTTGAATCAGAGATGGGTTTGTAGTGTTGTTGTTTTTTAAAAAAGGACAGCATTGAGACTGAAAGAGATTGTGAGGCACCTGAAGTTCCAGTCTATGCATAAAATTCCTCCTGCTTGTCAGGCTTTTGGTATGTGACACTTGCCTGTTTGGGCTCTTCCAGCGTGTAGCTTCCTTCATCTTTCTTCTTCATCCGGTAGATCAAAAGCATCACCAGGAAAGTGGCAAAGAGGGCCCCGACGACCCCTCCCACAATCACAGCTGCAAAGGGACCACAGAGGAAAGTTAAAGACATCTTTATCTGCTTACCTTTTGTATAAAAACAAAAATTTAGAAAATTGAATATTAAAATCTTGGGGAGGGAAGGAGGGATGGAGGAATGGACAGATGGATGGACCGATGGATGGATGGACTGATGGACAGTGGATGGACTGATGGATGGGTGGATGGACCGATGGATGGATTTCAGAAGTGTCTATAGAGGGAGAATCAAAATAGTCAAGAGTGTGGCTGCAACTGCATTACTGAAATCCCCTTTTTAACATGTCACATGCATACAAATGGAGTGTATCTTTGATGGTTGTGCCCACCATCTTGACTTTTTTATCATCCCACCCCCACCACAGCTACCTCTGACATATTTTATATTTCACTGGGTTTTCATGCTCCCAAAATTGTTAGCTTTCCATAAAGCTTTGAAAAATTGAGTTTTTTCCCCTCAAATACTGGATCAAGGCATTAGATGAGCCTATACTGTAAGAGTTATGAGAATGATTGTGGTTGACTTCAAATGTACATAAGAACCTAAGCAGGGCCCTATTGGATTGGACCCCTGACGCATTTTGGCCTAGCAGCCTTTGGAAAGTTGAAAATTGAAATGTATTTCTATTTATTTATGGTCAGTGGCCAAAGAAGTCGCTGCAACAATAAAAACAGTGCATAAAAGCAGGCTCAGATAGAATAAGATGAAGGTGTTGCACAATAAATCAAGCATGGAAGGGGGAGAACTTTAAGGAAAATCTGTTTTAAAAAGCAGAATGAGATAAACAAAAGAAAAAAGGCCATAGAAAACAAGGACTGTGGAAACTTCGGTTTAGAGGTGCGTTTTGAAAGCAAGACTCTGAATGAAATCTAACTTTTGAAACAAGTCAATTTAAGATCAAATCACTGAAATGAATGTTCAGAGTCGATTCTGAATCAGACTGGATCAAAAGTAATCTTCACACCTCAGTAAAATTGCATGACATGGGACATTTATGTTAAATATTATGCACATATTAGGGAAATTGCAAAGGAAAGTTTTGAGTTGAAAATGGTAAGTGATGTGGATTTTTACAATATAATTTTAAAAAAAAAACACTAGAAAGTTAAGAAATGATGGCTCACAATAGTGCAAGTTTAGGTATATGAACGTTTGTCTTTCTCCTTCCTCTGCCTTGTTTCTTCCACGCTATAGTCCAGCTTGCAGTGTCAGATAGTCTGGCAGTTGCCTTGGTTAGAAATAATGCCTTCAAGCAAGATTTGTCTTCTTTAACATTTATTGAGATTAGAGGGATGGGATGTGGTTACAAAAATTCTAGCCATGGAGCTATTCCCTTTTAATATTGTATCCCCACATATGTTAGGCTAGAGAATTTCTGAACTTCTTTCAAACAACCATTCCAGTGATCCAGCAAGGTGGTGATGTCTTTTCATGGATTATGGCGCAGCTTGCAGCTACTCTCTACACAATGTGTCTTGAATCTTGATCAGTCTGACAACTAACCGATGCAATATAGTAAATTCCTCAAGGCAACATTTTGGAAAGCCACCTCATGCGCTCTGAGGCAAGGAAGCCAATCCTCTGGCTTTCGATGCATTTGAAGTTGCTTTCCACAAAGACCATTCCATTCTCTCCCCTCAGACATGGCCATGGAGCCAGATTGGCAATCTGTAATACATCTTACCTATGAGCACTTCTTTCCTTTCCAATATGTTTTTCTGGGGGAGTTGTGCTGCTGAATTTCCAGACTCTATTGTATTGTCTAGGAGCCCTGGTTCCATTTTCTTTTTCAATCCTGGCCCGGCTGCAGGGGTGACCAGGGGCACCACTTCATTGCCAAGCTCGGTCTGAGCTACCTCTTCCTCATGAATTTCGAAGTCCCCACTGATGGGAACTTCAAGTTCGTTCACTGTAACTGTGGGAAGGGACGTTTCCATGGGTTCTGCCTGGAAGAGAGAGGAGAAAAAAGAGCATACAGAAAGCAGGAAAGTTAAATAATAATGCCCCCCTCCTTTCAGTGCATTTCTCTCCAGCACTTAGCCAAGCTGATGAGCAAGATTTTACTTGCCCACTACCTGTGTTGGCCTGAGATACAGGACAACAGACATAGATGACCCAGAGCTTACAAGGACCTGCAGATGGCTCAGGAGCATCCAGGAGTAGGTGGAATAAAAGTTTCAACCCCAGGCTGTTTCACCTCTTTTGGGGATGAAAGATAAGGCTTGAAAGAGGCTCCTTCAATGAGCATTAATTGTTAAGCATTCATCATTTACACAGGAAGCTATAGGAAGAGGAAAAACGAGGCAAAATGTTGTGTCCAAGAAAAAAAGAAGAAGGTATTCTTCCTGCTGCCATGAGCCTAAATGAGCTTTAATTTGGCTATTCATCTCCTAGAGATATTCCCTTCTTGACCCCCTCTCTCTCTTTCTCTCTCTCTCCCTCCCTCTCACCCACACACACACAACCTGCCCGTTGTTACTTGAAAGTTTCATCAATACTTTTTTTCTGTATCAAGCTTTGTACTTTTGATAAAACAAATTGACTTGCTTGTACAAGGCCTCTTTTCCAATTTATTTCTGCTGGGATGGTAGTGATATATATAGAGCAGGTAAGTGACCATTTTCACTAGGGATTGAGGTTTTTTGTGTCTATTTGTGTAGAATCAGCTCTGCTGCCTTTATGGATGCTAGCCAGTAGGGGGAGTTAGAGATTCATCCCTTTTGAACTAGCCCCCACCTCACCACTCATATTTAGTCATGCCTGTCACAAATTAAGTCTTCAAGATGCAAAAGAAAAAAAAAAAAAGAAAGAAAAGAAAAGAATAGTCTCCTGTGAGTTTGCTTGGGAAAACAGGGAGAGGATGCCTAGATCAGCAGACTGAAATGTCCAGTGGATAAGAAGAAATCTGCTTGGATGGCAGCTTCAGGATAGAAGATATTATACATAAAAGGGCAAATACCATCTTGAAACACTAAAGGAGAGATAGCCAGAGTTAGGATATACTATTCCAAACTGAGTGTGGACTTCATGTCCCAAAATTCTCAGTAATGATGGCTATGAAATTTTGAAAGTTCCAGTTTGCACATCTGGAATATGCTCAATTTAGTGGTGGCAAAAGTAAAGGAATGAGAGAAATCGAAACATGAATAGGTGATGTAATAATTTCTTTTCATAATAATGCAAAATGTCTAATTCTGTCTCTATGTCCTGGTACCAGCAGGGCCACCTTTGTACTGCCCCAAATGAAAGAAAGACAGACAGACAGACAGAAAACAAGAATGAATGAGAAAGCTTTTAAAAGAGGGCTCTAAATAAATGCTTAAATGCACACATTTCTCAGGCACACTGAAGATAAGGAGGAAAACTCCTCTGGAATCACAGCTAGGATGGTAGAAATAATTATATAATAATAACAGGTCCTTAGGGAGGACAAAATAAATGGACAACAAAGCTAACTCTGAAACCAACCAAAATAAGAAAAAAGGGGACATTGGAAGAACACCTGTAGGACATTAACAAAGAGGAATTGAAAAGCTAGTACATCATGAACACCACATCACTGAACACCAAAGAGACCAAACTGATCTATAAGAAACAGCAAATGAAGAAGAGAGGCATGGCAAGGCAAAGTATTACACAGTCACTATATTTAAAAAAAGCAGGCAAATCAGATAACAAGAAGACCACGCAATGTGGTGTCTTAGACACACAAAGGGACAAGAAAGGTTCTTCTCCTCTTTTTAAACAGGCTAAATTACCTAAAGCCTTTTTTGATATGAAAGAAGACTGGGAATTGAGAGACTATTGGCGGGAACGTAATCAAGAGGAGAGAGACTTCACCTTTTTTTCAGATAGACATCAATCCTTTTCAAGGATTGATTTTTTTTTTTATTACAACGGATTTATATAATAAGGTAAAGAATGTAAAGATTTTCCTAGGTCGTTGACGGATCATAGTCCAGTCTGGATGGAGCTGATTCAAGAAAAAGAGGAGAGAAGATCCTGGAGGGTGAATGAAAATTTATTTAGACAAGAAAAGAATGTTCAAAAGTTAAAGGAGTGTTTAAAGGACTATTTTGCTTTGAATATGTATAAGGGGACACCAATGTCAATGGTATGGGATGCAGGTAAAGCATTTATGCGTGGGATCTTGATAAAAATGAATAATTTTCATAGACAAAAGCAGATTCAGAAACGTAAAGAATTGGAAGATGAGATTAAATTAAAAGAAAAGGCTTTGATTTTAACTCCTTTAGATGAAAAGATTAAAGAATCTATAAAGTTGCTAAGAACACAATTTAATATGTTGATGGCGGATCAATCTGCAACTTATTGTTTATGAAACAAAATACATTTTGCAATGCCAATAAACCAGGGAGATGGTTGTCTTACCAATTAAGAAAGAAACAGAGACAGAGAATAATAGATAAAATAAATTATAAGGGTAAATTAGTGTACCAGAAGGAATTGATTAAGAAATCTTTTTTAGATTACTATCAAAAACTATATAAATCTACTAATGTACAAACTCTAGATATAAACAAATATTTAAGTGAGGCTAATTTCCCTAAATTGACAGAAGATCAGAAACATGAAATTAATGGTTTAATTACTAATGAGGAAATTGCGATAGTAATTAAACAATTGAAATTAGGGAAAGCACCGGGTACGGATGGCTTGACATCTGTTTATTATAAAACTTTAATGGAAGAGATGATACAACCATTAGCTGACCTTTTTAATAGTATTTTACAGGGTTCAGAGATCCCTCCGTCATGGCGCAGTGCTTTTATATCCTTTATTCCAAAAGAGGATCAAGACCTTACTTTACCAAAGAATTACAGACCTATGTCTCTCTTAAATGTTGATTATAAGATTTTTGCAAAAATTTTAGCTAATAGGCTCATGAGGGTTGTGCACCACCTCATACAAAGGGACCAATCTGGTTTTATAACTGGTAGATATATGAAAAATAATGTTAGACAAATTATTAATTTATTAGAATATTTGGACAAGAATAACCATTTCCTGCAGGGTTGATATTTTTAGACGCTGAAAAAGCTTTTGATCAACTGAATTGGTATTTTATGTTACGAGTAATTGAAGAGATGAATTTTGGTGAAAAAATATTACAAGCTTTTACTGCGATATATCAAAAACAAACGGCACAATTTATTGTTAATGGGGGTTTGTCAGAGGTTTTTACAATAGAGAAAGGTACTAGACAGGGATGTCCATTGTCGCCGTTATTGTTTGTTTTAACATTGGAAATTTTGTTGATCAAGATTCGAGGGTCGCAGGAAATAAAAGGAATAGAAGTTAACAAAAAAGAATATAAGTTGAGAGCTTTTGCAGATGATTTGGTGGTTACTTTGTCTCAACCTATTTATTCTGTAGTAATGTTATTGCAGCTGATTCATCAATATGGACTGGTTTCGGGTTTTAAGATCAATGTTAATAAGATTAAGATATTACCTAAGAATATGACTACTCGGGATAAACAAATTTTGGCTAATCTGATTGGTTTTGAAATTGTTAATAAGGTAAAATACCTGGGGGTTATTTTATCTATTTCTAATGCAAAACTGTTTAAGAATAATTATGAAAAGTTGTGGGTTAGGATACAGAAAGACTTGAGGAATTGGGAGAAGTTGCAGCTATCTCTCATGGGAAGAATTGCAGTGATTAAAATGAATGTCCTACCCAAGTTTCTCTTTTTGTTTCAAATGTTACCGATTTTGAAGAATGAGATTAATTTAAACGAATGGCAGAAAGGTATTAATAAATTTATTTGGGCAGGGAAAAAACCAAGGGTAAAGTTTAAAATCATGCAAGATTCCCGTGAGAGAGGTGGACTCAAGGTACCGAATTTGAAATTATACCACGATGCGGTGGCTTTAACATTAATTAGTGATTGGGTAAATTTAACAAATTTGGAGATACTCCATCTGGAGGGATGGGATTTACTTTTCGGTTGGCATGCCTATTTAATATTTAATAAGAAAGTGGATCGGGTTTTTAAATCTCATATTATAAGAACTTCTTTACTTAGGGTTTGGAGAAAATATTATAAAAGTGATTTTAAAATACCACTATGGGCTATACCTTGGCATGCGATAGAGGGCATAAGGAGAGGTGTTAAAATGGATACGGTGTCTTATACACAATTACTTAGATGGGATGGACATAACTGGCAGTTAAAATTATTGGAAGAGTTAGTACATGAAAATATTACTTATTCTTGGTTTCAATATAGACAATTAGCAGATAGATGGAAGTTGGATCGTAAGGTGGGTTTTCTTAGAGAAGATGAAAATCTTTTCAAGCAAGTAAAGGATCAAAGACAAACCCATATTAAGAGAATTTATGGGGTTCTAGTGGAACTGGATTCAGAATCAGAATTAATTAAAGATTGTATGATTAAATGGGCGCAGAATTTTGGAGAACCAGTTCCACTGGATATCTGGGAAATTATCTGGGTGAGGAATGTTAAATTTACACAAGCCCAGAATTTAAGGGAGAATTTTTATAAAATGTTTTATAGATGGCACCTTGATCCACAAAAAATGTCTCTCATGTATCCTGACCTACAGCCTAAATGTTGGAGATGTGGTTGTTTGGACGCCACCTATTATCATATTTGGTGGTCGTGTAAAAATATAAAAGCTTTTTGGATTAAGATATGGTGGAATATTCAGAGAATCTTTAGAAAGAGGGTAAAATTTACTCCACAATTATTTTTGTTAGGTATAGTTATTGATTGCGATGCAAAGGAGGTTATATTGATGTTGAATCTGATCACAGCCGCAAGGTTGTTAGTAGGACAATACTGGAAGAAGGAATCTTTGCCTACCTTGCAGGAGTGGTTTTTTAAAGTATCTTACCTGGCGGAAATGGCAAAGATTTCGGCTTTCTTAAAAGAACAATCGCAAGAGAAATTTTTTGCTATTTGGGACAAATGGATAAAGTTTATACAATTTAAATTGGATATAAAAAAATATTATTTAGCTTTTTTATAATTTTTATATATATATATATATATATATATATATATATATATATATATATATATATATATATATATATATATATATATTCTATTGTTAATCTTTCTTTTTTCTTTTTTTTTCTTTTTATACAATTTTTTTAACTTTTTTAATTAAGCCTATATTCTGCTCTGGGAAGCTCCGGGGGGGGAGGGTGTGGGTGGTTTGGGGAGGGTTGGGGGAGGCTTGTTTTGTTTTGTTTAATCCTGTTCTTTTTTGTCGTTGTATTGTTGTTTTCTGTTTTTTGTAAAAACCTTTAAAAACTTTTCAATAAAAAAAAAATAAAAAAAAAAGAAGAACACGCAATGGCCAAAAGCAGGAAAGTTGAAGAAAGAGACACAGGGGCTAATTTTGGCTGCACAAGACTAAACCTTATGAACAAATCCATATAAAATCAGAATTGAGAAGACAGTAACAGATAGCAAATGCCATCTCGGCAAAGAAGCTAAAGAAACAGTGAACCATCTAGTTAGCTGCTGCAAGAAGATCCCAGAGACTGATTATGAACAATGGCATAACAATGTAATATTCTGGGACTTTAGAATTCAAACAGACAAGCATCTGCCACACAACATTCCAGACTTAACAGTTGATAGAGAAAGAAGATAAAAGATAAAAAGTCTGGCTAGTGAACATTGCAACACCTGGAGACAGCTGAATAGAAGAGAAAGAACTGGAGAAAATCACAAAATATAAAAACCTGAAAATAGAAGTAGAACAACTGTGATAAAAAAGAAAAAAGAATCCAAGATAGTGGCAATACTAAGGCCCCTTGGATGTAATTCCAACACATCTGAAGCAACACTTGAACATTAACTGCATTGAGAAAATCCCATCAGTGTAAGGACCCACCCCACTTTGCATCTTAAGAAGACAGAACTCTTGGAATAATTCTTCCAACAGGAATCCTTTATTAAGAAGAAGTGGTTGCAGGCGTGCTAGACAGGACTTGGGGTCCAAGCTCTCCCATTCAAGGTTTTAAGGGGTTCCCCAGCAGTCCCACCCAATCACCCCCCCTTCCAGTGATAGTTTCAGGCATCACAATTCCACCCCTTTGTTCCTTTCTTCCGTCTGGATGGAGACTTCAGATAAACTACATGAAAGGTAAATAGCCCCCTTTGTTATGGTAAGGTTCTTTGGTGCTATTTACATTCAAACTCTTTGAGGTTGCAATAAACACATTCAATTCCTTAGAAGTATACTGAAGGAAGTGAGGGCCATAAAGCCCCTTTGTTCTCCCCCTTCTCTCCCTCTTATGGCAGAATCCAGAGAAGGCAGAATTGGGGTTTTCTATATTTGATGATTAAAGATGAAATATAATTGGATTCTGACAATCAGTCAATTGCAAAAGACAGCTTTACTTTGAACAGTTTACATCCTGAGACAATATCTTTAATATTATTAAACAACAAGATCCACCTATCCCAGGTCCTTGAGAAGAACTCAATAGGAAGATATAAATGTCAAATCCAATCTGAACTTCTGGCTAACTGTGCAACCAACTACAATTTATTATATTTGTAATGCCAGCCAACTTCCAGCAACTTTGAGCAGTTGGATTGATTGTCACTTTCCCCAACCTGGTGACCTTTAGATGTGTAAGAATTCATCTTCAATCATTCTCTTCTAACATCAGAAAGTAGCAGACTAGATAGAGAAGGCTGGTGATGAAACCAGAGTCCTGGGCAGGAGTTGGAAAAAACAAAAATCTGAATTTTCATCTCAGCTACAAAGTTTGGGTATGATGTCAGCCTACTGCTGTAGAGTTGTAGTAAGGATAAAATGGAAGCGAGAGAAAAAGCTTAAAGAAACAAGCCAGAAGAGTCTCCCAAAGATGCTTTTCCAAAAAGCAACTGGATATTCTAGATTTTTTTCCTTGCAAATATTTCGCTTCTCATCCAAGAAACTTCTTAAGTTCAGTCAGAACCGAAGACGTTTCTTGGATGAGAAGCGAAATGTTTTCAAGGAAAAAAGCCCAGTTGCCTTTTGGATGACCTGGATAATAGAGAATCTCCATAGATATTAAACCAGAGGAGTAAACCCAGCTTCGATTTATCCTTGGCTTGGTACTTGAATTTGATTCTTGTACTTCATCCTTCACCTCAACCTATTCCCACCTACGCACAGCTGGTCCCTGTTTTTTAATATGTTAACAATAGTGAAGAAATCCCCTTTTCTTCTTTTTCTATTTTCCAAAGAGAGGACAGAGCAAGATCAGATTTCCCAGCAACACCTGTCATATTTACAACCACTGGACTGTTAAAAATGATGCCATATATGGCTCTGACTGAAACAATTCATTCAGGGATGTGCCACATCTATTGGCTGATGTGATTTCCCCACCGCCCCTTTGTCTTCCTCTTAGAAAATGTCACAGCCACAATGTGTAATGGAGCCAGGAAAAAACATTTTCTCCCATAGGAAAGGCAATGAGAGTCTCCTGGAAGGGAACTTTGGAGCTAATATCGGGACTCCTGATGTGCTGCAGAATTGGCTAACCAAAGTTTGGGGTGATACATTTTCTGAACTAAAAAGTTCAGCATCCCTTTTCCATTGATACAAGGGCCCTAGAAATGTTCCATCACGATGGCTGGGTCGGGAAGCCCCCATTTTACATTTCCCACAAAGTTCCTCATGTGTATCACCTTGAGGAAACTCTACATTTTATTTTTCTCATTAATAAAGGAGAATATTTGTAGCTCAGCATTGAAATAAGGGGTCCTTGGTGTTCTCTGAGCTTGGTTGTTGTCTTGCAATCATTTCATTACCCAAACTAGGTAACATCATCGGTGCTAGTCTAACACTGAAGATGTTACTTAATTTGAGTAATGAAATGTCTACAAGAAAACCACCAAGCTCAGACAGCACCAAGGATCCCTCATTTTTTTCATTGCTTTAATTTGCTTCAAGTAGGGCCACCTTCAGATATTTGAGATGGCACTCAACAGAATGGACTGAAGCATTGAAAGATAAGTAGGTTTTTGTATCATCTGAAATAACAGCTGAAGCCTTCATGGTTCTGGGCTTCAACCACCCCTTCACCAACATTCCCCACTGAATCACAATGACCTAATAGATCTTGATAAATATATTCACACAGCACCAGTTTTCATTCCATTTAGACACCTTTTGGTTTCCCAAACTGTAGCAGAATGAAATCTAGATCTGTTCATAGCTTAATTTTGTTTTAATCTGTGTCATTCCTTTTTAGCGATACAGTTCATTCAATTGTTTTACATTTAAATTCCTGTTCTAAGTTGCCATGGAGACCACACACAAAGGAATAAGACATTAAAGTATTATCTACTCATGTAAAGAACTAAATTTTTAGTCAGGTTAATTACATATTTCACTGCTCCTGGATATTCAGTTTTGTGTGTGTGTGTGTGTGTGTGTGTGTGTGTGTGTGTGTGTCTGTGTGTGTACACAATAACAGAAGTGGGATTTCTACAATTAGTTTAATCAATTTGAAAAGTCTGTTTTCTGGTAGGAAGCTAACTTAGGCATCTTTAGATGCATAATTTAATTCTATATTATGTTTCTTCTTCATGCTAATGAATGGTGCATTTTACAGACTCACAGAGGAAAAACAAGTCATTAAATACCAGGGATCTAATTCAAAGCACTCCCAAAGATGTCTCTTTGAGCCCATCTAGTGAGGATGAGCTAATTATCCTCATACAGGCTTCCAGTTTCGTCACGCAGCCACCATGGATGGCTGGGAGATCTGCTCTTCCCCCCCCATTCAGTTTCACATCGCTGGGGGGCCCTGAAAAGGCCCAAAAATTGCCCTGAAGAGGCGACTAGCAAGGAGGGGCTTTTGCTGGATTGCAGGAGAGCAGCAACTCTCCTGTTAGAGCTGTCAATCTCTCCAAACCGGTGGATGAAAGGACCGGCCATAGAAATATGGTTCGTCCCTAGGCTGCTAATAGCCGAAGTCATATTAACATCTGGCAACTTCAAAGCAGCGTGGAAAGGATTGGGTAAGAACTGCCTCTCTTACATCCTAATTACTTAATTACCTGCTTAAGCTGCTAAAGTACTTCCCCCCCCTGGTGAGGGAAGGAGGATTTTAGCCCTCCCTCCAGAAACAGCAGCTATCAATCACTCGGGAGTTTAAAACGTTGGAAAAATACTGGGATCCTAATTGGAATTCTATTTTCTAAAACTGGTAGATTATAAGACTTGTAACTTTCTACTCTCTTTTTTTTCTTCTTCTCTGATTTTTACTCTAACTGTAAGGACCCACCCCACTTTGCATCTTAAGAAGACAGAACTCTTGGAATAGCTCTTCCAACAGGAATCCTTTATTAAGAGAAAATGGTTGCAGGCATGCTAGACAGGACTTGGGGTTCAAGCTCTCCCATTCAAGGTTTTAAGGGGTTCCCCAGTAGTCCCACCCAATCAACCCCCCTTCCAGTGATAGTTTCAAGTATCACAATTCCATCCCCTTTCTTCTTCCGTCTGGATGGAGACTTCAGATAACTACATGAAAGGCAATTACTCTTCTTTGATATGTTAAAGCTTAGAGGCCACAATAAACACACATTCAGTCCTTTGAAGTGTGCTGAAGGAAGTGAGGGCCATAAAGCCCCTTTGCTCTCCCCCTTTTCTCCCTCTTATGGCAGAATCCAGAGAAGGCAGAATTGGGAGTTTCTATGTTTGATAATTAAAGATGAAATATAATTGGATTCTGACATCCGGCCCCTCTTAACAATAAGAGAGATCCACCTGAAAGAAAACACAAGTAAAAAATTTAGTTAGGCTTGTTAGGATACTCTGTGTGAAACTTCTTCAATAGCTTCGGGGCTCTGACGTGACGTTTATGGACCCACTCATTTTGTGAGGCAGGGAGGTGTTTCCAGGCAACTAGGTACTGAGTTGTTCCACGATATCTCCTAGAGTCAAGGATCTCTTTTATTTCGAAGTGTTGTTCCCCCTCCACCATGATTGGAGGTGGTGGGGGGGGGATTTTTGGCCGTAGAGGTGACTGATGCTCTCTTTTCAGCAAGCTGCAATGAAAAATTGGGTGTATTTGCCTGAGGTTTTTGGGTAATTCTAATTCTACTGTTACTGGATTTATGATCCTTTTAATTGGAAAAGGTCCTATATATTTTGGTCCAAGTTTTTTACAGGGCTGTAGGGACTTTAGGTATTTTGTAGATAAGTACACCATTTCTCCTATAATGAATGGTGTAGGCTCAACCCTTTTTTTATCGGCTTGTGCTTTGTATGCCCGCCTAGCTTCATCTAGTGATTTTCTGACTATTGGCCAGGTGTTTTGTAGGTTTTCCATCCATTCTTTCAGTGAAGGGATCGTTGGTTCTTTTGGGGTTAACTCTGGCATAGGGTTGAAACTTTGGCCGTTGGCTATTTGAAAAGGAGTGTAGCCTGTGCTGGAGTGGACTGCATTATTGTAGGCAACTTCTGCAAAAGGAAGTAAGTCCGTCCAATCACTCTGTTGGAAATTTAAAAAACATCTCAAATATTGCTCAAGTACCGACTGGCAGCGTTCCGCTTGTCCATCTGTCTGAGGGTGATGGCTAGATGTCAGTCCCTGAGTGGTCCCTAAGAGGGATAAAAATTCCTTCCAAAATGTAGACGTAAATTGCACTCCCCTATCAGAGATGATGCGTTGGGGTGCCCCGTGCAATCTGTAAATGTGCTGGATAAAAAGTTTTGCTAAGGCCTTTGCAGTGGGAATTTTTTGGCAAGGGATAAAGTGCACCTGTTTGGAAAATAGGTCCGTGACTGTCCAGATAACAGTATTCCCATTGCTTTCAGGCAATTCCACTATAAAATCCATGGCTATTTCCCTCCAGGGGGCTGAGGGACTTGCCACTGGTTGTAACAGCCCTGGCGATTTCCCTTGCAACCTCTTTGCTGATGCACAGGTTGGGCAGCTGGCAACATAACTTTCTATGTCCTTTTTTATTGATGGCCACCAAAATTGCCGTTTAATTAAGTGTAAAGTTTTTACAAATCCAAAATGCCCTGCTGATTTTGTGTCATGGCAAAGTTGCATGAAAGTTAGTCTTTGAGTTGTTGGTATATATAACTTTTCCCCTACCCAAGGCAATCCGTCTCTCATTGTGCACACATGTTTGTTTTTCTGGAACCAATCATCTGTTTCCAAACTTTTTCTGAATTCAATCCCAGTTTGGCTGTCCAGTTGTGGTTTTATTTTGGCTTGGGTTCTTGTGGTTACTGGCGCTGCCAGTTGTGATTCTGCCATTATTGGTCTAGAGTCTGTGGTTCGTGCGCTGTTATATTGGGGCATGCGAGATAGTGCATCTGCCAGGAAGTTCTTTCTTCCTGGTAAATGTTTGAGCTTAAATTGGAATTGGTGAAAATGCTGGGACCAGCGGGCTTGTTTGGGATTGAGTTTCCTGGAAGTTTTCAGGGCTTCTAAATTTTTGTGATCAGTCCATACCTGGAAGGGGATTTTGTTGCCTTCCAGGAACTGTCGCCACGTGAGTAATGCCCAACGTATCCCATAAGCCTCCTTCTCCCATACGGGCCAGCGCTGTTCTGTTTCCGTGAGTTTCTTAGATGTATATGCACAGGGTTGCAATACTGCATCATCATTTTCTTGTAATAGCACAGCCCCCACTGCCACATCACTTGCATCTGCCTGTATTATGAAGGGCTTGTCCATATCTGGGTGCCTTAGTACTGGTTCGGCAGAAAAAAGTCTCTTTAGTCTCTCAAACGCTGCTTGGCACTCCATTGTCCATGTTAGTGGCTGGCTAGGTTTTACTGAGGATGTTCCCTTCGTTTTTAGTAAGTTGGTGAGGGGCAAGGCTATCTGTGCAAATGAGGGGATGAATTGGCGGTAAAAATTTGCAAAGCCCAGGAAACTTTGTAGTTGCTTTCTTGTGCGGGGTGGTGCCCATTCTAATACTGCTCTGACCTTCTCTGGGTCCATTTCAATGCCCTGTGGGGATATGCGATAGCCTAGGTAGTCTATCCTTTCCTGGTGGAATTCGCATTTTGAGAGTTTGGCATATAGGTGAGCGGCTCGCAGCTTCTTTAAAACCGCTCTGACAAGTTTGACGTGTTCTTCTTTTGTTTCGGTAAAGATAAGAATGTCGTCCAAGTAAACAAGGACCCCCTTAAACAGGTGCTCCCTTAGAACGTCATTGATTAATTGCATAAAGACTGCAGGGCCCCCTTGTAATCCAAATGGCAAGACTTTGAATTGATAGCACCCCATGGGGCAGTTAAATGCAGTCTTCCATTCGTCCCCTTCCTTGATTCTCACGCGATAGTAAGCTTCCCTTAGGTCTAGTTTAGAAAAAATTTTCCCTTTCGATAGGTGTGACAGCATGTCTTTCATGAGGGGCAGCGGGTATAGGTTGCTTTCACTGATTGTGTTCAGGGCCCTATAATCCACGCATAAACGTAAAGAGCCATCCTTCTTCTCTCTAAAAAGGACCGGGGCAGCCACTTTAGGCTTAGCTGGTTCAATGAAACCTCTCTCCAGGTTTTTTTTTTATAAATCTTTCCATTTCCTCCTTCTCCTTTGGGCTCATGGAGTATAATCTGGGTTTCGGGAGTTTTGCCCCAGGCTTGAATTCAATGGTACAGTCTGTGGGTCGGTGGGGGGGAAGCTCATTCGCCCTCTCCTCACTGAAGACTTCAGCAAGGTCCCTATATTCCTCTGGTATTTCTGTTAATCTTTTTTCCTCTCCTATGGATGCTTTTTCTATTCTTGATTCTGGTAGCCTCTCTTGGGGTTTTAAGTCCATAGGGTCCCCCTTCGGGAATTTGATTTCTGTCGTCCTCCAATTTACCCAGGGGTTCCATTTTTTCAACCATTCCATCCCTAGAATCATTGGGCATTCCATACCTGGGGTCACCACAAACGTTAAGTCCTCTTCATGGTTGCCCAGGGAGAGGTGTATTGGCAGAGTGGCTAGGGTAGCTGGCACCCCCCCTGCTATGGATCCATCTCGCTGGCCAAATGAGATTGGTTGTTCCAGTCTCCTGGATGGGATGCCCAGATTCCCCACTAGTGTTGGGCTAATGAGGCAGCGGGTGCAGCCAGAGTCTATTAAGGCTTTCACCTTCACAGCTTCGGGCATGGGGGGGATTAATATAGTCACTGTTTTGAAGATGGGTGTGATGCGTCCACTTACCAGGGGTTCGCCTTCCGAGCTGTCATCTGAGGCATCCACCGTCCCTGTGGTGTAGGCTGGAGTTCTTTCCCCTTGGTGAGCAGAGGTGGGGGTTTTCTGCAATTTCCATCATTTTCATGGCTGTTTCTTTTGGCTTAGCTGAATACCCTCTGGGTTTGTTGATTGGGGATCTGTCTGGGTTGTGCTGGGGGGCCTTTGAGCGGCATTCTACAGCTCGATGCCCTTCTCTTCCGCACTTGAAACACCCCATTTGCTTCTTGGCTGTATCCGATGATTTCACCGGTTGGTGTGTCAGCTCAGGCGGGGGGCGGCTCCATTGTTTTCCTCGGCGGTGCCTCTTCAATATGTCGATCTCTGCTTCCTCTGCCAAGACGTACCATTCCTCAAGTCGATGTGGGTCCCCTCGGGGCAGGCAAGCATCATATAGATCATAGTTTAGTCCGTCTTTGAAACGGCCAAGGAGGATGTCTTCTGGCCAATTCAGTTTGCTGGCAATGGCTCGGAATTCTTGTGTATACTCAGCCACTGGGCGTTTGCCCTGCCTCATCGTTGTTATTCTTTCACGGGCTTTGCGATCAGCCAGGGGGTCTTCAAATCGTCTTCTCAACGAGGACATGAAACGGTTGAAGTTACTGAGTTCTGGGGCATTGGAGTCATGCAGGTTCACCACCCAATCTGCAGCTGGTCCATCCAGGGCAGATTGCACGATCCGGATGCGGGCTTTGTCGCTGGGGATGTCCTGCCCATATTCCTCCATGTAGCTGAGGACTTGGGTTAGGAAAAACCCCAAGCGTGTTGGCTCCCCTTTGAATTTCACCTCCAACGGTGGACGTCTTGGAATGGATCGGTGCCTCCATTGTGGGTGGTAGTGTCTTCCGTCCAGATTTCCATCTGTGGTCCGGTAGGGGGTGGGAGCTCCTGGATCAGTAAATGTCCCTGGGGTTGCAGGTTCCACGTCCCCCTCGGTGTCTCTCCCTTTGTGGCTCCAGGAACTGGGGCGGGCGTAGGGCTCAGGAATCTCCTCTCCTAGGGAGCTGAGAGTTCTCTTCATCAGGTCAATAGCTCTCTCTAGGATCCAGTCTGAGTACGGCATACAGCTTCCTCCCTCTTCACTTGCGTGCAGGGATTTCTCCATCTCCTGCTTCCATTCTGGTTGCTTGGTCCCCCGTCTCAGGGTCACTTTTCTTGATTCCTTTCCCCACTCGCTTTTCTTTCCAACGCCCATCGACCAGCTAGGCTTGTGGTCCTGTGTCTCCACCACTTCTTCTTCTGAGAAATCTGGCCTCTCGGATCCCAACATCTGGCAAGGTTCCAACTGGGTCAGCGGCTCTCTTTCCAGGGAGTTTTCTCCCTCTCTTGCTTCGTTGTCTGACATGGTAATTTTTTGCAAAATCCCCCGGCAAGGGTCTACCTTCCAGGTGGATTAATTTTGCAAGTCCTGTCTAATGTAAGGACCCACCCCACTTTGCATCTTAAGAAGACAGAACTCTTGGAATAGCTCTTCCAACAGGAATCCTTTATTAAGAGAAAATGGTTGCAGGCATGCTAGACAGGACTTGGGGTTCAAGCTCTCCCATTCAAGGTTTTAAGGGGTTCCCCAGTAGTCCCACCCAATCAACCCCCCTTCCAGTGATAGTTTCAAGTATCACAATTCCATCCCCTTTCTTCTTCCGTCTGGATGGAGACTTCAGATAACTACATGAAAGGCAATTACTCTTCTTTGATATGTTAAAGCTTAGAGGCCACAATAAACACACATTCAGTCCTTTGAAGTGTGCTGAAGGAAGTGAGGGCCATAAAGCCCCTTTGCTCTCCCCCTTTTCTCCCTCTTATGGCAGAATCCAGAGAAGGCAGAATTGGGAGTTTCTATGTTTGATAATTAAAGATGAAATATAATTGGATTCTGACACTAACTATTATTGAAGATTTGGGTTCTTCCCCCCCTCTTAAAATAGAGGGGAAAAAGAAAACTGAAAAGATCTAACTAACTCTGAGATGACATTTGCTGGCTAAATTTGAGACTGTAACCTGCTATTCTTTAAGAGAGACTTGTTGAAAGCCTTGAAAATAGATAAGATATAAAGCAACCTTGAAGCCCCATCTGCAAGAAACTCAGCTCAGCTCCTTACTTGGTGGACTTTCTGATTGTAAATTTTTTGTTTAATTTAATACACTACAATGGAAGAACAGGAATGGATTTCTCCCACAGAGCAAGTACAGGAACAAATTCTTTATATGTTAAACGCAATTATCCAAACTCTTTGTATGCAAGCTCAAACTATGACTTCAACTAAAGAATCATTTATACAGAATTCTGTAGAGAAAGGGAAACAACCAAATGCTGTGACAGAAGACTTAGATACTCAACAAATACAAACAGTGGAAAACACAAAAAGGAAACTGGTAATAGAGAACAAGGAAAGGACTTTTCTTATAAACCAGAAGGAATTTGAAGATAAAAAAGAAAAACAGATGAAAAAGAAGATAAATACTTTGGGACAACTGTATTGAACTGGAAAAATAAAGAGACGACCTGCTAAATCAGCTAGCCCTCTTAAGAAAACAGCAACTGAATGCCCTTATCAATATCAAACAATAATCAGAACAATACAAGGAGATATTTTTGATGATTTAAAAGCGAAGATACAAAAGATGATTTGGCAGAGGAAAAAAGCTAGAATAAAACTGAAAGGGATTGGGGTTTTGATCTATACATGAGATCTAAAATAGAATATATCTAAATGAATAGAATATGTATTTTGAACATAAGATATTGTAATGATTTGAGATAAAAAAATGGTTTTATAAAATCTAGAAATATAAATATCGAAATAAGAATGGTATATTGTCTTATTAGTGTTAAGATATATGGTAGAACTTACATATAAGGTTTGTATTTTAAATATTAGATTATATGAGGAATTGTGATAAAGGAATTGTGCTTAATTAAAATTTGGAAAAAATAAATAAATAGTAAACGTTAAATTAAAATATTAAGGGAAAATTAATCGCCAGGTTACTGATTTGCTAAAAGTTTGAATGTTTATAGATAACTAAGACTTGAATTTAAGGTATTGTCATGAGTTGATTAGTATCAATACTAATAATTAAATTCGTATATTGGCTTGTGGTATAAATGTTGATGGTTTATTTATTTATTTATTTATTTCTCTTTTTCTGGAAAGGAAGAAAGGAAGGAAGTAGAAAGAGGAAAGGAAAAAAAATTATTAGCCCTAAATATGAGATAGGGGACTGAGAAATTGGGATCATTTAAAATCCGGAAATGATAAAGATTAAACATTAAATTTAAATATCAATGCGAAATTAAAGTTAAGAAAAACTTATTAGGTAATTGTCTAAAAGATGGAATGTCAAATTAATTAAGATATGTATAGATCAGTGGTGGCGAACCTATGGCACGGGTGCCAGAGGCGGCATTCAGAGCCCTCTCTGTGGGCACGCGCGCCATCGCCCTAGTCCTAGACCTTCAGCTGGGTTTTATAAAACCTTTTTGCTTTAGGCCTCTGCTGCTTTGTACAAAAAAAAAAGGTTCAATCAATCAGTTAATTTCAACTTGCAGGAAAAAAAGATCTTGCAAAGTTGGAATTGATTGGTTGAACTTTTTAGTCCCACCCAGTCTGCCATTACCACCGCAGGCACGCCCACCCAATTGTCCACACCCACCCAATGGGCCACACCCACCCGGCACCCGACGATGCATAAGTGGGTTTTGGGTTGCAGTTTGGGCACTCGGTCTCTAAAAGGTTCGCCATCACTGGTATAGACTGAAGATTATTGATGAATACTAGAAAGGTATTTTTTGTTTGATTGATAGAATAAGAACTGTATTGATCTGAATATGACAGTAGATTTTATGGGGGAAAGAGAGGGAATTAGTTGTAATACTTTGAGATTTGTACTGATGATATTCAAATGTAATGGAATTACAATGCTCAACCGCCACGCTACTTTTCAAATATGTAAATGTTATATTGGAAAATTAATAAAAAACTTAGGAAAAAAATAATAATTATCCTCATACAGTATTAGTTTCTCTGCTGAAGTGATTTTTATGATTAAACGTTTCCTAACATTCAAATGGAAGCAGCCTTCCTATTGCCTGTTTTGTTTCTGGCAGTCTGCCTCAGTAAAAAACTAGTCTTTGCCTTCTTCTTCATAAATTATTTTGTAAATCCCAAAGGTTCCAAAAGGCAACTGGATGTCAGAATCCAATTATATTTCATCTCTAATTATCGACTATGGAAAACCCCATTTCTGCCCTCTCTGGATTCTGTCATACGATGAAGGGGAAGGGGGGGGTAAACAAAGGAGTTTTATGGTCCTCACTTCCTTTGGTACAACTTCAAAGGGACTGAATGTGGATACCACCAAAAGGACTAATCATAACAATGGGGCCATCAGCTTTCATCTACTCCTCTCTGAAGTCTCCCTTCCACCAGCAGTGAGGAAAAAGGGGGTGAAAATGTAACGCCTGGGATTGTCGCTGGAAGGATGGTGGGGTGGGGTGGGGCTGCTGGGAACCCCTTAAAACCTTGAACTGTAGGGCGTGGGCCTCAGGTCCTGTCTAGAACGCCTGCAACCATTTTCTCTTAATAAAGATGCCTGTTGGAAGAAATATTCCAAGAGTTCTGTCTTCTTAAGATGCAAAGTGTGGTGGGTCCTTACATTAGACAGGACTTGTGGAATTAGCCCACCTGGAAAGAAGAACCTTGCTGGGGGACTTTGCAAAAATTACCATGTTAGACGACGGATCAGGGAAAGGAGAAAACTCCCTGGAAAGGGAGCCGCTGCCCTGACTGAAACACTGTCAGCTGTTGGAATCTGAGAGGTCAGATTCCTCAGGAGAAGAGGTGGTGGAGACATGGGACCACAAACCTCGGTGGTCAATGGGCGTTGGAAAGAAAGGCGAGTGGGAAAAGAAATCAAGAAAGGTGACCCTGAGATGGGGGGCCAACCAACCAGAATGGAAGCAGGAGATGGAGAAATCCCTGCACGCAAGCGAAGAGGAAGGGAACTGGGCACCGTACTTGGGCTGGATCCTAGAGAAAGCTATCGACCTGATGAAGAGAACCCTCAGCTCCTTAGGAGAGGAGAATTCTGAGCCCTACGGCCGCCCCAGCTCCTGGAGCTGCAAAGGGAGAGACACCGAGGGGGAAGTGGAACCTGCAGCCTGGGGACATCTGCTGATCCAGTAGTCCCCACTCCCCACCGACCCGCAGACAGCGATCTGGATAGAAGAAACTACCACCAACAACGAAGGCACCGAACCATTCAACGACTCCCGCCGCTGGACGTGAGATTTAAGGGGGAGCCCACACACTTGGGGGTTTTCCTAACCCAAGTCGTCAGCTACATGGAGGGATACGGGCAGCACATCCCCAGCGACAAAGCCCGTATCCGGATCGTGCAATCTGCCCTGGACGGGCCAGCCACAGATTGAGTGGTGAACTTGCCCGACTCCAATGCCCCAGAGCTCAACGACTTCAACCATTTTGTGTCCTCTCTGAGAAGGTGATTTGAGGACCCCCTGGCTGATCACAAAGCCCACAAAAGGATAAAAATGATGAGGCAAGGCAAACGCCTGGTAGCCAAATATACGCCAGAATTCCGGGCCTTTGCCAGCAAACTGAACTGGCCGGAAGACATCCTCCTTAGCCATTTCAAAGACGGACTAAATTATGACCTATATGACACTTGCCTGCCCCGAGGGGACCCACACCAACTTGACGAATGGTACGTCCTGGCAGAGGAAGCAGAGATCGACCTACTGAAGAGGCACTGCCGAGGAAAACAATGGAGCTGCTCCCCGCCTGAGTTGACACGTGAACCAGTGAAACCATCGGCTATGGCCAAGAAGCAAATGGGGTGTTTCAAGTGTGGGAAAGAAGGGCATCAGGCTGTAGAATGCCGCTCAAAAGCCCCCCAGCACAACCCAGACAGATCACCAGCCAGCAAATCCAGAAAGTCTCCGGCTAAGCCAAAAGAACCTGCCATGAGATTGATGGAGGCTGTTGAATCCCCCACCTCTGCTCATCAGGGGGAAAGAACTCCAGCCTACACCGCAGGGCTGGTGGACGCCTCATACGACAGTTCAGAGGGCGAACCCTTGGTAAGTGGATGCATCGCACCCATCCTCAAGACAGTGACTATATTAATTCCCCCCATGCCCGAAGCCATGAAGGTGAAAGCCTTAACAGACTCTGGCTGCACCTGCTGCCTCATTAGCCCGATGCTAGTGGGGAATGTGGGCATTCCGTCGAGGAGACTGGAACAATCAATCTCATTTGGCCAATTAGATGGGTCCATAGCAGGGTGGGTGCCAGCTACCTTAGCCACTTTACCAATACACCTCTCCCTGGGCAAACATGAGGAAGACATAACGTTTGTAGTGACCCCAGGATTGGAATGCCCGATGATCCTAGGGATGGAATGGTTAAAAAAATGGAACCCCTGGGTGAATTGGAGGATGGCAAAAATCAAATTCCCGAAGGAGGACCCTATGGACATAAAATTCCAAAGGGGGCTACCAAAATCAAGAACAGAAAAAGCATCCATGGGAGAGGAAAAGGGACTACCAGAAATACCAGAGGAATACAGAGACCTTGCTGAAGTTTTCAGTGAGGAGAGGGCGGATGAGCTCCCCCCCGCACTGACCCATGGACTGTGCCATTGAATTCAAGCCTGGGCCAAAACTCCTGAAGCCCAGATTATACTCCATGAGCCCAAAGGAGAAGGAGGAAATGGAAAGATTCATAAAGAAAAACCTAGAAAGGGGGTTCATTGACCCAGCCAAGCCTAAAGTGGCTGCCCCAGTCCTCTTTAGAGAGAAGAAGGATGGTTCTTTATGCTTATGCATGGATTATAGGGCCCTGAATACAATCAGTGAAAGCAACCTATACCCTCTGCCACTCATGAAAGACATGTTGTCACACCTCTCAAAAGAGAATTTTTTTTTCTAAACTAGACCTAAGGGAAGCTTACTATCGCCTGAGAATTAAGGAAGGGGATGAATGGAAGACCGCATTTAACTGCCCAATGGGGTGCTACCAATTCAAAGTCTTGCCATTTGGATTACAAGGGGGCCCTGCAGTCTTTATGCAATTATTCAATGACGTTCTAAAGGGAGCACCTATTTAAGGGGGTCCTGGTTTACTTAGACAACATTCTTATCTTCACCGAATCCAAAGAGGAACATGTTAACCTAGTCAGAGCGGTTTTAAAGAAACTGCAAGCCGCCCACCTATATGCCAAACTCTTGAAATGTGAATTCCACCAGGTCCTGTCTAGAATGCCTGCAACCATTTTCTCTTAATAAAGATACCTTTTTGAAGAAATATTCCAACAATTCTTAAGATGCAAAGTGGGGTGGGTCCTTACACTGGACTTTCTTGTTTTTTTCTTGAAAACCTTTTGCTTCTCATCCAAGAAGCTTCTCATGCTTCTTTGATGAGAAGCAAAACGTTTTCAAGGAAAAGGAAAGAAAGTCCAGATGTCTTTTGGAAAAGCACCTTTGGGACAACCATGACCTGGATGGTTGAGAATCTCCATAGACAGTTTTTGGAAATCATTCTCATATTCTTCCCACTGATAGCATCTTCCTTTAAAATAACATCCCCCACCTCCGGGTTTCGACATACACACTCTGATTTGGAAACTATACCTCTGCATTTGACTGTTTCAGCAAACTGAAACACATTTCACTCGTGATTAAGGTTTCCAGTTCCTTTTCACAAGCACTATTGCTATACCCAGCCTGGTATCTCTCATTCTGTAGTATTGCAACATCTTTCTCCTAAATGAAGAACTTTACATCCATCTCTGCTAAATTTCAAGCTGTTACTTTCAACCCACATCTCAAACCATCCATCTGAACTTCTGTCTTCTATCTAGGGTAATCGTAGTAGCAATCCCACCCAGTGGGATGTCATCTGGAAATCTGATCATCATTCCCTCAATTTCTTCATACAAGTCATTTAGGGAAATGCTGAAACTATTGGAAACTAGGAGCAAAAGTTGTAGTCTTCCTTTATGACTCCCAGTTTCACTATTTATTTTCCCTTCTTTGCATATGCAGACTCCACCCAGAATCCTTTTTCTTGAGTGAAGAGCTAAACACAGAAGAAACAAAGAAGTGATGAACATTTGCACTGAAATGGCACTTCCAGGGTTAAAGCTATTGCTTCAAAACCAATTGGGCCAACAATATTGAACTGTTTCTAAGCAAAAGAAGGCAGAAAGAAAGGGAAAATGGAAGAAAGGGAGGAAACTAATGATTGGCTGACATTGATTGATTCATTAAAGACTATGGTTTAGTAGGGGTGAGAAACTGTGGCCCCTTATGACTGGAAGTTGAAGTCCACAAGTCATAGGCTATAGCTGGCCCACCTCTGGTTTAGTTCATGCAGAAATTACCATATTGAGACAAAGAGCCTCTTTAAACTCTTTCCTAGTTTCAGGTCTACCTGAGCAGCATCTGTTGGTGTTGCTGTAGGAGGCTGGGGCATTGTTGTAACATCTGGTTCCTGTGAAGTGCTGAGCTGTGATGTATCTCTGACCTTTGTCTCACTGGTCCCCACGGGAGAAGCTGGAATTTCCGTTCTGGCTACAGTTGGGGTTTCAAGCATCATTGACTGTGTCACAGCAACAATTGTGATCACAGGCAGCAGGTCCCTCAGGGCAGTTGTTGGTTTAGAGGTAACTGTTGTGGTGGAGGCTGTCGTAGCCATAGTAGAAGCAGCAGCAGCAGCAGCAGTAGCAGCAGCAGCAGTAGTAGTAGTAGTAGTAGTGACATCGCGGGCTGCAGTAGTTGCAGTAACACCTACTGCTTTCCAGATGGTGACTGCTGGTGTTTCTGAAATTCTGGGGATGTACAGACCGTTGGTAGCTGAATTAGAAATAACTTCCTCTGTAGGGAGTGGTGCCAAAGGGGTGGCAACTGGTTGCACAGATGTGACAGGCAACACAGCTGAGGTGGTAGCAAGAAGGATGGGTGAATCTGTGGTGAGTCGCACAACTGTCTTGGATTCAGGGTCCTGCTTGAAATCTGGAAGACAGAACACGAACATCATATAGAAAATAACAATACTCTAAATTACCCTAAGGCAGGAAATGAACAGGAATACAGGTAGTCCTCAACTTATGACCACAAGTCAGCCCAACATTTCCATTGCTAAGCAAAACAGTTAAGTGACTTTTGCCCCATTTTACAACCTTTCTTGCCACAGTTGCTAAGTGAATCATTGCAGTTATTAAGTTAGTGACACGGTTGTTATGTGAATCTGGTTTCCCCATTGACTTTGCCTGTCAGAAGGTTACAAAAAGTGATCACATCACCTCAGGACACTGCAACCATCATAAATATGTAAAGCATCCAAATTTTGATCACATGACCAAGGGGATGCTGTAACGGTCCTAAGTGTGAAAAATGGTCATAACTCATTTTTTCAGTAGTAGACTATTCACGCTGATTAATATTATTAGTTATCATAACTGCAATACTGCAAGTGAAACAAGATACGACAAAGAGCTATTTTATAATACGAATTGGGAAAGCTGTAGTCCTCCAGTTGCCTAGAGAAGAGGGGTGCTGGGAGTTGTGACTCAGAAGAATCTGGAAGCTATGCCAGTTTTCTGGATTCTGATTATTGGAAAGTGCAGCCCCAATCTACGAGGGATCTGCCTTCTTATCTACGGCATTCAGATTTGCTGTTCGATTTGCTTCTGCAGAAAACTCCATCTCTTTGAAATAATTAAAGTCAATGAATGAATCAAAACAACGCACTGTGAACTGAATGAAAATTAAGCTATGGATATTAGCTGGCAAATTAGAGCATGGCAACTGCTGCAGTTTGGTTTTTAATGGGCAGTCCTGCTATTTTAGTTAGTGTTAAAAACCTGCTTTGATTTTCCATGTTTTTACAACCAGAGCCGAACAATAGCACTGGGATTATCTACATGTTCCCTCAGAAGTCATTCTTTTCAATTCTGTGGAATTTACCATTTGTTAATCCTTAAGAAATTTATACTCTTGCAACATTCATTATTTTCCCTTCTAAAAGATGCAAATCTCCATAAATCCTAAGGCAGCATTCAACATTCTTTTAATCTGTTGAATTCAGTGAGAATTGCAAAGGACTTCGGTGGGTGATAGGAACTCCATTGTACAATATTTGGACCCAAAGAATGCAAAGATACATCAGATCCAGCACCAGCATCTTCCCGGGGGTCTTTGACGGACACGGCCAGGAGTGAGCTCATCATTATGGGATTGAAGCAGTAAAAGAGGTCAGTTAAGTTTCCAAGAGATCTCACATACCTACCCTGTCCCTTATATTGTCCATAAAAACAGGATTGTTGACCCTTATCTCGATAGGTGTTGGGGAGCACAAAAATTGGGAAAGGGGCTTTCTACAATATGTGCCTCTTTACACATATTGTATCAAAATTCACACATTCTCAAAAGTTTGCTTCCTCTGAAATAGGAGTCTCCTTTTCTGAAGAACTTTTTCCAGTGAGGCAATAGGGGTGACCAGAGACTTGATTGTTGTGAGGGAACACATAGTGCTCGGAGATTTGTGTGTATGTGTATGTGAGAGAGAGAGGGGGGGAGGGAGAAGGAAAGGGAGGGAGGGAGAGAGAGATGAGAGGGAGAAGGAAAGAGGGAGGGAGGGAGAGGAATCTTTCCATTATTCTACAGATATCTGAAAAACTGAGCATACCATGAAAGATAAGGCACTGATCAGGTTTGCAGACTGCCTTAAACCATGGTATGAACTAGGTTTGTCCATTGCATGAACCATGAACAGTTAGCTGAGTTCACATCACATCAAAAGGAAAAATCATAGAAAGCCCATTGCTGCCTTAAACCATGGTATGAACTAGGTTTGTCCATTGCATGAACCATGAACAGTTAGCTGAGTTCACATCACATCAAAAGGAAAAATCATAGAAAGCCCATTGCTGGCTTAGCACAATATGTGAATCACACCTACTGTATTTCACATCTACCTCATATCCAAAGAAAGTGCCACCACCTCTCAGAATTTTCCTGAAACTTTCTTCCTGAAAGAAAAAGCAATTGATTTTCCCTCAAAGGAATGCTGACTATCCAACACACAGAGATATACGGAGTATAAAAATTCAACCCAAAAAGGACCTTTGCCTTTCCATCTGTTCTATTAATCGGACTATCAAAACCACAACTGGCATGATGTATTCCTTCCTGGAATGATGTAATTCTTGCCATTTTAATTCCATACAGTACTCACATCCCGAGCCAGATCCCGAATAGAAGTCCTCCATTTCCTCTAGTTCTTCATCTTCAAAGGAGTAATCGTCCCCCGAGCCTTCCATGTCAATAGGCCGTTCAAAATTTTCATTCCGCCACTGTTGAGCCTAGAGGATCAAAAGGGCCGACAAATAAACGTATTATTCACATGGATTCAATAGTAGAAACTTTCTACAGAGCAGCCTAAATGGTTTGAAGCCTATATGAAGGCTTCAATGAGTTACAGATCGCTTTGTCCAGAACTGTATTACTTTTTCTCTGGAGAACTGAGGAGCCCTTCCCTTGCCTTCCTCTCTACTTACTAGATCACAACACTCATAAATCCTTCCAAGGCAACACAGTTTTTTTTGGCAAGGAAGGATAATTACATTCAGTGCAAATGTCATGAAATCAGCGAATACTGTTCACCAAAGTCAAGCAGCTGGTAAAAGATAACTTGTCTCGGAGTCATTTATTATATATATTTCCCCTCCAGAAAAGCAGATTAAAATAGGTGGAAAGGACACCAGGAATTCAAAGCTGTTCATTCAAGATGTGATGGCGATTTTCTTGGTTTTGGAACTCTGCTGAAAACATTAAAAAAAAAAAAAGCTCATAAAAAACCTGGAAAGCATGTTATAATTAATTAACTTAGCTGGTTTAATGGTGTAGAACTATTTATTACAATGTTTCTCAATGTTGATGACTTTAAAAATGTGTTGACTTCAGTTCCCAGAATTCCCCAGCTAGCAATTCTTGGGAGTTGTAGTCCAAACACCTTAAAATTGTCACGGTTGAAAAACATTGATTTATAAACTGCTTTAATGGAGTTTCTAGCTCTTGCAGATTTGCATTAGCAGAATGTACTTTTGTCCTTACAAAGCACTACATTTTTGTCAATCTCCCCCTCATCCAATGCCACATTTTTTTTGTATCAGTAGCATTTTGGGGGGGCGGAGGGAGAAGAGAATCCAGGGATCAAGGAAGAGAAACAGCAAGTTATGTGCATTTAAAAATGAAGCTATGCAGTTCTTCACTGGAAAAGTTCAACAACAGCAGAAATACTACAAGCAATTTTTGCATGCTTAGCAGAAACAAAAAACTCTGAAATCTGCACTATGGAAGCCAGCTCTATCAGAATTCAAATGAATTTTTCAATCATCTCTAGCTGAATATGGTTGCATCACTAACAACTGCCTTGCATAATAAACCCATGTGCTGTAATAGTTAAGGTGTTATTGGAACTGGGAAAACTCTGTTTCTCCATTTACCATCAGCCACAAACTAGATGACTCTGGGCCAGATATCTCTCTCTTTTATATATATTTTTATTAAAGGTATTTTTAAAAAAAAAGAAAAAAGAAAAGGAAGATAAAAACTAATACAAAATAATATAAATGAAGAAAAAAGAGAGAAATCAAAGAGAAAGCTAAAAATAGAAGAAAGGAGGGGGGAATTAAAAGAAAAAAGAAAGAAAAATATAAAAGAAATAGCTTCTGATCTTCTTTACAGCAGTTATAAGTACAATTATAACTGAACTTCTAAAGCTGGTTACAACATACTTTCTTTTTTCTATGATCTTATCCTGTGTAATCACCAAATCCGTAAATGGGGCGTTTACTTACCTGAACGCCTTTTCTTAGCAGGATGATGTAGAGTCCAATGGATGGGTTCTATGACAGCCTTCCTGCCCGGCAGACTGGGTAAAAACTTTGGCCACACCCCTTCCTCTGGGCGTGACCCCAGTTTTGACTTAGGCGAGAAACTTTGTTGGAATCAATATTGCAGCTCTTTATTACCTGCCTGCCTAGACCTAACCCCTGGGTGGGCTTGGACTCTACATCATCCTGCTGAGAAAAGGCGTTCAGGTAAGTCAACGCCCCTTCTCCAGCAGGATGGCTGTAGAGTCCAATGGATGGGACATACCAAAGCCCTCATGTCCCCCTGGGAGGGAAAGTCTAGGCTACCGAATTCTGAGCAGATACGACTTGCTGTAGCACTCTTCTACCAAAGGCAGCATCTGATGCGGCCAGGGAGTCTAAACGGTAATGCCGGATGAAGACAGACGGTGAAGACCATGTCGCTGCCTTACAAATTTCTTCTACCGGCGCTTGTGTTAGCCACGCCGCCGAAGTGGCTGCGCTCCGTGTTGAGTGGGCAGTCACATGTGCGGGTGCTGGTAGTTCCCGCGAAACGTAGGCCTGGGCTATGCAGGCTCTGATCCACCTACCTATGGTGGAAGAAGACACCTTCTTTCCCATAGATGATGGTTGAAAGGAAACAAATAATGCTTCTGTCTTGCGGAATGTCAACGTGCGTTTCACGTAGAAACACAGCGCTCTACGCACGTCCAGCTTGTGCCATCTATGCTCTAGCCTGTGTTTGGGTTTTGGGCAGAAATTGGGAAGAATCAATTCCTGAGATCTGTGAAAGATGCTGTTTACCTTCGGAATGAAGGCCGGGTCTGGCCTAAGGACGACCCTGTCCTTGAAGAAGGTACACAAATCCTTCCTTACTGATAGTGCCGCTAGTTCTGAAATTCTCCTTGCTGAAGTGATTGCCATGAGGAAGGCCACCTTCAGCGATAGGTGGTGAAGAGAACATGAATCAAGGGGTTCAAATGGTGCTGATGTCAAGGCTAGAAGGACTTTAGGCAGGTTCCAAGACGGGTACCTGTGAATGACGGGGGGCTTTGTGTTGGACGCCCCCTTTAAAAAGGCGCTAATCGCTGGATGTTGCGCTAGGGATGTCAAGTTGTCGCAAGAGAGAACAGTTGAGAGGGCTGAGATCTGTCTGCGAATAGTGTTGACTGACAGGCCCTTGTTAAGACCCTCCAGGAGGTAATCTAGAACATTGGGGATGGATACTGCAGCTGGATCTAGGCGCACAGAAGCGCACCACCTACAAAAGCCTTTCCATGTAGCATCATAAATCCTGTTCGTGGACACTCGTCGTGAAGCTTGTATGATCGATATCACCCCTGCCGAGTAAGCTTGCTTGGCTAAACTTTGCCGCTCAAATGCCAAGCGGCTAGTTGTAGCCACTGGGGGTCTGGGTGCACCAACTTGCCCTGGCTGAGAGTTACTCTGTCCGGGGGAATCCTCCACGGGGGTGATATCGAAAGGTCCACGAGGTCGGCAAACCACGGGCACCGTGGCCAATGCGGGGCAATGCAAACTATCTCTGCGCCTTCTCGGATCAGCTTGCGTATGGTCGCCGGTATTAAGGGCAACGGTGGGAAGGCGTACAGGAGATGCGCCGGCCACCAACACCTGAGAGCATCCGTTCCCTCCGACCCCGGAGACGGGAATCTGGAGAAGAACCTGGGGAGTTGTGTGTTCTTGTGGTTGGCAAATAGGTCCAGGTGCGGTTGCCCGAATCTCCGGGAGATCTCCTCGAACAGAGCCGGATCCAGGTGCCATTCCGCCTGATCCACCTTGGCTCTGCTCAGGGAGTCTGCCTGGCTGTTTGCCTCCCCCGAGATGTGTTCTGCTTTGATAGAACTCACGTTGGTTTCTGCCCACCGAGCCAGAGCTAACGCCTCCTTCATTAGTTCCGCTGATCGCGTTCCCCCTTCCTTGTTTACATGGGCCTTGGCTGATACATTGTCCGTTAACACGAGGACGTGCCTCCCTGTTACTAGATGTGAGAAATGGCGTAGGGCCAGGTGGATGGCCCGGAGCTCTAGCCAATTGATGCTGTGTGAGAGGTCCTTCTGGTCCCACTGGCCCTGTGCTATCTGGGTTCCCAAGTGGGCTCCCCATCCGAACAGGCTCGCATCTGTCGTGAGCGTGACCCTGTTCGGCTCTTTGAATATGCTCCCCTTGAGTATCTTGGGAGATATCCACCATTTCAGAGATCTCATCACCTGTGCTGGTACCAAGACCTTCCTGTTGGAGGTGCTGAGATTCCTCCTCTGGTAGGGTAGGAGGAACCACTGCAACTCCCTCGAGTGGAGTCTTGCCCATGGTATAATGCCCATGCAAGATATCATCTTTCCCAGGAGTTTCGAGAGCTGTATCAAGGGCACTCTCCTGATTCTCTGAATTTGTTGAATTAGCTTAGATATGCTGATTCGTCGATCCTGGGAAAGGTATACCCTGCACTGTGACGAGTCTATTACTGCGCCTAGGTGTTGCAGTCTCCTTGAGGGAGTGAGATGACTTTTGGCCAAATTGACCGATAATCCATGCCCCTGCAGGGTTCGGATTGTGGTCTTGAGATCTACCCTTGCTTGTTTCTGAGATCTGGACTGGATCAAGATGTCGTCCAGATAGAACTGTACGCGAACCGGCATCAGTCTGAGATGGGCCGCTATTACAGCTAGAATCTTGGTAAATACCCTTGGCGCTGAGGATAGTCCGAAGGGTAGGGCCCTGTATTGGTAATGTCGGCCCGCGTAGGTGAATCTGAGGAATTTCCGGTAGCTGGGATGAATGGGGATGTGTAGGTACGCCTCTGTTAGGTCTATTGAGGATAGTAGATCCTCTTCCCTGACGCTGGCTAGGATGGATTTCAAGGAGTGCATCTTGAACCTCCTGTATTTTATGTAATAATTCAGGCCCTTCAGGTCCAATATTGCTCTCCATCCTCCTGACGGCTTCGGGATAACGAAGAGGATGGAATAAAATCCTCTTCCTTCCTCTCCCCTTGGTACCCTCTCTATGGCTTGAATTGACAGGAGGTGAGCTATGGCCAAAGTTAGCAACCTTGCCTTGTGTACCTTTCTGGAGATGGGACATCTGATGAACCAGCTTGGTGGGGGAGAACAGAAGTCTAAGGTCAGGCCATGCCTGATCGTTTCCAAGACCCAGGAGTCGGTAGTGGTCTGCTCCCAGACCTCGATGAAATTTCCTAACCGACCCCCGATGGGAGTGTCCTGTCTGGCGTCACTTGGTGCGCTTAAAGGATCTGCCTCCCGATCCCCTATATGGGCGTCTGGACTGGAACTGGCCTCTGGCTCCTGTGCTTTGGCGATCCTGGGGTCGATCCTGTCTCGGGTAGAAGGATCGCGAGCCTCTGGGCCAGTCCCAGGATTGCCCTGACCGAAAGGGCTGCCTCCATTCCCAGGGGCTTCCTGGGCAGGAGCCCTGTCTCTGGAAGTCTTGACTGCTTCTCCTATCAAACTTCTTTGATGGGTGTACTAATATTTTCCTCTTGTCTCTGCCTTCACTGACATGTGGGTCCAGTATGGACCCAAATAGGAATGCCCCGCTGTATTTGGACGTCGAGAGACGCCACTTGGACCTCAGGTCTGTCTTCCAATTTTTGAGCCACAGTAGTCTACGCGAGGCTACTGTGGCCGCAATGGATCTTGCCGCGTACTTCGTTGCGTACAGCGAAGCGTCAGCCATGAACTGAGAGGCCGCGAGGAGCTTGGCCAATGTCTGGTGTACTCTGACCTGATCTGGAGGCACCGTGCTTTGCAGCTCCCTCAGCCACATAATGCAGGCCCTCGCGAAGAATGATGATGAGGTGGCTGCTTTGGCCGCCCAGGCTGCAGCCATATGGGAGCGACGGAGGGAGTGTTCAAATTTCTTTTCTTCCGGTTTCAAGGCTTCCGCCATGTCTCCTGGAATCGCGGAGGTAGAAAATAATGAGATCAAGGGGTTATCTACCATAGGAACCTCTAACATGTTCGAGAATGAGGGAGAAAGGTTGAACAGCTTTCTTTCCACGCTATTGGGCGCCGGTGGGCTTGCCAGTGAGGACCATTGTTCCTCTACCGTGGTCATGAAGACCTCCGGACATGGAATGTACTTATCCTGTGAGACCTTCTTGGCAAATAGAGGATTGGCCTCCTTGCTTGTAGAGGGCATCTCCTCCTGTACTGAAGTTAGGCTGACTGTGGAGACTGCCTTTATCAGGAGTGATTTTAGGAGCGCAGGGTTAAAGAGGCCAGAGCTCGTCGCCTGCTCAGGTGCGGTCTTCTCATCCTCTGAAAGGGGCATGTCTGACATATCAAGGTCTAATGAGTCACCCTCTCCTATTTGAGAGGAAGTCTCAGAAATGTTGGTAGGGGGCGGCCTGGGTCGTCCCTTATGGGGTGTGTGAAAGGCCACTTGTCCCTTAGAAGCCATGAACTGGGAAAAGGTATCCTGCATGAATGCCTGGAATCGTGCCAACCATATGTTCTCCTGCGCTTTGTCGCTGGAATGACACGCTGGAGTGTGGTCGGGTGAAGAAGTTGGAGAGGAGGGAGTGGAGGAATCTAACTGTTCAGTTTCCCCAGGAGGAGACCAAGTTTTGAGAACTTCCTGGGCAGTAGGTTCTGAGATGGGTGTCACCACTGGGACAGGGGAAACCATGTTTGTCCCAGTGGAATTGGTTCTCTGTGCCCTGCTAATTTGTCTTTCTAAAGCCAAATGTCTCCTCAAAGCCTCTCGCTCAGCCGTTTTAGATTGTCCCTTCTGAGTAAGATGCTTTGTTTTAGCCTTCTTCTTCCCCCCCACCTCTGGTTCAGAGGATCTGCGTTTTTGCTGCTGTTGTGGGGGGGACAATTGAGGGACCTCTGTGACTGAATACGAGACATTGTCTGCCATTGTGCCAGACACCCCGAGTAGGTAATGCCTGGAGTGGGGGAATAAGATACGCAGATCAGATGCAGATGCTTGGGGCTGAGCCCTCCTCTGCCTATACCAACAATGGCTGGACAGACAGGATTCTTTGGACAGGAGATCCTGCAAGGCAGTGACTAAAGGTCACTATATGAACAGTTAGAGAAAATTATTCCTCCTCACCTCCTCACCTAATTCCAGGACTCTTCAGCCCTGGTCCAACGCAATGCAACTGGTGACTTTAACTCCCCCAATCTGTGACTGTAAAAACAGATCACGTTCGAATTGATTGCAGTTTGCCTATTTTCCCCCTCTTCCCTCTTTGTAATGCAAGTAGGCTCCTCCGGATGGCGAAAAGCCCCACCCTCAATGGAACGGCGGGTTAATCCGCTCGTTCAAAATGGCGAATTGTAGGAGGCCACTCCCCCCCAACCACAGCCTATGGAGACCACGAGGCTCACAATGGCGGTTCTAGCTGCCAGCTCTGAAATTTTCCTTGTCCTCCCTGCGCGCCGGCAAAGGAAAAAAGGGGGGGGCAAGCCAGGCGGCGAACGCCGGCTAAAGCGGCCCTTTCGGGCTTTAAGTGCAAGGGGGGGAGACCCTCCCCTGAGGTGGCGCGTGGCTCGCTACTCCGTCGGCTGTTCCGGCCGCAATTGTCCACGCCGATCAGCTGTAGCTCCTGTTTTCGCACCGAACAGCTGTTTGGCGCTGAACCTATGATCCCCGCGCCGATCGGCTGATAAACGTGCTGGGGGTCGGTAAACGACCCGGTGAGCCCCCCGAACCCCTTGGCTGGTCTCCCTAGCCCCTGGGGATACTCTCACCGCTCCGACGATCCTCGTTGGGTGGAGATCCGGTCTGAGCCAGCTGCTAAAGGTCTTGTTATTGCTAATTTCGTCTGGAAATTTAGTCTGGGAAGAGGGAGATTTTGTCTTAAGCTATGGATTTTTGAAGAGCTGAATCTCGCACTGCTATCGGGCTTCGAGACTGAGTCAAAACTGGGGTCACGCCCAAAGGAAGGGGTGTGGCCAAAGTTTTTACCCAGTCTGCCGGGCAGGAAGGCTGTCATAGAACCCATCCATTGGACTCTACAGCCATCCTGCTGGAGAACGCAAGTTCACTTTTTCCTTTTTTATGAAAAAAAAGTCCATAAGGTCTCCAGAGAGCAATAAAAAGTAGGTATTATCTTCTGTCTGATCAAAGAAGTCAACTTAGCCATCTCAGCAAAGTCTATCATCTTTACCAACCATTCCTCCATGGAAAGTGGTACCGAATCCTTCCACCTTTTGGCATACAATAATCCTGTTGCAATTATCATTCACAAAAACAAAATACCATGACTTTTTTCTAATTGTTTGTCCATTAATCCCAAAAGAAAAAACTCTGGTCTCACTTGTATATTATTCTTTAAAATTCCTCTGGATCAATGGGCCGGTCATATCTCTTAATCATATATCTCACAGGATTATGGTTACTGTTATATATAGGTAGCCCTCGTTCATTTAGTGACCGTTCAAAGTTGCAAAAGTGCTGGAAAAAAAGCGGCATGTCCATTTTTCACCCTTACGACTGTTGCAGCATCCCCATGCTCACATGGTCAAAATCCGGACTCTTGACAACTGGTCCGTATTTATGACAACTGCAGTGTTCTGCACTTATGTCATCCCCTTTTGTGACCTTCTGACAAGCAAAGTCAGTGGGGAAGCCAGATTCACTTAACAACTGTGTTATTAATTTAATAACTGCAGTGAACAACAATGGCAAGAAAAGTCATAAAATTGGGCAAAACTCACTTAACAACTTGCTTAACAACAGAAATTTTGGGCTCAATTGTGGCTATAATTCGAGGACTATCTGTATATTGTTTTGAGTTCCTGCAGAAAAGGTCCAAATATATAAGCAAACACAGATTGCCGGTGTGCATTTAACCTAGGACTACCTTCTGACTTTGCAGCATATATTTAGGTAACCTTCCCAAATTTTGAACCCATAAATAGAAATAGCATTTAGACTTATATACCGCTCCATAGCACTTTACAGCCCTCTCTGGGAGGTTTGCAATGTACATATTATTTGCATACTGCCCCTAACAACCTGAGTCCTCATTTTATTGACCTCAGAAGGATGGAAGGCTTACTCAAACTTAAGCACCGTCAGGATCCAGCTTCAGGCTGTGGGCAGAGTTTGCCTGCAATACTGTACTTCAACCACTGTGCTACCAGGGCTTCTCTTTTTTAAACTATGTCCCCTCGGTGCTGAATATTTGTTATGCTCATTGCGGCAGGCAGAAACCAGATGTCAATGCTGCTAACATAGGATGTTCCTGCTTTGGCAACTGATGGAAATGCAACCATTTTCTCTATTCCTTTAACATGCTTTTTCTTACTTTAGAAATTAGGTGCACTGGGGGGGGGGTGGATTGGAATGTAAGCTCAGCTAGCCATAATATAACACTATGGTGGGAACCCAAGGGCAAGCTGATAAAGTTTTGCAGGCTGTGGAGCTAAGGAGAAAGCCCATGCTTTAAGCTCATTGAGGAATGTGATTTATGACAGTTTATTGGGAGTGGGGATTGCACTTTGTTACTTTGTATCAGGGGGAATTTAGTTCTTGGGTTCAACTATGTAGTGCCAATACTTTGTTTCCCGAATAAAAGATTTTTTAAGGTAAAAAATGCCTCGAAGTTCTTTGGAAGGGTTTCATCTGTCGGAACCATAACATCAGAGTCACAAATGTTTGGAGACCATTACATTGTTGAAGGTTACTTGGGCTATATGGAAAAGTTAGGCATAAGTGATACAAACTGTATAAAAGGGGGAAAGTATGTAATCCTGAAGAAATGTTGAAAATGCACAAGCATGAAATAAATTCCTAAGTTGTTAAAATGGAGGGAGTCGCCCAGCACTATTTGAATGCTGATGTATTGTTGGTATCTCCCCTTTCAAAGCTGGGACTCATTTACCAGCAAATGCACCTGTAATTTTACTAAGCCACAACAGCCAACCAACCGTGGAATTGGGTCTCTGACTTATCCCTATTTGAACTTAAATGGCATTGGGATTTTGCCACTAAATGATTCAAATGGAAAATGAACAGCTACAGTCCACTAGTGCCAAGAAGTCAGTCTAGTGTCTGGTCATCCTTCTAACAATCTCACCTGGCCATCAACCAGGAAAACTGATTGGGCTGGCAGACACTCTGTAGCCCCATCACACTGAAATATTTATGGTTTGCAGGCTTACAAATAGGAAGAGAAGAGAAGGAAAGACAAGATTTGCTCTTACAGATTCTCTAGAGCAGACATATCAAACACAAGGGGGCCAGATGCGGCCCACGACGTGGTTTCATGTGGCCCACGAAGCCATCCTGGAAACAATGAGGGGACGGCCCCCACTGCCTCAGCCCTGGCCCAGGCTGGCCGGGAGCCAATGTACAATTTTGTGGTGGCCATCTATGCTGAAACCATTCAGTTTTAGCTCCACAAGGCTGTCTGGAAACAGCAAGGGACCACCCCTGCCGTGTCAGCCCTGCCCCCTGGGTACATGCTGGGGAGGTATCACCCTCTGTGAGGAATGAATAAATGCACCATCACCTGGAAGTGGCCAGCAAATGGCCCTCACTTACTTTATCTATCCAGCTTGATGGGCTCCGGGGGAGGGGTTTCAGCAAGCTCTTCCAGTGGACCATGCCTTGGTGCTTGCCCCGGTCCACCCCCTTCTGCCAGAGACCCTCAGATCTGTCCCACTCCTGCCCAGGCCCCCACAGGCACTCTTGACGCAAATGATGTAGAGCTGGCCATGCCCACCCAGTAGGCCACACCCATTCCAGCCACGTCCACCCAGTAGGCCATGCCCACACTGGCCACACCTACCTGCCCCCCCTGAGGACAACTGCAATGCTGATGCAGCCCTCAATGAAATTGAGTTTGACACCCCTGCTCTAGAGCTGTGTTTTCGAAACTTGGCAACCTTAATATACGTGGGCTTCAACTCGGCATGCTGGCTAGGGAATTCTGGGAATTGAAGTCCACATATCACAATGTTGCAAAGTTTCAAAAAGACTGCTCTAGAGCCTATGAGAAACCACTGCCTATTTCAAACATGTCCTCTGGGATACCATGCAAGAGATTATAAATTCACCCAGTAAAAAGTTACCAAGTCTTCTTCCTGTTTATTCACTGGAGCAATACATGTTTTTTTTATAAATTGCAGTTTCAACCATCAGACATACTAAGAAGCCATCCTTCATATCAAATGATGTGTTTTGCCTTTAGATACTCAATAAATAATCACAGGGTGAGACATTACACAAGTCTGCCTCTTTTCCCTTTCCTGCTGAATTCTGACATCACTTTGTATTTATAATGCAGTTTCCTGGCAAGAGTTTTCCAAAGTTTCAAGCTGATTTGGGGGGAGCTTTTATTGGAGATGTCAGGCCCTGAATGTGCACACAAAACTCCAGCTTCCCTTCTCAGAACAGTGGTAGGCAATTTTCCAAAGGTTATTTCCCAAAGCTATTGTGGACAATTTTCTGGTCTGTACCCACAATTTTTATTAGGTGGATTTTCAGCAATAAGCAGGAATGAGGAGCAAAGCCTGGAATGAGTTTGAGTGTTGGCAAAATGCATAGGTTCATCTAACCATCCATCAAAAACATCCACTAACACTGTCATTGGTGGCTGGTTTTCTACTGGCTGGTAACTTCTGGCAGTGGAAATATATTGGTTGTTTTGGGATTATTTATGGAAGTTAGTGAGATTCAGGACATTTTCCCATTATTTTTCCTCTCAGACTTTTTAAGATGGAAATCTTTTTTTTAGATGGTCTGAGAAAGGCCAGAGATAACTAATCTATTGCTAGTACGGATAAAAATAAGCCTAAGTCAAGATCATATGACAGAGGTAACATAAAATGATAGAGTTACTGTATATCACTTTCACCCGTAGCCTCAACAAAATTGTTGGTTTTCTTCTCAAAGATCAGACAAGCCTTTTTATCATTTTACAGGGTTACAGTACCCCAAACTTTGCAAATTTCTATTCTAAGTAGACATTGATGTGTGGAGAAGACAGTGAAATCACCAGCAAGGTGTTTAGCCAATATTTTCAGCATTTTTTTATTTTGGAAAGTTGGGGTTGTCTCGTTATTTATTTAATTGATTTGCATAGCTGCTCATCTCACAATTGGGACTCTGGATGGTAAACATTGGATTAAAAGCAATAAAAGCAACAAGTAATAAAAATAATAACATAATAATAATCTAGGCACTCAAGGACAATCTGACCTAGATTATGAACATATAAAAGAAATCACACTGATGGGAACATCCAGTTTTTCAAAGATTTACAAATTGCCAGCAGTATTGAGGCCAAGTGAAACTTAGAATGTATGGTATTCAATGAACGGAGGTATCTTTAATTCCAAAGAAATGTATTTGGCTACCTAGAGCAGAAATGTCAAACACAAGACCCAGGGGCCGGATGCGGCCTGCGATGTGGTTTCATGTGGCCCGCAAAACCATCCTGGAAACAGTGAGGGAATGGCCCCCACTGCCTTGGCCCTGGCCCAGGCCAGCCGGGAGCCAATGTACAATTTTGTGGTGGCCATCTATGCTGAAAGGCATTCAGTCTTAGCTCCATAAGCCCCTCCCCCGCGTGGCCTGAGAGGAACAGTGGGGCTCCTCCAGAGGACTATGCCTTGGCACATGCCCCACCCCCTTCTGCCAGAGACCTTCAGATCTATCCCACTCCTGCCCAGGCTCCCACAGGCACCCTTGATGCGAACAATGTAGAACTGGCCACACCCACTCCATCCACACCCACCCAGTAGGCCACACCCACCCTGGCCACACCCACCCGGCCCCCTGAGGGCAACCGCAATGCTGATGCGGCCCTCAATGAAATTGAGTTTGACACCCCTGACCTAGAGGGTTATTGACATTGTAAAAAATAGCTATCTACTCTATGGGGTAGGAGAGATATGTTTTATTTTTCCATTTCAGTATGTTTCTGGATCAGAATGAGCAACTCCTAACATTTCTCCGGGCATTCAAGAATCACCAGCTCCCAGCCTTCCGTAATCTGGTTCTCTAAAGGTCTGTTGAATGACAGCTCCCATCACTCTTAATTGACCATACTGAATGGGAATAAAAGGCTTATAGCCAAACTCATCTGGAGTGAACTAATTTGAGAAATGATGAGATAAGGATGTGATATGCTTTTCTAAAAACTGGTTCTGGATGAATCCATCTTGACCCAGGTTTACCACAGACCTGTTGAAATGAATGGTAATTTCCCCACTTAAGAACAACTAAGCCTATATCCAGCTCCCAATAGTTTTGCAAAGGAAAAAAAATGTAATCCTTATTACACTTTATAAGAAACCAGACTAATCTTAGCAGGGTTTTATTTTATTTGCTAATGTAACAAAACACAGAAAAGGCTGGTCAGGATATATTGATAAAAGTAGACTATAAAACCCAGTTCAGAACTGAGGAAACCTGCTGGGATACTATCCTAATAGTCATTGACATGACAACAGTTACCATAGTAACTGTTTCCTCCATCATAATGGCTGTGCTCTGGTATCTCTAGGCTTCAGAAGAAGACAAGGAGATTGAGATGAAGGAACACCTTTTGGAAGTCAAAGATACTCTCCAGGTCTTTGATGTCAACTGTGTGATCTTAGCTATCCTACTTAAGTTCTTTCAAATGGCCAGCTCTGGCTGGTTTCACTTGGATGGAAAAGAAATGCCTCCAAGGAAAGGTAGAGTTTAAATAGCAACAGTGCAATCAAATGAATATTTGAAAAACAAAATGAAATGGTAGCCCTCATAGCTTAAAAACCTGACAGCGATTCAGTCCAGATCTTTCTATATTTTGCCAACACAGACTGTATATTCTGGGTTTCTCTCTTCCACTCCTTCCTAGCTTCTAGCTATGTTAAGAAATATGGTATCCCAATATCCTATGCATTAGAGTGCTTCCCAGATCCCGAATATCCTACATAAGAACAAGTGCTCTGCTTTGTGAGCTGAATCTATTAAGTGTCTAATTTGCTAGCCATTTTTATGTTGTCTTCTCAGTCATTGTTTTCAGTTGTTAGACTTCCAAGAAGACACATGTGGTTTTTCACGATAAGAGAACAATTACTATTTTAAGGAAAATCCTCCCTGCAAAAACTATGCAAATCTCAGTTGCAAAAAAAAAAAAAAAAAAAAATAGAAAAAAAGACACAGACAAAATTCTCCTCATCCAAAATTCTCCGATATTTAGGAGTTCAGAGCTTACACCTTAGGGTGCCCCTTTATTGCATAACCTCATTTTGTTAGTGTTGAGTCCTTGGCGGGAAGCAGACACGAGAAGCAGTTGAAGTTCTCAGTTTCCTTTATTCAGCATTCAGCTTACAAGTAGATGGCTTCAGCAGCTCCCAAAACCTCCCAGCTTCTTATATAGACGCTTCCTGGGTAAATGTGTTACTTTTCCCGCGCCAGCACCCGCGCATGCGCATGGCGCTGGCGACAGCCTGTCTGGTCCCGGGCAGCTTTGCACCTGCCCGGGACTGCCTGCAAACGCCCGAGTTGTTTGCAAGGCTCGGGACATAACACCCCTTTCCCCCGGGCTAAAACTACTACCAACATATAAACATTTATTTTATGCAGTGTTCTGCTTCTCAGTGCTCCTATCGTTACCTGGCTTTTGTTTAGCCAGCAATGTTATGTAATCCTCTAAGTATTTAGGAGACTTCTTTGCTCTCTGTGACCTTCTCAGCTCTGGGTTACTAGCATGAGTTCCCTGACTGGAGGGAGATGTGAGCCTGTTCTCCTTATTTTGCCTTGGTGCCTTCCAAGGACTGTGCCCTGATGCCTGGCCTGCTTGCTTGCCCACCGGGCTCGTCAGGCCAGGGCTTCTGTCACTTTGTGACCTGGTTGACCTGCCTAGCTGTAGACCCTCGGGCCCCTTGAAGTGATAGCCACTGCTGGGCGTCTCTGTTGAACCTCCTAGGTCCGTCCAAGACCTGTCAGGAGGCTGACCATTCCCTGAACCCCGTTCTGTGTCCGGGCTTGTGTGGGTTCTGTACTTTCCCAAAACTCAGTTACTCCCTGATTTGGGCTAGAGGTGTTGTAGTCGGGACTTGGTTCCTCGACCACCTCCCTGTATGTTTGACCCCCTGTAGAATTTGGGGTAAGGTCAGGCCAACCTTGGGGATTGTGTGCCAGCTCTCTTGCGGGGAATGATTTGTTGGGATGCCCCCGGGTATCCTCCGTGACTGGAGTGCTGTGTGATGTGTGTGGAAGGTGAGTATGCCCCCGGGGTGACTCCCTGGCTGGAGTAGGCGTGAGTGCCTGTTGTGTGGGTAAGCTCCATGAATTCCTTTTCGGAGCAATTGCGGAACCCTGGGATGGGCCGTTTGTGGCTCCATCAGTGGAGATGGGCAGCAGCTCGTGCCCTTCCCTTTGCTCCAAAGGGTCCCCCTCCCCCCCTGGAAAAGACCCAGGAGTCTCATCTGAAAAGTCCCGCCTAGGGCGGAGTTGGTCGATGTGCCGACGCAGGACACGACCGTTGTCCAGGGCAACCTCGTAGGAGAGAGGACCTGTGACCCTGGAAATAGAAGCGGGGACCCAGGTATGACCAGGCCCGTAATTGCGAGCCCAAACCGGGGCACCCACAAGTAGTTGTCTAGGTGCCCTAGGATGTGAGGTAGAAGAAGGCAGTCTGTCCGGATGCAACCGGTCAAGTTTAGTAGTAAGTTGACGCCCCCAGCGAAGTTCAGCTGGGCTTCTCCCTGTAGAAGTGGACGGTGTGGTGCGATAAGAAAGGAGAAAGTCAGCCAACCTGTGATGCCAGTCCCCGTAGGTGAGTCTTTTCAAGGCGTCCTTTGTGATGCGCACCATACGTTCAGCCATACCGTTGGTGGACGGGTGGAAGGGTGCAGACGTGGCATGACGAATCATGTTAGCCTGTAAGAAAGCTTGGAATTCGGAGGAAGTGAATTGAGGGCCGTTGTCAGACACGATGACATCTGGAAGCCCGTGTGCAGCAAAAATCCCCCTCAGTACCTGAATAGTCTTTGCAGTGGTGGTGGAAGAGACAGGTACAACCTCAAGCCATTTTGAATGGCTGTCAACAAGGACCAAGAAGAACTGGCCCTGAAAGGGCCCAGCGTAGTCAATGTGCACCCTAGACCATGGGGACTGCGTTTCCTCTCATTTATGCACGGGAGCTTGGGGCATCTCTGGGCGAGATCGTTGGCACAGGTGGCATGCATGCACCTTAGCCTCAATATCCTTATCTAAAACAGGCCACCACAAGTGGCTGCGTGCAAGAGCCTTCATACGAACAATGCCAGGATGACCCTCGTGGAGGGATTCTAAGACCCTAGTCCTCATTGAGGAGGGAATGACAACTCTGTTTCCCCAAAGCAGACAACCCTGAGAAAGGGACAACTCGTTTCTTTTGGACCAGAAACTCTGAAACTCAGGACTAGGGCAGTGCTCAGGCCAACCGGACAAAACCCAGGAACGGACACGTGAAAGTGTGTGATCTGTACCTGTTTCAGCGGCAACATCCCTGGCACAAAGAGGGAGCTCGGGCAAGGCTTGGATTGATAGAATGTTGACAGCTGGCGCAGGGTCAGCTTCTACTACTGGCAGAGGCAATCTACTGAGGCCATCAGCATGGCCCATTTCTTTCCCAGGCTTGTGGAGTAAAGAAAAATCATATGCAGACAGAAAAATAGACCACCTAAGCATTCTAGGGGAAATGATTTGGGGAGTCTGCTTACGTGTGGTAAACAGTCCCAGCAGAGGCTTATGGTCAGTAAAGACCGTGAAATGCCTGCCATAGAGAAAATCGTGGAATTTTTTAATTCCAGCGACAACAGCCAGAGCCTCCCTGTCTATCTGAGCGTAGTTGCGCTCAGCAGAAGACAATGTTCTGGAGTAATATGCAACAGGAACCTGAGTTCCATCAGACCTGAGGTGGCTCAGGACAGCTCCTACCCCGTAAGGGGACGCATCACATGCGATGCACACAGGAAGAGATTCGTTGAAATGTGCAAGTACACTGTTAGAAGTGAGCAAGGCCTTGACTTTGTTAAAGCAAGCCTCATGTGTATGTGACCACTGCCACACTGCTTGTTTGTCTAGTAGCCTGTGAAGAGGCTCAGCTACACTAGCTTTATGTGGAAGAAAAGAATTGTAGAAATTCAGGAGGCCCAGGAAGGCCTGAAGTTCGGCCTTGGACTTTGGCCTAGGTGCTTCTAAAATAGCTGTCAGTTTGGATTCAGCAGGGTGAATCCCAGCAGCATCAATTTTGAACCCCAGAAATTCAGTAGAAGGCACCCCAATCTTGCATTTGTCTTTTTTGAGCTTGAGGCCTGACTTCCTGAATCTTAACAGAACAGCCCTTAGCCTTTCAGCTAGAATGTGTGTGGAGTCTCCTGCAATTAAGACATCATCAAAGTAGGGGCAAACCCCTGGTATACCCCGTAGTGTGTTTTCCATTACGCTTTGGAAAATCCCAGGAGCGACATTCACTCCAAACTGCAGCCTTTTTACCTTAAAGGCTCCCCTGTGGGTCACAATAGTCTGAGCTATAGCAGCATCATCATCAACAGGCAGCTGTTGATACGCTTGAGCTAGGTCAAGCTTTGCAAAAACGCGCCCCCCCCTTGAGGGAGGCCAGAATATGACTGACCACAGGAACAGGATAGGCATGTTGCTGCAATGCCTTATTCAGAGTGCATTTGTAGTCAGCACAAATGCGAATGTCCCCATTTGCCTTTAGAGGCGTGACAATGGGGGTCTCCCAAGGACTGGAATCAACAGGTTCTAGGATTCCCTGTTGAATCAGTTTGTCTAACTCAGTGTCAATTTTACTCTTTAAAGCAAAAGGGACCCTTCTTGCTTTAATTCTAATGGGAGTGACAGTGGGGTCTAGCTTTAAGGACACAGGGGGTCCTTTGAATGTGCCCAGCTGGGGGCTGAAAACATCTGCAAATTCTTTGCAGACTTCCTGTAGGTCGAGTGTTTGTAAACTGTTGAGTCCTGTGACGTGTATCCCCAGGGCCTCAAACCAATCGAGTCCTATGAGACTCGTTCGTTCACCCCCTACTACTAATAAGTCTAGTGGACCTTCAAAACTCTTGTATTGCACGTTAAGGGTGGCCTCCCCCTTAACACACACTCTTGAATTTTGAAAATCTGTTAACACAATGTCAGAAGGCCTTAACTTGGCCTGAGTTCCACTACCGGAACAAATCTTCCTAAATGTATGCAAGGAGATAATTGAAAAGGCAGACCCTGTGTCTAGTTCCATAGATAATGGAACCCCTTGTAGCTTCACCTTGAGTGACAGCTTTTTCTTAATTGGCTTGTGTGTGCCTGTCCTAAGGATGCTTCTTCGCGATGCGCAAAACCCTACCCTATTCTGGCTGGGGAATCTGGTACCTTTCAGGCGCGGTTCTTCCTGAGGTTGTACCTTTCGTCGGCCCAGACACACAGCTGCAATGTGTCCTTGTTTGCCGCATGCCCGGCAGGTAGCGGAGTGGAACTTGCAGTCGGTTCTCCTGTGGCGACCTCCACAGCCAATGCACTTGAGCGGAGCTGAAGAGCTTCCCTTCTGTTTTTCTTCCGTCGTGGGGTGGAGACGGTCGACTTCCTCGTCCGGATCCTCCTCGGAGTTCCTTTGGGCGTCTTCCTGGTGCACGGATGCAACCTCTGGACTGTTTCTGATCGGCCGCATGTTCTTGATAGCGCCGCCTGCTGCTTCTTCTGCGGTGACTTCCCTTAAGGCATCTTGGTAGGACAGTTCTTCTTTAGCGAAAAGTCTCTGTTGTAGATCTCGATGCCTTAACCCGCACACGAATCGGTCCCTCAGTCGTTCTTCGAGGTCTTTGAACTCGCAGTGCTTGGCGGCCTTCCGTAATGCGGCGATGAATTCTTTGGCCGACTCGCCGGGCCGTTGATCCCTCTGCTCGAAGGTGTGGCGCCATGCGATGACGGACATCTTGGGGTGGAAGTGCTCTTTCAGTAGCTTCTTTAGATTTGCGTAGCTGACAGACTCTACTGGAACAGGTGCTGCAAGGTTTTCTGCGATGTCGAAGGCGTCTTGACCGCAAACACAAAGCAGGGTGGCAGCCTTCAAGCTCTCTTCCCTCACTTGGTTTGCCTTGAAGTAGTTCTCCACCCTGGCTACGTATGACTCCCACCGCTCTGGATGTGAGACGTCGAATTCCGAAAGCCTTCCGATTTTCGCCATCTTCATCTTCAGGAGACGGGTCTATCAGCCAGCCTACCCCCGAATGCGCACCGGATTGGCGGGCAGCTGCCGAGTCGACGCCGTTCCTTTCCGCCGCTCAGGACTCCTTGGGTAAGCTTACACTTCTTCCTTTCCAGGTAGTGCAAGGCATCCCATCCTCGTCGCCAGTGTTGAGTCCTTGGCGGGAAGCAGACACGAGAAGCAGTTGAAGTTCTCAGTTTCCTTTATTCAGCGTTCAGCTTACAAGTAGATGGCTTCAGCAGCTCCCAAAACCTCCCAGCTTCTTATATAGACGCTTCCCGGGTAAATGTGTTACTTTTCCCGCGCCAGCACCCGCGCATGCGCACGGCGCTGGCGACAGCCTGTCTGGTCCCGGGCAGCTTTGCACCTGCCCGGGACCGCCTGCAAACGCCCGAGCCGTTTGCAAGGCTCGGGACATAACAGTTAGTGTTGGACTTAGAAACATACACTTGAAAGTAGACCAGATTAAGAGAGGGTCAAACTATTCTCCAAAGCACCAGAGGGCAGGACAAGAAACAGTGGTTGGAAATTGATCAAAGCGAGAAGCAACCTGGAATTAAGGAGAAACTTCCTAACAATTAACCAGTGGGGCAGCTTCCTTCAGAAATAGTGGGCACTCCATCACTGGAGGTCTTTAAGAAAAGACTAGTCACTTGTCTGAAATGATATAGGTTCTCCTGTGTGAGCAGGGGGCTGGACTAGAAGACCTCCAAGGTCCCTTCCAGCTCTATTCTATTCTATTCTATTCTATTCTATTCTATTCTATTCTATTCTATTCTATTCTATTCTATTCATGTGTAAGGCTATATAAAAGATTAATTGAAATTTTCTTAATTAATTTTTGGCTATAATTAAATATATAAAGATTAAACCAACAAAAATATTTGCTTTTTGTCTATGTGTGTTGTGACTGCGAATCTAACTGTTTAAGCAAACAAATTCTGTTTCAATATATTGTATACACTCAAAAATCACAGATATTAAGAACTTCACATAGGACAAAAATAATTTCATTAATTCCCCTTCAAGGGCAACCATTGGAAGGACAGTTGCTTAAATGAAGCAAAAAGCCGAAGTCCTCACTTCATTTTTTTTTGTAGAGATTTAATGGGGTTTTTTGTATACATATGTTAATTTTTCCAATCAACAAGCTGTCTGGGGTTAGCTATGCTAATACATATTCGATTCCTAATCCTTCATTCTTTCCTCTAACCAACAATAAAATAAGTCCCAAATTTGGTAGTAGTCTGTGTCTTCTTTATCTTTCAGTCTCATAGTTAATCTGTCCATCTCTGCATATTTCAATATTTTTCGGATTATTTCTTCTTCTGATGGTAATCTTTCATTCTTCCAGTATTGCGCAAAGATTATTCTCGCTGCTGTAATAATGTGTAAAATTAAATATAAACTCTGCTTATAAATCTTTTCAGGCATTATAACTAGTAAAAAAAGTTCAGGTTTAAAATCAACATGTTCACCTAATATTTTTTCTAACCATGTATGTATCTTTTTCTAATAAGCCTTAGCTTTGCCACATGTCCACCAAATGTGATAGTATGTGCCTGCATCTATCTGACATATTTTTAAACATTTTTGCTAATCTTGCTGGTGGCAAGTGCCATCTATGAAACATTTTATACAAGTTTTCTTTATATAAAGTTGACATTGTTAATTTGTAATTTCTCTCCCATAGCTTTTGCAACTTTTCTAGTTCTATATTATAGCCAAAGTTTTTCACCCATCTTATCATTGTTTCTTTAACTTTTAATTTTTTTTAATGAAATAGACTCAAACTGGCATGTTAAATTTTTGTTAAGCTTAACATCTCATTTCCATCAATTCCCCAAGCCCACCACACTGCAAAATGCTTCTATGACATCATTGCTTTGGAGTAAAAAACACTAATTGACCCTTGGACCACGAAAAAGTTATCAGCCCTTATCATGTGATGAAAGCAATTGGTCTAAAAAGAGCATCTTTTTTTTAAAAGAGAGAAAAGCTGGAAAAAACAAGTTATTAGGAAAGCAGGTTTTAAACCGAGATATAAATAAAATGAATATAAATAGATAGAATGTGTTCATATGCTCTTAAACTTCTCAGGATTTATTCAGGCGAAATATAAAATGCTCATCACATGCCCTCTTAGCCACATGCTATTTCCAAACTGGCTCAGCTCTGTCTTCAGGGAAGAGATGTAAAAACATCCCTCCCCTTCCCTTCCCTCCCCTCCTCTCCCAGCTTTAAAGCTGGACAGGACATTGGAAGTAAAGCTCTCTCTTGGCATAAATTGTATCAGTCTGTCTGAAATTTATTCCCAGCTCTGAGATTGGAATGCTGGATAACCAGCAGCAATTCATTTCCCCAGGGATCTCATTTTGTGTCTGCCATTTCTAAAAAATACCCCAAACAAACAAACAAACAAATAAATAAAAAATAAAAAATAATGCCCTTCACCTTGCCTATATTTACGCTAAGAATTCCACTTTCAAAAACCCCATCCTGCTAGTTGGCCGTAGATGTTTGTGCAGAAACACCGAGCTATTTATTTTAACAAGGTATGCCCCACCTTTTGATTGAAGCCACTACCATGGCAAATTGCAATCAATTAAAAGAAAATGAGAATCAAAAGGGTTTTTGTTTGAATAAGCAGCTGATCCTCGGCAGATAAACTGATGAACTTTCATTTTTCTCTGTTTCTATTCATTCTATTGTCTTCTGTCTGGCTGACAATACCTGCCTTCCTTTCAGGATTTCTGAAGCGAGGAGAATTGAGCATAGCCTGATCTCATGCCGATGATTGCTCTTGAAATTAGCTGTGCCGTGACTGTTAACCAACTTGCAAGGGCAAGCACACAATTGTGAGAGCAGTGATCTTCGAGATGGTGTGTTTACTCATGGAGAGCAATCGGGACTCTTGGCAAAGAACGTTCACACCAGACAATCAATGTCCTTGTCCAAGAAAAAGGTTGACTTCCATCACCATACCCTGCTAACATTGCATATGAATGAACTGGATACCATAGATTTCATCACCACTTCAAGGAGATATATCAAAGCCATCAGACAAAGAAAACACCATCATTCTGTATGTATGAGTAAGGCTCAGTGTGTCGGACAAAACTCAACTTCTTAGAAGCCACAAAGAACTCGCTTTCCCATTATGATATTTTTACAAAGCGGGAATAACATGGCCTCATTATTTAACATTCATGGCATCGGCAGGGTTATATTCGTCCAACAAAAGCCCCCAAAATATATGCACCCGCTTATCACGAAAGTACATCTTTTCATGGGCATATACAGCTACAGGCAGACTTCTCAGCTTTAAGAAAGCTGGGGATTGTTCTCAACAATGGGGGCATGGAGGCGGGGGTGGGGAGGGTGTGACTTGCAGACAGCTAGAAAGCAGCAAAAAGTCCCACTGAATCCTGCATGTTTTATATTGATTCTTTGTGATGTAAAGGAGCATAGAATCAGAACAGACTGTGGGGTTTTGCAAATATGGGGTATAAAGGATGGGCACCAGGGACTTTTTAAAAGTTTCTTCTGAAGAAAAATCTGAAGTAGCATCTTCCACTGCTCACAACTTCTATTGTTAGGAGCCTTCTCCTCCTATTAAGCTGAAATCTCTTTCCTTACTGATTCTCAATCTGTCTTCTAAAACAGGGGTCCCCAACCCCTGGTCCGTGGACCAGTACCAGGCCATGGCATGCCAGTAACCGGTCTGCACAAACAAGTAAAACCCCATCTGCGAGATGCAGGCAGCACACAAAACCATGCACTCGCCAGTCCATGAAAAAACCTCTCTCCACGGAACCGGTCCCCAACTTTTGGGCACCTCTATTCTAAAATAAACCAACAGAGAACAGCACACATCCTCTGCAAGCATGGCAAGAAATCTCGCTAACCACCAAAGCCAAGCCAAATTTGGGGTTGTGGATGCTTCATCGCTGGAGACTTTCATACCATCGCTGGGATGGTATAAGATCTCCTACCTTGAGCAGGATGTTGGACTAGAAGACCTCTGAGGGACTCTCCGTAGACTCCCTTGATTGATAGTAGAAAGAAGGCAAGAACCTAACTATAGCTAAATGCAGCAACTAGAATCTGGTTGCTGTATTTAGCTACAGTTAGATTCTTCCTTCTTTCTACTATCAATCAAAGGAGTATATGGAGATTCCCTCTGTTTCTCTCATCCGGGTACTGACTAGCTAGATATCTGATCAGCTTCAAGAAGTCACGTAACACGATGCCTTCAAATCAGGAGGACCTTGTAGGGATATCTATTATTTATCAGTGCAGGAGAAGAATGTCTAATCTGTAGCCTTTAGAGTCATTTATGATCTTTGCCTTGATTTTACGTAACCTTTGACCTAATATTATGCAATCTTTGACCTAATATTATGGAGACTTTGGCCTAATATATACATTTTCTGTAAACAAACAGCTCTAACCTCTGAGAAGAGCTTTTTGTCTAAAGAAAAGTCTTTGCTGTGAAAACGATATATTCTATCAATGAATTAAGGTTATTTCTGAGGAATTAGGCATATTGGTTTACTGGCTATGTTCACACAACCTGTGTTTTCTGGTCCCTACAGTTAGTCACTAGCTGGGATTGCACAACACACTGATTCATAAATTAAGTCTGTTATGTATTGAGCTTAAACTGAGGAACAGGTGCAGGAAGCTGCACTGAACCGTTAGCAGACCACGTGGCCTGCTAACCCAGACAGGCTGTCCACAAGTTAGTTAGTATGCATTTAAGCGGGAAAATACGCTGCATTCATTGGCTGACACCGCCCCTAGCTGAATGTATAAAAAGGGGCGGAGCTATTTTGTTCTGAGTTCTGTTCAGCCTGAAATAAAGAAGTACCTGTTCGTTACTCCTGCCTCTTCAATGCCTACCAACGCAAGAAACAGAACATTGGTGACGAGGGTGGGATCACGCTGCCGCAATTTCAAAGGCTGACTCACCACAGGAAGCCTAGCAAGCGCTCAGAAGTATGGTGTTCCAAATTCCTTCGCTCTGCCTGCCAGTACGAAAATGCTGGAGGAGAGTGCTTCAAAAACTGTCCTGGAACCCCTTCGAAGCCTGTGCAGCATGTGGCATTGAAAAGGCCGCCAAAGATTCACCATGGCAAAGATTGGTCATCTTTCTGAATTCGACGTCAAGCATCCAGAACGATGGAACTTCTACATTGCTAGGGTGGAAAATTATCTGAGAGTCAACCAAGTTCGGGAGGAGGGACTGAAGGCCGCAATGCTGCTGTATTTGAGGTCAAGAAACTTTTGACATTGCGGAAAACTTGGTTGCTCCAGCGCCCTTGGAGCCCATTGCTTACACTGAACTGAAAAGAATGCTCAAAGAACATTTTGAGCTGAAGCTGTCGGTCATTGCTTGGCGACATGCTTTTGAACAGCGAGACAAGTGTCCTGGGGAGTCCACTGCAGATTTCATTGCTGCTCTGCGCTAAGCTGCAAGGCCTTGCAAATTTAAGGACCTGGAAGAACGGCTACGAGACCAGCTAGTTTGTGGTCTGAGGAGCCAAGAACTTCAGCAAAAGATTTTTGCTAGCAAAACTGTTTCCTTCCAAGATGCACTGAAGGAGATAACGACCGAAGAAGCAGCAGGCAGTGCTGTTAAGGCCTTGTGGCTTTCCAAGAACCCTCCTTGCTTGGACATAGTCCATCTAGAGGACGCCGAGAGGGTTGAAGACTCCAAGGTGGACAACGAGGTCGATCGGTTGCAACAACCGGCGGAAAGAAGGCCTCAAAGGCAAGCGGACAAAAGCTTTGACAAGGCAGTTCCCTTCTCTTGGTGTTTCGGGTGTGGAGGCCGCTACAAACGTACTGACTGTCATTTTCATTCCGCCACTTGCTGGGCCACATTGCCGCTTCTGTTTGGGTCGCAGGAAAGATCGTCCGTCGGAACAGTTGCCTCGGAAAGGTACTGGGCCCCCCAGTCAGAACAGGGTGGGTTTTTGCACGAATAGGAGGAGTGTACTTAGGACAGGCGCCCACCGCCCACTCAAGAAAAAGCTTCACCTCAAAGTCAAGCTACAAGGGGTCCCTTCAGTCATGGAGCTGGACAAGGGTTCAGCTCTGTCTATAATCTCCCAGAGAACCTTGAAGCAGATTTGCTGCAGAAGCGGCCAAAGAATTAAACTCAGGCCGTCGAATCTCGTTTTGACAGACTTCCAGAATTCCCAAGTTAGCGTCAAGGGGGAGGCCACACTCGGAGTGCAGGTCAGGGATTTCAAGGGCCCCTTGGACATTGCAGTTGTCGAGGGCAACCGCACAAGTCTGATTGGACTCGATTGGTTTCGATGTGCTAGGAATTCAGGTGACTGGGTTAAACAGTTTGCAAACGGCAAGCCTTTTGGAGGTATGCAAAGAATTTGCTGATGTTTTCAGCCCTGAGCTTGGGGCATACAAAGGGCCTTCAATCGCTCTTAGGTTAGACCCCTCTATTGCATCGATCAGGATTAAGCCTCATCGGGTGCCTTTTGCTCTCAAGCAGAGGATCGATGCTGAATTGGACAAACTGTTACAGCAGAGTATTTTGAAACCTGTGGATAGTAGTCCATGGGAAACCCCCATTGTTATGCCATTTAAGGCCAACAGAGAAGTCTGCATTTGTGCTGACTATAAATGCATGTTAAACAAAGCTCTCCAGCAGCACTCCTACCCTGTACCTGTAGTAAGTCATATTCTGGCATCTTTACAGGGAGGGTGCATTTTTGCCAAATTAGATTTGGCCCAGGCCTATCAGAAGCTGCCGATGGACAATGCTACAGCAGAGGCCCAAACGATTGTGATTCACCGGGGAGCTTTTAAGGTGCGAAGGCTACAGTTCGGAGTAAATGTAGCCCCTAGCATTTTCCAAAGCGTGATGGAGTGCACACTCTGAAACATTCCAGGTGTATGCCCATATTTCGATGATGTCCTCATCGCAGGGGAATCAGTCAAAAACCTGTCTGACAGGCTCCGGGCCATTTTGCAGCGTTTCCATGAAGCGGGGCTGAAGCTCAAACAGAAGAAATGCAAAATAGGAGTCACTTCCACAGAATTCCTGGGGTTTCATATAGATGCCAAAGGCATCCATCCTGCTGAATCCCAAGCTCAAAGTGATTCAGCAGGCGTCCAGTCCCAAGTTGAAGGGAGAGCTTCAAGCCTACCTGGGACTTCTAAATTTCTACCATGCCTTCCTCCCCCACAAGGCCACAGTGGCAGAGCTGCTACTCCAGCTCTTGGACAAACAGACCCCATGGAAGTGGACAAGTGTCCACGAGAGGAGTTATGCTGAGGTCAAAGCATTGTTGTCCTCTAATGCAGTGTTGGCTCATTTCAATGAGCAGCTGCCAGTTAGCATAGCTTGTAATGCATCCCCTTACAGGATTGGGGCTGTCTTAAGCCACCTCAGGGCTGATGGGACACAAGTCCCTGTAGCCTATTACTCCAGGACTCTTTCTGCTGCTGAGCACAATTATGCGCAAATAGATAGGGAGGCATTGGCCATTGTGGCTGGCATCAAGAAGTTTCACGACTTTTTGTATGGCCGCCATTTCACGGTCTTCACTGATCACAAGCCACTTCTGGGGTTGTTCACTACCCACAAACAGACACCCCAAATCATCTCTCCTAGAATGCTGAGATGGTCAATATTCTTTTCTACATATGATTATTGCCTGGTTCACAAACTGGGTAGAAAAATGGGCCGCACAGATGGCCTTAGTAGGTTGCCTCTAAAACAAATAGAGCCAGATCCTGCACCAGCCAACCACATCCTGTCTATCCAGGATTTGCTGGAGTCTCCCCTCCACGCAGGGGATGTTGCTGCAGAAACAGCTACTGACAATACGTTAACACATGTGTTGAACTGGGTGCTCACAAGATGGCTTGACACGCGTCCTGGCACTAGCTTCCAGAGTTTCTGGAAAAGGAAGCATGAGCTATCTACCTTTAAGAGATGCATACTGTGAGGCAATAGGGTAGTAATCCCGATCTCACTGAGGACTAGGGTCCTGACTTCTCTGCATGAGGGACATCCAGGAATAGTCTGGATGAAGGCGCTTGTGCGCAGCTACCTGTGTGGCCTGGGTTCGATAAAGAGATTGAGGCCTAGGTCCAAGGGTGCCACATTTGCCAGCAGTCCCGGCCAGAAATGCCACAGGCTCCCATACATAGATGGGGGACCACACATGCTCCTTGGTCAAGGGTTCATACCAACTATGCTGGCCCCTTTCAGGGGCAGCTCTTCCTCATTGTTGTGGTCAGTCACTCTAAGTGGCTGGAGATCATTCCAGTGTCCACTACAATGACTGCCAAGACCATCCAGGTTTTGAGGGGCATTTTCGCCTCTCATGGGCTTCCAGACGTCATCGTCTCCGATAACAGGCTTCAGTTTACTTCATCGGAGTTTCAGTCCTTTTTAAGGGCAAATATGATTAGGCATGCTACTTTGGCACCATTTCACCTGGCCTCAAATGGTCAAGCGGAACACATGGTTCGCACCACAAAAGAAGCTTTGAAAAGGTTAACCCATGGGAACTGGCATCACAGGTTGGCAGATTTTCTCCTCTGCTAACAAACAACACCATGCACGTCCATGGGCAAGAGCTCGTGCCCAGCTGAGCTCCACTGGGGTCGCCGTCTTATCACCAAGTTGGATAGATTACACACAGATCGGGTTGCATCGCAAGTGCCACAGCCAAAGGCACTGAGGCAATTGAAAGTGGGTGATCCGGTTTGGGCACGCAGTTATGGACCAGGGCAATTGTGGGTGGTAGCTGTGGTTTGTATGGTTACTGGGCCACTTTCCTATGAAGTGGCATTGGAGGGTGGTCGTGTGCTACGCAGGCACATTGACCAGCTGCAATGGAGGTTACCTAACCACCCTTCCACTCCTTACTCTGCTCTCGGGGGGGAGGAGGACCACGATTCCGATCATGAATCTCAGCCGCTCAGCGAAAGCAGAACATTGCATTCACCAAAGGGGGTTTTGCCAACAAGGCGGCTCCTGAGTCTGGCACTACATCCATGGGACATTGCGCTCAATCGGCTTTTCATGCCACTACTACGTCAGGCTTTGCGCCAACAGGACAGTGCTCCCAACTTACGCCGATCAGGGGAATTCCACCCCACTGCGGAACTCTGGTTTGGGCTTACCGGAACAGGCCAGTCAAAATCAACTGGACAAGGGCTCAGGTCTACCAGAAGGGGCATTGTCTTACCTGAACGCCTTTTCTCAGCATGAGAATGGAGAATCCACGAATGGGTTAAATGTGTTCTCCTGCCCAATTAGACCAAATCAGCCAAGTTGCTGTGCCCAGCTGGCCTGGGTCACGCCCCAGTTTCGAAAAGGGCGAAGCAAATGACTGTACAACATGTTGGCTCCCAGATCCCTGACACTGGACCTGACTGCGGACAAGGGATGGGGGTGGATTCTCCATTCATCATGCTGAGAAAAGGCGTTCAGGTAGGACAATGCCCCTTCTCCAGCATGAAGAATGAAAAATCCACAAATGGGACTTACCAAAGCCCTCTAGTCCCTATGGGTGGGAAGCAGGCTGGGCCTGTGTTGTTGCCACCGGCACTATCTGCTGTAACACCCTTTGGCCAAAAGAGGCCTCTGCAGAAGCAAACTTATCGAGCTTGTAATGCCGCACAAAAGGGGAAGGCGAGGACCACATCGCCACCCTGCAAATATCCTGTATGGACGCTTGAGTAGCCCATGCAGATGTAGCAGCACTATGGGTGAGTGTGCTGTCAGATGACTTGGAACCGGCAAGGAGTGCGTCTGATACACCTCTGCGATACAGGCCTTGATCCACCTGCCGATGGTGGTAGAAGAGACCTTCTGAACCTTAGAGGCAGGTTGGAATGAAACAAAAAGGGCTTCCGACCTGCAAAAGGCAGCTGTCCGCTTGATTTAATAATGCAACACCCTGCAGATGTCCAAAGTATGACATTGCTGTTCCAAGTCATGAGACAGGTTAGGACAAAAGTCCGGTAACACGATTTCTTGTGACCTGTTAAACATGGTGTTAATTTTAGGAATGAAAGATGGGTCCAACTGCAGGACCACTCTGTCTTGGTGAAAGACGCATAAGTCTTCTCTGACAGAAAGGGCTGCCAACTCCGAGATGCGCCTAGCCAAGGTAACCTCAACCAAGAAGACCACCTTGAGAGACGAGTGCAGATTGCAGATTCTGATGGGCTCGAAGGGTGACCTGGTAATGGCCTGTAGGACCCGTAATAGCTCCCAAGTGGGATACCGATGAACTACAAGCGGTTTGCTGTTCATGTCCCCCTTAATAAAGGAGCAGACCCTGGGGTGCTGGGCCAATGGCATTGAGTTGTCACAGGTGAACACCATGGAGAGGGCTGCCACCTGTCTGCAGATAGTGTTGGGCACTAGGCCCTTGTATAGGCCTGCCAACAGATATTCTAGGAGCCATGGTATAGTCACCTCTGACACGGCCAAGTGTTGTCGCTCACACCAGTGGCAATGCGATTCGTCATCGGCCTTCTGGCAGTCTGAATCATTGAAATCACCCTTGATGAGTATGACCTGTGTTAAGAACCGGCGTTCAGATGCTAGGCGGCTAACTGGAGCCACTGTGGATCTGGATGTTATATGACTCCCTGTGACAGTGCTATCTGATCTGGAGGAATCCTCCACGAAGGAACTACGGCGAGGCTCACGAGATCCATGAACCATGGTCGCCTTGGCTAGTGTGGGGCCATGAATATCACCTCCGCCTGCTCCTATAGCATTTTCCAGATGACTGCCAGAATCAGGGGGAGAGGGGGAAAGGTGTATAGTAGTCCCCCTGGCCATGGGCTGCGAAGGGCATCCATTTCCTTCGCCCCTGGAGGGGGAACTGAGAGAAAAACCATGGAAGCTGGGAGTTTGTTGGAGATGCGAACAGGTTGAGAATCGGTTGACCAAACCTTTGCGAGATCTCCGAAGAGATCCGGATGCAGACGCCATTCTGAATGGTCTACTGTCGAGCGACTCAGGTAGTCCACCTGTCGATTCACCTCTCCCGAGATGTGTTTGGCCTTCAGGGAGAGGAGATTTTGTTCTGCCCAGGCTTCCAACAACCGAGCCTCAGCCATAAGAGACCGAGATCGAGTACTGCCTTGTCGGTTGACATGGGCCTTTGCTGCCACATTGTCTGTGAGGACCAGCACATGGTGTCTTGCAACAGTGTTGCGGAAGTGATGAAGGGCCAGGTGTATAGCTCTGAGCTCCAACCAATTGATGTTGTGCTTCAGGTCCGATTGGGACCACCGGCTCTGAGCCAACTGGGATTGGAGGTGCGCTCCCCAGCCAAACAGACTGGTGTCCATAGTCAGGGTTAGCCGGACAGGTTCCTTGAAAAGGGACCCTTTGGCTAACGCTGGGAGGTCCACCACTGGAGGGATCTTAGAATCAGAGATGGAACCCATACCCTTTGGGTGGAGGAGCTTGTGCCCAGTCTTTGAAATGGGAGCAAGAACCATTGAAGGTGCCTGGAGTGTAGTCTGGTCCAAGGCACTATGGCAATGCAGGATATCATTTTTCCCAATAGTTGAGAAAGCAAAGCCAGTGTTACTACATGCTCCCTGCGGACCTTGAGGACCATGTCTCGAATGCTGACCTGATGCTCTCGAGACAGATAGACCTGACAAAGGTCTGTGTCTATCACTGTGCCCAAGTGTAGAAGATGAGTTGAAGGGATCAGGTGACTTTTGCGTAAATTGATCGAAAATCCGTGGCTCTGAAGCATCCCTATAGTTAAGGCTAAGTCTGCCTGGGTGTTCAGAGTGGAGGACGACTGGATTAAAATGTCATCCAAGTAGCATTGAACACAGATCGGTACCGATCTGAGGTGTGTGGCAAGTACCGCTAGGACCTTGGTGAAGTCTCTGGCAGCCGATGAGAGGCCGAATGGCAGAGCCTTTTACTGATAGTGATTGTTGGAATAACTGAACCTGAGAAATTGTCGGTAACCCGGATGGATTGGAATGTGAAGGTATGCCACCATAAGATCTACCGAAGTCATGAAGTCCCCCCGTTGGACGCTGGCCAGAATGAATTGGAGTGTGTGCATTTTGAATTTGCAATACGAGAAGTGGGAATTTAGACTTTTGAGGTCTAGTATCGCCCTCCAACCCCGAGGCCTTTGGGACAATGAAAAGGATGGAGTAGAATCCCTGACCTATTTGACCTGTTGGTACCCTCTCTATGGTTCTTATGTCCAATAGATGTTGAATGGCATCTTCCATGAGCCCTTTCTTTACAGGATTTCTGGACATGGGACAGGAAATGAAACATTGGGGCAGTCTTGTCACGAACTCCAGAGACAGGCCATCTCTGATGGTGTTTAGCACCCAAGCATCCGTGGTGGTGGTCTCCCACTGGTGGATGAAATAAGTTAGTCTGCCACCTAAGGGAAAGGTCCTCCCCGAGTCATTTCTGCCTCTGGAAAGGACGGCCTCCCCTACCTCTAAAGGGCCGCTTGGTTTGGGACTGTTGTCTGGATCTGTCCCTGTAGCCGGACCGGTCAAAGGAGCGATCTGGCGCTGCTGGAAAGGGCTGGGAGGTGTTCCCCGGTGCCAAGTCAGGTCCCAACCAAAAAGAGAGGTGGCGGCCATACGGAACAAACCGTCGACTCGAGCTTTTGGAGAGGTGGTAGAGGACTTTCTGTTTCTCCCTATTCTCTACTAAGTATGAGGTGAGGGCCTCACCGAACAGACGCCCTCCTTGGTAAGGGGCGGTGGCCACTTGCCATTTATGTTTGGTGTCAGCTCTCCAATTCCTAAGGCAAAATAACCGATGAGCAGCGATGTTGGAGGCTATGGCAAGGGCCGAAAATCTGGCCACTTGAAGAGACACGTCAGCCATATATTCCAAGGCCACCTTTAGTTTAGTTACATCCTGGTGGACTCTTACCTCCTCTGGAGAAATTCTAGTCTGGAGTTCATGGAGCCAGATCAGGGAGATCCTGGCGAAGAATGAAATTGAGGTGGATGCTCTTATTGCCCCAGCCGAAGCCTGATGTGTCCTGTGGAGGGAAACCTCGGATTTCTTATCCTCAGCCTTCAATGCCTCCGCCATGTCCCCTGGTAACTTGGAATCAGAAAACAAAGGGGTTAAGGATTCATCAACTCCGGGCACATCCAACGCCTCATTCAGGGTCAGAACCATATGTATCAGTTTACGGTCGATCTCGCTGAGGGTGGAGAAGGTGCCTGGGGATCCCCATTGACCCTGTACGGATTTCAAAAACATTGGAGGACAGGGAATCTGCTGGTGTTTGACAACCGGTTCAGAAAACAATGGGTTGGCATCCTGGCAGGTGCCGAGGACTGCTCCTGTTCAGGTGCCGAGGACTGCTCAGGACCGATCTTACCAGTAGCATAGACCTTGCGGAGCAGAGATGGGAAGAACGTAGGATTGAACAAACCTATAAGTGGAGGAACCTGCGAGGAAGAGTCCTCATCGTCTGACCATTGACCTTCCGTGTGGCCATACTCTGCAAAATCAGAGACCTCGCTCCCAAATGAACATGGGGGTGAGCCCGAGTGCGGGTAGTGATAATCCCCAGATCGCGAGAGATCTGGAGATGCCAGGGAGGCCATTGGGGCAAGGGTCGCCTGTGGGCACGCTGTGGACGCCATTGCTTGTGCGACCGCCTGGGAGATCATGGCCTGTAGCTGGTCAGTAAAGGATGGCTGCTCTACTGGTCGAAGCCCCGCTGCAGTAGGTGTAAACGTCGCCATCGGGGCTTGTTGTTGGCCTGTTAGGGACGGCCTAACCATAGACCCTAGCAGCGTAGCAGGCGGTTCAAAGGTTGCCTCAGGAGCCAGATTGGATTCTTGTGATCTCGCTTCCTCTTCAAAGAGGAAAAGGTTGTCCTGATCGAGAACACAGGAGGAGCCCTGGACAGTGGTCCATTCTGGAGACCATGCAGGAAGTGGAGGTACAATGTGTAAGCCACCCGATGTCGGCTCAAAAGAGGACGGGGGTGAGCTGATTGACTGCTCCACTGCCAGTTTTTGAGCCCCTGAGAATTGCCTCTCCAAGGCACAATGTCTGCGGCCTGCCTGCTTTTCGGCTGCCTTGAAGGCTCTCTTGTCTAGATTGGCCTTGGTTTTGGCCTTGATTTTCACAGCAGCCTTCTGATTGGAGGACTTACGCTTCGTGTGTCCACCAGAGGTGGAAGCCTGTGGCTCAGTGTTATCTGCCATTCTAATTTGGGAGATTTTCAGCAGAATGCCAAAGTGTCCCGGTCTGCAAGAGATGCGGCTATGGTCCACCGAGGTGGGACTGGCCTACATGCGGATCTGTGAAGTCCAGGCCCACCGGCAAGCTCGGAGTCACACTTAGTGACAGATGTCACACTTAGCTACAGATATCACACTTAGTGATGGATGTCGCGCATCACTAATAGCGATGACTAGAATGGTGAGGGGCTACTGTCAAGGCTAAGAGCTCTTTTAGTGACGGATCCTATGTGTCTCACTTAGTGGCAGTTCCCACAGTTCCCAGCCATTCCACTAGATGCAGACAGTGGCACAGGCTATGTTAGCAGAGGCTCAAAGAACTATAAATATCAATTGAGAAAGGTGGTGTACTTATGGATTGAGTTGGATTCTAATCCCTGCCTCCTTGTTGGGGAAATGAGACAGAATCACTCAGCCTGATACTCCCACCAGGGTTCTGGCCGGCTAATCCCTGTCCCGTTCCAAAATGGTGGCCGCAACAAAGTAATAACCCTAATTCCCCTGTAGGGAAACAGGAATTAATTAAGACCCCTTGTAATGCAATTAAGGTATTTTTAAATTGCCTGCTCCTTTACTAGATTTCCTTTCAGGAAAGCAAGAAAGAGGCAATGTCAGAAGCCAGAAGCTTAAAATCCTTAGATGCGGCTGTTGGCCGCGTGGAGCCCCAAAATGGTGGCCGCGGTGAGCATGAAGCAATCCTTAAACAGAAGTCTCCCTGGTCTTAAAAGTCACTATAATCCTCGGTAAGCAAAGAAAAAGCGTCGAAACGGCAGTGATCCGATCGCTGCATAGCGCTCAAAACGGCTGACGATCAGCTGAGATGACTCCAGAGGCTGTTCTGCCTAACAAAGAGCTCTCGCATGCATCCAGCCGATCTGGAGCATCGCTGATCCCAGCGCTGACCAGATGGAAAGGAATGGAAGAATCCACGAATTAAAGAGGAAATGTGTACAATCTGCTTTTGAAAGTTATGATCTGGGAGCCAAGATATCATGTCTGTCTGGGCTGAGACCAAATCGAAACTGGGGCGTGACCCAGCCCAGCTGGGCGTGGCAACTTGGCTGATTTGGTCTAATTGGGCAGGAGAGCACATTTAACCCATTCGTGGATTCTCCATTCTTCATGCTGGAGAAGAGGCCAGCATTCACGATCCGGTTTCACCTGTATCGAATGGGTCCCAAAGACCCGGTCTGCCGAGCCTAGCAGGTGAGCTTGCAGATCGGGCGCTAGCAGCAGCTCCGAGACGATCGGAGCGGGCTAAAGGCCCACCAAAGTTCTTAAAGGACTATGTGAGGTTTCTGTCATTGCAACCTTAAAATGCTTATGTATTTTATTGCAAACTGAAATGCTTGTGTAAGTCTTTGGACTGAACTGATTTTGTACTATGTTGTGTTTTGTATGACCTATAATGTTTTGTGTTGTGATAGTGAAATTGTAAGATTTTGTATTATTGAATGTTATTGTGTGTTGTATTGAACAACAAGAAATATTGTGCAGGTGTCCAAGAACCAGGTAGGGAGGGGTGTTAAACTGAGGAACAGGTGCAGGGAGCTGCACTGAATCATTAGCAGACCACGTGGCCTGCTAACCCAGACAGGCTGTCTACAAGTTAGTATGCATTTAGGCAGGAAAATATGCTGCATTCATTGGCTGACACCGACCCTAGCTGAATGTATAAAAAAGGGGCGGAGCCATTTTGTTTTGAGTTCTGTTCAGCCTGAAATAAAGAAGTACCTGTTTGTTACTCCTGCCTCTTCAATGCCTACCAACGCAAGAAACAGAATAAAGCCAGTTCTGCGAATGCAGCCATTAAGCTTTAAACCAAGAATTGACCTAGTAAAGCAGGGACTCCAGGTTTCATTTATTACTGTGCTTGTTAATTAAAACAAGCTTCTTTCTTCAAGAACTTTGGACTACCTTACATCATTTGATCCCTATTAAAAGTCTCAGAGGTAGCTTCATTTCAGAAAGAATTACCAGAATATCCATCATAAATAAATGACAATTGCATCCCAGAAAGCTTTATGCCAATACGCTAACCATTACACCATCTCAACCTTATAAATGCACAAAGCAATTTGATTTTCACCAGTAGCCACTATTAGAAATTGACATTCTGTTTTCAGTGGCTGGATTCCGTTGTTTTTCAAACTTTGCTGTTCGATAACATTTGTACCTGCTTAAGCTCTTTTCCAAGAAGTTTCATAGAAAGCTAAAAGAAAGTATGGTGTCTGGTATCCTGAATGCCGCGAATGTATTTGTTCGCATTGTGCTTTTAGGTGCAATGCACCGAAACTGACTGCAATAGTCTTAGATTCAATTTTGCAGAGCTTTGACCAAAAAGATAAATACTGCAGTTGATAATATCTGCTTTTTTTTAAGTGCAGCTGAGCAGGGCAGTGGGTATTATCAGAAGCAAACCTATGATGTATAGAAAAATGACTGATGGACAGTAACTGCTTCCCTGCATTCTACAATTCTACCGACCGTCACCTGAAACGTAGGAAAAATAATTTAGACAAGACAAAGACATTTTCCTGTTGGAGATAGAGGATGCTGCAGAAGGCAGCCATGTTGTCAAAAGACTTAAATCAGCAAAAAAGGATTTTCCACTTCTTTTAAACAGGCTAAATTACCTAAGGCCTTTTTTGAGTTGAAAGAGGACTGGGAGTTGCGAGATTATTGGCGAGAACATAATATGGAAGAGAGAGACTTTACCTTTTTTTCGGATAGACATCAATCTTTTTCAAGAATTGACTTTTTTTTATTACAACGGATTTATATTTTAGGGTAAAGAATGCAAAGATATTCCCAAGGACATTGACAGATCACAGCCCAATGTGGATGGAACTGGCTACTGAAAAAGAGGAGGAGATCTTGGAGGTTGAATGAAAATTTATTTAGACAAGAAATGAATGTTCAGAAACTTAAAGAGTATTTAAAGGAATATTTTGTTTTAAATATGCATAAGGGAACTTCAATGGCAATGGTATGGGATGCAAGTAAAGCTTATATGCGTGGGGTTGCTTGGATGCAACGTATTATCATATCTGGTGGTCATGTAAAAGTATAAAAGCCTTTTGGATCAAGATATGGTGGAATATTCAAAGAATTTTCAAAAGAAGGATAAAATTTACCCCACAATTGTTTTTGTTGGGTATTGTTTCTGATTGTGATGACAAAGAAATTATTTTAATGTTAAACTTAATTACAGCGGCAAGGTTGTTAATAGGACAATATTGGAAGAAGGAATTTTTGCCTACTTTGCGGGAATGGTTTTTAAAAGTTTCTTACTTATCTGAAATGGCAAAAATTTCGGCTTTTTTGAAAGATCAATCGCAAGAGAAGTACCTCTTGGTGTGGAAAAGATGGATAAATTTTATACAATATAAGTATGATATAAGAAAATATCATTTGGCTTTTGAATAATTTATATTTAAAGTTTAAGATATTATTTAGAAGTGTAGAATAGTTTTGTTTTTTTCTTTTTATTATTTTTCTTATTTTCTTTCTTTTCTTTTTCTCTTTCTGTTTTTTATATATAATGGAGTTAAAGTACTAACAATTTGTTTATTGAATGTAATCATATTTGTTTGAGGTTTATTTGAGTTTAAAAGTTTTTTATTTTAAGTTCTAGTTAACCCTGTATTCAGCTCTGGGAAGAATGAGGGAGGGTTTTGGGGTGGGTTGGGAGGGATTGGGGAAGGGGTTTTTATTGTAAAATTGTAAAAAATTTATAATAATAAAAAAAGACTTAAATCAGCATCACAATGAGTGTGTCATAAACTCAATCCCTCTTGAGTTTATGCATACTAAAGGAGTGCAGCTTGGGTGCAGCTTGGGTCATGCTTTCAAGATATTTGCCTCGTCATTTGTCCCAGTTCTTCCCCCTGGACCCCTCTGTTTGGCTGCAGAATTAAACATTCATTCCTTGTGTGACTTGATCCAGCTTTCTCTCCAGCCCATGGTAACTCTACTTTTCAGAAGATGCAATACAACAGAAATGTGAAAGGCATCCTCCTCACCACAAGAGGTAAGATTTGGACTTTATGTTGAGGTTTTGCAAAGAATTTAAGGCTTTTGTTCTTTAGTTCTATTTAACTGCAATACGATCCTCTATATGTCTAGATCAGGGTAAGCAGATTTCCAAGGGCTGGTGAGCACTCTGGAGATTCTGAAAGTACAGTGTGAATACTCATAAACTGTGAGTATTATCACAAAAAAGATGTTGAGAGTTTGGAAAAAAATCAGAGAAGAGCAACTAAGATGATCAAAGACCTGGAGACCAAGACATACAAAGAACGGCTGCAGGACTTGGGTTTGGTTAGTCTAAAGAAAAGAAGAAATAGGGGAGACATGATAGCAGTATTCCAGTATCTGAGGGGCTGCCACAAAGAAGAGGGGGTCAGGTTGTTTACCAAAGCACCAGAGGGAAGGTCAAGAAACAATGATCAAAGAGAGAAGCAACCTGGAATTAAGGAAAAACTTTCTGACAGTGAGGACAATCAACCAGTGGAACAGCTTACCCCCAGGAATCGTGGGCGCTCCATCACTGGAAATTTTCAAGAAGAGACTGGACAATCACCTGTCTGAGATGGTATAGGTTCTCCTGCTTGAGCAGGGGGCTGGACTAGAAGACCTCCAAAGTCCCTTCCAGCTCTATTCTATACTAAATGATTGAAAAAAACAGCCAGTTTCCAAAATTGCTGTAATGTAGGTAAAGCATCTGAGAAGGCTAACTGGTAGAGATATAACTTATTATCCTTTCTAGCCCTAAGCCAGGCTGATTAGAGAGTCAAGGTAGGAATCCATGGGTATGTTATTCATGGCACAATATTCCACCCCTAGAAGGGATATAGGAGGGGAGGCTTAAACTAAACATGGTTTATGGCAAACATCTTGAAGTCTGAGCATAGGTTATGGCTGTCTAAAAAGCTGTGTAAAGTTACAGGAGAAACAGATTTGCTACTTCTGGACCTCTTCAAGCAGAAACCGGTCAGTCCTCCCTGGGCTGCATCTGCTCCGAATCCTGCACACCAGTCATTAACAGGAAAGTTGATTCCATACAAGGCTGCCAATTCTCAGGTTCCAAAACTATATTAAGCAAACTCTTTAGAAAAATATCCACCACAGCTGTGGGAAAGCATTCATGTAAGCCGAAAGTTGAGGGTAGATGTAAGGACCCACCCCACTTTACATCTTTAGAAGACAGAATGTTGGAATATCTCTTCCAACAGGCATCTTTATTAAGAGAAGATGGTTGCAGGCATTCTAGACAGGATCTGAGTTCTCTCCCATCCTTTAATGTTTTAAGTGTTCCCAAGCAGCCCCCACCCCATAGTTCTTCCAGCGACGATCACTCATCTTCTTTTCCCAGATTCCAAGCGTTGCCTTGTTCCCTCTCTTTTCCCTCACTGTCAGCAAAAGGAAGACTTCAGAGAGCTGAGTAGATGAAAGGCAATGGCCATATTGTTATGGTCAGTCCTCTTGATGGGAATCAACATCCAGTCCTTTTGTAGTTTACTGAAGGAAGTGTGAGCCATAAAACCCCCCTGCTCATCCCCCTTCCCCTTCGTAGTATGACAGAATCCAGAGAGAGCAGAAATGTTTTTTTTTTCCATAGTAGGTAACTAGAAATGAAATATAATTGGATTCTGACAGATGTCTTGGGTGGCAAGAAAGCCTACAGCAGTTTTGGCACGTCAGATATATGGACTTGGGAAAAAAAATCAGCCTTAGATCCACCTCAAACCTAAACCTAAACCCAATCAATGCAGTAGAAGAAGAAGTCGGGGACTCATCTGAAACTCCCTTTGAGCATAGCTACTCAAACAAAATACTCCAGCAAAATTACTACATCTGCCTACCACCCGCCAAGAAAACTAGCATTAAAGAAAGGTCTCTTAGCCAGGAAGAATGGTTTCTTCGAGGACAAGAGGTGGATGGCGGGGTGGTGTTCGTTCATGTGCATGTTTAAGACAGGAACATTTTCCATTTGACAACAAAGTTGCCTTTCTTTTAAACATATGCTGTTCCCTTCTAAGTGCAGTCCATTAACATTCTCCCAAGCAAACACAAACTTTTCCAGTGAGACAAAACATCACCAAGAAGAAATCCAAAACCCTTCCCCCCCCCTTTTTTTCTTTTTCCCCTCCTTCTTTATTGCACAAAAAAGCATCCCCCCAGCCCCTAAAAAGGTCCTGGAATTGGAAAAGTATTTTCTGCTAATTTAATCTCTGGAGTGAGGCCATTTTTGCACAAAGGAAACCCAGCCTGAGTGGGTGATGTATCAATGGGTGGGTGTCTTAAAGAATGGCCAATGGTTAGCTTGGAAGCCATGCATCATCATTTTAAGTCATGGTTTACTGTTGGTAGCAACTGTGATTTACTCTGTTCTATAATTCAGAACTTAAGATTCATCTATAGTTCTTGGTTTATTCCTGGTTTGTTTGAGTATCCCATCCAGGCCTCCAATTAATTCAGGAAAAAATTGAACATCAGCAGTTGTAAAAAAGAGAGAAAAAATACAACATGAATTGGCGGTGCAAGCTATGGGGAGGTTTATTAGCCATAAGATCGAGATTTATAATACTGTTATGTAAGCCATTATCCAAGTAAACAACATACGTGAAGCCCCAAGCCATATATTACAAGCCACAATGGTAATAATAATAATAATAATAATAATAATAATAATAATAATAAAATCCCAAAACAACTGGAGCACCATTTGAACACCATTGGCATTGACAAGTTCGCTATTAGTCAATTGCAAAAGGCGGCCTTGTTAGGAACTGCTTCCATCCTGCGACGATACCTGTAATACCATCAAACATCCACATCTGCCTATCCCAGGTCCTGGGTAAGGACTCGATAGGTAGACAAAATGCCAAATCCAGTCTGAACATCTGGCTGACTGTGCGATGTTCCATAATAATAATAATAATAATAATAATAATAGTGGTTGTGGGGCTTGTGTACTCTGAGAAAGGTGAGAGCTATGCCAGAGGTTCAACCATACTGGACAGGTCTCATCAGAGGAGTCAGACAAAGGGTGTCTCTCCCATAAAAAATATGGTGAGACGTAAATTTCAGAATGCCATACCGGCTCGGATGTCGCCCGGGTTAACAAGGTCCACACTAGATATTGGAGTTCCTGGATATCTGGTGAAAAATGGGTTACAGGACTCAGGACTGTTGGCTGAGCAACCAGGGCCAGCAGCTGCAGAACTACTGGAAGAAAAGGTGTTTACCCGTCGCAGATACACAGTGATGGAAAACAAAGAAATAATGATCTGTTACTACAGATCAAGCCCAACAAGACGAGGATATCTAAAACGAATGCACGAATTCTGGAAAGAACAACATCCAGAATCAGAAATAACAGAACAGAGACTAGCAGATCAACGCCGATTTATAATAAGAAATAAAGTATTTACAGAAACAGAATTGGACGAACTGCAAAGGTTTACCCAGGGCAAAGAAATCAAAGCCTTACCAGAAGTAATTCAGAATGTAGAGGCAAACCAGAGGGAGTTGGCAGTGAAGGAATCCAGTAGACATATACAACTGTTCTCATTTGGAAACCAGGCACCTCTTCCTCAGGAAGAACAAAACCCTCTAACTAAAGAAATAAAAGAATTGAAACAAAGAATAACTGTGCATCTAGAACAGCACAAAAACAACAGAATAAGGCTGCCTGCATTGAAGCTTGTTTCAAAGAAACAGCTAGCACAAGCATTAAAAGATGCAAATACTGCAATATCAAGTATAAACACCAATTCACTGCAAGAAACAAACCAACTAATGTACAGCACAGCTGCAGTTATAACAGAATATCTGGGATGCAAAATCAACAAAAAAGAAAAACAAACAAACAGTGCACCACAAAAATGGAAGGTTAGACTAGAAAATAAGATCAGCAAGTTAAGATCACATGCAAGCAAGCTAGAACAGATGAAAGAAAAGAAGCTGAAGAACAAGAAGACCAAAGAATACCTAATCAAGAAATACCACTTAGAAACAAGGAAGATCAAGGAAGCACTGGAAATAATAAAGCAACAAATAACAGCTATAGCCAGGAAAATCAGTAGATATGAAGCTCGAATTGCAAACTATAGGCAGAACCTCCAATTTCAATCCAATCAGAAACGTTTCTACCAATCCATCAATGGAGAAACTGCAAGGAATCAGTCAGTACCTGACAAGGAAGAAACAGTGCAGTTCTGGAAGCAGATATGGGATAACCCAAAGAAATACAACAAGGATGCGGCTTGGTTAAAAGAGGTGGATGCAAATAAAACAGAAGTTGAAATGAAAGAACTAGTAATAACAACAAAAATGGTAGAAAAAAGAGCAAAGAAAATCAAAAATTGGTCAGCACCAGGTGAAGATGAACTGCATGGGTTTTGGTTGAAACATCTAACTGTTATACACCCACTCATTGCCAAGCAGTTCAACAATATACTACAAGGAGGAGAAATTGAAAAGTGGCTAACAACTGGGAAAACCTACCTAATAATGAAAAATCCAGCAAAAGGGGCAACACCAGGTAACTACAGGCCAATTACCTGCTTACCAACAACTTTCAAATTACTAACTGGTGTGGTAGCTGATGCAGTACAACAGCATCTAGTTGAAAACAATCTCTTTCCACCTGAGCAGAAAGGAAACTGCCCCAATAGCAGAGGAACAAAAGATCAACTCCTAATAGACAAAATGATCTTGGAAAACTGCAAGAAAAGGAAGACCAACCTGAATGTGGCATGGATTGACTACAAAAAGGCATTTGACTCTCTGCCACATGACTGGATAATCAAGTGCCTAGAAATAACAGGAGTCAGTAGAAACATCAGAAAATTTGTGCAAAGATCGATGGCACAATGGAAGACACAGTTGCAGATCAATGGTGAGAGGCTGGGAGAGGTTAATATCAAGAGAGGAATATTTCAAGGAGATTCATTATCACCATTACTATTTGTCATTGCACTGTTTCCTCTGTCAACAATACTGAATAACTAAGGACATGGCTAACAAACATCAAAAACATCTGCAACACTATCCCATCTCCTTTACATGGATGATCTGAAACTGTATGGAAAAACATCATCTGAAATAGAATCGCTACTCAACACTGTCCGTATATATAGCCAAGATATTGTAATGGAGTTTGGCTTGAACAAATGTGCCACACTTGCTATCAAACAAGGAAAAATAGTGAAAACTGAAGGAATCAAGATGCCCCACGAAAATAACATTAAGAGTCTGGATGAGGAAGAGTACTACAAATACTTGGGTATCCTTCAAGCTGACAACATCAAGCACACTGAAGTCAAGAAAAAGATTAGAGGTGAATACATCAAGAGAGTGAAGAAGATCTTAAAGTCCAAACTCAATGGAGGAAATACCATAAAGGCAATCAACACCTGGGCAATCCCAGTCATTAGGTACACAGCTGGAATAGTGGACTGGACTCAAGCAGAACTAAAAGCAATGGATAGGAAGACCAGAAAAATAATGACAATGAATCATGCCTTCATCCACGCAGTGACATTGATAGACTTTATCTACCAAGGCAAATAGGTGGGCGTGGAATGCTACAAGTACATCAGATGGTTGAAGAAGAAAAAATGGCTTTGGAAGAATATCTGAAGAACAATGATGAAGATGCACTGAAATTAGTATATCAGGAAGGCTTACTGACTACTGGAGAGACCAAACTGGCCTACAAGAAAGACCAAATGAAGAACAGAATAGAGGCATGGGAAGACAAAGCACTACATGGCCAATACATTAAAAAAATAGCTGGGAAAGCAGATAATAACAAGACCTGGCAATGGCTAAGAGCAGGAAAATTGAAGAAAGAGACCGAGGGACTAATTCTGGCTGCACAAGACCAAGCCTTAAGGACAAATGCATATAAAGTCAAAATTGAGAAGACAGCAACAGACAGTAAGTGCCGCCTATGCAAAGAAGCTGAAGAAACAGTGGACCACCTGGTAAGCTGTTGCAAGAAGATTGCACAGACTGACTACAAGCAGCGGCATGACAAAGTAGCAACAATGGTGCATTGGAAGATCTGCAAAAAATATCATTTGCCTGTAAGCAAAAACTGGTGGGATCATAAAATAGAGAAAGTCATAGAAAATGAAAAATTAAACTGCTCTGGGACTTCAGAATTCAAACAGACAAGCACCTGCAACATAACACCCCAGACTTAACAATTGTCGATAAGAAAGAGTCAAAGAGAGCAGAATAGAAGAGAAAGAACTGGAGAAGATAACAAAATACAAAGACCTACAAATAGAAATAGAAAGACTGTGGCAAAAGCAAGCAAGGGTAGTACCAATAGTCATAGGCTCCTTGGGTGCAATCCCAAAACAACTGGAGCACCACTTGAACACCATTGGCATTGACAAATTCGCTATTAGTCAATTGCAAAAGGCAGCCTTACTAGGAACTGCTTCCATCCTGCGACGATATCTGTAATACCATCAAACATCCACATCTGCCTATCCCAGGTCCTGGGTAAGGACTCGATAGGTAGACAAAATGCCAAATCCAGTCTGAACAGCTGGCTGACTGTGCGATGATCCATAATAATAATAATAGTAAAGTTGGAAGGGACCTTGGAGGTCATTTAGTCCAATCCCCTGCTCAGGCAAGAAACCCTACACCATTTCGGACAAATGGCTGTCCAGTCTCTTCTTAAAAACTTCCAGTGTTGGAGCATTTACTGCTTCTGGAGGCAGACTGTTCCACTGATTAATTGTTCTCATTGTCAGGTTGCTTCTCTCCTTGATTAGTTTCCACCTGTTGCTTCTTGTCCTGCCTTCAGGTGCTTTGGAAGATAGCTTGATTCCCTCTTCTTTATGACAGCCCCTGAGATATTGGAATACTGCTATCATGTCCCCCCCTGTTCTTCTCTTCGTTAAACTAGACATACCCAATTCTAGCAACCGTTCCTTATATGTTTTAGCCTCCAGTCCCCTAATCATCTTTGTTGCTCTTCTCTGTACTCTTTCTAGAGTCTCAACATCTTTTTTACATCGTGGTGATCAAAACTGGATGCAGTATTCCAAGTGTGGCTTACCAAGGCATTGTAGAGTGGTATTAATACTTCACATGATCTTGATTCTATCCATGTTAATGCAGCCTAGCACTGTGTTGGCCTTTTTGGCAGCTGCAGCACACTACTGGCTCATATTTAGGTGATTGTCTACTAGGACTCCGAGGTCCCTCTCACAGTTACTGCTATTGAGCATGGTGCCACCTATGCTGTACTTGTGCATTTGGTTTTTCTTGCCTAAATGTAGAACCTTGCTTTTTTCACCATTGAATTTCATTTTGTTAGTTAGTGCCCAGTGTTCAAGTCTGTCCAGATCCTTCTGTATCTTAAGCCTGTCTTCTGGAGTGTTGGCTATTCCTGCCAGCTTGGTGTCGTCTGCAAATTTGATGAGTTCCCCATCTATCCCTTCATCCAAATCGTTGATGAAGATGTTGAAGAGCACTGGGCCAAGAACAGAGCCCTGGGGCACCCCACTACACACTTCCCTCCATATAGATGCAGTTCCATTGAGGACCACTTGCTGAGTACGGCCGGTCAGCCAGCTACGGATCCATCTGGTGGTGATTCTGTCTACCCCACATTTTTCTATCTTATCAAGTAGTAGGTTGTGATCTACTTTATCAAATGCCTTACTGAAGTCCAAGTAAATTATGTCCACAGCATTCCTCTGATCCACTAATTTTGTCACTTGGTCAAAGAATGCAATAAGATTTGTCTGGCATGATCTATTTTTGACAAACCCATGTTGGCTTTTAGTAATGACTTTGTTTGCCTCTAGGTTGATTCGTTGTTTGATTATCTTTTCCAGGATCTTCCCAGGTATTGAGGTCAGGCTAATAGGTCTGTAATTTCCTGGATCCATTTTTTCCCCTTTTTTGAGGATGGGAACTACATCAGCTCTTTTCCAGTCCTCTGGTAGTTCCCCTGTGTTCCAGGATCTTTGAAAAATATAGTTCAGTGGTTCTGATATCACATCTGCCAGTTCCTTGAGAACCTTGGGGTGTAATCCATCTGGTCCTGGCGATTTGAACTCATCTAGGCTGGACAGGTGCTCACTTACCATTTTCTTGCCTATCTTAACTTGTGTTTCTATTTTGTCTTTTATGGCACTATTTTTGATAGGTTGGTCTGTTTTTTCCCTTTGTGTAAAGACAGATGCAAAAAACGAGTTAAATAGTTCTGCTTTCTCCCTGTTGCTTGTCACTTTCTTGCCACTTCCACTCACTAATGGACCAATCATTTTCTTCACTTTTTTCTTGTTTTTTACATGTTGAAAGAAGCTTTTTTTGTTATTTTTGACTTTGGTTGCAAGCCTTAGTTCATTTTGAGCCTTGGCTTTCTTCACTTCATCAATGGTGGCATCACCCACTTTCTTAAGCCAAAGACAACATTGGTTCTCATGAGATGTCAATCAGAACTATCCTGCCTCATGGCTGTTGGGTCAATGCTATTAATGTCATGGAAGCAACTCGCTTGTTTCAAGCATTCTGCCAGGAAGAAATGGAACAAACAGATCCAAAGCCATGATCTAAAATTCTAAACCTGCAATTTACTCAGGAATGGTTCATTCGGCCAGCCATCTCCATGTGCCACTCAAGGTCTGAGGCCAAAATTACAAGAGTTTGAATTAGTGGTCTTCCCTTCAGTGTTCAAAACTCCCTTCAAACTCTGCAATTCTGATATAGTCTTCCGTTTCTGAGTATGCAAACCCTTTCCCTTAACCTTCCTTCATAGCTATAAATAGAGAGGTAAACAAGCGTTTGCTATCCTGCCATGCAATTATGGGGAAAAGCTTAGCAACAGCCAAGAATATGCAGTTTAAGAAAATAAGAGCAGAGATTCTCATAATCCAACTTCTGTTCCTTACAGATGGTCAACCAGAATTGTTTGGGGTGTATTTAAGCAAAGTAGAATGTAGATACTTTTAGAGGGGCCAACTTGTTATTGAAGGGAAGGACAGAATGTAGAATTAGCACCATGCCAAAAAGGGGGGAGGAGGAATCCACCCCCTTCCAGCATTTTGTCGTACTCAACCTAATAAAAAAGAATTTACCACTGAAAAGTTTTTCAAAGGAAAAGCAAATGTGGGAACATTTTCATTAAAATAATATTATGTTCTTGCATTGAGCAGGTGACAAGTGAAGATGTTTTGAGTGAAGGCTCCTTCATGGGCAATCCTTTCCTTGCAATTGACAGAAGCCTCCCTGGTTTCCACCCTGCTATTTGATCCATACAATTATGTTGATTTTCCCACCCCATTGCCCATTGTCCCAGAGAATTATTGGTATTGATTTTGGCCATACCATGCATGCTTTTTTATCCAAACTAAAAATATTCAAATTCTTTTAAACTATGCTAACCAGGAAGATAACCCTTTTCCTTTTTGTGGGGGGGAAGGGAGGGAGGGAGGGGAAAGGGGGATGGGGAAGGGGAGATCAGAACAGACTTGGGTCATAGTTTCTATCCAGCAAATCTCTGGGCAATTCCATGCCAAGCAAAGTCCCAGTGGCCCAGAACAAAGGCCTCTTCACCTCCACTGCCTAACACTCTCAAACATTTCTCCCAGAGTACATAATATTAAGATAAAGCCAAGAAAAGAAGGCCAAACCACCCTGAGAAAGAGCCACATCACATTTGAGACAAACTGGAGCATCAATGAGGAAACTGTCCCTGTTGTGGGGCAAGAATCACAGGACAGCAGTTACATGGGAAAGGAAAGGAACATTGGCAATGCCTTCTTGATTTATTTGCATGGAAACATTGGCCATATTGTAGTCAGTTGGGAAGTGATGCAAGCAAAGAACACTAAGCCATCTATGACTCCTTTTCTTCTCTCCCAGTATCCATCCATCCATCCTTTTCTTTCTCTTTCTTTTTCTTTCTTTCTTTCTTTCTTTCTTTCTTTCTTTCTTTCTTTCTTTTTCTTTTTCTTTCTTTAACATTGGCTGTATTGTAGTCAGTTGGGAAGTGATGCAAGCAAAAAACACTAAGCCATCTATGACTCCTTTTCTTCTCTCTCTCTCTCTCTCTCTCTCTCTCTCTCTCTCTCTCTCTCTCTCTCACGTTCCTTCTTTTCCTTTCATGTTAAGACACCAGAAAAGGCTTCTGGCACTACTCCAGATGTAACTTTTCAGACTATTTGCCTCACTGAGAACAAGCTCAGAAATATAAGCAACTCTTTGGCTGGACAAATTTTTCACATATATTGGGAAGCAGATGCATTTCAGAACTGAGAGTGCCATTCACTTCAAAAACATGTGTGAGAATAATGCCTCATTTCAAAATGGATCCATTGAGAGAAAACCACAACTCCTTCTGGGGTAATCAGCATGAAGAGGAAACATGGAGAGAAGAGAATTGCAAAGATTTAACTTGGGATCCCTCACTGATAAACCATGCTTCTTCCTGCCTTGTGGCATCCTAACTCCCAAGAGGGGGAAATGAATGAGCCAGAGAAAACCTCAATATTTGCATTTGTAGAAAAGCATAGAAACAAGCTCCAAGTGAGGAAAACGTCTCAAAAACAGTTTAATGAGCTGAAATAGTCTCAAGGATTACAGGAATGGCACAGCTGGCTATTCAGAAAACTGAATATCACGTCACAACACCAGCTTTTGACATAAAATGCAATGAAACACAAAAAATATGAACACTTTGGACATTTTCCAAAATAGTGCTATTAGACCTTTCTCCTCTGCTTGGACCTACTGGGAGTTGTGATACTCCATAATATTCTACTACAGATCACCATGAGTTGTGGTTTCCTTGTAATCAATATCTTCAATAATAAGCAAGTATCTATTGATAATTACAGAAGCACCATTGGCTGTTCTCCCAGACCACTTCTGTCAAAACCAGAAGTAATAGATGAGCTAATGCAATTGCACTACTGCCTACTTGCAATTTTTATTATTATGATTTGTCTTACAGTGAGCCAGATGTTTAGGCTGGATTTGGCATTTTATCCATTATAGAGTCCTTCCCAAGGAAGTGGAATAGGCAAGTGTTGTTGTTTGACAGCGTTAAAGGTATTGTCTAGATTGGAAGCTGTCCCATGTGAAGGTGCCTTTTGCAATTGACCAAGTGGGATTTTGTCAGTGTTGATGGTGTTCAGAAAGTCCTCCAGATGTTTTGGGATTGTGCCCAAAGCATCTGTCATGACTGATAGCATATTGGCTTTCTTTTGACACTATCAAATTTCTATTATTATGATTTGTAGCATAGTCAACCAAATGTTCAGGCTGGATTTGGCATTTTTGTCAACCTCTTGAGTCCTTCCCAAAGACCTGGGAGAGACATGTAGATGTTCGAGGGTGTTACAGATATCATAGCAGAATGTAACTTGTTCCAAGTAAAGCTGCGTTTTGAAATTGATGGAGAATTTGTCAATGCCGATGGTGTTCAAGTGGTGCTCCAATTGTTTTTGGGTTGCCCCCAAGGAACCTATGACTATTGGTACTACCTTTGCTTTCTTTTGCCACAGCCATTCTATTTCTATTTGCAGGTCTTTGTATTTTGTTATCTTCTCCAGTTCTTTCTCTTGTGTTCTGCTGTCTCCAGGTACTATTATTTTTATTATTGTCGCATAGTCAGCCAGATATTCAAACTGGATTTGGCATTTTTGTCCATCTATCAAGTCCTTCCCAAGGACCTGGGATGAGCAGATGTGGATGTTAAAGGTATCACTGCAGGATGTAAGCTGTTCTGAGTAAAGCTGCCTTTTGCAATTGACTGAATGTGAATTTGTCAATGCCAATGGTATTCAAGCAATGGTCCATTATTATTATTACTATTACTATCACTAGATACAAAGCAAAAATAATATACAACAATCTTACATGAATTATCAGTATAGCTATTCATGTGTCCTTTCTTTTCCAAATGCATTCACATGGAATATTTTGAAAAGGATGAAAAGCTGTAGCTGGATTTATTGTTGTACAGAGGCATCCGTGGGGCAGAATCAAGAAGGCAGCAGCACCCATTCTTTTCTTACATGTGACATGCCTCTGATCCATATAAAAAAGCTATCCTCTTGACTTTTTTGCCCGCCCCCCAACAATCTTTTGGGGTACAGTCCCATGTGTAACTCTGGGTCAAGCTCAAAATCCTTATGATTGTCACATTATAAATAATGCTTCCCTGCTTCGTAGCCCATCTAGTTTGCTTTCTGTGCATCAAAACTAATCATCCCCTCCATATAGTAATGCTCAAGCCACAGTTGCTGATGAGGAAGCCGAAGGAAATTATGATGAGTGTTGATCTTCCTTATGGATTCTGGTCCACAAAGCGGGGAGGAAGCATCCAGTGCAATGTTAAATGAAGCTGACAACTGCAATCCAATTAAGGTGGTGCCACAGCTTAATTATATTGTTGTAACTAAAGACTTTAGTATTACTGGCTCAGTAACAAACCACGTTGGTACAAAGCCCAGGATATAAAGAGCTAACATAGCCAAGCCAATGGGTTTGAATCTAAACAGTGGGATCTTGGCATACTGATTCTTTGAACGGCAGATCTGTGTGTGATGCCCCAAAAGTTCTGAAACCCTTGGCTTTAGAAAGGCCATTTGGGATTTCCAGTTCTGGTACGCAGCGATGTTGGTCATATCTGGGGACTTATCTCCAGCCTGGCCGGGTTTTCTGCATCGGTAGACCCCCCAGTGGGTCAAAAGCTGCCCTGGAGGGGCAACCACCAAGAAGGAGGCTTGCTGGTGGCTGCGGGAGAGCGGCAGCTTCTCCCACGGCTCCAGCTATTTCCTTTGGGCCGACGGAGCAACGATCATCCTGCAAGATGGCTGATCATCCTGCTGCACCAGCCAAAGTCACAATTACAGCTAAGTGATATTAGACCCACCACGGAGGATCCGGGTGAGACCCCTTTAGCCCCTCTCTTTCCCTTACTTGGGTTTTTTTTTTGCCTGAAAAACTTGGGTTGGAATTATTTCCCCGTTTGGAAAGGGCGGCTTCTGTATGTGTGGGAAGAGAGGCGTTGAGAATAAAAACTTCTTAAAGACTATACTTTATTTTTACTCATTTTGGGATACAGAAAAAAAATGCCTTTTTGAATTTTATTAAGAGCTAACATTGGAAAAATATTTCTTTCTCCATTCTTTCCTTTAAAAGAGAGAAAAAAGGAAAAACAATGGTGTCTGAAAAAGTTTCTTTTTTATTTATTGAGGACATCTAGTGGTGAAAAGCTAATATTGCAACTATTTTTTGGATAGAAACCTGACCTTCAAATTATTCCTGGAAGAGATAAGCTGGTGCAGTTGTGGGAACTGAGGGGGTGGACAATGTTTAATTACAGCCTTCATATAGTAGTAGTAGTAGTAGTAGTAGTAGTAGTAGTAGTAGTAGTAGTAGTAGTAGTAGTAGTAGTCGTAATAATAGTATCAAACAAGGAAAAATAGTGAAAACTGAAGGAATCAGAATGCCCCACGAAAGTAACATTAAGAGTCTGGATGAGGAAGATTACTACAAATACTTGGGTATCCTTCAAGCTGACAACATCAAGCACACTGAAGTCAAGAAAAAGATTAGAGGTGAATACATCAAGAGAGTAAAGAAGATCTTAAAGTCCAAACTCAATGGAGGAAATACCATAAAGGCAATCAACACCTGGGCAATCCCAGTCATTAGGTACATAGTTGGAATAGTGGACTGGACTCAAGCAGAACTAAAAGCAATGGATAGGAAGACCAGAAAAATAATGACAATGAATCTTGCCCTTCATCCACGCAGTGACATTGACAGACTTTATCTACCAAGGCAAATAGGTGGGCGTGGAATGCTACAAGTACATCAGATAGTTGAAGAAGAAAAAAATGGCTTTGGGAGAATATCTGAAGAACAATGATGAAGATGCACTGAAATTAATATATCAGGAAGGCTTACTGACTACTGGAGAGACCAAACTGGCCTACAAGAAAGACCAAATGAAGAACAGAATAGAGGCATGGGAAAACAAAGCACTACATGGCCAATACATTAAAAAAATAGCTGGGAAAGCAGATAATAACAAGACCTGGCAATGGCTAAGAGCAGGAAAATTGAAGAAAGAGACCGAGGGACTAATTCTGGCTGCACAAGACCAAGCCTTAAGGACAAATGCATATAAAGTCAAAATTGAGAAGACAGCAACAGACAGTAAGTGCCGCCTATGCAAAGAAGCTGAAGAAACAGTGGACCACTTGGTAAGCTGTTGCAAGAAGATTGCACAGACTGACTACAAGCAGCGGCATGACAAAGTAGCAACAATGGTGCATTGGAAGATCTGCAAAAATATCATTTGCCTGTAAGCAAAAACTGGTGGGATCATAAAATAGAGAAAGTCATAAAAAATGATAAAATTAAACTGCTCTGGGACTTCAGAATTCAAACAGACAAGCACCTGCAACATAACACCCCAGACTTAACAACTGTCGATAAAAAGACAAAAAAGTCTGGATAATGGACATGGCAGTGCCTGGAGACAGCAGAATAGAAGAAAGAACTGGAGAAGATAACAAAATACAAAGACCTACAAATAGAAATAGAAAGACTGTGGCAAAAGCAAGCAAGGGTAGTACCAATAGTAATAGGCTCCTTGGGTGCAATCCCAAAACAACTGGAGCACCACTTGAACACCATTGGCGTTGACAAATTCGCTATTAGTCAATTGCAAAAGGCGGCCTTACTAGGAACTGCTTCCATCCTGCGACGATATCTGTAATACCATCAAACATCCACATCTGCCTATCCCAGGTCCTTGGTAAAGACTTGATAGGTAGAAAAAATGCCAAATCCAGTCTGAACATCTGGCTGACTGTGCGATGATCCATAATAATAATGAAAAGACTTTCTTTGATTACTTTTAAAATGGAGAAACTCCACTCTCATTTAAATTGCAAGCTTATACTGGAAAAGATTTATGAGGTTTCTGAAGAAATATGCTATAAGGAAAAGGATTACTGCAGAATGAAGAGTTGATGCTATCCCAAACTTTCAAACTGATCTTCAGATTACATCTGTTTATGCTATAAACCAAAATATACCAGAAGAGGAATTAAAGGAAATTAAAGAGGAATTTGTTACAATGAAAGAGATCACCACAGAACTAAGAATCAGAGATTCTTCTTCAAATTTTAAAAGTGATTTTCAGATTACGCTGGACTACTCTACAAACCAAAATACACAATCAATAAAATAAAATGCCATGTGTTATGGGAATGGTGCCAGGGCATCCACTAAAGGAGGAGAGATAAAAAAGTAGATGGTAACCACAACTGTACAACAGAAGCCCCGCTTCTTTTTTATGTTAGTCACAATGCATTTCATATTGCATGTGATGAGAGTTGCACACCCCCTCCCCAGCCCAACTAAGAAATAATCTAGGAACACCCCAACTAAACTGGGTCAACAGCAGCCTGAGGCTAAAACAGCAAACACTTGACACACACAATGAGGAACCAGCTAGCAGCAATCAGGACACAACAATAAAAGTAATTAACACCTTTTAGGCAAGAAAAAGGAACTAACAATAGTCACAAACCAGCAAATCAAGAAAGACAAATTTTAACTCACCAATTAGAAATGGTAAGTTTGTTACCAATCAGAAATGACAAGTTTGGAAACCACAAAAGGATATAAAAACCCCTGTTTAAAGATCACTCTGTCTAGCTAGCCGGGGACTCAAGCTGAATTGTCACTCAACGCTGATCCTCGAAATAAAACCTCTTTCTGGTAGCTGGCTTCACAATCTATTTCTTCTGCACTGCGCTGTCAAGGAGAATCCCGGCTGGAAGAACCGAACGGGGGAGTTCCTCCCAACAATCTGGCGACCTACGAAGGGACTTCCAGCTCACCCAGCCACCGGACCGGGCCCAGAAGAGTCATCACCCAGCCGGCAGCGGACACTTTGATCCGTGGGGAAGCCTCCTCGGACCCTGCCTGGTCGGCATCGGGTAGCAAAGGGGGTTTTTGAGTCTTACGCTCGAACAGCTACCAGGAAAGAGGGTAAGTGCCACCAAATTTAAATCTATTAGGTTAAAGGGTATGGGGGAACGAAAGGAAGAATGCATGAGTGTGTATGTGAGGCATCCTCCTCTTAGAATCAGCTGGAGCTCGCTCCCTCCGTGTGCCCTCTAGCCGCACCCCGACCTGCTGCTAGCTCTAGTAGAGCCGTGACCGGTGGAATTCGGGAAAGCAAGGGGGGGGCACCGGAGCGTGAGACCTTCTGGTGAGAGAGGAGGACCGAGCGGGCAGAGAAAGAGAGAGAAAACTCTATTCTGGGCAAGCCAGGACCCCTTCTGCCAGTAAATATTAAAGCAGTAGCCCCGAGCAGAGGTGGCCGCTCACCTCCGAGAATCTGTATTGGGAAAGAAGTCTCGCAAGGAGACTTTGACTGTGTATTGGGAAAGAAGTCTCGCAAGGAGACTTCGACTGTGTATTGGGAAAGAAGTCTCGCAAGGAGACTTCGACTGTGTATTGGGAAAGAAGTCTCGCAAGGAGACTTCGACTGTGTATTGGGAAAGAAGTCTCGCAAGGAGACTTCGACTGTGTATTGGGAAAGAAGTCTCGCAAGGAGACTTCGACTGTGTATTGGGAAAGAAGTCTCGCAAGGAGACTTCGACTGTATTAGGAGAAAGAAGTCTCGCAAGGAGACTTCGACTGTATTAGGAGAAAGAAGTCTCGCAAGGAGACTTCGACTGTTAGTGCCCTTTAACATTGAAAGGAAAACCCCGTTATAAAAGAATGGGGAGTTCCAATTCAAGGGCTGAAGTGGGTTTAAAACCCCGTTATAAAAGGTTGGGGAGTTCCAATTCAAGGGCCGAAGTGGGTTTCCCAGTTGAGAGCTTGCTTGAAGCCTGGGACAGGAATCAGCTTCCTGTCTAGGCTGGAATGAAGAAGAAGCGATTAGGGGAATTATGTAGGAAATGGGCTTTGCTTAAAGATGACTGCGGGAGACAAATTTGGCCTGAAGGTGACACCCTAGAAATCAGAATACTAAAAGAACTTAGGTCAAGGATAGAGCCAACCCAACTACCGTACTGGTATTGCTGGGTCGAACTCTCCAGACAGAGGAACCCGACCCAAGTCAACTTGGACCCCCAGCCTCCCTTAGATAACCCTGAACCGACCTTCATGGCCCCCTTGTTGAACAGGCCCATACCTGGGCGACCGAGGGGCCAGACAGGACACATTTTAACCCACACCCCTTTCTCCCCGTCCGATTTGGTTGTTTGGAAAAAGGATACTGCCACCTTTCGTGCGGATCCTCAAACCGTTATAGAGACCATAAAGTCTATTGTAGACACTCACAATTGGATTTTGCTGCTTCTGGTCTTTCCTAGCCGCAGAAAGGATCTGTTTGATTGGCAGAACCTGGACAGCATGGGGGTTGGCTAGAGCACAGAACCTTTTGTTAGGGAAAAGGGAGAGACTGTGTGAAAATGAAATGGAATGAGTGAATTAAAGAATTGGATTTGGGCAACTAGCTGGTAAGGCCCTGTAAGCAATGCAAAGTTAGGAAAGAAGTCTCACAAGGAGACTTCGACTGTGTAGTGTATGAAAGAAAGATAGACTTTGCTTAGGGCCTTGCTGGGAAACCAATTTGGCTAAATAAAGGTACTTAAAAGGGAAAATAAAAAATAGTGATTCTCTCTCTCTCTCTTCTCTATGCAACCACATGGTATGTTTAAAATGTGTGCCTTCCCTAACTTGAGTTATCTGAAATTTATGGTGGGAATGACTAGGATGTGTAAAACTAAGTCTTCTGTTCTCTTGTCTTTGTGTATATATGTTTGTCAAAGTCTGCGTGAGAGGTAAATGTGACTGTTAACTGTTTCAAATCCAAAGAAAAAAGAATTTTAAATTCTGCTAGAAATTATGCTTAAAAATAAGCCACAAAAAGGAAATACCTCACTCTGTTTGTCTGGCCAACAAACAGAGTGAAGAAAAAGAATTGTGTTTGTTTGTTTGTTTGTTTTCCTTTTTCTCTCTGTGTACGCTCAAGAACAGCCTTAAGTTACCAGGAGGGATTGTTTTAAGTTTATCTGTTGGAAAAGTTTCACTTGCATTTACTGTATGTGTTTTATCTATCCTTTTCCTGAAAAATGTGTGTCTATCTACAAGAGCCTTTTGAAGCTCAAGTCTGCTTGTGTGGGGAAATAATTTTCCTAAGTTACTTTTCATATCCTAAAACTTACTGGTGAAACTACTATGAAACTTTTCTGAAACAAATAAGCATTTTCTAATCTCTAAAATAATGTGGTCTATTTTAGAATAAATGTTCTCCTACCCTTGGCAAGTTGCACATCTTAAAATATTAGGCTTTTAAAATTATTTGGAGTTTTCAGCATTTTCAAACTGTCTGCAAGCTACCCCCCTTCCAATTCTTTTCCTGCCCTTTGTTCTCCATATCTTTTGTCTTCCTCTCCTGGGAGAGTCCATCCAGAAAGGGGGGAGACCTTGTTCTTGTATCTTTCAGCCCTGAAACCCTCTCCCAAGCCTTTGGAAGCAGAACACACAGACCCAGATGCTGCCTCCGTCCATTTGAGCCATGGAATTGAGTTTTGAATCCAGCCATCCACTAAAAAGCCACCATGCAATCTGAGTGGGGAACATCTTCCCCAAGTCCTACCATTTACCCAGATGCCTGTGAGAGCTGCAGAAGGAAGGTGGTGCCATGTGAAGCCTCAGAAGAGAAAATTAAGACTGTGGGGGGAGGGCGGAAACTCATTGTAAACTTTTCTTTCTTGCCCCATTTGTATTGTAACAAGCCAGTTGAATGTATTAGTGGAGAGATGGCATTTAGGAATAGGTGGCAGAACAAGTATTGAACACCTTGGACTTCTATGGTGGGAGGGAAAATTTATCCAGAATGTTTGTATTGACTATTTTGTAAAAGTAGCTGCATATACATGCACACACAGAGAGACACCATTCAGAATCACACTTGAGTCTATCCCCTCCACCTACCTTTAGTGAAGTTCCCCAGGCTGATTTTTGCTCTATTGCACCAAAGCTTTGTGGGGCCAACTTCCAACAGATTCCAGGGGGGAGGGAACTAGGCCCCCTCAGGTGATTTGCAATTCATATGCCATGACTAAGGAAGCAATAGGAAAAATCCCAAACTTATGCCCTGAATATTTTGCACTGTTGAGCTCAGATTGGGATTCCTAGAACTCATTATGTGCAATTTAAAGAAAATTTAATAGCCTGGCAGTTGGGCATTACAAACCTGGATGCACTGAATTAAGAGCTAAGGCAGGAAACAACCCTTGAAACTGGGCAGCCAGTGGTCATGTACTAAGGAGAACCATGGCTGTGAAGAATTTTGGGGGGTATGCAAACCTGACTGGAAGCTAAAGGTGACATCCAACATTTAAGAGAACTAGCACAAAACATTGGGCACAACCAGTCATCCTGGAACCTTTCCTGGCTCTTTTCATGGTTACCAGACTTCCATTGGTTGAAAATTCTCATTGTTAGTATAATCACAGTCGCAATAGGTGGAGCCCTCCTTTGTTGCCTATGCCAATTAGCACCTTTAGGGTTAAAATGCCTAAAGGTCTGCACAACTCCCATCAGAAGCAAGGGACAGAGCAAGAAAACATCTCTCATGATGTGCCAAATTGATCACCACTACCGTATATATGAACCAGTTGGGCTAATTACTGATACATCAGTAATAGCCCAAAATGGGGGAATTGATGAGAGTTGGACACCCCCTCCCCAGCCCAACTAAGAAATAATCTAGGAACACCCCAACTAAACTGGGTCAACAGCAGCCTGAGGCTAAAACAGCAAACACTTGACACACACAATGAGGAACCAGCTAGCAGCAATCAGGACACAACAATAAAAGTAATTAACACCTTTTAGGCAAGAAAAAGGAACTAATAATAGTCACAAACCAGCAAATCAAGAAAGACAAATTTTAACTCACCAATTAGAAATGGTAAGTTTGTTACCAATCAGAAATGACAAGTTTGGAAACCACAAAAGGGTATAAAAACCCCTGTTTAAAGATCACTCTGTCTAGCTAGCCGGGGACGCAAGCTGAATTGTCACTCAACGCTGATCCTCGAAATAAAACCTCTTTCTGGTAGCTGGCTTCACAATCTATTTCTTCTGCACTGCGCTGTCAAGGAGAATCCCGGCTGGAAGAACCGAACGGGGGAGTTCCTCCCAACACATGTAAAAAAGGAGGCTTAGATCATCAGGTTGTGGCCAGTATTTTGACTTCTTTATTGATATTCTTTAAAACGTGTGAAAAATAATAAATAAATAACTACCCAAGAAGAAAGAAGAAAACAATGAAAGGCATAATGGCTGTATAACAAAATATCAATAAATAACAAGGAATTTACAAGTGTCATAACATGTAGAATTCACTACTTCATTATTCCATTGATCAAATAATCAATTGAATATATACTACAAAACCCTAGACTGTCATTTTACTGTATATTGAAATCACCACAATTTATTGTTATCTAAAATAAATACACATGATCTTATGAAAAGAAAAAAGAAAGGCTTTTTATCATACACTTCTCCAAGAATGTTCTGGGAGACCAATTATTTAAAAAACTGGGAGGTTTTTTGGGGGGGAGGGGATGTTTTTCCAGAATCTTAAGAGCTGCAAAGTACCACTGAATGTCAAATATGTTTCTTCCTTGTTCATTAGTTCATAAAGTCCTTCATTAAAAAAAACCCTTCCTGTCTTCTTATGTTTTATTTGTATAAATCTATAAATATTTGTACTGCTCACCCTGAATGTAGTCTGGAGAAGAAACAGGAATAAACAAGATTTCACTTCCTCTTCATGCCAGCCATCACCATTAAGAAAAGATCTTCCAGAAAATTAATAGATAATATAGAAATGAGTGATACTTGACCAAAAGTGTCACACTTGATGTTTGCATAACAATCTTTGCAAGCTGAGAAGTGCCAATAAGACATTTTTCTCTTTCTTGTTTGGCACACTTTTTTCATAATTTTAGGAAACAGTGGGATTTGCTGAGAGACAGGTATCCACATACCATAATCTCCATTGTTATGGTTTTAAGATGGATAAGTCTTTCTTCTTTTTTGGTTTGGAAGCTGAAAAGTCTTTCAGAGTCTGGGAATCTACAGGACATCCTACTCAAAAATGCTGAAATAATATTGGGGAGGTCAGAAGGATCTATGGGGAAACCTACCTCTGCATGTGTTTTGGACTTATATGGGAGGGAGGGAGGGAGGGAGGGAGGGAGGGAGGGAGGGAAGGAAGGAAGGAAGGAAGGAAGGAAGGAAGGAAGGAAGGAAGGAAGGAAGGAAGGAAGGAAGGAAGGAAGGAAGGAGAACCAATGGTCTGACATAAACCAGCCTTCTATATTTCTATATTAGTTGAAATAAAACTGCATGCAGATAAAGCCTGCAAAAATGTGGGACATATGAATTTGGTAGCACAAGCAATGCTGGTGCTGTGACATGTCTCCTTCTTGCAAAATCAAGGCATCATACGACTGATCCTGTCACCTCTGCTGCCTCCCCGAGCAGCTTCCCAGTTCAGATGTTCAGCCATGACCTCTCCCAGAGGCATCACCTCATAGGGTTTGAGTTCAGCCACACCTTGAGCTGCTCGGCCAGCAAACCAAAGACAGAGGGCTCTTCCAAACACCCGGCATGCAAAGGGCATTTCAAGACACCCGACTTCCTGCAGCTTATGCATGAGCATCGATGGAACGCTGCCTGTTAACCAGGAAACTGTTCCCATGGCAACCCATCTCTTGCATTTGAAGAAAACAGGGATGAGAAGGCAAAGAGACAATGGTGACAAAAGAAGATGCAGTTTCAATACGAAATGGGCACCAGGAACAAAAGCCTGAAGGGTGAGAAGCTGTGATGTTCTATTGGAGCTTAAAGCAACACTTTAAGGCAGGGAGAGTCAACCTTTTTGTAACCCATAGTCCTATTTTGCTCTTCTTCTTTTGGCCAATTTTTTTTGGCTACCAAAGGGCACAGGGGTGTGGCAGCAACATGACAACATCTCCAGGAGACGCAGGGTTAAATGGTTGTATTGATTTTTATTATTTATAGTATGGTTCTTTGGACTTAATCCTTCTCCGCTGCCTTGGGTTACCTTGGTGAGATAATCTACATATATATATTGTTTGAGTAACCAAATAAATACAAAAAAGGCTGCCATTTATTTATGTGGGTATTTGGACAATTTATATGGATTATCTCACCAAAGTGACTTCAGGCTTAGGAGAAAGACTTTGGGAAGGGTGGAAATTCTGGCGTACCGATTTCTCTTTTTATCTTAAAAATAGAGAAGGGGACCTTAAAAAGATAACATCTCCCTCAAGTGCAGTTCACAGATACCTCATTTGTTTGCCTGCCTGCCTGCCTGCCTGCCTGCCTGCCTATTTTATATGGCCACCCATCCTAACAGAATAACAGAGCTAGAAGGGACCTTGGAAGTTTTCTAGAACCGCTTTCAGAACTGTTAAATTTTTTAAAAAAACATTAAAAGTACAAACATTAATATTAACATGAAAAGAGAGAGCATCAGATTATCAACAGTGGAACCATCTCATCAGATCACTGTTCCCTTGCAAACCCCAGATCTGTTGACACAACCAGATCTGGGTTGAGGGACTTCCAGAAGGTCAGCAAAAATGGGCCCCAAATGGGGCCAACCTTACTTTGATGATTTCACAGGGTGGAGGCCACTGCAGAAAAGGCTTGTATACCAAACTGATATAACTCAGTTCTGGGAGCTGAAGTTCACACAACTTCAGTGTTTCTCAAGTTTCTCACAACTTGAGAAACACTGGTCTACAGGAATGAGCTGCCAAGCTCACTTTAAGGGCTTCAACTATTACAGACCTAAGTTCACTTTTTCCTCTTTCCCAAGTTGTCTTCATGCTCTTTTGACCTATAATATAAACTGTCAATCATGTTAATGTGTGATAAAAACAATCACTAGAATAATGATGTGCCTGCATAATTACTGGAATAATGCTGTGTTAGTAGTATGTGACTAACCTAATGTGCATTACACTTGGATACAATGTATGTAGCAAACTATCTCCATTGTATACCCGTGAGAAACGAACCTAATGTATGTATATTACAATGTGTATTCCTTTGTTCCTGAGAAAGGGAAAGTATAAAACTGAAGTCTGAACCCACCCTCGGGGTTCAGAATTGCTTGTCGCTATAGCTTCTGAACCTGCGCAATAAATCTCTCTGCTAAAACCCTCTGGAATTCGTAAGAGTCCTTCCGTTTTCCACAAGAATTCTGGCAACTCCGCTGGGACTCTTAGGAAGAGGCCGTTGACCTTCCAGATGGACTGCCCTGGTGGGTAGCCTCTCTCCTAACAACGACTCCTCCAAGCTGGCTCCGTGGCCTTTGTCTAAGGGGAGACCTCGACGGGACGGGAGGGGAACTCACCCGCCAGCGAAGCACTCCAGTCAAGGATCCAACGAGGGTAGCAGATGGATCTTTAATCCGCGGAAGGGTCTGGAATGCCTGCAGGCAAGTAATATAAAAGGGGATACCTGATCCCGTTTGGATCGGAAGAGGGGATTGATCACCCCCTAGAAGACAAGGCGGCGTCCTTAAGTCTTCAATAGGAAGGATTGTGTGGAAGGTTAAACCATTGCATTTCCTGAAGAGTGACCATTGGAACATCCGGCACTCCAGGTCGGTGGTAGTGTGTTAGGGAGAAATGGGAGGAAACCAGACTAAGAAGGGCATTGGTCAGACGCTGCTTCAGTGTATGTTAGGAAATTTCAAAAAGGGGTTTTCTAGGGATTATGGGGATCCATGACCAAATCCAGCCATGTTAAAAAGATTCTGTGAATCTGAATGGACCACCTTTGGCATAGGGTGGTCCAAAGAGGGATTGGAGAATCCCGAACTCGTGGCATGGGTTCATCAAATTGTGACTGGAAGTAGTCATTGGGACCAATATCCCTATATAGACCAATGGCAGATCAATATTGAAGAAAAGCCTCGATGGTTAGCAAAGTGTCAGATAGAATGTGCTAAAATATATTTGGCAAACCAAAAAGCCAAAAGCTAAGATTTTGAGCCAGGAAGAAAGGGAGGAAGTTGTCAGGCCCCCGCCCTATGTTTCTAGAAAAGAAGGGGGGAATATCAGCAAATTCCACCCCCTCTAGTTGAAAGAAATGAAGTCCACCTTCAACCAGAAGCCGGTGTGAAAAGAAAGATAAAAAAAGATAAAACCATTCAGAAGAAAGATCAGGACTTAGATAGCAATGACAGCAAAACATTAGTTTCTAGTCTATAAGTAAAACGAGGGTAAAAACAGAAGAAATGATAGCCCCTCTAAGAGAAGTTTTGGTCCCTGGACCAAACAACACCAATATTCCGATGCTCCAGTATGTTCCCTTTACAACCACTGATCTACTCAATTGGCGTCGGCAATATGGACCATTTTGAGAAAAACCTCAAGAAGTAATAGACCTATTCTCCACCATTATTCAGACGCATAACCCCATGTGGGATGATATGCAACAACTTATTTCTACTTTACTGGATATGGAGGGGAGAGAGAAATATAGGTTAGGAGAATTAAAAGTACTTGCCCGCCGACACCCTGATGGGGGAGTGAATTATCAGGCAAGCAGAGATACCGAAGCAGTATGCTAACGATGGACAACACCAAACTTTGTTGCAGAATTATCGGCTTTTGTGTTTAGAAGCCCTGAGAGAAGCCGCAATTCGTCCAGTTAATTATGCTGCAATAACTAGTATTTGGCAAGATGAAAATGAGTCACCAACCGCTTTTCTCAGCCAACTGATAGAAGCTTATAGAGTAAACACAGGTCTTGATATGGAGGTGGCACAAAATCACCCACTCCTAATTGAAAGATTTATCACCCAAAATGCCCCAGACATAAAGAAAGAGTTACAACACAAAGAAGGGGCATTAGGGAAGAATATAGCAGAGATCATGGAAATAGCTCAGAAAGTGTTCCGTAACCGTGAAAAGGAAGAAGAACGTAAGTCAGATCAGAAAGAAAAAAAGAAGGTTGAAATGTTAGCAGTGGCCTTGGGGGGGATGCGTATTGGACCCAACCAATGTGCCATCTGTAAACAGGAAGGACACTGACAAAGGGAGTGCCCCCAGAGGAATGGCCAACCTAAGGGACAATCTTGCCAGTATGGAAGAGGACGAGGATTTAGAGGGACTTTCCAAAGAAGTTGTAAGGGAAGCTTCAGGGGAAAAGGGAGTCCACCCTATCCCAGTCAGACGGAAGAAAGAGAAGAAAACATGATCAGCTTAGCCAACATGGAATGGGGAGACTGAAGAGGACAGGGTTCTATGGTCCCACCCCCGGAGCCCATTGTTAAAATACAGGTGGGAGGACAGATTGTCCCAATGTTAGTTGACACGGGAGCCACCAGATCGGTCCTAAATAAATCTATTGGCAAGCCATCAAACCAGACCATCCAAATTCAGGGAATATCCAGAGAAACTCAATTTCGACCACTCCTGGAACCCCTAACATGCCAAGTGGGACAAGGAATAGTAAACATCAATTTTTATATGTCCCAGACTGTCCTATTATTTGGAAGAGACTTGCTAAATAAGTTAAAAGCAACCATTTCCTTTGACAATGGGAAGCAATTAATTCAAGTGCGCCACCCAGTGGAAGAAATATGGCGCTTGATGATAGTGACAGAAGAAGTAGGAGGTACTAAGTGGCAACAATTTAATGTCCCACTACTGTGGGCAGAGGATAACCCCCTAGGATTTGCGAAATACGCCACGCCCGTTATGATGGAACTAAAACCACAAGCATATTCTGTTAGAGTGCCTCAATGATACTGTACTTCAGAGGCTGCTATTGCCATTCAAGAATTAATCCAAAAATACTTGATAGCAAAAATCATTAGAAAAATTCAGTCACCCTAGAATACTGCAATTCTACCTGTTCGTAAGCCCGACAGACAGTGGAGACCGGCACAAGATCTCCGCCCTGTTAATAAATTGACCTTAACCCTACACGTGACTGTTCCTAATCCATATATTCTTTTAAGTACAATACCTGCATCCGCTAAATGGTTTTCAGTTGTGGACTTAAAGGATGCATTTTTCACCATACCTTTAGCTGAGAATTGTCAGCCAATCTTTGCATTTGAATGGGCTAATCCAAAGACACAAGTTAAGACTCAATATACCTGGACTAGACTACCACAAGGCTTTAAGAATTCACCTACGTGTTTTGGTCAAGCTTTAGGCCAAGATCTTGCATATTTGAAGTTAGTCAGACAAGAAGACTGTTGCCTTCAATATGTGGATGATGTTCTGATAACTGGACAAAACAGGGAGGATTGCTTTGAAAACACATCCATACTGCTCCGAATGTTACAAGACTGTGGCTACAGAGTGTCCAAAACGAAAGCACAATTATGTCAAATGACTGTAATGTATTTAGGCTATGAGCTATCACAAGGACAAAGAACTCTGGGCCCCCAGAGAAAGCAAGCTGTGTTACAGATTCCCATCCCCCAAACAAAATAGGAAGTTAGAGCCTTTTTGGGAATTACAGGTTTCTGTAGAATTTGGATTCCTAACTTCGTTCTCACAGCTGAACCATTGTACCAAGTTTTAAGAGGACCAGAAAAGGAACCCCTTTTGTGGCAACAAGAGCAGACCCAAGCAATGAAACACCTTCAACAAGCCCTTACTACAGCACCAGCTCTAGGGCTACCTGATATATCTAGGTCGTTTTCATTTTATGTTGATGTGAGACAGAATGTGGCTTTAGGAGTCCTTACCCAAAAGCAGGGAAATTGGAATCGCCCAGTCGCTTATCTGTCAAAACAATTGGATATGGTGGCACAAGGATGGCCACAATGTTTAAAAATTCTAGCAGCAATTATGCTATTACTACAGGAGGTAAATAAGTTAACCTTTGCTGCTCCGGTGGCTGTTTGTACTAATCATGCCCTGCAGACAATTATTATAAGGGACATTTATGGATTAGCAATCAAAGGATGCATAAGATACAGGTCCTTTTATTAGAAAATCCACAAGTTACACTGCAACAGTACTCTACTCTCAATCCGGCCATTCTTATGCCAATACCAGATTCAACTATGCCCGTGCATAACTGTATGCAAACAATAGAACTACAATATTCTTTCAGACCTGACATTACGGACCAACCATCGCATAATCCAGACTTTCAGTGGTTTACTGATGGATCCAGCTTTATGGATCAAGGAATTAGATACTCTGGTTACGCAATTGTTTCTCAAACTGCAACTGTAGAATCAGCACAATTACCTAGCCAAGCAAGTGCACAATTTGCAGAATTATATGCCCTAACCCGAACATTAGAAATAGCTGCAGGAATGATTTTAAATGTATATACGGACAGCAAGTATGCATTTTTGACAATTCATGCACATGCCGCAATCTACAAAGAAAGAGGATATTTGGACTCCACAGGCAAGATTAGCCAATATGCAACTTTGATTAAAAGACTTATTAAGGCAGCTCAATTGCCGTGTAAAGTTGCAATCATCCATTGTCCTGGACATCAAAAAGACTCAAGCCTTATTACCCAGGGCAATAGGAAGGCAGACAAAGAAGCCAAAAGAGCTGCATTAGAAGCCCCCCCCTCCAATTGGATGTCACCAGGTTCATGTATTTAGACACTTACTTAGAACAACTTGATCCTACATATGCGAAACAGGAAAGCCAAAAGTTGAAGCAGGATGTACAAGCCGAACTGGTTAAAGCAGTGGTTCTCAACCTTTTTAATGCCGCGACCCCCAACCGGTCGTAAGTCGAGGACTGCTCAACCAGTCGTAAGTCAAGGACTACTCAACTGGTGCAGCACCGTTTGCAGAATGGGACTTTTGGCGGGCTCAGCAGGGCAGAGACAGCCTGGACAATTCCTATTGGCTTTTGAAAGCCAATAGAATTAGACTCTATTCAAGGGAGTCTATTCTATTGGCTTTCAAAAGGCAATAGAATAAAAGGGAGTAGCACAGGTAAGGAAAAGGGGGAAAAATGGCGGACTGCGTTGTTTGGCGACCCCCGTGAAATGGTCATTCGACCCCAAATGGGGTCCCAACCCACAGGTTGAGAACCACTGGGTTAAAGGCTAGTACACCCTTCCCAATGGACGCATTGCTGTTCCTCTTGCGCTTGCCCTCCCCCTTATTGTTCAGGCCATAAGCAGCAACATTTGTGAAAAACTGCATTATTACAGCAGCTTGAACGATTTTTCTATCTTCCCTTTGCTTCTTCGCTAACGGCACAAGTATGTTCTCAATGTTCCATTTGTGCCAAACCAATGCATGCCAGGGACCGATAGTACCACCTGGTCAACAACCAATCGTTTATTTTCCAATGGACTATGTCGTTGTTGATTTTACTTAGTCCTTATGAGCTCATGTTTGGCCGTCCCCCTTGTCTATTTAAACCTCACAGTCAGGGCTGGCTGGACTTGGCTCATAAGGGGGGGATAGACCAACAAAAATTGTTACATCAGTTACAGCTTCATAATTTAGCTGTTTCAAATTTGCGCCATTATATGATGGAACAACAACCCCCTCCAGTGGTCACAGCAACACATGGGTTCAAACCAGGAGATAGAGTATGGGTAAAACACTGGAAATCAGATCCCTTGAGCCCAAGATGGAAAGGACTGCTGTCATGTGTTCTCCTTTGGCAGTGAAAACCTTGGAGGGAAAGTCCTGGGTCCACTGGAGTAGATTGAAAGCAGCTGCACCTGCCGATCCAGTAACTTACAAGATGAATAAAACTGACAAACCTTTAGTGTTAAAATTTACAAGAAATACACCCTGTCAAACCCTACCGGCAATGGGTTCTCAACACATGGTGTGAACATCAGACCTTGCTGAGACACTCTGGAAGCTGTCTCTCTATGCATGGTGGAAGACATGAGGATTCTACAGCTCATAATATCTGTTAGTTATTTAATATGGGGAATATACACACATATTCCTACACAAATCAGTGCAATGGCTACACGAGAGGTCATATCACAGAAACCCTCTAATAGAAAACTATTGAGTAGTACACACAAAGAAAGAACAAAAACACAGGGAAACCGGGATTGTCAAAACTGCATCAAGATTACAAACAAGGAAGCCAGATAACTAAGACTTTGATTTATTATACAATGAAACCAGAAGGGTGCCAAGATAGCTCCCCTAGCTCCTGTACATACAATAGAACTACATATAAAGTTTGTAGAAAAGGGGTCCAAGATCAGTGTTATAACCCAAAGTCTAATCCTGATAGTTGGGCCTTACAAATCCGAACACATAGAACAGATAGGAGCTCTAGGGACCAGGCACTATTAGGGATCTCTCAATGGAAATCCAACCCACACTCCAGTTTTAGCGTCACCTTTGATGTTTGTAAGGCAGCTAATTATTGGGCTGCAATAGATGGTTGTGGAGGGATCAGTCAAAGCCACAGCTATATCCCAAACCATAAGTATTTGTGCCCACTGGATGGGTGTGCAGTCTCCACGGGCAGATGTAAGTGGTGGTCATGTATTAAGTGGCATACCCAAGACCCAAAGGAGATGGAACACATCTTGTTTGAAAATAATAATACAAAAGCAGACTCCTGTGGAAGGGATAACTGTAATTTGGTGACTCTCACAGTCAAGAATGGCAGTTGGTTCCTGGAACAAAATAAATGGGAAAGACAAAATTGGATGTTTGGGATAGGAATAGATGCCAATGGCTACGACCCAATATCAGAGGTAGAAATCAAAATTATAGCTGCAACCAAAAGATCAGAACAAAAGTCATTATTTTGGTCATATTATGAGAAAATGGAGAAACTAAATATTCCTGAAATACCTAGACATGTAGCCAATACCTTTGTTAAGTTAGCTGAAGATATTGCCCATACTTTAGACATGTCCAACTGTTTTGTCTGTGGTGGAACAAATATGGGAGAAAAATGGCCATGGGAGGAACAAGAGTTAAATTATACCAAGGTACTAGAAATGTCTGAGAATAATAGTTTAACCTATACAAGCGGGAAAGATGGTGATTGGACTCTCACTTCCAACCTGGTAGGACATGTATGTTACTCAAGAAACAAAACAGAATCTTGTGTAGCAGTACGTAACCTCCTATGCACAGGGACTTGGGAAAACGGTAAATGGTGGTCTGGAACCAACAAAACCACTACTATGGATCATTATGCCCTTACTAACGTATCTGGGGTGCCATATCTAAAAGACCCCACAAATACCAGTCTCCCTTGGCTCGCCCCAGATGGAATGTACTGGATTTGCAGAAAAATGGCATACGGACAACTACCTAAGAACTTGTGTGGATCTTGTGTATTGAGAATAATTTGACCAGGATTTTTCCTGTTACCATTAAAAACTAAGCAAATTCTTGGAGTTCCCATCTATGATGAAGTTGGCAATATAAGACAAAGAAGGGAACTAAGTGCACACACCCAATGCGCAGGAGTCACTTGGCAAGAACATGAATGGCCACCTTGCCACATTATCCTAGTTTATGGTCCGGCTACTTGGGCTGAGGATGGAATGTATGGATACTGTACCCCTATTTATATGCTCAACAAGCTCATTAGGTTACAAGCGGTGGTAGAGTTAATCACTAATGAGACAGTGAAGGGACTAACTGAATTGGCCAAAGAAAATGTGAAATCCAGGACATATATTATGCAAAATAGGTTAGCCTTGGACTATCTGTTGGCCAAAGAAGAAAGGGTATGTGGAAAATTCAACATAACAAACTGTTGCATCGAAACAGATGAAAGAGGAAAAGTGTTGAAGGACATAACAGACAAAATGGTCAAACTAACTCACGTTCCGGTGCAAACCTGGAAAGGATTTAATTTGGAAGACATATTTTCAGGATGGCGGCCAAAGTTACCAGGCCTACAAACCATCATAGTTATAGCAATCTTGTTAATTCTAGGATGTATTTTGATTCCCTGCTTACTTCCCTGTATTGTAGCAATGATTCGAGGATCTCAGAAAGTACAGCCCAATTAACTGCAAGACATGAAACAATGTTAGCTTTATGGGAATATAAAATATTGCCCCCTAAAGATCCTGAATTGGAGATAGAATGATGGAAGTTTAAGTAGGAAAACTTCCAAAGGGGGGAATAATGTGGAATAAGAACAATCACTAGAATAATTATGTGTCTGCATAATTACTGGAATAATGCTGTGTTAGTAGTATGTGACTAACCTAATGCGCGTTACACTTGGATACAATGTATGTAGCAAACTCTCCCCATTGTATACCCATGAGAAACGAACCTAATGTATTACAATGTGTATTACAATGTGTATTCCTTTGTTCCTGAGAAAGGGAAAGTATAAAACTGAAGTCTGAACCCGCCCTTGAGGTTCAGAATTGCTTGTCGCTATAGCTTCTGAACCTGTGCAATAAATCTCTCTGCTAAAACCTCTGGAATTCGTTAAGAGTCCTTCCGTTTTCCACAAGAATTCTCTCCTTTTGATAGGCACCAAGCCCTATTGCCAGAGACCACAAGATTCTACTCCCTATTACTAGGGACTAGGGCAGTGATGGCGAACATTTTAGAGACCAAGTGCCCAAAAACTGGCCCCTCCCCCGCTCCCCCCCTGCCCCACCTCCACCCTGCCTGCCTGCAGGGCCACTCACCACCTCCAGGGCCCACCACAGATTGCCCAGGCAGCCCAGCAGCACCATTGTGGCCATGCCCTCTGTCCACGCCCCGCAGCATCAACTGTGCGTAATGGGGTGTGAGGGCAGACTCTTGTCTACGTTACCTAGCTGCCACGTCCTTGGCTGCGCTGCTCTGCTCGGTGGGGGATTCTACTCCAGGGGGCTGCTGGTGAGGAGGGGGAGAAGGCAAGGCTGGGGCAACGGCACGTGTGCCCACAGAGAGGGCTCCGAGTGCTGCCTCTGGCATGCATGCCATAGGTTCGCCACCACTGGACTAGAGTTATGCAATACTTGGGATTTGATTCAGAAGACCTTCTTTGAAACATGCAAGACTATAAGTGCAATAATAATGTGACTTATTAAAGCAGTAGTATTCATTTCCAGAATTGTGTAACTGTGATGGGTAGGATACAACTTATTCTATATTGAACAGCTAGGAACATTTTTCTCTTTTAGCATTCATCAGGAATTCGCCTTCCTGTAACTTAAATCCATTATTTTATGTGCTCACTCTGAAGTGACTTACTTCAGATCTTGACCCTCAGTGTGACATCATTTCAGGTACTTGAGAAGAACCACCTCCCTCCTCTCTTCCCAAGATTGAGTTTCTTCAAGATGCATCCTTGAGGATATCAAGCTTGATTAATTCCACCACCACTCCATACCATTTTGAACACTGAATGTTTTACTTATGACCCAAGCAAACATTATTCTCCCTGGGTTCAGCAGCACGGTATGCAAATTTCCAACACAATTCCACATCTGTAAATGCCAGAAAACCCTTTTACAATGGGGAAAAAATGGAGGAGTTGGATGGAAAGGACAAGATAAAAAGGGAGGGATGGAGGGAGGAACGGAGGGATGGAGGGAGGAACGGAGGGAGGGAAGGAAGGAAGGAAGGAAGGAAAAGGAAGGAAGGAAGGAAGTCATTACAGGTGGATGTCAACTTATGACCACAACTGGGACCAGAATTTTTGTTGTTAAGCAAAATAACTATTAAGTGATTTGTGCCCTACTTTACACCCTTTTTTTTTTTACACTAAGATTGTTAAGCAAATCACTGCAGTTAAGTAAATCAAGCAAATTCAGCTTTCCCGATTGACTCTGCTTGTGGGAAGCTGGTTGGAAGGTTGCAGAGGACAATCATGTGTCCCTGGAATACTGTAACTATTGTGAAATACATGCCAATTGCTAATCACCTGAATTATGATCACGTGACCCTTGGAACGCTGTGGTGGTTGTTAAGTGTATCAGTTGCAAGTCATTTTTTCAGTGCCACTGTTATTTCAGACGGTTACTAAACAAATGGTTGTAAATTGAGGACTATCCTGCATCTCTCCAGATTCCTTTCACGTGCACATGGCTCTTATCCGACTTCTTCTGTCCAGATTTGCTAGTTAGCCAGACACAGCAACACTGCTGCCAACAAATACTGGTAAATTTCCACTGGCGTGGAAGGGAGCATTGGCCTCTTGCCAATCTAAGAGGAGATGCTAGCCAGCCAGCAATACTGATAATAACTGCATCACCAGCCTCCATGCAGCCTTCTCCCAGCCTCCTAATTGCTGCTTAGCAAACAACTGAATTACTACTCTGAACCCAAAACAATTATCTTTGGATAAATGGAAAGCAGGCACTCCTTTCAGTTCTACACCAACAACAAAAACAACCAATTAAAGAGGCAGGGGCAATAGCACAGCGTGATATCAAGAAGGCAATGAGAGTAGGAGTGTTGGTCAAAATAATTTCTGCCAAGCCTAGGACAGGTAGGAGGAATTTAGAGAAGACTATTGCAATTCTCTATGCATGGGACTTCCCTTGAAGACCAACTGGAAAGTCCAGTTGGGTCAGATTCAGCAGTTCAGGGAATAATGAAAACACCAAGATTGCTCATGTACCATCACTAGGAGATGTACTAGTTCTTCGTTACCTTCCAGACACAATTCAAGGTGTTAGTTGTCACCTTTAAAACCCTACTGCTCAGGGGCTGAATATCTCCAAGACCACCTGGAGATTTAATCTGCCACTAAGAAAGATCTGGGAGAGAAGGTAAGCTGAAGGTCTACCACCACAGGAATGCCATTCTCAGGGGCCTCATAGTGAGGATTTCTCAGTCATGTCCCCCTCCTTTGCAACAGCCTCTAAATAGTGTGACAACCCCCTTCCTCTGTATATTTTAGAAACCTTAAGAACTTGGCTTTTCAGAAAAACACTTGAGACAACTGAAGTTACGAAGCCCCACCGAATATCGCAAATTAGCTGATAATTTGTTCTTTTGTTTTTTAATCCTATTCTATGTGTAAGCAGCTTTGTCATCCTCTGACATGGGAATATCCACCGATTCCAGGTCCACCGATTCACCTTCTCCTAATTGACATGACGCTTCAGATGCGCCAGAACCTGATATCTGAACACGCCCCGTCTGTGATACAGGTACGGACGGAGGCGGTGGTGCCTGGGGAAACCCTTGACTCATTGAAGAAGCCATAAATTGGTTGAATGCCTGATGCATGTAGCTCTGGAATTGTTCTGCCCACATGGCCTGATCTGTGGAATGAGGACCAACCACTGTGGGAGAATGTGTGACCTCTGGAACTTGTTGCGTGATAGAAGAAACAGGAGGAGGAGGAGGAGGAGGAGGAGTTGGAGGAGGAGGAAGATGAGAGGAATGAGGAGAGGAATAGGGACTAACCTGTTCAGTTTCCCCTTGAGGAGACCAAGCCCTGGGGGCATCATAAGAAGGCACACCTGGAGGCTCAAATGGGGACCGGTCCAGTGAAACAGGGGGAACCACTTCAGCCTCAGTGGACCTGAGCCTTTGCATCCTGGAAAATTCCTTTTCTAGTGCCTGATGTCTCCTCGAGGCCTCTCTCTCAGCAGTTTTGGAGGGTTCCTTGGTGGTTAAATGCTTAGTTTTAGCCTTCTTCTTCCCCCCCCCCCCACGCTCAATTCAGAAGATCTGCGCTTTGGTTGTGTGCGGGGGACTCCAGAACCCTGTGATGTCTGAGGAGTTTCACTGTCTGCCATTGCTCTCTAGATATTCCGAGTAGGAGATATCCAGGAATGGTTGTCAGAGAGGGAAATTCCCATGCTCTGAACAACAGCAATGGCAAACAGCCAGACAGTCCACTAAAACTGCCTGGTTAGGCCCTGCTGACAACAGCACCTGCGAGCTATAGGAACAGGTAATGCAAATAGTCCCTTAATTATAACAGATTGTGTTATGTGTATATGTTCAGATTCCACTTCTCCTTTAGTAATGATAATAAAGTAAGTAATAAGGAAAGCCAAGAAGATACAGTATAATTTTCCCCCTTAGGAGCCTAGCACAGTAGGCTATAGTAGAAAACACAGGCCTAAGATTCTTTAGTCATATGTCTTAACATTTGTTCTCCAGCATGCAGATGTAGCATCCACCGGTGGGTTATTTCAGCCTTCCTGCTCAGAGAGACTAAGTTCAAAGTTCAACCACGCCTCCTTGGGGCGGTCCTTCCCCAGTTTTAACTTAGTATTTGCTCAGAGCAGTCGCAATTTTGGTAGCTCCTCTGCTAGACTAGAGTAAATTGTATTTATTTAATTTAGTTAATTCTTTAATTTTATTTAATTGCTTGTACAGATAGTTGTTTTTGTTACTAGATTTTTAACTATATTTAGCCAGTGGAGTGTAATGGTTAAGGTGCTGGATTAGAAGTGAGGCTCAAGTTCTGGTTCCCCCCCCTCAGCCAAAGAGGGCCATTATGCTGTTCTAGCCAACCTACCACATATGTTTGATATTGTGAAGGAAAAAAACTGAAAAAGAAAGTTTTTGGATGTCACCTTGCATTCTTGAATGAAAGGAACGGTGCAAATCTGACAAACACATATGTTTAATTTTAATGTTGTTAAACCTAAATCCAACTTAGTGTTTGACCTGGACCCTACCTATTTTTGTAGAGTATAAAAGCCAAAGTATACTCTTTCAACTTCAACTCCAACAATATAAACCCCAGCTTCAAAAATTAAAGCCCCTGGCCACCATTCTCACCTGTCACAAATCGTCGTATGCCGATTTGCAGAGAAGCATAGACCAGAGTTTGATTACAACAGGAAAAGCACATGAAAAGAGGCAAGAAAAATCGGGAACAATCGAGGTCAGGGTTAATTCCCAAAGATCCAATCTATAATCCCGAGAACTGTCTCACACTGAAGTCCATTGAGAAGCTATGGCTTACGAGAAATTGCTATATTCAGATTTGAAGTCATAATTTAAAGCTTCTTTGCCACAGGATACTATGGGGAAATGGTGATGTGCTATAGCTGTATCTGAACTGACAAACTGAACCTTGAAAAGTGGCTTCATTCGTAGATACTGTAGCTTTCGCTGAGGTGGCGTCTATATATGTTCAGGAACAGCAGGATTTCTACTTCTACCCTAAGAGACAGACTTTTCTCTCTTGTAAAAATATTCTGACTTCTATCTCTTTTGACTCATTCTCTTATTTCCTAACCTCTCTCCTTCCATCTCACCTGGCTGCTTTGCCAAGTCAGCTGTGTCAAGGATCTTAACAGACTTGAACATTGGGGGCTATCTAACAAAATGAAATTCAATGGGGAAAAAGGTAAGGTTCTACATTTAGGCAAGAAAAACCAAATGCACGGGTATAGTATAGGTGGTACCTTGCTCAATAGTAATAACTGTGAGATAGATCTCAGAATCCTAGTGGACAATCACTTAAATAGGAGCCAGCAGTGTGCTGCAGCTGCCAAAAAAAACAACACAGTGCTAGGCTGCATTAACAGAGGGATAGAATCATGTGAAGATCATGTTAATACCACTTTACAATGCCTTGGTGAGGCCATACTTGGAATACTGCATCCAATTTTGGTCACCACGATGTAAAAAAGATGTTGAGTTTCTAGAAAGAGTACAGAGAAGAGCAACAAAGATGATCAGGAGACTGAAGGCTAAAACATATGAAGAACAGTTGCTGGAATTTGGTATGCTTAGTTTAATGAAGAGAAGGATGAGGAGGACATGATAGCAGTGTTCCAGTATCTCAGGAGCTGCCAAATAGAAGAGGGAATCAAGCTATTCTCCAAAGCACCTGAAGGCAGGACAAGAAGCAACAGAAGGAAACTAACCAAAGAGAGAAGCAACCTAGAACTAAGGAGAAATTTCTACCCTAAGAGAACAATTAATCAGTGGAACAACCTGCCTCCAGAAGCTGTGAATGCTCCAACACTGGAAGTTTTTAAGAAGAGACTGGACAGCCATTTGTCTGAAATGTTATAGGATTTCCTACCTGAGCAGGAGGTTGGACTAGATTACTTCCAAGGTCCCTTCCAACTTTATTATTATTATTGTTGTTATTATTATTATTATTATTATTATTATTATTATTATTATTACTACCTGCCACCACCCTGTCTCTTTTACTCCCCCTCTTTTCTTGATCTTCTCCCACACTCCTCTACTCATAAATCTCTTTTTTCAGTGCCACTATGATAAATATACATCAATATGATAAATCTTCAGAGACAATGGAAGCTAATTGAATAAGAAAAATACAGATGGTGAGAGTCAGGAAGAGATTAAGGAAGTAAGATAAGGCAAAAATAGTTGGGTCTGAGAAAGGAAGAAGAGAAGCTATAAAAATATAAAGGAAATGGCTAGCCAGGAAGGTTGAATGGAGAATAAGGAAAATAAGCTGAATAAGATAAGAAGAGAGGCACATTGAATTGAAAAGCAGGAAAAGAACTTATTGTTTAAAATGAGGACATAAATATATCGAGTTTAAAATAACCATTTAAATGTCTATTTTTTCTTATTCTTATTGTATTGTTATCAGAAAATGTGTATAGGTGGACGGAAAGAGTGTAACCTCATACTACCTCAGCCAATGGGGAAAGAGGAGGGCTGTAGCGGCCAGTGATAGGGATGAATAAAAGAAGGAGGTATTTTGGGTTAAAACTTTGGAGAGAACCAAGCTTTGATAGCTTCTCTCCCCGCTTATTGCAATAAATGAAATAAAAGGCCTTCACTGTGTCTTGGCTGGTTATTGGTCAGCGAGCTTGCCTCTGGTCACGAAGGAAAGTAGCCAGGAGCACATAACAGCCTTGGGGGCTCCTCCGGGATTTGCATCCGTTCCATCTTTGGCAGCCGGGAATATTCGAAAGGGGAGTGCGCACCTGGGTAAGTTTTTCCCAGCCCTAAAGTTCGGATTGCCCCTGCTCAAACAAGGAGGAATTGGAGATCCCGAGATGGAAAGCCAGGACCCAGTGAAAACCTAAGGGAAAGTCGGCCGACCTAAGGAAGGACTTCAACTCAGCCTGACAGGTAAGATACCAGAGGGGTATCTGTATATCAGAGAGGTGTTAATGGGCAATAAGAGTTTGAAGAGGAGGGACGCCTCCCCGGCCAGTGTACCGGCCAATAAGGAAAAAGAGGAAAGGTATTTACATTCTGGAATGAACCCCCTTAGAGAGATGGGAATCCCTTAGGGAGAATGTTGAAGTGTTTTAAGTCAATGCTTTAAACAAGGCATTTGAACAAAGGAAGGGATGATACATTACAGTATATATTTGGCCTAAGTACATGTTTGGCCAGCCAACAAATTAAATTGGGCTTCTCAGCTTAGCTTAGAGGGGTGGGGAATGGATAGGCAGTGGATAAGGTCCATCAGAAACGCTCCTTGCATTTCCCCACTGCCTGGAGAACAAGCTACAAGTGCCCTAAAAGAGTAAAAGTGGAGATTTAAAGATCTGGAAATGATGTTTAATGGTCTGTGTGTTTGGGGATTGTATTGACTCATTTCTAAAGACCTGGGGGAGGGGAGGGAGAGACCCTCTAACAGTAATATACAAAACAACAAGGTCTTATTCCAAAAGGAAAATTTGGGAGATGGAACTCATTGGCTTTGAAAAAGTTCCTTGAAAATAAGAATGATTGTTTTGCCTGGGATGAAGCATTTGGAATTTTTTGTGTCTGGTGTAAAAGCAAGAAAGGGTGAAGAAGGGTAGTTTCTTAGTAATTAGAAGGACAATGGAAGGTGTTAAAAGAATGGAAATAATCAGATGGAAGAGAGGGAAAGAGAGAGAGAGAAAGAAAGGAGCTGTGTGAAGTTTTATGCCTGGCCAGGATGAAAGGCGAGAACTCTGATCTGCTATTTTGTGTGAAAGAGTTAAGTAGAAAACTATGTATTTCGTGAGGTTCCTATAGTTTGGAAGGTAACAAGAGAGGAGAAAACCTCTATCCAAAGGGGGGGGGGAATTGTCCCCCCTAACAGCTTTTGAAATCAGGCAATCTAGGAAAGAATTGCCCAAACTAATAGAAGATCCTATTGAAGTAGGAAAATAGGTTAGAAATTTTTTTAGGACCAATGGAAAGCATGGGAAGGTATTAGGGTACAAATGCAGAAATTAGACAGATGGAAAACTAAAACAATAGAAGGTTTATTAGTGGTAAAAGAGGCTCAGAAAGTATATGCGAAGTGAGAAGAGGAGAGAGATAAACATAAGATAAGATAAAATTCATGGCTCAATTATTGCAAACAGGCCAGCAAAGAGGATGGGGAAATCAGTAAGGCAGGCTGGGGGTGAGGACAGCCAGTTGGCACCAGTCCTTAAATAAATAAATAAATAAATGTGCCTTTTGTAAGGAGGAAGGACACTGGGAAAATGAGTACGGTACCTTAAGAGGAAGGAGGGGGAAGAACTAGCACATTTGGTGAATTTTGAGGATTAGGGGTGTCAGGGGACAAATCTGTTTTCTGGTTCAGCTTTTTAGGAAACCCTGATAAACCTTAAAGGTTGGATCCCTGGAGGAGGAAAGGGTGTACTTGGTGGATTCTGGACCACCAGATTTACTTTTACCTCCAGGAATGCAAATTGGGAAAGGGAAGATTAAGGATCAGGGAATTGGGGACATGTAGTAGAAGCAACAATATTTAAATCTGCTATGGTCCAGACAGTAGTAAAAGGACCTGAACTTTGTATTGGTTAAATGGAGCTGTAATTTGGCCAGGAGGTACTTAATTGGTAAATTGGGGGTTGTTATTATGGGGAATGAAAGAGAAATAATTGTAAATATTATGACCTTCAGTGAGGAAGCTCAAGGAAAAGTGGACCCTCTTATATGGGCCCAAGAGGGCAATAGAAGAGGGGTACTCATGGATCCTTTAAAGGTGACTTTAAAGAACCCTGGTGAAGTAATTCACCAGATACAGTATAACATTACATTGGAAGGAAGAATGGGTTTAAAACCCATGGTGGAAGGGCTATTGAAGGGGGGTGAAATTTTTGAGCAATTCTTTTAAACATGTTTAGTTTGTTACTTTTTTAACCCAAGAATTTCTGCCTTGGAAAAGTAAAAGATGCAGAAAAAAAAAAGAAAAAGGGGGGGAGGCAGTTTCTGTCTGCATGTTTGTTTGTGTGTATGTGTGTGTTTGTTTTTTTTAAGAACAGAAATTGGGTAAAATTTCCTGACTGTAAGGATAATTAATCAGTGGGATAATTGTCTCCAGAAACTGTGGATGCTTAATTATTGGAGGTTTTTGGGAGGAGGTTAGAAATTGATAGGGTCTGAAATGGATAGAGTTTCCTGTTTCAGTAAGGGGTTGGACTAGAGGACCTCTAATGTCCCATCCAACTCTGATATTCTGTTTTTGTATGTGTGGCATGCTTCAGTGATTTTCCTTTGCATTTTAGTTTGGATTTATCCTTAATAATGCATTTGAGGGTATTCTTGTCAAAGGAACAATCTTATGATGTTTTATTTAACATCTGATAAATATGTGTCTTTGGGACTCCTTGCTACTGCAGAAAAGATGATTAATTGCTGCATACTGTGTATGTCCAATTTGTTTTCCTTTTCCTTGGAGCCAAGGAGGGGGAGGGAAATCTTTATAGAAAACCAATTTGGTTTCAGGGTTATAGCCACAGGCTGCAAGGCTGGATTTGAGTTCAAATCCTGTTTTAGCCATGAGGGTTGGCTGAGTGTTTTGGGGCTGGTTTATTTTTAGCCCTAGGAAGGAGGTATTGGCAAGCCACTTTTGTAAATGTTATGGCAATTTTCCTCCTGAAGGCTGTTTCAAGCAAAAGTTTTGTATAAATTTTTACTCTGTCTGGTTTGGTGAGAGGGGGAAGGGAGAGACAATCTTTTGTCTTCTTAGCTATCCTGGTTTCTTTGATGTGCTGCCACAAGAGTGATTTGAATGTTATTTGCCTGAGACAAAAGGCATTCCAGAAATGTTGGCCCAATGCTAATTGGTGAGCCTATGTGCTTTACCTTTTAAAATCCTGAATGTGTTATTTACAATAAGTTTATTGAGTTATATTTTTGTAACATGGTATCTAATCAGGGTGAAAGGGGGAGGAGAAAGAAAAATGTGACAATTTTTGATAGAGCTTCCATGGACAAGTGTAGTCTATCTGATACAGGACAAATGATTTTTTTTCTTTCTTTTCTTTCCTCCCCTTTTAAGATGTGGAAGCAAATACATTTTTATGTAGCTTCCCAATTTTGTAAGATCTTATTCTGGGAATTATAAAGAAATGGGAAAGCAACTTTTTGGCAGAAGAAAGGATTGAGGGTGTCTAGCAAATAAAGCCCAATTGGTATGAAAGGAGGTAAAATATCTAGAATATATTATAGTTGAAGGGGAAAGGAAAATAGATAGTAAAAGGATTGAGGATATAGTAGATTTATAATTACCAAACAACAAAAATGGTCTTAAGGGGTTTCTGTGGTTATCACAAGGTACTGCAAGAATGGTGATCCAAAAACTATATGAGGGGAAATATTGGGGAATTAAAGCATAGGTAGAAATGTATTTGAAATTCTATGCTACCCTTGGAATTTATGGGATAGCCCAAAGGGCTACAGAGGGATGTTTGATATGTAAAAGGGTTAATAAAGGGTTAAGGCTCCCAAAGGAGGGAGACAAATAGCTAAATGTAGAACAAGTACTGGGGTCTCTGTCTTCTCTTTGACAGGAAGGCTTGGTGGTGCAAACAACTCCTTTTGGAATTTCCAGTCCATAAGATCCAACTGGGGCAGTGGGTGCTGAATCGTAAATGGAAGGAGGAACTTCTACAACCAAAGAAAGGAAGTTCCTTATATGAAATCTGCTGTCCGGAGGGCTGAGAAGGGTTGGACTCACTACACATGAGCAAAGGTGGTGACTGGACCTGAAAGAGGGTGGACGGTTATTCCAGGACAAGGACTGAAAGCCACGTTTAAAAGGACTTGAATGTGTAGTGGACCAGAACCCCTACCTATTTTGAATATCTCTATTAGAATTTCAGGTGACCCCAGACGAAGAACAAAGATGTTGGTGGTGACTCATCAGAGAAGTAAAAGTTGTTTGTTACAAATAAAATGAATAATTAAGTCAGAAGTCATACCATTAGAAACTGAAAACGTAGAATTGTACATTGTAAGAATTAGGTGGTAAATGTATATCTTTTGTTATTGTCACTGTGATTGCTGTAGCTGTTATTGTTTTAATTGTGGATCAATTTGTGGGTGGAAAATACTGTGTAATAATCATGAAGGGTGGATTCTACTTCTAATATTACTGAAGACAACACACCAGAACAGCCTGGGAAATAAAGGTAAAAATTTGTTTGTGGGATTTAAAGGTAGCTGACAATCATGAAGCAGTGATGGACATTGCAAAAGGAATCAGGAATGTGGCCAAAGCTCCTGAACAAAAGTATGAAAATATGTGGGGTGATTGGAGTTGGTTAACAAATTGGCTTCCCAATTTTGAATGGTTAAAACAAATATTTATAGGACTAGTGTTTATAGTTGTGATAGGTATTATGTGTTGTGTCTGTCTCCAATGTTTACCCTGCTGTATTTCATTTTGCACCAAAACATTGGGGTCATAGCGAAAAACATCTCTGGAGAAGATGTACAGATTCAACTTATGTTATCTAATATAGCCAAAAATGAAGATTCATCAGAGTATACAGAAATACAGGGGGGATTGATAAATATACATCAATATGATAAATCTTCAGAGACAATGGAAGCTAATTGAATAAGAAAAATACAGATGGTGAGAGTCAGGAAGAGATTAAGGAAGTAAGATAAGGCAAAAATAGTTGGGTCTGAGAAAGGAAGAAGAGAAGCTATAAAAATATAAAGGAAATGGCTAGCCAGGAAGGTGGAGAATAAGGAAAATAAGCTGAATAAGATAAGAAGAGAGGCACATTGAATTGAAAAGCAGGAAAAGAACTTATTGTTTAAAATGAGAACATAAATATACTGAGTTTAAAATAACCATTTAAATGTCTATTTTTTCTTATTCTTATTGTATATGTGAATATGATTTAGTATGTTATCAGGAAATGTGTATAGGCAGACGGAAAGAGTGTAACCTCATACTACCTCAGCCAATGGGGAAAGAGGAGGGCTGTAGCGGCCGGTGATAGGGATGAATAAAAGAAGGAGATACTTTGGGTTAAAACTTTGGAGAGAACCAAGCTTTGATAGCTTCTCTCCCCGCTTATTGCAATAAACGAAACAAAAGGCCTTCACTGTGTCTTGGCTGGTTATTGGTCAGCGAGCTTGCCTCTGGTCACGAAGGAAAGTAGCCAGGAGCACATAACAACTATAACCTTGAACGGTCATTAAATGACCTGTTTAAGTGAAGGACTACCTTTAGCTCTACACTAGTCCAAAGATAGTTGCCTCCTACTCTAGCTGTTGCCAACTTGATCACCCTCCAGATGTACTAAGCCTCAAGTCCAAGAATTCTCTATGTACAGTAGCTGGCCATTGTTGAATTCTGGGAGTTGAAATCCATGTTTCTGGAAGAAGTCCAGGTTCAAGAAGGCAGCCTTACAGCTGTCTACAGCTGTTCAATGCATTGTATTCTAATGGCCGTTCCTCACAAATATTAACCAATTTCAAAGGGATACAATTCACCCATCGATTCCTCAGAAAAAAAGATCATAATCTGCTCTTCCATATGTGATGCAGTGAGGTAGTGCATAAGGGAAAGTTTTAGCGCAGTATTTCTCAATCTTGGCAATTTTAAGACATGTGGATTTAAGTCCCAGAATTCGCCAGCCAGAATTCTGGGAGTTAAAGTTCACAAAAAGTCTCCAAGATTAAGAAACACTGGCCTAGAGCAGGGGTCTTCAAACCTGGCAGCTTTAAGACTTGTGGACTTCAACTCCCTGGCTGGCTGGGAGTTGAAGTCCACAAGTCTTAAAGTTGCCAAGTTTGAAGACCCCTGGCCTAGAGAATCAACTCCATGCTGAAGTCACCTATCCCAAACCCCCAAGAAATAAGCAGATACTGAACAAGATCATAACTTACTTAGATAACCAAAATTGGCACCAGCTAGCTAAGAACTCTCTCTGCTTGCTAGATATGATGGTTTTAGCTCTAAAACAGAGAATGGCAAGTTTTCTGCAACTGGGGAGAGAGGTGTGTTTTTCAAAATAAATATTTTTACAGTAGCCAAGAGGAACAGAAGAGTAGCAGGGTGATAATAGAGAAACATCTTTCCAGGGAGCAAGTCCAGAATTTTCAACACCGTTTTCCCCAGTGGGAGGGCTTGCTTTTAAAAAAGAGAATTCATTTGTACATCAGGTTCTGAGTGCAGTAGGAAGCTTTTAAAATAAAATGAATTCAGAGATAGGCATGTAAAAAAAATGCCTGCATTTTAAGTACCTGGCAGCCGATGAAGATAAGATAAAATAAGCTCCGCTAATTTTAATTTCTTTTAAAGGCTATCCATTTGCAAATGCAAAAGACCAGCCAAGATATTCTCTCCCAACCTCCCTTTCCTCTCCCTTATTCCATCACAAGCACATGTTAAGTGACCACACAATATTCATTATGCTTAATTGTTTTTTCTTTGGTTATGGACGGGGTTTTAAAACCTGAGCCAAGCCAAGTATTTCTATACTGCCAAACCAATAGCAATAGCAACTAGATCTATATATATATACTGCTTCATAGTGCTTTACAGCCCTCTCTAAGCGGTTTACAGAGTCGGCATATTGCCCCCCAACAATCTGGGTCCTCATTTTACCGACCTCAGAAGGATGGAAGACTGAGTCAACAGGATCAAACTCCAGGCTGTGGGCAGAGTTAGCCTACAATACTGCATTCTAATTACTGCGCCACTAACTGCTCATCAGATGGTCACAAAAGGTGATCACATGACCCTAGAACACTGCAACCATCATAAATACATGCCAGGGGCCAAGTGTCTGAATTTTGATCATGTGACCATGGGTATGCTGCAATGGCCATAAGTGTGAAAAATGGTCATAAGTCACTTTTTTCCAGTGCTGTTGTAAGTTGGAATGGTCTCTAAGTGGTTTACCGAGTCAACATATTGTCCCCCAGCAATCTGGGTCCTCATTTTATCAACTTCGGAAGGATGGAAAGCTGACCCAAAGGCTTGAAGTGGTCAGGATTGAACTCCTGGCAGTAGGCAGTGAGTTAGTCTGCAATACTGCTTTCCAACCAGCCACCACAACCACCAATCTCATCCTCCCTGTTCAGGTTTGTTCAATTTAATCTTCAATGCAGTATTTCTCAACTTTGGCATCTTGGAAGACATGTGGATTTCAATTTCCAGAATTCCCCAGCTACCAGTAGCATGATGGCTGTGGAATCCTGGGAGTTTAAATGTGCGTGTCTTCAAGTTAATGAATGGAACTGCAGCTAGTTTGCGAACTCATAATAACCATCCTTGGATGGGAAGGAAGGCTACCCTGTTGCTCATTGTTAGGAAGGTAGTGCATATTCCTTCAATTGGCTGCACCCTGTTAAGCACTTACTGATACCATCCATAGTGCTAAACTGATCACTTCCAAGTTCCAAACTGTTTCTCCTTGAGCTGTGACTTGATAGGAGGATAACTGAGGCAAAATTTACTTCTTATCTGCCAACCTTGGTGGCAAATGGTGGCCTGGCACATGGAAACATTCAGATGAGGTCACCAGGTACAACCTTTCCTTCCAAAGACAGCATAAGTGTTTATTCATCATTCTTACCCGAATCGCTATCCCATATCCCATATCCATATCTCAAATTTCTATAAAGAGACAATAGGCTTGCAAACAATACTGTTTATATTTATACTCCTTTGATTCTTCTTAGCTGCTTCCCAATTCCAAATGTTTATTTTGGAAGGAAGAGAACTCAGACAAAGTCAAGGCAGGAAACCAGACTAGCCCCTTACAGAGCAAATAGAGCCAGGGAGGAGGTCTTGAAAATGCTTTGGGATTCAACAGGAATTGGAGACAAGGATGCAATGGGAGAGAGTCATAATAAAGGGTGGGGGAATAGGGAGAGGAAAAAAAGAAAGTCAACCTAAACAACCCAGTAAACAACCCAAACTTGTGTCTGGAATGACAGTGGGAAGGTGTCCAAAGTTGACAGAGTTGACAATAACTATTCTTACTAGACAATTGAATCTTGGCTGAAGAAGCAATTAAGGGGTGGCTATTCTTGGATCAGAAGAAGATACTCACAAGCTTTGGAGCAAATCAGGGTTTTCAATCATGACTTAAGCTTGTTTAATATCCCAGCTTCATCTTTTCAGGTTGGATGGAATGAGAAATGGGAATTCCACAGAAGTTGCCTGATATAGCTTAGAGCTAAGGTAGATGAGTGGTGTCAAGTAAAATATTTATTTGTATATGGATGGAATGAGAAATGGGAATTCCACAGAAGTTGCCTGATATAGCTTACAGCTAAGGGAGATGAGTGGTGTCAAGTAAAATATTTATTTGGATATGCCACTTGGCCTACACTGGAGTCCTAGCTGTATGGAACACACACATGCTTGTGTTCCATCTCATTCTGCTGGATGGGTAAGTGTCATGGCTCAGCTGCTGAAAGGGATCAAAATCCGTGACAGCAAAATCAAACTCCTATCCCTTGTGAACGCTATGCATCCCATTTGTCCAGTATAGGTGCAAATACATGAATAGGACTTTGCATCTGTGGGGTCCTTGTGCTTTCTGAGGTTTGTGGTTTTCTTGCAGATGTTTCATTACTGAACTAGGTAATATCATCAGTGTATAATTATTCAATGGTAATGAATTATCTACAAGAAAACAACCAAGCTGAGTTACATGCTGGGATCTAATATTTTCCTCCTTAAAATGAAAACCTAGCAAAGAGTGCTACTGTGAACAATCCACATTGCAAGCAACAGGTCTGAGCTACAAATATTGCAATCTATTCCTAACCATAATGATGCCATCAGGATGAAAGTAAGTTGTGATATCACATGCTCCGGCAGGCATCCACAGGGGGATCAAAAAAACCCAAGATGCCAGATGTGGCACATATGTGAAAAGAGACAGGCCTTGCATCACAACACCACATTCATCATTTGCCTTTTTTTTAACCCTTCCCCTTCAGATGTTACTCAGTGGCATTTAACCCAGAGCAGTTCTATCTGGCCAAGTCTTTGCATAATTTTTACGACCTAACTGAAGTCCATGTGCTAGTACAGGGGTCTTCAAACTTGGCCCTTTTATGTATAAGCTGATGCACAACCTTCATAAGCCTATTAGCTAAAATTTTTGCAAAAATCTTATAATCTACATTTAAAAGAGATATAGGTCTATAATTCCTTGGTAAAGTAAGATCTTGATCCTCTTTTGGAATCAAGGATATAAAAGCACTGCGCCATGATGGAGGGATCTCTGCACCCTGCAATATATTATTAAAAAGCTCAACTAAAGGTTGAGTCACCTCTTCAACTAAAGTTTTATAATAAATAGATGTCAAGCCATCCGTACCTGGCGCTTTACCTAATTTTAATTGCTTAATAACGTCACAATCTCCTCATTGGTAATTGGACCATTAATTTCTTGCTTCTGATCTTCTGTCAATTTAGGAAAGTTAGCCTCACTTAAATATTTATTTATGTCTCCACTTGTGACTTCCCAGCAGGAATCAGACCTAGCCCTCCAGATTGCTGTTCCACCTCTTTGCCACCCAAAGATTTCTGAATCATAGGTAAAGATGAGCCTGCTCCCAGGACCGTATTATAAAACTCCTTAGCTTTGGCAACCATGTTAAGCCTATAACGCATCCCCGCATGGCTCAAAACAATACCCATAGGAATCTCCCATCTGAATGACATCGATCTTGCTTTGAGTTCATTAGCTAAAAAAGCAAAGTCTTTCCTGTTTCTTAAAATTTTGGATGGAATTTCTTTTAAAATAATGACATCTTGGGCGGCAATCTGAAATCTCTTATTGTAATAAGCTTGTAAGATTTCATTACGCAGAGACCTCTTAGAAAAATAAATCACCACATCTCTTGGCAAATTCTTTTGTTTCGCAATCCAAGAATTGACTCTGTAGACTTTTTCCACTTCTCTGCATAATTCGTCTTTATCCATATTCAAAACAAGAGCTAGATCATTAAGCACCATCTGTGTCAGGTCTTGATTCAAATCTTCTTTCAAGCCCCTGATTCTCAAGGCATACTCCATTTCCCTGTACTGGGACATGAGAATATCCTCTTGTGAAGTTTCCACCTTTCTTTCCATATCCTGAAATTTATCTTCAATAAAATCAACTTTATCAGCGACCTCCTCCACTCTGGAATCCAATTTCACGACCACTGAAGCCAGGCCTGACAAAGCTGTTACTATGTCTTGTCTCAAAATGGTGTTATTATCTTCTAACAGCTGCTTCATCTCCTCTTTACTTTCAGTTTTATTCTGCTTAAGGAGGTCTCTCATCTCCTCCTTAGTTTCAGATTTAATCTGTTTAATCTGTTTAAGAAGGTCTTTCATTTCCTCTCTGCTTTCAGATTTACTCTGTTCAAGAAGTTGCTTCATTTCATCTCTAATTTGGGATACAGCATTTCCCATTATATCTTTAATCTCTTGTGCAGATGAACCTGGCAAAGGAGGAGAGGGTGGAAGCAATACTGATGGTGTAGGTTTAAGTTATTGTTGTACAGTTAAAGTTGTAGGAGAGGAAACCACCTTAGAAAGTATAGAGGCCGGTTGCCTCTTTGAAGCCATTTTTCAAAGTGTTCTTCTCTCTCTCTTTCCTCTTAAAAGGAAAGAGGAGACAAAAAAAAAGGAAAAAAAAATACTAAAATTCTTAAAGTTTAAAAAAAGCCAAGAAAAGTATCCAAAACACAATCAAAAGATAAAGGAGAAAATTAGAAGCAGTAAATATATTCATTTAAGTCCATATTGTCTTTCCAGGGAAAAGAAAAAAAAAATAAAGAACAAAAGAACAAAGAACAAAGTACTTTCAAAACGCCATCTTACTTTCACTTTCCGTACCAGCAAAAAAGAAACAAAAGAATCAGAGTCAACTAAAAAGAAAAATTTAAAATAAAATACTAAACTAAAAAAAAATCCTTTAAACTGCTCTGTCCGCTTTAAAAATTACTCACCGGAACACTTTAAGCGCGGAGCTGGTAGCGGCGTTTCCTTTTGTCTCCGAAGAGGCAAAAACAGCTGGGAGGCGGAGAAAGCAGGAACTCCGAGGGAACGCTCTTTCTGTCCCCTCAAAAGAAAAATCCAGAGGGGGCTAAGAGGTTCTACCTCTATTCTTGCAATCTCTGCCCCTTCCCTTCGCCCGGGAAGGGGATTTCCGAGCCGCGGGCCAGCTGATTTTCGCTGCACACCGCGGATCTAACGCCGTCCCAGGAGGACGGCTACAAGGTAGCCGCCATCAACGTCGCTCCCCGGCGGAAGCTCCATACCGTCATTTTAAAATGCCATTAGGATCAATCGGGTTTTATAATTGGCAGGTACATGAAAAATAATGCTAGACAAATTATTAACATATTAGAATATTTAGATAAGAACAACCAAGTCCCTGCAGGGCTGATATTTTTAGATGCTGAAAAAGCTTTTGATCAATTGAATTGGCATTTTATGTTAAGAGCAATTGAGGAGATGAATTTTGGAGGGAAAATATTACAAGCTTTTACTGCTATATATCAAAAGCAAACGGCACAACTTATTGTTAATGGGGGTTTGTCAGAGGTTTTTACAATAGAAAAAGGTACTAGACAGGGATGTCCTCTGTCACCTTTGCTGTTTGTTTTAACATTGGAAATTTTGTTGATTAAAATCCGAGAATCGCAGGTAATAAGAGGAATAGAAGTTAATAAAAAAGAGTACAAGTTAAGAGCTTTTGCAGATGACTTGGTGGTTACTTTATCTCAACCTACCTATTCTGTAGTTAACTTATTACAGCTGATTCGTCAATATGGACTTGTTTCGGGCTTTAAAATTAATAATAATAAGACTAAAATATTAGCTAAAAATATGACTATTCAGGACAAACAGATTTTGACTGAGTTGACTGGTTTTGAAATTGTTGATAAGACAAAATATTTGGGGGTCACCTTATCTGTTTCTAATGCAAAATTGTTTAAGAATAATTATGAAAGGCTGTGGGCCAGTATACGGAAGGACTTGAGGAATTGGGAGAAGTTATAGTTATCTCTCATGGGACGAATTGCAGTGATTAAAATGAATGTCCTGCCCAAATTTCTCTTTTTGTTTCAAATGTTACCTATTTTAAAGAACGAGGTTAATTTGAATGAATGGCAGAAAGTATTAACAAATTTATTTGGGCAGGGAAAAAACCAAGGGTAAAGTTTAAAATTATGCAGGACTTCCGTGAGAGAGGTGGACTCAAGGTACCGAATTTGAAATTATATTATGATGCAGTGGTTTTTACGTTAATTAGTGATTGGGTAAACTTAACAAATTCAGAGATACTCCATCTGGAGGGATGGGATTTATTCTTTGGTTGGCATGCCTATTTAATATTTAATAAAAAAGTGGATCGGGCTTTTAAATCTCATATTTTAAGGATTTCTCTACTTAGAGTCTGGAGGAAATATTATAAAAGTGATTTTAAAATACCATTATGGGCCATACCTTGGCATGCGATAGAGGGGATAAAGAGAGGTGTTAAAATGGATACGGTGTCTTATACACAATTACTTAGATGGGATGGTCTAAATTGGCAGTTAAAATCTTTGGAAGATTTGTTACATGAAAATATTACCTATTCTTGGTTTCAATATAGACAACTATTAGATAGATGGAAGATGGATCGTAATTTAGGTCTGCTTAGAGAAGATCAAAATCTTTTCAAGCAAGTAAAGGATCAAAGACAAACTCATATTAAAAGAATTTATGGGGTGCTAGTGGAACTGGATTCAGAATCAGAATTAATTAAAGATTGTATGATCAAATGGGCGCAGAATTTTGGTGAACCAGTTCTACTGGATACCTGGGAAACTATCTGGGTGAGAAATGTTAAGTTTACACAAGCCCAGAATTTAAGGGAGAATTTTTATAAAATGTTTTATAGATGGCACCTTGATCCACAAAAGATGTCTCTCATGTATCCTGACTTACAGCCTAAATGTTGGAGATGTGGCTGTTTGGATGCCACTTATTATCATATTTGGTGGTCGTGTAAAAATATAAAAGCTTTTTGGATTAAGATATGGCGGAACATTCAGAGAATTTTTAGAAAGAGGGTAAAATTTACTCCACAATTGTTTTTGCTTGGTATTGTTACTGATTGTGATGCTAAGGAGGTTATATTGATGTTGAATTTGATTACAGCCGCAAGGCTGCTAGTAGGTCAATATTGGAAGAAGGAATCTTTGCCTACTTTGCAAGAGTGGTTTTTTAAAGTATCTTATTTGGCGGAAATGGCAAAGATTTCGGCTTTCTTAAAAGAGCAAACGCAAGAGAATTTTTTTGCTGTATGGGAAAAATGGATAAATTTTATACAATTTAAATTGGATATGAAAAAATACCATTTAGCTTTTTTATAACTTGTATAAAAACTCTACTTTTTTTTCTTTTCTTTGTTTTTTTTTAAATATTTTTTTCTTTTTAAGGTTTATAATTCTTTATTCATATATATTTTGTTCTTAATTATCTTATAATTTTGTTAACTTCTTTTAATTAAGCCTATATTCTGCTCTGGGAAGCTCGGGGGGGGAGGGAGGGGTGATTTGGGAGGGGTTGGGGGAGGGTTGTATTGTTTTGTTGTTTTTTTCTTTTTTTGTCTTATTGTAGTTGTCATTGTTTTTTTTCTGTCTTTGTAAAAGTTTTTAAAAAATTTTCAATAAAAAAAAACTTGGCCCTTTTATGACTTGTGGACTTCAACTCCCAGAATTCCTCACCCAGGCATGCTGGCTGAGGAATTCTGGGAGTTGAAGTCCACAAATCATAAAAGGGCCAAATTTGAAGACCCCTGTGCTAGTGGAACATGCACCATCCTTACTGCCATTACATCCCCTTCTCTAGTGCCCAACTGTTTCTTCCCAAATTCTGACCAATCCAGTGTAGATCATGTGTTAATGTTGCTAGGAGATATTGTGCTACTAGACTTTTATCAGGGATGAAAGGGGCATTGTCTTACCTGAATGCCTTTTCTCAGCATGATGATGGAGAATCCATGAATGGGTTTAGACTGTCTTCCTGCCCAATTAGACTAAGTCTGACAAAGTAGCCACGCCTTCTGCTGGGTCCTGTGTTCCCAGACACGATGAAGGCGAAGCTATTGATGATAGTCCGATGTGTTGGCTTCCCTACCCCTAACACAGGCCCTGGTGGACCTAAAGGGGTGGGTGTGGATTCTCCATCATCATGCTGAGAAAAGGCGTTCAGGTAAGACAATGCCCCTTCTCCAGCATGAGGATGGAGAATCCACGAATGGGACATACCAAAGCTACCCTGTCCCTATGGAAGGGAATTGGTCTGGGCCTGTGTCCCACTTGAGGTACCACCTGCTGGAGCACTCTCTGGCTGAATGAAGCTTCCGCAGAGGCAAATCTGTCCAGCTTGTAATGTCTCACAAATGGGGAAGGTGAGGCCCAGGTTGCCGCCCTACAAATATCCCCAATGGATGCCTGTGACGCCCACGCTGCTGATGTTGCAGCATTGCGGGTGGAGTGAGCGGTGATGTGGCTTGGAACTGATAGGGAATGCGACTGGTATGCTCTGGCAATGCATGCTTTGATCCACCTGCCTATCATTGAAGATGAGACCTTGTGTCCCATGGAAGAAGGTTGAAAGAAAATAAAGAGCGCTTCCGACTTGCGAAAGGCTGAAGTCCGCTTGAGGTAATAGTGCAACACCCTTCACATGTCGAAGGTGTGCCATTGGCGCTCCAACACGTGTGATGGGCAAGGACAAAAATTTGGGAGAATCACCTCTTGTGATCTGTGGAACAGAGAATTTACCTTCGGTATGAAGAAGGGATCCAGTCAGAGGACCGCCCTGTCATTGTGAAAAACGCATAAGTCCTCTCTGACAGAAAGAGCGGCTAGTTCCGAAACACGTCTGTCCGACATGATGGCTATGAGGAATGTTATATTCATGGTTAAGAACCGTAGTGAAGATGTCTTGATGGGTTCAAATGGTGGTGAGGTTAGGGCTTGCAAGACCTGTGGGAGTTCCCAAGAGGGATAACAATGAACCACGGGTGGCCTGGTGTTATTTGCGCCCTTGATAAAAGACTGCAGCATAGGGTGCTGAGCCAATGGCGTTGAATTGTCACATGTAAGAACTGTGGATAAAGCCGCCACCTGCCTGCAGATGGTATTGGGTGCCAAGCTTTTATTGAGTCTCTCCAGTAAATACTGAAGGATTTTTGGGATGGTGATGGTCGATAGGTCGAGGTGGTTCCTTGTGCACCAGTGACAAAAGTTCTTCCACGAGGAGTCGTAGATCCTGTTGGTTGAGGGACATCTTGCAGCCTGAATCATGTAGATAATGCCCGCCAGGAAGAACTCTCATGTCAGGAGCCACCATTCAAGTGCCAGGCGGCTAATTGGAGCCATTGAGGGTCTGGGTGCTGAAGGGCTCCCTGGCTGAATGTCACACGATCTGGAGGAATTCTCCACTGCAGAGAGATGGAAAGGCTCACGAGGTCGGCAAACCATGGTCGTCTCGGGCAGTGTGGAGCAACTAATATCACCTGTTCCTGTAGTGTCTTCTGGATAATGGCCTGGAGCAAAAGGAGAGGGGGAAAGGCATAGAGCAGGCCCTCGGGCCATGGACTGCGGAGGGCATCCGCCTGTTCTGCCCCTGGAGATGAGAACCGGGAGAAAAACCTTGGGAGCTGGGCATTCGACGGGGAGGTGGTCCAGCAACGGGAGTCCGAACCTCTCCGAGATTTCCCTAAATAGATTGGGATGCAGGCGCCATTCTGAGTGGTCCATCGTCGACTTGCTCAAGGAATCCACTTGCTGATTTGCCTCTCCTGAGATGTGCTCTGTTTTGAGGGAGGAGAGGTTGGTTTCTGCCCAATAGCTCAGCAGCTGGGCCTCGGTCATGAGGGACCTGGACCGAGTACCCCCCTGCCAGTTCACATGGGCTTTCGCTGCCACATTGTCTGTGAACACCAGGACATGTTGTCCCGTTGCCCTGTCACTGAAATGACATAGTGCCAGATGTATGGCCCTGAGCTCTAGCCAGTTTATGTTGTGTTTGAAGTCCAATTGTGACCATCCGCCCCAAGCTAACTGTGACTGTAGGTGTGCCCCCCAGCCAAATAGACTGGCATCTGTCATTAGGGTAAGTCTGGCTGGTTCCTTGAATAGGGATCCTTTGGCTACTGCTGGGGAGGTCCACCACTGAAGAGATTCTAGAGTTTGAGCGAGAACAATTATTCTCTTGTTGGAGGAGCTGGTGCCCTGTCTCTGAAATGGGAGTGAGAACCATTGAAGGGTTCTGGAGTGTAGTCTGGCCCATGGCACTATCCCCATACAGGAAACCATCTTTCCTAACAGTTGGGAGAGTGTGGCCAGGGTGACCACCCGCTCCTTCCGTACCTGCCTGACCAGGGCCCGGATACTGTCCTAATGTTCCGGTGACAGATAGACCATGCAAATTCGTGTCTATGATCGCGCCCAGGTGAAGGAGGCGGGTTGAAGGTTCTGTCTGGCTCTTTTGGAAATTCACCGAGAACCTGTGGTCTTGGAGGGTCCTGATGGACAAGGCGAGATCTGACCGAGCCCTCTGCAAGGAAGTGGACTGGATGAGGATGTCGTCCAGGTAACATTGGAGCTGTACTGGGACCAGTCTTAGGTGAGCGGCCAGGGCTGCCAAGATCTTGGTAAATACTCTTGGAGCGGACGAGAGGCCGAATGGTAGAGCCTTGTACTGGTAATGATTCGCATAACAAAACCTAAGGAACCTACGGTGGTCGGGGAGGATGGGGATGTGAAGGTACACTTCTGTGAGGTCGACAGACATTAGAAGATCGCACCGTCTGATGCTGGCCAGAATGGACTGAAGTGTCTGCATCTTGAACCTTTTGTAGACAAGAGAGTTTAATCCCTTCAGGTCTAGTATTGCTCTCCATCCCCCCGAGGCCTATGGCACAATGAATAGGATGGAATAGAATCCCCTTCCCAGTTGGCCAGCCGGCACTGGCTCTATGGCTCTGATTTCCACAAGGTGATGAATGGCTTCGCTATATGAGTCGTATCTTGCCCGGGTTGCTGGGAGCTGGGCAAGAAATGAATCATTCTGGGGGATGGGATGCAAACTCGAGGGGAAGGCCGTACTTGATTGTGTTGAGCACCCAGGTGTCTGTGGTGGTGGCCTCCCATTCGTGAATGAAGGTGAGTTTGCCGCCTATGGGGAGGGCCATCCTGGAGTCACTTGTTTCTTCTGAAGGGGCGGCCTCCAAAGGGCCACTTGGCCTGGAATTGTCATGGCCTTGGAGTGGGGCGTTCCGATTGGCGGTCAGGTCTGGAGTGGAAAGGGCGAGGAGGCGGAGCCCACTCAGATCCTGATCAAAACGGTGGCCTATGTGAGTACGGGTTGGACCGTCTGTCTGCCCTTCTGTTAAGGTGGGCCAGTACCTTGTGCTTGTCCCTGTTTTCCACCAGGTAAGGGTTGAGCGCCTCTCCAAATAGTTGCCCGCCTCGATAGGGGGTGGTAGCCAGGTGCCACTTTGATTTTAAGTCCGCTCCCCATTGCTTGAGCCATAAGAGTCTGCGGGCTGTGACATTAGAGGCTATGGCTCAGGATGAAAATTTGGGGGCGTGTAGAGATGTGTCCGTCATGTATTCAGATGTGGCCACTAACTTACCCAGATTCTGATGAGCACGAACCTGGTCCGGGTGGATCATGGCTGGGAGCTCTCGGAGCCATATAATGGAAGTCCTGACAAAGAAGGAGGTGGAAGTGAATGCCTTCATCGACCATGCCAAGGCTTGGTGAGACCTGCGTAAGGAAAACTCGATTTTCTGTCCTCTGCTTTTAAGGCCTCAGCCATGTCTCCTGACACCATGGAAGAAGAAAAAATTAGTGTTAGTGAATCATCAATGGTCAGAACTTCCAAGAATCTGACAAGGCCAGAGCGACGAACAACTTTTTGTCCGTTCCCCCCCCCCCCCAGTGATGGGAGTGTTTGCCCAGGGAAAGGCATCTTCGTTCAACCAGGGGCCTAGGTCAGAATACCATTCAGGGAAAAAGGGGGACAAGGGATATGCCTTTCCATAATCATGGGCTTGGAGAAGAGGGGCTTTGAGTCCTGGCTGGTGGAGGGAACCGGTTGGGATTCTTGATCAGGGGAAATGTTGGCCGATGTAGTTGCCTTCAGTAGGAGTGACTTAAACAGGCCCGGGTCAAATAGGCCAATGAAGGGAAAGGGGTCCGGAGCAGACTCCTCATCCTCATCCATTGACCCGTATTCTTCTGGGCTTGAGTCTCTGTCCTGAGATGAATGATCAGATTAAAGATACCCCGGGTTTTCTGCCTGGTAGTGCTGAGGAGTCATGGGAGTCACAAATTCTGACCTAGGCCCCTGGTTGAAAGAAGATGCCTTTCTCTGGGCAAACACTTGAGCCAGTAACACCTGCAACTGCTCTGGCCGCATCCCTTGAGGCTCAGCAGGGTGGAGGCCAGCCGCTCTGGGTGTGAATGTGGCCTCTGGTGCCAATTGGGACCTGGGTGAATGAGCCATCCATTGGGGGCTTGTTCCCTGATTGAGAGGTGGGCCTTCTCCCTGTCTGGCCTCTCCAACTGGGGACCAAGCTCGTTGAGCTAGGGAGCTGGATGGGGCCAGCTGCAGGTTAAATAGTGAACCATCATGTGGGATCTGGGGAGTCTGGACCGTCTCACTGGTATTTAGTTGCTGAGCCTTGGAGAATTGCTTCTCCAAGGTTAGGTGCCTCCTGTTGGCCTCCTTCTCTGCTGCCTTGGAGGGCTTCTTGCCAGGAACAGCCTTGGCCTTGGCCTTAAGCTTTCTTGCAGCCTTCAACTTGGAGGACTTGGGATTCCCTGGCATGGGAGTGCCAGGTGCACCCTGCGTATTCTGAGGTACCGCATTGTCTACCATCACCACTGAGATATGGGAGCAGAGCGCTGGGTGTGATTGTGATCCCAGATACTGGCAGAGCCAGTAATTGCTCTAGACTTTGGTGGACGCTGGACCGGTAGGCCTCTCTCACACCAAAATGCTCCTGATAGCTTTTTATCTATGCCTGAGAGCGCACTGATAGCGCAGTGGTCAGGCAGATGAGGCAGCCAAAACCACAATTTGGCGAGCGCCTGCACACATGTCCCTTGTTAGTGGCAGCGTATACCCTGGTGATAAATACCTGCCCTCGATGTTGTGAGGATTAGTTGTGGCAATTTAATAATACTGATTTAAATTAATTTGATAATAATTTAGTAATTTAGAAATATTGATTTAATTAATATTATTTTTTCTTAAAATTAATTTAACCATCAACTTGATTAATAATTAATAGTAACTAATTAAATTGATTAATAATATTTACTAATTATTAATGTCAATTAATAATACTGGCCTGGCTAGCTGGAGATCAGGCCGCCTGGGGCAGATCATTTGCTCTGGACCAAGGCTGGTGTCTCTGCTGCTGCTTCCTGCCGATCAGCTGGCGGCCATGGATGCACCAAGGAGTTCTTAAATGCCGAGGCTCAGCTGTCGAGCCTCCTCTGGCCTGAATACTACAGTTCCTGCTGATTGTGCCGATCAGCTGGTCTCCACCTGAAGTGGCAAGTTTAAAACTGCATGGTTGCGCCGGCCGCGTGGCCAAAATGGCGGCCGCGCACCAAAAACGGAGCACAAAGGGTCCTTGGGTCCCAGGCCCCTGGCAAGCCTCCTCTGACCCAGATGTATTGCCCCTGCCCCTCCTGGTCCCCTGCAGGCACTAAGAGGGAACAAACCATGCAGTTCAAAGGGATGGTGACCGTGATCGGCATGCCAAACGGGATTGTAGCTGCAACTTGATGCCGGTGCTCAGCCAGTCAATTCTGAGCTGTCTGGCCCTCAGCTGGCTTGATGAGGGCCTTCGTTCCCTGCAGGGAACACTGGGCCCAGAGCCGTAATTTTTATGAAATTTAAATTAAATTAAGTAAACTATAGTTTTGATTAATTTTAGTCCTGATCCAGTTGTGATAGGAGACCCTGGGCTTTGGGGCAGCGCTGATCTCAGTGCTGGGATTAAGGAAGAGAATCCATGAAGGGGAAAAAAGGAAAGTTACAACCTGTCCAGAAGTCTGATAAGGGAACCAACCACAATCGTGTCCTGCTGGGCTGAAGACTAAGTCATGTCTGGGAGCACAGGACCCAGCAGGAGGCATGGCTACTTTGTCAGACTTAGTCTAATTGGGCAGGAAGACAATCTAAACCCATTCGTGGATTCTCCATCCTCATGCTGGAGAATATTTTGACACTTAGGGACTTGTCAGTTCCTGTTTCTGGGCACCCGTCTTATGGATGTGGGGAACAGGAACACCCTCCAATGGGTCTAGGGCAGGGGTAGGCAACCTTGGCTCTTTTATGATTCAGGAATTCTGGGAGTTAAAGTCATAAAAGAGCCAAGGTTGCCTACCCCTGGTCTAGGGCAACTGGGCATAGCCAACTTGGCGCAATCAACTCACCACACAGTCAACTTGCCTTGGCCAACTCACTGTGGGACAACTCACTGCAGGACAAGAGTTAGACCAGGGGTCTTCAAACTTGGCAACTTTAAGACTTGTGGACTTCAACTCCCAGAATTCTTCAGCCAACTGGCTGAGGAATTCTGGGAGTTGAAGTCCACAAGTCTTAAAGTTGCCAAGTTTGAAGACCCCCGAGTTAAACTAATATCAAAGAAATGGTAGAATAGAATCATTTTAAAAAGGATGCAAAAGGAGGGACACAATGAAATGTAAATGACAAAAATTAAAATATTTTTAAAATTATTTTAAATACTTAAATCGTTGAATTGTCGCACAGCAAGTTGTCTTACAGAGGGTCAGCCGTGCCGAGTTGGCCATGGCAAGTTGGCTATGGCAAGTTGGCTGCACCAAGTTGTCCCATTCCGCCCTCCAACATATAGCTGCCATGGAAACCTAAAGCTTTTATTTAATGATGTAAAATGCCCAAAGTCAGTGTGTGTGAGCTGGATGGCCATGCAAAATAAATAAATATCAACTTATAGCAGTCGAGAACTTTAAGATGTATGAACTTCAGTTCCTATAACTCTTCAGCCAGCAAAATGCTGGCTGGGCAATTCTGGGAGTTGAAGTCCACACATCTTAGAGCTGTCAAGGTTGAGAAACATTGATAACTGTAAGATGTGAGTAGGATCACAAAGTCTTCAACAAATCTTAACATTAATGGGGCGGAACGATTCAGAGATCAAATACTCTCTGCGTTAGGCTCAGAATTTTTGAGATCTCTAAATGAACTGAAGATCTGGCTGATGTCTTCTCTTTGTTTTCTGCCTGTAATTCTTTAGTAACAGTGAATCTCAGATTTATCACATGCTAGCTTATGAAGGCACACACACACGCACACACACACACACACACACATACACACTCCCGGGCCTGCTGAACCACATGTGGCAACACTTCAAGCTGTTCTCCAGAGCGACCCCCTCCTCCAAGCATCTGGACTATATCCAAGATGAATTGTAATGAATGTAATAGAGAAGTGACTGGAAAACTCTTTGTCTGTTTACTTTCTCCCCTATATGCCATGGCACCAGTCCAAGAATTCTGTCTCTTGGCTCTAGCAAGCTCGTCTTTCACCACATCCTTTCACCTGCATTTTGCAGCCTGCATCTCCATAGCCAAAATAAGAGAGTTTGAAGTTCTTCTCGTGATTGCAAGAGGAAATTAACTGCCACTGATATCTGGATCCAACATTCTCATATGAGAATGTGTGGTGAGAATTGGATAAGGGTTTTTCTTTCTTTCAACTCTCAAAATCACATCTTCTGAGGAAGTCTTCATGAGGAAATTCCATGGAAGCAAAACTGGGCACCCTCTATTGTCATTCCTGTATTGTGTTTCAATTGCAAGGGGTAAGGAATGATATTAAGGGGGACTCTTCGGTCTCCCTTGCCCAAATAATGTGGCCAACTTTTGAAGTTACTGAATGGGAGAATATGGTTTCTTAGCTGCTACACCTCAGCCAGAAAACTACCTTGGATCAGTTCTGGGACAAAGTCATCTGAAGCAAATGTTACTCCCAGCTCAAGTCATGCTGTGAAGCCAAATATTCACGGCAGCCAGCTTCGTGGTGCCGAGAAGGCTGGCTTAAACAGAGACCAGGAGCCACTGCAAAAGCCTTTGTGTCTCCTTCTTTACTAGCTAAAATGAGGTGATAGCAATATCCTTTCAAAAATAAGTGTTTCAAGAAGCCCCATCCATCAATGCTGGACTGGAGACAGATTGAATAAGAGTATGCAGAAGGAAATCAGAAATCAGAAGGAAACTAATCAAGGAGAGAAGCAACCTAGAATTAAGGAGAAACTTCCTGACAGTGAGAACAATTAATCAGTGGAACAGCTTGCCTCCAGAAGCAGTAAATGCTCCAACACTGGAAGTTTTTAAGAAGAGACTGGACAGCCATTTGTCCGAAATGGTGTAGGGTTTCCTGCCCAAGCAGGGGGTTGGACTAGATGACCTCCAAGGTCCCTTCCAACTTTACTACTACTACTATTATTATTATTATTATTACAATGGTGATTGTGGAAACTCACTGTATACACACTATCTTTCATTTTTGCTCCTGATCCAATAGTAATGGCATCTCGAACCAAAGGGTATAATACACTTGAACGTCCTCAGCAGAACAGTCAAAAGGGCGCATGTAAGCAAGTTTCAGAGCTCTGCAGAAAGTAACAGCTAATCAGTCTCGACAGTTCCAATGACAAGGTGATCCTTCAGCTCCTAAATGAACCAGTTTGGAGCAAGAAGTAAGATGGGAAGAATCACAAGAAGTGGTTTTGTGCCACTTCAAGCCATGTCCACAGAGGAGTGAATCCCTAAAGTCTTAACCAGAGGAGGCAAAGGTAAGCGTTGTCTTACCTTTCTCAGCATGATGATGTAGAATCCATCAGTGGGTAATTTCAGCCTTCCTGCTCAGTTGAGACTAAGTCAGAATCTTTAGCCACGCCTCCTTCTGGGCCACACCCTCCCAGTTTTTGACAAGGCAAAGCAAATATGACAAAGTCTGACGCATTGGCTCCTCTTATAATGACACATGCCTAGACGGACCTGAAGGGTGGGTGTGGATTCTACATCATCATGCTGAGAAAAGGTGTTCAGATAAGACAACGCCCCTTCTCCAGCATGATGAGTGTAGAATCCACTGGTGGGACAGCATGAGTGTAGAATCCACCGCTCATGTCCCTACTGGGAGGGAAGAGTCTGGGCTTGTGTCCCGCCAGAAGAAACTACCTGCTGTAGGATCCTCCTACCAAACGAGGTGTCCGCCACCACAAAATTATCTATCTTATAGTGCCTAATAAAAGATGAGGGTGAGGACCAAGTCGCCGCCCTGCAGATTTCCTCGATGGATGCCTGGGTAGACCAGGCCGTGGTCGCAGCAGCACTGCGAGTGGAGTGGGCAGTGATGTGGGCCAGAACCGGGAGAGACTGCGAGAGATAGGCCCGGGCAATGCATGCTCTAATCCACCTACCAATGGTCGAAGAAGAGACCTTCTGACCCATGGAAGAGGGTTGGAAAGAAATAAACAGTGCCTCTGACTTACGAAAGGTAGACGTTCGCTTAATGTAATAGCGCAGGGCCCTGTGCACGTCTAGCTTGTGCCACTGCCTCTCCAGCCTATGAGATGGATTTGGACAAAAATCCTGAAGGACCAAGTCCTGGGACCTGTGAAACCAGGAATTAACCTTTGGAATGAATGAAGGGTCCAATTTGAGGACAACTCTACCATCGAGAAAGGTACACAGGTCACTTCTAACAGAGAGCGCGGCTAACTCTGAAATACGTCTGGCCGATGTAATCGCTACAAAGAAGGCAACTTTCAGAGAAAGAAAATGAAGGGAACAAGACCCAAGAGGTTCGAAAGGTGAAGTCATTAGAGCCTGTAGAACCTTTGATAGATCCCAAGAGGGATAGCGATGAACAGCCGGAGGTCTGGCATTAGTTGCCCCTTTGAGAAAGGCAGCGACTGCCGGATGTTGAGTCAAAGGAACTAAATTGTCGCAAATCAATACCGTTGATAAGGCCGCAACCTGTCTGCAGAGAGTACTCGGGGAGAGCCCCTTATCCATGCCCTCCAAGAGATAATCTAAAATATTAGGAATGGTGACCGAGAGGGGACTAAGGTGATGCTTACTACACCACGTGCTGAAATTCTTCCACGTGGCGTCATAGATCCTATTGGTCGAGGGGCGCCTAGAGGCTTGGATCATCGAGATCACCCCAGATGAATAGGATTGCCTGGCTAAGTTCTCCCGCTCAAGTGCCAGGCGACTAACTGGAGCCACTGCAGGTCCGGGTGCTATAGTGTCTCCTGGCTGAGGGAGATGGGATCCTCCACAATAGGGAAATTGATAGATCCACAAGGTTGGCAAACCAAGGTTGCCTCAACCAGTGCGGAACAATGAATATGATGTCTGCCTGCTCCTGAATGAGCTTGCGGATGGTTGCTGGTATCAACGGGAATGGAGGGAATGCGTACAGCAGTCCGGAGGGCCACTTGTTGCGAAGAGCATCTGTTCCCTCCGCCCCCGGAGATGGGAACCTTGTGAAGTACCTGGGCAGCTGGGAATTTTTCCATGAGGCAAATAGATCCATGAGTGGCTGCCCGAATCTGTCTACAATCTCCCTGAACAGCGATGGATCCAGGCACCATTCCGAGTGGTCGACCGTGACCCTGCTCAGGGAGTCTGCCTGTCGATTTGCCTCCCCCAATATGTGTTCTGCCCTTATGGAACCTAGATTGGACTCCGCCCAGGTCCCTAAACTCTGAGCCTCTAGCATGAGGGACCAGGATCGGGTCCCTCCCTGTCTGTTGACGTTTGCCTTGGCTGCCATGTTGTCCATCAGTATCAGAATATGTTTGCCCTTGACTAAGAGGGAGAAGTGACAGAGGGCAAGATGGACGGCTCTGAGTTCGAGCCAATTTATGTTGTGTGCCAAGTCCTGATGTGACCATTGACCTTGAGCTAGATGAGTCTGGATGTGGGCACCCCATCTGAACAGGCTGGCTTCTGTGGTCAAGGTGAGCCTGGCTAGCTCCTTGAAGAGGGACCCCTTGGCCATGGCCAACAAGGTCCACCACAGAAGGGATGCTAGTATCTGATGTGGGACCCTCACCTTCCTTGTGGACGAACTCATGCACCATTTCTGAAACGGAAGGAGAAACCACTGGAGGTTCCTGGAATGTAGCCTGGCCATGGAACGATCCCCAGACAAGAGACCATCTTTCCCAACAGTAGGGACAGTTGGACCAGAGGAACTACCTTCTCTCTCCGAACCCGGTGGACGAGAGTCCTGAAGCTGTTCCGGCTGTCCGGAGAGAGGAATACCCTGCATAGGCGTGAGTCTATTATCGCCCCTAGGTGAAGGAGGTGAGTGGACGGGTTTATATGACTCTTTTTGAAGTTCACGGAAAATCCGTGGTCTTGAAGTGTCCTGGTTGTAATTTCCAGGTCCGACTGAGTATATCATCCAGATAGCATTGCACGCACACTGGAGTCAACCCCAGATGGGCAGCCAATACCGTTAGGATCTTTGTGAATACCCGTGGGGCTGAAGAGAGGCCAAACGGGAGAGCCCTGTATTGGAAGTGCCGGTGCGCGTAGCAAAACAGCAGGAACCTGCGGTGTTCTGGACAGATCTGAACGTGAAGGTAAGCTGCCGTCAGATTTATAGATGAAAGAAGGTCCCCTTTCCTTATGCTGGCTAAGATGGACTTGAGGGATTGCATCTTGAACCTTTTGTATTGCCCTCCATCCCCCCGAGGCCTTTGGTACCATGAACAGAATGGAGTAAAACCCTCTTCCTCTCTGTTCTATGGGTACTCTTTCTATGGCCTCTATCTCTAGAAGGTGGGAGATGGCCTTGGATACCAGACCGGCCTTGACCAGGTTTCTTGAAGTGGGACATTGTATGAAGCATTCTGGAGGCTTGGAAATGAACTCCAGGGTGAGACCGTGTCTTATGGTGTCTATCACCCAAGATTCAGTAGTGGTGGCTTCCCAAATGTCGCTGAACCGCGACAGGCAACCACCTATGGGGAAATCCTCCCTGGCATCTCTTGTTATGTCTGAAAGGGCAACCTCCTGAACCCCGGAAGGGATGCTTCGATTGGTATTGACCCTTGGCTCCGGTGTTCTGGTGGTCCTGCTGTCGATCCTGCCTAGGGGTGAAGGAACAGGAACCTCTGGGCCAATCCCAGGACTGCCCACCCTGAAAGGGCTGTCTCCAGTCCCATGCACCTCCTGTGTGAAAGGACTGCCTACGGAAGTTCTGTTGTGGCTTTCTGTCTGACCTCTTAGAGGGGTGCGCAAGAACCTTGCGCTTGTCCTTTCCCTCTACGAGGTAAGGTTCAAGAATTGGCCCAAACAGATGAGTTCCACTATATTGCGTGGTGGATAGGCGCCACTTGGACTTCAGGTCAGCCCGCCACTGTTTCAACCACAGCAGTCAGCGGGACGAGACGATAGCCGCAATGGATCTCGTGGAATACCTAGCCGAGTGATGCGTCCGCCATGTATTCAGTTGCAGCTACTAGTTTGCCTAATGTCTGGTGCGCCCGTACCTGATCAGGTGGTATGCTAGCCTGAAGCTCGCGGATCCACAAAAAGGAAGACGATGTTGCCACCTTGATCACCCATGATGAGGCCTGGTGAGCCCTGAGGAGAGAGAACTCGAATCTCTTCTCCTCCGCATTCAAAGCCTCTGCCATATCACCTGGAATAGTGGAGGTGGAAAACAAGGAAGTTAAAGGAGTGTCCACAGTGGGCACCTCCAACAGAGAGGAAAAGGAAGAAAATACATTGAATAGCTTCTTTTCCATGCTACTGGGAGACGGAAGAGTGGCCAAAGAGGACCACTGTTTCTCCACCGTATTGCGGAAGAAGCTAGGGCACGGAATTTGTTTCTCCTCTACTACCTGTTCCAAGAACAAAGGATTGGATTCTTGTTCAGCAGAGGTAGATGGCTTGGGGTCCTGTTCAGAAGCAAGATTGGCCATGGTACAGGCCTTCAGGAGTAAAGACCTAAACAGAGAAGAGTCGAAGAGGCCAGATGACGATGCCGGGTCCGGTCCCGTCTCCTCATCCTCCGACATGGGCATGTCTGCCGTCTCAATATCAATGGACCCTTCCTCACCTAACTGAGAGGATGTCTCAGAGTCACCAGGTCCAGTGGACAGGTCAAGCCCTGCTTGTGGAAGGGGCATTTGTGGAGGAGATGGCACCTGTAAGGGCCTCTGACCCATAGATGAGGTCATGAATTGTTGAAATGCATTATGCATAAAGGCCTGAAACTGTTCTGACCACATGTCCTGATCAGAGGAACGAAGGCCAGTTGCGGTTGGAGTATACATGGCCTCAGGTCCATGTTATGGTGTGATCGAAGAAAGAGGATAAGGAAGAGGGGGAGGAGGAGAAGGAGGAGGAGGAGGAGGGGGACCAACCTGTCCAGTTTCCCTGAGGAGACCATGCCCTAGAAGCATCCTGAGTAGGCACGAATTGAGGCTCAAACGGGGAGCGGTCCAGTGGAACGGGGGAAACAACTTCTGCTTCACTGGACATGAGCCTTTGTACTCTGGAGAATTCTCTCTCCAGCGCCTGATGTCTCCTCGAGGCCTCTCGCTCAGCTGCATTGGAGGGCTCCTTGGTAGTTATGTTCTTTGTCTTGGCCTTTTTCTTTCCCCCCACGTCCAAATCAGATGATCTGCACTTTTTTGTGCGGGGGGAACATCAGAGCCCTGCGGTAGCTGAGGAGCTACACTGTCTGCCATTGCATCCTGGATATTCCGGAAGGAGATGTCCAGGTATGGGGGAAAACATTACGCAGATCTGGTTGTCAGAGAGGGAAATCCCGCGCTCTGAAGCAACAACAATGGCAAACAGCCAGACAGTCCACTAGAACTGCCTGTCCAGGCCCTGCGGCACAGCGCCACGAAACTAGTTGAGGCAGGTGGAGTCTGACTACAATTCCCCCTCCAGAATCTTTTAGTTCAAGAAATAGAAGATGTCTGATTAATAGATATGGTCACAAAGCGAATCCAAAATGGCAGCCACGGCCCTGTAGCTGGTGTCCCTTGTAGGGATGGACAGGTCTGAGGCCTGTGCAAGACCACACAATAAAGTATCCCCCCGTTTAAGACCTAACCCAGTAGGCCAAGATAAGGGCTAAGAAATTCCCCCGTGCTCTACCAGAGCACGAGGCCTATTCAAAATGGTGGACGCATTTGTAGTGCTTCCAAAATGGCGGCCGCCCCTGCAATCGCTCCCAAAATGGCGATCGTGCCAAATCTTAAAGCTTAAAGGAAAGTGTTTTGGTCTTTTTCGGCCTGGGGAAGCCCTGGGGAGCTCTGCCTGCTGGATAGAGGCTTTCTCCCCTCGCTCTGATTAAGACAAAAACACTTGCAGTTTCGTCGCGCAGCCTCCGCTGCGATCCGATCACCGAGCGAAGCCTCGCAACCACCACGCGGTCCCAACGAGGCCCTCCGGCCTTCCGGAGCTCCGAAGAGCAGCGCCCAGTAAAGGAAATCTCCGCTTCGCGCGGATCAACTGAGAAGTGGAGCCCTGCAGCTCCGCAATCCAAAGGTCCTAATTCCAACTCCTATCGAGCTTGCAGTTGGCCTGAAGAAAGGGCTTTGCAAATTTAACAATCCAATGAATAATTTGGTAATCTGCATCAAATTAGAAATTTGGTTTAAATAAACTAATTACCTAACTCATTAATTAACTTTAACCTAGTCTAAACTGAGGAGCCAAATAGAGTGCGTCCTGCTGAGTTGAGACTAAGTAAAAAACGGGGGGGGAGGCGGCCCAGAAGGAGACGTGGCTAAAGATTCTGACTTAGTCTCAACTGAGTAGGAAGGCTGAAATTACCCACAGTGGATTCTACACTCATCATGCTGGAGAAAAAAACATTCCCAGGACAAGGATCAAACTTGCAACCAGTGCTTCTCAACCTCAGCAACTTTAAGATGTGTGGACTTCAACTCCAAGAATTCTCCAGTCAGCATGGAGGATCGTTGGGATAGTTGTAGATAGTCAGTCTCCCTAATTGAATAAGTGAGAATTGGTGGCACAATCTTCATGTGTCAGAAACACACTATGTTAGATCTTTGGCATCAGCTATCAACTATGGTTCTATCCTTCTACTAGTCCTCAAATAGCCAAAACAGCTTTCTTTGCCACAGGCAGTGAAATAGCCACCTCTATGATTGGTGTTGGTGTCACTGCTGTTCCTTAGGTTGGCTGAGATTTTTTTAAACTGCTAGGAAATTTCCCTCTTGAGGTTCTGTCCTTCTTTGGCCCACATTTAAGAGCTAAGGACCCATAATTCTATTCCAGGAGACTATATGAGAGGGGCAATCTTTTTTAAGTGGATGGACAATATTAAGAAAGAGTTCCTTCACAAAATGACTGCCAAGAGACTAGGAGAGTCTGCCACAAATAGGACAAGTTATGAGAAGCCACACCCTGCAATGATATCACTGCTCAAGTCCTTTGTCTGCAAACTGTACCTGCATCATGACATCACTGCAGGGCGGGGTTTGCATAATGACATCACTGGGCATGTTCACATGCTGCAAAAGGATTTCTTTGCTTGCTGGCAAGAAGTATGTCAGCAGCCCATCCAGCTTGTTTTCTGCTGATAATTGCCAATTACTGACAGAGAGCAAGCACACTATCGCCTGAAACCATCGTCTGTTTTTTGCTAGCAAGGAATAATTAAAGGGCTTTTTTTATTTGTTGCCTTAAGTTTGGATTTTTTTTTAAAAAAATGCGGGGACCAAGTTATTTCAATTAATTTCACTGGCAATAGAGGAGACATCCCCCTGAGAGGCAGGCTTGAATATTCACAAAACAGCTGCCATTGTGAATTTGGCCAGTTGCTAAAGACCCATTTACCAGTTGTTCCTTGCTTAAACACCTCATTCTGAAATGATGCTAACCCTACTTACTTTTGTTTTTTGAGGAATAAACAATGCCCTAGGCTTCTATCTGCCACCCTCCATTTTTTCCAATTAAAGTATTTATAGAGACTTTATGGGGCCAGAAAACATCTCTCAAAATGCCAGTTTTGCACAACAGAATGCTACTTTGACCTTTCTTTCTTTCTTTCTTTCTTTCTTTCTTTCTTTCTTTCTTTCTCTCTCTCTCTCTCTCTCTCTCTTTCTTTTTCTCAGCAAAAGATTTTTAAAATTTACACCTCGGCAAGACAAAGAATTCAGTAGCACTGCAGAATAGTCTGCATTATTGTTCGCACTGCCCAATGCATACTATTACTACCATCTGGCATTTACGTCTTTGCTGAGCAAGAGATTATTTACCCCCTCCCCCAGGAACAAACAAATCTTTGATGAAAACCAAGCTTGACACCCTCCCACTTGATTAACAGATACAATGAACTGTTTGAGATCACGGTTGCCAATTCACTCATATTTCTATTCCTCTAACTTGAAGATGATCAAGGCAGAGAAGAAGTATCCACAGAAAGCAAAGACAGTTCAGCAGGAAACAAGTGGCATGGCAACCCTTGCTGCCATTGCCATAGTCTTGTGAAAGACCCTGATCTCTCCCATCAATAACTCAAAGCAATTTCTAAGCATATGCTTTTTAAGAACATACTGGTAAAAAGGATTCAGGAAGAAACAACTCTTTGGAGGGAGGGAGGAGGAGGAGGTGGGAGGATGGAAGAAAGGAGGAGGGATAGAAGGGAGGGAGGGAAGGAAGGAAGGTCTGGTGGTGGGTTTTTCTCAAATAAGATATTCCTTTTAGCTTCTTGATTTGAGGGCATATAATCAATGATTCCATTAACCAAAATTTACTGAGGTGGAAAAAAGGAACACCAGAACTGGCAGACAAACCGATAATATTATTCCCTGCCATTTCCTCTTTGGCAACTAAGAACATTTAACTGCAATTGTATCTGGAAGAGGGGGGGGGGAAGCAATGATATCCCATGCATCATATTATCATTCAAATGATACAAATGTCATCAAAGACATGATTGTATCATCATGATGCCCATGACATCATCATCATCCTCATTTGTCCCAGATGGCTATGAGTCTCTGTTTTTCTTTTCAGATGAACCCATTTTGAAACCAAGCCCTGAGTTAACAGATGCTTACCATTTTTATTTTCCAGGAGTACCTGTAGGGGTCTCTATGAGGCCAAGGAGCATTCTTAGATGATGCTTTGTTTTGTAGCACATCCATTTCTCAATCCTTTTTTTTTTTTTTTCTAAAAGCATGTTGAAAATGTAGGCACCTGATCAGGCAAAAGGACTGAGAGGCACCTCTAGAGATTTCTGTAGAGTTCAGGTGCACAAGTATCATGGTGAGTCTCCTGAATCAAGGGGCTGATTGAGAATGAAGCTACTTCTGCTCTCAGTTTTTTGTCAGCCCTTGTTGTCTATGAGTAACTGAATCATCTAAGATCCAAGATTAATCATCAGTTTGATTGGACAGGCTGATTTGAATGAATTCAAATCATCAGCTCAAGAGCTGCATTAGATTGATTTGATAAGAACCGTATACGTGTAGAAGTTCACTGAATTGCTAAATCAATTCAAATATTTCAAGTCCATTCAATGCACTGAGCTGATTTAACCCTTCAGTTTGATGATTTGGTCTGAAGGGGTTATTCAACTGACTCATGATTGCATCCAATCTTCAAATCAAAGCTTCACATCAAATCTTCAAATGAAAACCCTAATACTTATGGAACCAGAAATTATCAATCAGTGATTAGGATGTTCAGCGTGAGATTAGCCTGAGAATTCTCTCTGTGTTGGTAGTGAATGGGTTGACCGAAGGGATAAAATGTCAACCGAAAACCTTGGATTGAATTCAAGCTTCCCCACCTGTATTTTTTATTCTTCTTGAACAATGCTAAATGCAAGCCAGTGCAACTCTTAAAATACTTTTACTGTAGTTTGCAATTTAATGGAGCGCTTTGCGCTCCTTCCCAGCATAGATCATAAACCTAATGTGGATTCATTTGGAATTTGTGCACACAGTATCATCTGCTGAAACAAGCGAGGTCATGAGACTTGATTGGAGAAATTGCAGATCTGAATGTCATAAATGTGGATTTCAGTGATAAGCACGGAATGTAGCATTAATACAGAAATGGCGGGTTCTTCACCAGCAACTCTGGACCCTCCATGTTAATAAGGAACTGAGCTAAGCCAGCTTGTTCACAGACCATTCTATTTGATGAATTTAATTAAATGTTATCCTACAGAATAAACAAGCTAGGAGACCAAAAGCTATTATGGAGATAACCGTGTCCTGGGATTATGCCCCAAGGGACCATAGAACTGGTGGCTGATCTAGCTAGGGGTAGGGAGGTTTCAAAGCAGTGACCTTTCCAGTTCTATTTACTAAAGGCTCATCTGATAGGAACCATTACTGTTCATAATGGGCAATCTGTGAATTTAAATGACCGCATGCCTCCTGGGCACAGATCTGAGAAACAACTCTGAGCTGACTGAATGGAGCTCCCTCCAGTCCAAGCTTGTGTAAATGAAGAGGCAGAATGCATGAAGACTGGAGGTGGAGCTGGGGTGGGTGGAGGGTAGCTATGCTCCAGTGTCACAGTATTGCAGACATATATTCATTTGAGCTGTGCAGAGCTTTCAAAAGGGAGCTTCACGAAGTGCATTAAAGAAGCTGCATCCTCCAGAAAGCTCATGGAGTGGTTTCAAAGCCTCTCCCCAATTATCTGCACCTACACCTGCATGCCCAGGAAATAATTCCAGAGAAGCAAAATGGCTGTGCATACTGGTAGTCCTCCACTTACGATCACAACTGAACTCAAAAGTTCTGTTGCTAAGCGAGACATTTGTTAAGTGAATTTTGCTCCATTTGGCGACCTTTCTTGCCACAGTTGTTAAGTGAATCAGCGTTAAATTGGTAATAGGGTTGTAAGTGAATCTGACTTCCCCAACTCACCCTGGGACAACTCACCACAGGACAGTTCAATGTGGTATTAGTTCCTTTTGTTACTCATCAAAGCACTACAAAAGTCATAGGAATGATTTTTTCCCTTATACAAGAGATAAAATAATTTTGATGAAAACATAGTCAACAAAAATAAAAGGAACTAAGTGAATCCCATGGCAAGTTGGCTGTGGTGAAATGGCCACAGTGAATTAGCCACGGTGAATTAGCCGTGGTGAGTTGGCTCTGGTGAGTGGTTCATTCTGCCTGCACAGTAGCTTCTTTGGAAGTCTTGTCTGATCATTCAGGCTTCTCTGGAATAAACAAGGAAGCTTCCAAATGGTGAGCACCAGTCCAAGACCTCTCAGATCTCCAGCAAAGGGAATTAACCAGCCTTCTTTAGCCTGAGAGAAAGATTTCTGACCCAGGGGAGGTTGAAAAATTAAACTGTAATATCAGTTATTAAGGGCCCCCAGAGATCTGGCAAACGTCTTGCTTCATGTTCTAATCAGCACTCCACCTCTTCAGAAACTCCAAACCTCCAACTGGGGAGCTCACCATTCTTTAAACTTTCCACCCCAGATTAACACATCATTGATACTTCTTTCCTCTGCTCACCATGGCCCAAAAGAAAAGAAAAAAGGTCAAAGTTCTCTTTCCATTGGTGTTGAAGACCCAATGGATTGGACTTTGGATTGCTGAGGTAAGCCTGGCTGCTGAATATTCTCTGCAAATGCATGATTTGTTTATTTTACACTATTTCTACAGATTCTGGGCAATGTACAAATAAGGAATCACCAAAACTAAGCAAACATTACATAACGAGCACCTACTTGTAGCGCCACCCCCATAGGACCACTTAAGTCCGGGCCTTCCCGACCTCCCCTCCAAGTGGCCATCAGCCCAGAGGCGTTGGCGCCTCTGCCTAACAGGGCACATAACATAGTGGTATTCAGTCATGATCGGCAGCCACGCACATGGGGCGGTGACTCACTTGGGATGATGGTGGTTGATCTCACGCAATAAGAACTTTACAAGGAAGATAGTAGTCAATCTCTACAGACAACAACTTGCCCAGAACGATGTTAATCAGCCTCTGGTGATGGCAACTTGCCTAGAATGATGGCGGTCAGTCTCTGGTGATGGCAACTTGCCTAAAACAGTGGCAATCAGTCTCTGGTGACAGCAATTTGCCTAAAGCAATGGTAGCCAGTCTCTGGTGGCAACAACTTGCCCAGAACAATGGTGGTTAGTCTCTGGTGACAGCAACTTGCGTAAAACAATGGCAGCCAGTCTCTGATGGCAACAACTTTCCCAGGACGATGGCAACCAATCTCTGGTGCTAGCAAAGGCCTCCCTTGTCCACTCTCCTCACCACTCTCTGACCTCACTCTATGTAATCCCTTTTTATCTCCCCCAGCTGATCCTATAAAGAAAAAAACCCCTTATCTCCCACTAAAAGACATATGTCAAACTCTTCCCTAACTCACCCTCTGCCTAACTTACAACAAGTGAGGGAAAGGAATTAAAACTCCCCAACTACTCCCTCTCCCTCTCTTAGTCTGGCCTGCCCACAACGAAAGAAAAAGAAACAATAAAACTTCACCTTTCCCCACTCCTCCCCCCCCCCTCTCTCTCTGCCTGGCCTGCTTCAAGCAAACAGCTCCAGCAACTACTCTCACCCTCTATCCCTCGCTGCCTGGCCTGCTTCAAGCAAACAGCTCCAGCAACTACTCTCATTTTCTCTATCCCTCCCCCTTTCATCAGCTTTCCTGTAACGAAGCAAAAAAAGCAAACGTGAAAACCCCAGCTTCTTACTCTCTCTTCAATCAGCTGGCTCAGAACGGCAAGCTCCAACAAGCCTTCTCTCTTCCTCCGTTTTATTGACTTCCTTCTACTTTTTCTACCTTCCTCCGAGCCACGCCATGCCGCCAGACCCATGGCAGCTGCTGGAGTTCCTCATCTTTCTGCCTAATTGGCAGGACTCCTGCTGGCCCCATTCTCACCCCAACTCTGTTACACAACAAAGTAATAAAGGCTTTCACATGTAACATTAAATCATAAACTATGATTTACAAACTTCAATGGCTGGACTTAGGTACAATGTTCTAAGCCAAAATCAAACAGGTCCACATCATAGCTTAGTGCTATGAATAAACACAGGAAGCACATGAGGATTAAGTGCAGGAAAGATAACGGTCAACGGCTCTTGAACAATGCAATTTTTTTTCAAAGCCATACAGTTTGTCATCTTTTCTATCCATTTGCCATGCCTCTAAAGTATTATATTCTAACTCCCTTTTAGAGCCAGTCTGAGAAAGTGCTGTTTTGTCTTGAAGGAGAATGTATAAATATCTAGACTGACTAAAATACACACTTTGAACTCAACTTAGAAGCCAACCAAGAACTAAGGAGCTGTCCTCAAACTGAAAATTACGGCGTCTGAAAATCCAGCCAAATATCAGATAGGCATGCAATGTGCATACTCACAGCTAGGAAAAGATTATCAGATTTACCAAATGCATAAGATTTTTCTGCCCTATCATTGCACTTGGCCACATATAAGAATGAAGATATAATGTGGCGTCCCATGACACCATCACTGCTCTCAACTAAAGTTTCCACACTGTGGGATGTTCATTTCTTAGTTTCATTTATTCATTGTCTCTCCCAGCTGGATTCCCACATTTAGCGAAGCCTTCATGTCAGGTCTTTAATTCTGTCTTGACATGTTGTTTCAACCTAGCCACCAGAATTTGCAAACCATTATTTATGTCTTGGCATGTTGTATGAATTCAGCTAATTGCTGCTTATTCAACAACCATAGCTCAGGGTGATATGTGGATCCAGCCTCTTTCTTTCTTTCTTTCTTTCTTTCTTTCTTTCTTTCTTTCTTTCTTTCTTTCTTTCTTTCTTTCTTTCTTTTTCTTTTCTTTCTCTCTCTCTCTCTCTTTCTCTCTCTTTTTTTCTCTTTGTCATCCAGGGAGGGAGGGAGGGAGGGAGGGAGAGAGAGAGAGAGAGAGAGAGAGAAAGAGATGCAGCGCCAAAATTATAAGTTGTGCATATCTTCTTCTATAATGAGATCCAACTGTCTAAGAGTAAACATCATTATTTGCAGCACGGAAGGGTTATGAGAAGCACTTTTGATCAATATGTTCCATTTAAGCTTCCAGGGTGGGGACCGGAAGGCAGGAGAAAGTGGAGTGGCCTAGAGTTCAGAATCTCTGTTTATTTAAGAATTGTGATTTAATGGCTAGTCTTGGAAAGCAGCCCTGTGCTCCCCAACGTTTTCACAGGAGGGAGCATAAGACACTAACCTTTCTTTTGGTTTAAAAAGGAACAATTTAATGGAATATATCAGCACGTGCGCTCAGTATTTTCCTTTCATATCCAACCAAGAAAAAAAATAAATCTTGCTCATTTAGCTCCTGATAGTGATAAAGGATAGTAGACTAAGATTCTGTGGTCCAATTGTATCATTTGTCTCCCACTCCTGTCAATGAGCATTCAAGGTGACAATCCATGTAATTTGAGGGAAAATTTTTACAAAATGTTTTATAGATGGCATCTGGATCCTAAAAAGCTGTCCTGTATGTACCCGAACCTGCAACCTAAATGTTGGAGATGTGGTTGCTTGGATGCAACCTATTTTCATGTTTGGTGGACTTGTAAAGTTATTAAAGCCTTCTGGATTATGATTTGGTGGAACATTCAAAAGGTTTTTAAAAGGAAGATTAAGTTTATTCCCCAATTGTTTCTTTTGGGAATTTTCGTGGACTTTAATGTTAAAGAAACTATTTTAATGTTGAATTTAATAAGAGCAGCAAGATTACTGGTGGGTCAATATTGGAAGGATACTCTGCCTTCTTTAGAAGAATGGGTATTTAAGGTTTCTAATTTAGCAGACCCCTTTATGGATTACTGCCTTGTCGTGGCGAAGGGGCTTGCGTAACTCAATGAAGCTATAAGCTATGCCGTGCAGGGCCACCCAAGACGGACAGGTTATAGCAGAGAGTTCTGACAAAATGTGATCCACTGGAGAAGGAAATGGCAAACCACTCCAGTATCTTTGCCATGAAAACCCCATGGACAGTACTAAAAGGAAAAAAGATATGACGCTGGAAGATGAGCCCCTCAGGACGGAAGGTGTCCAATATGCTACTGGGGAAGAGCAGAGGGCTAGTACTAGTAGCGCCAGAAAGAATGAAGCGACTGGGCCAAAGCCGAAAGGACGCTCAGCTGTGGATATATCTGGTGGTGAAAGGAAAGTCCGATGCTGTAAAGATTTTTTCTCCATAGGAACCTGGAATGTAAGATCCATGAATCAAGGCAAGCTAGACGTAGTCAAAAAAGAGATGACAAGAATGAACATCGACATCTTAGGAATCAGCGAACTAAAATGGACAGGAATGGGTGAATTTAACTCAGATGACCATCAGGTATACTACTGTGGGCAAGAATCCCTCAGAAGAAATGGAGTAGCCTTCATAGTCAATAAAAGAATAGGAAAAGCAATACTGGGATACAATCCCCAAAATGACAGAATGATCTCAATTCGAATCCAAGGCAAACCATTCAATATCACAGTAGTCCAAATCTATGCCCCAACCACTGGTGCTGAAGAGGATGAAATTGACCGGTTCTATGAAGCCCTACAGCACCTTATAGAATTAACACCAAAAAATGATGTCCTTATCATCATGGGGGATTGGAATGCTAAGGTAGGAAGCCAAAAGATAACCGGAATAACAGGCAAGTTTGGCCTTGGAGAACAAAATGAAGCAGGGCACAGGCTAATAGAATTTTGTCAAGAGAATACGATGGTCATAACAAACACTCTTTTCCAACAACCCAAGAGACGGCTCTACACATGGACATCACCAGACGGTCAACATAGAAATCAGATTGACTATGTGCTCTGCAGCCAAAGATGGAGAAGCTCTATACAGTCAGTAAAAACAAGACCAGGAGCTGACTGTGGCTCAGATCATGAGCTTCTCGTTGCAAAATTTAGGCTTAAATTGAAAAAAGTAGGGAAAAGCACTAGGCCACTCAGGTATGAACTAAATCATATTCCTGATGAATATACAGTAGAGGTGACAAATAGATTTAAGGAATTAGATCTGATAGACAGAGTGCCTGAAGAACTATGGATGGAAGTTCGCAACATTGTACAAGAGGTAGCAACTAAAACCATCCCAAAGAAAAAGAAATGCAAGAAAGCAAAATGGCTGTCTCAGGAAGCTTTGCAAATAGCTGAGGAAAGAAGGGAAGCGAAAGGCAAAGGAGAAAGAGAAAGATACACCCAATTGAATGCAGAATTCCAGAGAGTAGCTAGAAGAGATAAGAATGCCTTCTTAAATGAACAGTGCAAAGAAATAGAAGAAAACAACAGAATAGGGAGGACCAGAGATCTCTTCAAGAAAATTGGAGATATGAAGGGAACGTTTCATGCAAAGATGGGCATGATAAAGGACCAAAATGGCAGAGACCTAACAGAGGCAGAAGAGATTAAGAAGAGATGGCAAAACTACACAGAAGAACTATACAAGAATGAGCTTAACATCCCAGATAACCACAATGAGATGGTCACTGACCTCGAACCAGACATCCTAGAATGTGAAGTGAAATGGGCCTTAGAAAATCTGAGCAACAACAAAGCTAGTGGAGGTGACAGTATTCCAGCTGAGCTATTCAAAATCTTAAAAGAGATGCAGTAAAAGTGCTACACTCAATTTGCCAGCAAATTTGGAAAACTCAACAGTGGCCACAGGATTGGAAAAGGTCAGTTTACATTCCAATTCCAAAGAAAGGCAATGCCAAAGAATGTTCAAACTATCGCACCATTGCACTCATTTCACATGCTAGTAAAGTTATGCTTAAAATCCTACAAGCTAGACTCCAGCAGTATGTGGATCGAGAACTACCAGAAGTACAGGCAGGATTTCGAAGAGGCAGAGGAACTAGAGATCAAATTGCCAACATACGCTGGATCATGGAGAAAGCTAGGGAGTTCCAGAAAAACATCTACTTCTGCTTCATTGACTATGCAAAAGCCTTTGATTGTGTGGATCACAACAAATTGTGGCAAGTTCTTAAAGAGATGGGAGTACCAGACCATCTCATTTGTCTCTTGAGAAACCTATATGCGGGTCAAGAAGCAACAGTGAGAACCGAACACGGAACCACTGATTGGTTCAAAATTGGAAAAGGAGTCCGGCAAGGCTGTATACTGTCGCCCTGCCTATTTAACTTATATGCAGAGCACATCATGAGAAAGGCAGGGCTAGATGAATCAAAAGTTGGAATTAAGATTGCCGGGAGAAATATCAACAACCTAAGATATGCAGATGATACCACTCTAATGGCAGAAAGTGAAGAGGAACTAAAGAGCCTCTTGATGCGGGTGAAGAAGGAGAGTGCAAAAGTTGGCTTGAAACTCAACATTAAGAAAACCAAAATCATGGCATCCGGCCCTCTCAATTCCTGGCAAATAGATGGGGAAGAAATGGAGGTAGTGACAGATTTTATTTTTCTGGGCTCCAAGATCACCTCAGATGGGGACTGCAGCCAAGAAATTAAAAGACGCTTGCTCCTGGGGAGGAAAGCTATGGCAAATCTAGACAGCATTCTAAAAAGCAGAGACATCACCCTGCCAACAAAAGTGCGCATAGTCCAGGCCATGATTTTCCCAGTTGCAATGTATGGCTGTGAAAGTTGGACCATAAGAAAGGCTGAGCGCAAAAGAATTGAGGCCTTTGAACTGTGGTGCTGGAGAAGACTCCTGCGAGTCCCTTGGACTGCAAGGCGTTCAAACCGGTCGGTCCTAGAAGAGATCAACCCCGACTGCTCTTTAGAAGGCCAGATCCTGAAGTTGAAACTCAAGTACTTTGGCCACCTAATGAGAAGGAAGGATTCACTGGAGAAGAGCCTAATGCTGGGAAAGATTGAGGGCAATAGAAGAAGGGGACGACAGAGAATGAGATGGCTGGATGGAGTCACTGAAGCAGTAGGTGTGAATTTAAATGGACTCCAGAAGATGGTAGAGGACAGGAAGACCTGGAGGAATGTTGTCCATGGGGTCGCGATGGGTCGGACACGACTTCGCAATTAACAACAACAATAACAACAATAACAATTTAGCAGAAATGGCTAAAATTTCTGCTTATTTAAAGGACCATTCACAAGAGAGATATTTTAACGTATGGAGAAGATGGATAGAATATGTTCAGAAGAAATATGGAACTACAAAGTTTCACTTATTCTATGAGTAATGATTTTGTTTATAAACTTATGATGTTAAAGTTTGAAGAGAGTTAAGGGTTTTTATGATTTTGTTCATTGTATAATTAGTAAACTTAAATAGATTATGTTTAATATGTTTGCATAATCCTGTATTTTGCTCTGGGAAGTCGGGGGGAGGGGGGGTGGATGGGTTGAAGTTTAAGTAGTTCAGATAAAGTAGAAATAGTCTTATTGTATGTAATATTAATGTTTTAATTTTGAGGAGGAACTGCTCGGGCATTTCCCCTGGACCGCATCAAGAGGGAGAAGGTGAGAAGTAAGTAGGAAGGTTGAGGTGAAGGAGGAGAGGGGGTGAGTGAAGAAAAAGAGGGAAAGAAGTAAGTTGGTTTGAGGTGGGATGCAGTTTGGGGGGAAATGGGCGGGCAAGACCGAATGTGGTGTGTATCAATTTGTTTTATTTTTTATCTGAAGTATTTGTAAGATTGTTATGTTTTGTAAAGTTGAAAATAATTTTTTTTACAACAACAACAAAAAAAAAGGTGACAACCCATGTGATGTAGTGATGAAGGAGCTGGACTAGCAATTTTAGTCCATCTTCAGCCACAGATGACTTTGAGCCAGTGACTCTCTCAGTCCACAGTTATATTATGCTAAATAACCCAAACCCGAGCCCATTGTAACTCATAGCCCTATTTTGCTCTTCTTCTTTTGGCCAAATTCTTTTGGCTACCAAAGATCATAGGGATATGGCAGCAACATGACAACATCTCCAGGAGCCGCAGGGCTGAAAGGTGTATTGATTTTTATTATTTATAGTATAGTTCTTTGGTCTTAATCTTTCTCCGCTGCCTTGGGTCACCTTGGTGAGATAATCTACATACATATATTGTTTGAGTAACCAAATAAATACAAAAAAGGCTGCCAATTATTTATGTGGGTATTTGGACAATTTATATGGATTATCTCACCAAAGTGACTTCAGGCTTAGGAGAAAGACTTTGGGAAAGGTGGAAATTCTGGCATACCGATTTATCTTCTTATCTTAAAAATAGAGAAGGGGACCTTAAAAAGATAACATCTCCCTCAAGTGCAGTTCACAGGTACCTCATCTGTCTGTCTGTCTGCCTGCCTGCCTATCTAATCTATCTCTATTTATCTATCTATCTATCTATCTATCTATCTATCTATCTATCTATCTATCTATCTATCTATCTCATCTCTCTCTCTGTCTCTCTAGCTCTATCTAGCTCTATCTAGCTCTCATCACTCTATCTATCTATCTATTTATCTATCTATCTAGCTATCTATCTAGCTATCGAGAGAGAGCCACTGGCCCAGGATCATCCAGCTGGCTTTCATGGCTAAGGCAGGACTAGAACTCACATTCTCCCGCCTTCTAACCTGGTGCCTTAACTATTAATCCAAACTGGCTCTCCTACAGAATTGTCTATAGAACTGTCATCTGCAAAAGTTAAACAGAATGCTATATCAGATTTGTTTTTCAAAGATAAGGATATTTTTGACATCAATACATACTGCCACAAATTAATTCGCCATTCTTCTATAGAAATAATGATATATTATTTCTAATTTCCAGTGCAACAACAAATTGGATAGTGGTCATCCCCAAGAAGGTTCTCAACAAAAGTGTTAATTTACAAATCCTACATCCTCATCTCCACAACTGCTGCCTTATTGTTCCACTCATTAGTTTTTATCCTGCTGTTTGTACAGCACTCATGTCTTCTCTGGATAACCCTGCAGGTTATCTGAAGTCTACAATTTTTTACTTCTCCAACCTGAACATCTCAGGGTTTTTCTTCCATTCTTCTGCTATATGGCTTTTCCATTTTTTACTGATCTCCATTGTTTGAATATCTATGATTGGAAACCTGTCTCCAGAGAGACTCAGCTGGCCCTAAACTGAAACCTCTATGGCAGGGGTCCCCAACCCCCAGTCTGTGGACTGGTACCAGGTCGTGGCATGCCAGCAACCGGTCCACACAAACAAGGAAAGCCCCATCCACAGGATGCAGGCAGCACACAAAACCATGTCCCCCCTGCGCAGAAAAACCTCTCTCCACATAACCAGTCCCTGGTGCCAAAAGGTTGGGGACCTACGGGATCAGTTAGAATTATTTTCAAATGTTGGTGAGCATGACCATGTTATTTTATAGTTTTACTGTGATTTCCATCACTACTTAGTTTGAATGACAAATCATGTTTACAAAACATTTATAAAACTGAAAAGCAATGGACCAGGTGTGGAAAACAAGAAAGTGGCTTCAAATAGTAAGCATGACAACTGTTAAACCATAAAAGAAAAAAGTCCAAGCTCTGATGAGGACGTTGAGTCCTGAGTTTCACAACTGAAAGGACTTCTTATGCTCACTTTAAACAAAGCTCAAAGAGATGCATTCATTTCAAGAACATGGGTTGGCCAAGGTTAAGCATTTTGTCTCAACGTGTATTTAAAGTAATCTGGAGAGTTAATGGTCCAATGGTGCAATCCAATGAATGGATTTATTTGGATTCATGCTTGGGCAAGCAAATATAAATGCACAGTCAAAGAGGGCAATCCTATAGAAACCAAAATGAATAAACTCCATTGAATTTGTTGTTCGCTGCCGTGGTGGCGCAGTGGTTAGAATGCAGTACTGCAGGCTATTTCTGCTGACTGCTGACTGCCAGCAGTTCGGCAGTTTGATTTTCACTGGCTCAAGGTTGCCTCAGCCTTCCATACTTCCGAGGTCAGATTGTTGGGGGCAATATGCTGACTCTGTAAACAGAGAGGGCTGTGAAGCACTGTGAAGCGGTATATAAGTCTAAGTGCTATTGCTATATCTGCATACTGTATTAACCAAAGTATGGTTTGTATATCCATATTTTACTGAATAAACCATGTGGCTGTGCTCAGTTAATATCTTCAGCCCAAAGCAAAACAAAAAAGCCCCACCCCTACATTATGGCTTTACATGATATGTGAACCCACACCATGAAATAGACATCTAGGAGGGGAAAGCCACTATAAATTGAAGAAACAGAATCTCAAAAATGGGACCCTGATTATTGATTACATGGCAGATCTTAATATATGATCAACCTCTCGTGGAAGGTAGGTACGGGATATTTGGTTCTTGGGAAGCGACACAACCATTTGAAACTTGGAGCTTGGAAACTACAGTAGGGCCTAGGTCGGGGGTAGGCAACCTTGGCTCTTTTATGACTCGTGGACTTCAACTCTCAGAATTCCTGATCCAACATGGCTGGCTCAAGAATTCTGGGAGTTGAAGTCCACAAGTCATAAAAGAGCCAAGTTTGCCTACCCCTGGTCTAGGTAGCTCTTAAATAAGAAATTGCTTTGGGAATACCAGAGCTATATGGGAAATCAAAACTATATTTTAGGACAAGGCCATGGCAAACCACTTCCTGCTGTTGCCAAGAAATGCATCTATATAATCTAAATCAACCTCTTTGATTAGAGAAAAAACAATATCTGTATTTATGGCTGACTGGAAATCCCTTACAGACTTTCTGCATGAAACAGAGGGGAGGGGGGAGGAAAGGCACTTACGATTTGTGGTTTTGATGATTAGAGGAAAAAACTAAGTATCAGAAAAGAGTGAGCTTTCTTTTGTAATCATAGAATAAGAGATAATGTTATGTGTATATTTGATGCAAGGGAAATAAAAAGGTGTTTTATATTTTTATTCTTTCTGCATTTTTGCTTTTCTTTCCTTTCTTTCCTGCTTTTACTCTGTGTTTGTCACAACCATTGTGACAAATATAAGAAGTCTTTAAACCTTTATATTTTTATTTATATCTTTCTTTTTTCTAAGCTTGTTTTCTTTTATTGCACTTTTAGCTTTTTCTTCTATTTCTCTTTCTTTTTCCTCTCTTCTAGTTTAGTTTACATTCATTCTTATAATTGCTCTTAATATTTTAATAAACACACAAACATATACGTATATCTCATTTGACTACAGCCCTCAATTTTAAAATAATGTATCCATCCATGCAGTACCCCTCAACCTCTCTCCCATCACAGTTACATGCACAAATTAAAACATTTGTGCTAATGAGCACATTAGGATCCCAAAATTGTTTTCTTTTGCTTCTGTAAGCCATTAACCTAAGCAGAGAAAGACAGCATGATTGTAAACAAAAAAAGCTATTGGCAAAGCTTGACTAAAATACGGAGGAAGTGAAAACATTCATCTCACCCTTCGACCTGTTTATTGCTCATTTACCTATGCCCCTGATTGACTGAAACAGTGATATCCATTGGGGACATCCAAAAATGCTATGCTCAGCAGTTAAATTATGGAATCCCCCTTTACCAACTCCAGATAGAGGCTAATATCACAGCTCACAGACAAAAAAAAAAGAAAAGGGAAGAATGTTTGCAAACTACTGTATTTCCTTTTCTTATCTTGAATGCTTAAAGAAAACTTTGGGTTATAGATGTGCAAAGGTCTTGCTGAGACATTCAGAACTCATGAAAAGCTTCATGTCTGCATTTCAATGCCAAGAGCTTCCAGCAAACCATTTTTTCCTAGTTTAAGTCCCTGTAGAAAAGCAATCCCCTTTATGGATTACTGCCTTGTCGTGGCGAAGGGGCTTGCATAACCCAATGAAGCTATAAGCTATGCCGTGCAGGACCACCCAAGACGGACAGGTTATAGCAGAGAGTTCTGACAAAATGTGATCCACTGGAGAAGGAAATGGCAAACCACTCCAGTATCTTTGCCATGAAAACCCCATGGACAGTACTAAAAGGCAAAAAGATATGACGCTGGAAGATGAGCCCCTCAGGTCGGAAGGTGTCCAATATGCTACTGGGGAAGAGCAGAGGGCTAGTACTAGTAGTGCCAGAAAGAATGAAGCGACTGGGCCAAAGCCGAAAGGACGCTCAGCTGTGGATATATCTGGTGGTGAAAGGAAAGTCCGATGCTGTAAAGATTTTTTCTCCATAGGAACCTGGAATGTAAGATCCATGAATCAAGGCAAGCTAGACGTAGATCAAGCTAGAGTAGACACACTCGACATCTTAGGAATCAGCGAACTAAAATGGACAGGAATGGGTGAATTTAACTCAGATGACCATCAGGTATACTACTGTGGGCAAGAATCCCTCAGAAGAAATGGAGTAGCCTTCATAGTCAATAAAAGAATAGGAAAAGCAATACTGGGATACAATCCCCAAAATGACAGAATGATCTCAATTCGAATCCAAGGCAAACCATTCAATATCACAATAGTCCAAATCTATGCCCCAACCACTGGTGCTGAAGAGGATGAAATTGACCAGTTTTATGAAGCCCTACAGCACCTTATAGAATTAACACCAAAAAATGATGTCCTTATCATCATGGGGGATTGGAATGCTAAGGTAGGAAGCCAAAAGATAACCGGAATAACAGGCAAGTTTGGCCTTGGAGTACAAAATGAAGCAGGGCACAGGCTAATAGAATTTTGTCAAGAGAATATGATGGTCATAACAAACACTCTTTTCCAACAACCCAAGAGACGGCTCTACACATGGACATCACCAGACGGTCAACATAGAAATCAGATTGACTATGTGCTCTGCAGCCAAAGATGGAGAAGCTCTATACAGTCAGTAAAAACAAGACCAGGAGCTGACTGTGGCTCAGATCATGAGCTTCTCGTTGCAAAATTTAGGCTTAAATTGAAAAAAGTAGGGAAAAGCACTAGGCCACTCAGGTATGAACTAAATCATATTCCTGATGAATATACAGTAGAGGTGACAAATAGATTTAAGGAATTAGATCTGATAGACAGAGTGCCTGAAGAACTATGGATGGAAGTTCGCAACATTGTACAAGAGGTAGCAACTAAAACCATCCCAAAGAAAAAGAAATGCAAGAAAGCAAAATGGCTGTCTGACGAAGCTTTGCAAATAGCTGAGGAAAGAAGGGAAGCGAAAGGCAAAGGAGAAAGAAAAAGATACAGCCAATTGAATGCAGAATTCCAGAGAGTAGCTAGAAGAGATAAGAATGCCTTCTTAAATGAACAGTGCAAAGAAATAGAAGAAAACAACAGAATAGGGAGGACCAGAGATCTCTTCAAGAAAATTGGAGATATGAAGGGAACGTTTCATGCAAAGATGGGCATGATAAAGGACCAAAATGGCAGAGACCTAACAGAGGCAGAAGAGATTAAGAAGAGATGGCAAAACTACACAGAAGAACTATACAAGAATGAGCTTAACATCCCAGATAACCACAATGAGATGGTCACTGACCTCGAACCAGACATCCTAGAATGTGAAGTGAAATGGGCCTTAGAAAATCTGAGCAACAACAAAGCTAGTGGAGGTGACAGTATTCCAGCTGAGCTATTCAAAATCTTAAAAGACGATGCAGTAAAAGTGCTACACTCAATTTGCCAGCAAATTTGGAAAACTCAACAGTGGCCACAGGATTGGAAAAGGTCAGTTTACATTCCAATTCCAAAGAAAGGCAATGCCAAAGAATGTTCAAACTATCGCACCATTGCACTCATTTCACATGCTAGTAAAGTTATGCTTAAAATCCTACAAGCTAGACTCCAGCAGTATGTGGATCGAGAACTACCAGAAGTACAGGCAGGATTTCGAAGAGGCAGAGGAACTAGAGATCAAATTGCCAACATACGCTGGATCATGGAGAAAGCTAGGGAGTTCCAGAAAAACATCTACTTCTGCTTCATTGACTATGCAAAAGCCTTTGATTGTGTGGATCACAACAAATTGTGGCAAGTTCTTAAAGAGATGGGAGTACCAGACCATCTCATTTGTCTCTTGAGAAACCTATATGCGGGTCAAGAAGCAACAGTGAGAACTGGACACGGAACCACTGATTGGTTCAAAATTGGAAAAGGAGTCCGGCAAGGCTGTATACTGTCGCCCTGCCTATTTAACTTATATGCAGAGCACATCATGAGAAAGGCAGGGCTAGATGAATCAAAAGTTGGAATTAAGATTGCCGGGAGAAATATCAACAACCTAAGATATGCAGATGATACCACTCTAAAGTGAAGAGGAACTAAAGAGCCTCTTGATGCGGGTGAAGAAGGAGAGTGCAAAAGTTGGCTTGAAACTCAACATTAAGAAAACCAAAATCATGGCATCCGGCCCTCTCAATTCCTGGCAAATAGATGGGGAAGAAATGGAGGTAGTGACAGATTTTATTTTTCTGGGCTCCAAGATCACCTCAGATGGGGACTGCAGCCAAGAAATTAAAAGACGCTTGCTCCTGGGGAGGAAAGCTATGGCAAATCTAGACAGCATACTAAAAAGCAGAGACATCACCCTGCCAACAAAAGTGCGTATAGTCCAGGCCATGGTTTTCCCAGTTGCAATGTATGGCTGTGAAAGTTGGACCATAAGAAAGGCTGAACGCCAAAGAATTGAGGCCTTTGAACTATGGTGCTGGAGAAGACTCCTGCGAGTCCCTTGGACTGCAAGGCGTTCAAACCAGTCAGTCCTAGAAGAGATCAACCCTGACTGCTCTTTAGGAGGCCAGATCCTGAAGTTGAAACTCAAATACTTTGGCCACCTAATGAGAAGGAAGGACTCACTGGAAAAGGGCCTAATGCTGGGAAAGATTGAGGGCAATAGAAGAAAGGGACAACAGAGAATGAGATGGTTGGATGGAGTCACTGAAGCAGTAGGTATGAACTTAAATGGACTCCAGAATATGGTAGAGGACAGGAAGACCTGGAGGAACGTTGTCCATGGGGTCACGATGGGTCGGACACGACTTCGCAATTAACAACAACAACAACAGAAAAGCAGAGTTTCAGCTTACAGTAGCTGAGAGCAGGCAACTTCTTAACAGGACTGTGCAAGGAATCAGTTAACTCTGGAGTGTCCAACTTTGGGAATTTTAAGACTTCTGGACTTCAACTCCATGGCTGGCTGAGGAATTCTGGGACTTGAAGTCTACAAGTCTTGAAGTTCCCAATGTCAACACTGCTAACATCGGATGTTCTTGCTTTGACAACAACATTTTCCTTCTTATGTTTTATTCTTGGAGTTAGAATTAGATGATACTGGGGGGGGGGGAGGAGGAATGTGTACGGGAGCTAGTTAGACATAACAATATTGTAGCAGTGTGAAAATCAAGGTGTTTTTTTTTTAAATAAGAGATTATAAGAAATGGCAGGTTGGAGAACTGGAGGGAAAGCCTGCATTTCAAACTAATTGGAGAATGTGATTTATGACTGTTAATCAGAGGAGGGAATTGGCTTGATACTATGTGTGCAGGGGAGGGGAATTCAGATTTTGGGTTCGCCTATGTACATGTTGATGCTATATTACTCGAATAAAGATTTTTTAAGGAAAACAATGCCTCGAAGTTCTTTGAAGAGTTTCATCTGTCGGAACCATGACACCCAAAGTTAGAGACCATCTGAGTTAAGAGATTTGATGGTAATGGGCTCAATCCACCAAATCAAATGACCGGAACTGAATGAACAGATTGGAAGGAACTTTGAAGATCTTCTAGTCCAACCCCTTGCCCAGTATAATACAGCATTCCAATAAATGACTCTCACACCTCTGTTTAAACAGCTCCAGCAAAAGAGAGGCAATCTTGTTCTGTTTTATTGCTCAAATGCTTACGGTTTGAAAAAAAAATGTTCCAGGTGTCCAGGGTAAAATCTACTTCCTTGTTTAAAATACGGAATTAAATCATCAGAACAGTTCAAATCATGTGATAACATTATCACTTTCATACAAATGCAGCAGCATCTTTTTTTCCCCATGCGTAGCTGAGAATTGCAACCAACATTTCAAATGAAATCATTTTGACATTTCAAACTGGAACACCATTTTGAATTGAAAGAATTTGACATTTTGAATGGAACTGAACATTTCAATTGGTTAGGAGTGTCATACACTGAACTGTCCAAGACCTAAAGTTGAGCAGGACATTAAAATCAATAATACTAGTTGCTAAGTAGAGGTTAACAAGCCATAGTGGAATTTATTCTTCTCTGACAATCAAAGCAGAAAATGTGATGGTGAAGGAGATAGAAAATGCAAAGCTTTTCTTCCTGAATGCTGACTTTTTTAAAAAGATTGCCCTGGTTGGCTAGGAACTATGGGAGTTGTAATCTCACATACCTGGAGGTCACCATCTAGGAGTAAAACAGGTTAAATCTCATCCAGAAAAAGCCTCGATTCAGCAGGATCCTCTAAAAATATGATTTTCTGTTATGTCTGAATGGCTGCCATCTCTCTTTCTCTCTCATTTGTTTCTTTAAAAACCTGACCATTATAACAATCCAGTTTAAATTTTTTCCAAGGAAAGCTTGTTTGAAAATATCTCTTACATTATCAAAAATATGCTGAATTCTGTTGTCCTATATTTGATCTCTACAAAAGAAACCCTATATGGATACAAATCATAAATGTTACATTTTAGTTTTTATTATCATCTATTCTAAAAGAAACATGAAACATCACAAGGCAATCTGTTACTGTCCTGAGTAAACTTTACTGGAAAATTAAAATTGCCACCAAAGACAGGTGATATCTTAGAATCAAAAACAAGGAAAGAGGACAAGAAAAAAGAAAGAAAAGCAAAACCTAGATTTGTAAGTGACCAAGACAGAAGCAAGTTAAAGAGAAGGGGCGTTGGTCTTACCTGAACGCCTTTTCTCAGTACGGAGATGGATAATCCATGGATGGGTTTTCTCTGTCTGCCTGCTCTTGAGACCAAGTAGCCAAAGCTTGACATGCCCCCACTTCCTGTGGAGTCCATTCTTAACGAGGGCGAATTGGCTGATGATTGACGAGGTATTGGCTCTCAGCTCCCTACTAGCGGCCTGCTGGCCTTGGGGTGGGTGTGGATTATCCATCTCCGTACTGAGAAAAGGCGTTCAGGTAAGACCAACGCCCCTTCTCCAGTACAGGAGATGGATAATCCATGGATGGGACGTACCAAAGCCTCACTGTCCCAAGGGGTGGGAAACAGATAAGGCCGGTAGATTGATCTCTGAGACAACTTGCTGGAGGACCCTCCTACCAAAGGAGGCATCCGCCGATGCAAAGCGGTCTATCTTGTAGTGTCGTATAAACGGGGAAGGCGAGGACCATGTCGCGGCCCTGCAAACTTCCTCGATTGACGCCTGGGTAGCCCATGCCGCCGAAGTTGCAGCGCTTCGGGTGGAATGGGCTGTGAGATGACTTGGGGGCGGCAGGGATGATACATTGTAAGCTTCTGCGATACAGCTTCGGATCCACCTTCCAATGGTGCCCGCGGAAACTTTCCGCCCCAAGGTGCCCGCTTGGAAGGACACAAATAGGGCCTCCGATTTGCGGAAGGGTTCTGTACGCTTTATATAACGCCGCAAGGCTCTGCGGACGTCCAATGTATGCCACTGCCGCTCCCGGTCATGTGTTGGATTTGGACAGAAGTTTGGGAGAATTACTTCCTGTGTCCTGTGAAAGAGTGAATTCACCTTCGGTATGAAGGCAGGATCTAACCTAAGGACCACCCTGTCCTTGTGGAAAATGCATAGGTCGTTTCTGACTGACAGTGCGGCCAGTTCCGAAATTCGTCTGGCCGATGTGATGGCAATCAGGAACGCCACCTTTAGCGACAGGTGTCGCAAGGAAACGGTCGCCAATGGTTCAAATGGTGACCGAGTGAGTGCGTGAAGGACTCGCGGTAGTTCCCAGGACGGGTACCTGTGAATTACTGGAGGTCTGGTGTTATAGGCGCCCTTGATAAAGGCGCGGATCCTGGGGTGGTGAGCTAAGGGAACCGAATCCGTGCAGGTGAGGAGGGTGGACAAGGCCGCCACTTGCCTGCGGATGGTCGCGGGGGCGAGGCCTCTGTCTAGTCCCTCCAAGAGGTAATCTACTATCTGAGGGATGTAGAGTTTGTGTAAGTCAAACTGCCGTTCCCTGCACCAAAGGCAAAAAATTTTCCAAGTGGAGTCATAAATGCGGTTTGTTGCCGGACAGCGTGAAACTTGAATTATGGTAATGCCCCCGGGAGAGAATAGTTCCTGTGCCATTATCTGGCGCTCAAGTGCCAGGCGGTCAGTTGTAACCATTGGGGTTCCGGGTGACTGATGGTTCCCTGGTGTAGGGACACTTGATGAGGGGGAATGTTCCATGGGGGCGACTGAGACAGGTTCATCAGGTCGGCGAACCACGGTCTCTGTGGCCAATATGGTGCTACTAGGATCACTTCTGCCTGCTCCTGAATCAGCTTTCGGATGACCGCCGGTATGAGTGGTAGTGGGGGAAAGGCATAAAGCAGACCCTGAGGCCACTGAGTTCTCAGAGCGTCCGTCCCCTCTGCTCGCGGGTTGAAGTAACGAGAGTAAAATCTGGGGAGCTGGGCATTGTCTGATGATGCGAACAGATCGAGGATCGGGTACCCGAACTTGCGGGAGATGTCTAGGAACAAGTTCGGGTGTAGCCCCCACTCCGAAGGGTCCACTGTGGTGCGGCTTAGGAAGTCCGCTTGCTGGTTGTTGACCCCCGATATGTGTTCCGCTTTTAGTGACTTCAGATTGGGCTCTACCCAGCTGAATAGGAGTCGTGACTCTGTCATCAGGGTTTTTGATCTGGTCCCCCCCTGCCGATTGATGTGCGCCTTGGCTGCTACGTTGTCTGTTAGGACTAGAACGTGGTGGCCTCTGATTCTGTCTTTGAATTGTTGCAAGGCTAGGTGGATAGCCCTGAGTTCTAGCCAGTTGATGTTGTTTCTCAGATCCGTGGCGGACCAACGTCCCTGTACAAACCGGGAGTCCAGATGGGCTCCCCAACCATACAGACTGGCGTCTGTAGTGATGGTAACTCTGACTGGTTCCTTGAAGGGTGACCCCTTGGTCACGGCCCGAGAGCACCACCAGCGTAGCGCCCTGCGGATTTGTGCCGTGACCCTGACTAGGTGGTTGGATGCGCTGGTGTTCTGCCGTTGGTACGGGAGCAGAAACCACTGTAGTTCCCGTAGGTGGAGCCTGGCCCAGGGTACAATGGCTATGGCCGATACCATCTTGCCCAATAATTGGGAAAGTGTTAGTATCGGAACTGAACGTTGCCTGTGAACCCAGCGAGCCAGTTCCCTGATGCCGGCCACCCGGTCTTGGGAGAGATAGACCATACAGTTGGTTGTGTCTATCATGGCCCCCAGATGCAGCAGCCTGGACGAGGGAACTGTCTGGCTCTTCTGAAAGTTTACTGAGAATCCGTGTAATTGGAGGACGCGAATGACGGTCCTTACGTCCGCCTGAGCTGTCTGTAGGAATGTTGCTTGGATTAGTATGTCGTCTAGGTAACATTGGACGCGTATTGGGATTTTTCTCAGTTTGGCGGCTACCGCTGCTAGTATCTTGGTAAATACCCTGGGTGCCGAAGATAGACCGAAGGGGAGAGCTCTGTATTGGAAGTGTTTTCCCCCGTAACAGAAACGTAGGAACCGGCGGTGGTTTGGGTGGATGGGGATGTGAAGGTAGGCTTCCGTGAGGTCTATCGATGCCAGGAAGTCTCCTTCTCTGATGCTTCCCAGGATGGACTGAAGGGATTGCATCTTGAATTTTTTGTATGTGATGTAGCGGTTGAGGTTTTTTAGGTCCAGGATTGCCCTCCATCCTCCTGAAGTCTTTGGAACCACAAAGAGGATGGAGTAAAATCCTCTGCCTCTGTATTCCGCTGGGACCGGTTCTATTGCTTGAATGTCCAACAGGTGTTGGATGGCCTCCTGCATGAGTTTGCGTTTGGTGGGGTTCCTGGAGACCGAGCAGTTGATGAGTCGGTCTGGGGGTGTGACCAGGAACTCCAGGGACAGCCCGGACTGGATGGTTTGTAGTACCCAGTTGTCCGTGGAGGTCTGCTCCCACTGGTGGAAGAAGTGAGCTAGTCTTCCTCCAATGGGTAGGTCTATGTAGGAGTCATTTTGTCTTCCGGTACGGACGACCCGTTCCACGAAAGGGTCGTCTCGACTGGTTTTGTTGTCTGGGCTGGAACCCCGGTCTGTCGTAGGGGCGGCCGTACGGTTTGTTCTGCCTGGGAGTGAATGGCTTGGGTGCCTGACTGATAGGCGTGGTTGTCGGTTGGCGAAAGGACTGCCTACGAAAGTAAGGTGTGGTACGTTTGTCTGACCTTTTGTTCAAGTGTGCCATGACCTTCCGCTTGTCTTTGTTCTCTACAAGATAGGGGTCCAAGGCCTCCCCAAACAGACCGTTGCTTGAGTAAGGGGCGGTCGCTAGCCGCCACTTAGCCTTGGTGTCAGCTTGCCAGTGTTTTAGCCATAGCATTCTCCTGGCAATTATGTTGGATGCTATGGATCTGGATGAAAAAATGGCCGATTGGAACGTTGCGTCTGCAGCGTATTCCGTGGCTGCTACCATCTTAGCCAGGTCCTGGTGTGTTCGTATGTCCTCCATAGGAACTATGGTTTGTAGTTGTTGCAACCAGATGAGGGTGGCCCGGACAAAAAAGGAGGCCGAGGTGGCTGCTTTGATGGCCCATGCCGCTGTCTGGTGGGTTTTGCGAAAGGCTTGTTCCCACTTTTTGTCATCTGCCTTAAGGGCCTCCACTAGGTCCCCAGCCATGGCTGTCTGGGAGACCAAGGGGGTCCAGGCTTCATCTACTTTAGGAATTTCTAAGGCCTCATTGAGGTCTGTGGCAGTGCTGTATAATTTTTTGTCCGTACCACTCACTGATGGGAAGGAAGCGGGAGAGTCCCATGGCTTCTTGATCCCTTTCAGGAAAATGGCGGGGCAAGGTATATGGTGTTGCGTTGTCACCTTTTCTACGAATACGGGTCTGGATGTGGTGGCCGGTGTCGCTTGCGGCTGAGAAAACTGATCCGTCCCCATGTCCGCAATGGCTGTGGCCTTGCGTAGTATCGTGAGGAAGCGGTTGGGATTAAATAATCCCCCTGAGGGGGGCTCAGGGGGAAGTTCCTCATCCTCTGACATAGAGATCCCAGGTTGATCCTCCTCTTGTGGTGAAGAATAACCACTCATGGAGGACTGGGCCGGGGAGACGGGTTCCTGAATGCCTGAGGACTCTGAGGGGAGTTCCGAGTGTGGCATGGCTGAGATGGAGGGCCCCTGGTCGTGGTGGGCGGAGCGCTGTGCTAGGGCTCGGTCCACCACTTTGGTTAATAGGGCCTCTAGCCGTCCATCTGCCCAGATGTCCCCTATGTCATTACCTTTGGGTGTGGTGACCGCAGGTGGAGAGTTGGACTCAGTGGTTGTGCCTGCCGCCGTGGTTGTTTGTTGGGCTGATGTAGATGGCGGATCCAGTGGTTGCGGTGTTCCTGGAATGGACCACGCGCTCTGGGTTGATGTGGATGGACCCAATGGTAATTCCATCTCGGTGGCCGCTATTTGAACCAATTCCAATTGGGCCTGCCTCTGCGCTCTGGAGAACTCCTTCTCCAGGGCCTGGTGCCTACGGCTGGCTTGCTTTTCCGCCAACTTGGAGGGCCTCTTGAGCGAGTGTTTTGTCTTCGCTTTGCACTTGCCTGCCGCCTTCTGGTCAGAAGGTGTGTTGCAGCCGTAATTGGGAGGTGGAGGGGTCGTGCTCATGGATTGAGGCAACGAGGGTCCCTCCATTCCGCTTGAGCAGTCCCAGAAAAACTGAGAAGACGCTCAGGCAGGCAAGTATTGGCGGGAGCGAAATTGGAACAAGTACCAGGACTGTTCCCCTGATCACCCGACCACAACAAAAATATTCTCTCTGGGCTAAGGTCACGGTAGCTGAGGGAGGTACCGAAGGCACGTTTGGAACCACTCTTTGGGTTCCGCCCGGAGGCCTTAGGTGACCAGGCAACGTGCACCAGTAGAAAAAGGAAAAGGGAGGCAAAAAATATCAGTGGCGACCTCAAAAGGGTCTGTAGGCCTGACTTAATACACAGCAGGTATCAAATGGCGGTCACCTAGAGCGGAATTTATTCTTATTAATACTATTACTATTATACTAATAATAGGAACAACAATAATAGTAAAATAATAATAATAATAACAACAACAATAATGGTGATGATGATAATATTGTGTGTTCTGTCTTTAGGCCTGTTGGCCCTGCAGTCGCTTAATTTTTAGCTTTAAAAAAAAATTTTTTTTATTATTATTATTATTATTATTTTTAAAATTTATGTATCTATTTTTATTATTATTATATTTTGTCCTATTATTATATGTGTGTATCGGGGGTGGAGCGCTGGTTGTGTGCTCCTATTCCGCCTCTGTCAGTGATTCCAGATATGATGTAGAGCTTCCTTAAGCTCGGTTTGCCTTTCTCTGGCAAGAGATGGCAGTCACAGCTCGTTTCTCCCTGAAAAAGGGCTTTGCAGATCCCAGGAGGGTTCTCTAGCCTCCGTTTCTTGGTTGGGGCTTACTCCCTTCCTGTGCTTCGTTTCCCTCTGAAGATAAGCTCCGCAGCCTCCCAGAAGCTGCTTGTGCCCGGGGATTTAAATTTGGCGCGCTGTGACGTTTTAAGGGAATCCCAGCCAGGGATTGCCTTTGTTGTCTGAAAACGGCAACTAAAATGGCGCCCGCGGTTGCCCTGGGCTGCTAGGGAATCTCCGATGATCCGAATTCAAGTTTGAATCCGGACCTGGAGATTGTTATTTTTTCCCCCAATTTGAGGAAAAAATCCCTTGGAAGGTTGGGGAGAAAAGCTCAGCAAGTGGTCTCTGCTGATGCCTTTGTTCCCCCCCCCCCTTTTTCACCTCCAGAGCCCTGGGGCTGACTGGGATCCGTGGGGAGTTTTCCCCCCCCCCACACCCCCTTTTTCAATTTTAATATAGGATCAGGGATGATCCCAAGGAAAACTTAGTGGTTGGGGAAAAGGTTCAGCAAGTAGTCTCTGCTGATGCCTTCTTCCCCCCCTTTTCACCCCCCAGAGCCCTGGGGCTGGCTGATATCTGTGGGGAAATTTCCCTCCCCACCAATCCCCTTTTTAATTTTAGGTTTGAGATCAGGACTGATCCCCAGAAAATTTTGTGGTTAAATTCCTATAGGTGGAAAATTTTTTTGGGAAGGGGAAGCCAATTATCAAGGGATAATCAATCAATGGATTTCTTGTCTAACCTGATAAGCTGAGAGCCACGCCAAAACGAGTCTTCTCCGAGCAGAGACCAAGTTAAGAATGGACTCCACAGGAAGTGGGGGCGTGTCAAGCTTTGGCTACTTGGTCTCAAGAGCAGGCAGACAGAGAAAACCCATCCATGGATTATCCATCTCCTGTACTGGAGAAACAAGATGCTACATGTTGTATCCTTGAAACTCTGAATTTAAAATTAGCCCTTCCTCTAAGATTTCACTAGGGACTTTACACTGGAGGAACAGATGTGTTCAGAATCCTAAAGAAAGAAACTTTCCGAAGAATACTGAGTTTTAATTTTAAAAAACTAATTGAAGGATGCCGTTCTCCTTTATTTCTGAAAAACAGTCAGCTGAATACCTTTTTTTTCATGGTCAAATATGGTTAAACAATCCATGAAACCAATGAGGCTTAAAGAACTGGTTTGATGTTCTTCCCAGCTAGAGATGTTTTTAAAGACTGCCTTTTGTTGCTTCTCTCTCTATTTCTTTTCTTTTTTTTTCTTTTCATTATGTAACTGTAAGCTGAGCCTGGTCTCCTAGGATAAATGACAAAAGTAATTGAAATGGAGATTCTCATTTATGGAACACATCATTCATATTTATAAAGCAATACTGTTCAGTTGTCATTCATTGCTATCTAGCAAACCTCTGGCTGAAACAGGTACCAAATGGAGGAGGAGGAATGGAAGAAGAGTAATCTTTAGAGGGAAATAATTTTTTTTAAATACCATGAATTCATTTATTATGTCTGTTATCCTGATGAGTATGTAATTCTTAGTGATAAGATACCATTAGGTTGAAGGGAATGGGGTCATATAAAGGACAGAGATTACATCCCCACCCTAAATTATGGATTAAGTCCTCAGCTTAAATCATCCTTGTAAATAACAAAGCTATTCAGAGGAGGGTTTTTGCTTTGTTATTGCTGCAGGAACAATCCTCTTTTAAAACTACCCTGCAAAGCAGCACATCTCCTATTTCTAAAGAACAAAGCAAACTTTCATATCGTTCCATCAACCTGCTCCAGCACATTTAATAGCATCAGGCATGTCTTTTACAGGGGTTCCAGCAAATTAGTGGACATGCCAAAGGATTATCAGGGCATCACAGAAAGTATAAAGCAGGGGTCCCCAGCTCCTGAGCTGTGGACCACCAGGAACTGGGCCACACAAATGACAGAAGTCCATCCGCATACATGCGGGATGCAGGCAATATGCAAGAAACATATCAACCCCCCCTCTCCAGTTCGACAAACTGCTCTCCACAAAACCAGTTCCTGACTCCCAAAAGGTTGGGGGGCTGCTAGTGTAAAGAGTGTAGCAGATGACCTTTATAGAGATTTACAGATTCCATTTTGTAAGTCCAGAGCAACAGGATAATATTCAGAAGCAGTTCAGGGAGATGCTTCCCTATTTTACGGAACTATAAGGAGGAGGAGCTGCTGATAGTTCTCACTTAAGTAGGGTAATTGAGACTGGCAGTAATTTACTAAGTGACACAGTCATAAAGTGCAATGTCACTGTCATGGTTCCGGCAGACAGAGACAAATAAAGCAGAAGTCCGAGGCTTAAAAATTCCTCAAAGAACAGGTTTATTAGTTACAAAGTATTGGCATGATCAAAAGTGAAACCAAGTCTGAAATTCCCACTAAAATTTCCCAGTTACAAAGTATAATGTCCCACCCACAAAATGATGTCATCAGTACGTTCCCCAATACATTCATTTGGCAGGCTTTCTAATACAGTGTTCAGCCCCTGATCACGGGAGCAGTAAATGACTTTGGTTCCCATGGGACAAAGATTATTATGACTAGTGAAGCATCTGGGCAAGCCCCGCTCCCTCCGTCCTGTGTAGCAACCTAGAATGAAGAGAAAGATAGCTGCAGACAGGCTCATTGTAGAGTTGACAGTCACAAAACTGCTGGTTTACAGCCGCAGTTGTGCCAATCCCAGTTGCCATGATTAGGCAAATCCTGAGCAGGTGCAACATTCTGTGATCACCATTTGTGACCTCCTGCTGGCTTCCCCATTGACTTTTCTCGTCAGAAGCTGGCAATGAAGGTTGCAAATGGTGATCCTATGACTGTGGGGCACTGCCACCATCATAAATGCAAACCAGTTGCCAAGTGTCCAAATTGCAATCACATGAACGATAGGGACACTCCAACAGCCACAACTATGAAGATCTGTCATAATTCCCCATCATTCAGCACTGTCATAAGTTCAGACAGTCACTGAACCAGCGGATGGTAAATAAAGACTGCCTTGTCTTACCTGAACACCTTTTCTCAGCATGAAGATGTAGCATCCACCGATTGGGTAATCAAAGCCCTCCTGCTCAGATTTAGATTAAGACCAAACTTTAGCCACGCCTCCCTTGGGCGCTCCTTTCCCAATTTTGTCGAGGCGAAGCGTTCATTAGGTCCGACACAGTAGCTCCTCCGGAAAAAAATCTGCCTAGACCAGCGGTTCTCAACCTATGGGTCGCAACCCCATTTGGGGTCGATCGACCATTTCACGGGGGTCGCCAAGCACGGCTGTCCGCCATTTTTTCCCCCTTTTCTGGTGGGTGCCTTACCTCCCTTGGGCTGGGCCAGCTGGTGGCCCAGCTGGTGGTCGGCCTGCTCCGTCTCTGCCGCTTACCAGCTATGCCTTGGCCGGCGCAGGGAGCGGCACCACGCATGTGCGGCACTCCCGGGCAGGGAAAGTCCTCAACTTACGACTGGTTTAGTCCTCAACTTACAACCGGTTTAGTCCTCGACTTACGACCGGTTGGGGGTCGCGGCATTAAAAATGTTGAGAACCACTGGCCTAGACTAAGTGTTAAGGGTGGGTGTGGATGCTACATCTTCATGCTGACAAAAAGGCGTTCAGGTAAGACAATGCCCCTTCTCCAGCATGATAGATGTAGCATCCACCAATTGGGACATACCAAAGCTACCCGTGTCCCTGTCGGGAGGGAAGTCTAGGCTTGTGGCTCATGCGTAAAGACTACCTGCTGCAGAACCCTTCTGCCGAAGGATGCGTCTGAGGTAGCGAATTTATCAAGCTTGTAATGCCTTATAAATGAAGAGGGGGAAGCCCAGGTGGCTGCCCTGCAAATTTCCTCAATCGAGGCCTGAGTGGACCAGGCCGCAGATGTAGCAGCGCTACATGTAGAATGAGCAGTGATGCGAGGAGGAACAGGAAGAGACTGAATTCTGTAAGCGTGAGAGATGCAGGCCCTAATCCATCTACCAATGGTCGAGGATGATACTTTCAGACCATGGAAGAAGGTTGGAAAGACACAAACAAGACCTCCGATCTACGAAATGCAGCGGTTCGCTTCACATAGTGATGCAAAGCCTTGCGTACGTCTAATGTATGCCACAATCTTTCAAGACGGTGAGAAGGTCGCAGACAAAAGTCCGGAAGAATCAGATCTTGAGACCTGTGGAAGCCGGTATTGACTTTCGGAATGAAAGAAGGGTCCAATTTTAGGATCACTCTGTCATCCAGAAAAATACAAAGATCCTCCCTGATCGAGAATGCAGCAAGTTCCGAGATGCGTCTTGCTGAGGTGATGGCTATCAAAAAGGCTACTTTCAATGAAAGGAAGTGTATTGAACAAGATCTGATGGGTTCAAATGGTGAAACGGTAAGAACCTGCAGAACCGTTGGCAGGTCCCATTGGGATATCTGTGTAGTAGCGGGGGACCTGTATTAACGGCTCCCTTAAGGAAGGCCATAACAGCTGGATGATGAGATAGCTGGACCTGATCCTCGCAAATGAGGACCGTGGATAATGCTGCGATCTGCCTTTGGATGGTATTGTGAGACAGTCCCCTGTTTAGTCCATCTAAAAGGTAGTCCAATAATATCGGAATGGTGGTAGCCAGCGGGTTGACCCTCCTGGTGTTACACCATGCACAGAAACTTTTCCACGTGGCATTGTCGATCCTGTTAGTGGAGGGACATCTGGAGGCTTGAATTATAGCAATCACTCCAGTCGAATAGGACTGTCTAGTTAAGTTCTCCCTTTCAAGTGCCAAGCGGCTAGTTGAAGCCACTGAGGGTCCGGATGTTGGAGCTGGCCCTGACTGAGGGAGATGCGATCTGCTGGAATCATCCAAGGTGGGGAGATCGATAGGTCCACGAGATCTGCAAACCAAGGACACCTTGGCCAATGTGGGACCAGCAAGATTAATTCTGCCCCCTCTAATAGAAGTTTCCTGATGACAGCTGGAATCAGGGGAAGTGGAGGGAAAGCATACAGAAGTCCCTTGGGCCATCTGCTGCGTAGCGCATCCGTTCCCTCCGCCCCCTGTGACGGAAACCGCGTGAAATATCTGGGAAGCTGAGCGTTTGCTGGTGAAGCAAACAGGTCTACCTGAGGCTGCCCGAACCTCTCCGATATTTCTCTGAAGAGGTTTGGTTCCAATCGCCACTCCGAGTGATCTATCGTCGCCCTGCTTAGAGAATCTGCCTGACGATTCTCCTCCCTGGAAATGTGTTCTACTCTGATGGATTTCAGATGGGATTCTGCCCACAGACCCAGGGCCTCCTGCATGAGGGACCAAGATTTGGTCTCTCCCTGTCTGTTGATATGAGCCTTGGCTGCGACATTGTCCGTCATTACCAGGACATGATTCCCCTTCACTATGTTGGAGAACTGGCAAAGAGCCAGGTATATTGCCATGAGTTCTAGCCAATTTATATTGTGTGTGAGGTCTCGCTTGGACCATTGACCCTGAGCCATATGTGTCTGCATGTGCGCTCCCCAACCGAACAGACTGGTGTCCGTGGTCAGGATAAGTCTGTGAGGCTCCTTGAAAAGGTTCCCCTTGTGTATGGCTGGTGACCCCCACCATCTGAGTGACTGTAGAGTGTGGTACGGAACTCTCACCTTCCGTATGGAGGCACTCATGTTCCGCTTCTGGAAGGGAAGCAGGAACCATTGTAAACGTCTGGAATGAAGACTGGCCCATGGCACTATTCCTAGGCAAGAAATCTTCCCCAACAGCTGTGACAACTGGACAAGGGGAACTACCTTCTCTCTCTGGATCCTGCGAACTAGGGATCTGATACCGTCCCTGCGGTCCTGGGAGAGATAGACCTTGCATAGGTCTGAATCTATTACCACCCCTAGATGCAAGATCCGAGTGGTAGGGGTGGTGTGGCTCTTCTTGAAATTCACTGAGAAGCCATGTCTCTGAAGTGTCTCTATTGTGGTCTGTAGATCTAGTTGAGCAGTGCGGAATGAACTGGACTGGATGATTATATCGTCCAGGTAACATTGTACTCTTACCGGTATTAGTCTGAGATGTGCCGCTAATACTGCCAGTATCTTTGCGAATACCCATGGTGCCGAGGATAGACCGAAGGGAAGTGCCCTATACTGATAATGTCTGTTTGCATGGCAGGAGCGGAGGAATCTGCGGTGATGTGGTCTGATAGGAACATGAAGGTAAGCTTCTGTCAGATCTACGGAGGAGAGGTAATCTCACTTCCTGACACTGGCTAGAATTGACTTGAGGGACTGCATTTTGAACTTCCTGTAGATTAGGAAGCGGTTGAGTCCCTTTAGATCTAATATCGCTCTCCATCCCCCCGAGGCCTTGGGAACCACGAAGAGAATAGAGTAGAACCCTTTTCCTCTTTGTTCCAGAAGAACTGATTCTATGGCTCTTATTTCCAATAAGTGTGATATTGCTGTGGCTACTAGTTCGGCTTTGTGTGCGTGTCTTGAGGTGGGGCACTGAAGGAAACGGTCTGGAGGTATGGACTTTAGTTCTAGGGCTAGACCGAATCTTATGGTCTCTCTTACCCAGGTATCGTTTGTGGTGACCTCCCAAGTGTTGCTGAACAGGGTTAAGCGTCCGCCTATGGGAGAGTCCAATCTGGCGTCACTTAGACCTTCGGAATGGACGGCCTCCCGCCCCCCTGAGGGGGTCTGGAACTGACCCCTGGCTCCTAAATTCTGGCAGTCCTGTTGGCGATCCTGTCTGGGGGAGAAGGATCTGAAACCTCTGGGCCAATCCCAGGACTGCCCTGATCGAAAGGGCTGCCTCCATTCCCAAGAACTTTCGGCCCTGAAGGACTGCCTGTGAAATTCTTGTTGAGGTCTCCTATCAGTCTTCTTGGACGGATGAGCTAAGGTTTTTCTCTTATCCTTCCCTTCAACCAGGTATGGCTCTAGGATTTGGCCAAATAAATTCTTGCCACTGTAGGTGTCTGTAGCAAGACGCCATCTTGACTTGAGGTCAGCCCTCCACTGTTTGAGCCACATGAATCTGCGGGACGCAACTGTGACCACAACAGATTTGGCCGAAAATTTGGTGGAATTGAGGGAAGCATCTGATATGTATTCCGCTGCCGCTACTAGTTTACTTAGAGTTTGTTGCGCGCGTACCTGGTCCGGAGGAATTAACGCCTGTAGTTCCCGGAGCCACATGATAGAAGTTCTCGTGAAAAAGGACGAGGACGAAGACGCCCTGATGGCCCAGGCAGAGGCCTGGTGAGCCCTGCGGAGAGAAAACTCAAAACGTTTATCCTCTGCCTTGAGATGTTCGGCCATGTCTCCAGGAACAGTGGATGTGGAGAACAAAAATGTTAATGGAGCATCCACTGTGGGAACCTCTAGAAGGGAAGAGAATGCAGAAGATACATTATACAATCTCTTTTCCGTGCTGCTAGGAGAGGGTAGGGTGGCCAATGAGGTCCACTCTTTTTCCACCGTCTCGTGGAAAACAGCTGGACAAGGAACTTGTTTTTCCTCTACCACCTTTCTAGCAAACAAAGGGTTTGACTCTTGTGCAGCCGAGGTAGATGGCTTGGGTTCCTGCTCCGAGACCAGGTTGGCAGTTGTGCAGGCTTTTAACAAAAGAGATTTGAATAGGTTTGGATCAAAAAGCCCCAATGTTGGGGTTGGATCCTGAGTTACCTCCTCATCCTCAGACATAGGGTCCTTCAGTTGTCGCCAGGTCAACAGATTCAGTCTCCCCAAACTGAGATGAAGTCTCAGAAATACCTGAACCCGCTGACTGGGGACGTCCAGTGCAGTCTGCGGGCAAGGGTGGAGAAGGTGAAACTTGTGAGGGACCAGCTGCTAAGAAAGAAGACATGAATTGATTGAAGGCCTGGTGCATAAAGTTCTGAAACTGTTGAGCCCATAATGATCACTCAGCTGAAGGCACACTAGCAGCGGTGGTCGCAGGAGTATGCGTATTAATGTTAGCAGGAGAAACGGAAGGGGATGAAGGGATATGTTGGCTAGGGGCAGATAGACTGACCTGTTCAGTCCCCCCTTGAGGAGACCATGCCCTGGGGGCTTGATAAGACGGCACCAGTGAGGATTCATAAGGTGAGCTGGCCAGAGAAGCAGGGGGAACCAATTCAGCTTCTCTGGACCTGAGCCTTTGTGCTTTGGAGAACTCTTTCTCCAGTGCCTGGTATCTCCTCGAGGCCTCTCGCTCAGCAGTCTTGGAGGGTTCTTTGGTTGATAAATGCTTGGTTTTAGCTTTTTTCTTCCCCCCTGTATTTGAATCAGAGGATCTGCGTTTTGCTTGAATGGGGGGAACATCAGAACCCTGCAAAGCCTGAGAAGACTCACCATCTGCCATTGTGCCCAGGCTTTCCAGGTAGGAGAAGCCCTGGGGTGGGGGTAACTACACAGATCAAGTTGTCCGGGAGGGAAGCTTCCCGCGCCCTAAGACAACCACAATGGCAAACAGCCAGAACAGCTGTCTAAAACTGTCTGCTGGGCCCTGCTGACACAGTGCCGGGAGCTAAATAGAACAGGTCAGGAACCCCACAATTTAAGATAATAGGTGTTGTTTATTTTTATTTTTTTATTTTATTTTATTTTTTATAAATCTCTGAGAAGCAATGCGTCGAAAAAAACAACAGCTAAACCCCCAAGAGGACCCAACGCAGTGAGTCACTAATGCTAGGCCAGAATCAGAGGCAAACAGCAACCTTAAAATGGCGACCGCGCCCAGCACCAAGTTCAAAATGGCAGCCACAAGTCTTCTTGGCGCCTAAAAATGGCCTCTCCTCTTAGTCAGAGCTGTAAGACAGCTTCTCCAGCCTCTTCTTTGAAGTCCCCGTTCAGGCAGGCAAAAAGACGGAGGGAACCTTACACACACTTCCCCCCTTACAGCTATAAGGCACCACAAACTACTTGCGATTCTGCAGCATGGGGGAGTCTCTGTGCGATCCTGGATAGAGCCTCGTGGCCATGAGGCAAGAGAGAAGCTCTGGTAACTGGCTGAATTCTCCAGAAACGCTGGCAATAAAACTGTTATCAGACGCAAGGGAAGTCTCCCTCAGTGCGCTGAACAGCTACTCTGAGCTGAAAGCCGCCTCAGTGGCAAAAGCTACGACGATCCACAAGGCCAATTAGGTCCTCTGGAAAGCAAATCTCCAAGATTGCTAATTCACTATCCTTTACCAAAAAACAAAAATTATGTAAAGAGTACACTACAAGAAGCTATACTAATAATCCTAATGCTACACTATTTAAACTAACAATTGCTGAGGAGCTAACAAAACTGTGTCCTCTCTGAGCATAGACTAAGACAAAACTGAAAAGGAGCGCCCAAGGGAGGCGTGGCTAAAGTTTGGTCTTAGTCTGAATCTGAGCAGGAGGGCTTTGATTACCCAATCGGTGGATGCTACATCTATCATGCTGGAGAACAATCAGATTTGCAAAATTCTGTTTATGATAGCCAATAAACTCAATAAAATTAGCTCAAGCCTTCCTGTGGTGTTGATTCCCTACTTTGGTCTATCCTAGTGAGGCTGTTTTGAAGGGCCAAACTGTGCCTGAATATTACAGCTTTAGATGATTTATACATCCCGTCAGATGAGCTATAAAACCTCAGTTCTCCATTACCAGCCCACTGACTACAAGAAACAGGGTTTCTCTCGTATAAAGCACTTTGCCTCCCAATCACAATCTGTTTTCTCAATCACCATGGAGTTTCTCTAGCTGTTATAACTAAGCAAATACTTCAGCTAATATTGACACTTCTGTTAAACTGCCTGTCTAGTTTTGAAAGAAATGAACCTTCAATGGAGTCATAAGTGTTCTTTACTCCAAACCAAATTATTAAAACATGCAATATAGTCTGCATGTGCTCCAGTCCCCTGCTTGATGAGCAATGAATGATTGGTTCACACAACAATATTAAATGCTAATTCCTGATAACAGAACACAATAGCCAGGCACACAAAATGTTTTGCACTCCAGTTATTATCATTTAACCTGATAGTGTTGTTCTCTCCGCATTTGTAGACAATGACCAAAGTTTGTACAAAACTGTAACCAACTCACGAACAATCCACCCCTCCCCATTAGCCTAGATTGGGATGCTGTGTACACCAGGGGTCTTCAAACTTGGCCCTTTTATGACTTGTGGACTTCAACTCCCAGAATTTCTCAGCCAAAAGAAAAGAAAGGAATCCCAAGCCAATAAAATCATACAAAACTCCTAAACAGAAAATAAATCCAAACCAACAAGTCCCAAAGGTGCTTTTTCAAAAGGCAATTGGACTTTCTTTGTTTTTGCTTGAAGACGTTTTGCTTCTCATCCAAGTTCTGAAGAAGAAGCTAAAGAAGCTTCTTGGATGAGAAGTGAAACATCTCCAAGCAACAAGCTTCATACCTAAACAAGTGTTCAGCACACACCTGGAGGGAAAGTAGAAATTTGACCTATCACAACCATAGCCATTTTCCACAGCTGCTGATAGAATAGTTGCCTTTACCCATTCAGTCAGGAATTTCATAGTGGATGAATTCTTCCGGGAGTCTTTGCAAACTTGACATGGCTTCCAGTTGCTTAACATTTGTCTTTCGTAACCCATCACAGTGACACGTTTTTGTTGTTGTTGTTAATTCTTAGTGCCTTCTGGTAGAGTTGAAACATTTGTTAGCAACTCCAAGTAGTCATTGCAAGAGATGGAGGAATTTTAAAGGAAAAAAAAAAACCCTACAATTTATACTAAGGTCAATGTTTGTGTTTCTTTCATGATAAACTTTCAGAAAAATATACTTGGGAAATGGATGGTCTGCTAATTAAGTAAGCTAATTCCTATAAATATTTGTCTCTGTGCATGCTTAAAATCAAACTAAAAGAATTAAATAGATGAAGTTGTTTATACAGAGAACAGACTGTTTAGGAAATAAGAACATCATTTGGATAAACAGGTTATTTTCAGCTATTAAAATAGGTTTTTTTAATCTTTTGCAGCCTGTATGCTGAATATTTTTTCAGTGGCTTCCTGTTATACAGACACAAATGTTGCAACCAACATTAATCAGAATACATTTACCTAATCACACATTCATTCAAAGATTGTCCTTTTCTTGCTCCAGTTATAAAAAGACCATCTTGCAGAATTATTTTTCTCTGAGGTATTTTTTTGGGAGAGGGTAGGGGTATATTTTCTTATACCGGCTCAGATAAGTCTAGAGCAGTGTTTTTCAAACTTGGCAACTTTAAGATAGGTAGATTTCAGCTCCCAGAAATTTCCAGCCAATAGTTGCTGGGGAATTCTGGAAATCCACACAACTTAAAATTGCCAAGAGCACTGAAGAGGACTTCAGATAAGTGACTAAACTGGCAGTTCAGAAGATTGTCATTAATAAGGCTGAGACCCAATTCTGAAAAATCTCTAGAGAAGAGCAGATTTACAGGTCATACTAAGCCAAAACCAACAAACTATATGTTAATTCAGCACCAGTTCTGGGCTGTATAACTCCAGAAGACTTCAAAATGATAATAAAGAATAAGAATATTCAGTTCCCTGCATTGTTGGTCATCTGGATTCCATGATCCAGATCTAGAAGCCCTTTTACACATGTTGCTTTGAACCCGGCTAGTATTCCCTTAATCTACAGAAATTCAGTCAAAGGTTGCCCTACCCAATATCTGGTTGACAAAAAGCTCTTTGCTAACTCATAAATACCAAGAGATCATTTACGCATCAGGGCTTGTTTTTCTGCATTTCAATTCCATCTCATAATTTTCGGCAATAAGGAGGAATGTGAGACCACGTGATTTATAAAGCTCCTTCTATGTGGGAGCACCAGCAAGAAAAGGCAATTTAAAAAAAAACTGTCCAAGAAGCAATAAAGCTAGACATACTTACTGTGTTTCCCCAAAAATAAGACCCAACCAGAAAATAAACCTTAGCATGATTTTTCAGGATGCTCATAATATAAGCACACCCCAAAAATAAGCACCAGTTAAGATCTTCAGCCAGATGGACACATTTAGTACCATATTTCCCCAAATATAAACCCTAACCAAAAAATAAGCCCTAATGCAAGACCCAGTCTTATTCTCACACTAGACAGCACATCAGACTAGGTTAAAAGAGGATTGTCAGTTTGCGTTTCTGTATGCTATGAAAACCCAGCCGTGGTCTCAGAACATGATATAAAGCACAGGCATCCAACTTTTTGGCTTACCTTGGCCACATTGAATGAAGAGGAATTGTCTTGGCCACATATAAAATATATAACATAGTTAATGTATATAAAGAACAAACTTCCTTTATTTTTTATGTTTTTATTACAACATTGTGGGGCTACATTACTAGCAGCCTGTAGGGCCACATGCAGCCCGCAGGCTGTGAGTTGCACACATGATGTCAGAATCCAATTATATTTCATCTTTAATTATCAAATATAGAAACTCCCAATTCTGCCTTCTCTGGATTCTGCCATAAGAGGGAGAGAAGGGGGAGAACAAAGGGGCTTTATGGCCCTCACTTCCTTCAGTATACTTCTAAGGAGCTGAATGCTGAATGTGTGTTTATTGTAACCTCAAAGCATTAGCACCAAAGAACCTTACCATAACAAAGAAGGGTATTTGCCTTTCATGTAGTTTATCTGAAGTCTCCATCCAGACGGAAGAAAGAAAAAAGGGGGTGGAATTGTGATACCTGAAACTATCACTGGAAGGGGGGTTGATTGGGTGGGACTACTGGGGAACCTCTTAAAACCTTGAATGGGAGGGCTTGGACCCCAAGTCCTGTCTAGCACGCCTGCAACCACTTCTTCTTAATAAAGGATTCCTGTTGGAAGAATTATTCCAAGAGTTCTGTCTTCTTAAGATGCAAAGTGGGGTGGGTCCTTACACATCTGGTATAAAGTATACAAGAGAAAGAGAGAGAGAGAGGAGGAAGAGGAGAGGGAGGGAGAAAGGGAGGAGAGGAAGAGAGAGGGAGGAGGGAGAAAGGAAAGGAGGGAGGGAGGGAGGGAGAGAGAGAGAGAGAGGGAGGGAGGGAGGGAGGGGGGGATAACTGTTTTATATTAACTCAGATGGAGAAGAAAATGCATTATGTGAATCCGGCCAGTGGGATCCATGAGGAAAGGGCTATCTTATGTATGCCAATGAGTTTCACAGGCAATTATTTCATTTTAAGATGAGCAATTCAAGCCAGCCACAACCCTCAGTCTAATTTCAAAAACTTGTTGGAAGAGATCCCTGCCGATTGCTGGCGAAAGCTCTGCCACAAGCTACTGTTGTGAAAGAAGAATGGCAGAAAAAAATAAAAGAGGAAAGAAGAATATGAAAAGCAGAGAAAAGGTTATCACAAAGAAAAGCTGGAGGCCATTCACTTTTGACTCCCCCCCCCACCCTTCATTTCTTTTTTTTTTTCAGCTCTTAATACCATGTAGACAGCCAGTCTGGTGTAGTGGTTAAAGCAGGAGGCTAGGGACCAGGAGACTGTGAGTTCTAGTCCTGCCTTAAGCATGAAGCCAAAGTGGTGTCCTTGAGCCGGACCTGTCACATATGGCTCTGCACCACATCATACAACATCTTGAATCTCCAAAGACCTATGCAAGGATTCTTTTTGTAGACTTCAGCTTGGTATTCAATACCATCATTCCAGATATTCTTCTCCCTAAACCGATTCAGCTAGCCATGCCTGACTACACTTGTAAGTGGGTCACAAGATCTCTAACAGATAGGAAGCAGCAGGTGAAGCTGGGCAAAATTACACCAGATACCTGTACAATTAACACAGCCCCCCCCCCAGGGCTGTGTGCTCTCTCCACTACTCTTCTCTATATATACCAACGACTGCATCTCAAAGGATCCCTCTGTAAAAGGACTGAAGTGTGCAGATGATACAACAGTGATTGGTCTCATTCAAGACAGCCACGAATCTGCATACAGATGGAAAGTTGAACAACTAGCCTTGTGGTGTGGCTGGAACAATCTTGAACTGAACACACTCAAAACTGTAGAGATGATAGTAGATTTTAGGAGAAGCCCTCCTATTCTATCACCTCTTACAATGCTAGATGACACAGTATTAACAGTAGAGGCCCTCAAGTTTCTAGGTTCTATAATATCTGAAGACCTCAAATGGACACCTAACATCAAAAATGTCATCAAAAACGTACAACAAAGAATGTTCTTCCTGCGCCAACTCAGAAAGCTCAAATTGGCCAAGGAGCTGCTGATACAGTTCTACAAAGGAATTATTGAGTCTGCCATTTGCACCTTTATAACTGTCTGGTTTGGCACTGCAGCCAAACAAGACAGACACAGACTTCAACGATAGTTAAAACTGCAGAAAAAAAAACAGCTGCAACCAGCCTGCTTTCCACTGAGGAGCTGTATATTTCACAAGTCAGAAAGAGGGCTAAGAAAATATCTACAGACCCTTCACGTCCTGGACATAAACTATTTCAACTTCTTCCCTCAAGACGCTATAGGGCATTGCATGCCAAAACAACTAGATTAAGTCCCACAACACTATCAAACTACAGTGTATACTATTATCCCTCACATCTTTCCTATTACCTATTTCCTTATCTTCTTATGACTATAACTTTGTTGCTTGTATCTTATGATTTCTATTGTTTTTATTTAGTATCCCACTATGATTTATGCTGATTGTTTATTTAATATCCTCTGGCTATCACTGATTTTTGTATATTATGATTTATGATGATTGTATTTTATAATTATGATCATGATTTATCACCTGTTGCTTGTATGTGTGTCCAATCACACTTAGCCAATAAAGAATCCTATCCTATCCTATATCCTATCCTATCTCCTATCTCCTATCTCCTACTCTACTCTACTCTCTCAGCCCTAGGAAAAAGAAGGCAGTGGCCAATCACTTTTGAAAAACCTTGCCAAGAAAACTGCAAATCGACTCCAAGTTACCCCACAGATACACACCAAAAAACCCAAGTAAACCCTGCAATTATCTGCAATGATTTATGGGAGGACTTTGCCTATGACTCTCTGTTTAAGATAATCATAAATCTGAAATGTTGCAAGGCTGAACTTCATTTATTTAATAATGGAAGTATACATAGTTCTGGTGCCCTCAAACCCATTCCTTTGCCTGTTCCTCTCACCCTGCATTGTGGCACTACAGCAATGGATTTTAACGGAGCTTTACTCTAAGACACAGGAATTAGAAAGTTTCAGGCACAACAGCAGCCAAAGACAGCAATAAAGTAACTACAAGAAGTTTAGAGGATTTTTCTCCACTAAATTTCCCATCCACATCCTGGAGGCATCTGAGAGTGATCTCAGAGGCTATGAATAAGGCACATGAATCAGGCTCACGGTGGCTGAATTTATACTAGGAGAAACAAATTCTGCCATAGGACGATCCTTCCCAACATTCAGGTAAGCTGAATGTAGAACATGAAGTCATCTTGGCAACACTCTGGCCAACAATTTGAACAACGGCCAACATCATGCAATCAGGGCAGAAGGATGCAGGACAGAGAGAATATCGCCAGATAGCCCAGATCAGCTTTACACTGGAGTCTTTAGACTCAGGACTTGTTCATTATAGGTTACCAGAGAAACATCTTGAGATCTTCTGCACGGGTGTACAGGTAGTCTTTGACTTACAACCATTTATTTAGTGGCAGTTTGAAGTTACAACTTCACTGAAAAAAAAGGACTTACGACTCACACTTACAACTGTTGCAGCATCCCCAAGTTACAGGATCCAAATTCAGTTGCTTGGCAACCAGCTGTTTTTACAATGATTGCAGCATTCTCTCAACCAGCTTCCAACAAGCAAAGTCAGTGGGGAAAGCCGGATTTGTCTTAACTGTGCTGATCATTTAACAACCATGGCAAAAAAGATGGTAAAATCAAGCACAACTCACTAGCCCCAATAGTAGTGGTAAGTTGAGGACTACCTGTGGTATGCCCTCAACCTGAGTCCCAGTCTCTTCCCTAGGCCAGGGGGTCTACAACCTTGACAACTTTAAGACTTGTGGACTTTAGCTTCCAGCATAGCTGGCTGAGCAATTCTGGGAGCTGAAGTCCACAAGTCTTAAAGTTGTCAAGCTTGCAGACCCCTGCCCTAGGCTTTCACAACCCCACTGATGTCATACTGCATTCGATAGACCAGCCTATTGAATGTGCTATTCTGCCAGATGGGCTACTGCTTCTATCCCTCTTAGCGAGCAATGGGGCCTTTGAAAGCCACACACCCCCTTGTTAAAAAGTACCTCTTCAATAATGTCAAAGCTTCAGAATTCATGATATCCTCAAGCCACACCTACCCAGGGCAAATACCAAAGGTGGACATCCTCCACACCCCAAGAAGTATGATTTTCTAGGGTCAATGAAAACAATAGGCTTAACACACCCTTCTTCTATTAAACCTTACCCCCTCCCCAAAGTGTAAAAGGATGGATGCTTTCAGCCACGCCCCATTCTGATGATGTCACCCCCCCCAACACCAGCCACACCCTTTGCAGGCGGCTTCAGAGGCCTAAAAACATAGGAGGGAAAGTAACATAGGATCCCCTGACCATGGAATTCATTGAACAGCCCCTATTTCCATCCCCCCTGTCAAGACCCCTCCTTTCCAGCTTTTGCCCATGAGGCAGTCATAGGTCTCTCTAGATAGGGGAGTGGGCAATCCTTTCCCCACTTTGGAAGAGAAATCCAAACGGGAGGCACTTTCTCTTTGATTACTTTTACTTTGCTTCTGCTGGACAGGAGAGCTGAACCCTGAAAGACTGAACAGGTAAGCGGAGAGGATTATGGTTCACTCCCACCCTACTCAACCCTCCCTCTATTTCCCTGAAGACCTTGACCCACTGAGCTGACAAGCAAATATCGTTCTACATATAATCCTACACATAATCCTTTCCTCTGTCCCCCACACCCCCCACACACACACAAGACACCAGAGCTACACAACCAAGCAATTACAGGAGGAGAGGAAATGCCCCCTCCATACAAACCTATCGACCTTCAAATGACATCATAGCTCACCTTTCCCCACCCCCACCTCCCACCCTCTCCCATCACCCTCCCAAAAGGGGAGCTTGTACAGGTCACAGGAAAAAGAGCTGAGAGCTGAAGATTTGCAGATGCCCTTTGGTGTGGCTGGACTCCGTTCAAATGACTCAAGTTGTGCACTCAAATTGGGGCAGGGGAGATAATACTTTCTCCTCTCCCTTTGCAACTACAGCTTTTGCAACTAGAGCTACAAAACAAGACATAAGCCCCAGTGAAGGAAAGGGGAGGTTGTCTTAATTCTCCAGCAAAACTGCAACCTTCGTCGTGATGACCTGGGAATATGCAAGACGGGCCCCCCCCCCGCTCCGCATCTAACTCAGTGGTTCTCAACCTGTGGGTCGGGACCCCATTTGGGGTCGAACGACCATTTCACGGGGGTCTCCAAACCACACTGTCCGCCATTTTTTTCCCTTTTCCCTAGCTGTCCTACTCCCTCTTATTGGTGGCCACACCCACTTGGGGGTCACCACAACATGGGGAACTGTATTATGGGGTCACGGCATTAGAAAGGTTGAGAACCACTGATCTAACTAGACCCATTCACTCCGGGAGATGGACACTCCCTTGACTTGCTTCGGAGCGGTTCGGTACCCTCCAGCAAGCCGGCCCGATCCTCTTCTCGGGTTCAGGAGCCTGATGCAAGCCCCCCCCCAAAGGGGGGGCGTGTGAGGCACTGGCTAATTCCTTCAAACCAGGCGCACCCACCGATCCCCCTCATTGCAAACGGCGGCAGCTGCCGCTCATTCAGACTCCCCTCTTTCTCTCCATCACCCCCCTCCAAGCCACATACGCCCTCCGCCCCGCTCAGCCAAGGGAGAGAAAGATGCTCCTAAAAGCAGAGGAGCCGTTAAGACCCGACTCTGGGGTAGGCGTCCAGACCCTTCCCTCGGCAGCCAAATGCCTAGAGGGGTCTCGCCCCCCCCCCCATTCAGCAGGACTGGTTTACCGCCTTGGGAACGCCTCTCATTCCCTGCATTCGCTTCTTTTAAAAAGCACCCCCACCTCGCCGCTCAGGGAAGTCCGGAGTCTCGCATTATAGTGACCCACCCCTCCCCGCTTCAGAATCCCCCTCTTTAAAAAAAAAAAAAAAAAGGCCTGAAGAAATGCGCCCGACCACCCACGGAAGACGCGATCCAGGCGGAACAGAAGCGAGGGGGAAGCCTGGAAGAGAAGACGGGGAGCGCCCCAAAGCTGGCCCAGCCCTGGCGGACGAGAGCCGACCCGGGATGCCTCGAAGGCGCGGCAGATGTCCCTTACCCGGGCGATGTGGCCGGCCAGGAGCAGGAGGAGCAGGAGCGGCGGCGGCAGCCCTGCCTGGCTGCGGGGCCTCGACGGCAGCAGCCGAGACATTTTGATTCCGGTTGGACGAGGAAGGCACGGCCGATTCGGCTGTCCCCCGCGGCTGAGAGACGCGTCGGGAGCCCAGAGGGACAGGGAGGGGAGGGGAGGGGAGGGACGGGGAGGAGCGGGAGGGGGGCAAATGCCCTTCCTTTGTTCCCGATGCAACCAGAAACCCGGAGCAACGCAGCGGCTGGAAGGAGGAGGAGGAGGAAGGCGGCGAGCGGCGAGCCCGACGCTGCCGGAGGCGACCGCGAAGTGGGAGCGGGAAATGCAGCAAATTAGGCAGGGCGACGGCCAGCCCGAGCTGCAAGGATGGCGGCTGGGACGCCTCCTCCCTCCGGCTCCAGCCCAGAGTCGCCCGCGGCGCCGGGACTCAACAATCAGAGCGCGCCCCGCTCCTTCCCCGACTCAGGAAACGTGCGCTCCTGATCCGTTTCCATTCGCTCAGCTGCTGGGAGGAGGCAGAGGGAGAGACGGAGGGGCTGCGGCGCCCTCTAGCGCCTGTTCGAGCTCCCCCACCCAGCTCCCAGCGTGACGCCCGGCACGCAAACTCGGCAATCTGCCGCTGCGGTGGCGAGTCGCAATGCAAAAAAAAAAAAGGCTCAGCTCAAGCCTTTCCCGTTCATCCCATTTTTTATGATTTATAAGGACCCCTCGATTTACGGCCACAATTGAGCCCAACATTTCTGTTGCTAAGCTAGTCCGTTATTAAGTGAGTTTTGCCCCATTTTATGACCTTGCTTGCCACAGTTGTTAAGGGAATCACTGTAGTGGCAAAGTTAGTAACACGGTTGCAAAGTGAATCTGGCTTCCCCATTGACTTTGTTTGTCAGAAGGGGATCACACATCACTTCAGGACATTGCAACCGTTATAAATATGAGCCAATTGCCAAGCCTCTGAATTTTGATCACGTGACCATGGGGGGACTGCAATGTTCATAAGTGTGAACAATGGTTAAAATATTTTTTTTCACTGCTGCTATAACTTTGAACAGTTACTAAATGAATGGTTGTAAGTCAAGGACTACCTATATTGGAATAAGTTTAACTCTGTTATGCATGGGTGCAAGTGGGTCGGTGGGTAAGTGTGTGTGTGTGTCACTGTGTGTACCTACAGAATGCAAACTTGCTTATTTAATTTACCATTGTTATTGGTTTATAGATCTTACCATAGCAATTAAATAAAAAGACATTTAAAAACTTCACTAGGTTTATTTATGTATTACAAGGGCGTATACTGCTTCAGTCATGCAAACTGAAATTTTACAAAGTTACAGAATAGCTCTCAAACACAGGCAATTATTTTAGGTACTTAATAATATAAGGTAGTCCTGGGTGTAAGGCAGCAATGGAGTCTGTCCATTACAATCATTTGCCGTAAAGGCCATTTAATGAGATTGTCTCACTTAACAACCCCCAGCTCTCCCTGATTAAATGAACATGTGGGTCATTAAGTGGAGAATGGGATGAGGGTTTGTGAGGCCCCGGCACAGGCACAGGCCCATCTGCCTGGGGCTTCCCAAGCCCCCACAAATGCACCCTACAAGACACCCTGGGCTCCACCTCAGGGTCCCCGCAGCCCTTGGGCCTGCTTCCCCCCACCACCATTGGGTTTCTGCAAACTGTTTCCTCCCCCATTGGCTCCCCAAAAGGCTCTGGACTCTTCCTTACCCGCCATCACCAATCGCATACTTATCTTTTGAAGATTTCTGAAGCTCTGGACTTCACACTGGGAAAGAAAGGCAGACCATCTCTGAGTGTGTTCCTGGACTGTGCTGAAATGGCCAACGCTTTTGGAACATGGTCATGCAGCCCAGCGTTAGAACAATCCGTTCTGCTTCCCCCAACGTGGTCTGCAAGGCACTGTGGAAAGCTCTGGCACTTTCCCCAGCACTGTGCAAACTACCTTTAGAGAAGCAGAACAGGCCACCATTGCCGGGCCTATAACTGGGCCTAAACATATATGCCTATAGTTCCAAGTGCCAACTATTCCTTTGGGGAACACTCCAACTGCCACTGGGGAGTTTAGCACTACACATGGAACCATGATTAATTCCCTGACTGGCTGAGGAATTGTGGGAGTTGAAGTCCACAAGTCTTCAAGTTGCCAAGTTTGAAGATCTCTGCTTTAAAGGAATATCTGCTTCTAATTCACAAAAGTGCTTTGCAATCATGTAACTATGTCAGAGGAATTAAGGATGGTGGAGGAAAGGAGAAAACCAGCAATTTTGAGACCCAATTCTCATTGTTTTTAATGCCAGATGGTGGAACGGTGACTGGTGGAACCGATTCTAGAATCTAAGAGGAAGTAACCCATCACTCATGAACCTAATTGCTTCTCCATTCTTCTTACAGCTGTAAATTTCTTCTTACAACTTTTAAGTGGGTTAACTATTGATGGAGCTCATCCTTGGAAGAAAAGGCTCAGTGGTCTTTATTCCCAAGCAGGTTGATGGAGAGGGACTGGATGTCGGGTCAATCTATACCAGACTGGTGCTTGAAGAGGCCCTAGCTGTTTCTCCTTCTCTTTTGAAGAACTCCCAGGCTTAATGGCTACTGGCTGACTCTGCTTTTTGAGGAAAGAACCTGATGCATTGAAATGGGTTTCCTGTCTGTCTGTCTTGGTCTGGCAACTGCCAGGCGGAATGGATGCCAAGGGAGTCTTTAGGAGTGGTGTAGAAGTGACTGGTAGTTCCTCCCAGTTAGTCTTATGAAGTGGACCTAAGTATCTCCCTCCATACACGTGACTACTGCTGGGTACTTTGGGTAGTAATGGAATATGCTTTGATTGAGAGGTATGTAAAGATTGCTCAGGGTGAAAGTCCGTCTCATTCATCATCTCATGCGTGGAAGCTGGAATGGCAACAGATGGACTCTGTATCAGAAAGGAAGAGCCCAATGATGGTTCCAGGATAGGCTGCTCCCAAGTGGGCTCGTGAAAGGGGCCTAGATACCTCCCCTTCCCCTTCTTAGAACTTCCAGGTTTATTTATATTTGAGGAGCTTTGTTCTGCAGAGACAGATCCAAAGGTGTGCGGGTTCATATCATACGATGGTTTTGGCTCCTTCTCCTTTCCTTTCTGATAGCCAGATGTTGATATAAGCACTGGGGGGAAAGCATCTGGAAGGGGGGTGTTCAATAATGGTTGCTCCCAGACTTGTTCATGGAGAGGACCTGGATAATTTCCTTTCTTCTTCTTAAAGTTTTCTTCTTTTCCCAAGGGATCTAGTGGCTTTTGGCCCAAGCCAGAAGTTACTGACTTTTGCTCCTGTTGACAGATGCAAGGTGGAATAAAAATTGGTGACACCAGTTCTGGAGATAAAGAACCTGATGGTTGATTCCAGACAGGCTCATGAAGAGGGCTTATCTGTTTGTTCATCCAATCTTGACATCTCTGTTGTGCCATGACTCCTGGAGTCCATTCTGGCCTGGAAAAGTCCAAAAGGACTTCAGAAAGTTCCTGTTCCCAAACAGCTTCATGGAAAGGGCCTGGCTCTTTAGCGATTCTGGTTAGATTTCCACGGGGTGGAACAATTACTGAAGGAACATGTTCTAGGGGGGTTGAGTCCAACAATGGTTTCTCCCAGACAGGTTCATGAAGAGCTTCTAGATTTCTATTCATCCCTTGCTGACAGCTTCAAAAAAGAATGAATGCAGATAGTGTCTAGTGAAGACGGGTGAGTCCTCCTAATAATGTATAGCAAGCTCTTCAGCAGCCTTCATCTCTCTTTTTCCCCATTCTGGCAACTTAGCTATGGAATCATCTCAACTGTGGAATAATCTTCCAAGAATCATTGTGTGTCTCATCTTGAAATATTTGCATCAGTGTGAGCAGTATGATTGGGGCATCTCTAGTTTTTGTTGGCATTGGTTATTGTTGCATGGGAAGGTGTGTCATCTTTGGGATGAAAGCCTTTGTTATGGGTGCAACATGACTAATGAGCAGAAATTAGAGTACATCTAGTGTTTAAACTAAGAAGCTAATAGATCTTAGATGATCACCATTTTCCTTGGCTTCCTTCCTTTGGGGTTTCTGAATCGATTTCATATGTTTGAATTGGTTTGTGATCCCTGATAAGATGCACTGTTTCCTGTAGAACTGGTAGTATACTGACCCCTTCTGCAAAGCAGTAACTCAGAACAAGGGAAGAAGTACAAAGTGACAGTGCTCATAGGTGCGTATTAAACATGTGAAGCACACAAGTGCATTTAGTCAAAAGCAATGTTGCACCATTGTACTTTGTATCCTTTCTGTTAACTTTACCTTTGAAGCACTTACATAGTTAATGCAATGGCTTCCATCAGAATGATTTGCAAGCCAATGTAGATAATATTAAAAGTAACAGAACCAAACATTTGAAGAAACAGGCACATTCGAGGCTTGGGAATGCTGATTTTTAATGAGACCAGGTGGAACCATTACTGATAGAATTTGTTCTAGAAGGGAAGAGACCTCAACACACGTTCTTCTAGCCAGCTAATACGTGTTTCTCCCATTCTCGTCCTTCAGAGTTTCAATGGAGGCAGTGGAGTTCATTCTAGAAAAGAAGGATCTGATGATTTTAATCCCAGGCAGGCTCATGGAGAGGTACCGGCTGCCTGTTCAGTCTGTACCAGACAGGTGCCTGAAGAGGGTCTGTCTTCATTTCTTTCGAGAGACGTCATCTTTAATAGCTACAGAAGAATTTTGCTTCGGAAAGGAGGAGCCTGGCCCACTGAGAGGGTTTTTCTGCCTCTGCTTCTGACAGTGGGCAGGTGGAATGGATACTAAAGGAGTTGCAAGGAAGACAGGAGAACCCATAGTTAGTTTCCTTAAGGGAGTCTCGGAAAGTGGAGTTATGTGTCTCTCCTTCCTTTTTGGAAAGCTGTTTGATTCCAAAGAAGTCTGTTTTGATTGGGAGGAATCCAATGGCTGCCCCCAGAAAGAATCTTTTTCCTCTTCCTTAAGAAAGGTAATGGCCAAAGCCGTCGAAGGTGGGATCTGTACTTGAGAAGAACCTAGTGGTGGTTGCTTCCAAAGAGTGTCTTGGAGAAGGACTGGATGACTCTCCTTTTCTTTCACAGATTTTACTGGTGTAAATAAAGTTTGTCCTGAAAAGACAGGACCCAAAGATGATTGATCCAAGCCCTGGACAGCATCTGACTCTCTCTCTCTCACCTTCTGAGAGCTACCTGGTGATAAATTCACGGACGGCTTCAGTTCTGAAGGTTTGGAATCCAGTGTTGGTGGTTTCCAAACAGGTTCAGAGAGAGGGCTTGAAGGCTTCTGTTTATAACTTTCAAGTGCAGTGGCACTTGAGAATGATGGTCGTGATGAAACATAGCCCAGTGGCTGGCACAAAGTTTCTCCTTGCTTCTCTGTGTCCTTCTGAACACTACCTGAGGGCACAAACACGTGTTGCTCTTTGACAGGTTCATGTAATGGACTTATCTGTTTGTCCATCCACTTTTGACATCTGTGCTGTGCTACGGCCATTGATGGAGTCTTTTCTGGCTTGGAAGATTCCAAGAGGGTTCCATGAAGCTGTTGCTCCCGACCATCCTCATGAAGAGGGTCTGGTTCTTTGTAAAACCCCAGATTGCCATGAGTAGGAATAGTAGTCAGTGTTGGGATCTCCCAGTCAGCTTCATGAAGTGGACCTGACTTTTTGCTCATCCCCCGCTGTCGCCTACCAGGGAGAGCAACAACTGAGAAAATGTCTTAACTGATGAGGCCCTTCCAGGACTTGGGTAGTAAAACAGCCACTGTCTTTAGAGTTATTGTGACTTCTCATATGCCATTTTCATTAATGGCCAACATAGTGGATGTTATATGATTGAAGATGATGTGGGTTAGATTTGGACACTCAAGTTTTTCTTCACATTGGTCATTATTGCATGATGGATGTGTCATCATGGAAGAAGGAGGGCTACTTGGCAGTCTTTTGTTATGATGTAGCATGTCCATCTAGCTTGCAATGGGAACGCTTGAGTATCATACCCTTTAAGAGACCCCGGATCTATTTATAGTGGGAATTCTGGTAACGACATCTGAAACTATGAGTGATGTCATAGGGGTGAAAGCCAATCATGTCCAAAGATTGCCAACATCATTCTTCATAGCACTGAGAGACTATTGACCAACTGTGCAATGCAGTGGACAAATAAGCATATACACACATGTACACACAGAGAGGAAAGCAATATTTTCTGTCATTACAAGTCCTGTTGGCTATAGGATATTCATAGGGTAAAAAGCACCACTGTATTGCTTGTCTCATTTGCAATAGAATATCCTAGGGCTACTTCCACACAATATCTGTTCTTTGACTATGGAGATCTGTTTAACTGGCAACTTACACATAGATGTCCCTTTAAAGAAACTCACACGCAGCTCATAGACTTTGGATGCCTAGGATGGTCCATGAACTTGAACCAATTTCACCATGAATACTTAATATTTGGATATGAAAGGCTGGGTTGCACTGGGCTAGGACTGAAATTTTGAAGAAGCTGACTCTGATTTTGAAGAAGAGGTTATAGCAGAACCTGTGGGCTATCAATCTCAGGAGACAAAAAGCTAAGAATCACATGGGCTGATCAAAACTAGGTACCATCTGGACAGCTGGAGCCATCAGATGAAGACGACTAAGGTCTCCCAGCCTTCTCACCTGATGAGTAGAGAGGTGAACAGAGTGGAGATGTTCCATGAGACTCCTTGCCAAACACAGGAGTACATCGACAGCATGCCCTGCCCAACAGCATCAGATATTAAGAGTAAATCTCTTGATTAAAAATTAAATAAATCAAACTGGCTGCAGTTTGATTTAAGAGGTAGCACTAGTCCATGTTCTTCTGTTGGAAACAGTGGTCTGATCTCCAGTGCTTGCATCATGTTCTTGTAGAGTCTACTGATGAAACTCTGACCACCTTGACTCAGTACCTTGAATCTATTTTTGCAGCATTCTTCTGCATATTCCTGTTTAAAAGCTAACCATTCAGGCAAGCATCTGTCAGAGACTCTGTTTTAGTTTGCATATTTAAGACTGTTAACCCTTTGACCTTGAGTAAACTGTGAACTACTACAGCAACTGTGTGAGTCAGAATTCAAAACCAGAAGCAGGACACAGGCAACCTGAGAAAAGATTGGTAATCTTTTTCCATCTGGGGAAGAGGCATCCTCTGTCTCCTTGTGAGGGAGTTGTAGTGACTTTATGATGTCATGGGTGGGTGGAGCCAAATTCTTCAAATCTCTTCTGCTTTTTAGTTGCTATGGGCACCTTTGTTCTTTGAAAAGCTGGTTGGCCATTTTGCCTCTTAAAATCTCTATCTTGATTTTAAAAAAAATTGAAAATTATAGCTCTACTCATTTTGGTAGGGCCCCAGACATGGCTAGCTATCAGTTGCTCACCAATAGAACACAACTGACAATACAGCTTCTACCACTTTTCCCCAATTCGGTGCCCTCTAGTTTTTCAGACTATAACTGCCATTAATTAGGATCATAATAAATGAGATGACAAGAACTGAAGCCCAAAATACAACTACAATTTGGGAAATGGCTTGATGCCTGATGGACATGATTACTACATTACATTTTTTAGATATTAGGGGTTTTCCATTTCATTTGTTTTTGTCTCTGGAATCCTACAGGTGACATCGAACCATTTGGAACTAAAGCAAGTATTCAGATAAACTACAGGGTCACTAATACTTCTGTTGTTTAGTACTGGTTTGAAGGGAGTCCCTAGTTGGATTGTTTCTGCAGGAACCCAGAAGCCCATCCCATCTTATTCCTCCTCTTGTTTGGTTCTCCTTTGTATCAGTCCTGGAAGTTTATCCAGAAGAAATAACAACAGATAATTGATAAAATCAGGTTACATCTTAATTATCTAAATTAATAGTTCATCCATATCAAACACAATTTCCACACTGTCTTTTTCATATAAAATATTTGCTTTGTTGCTATGTTTCTATCTAGTTAGAACCCAGGAAGCTGACTTCTCTTGGACAATTAGTCCATTTAGCTGAGTATTGTTCACTGTGACTGGAAGAAAGTTCAATTCAATCCAAAGACAATATTCAAAGATGATTTGATCAAATCTCCACTTTGAACCAAATGGTCGACTGAATTGCAGAATTAATTTGTCGTGTCTAGCAAAATCAAGCAACTCTGAATTGATTGGAGGATTCATCAGGTACTAGCAAAGGCTGGGTTCACTTTTTTTCCAATTCCAGTGGCTGATTTGAACACAATTAATTCCATTTGATGATTCAGATTGATTTGAGTCAATTGACTTGACTCAGCGAATAAAATTGACTCCTTGACTTGACTCATTGAATCGACCGTATAAATGGAATCTTAAGGAACTGGCACATTTACACTCTCCAAGTTGATTTTCCAGGATTTCAGAGAAACATCTTTTTCAGCTCTCTCTGGATATGCTAGATTTAAACCTTCTGAAAACTTTTCACACTGAGCTATAGAAATTATCTTGCAGGAGACATTGGGCACCAAAGATTTCACAGGCAACTTTTCTAGTGATATTTGCCAGTGAGATAATGCCTGACATTATAGTTTGTCTTAAGAGATAATATTAATACTTCATATTCAGTGGTCATATTCTTAACACACTGAGGTTTTTTTAAAAAAATCTTTAAAATTATGTTACCTTTTGTATAACACTAAGAAGAATACTTCTCTTCCAATCTATTGAGATCAGCTTTTATAGAATAGAATCATAGTGTTGGAAAAGACCTTAGAGGTCTTCTAGTCCAACCCTCTACCCATGGCAAGAGACATTATTTCATCCCAGACAAATGGTTGTCTAATCTTTTCTTGAAAACCTCCAGTGATGTTGCACCCATACCTCCAAGAGGCAAGCTGTTCTATTGATTAATTATTCTTACTGTCAGAAAATTTCTCCTTAGTTCCAAGTTGGATTTCTCTTTGATAAGCTTCCACCCATTGCTTCTTGACCTACCCTGAGGTGCTTTGGAGAATAAGCTGACTCCTTTTTCTCTGTGAGAGCCCTTCAAGTATCAGAAGACAACTCTTATGTCCCCAACTCTTATGAACCTTCTCTTCATTAGCTTAGACATACCTAGTTCCCTTAACTGTTCATCATATGACTTAGCCTCCAGACCCCTTATCATTTTTGTTGCTCTTCTCTGCACTCTTTCTGCGGCAGTATGACAGGCAGTGCAGAAGTTTTTAAAGAAATGTATGCTTAAACTATCAAATGTGTTCTTCACAGATTGCTTGTAATCTAATAAACATAGCATAGCAAGTAAAGGAGAATGAAAGTGAGGGGAGAACAAAAAAAAGCCAAGTCTCATTTATGTTCTCTCTCTTTTTTTTAATGAAGCCAATTAAAACAACAATTGGTGGAATTCTCTGAAGGAGACATATCTCATGGGAAAAGTCTGACTTTTCTCCCCAAAATTTCCAGCAGTTCTCCAGAAGCATAATCACTGATAGAATTCTTTTAAGTGAGGAAGAGCTCAATGACAATCATTCCCTAGATTAGAAGATTCGTAGAGAGGGATTCAGCCACTCTGAAACAATAGCCAGGAGAAACTCCACTTTCTCCACTTCTCCCGGCTTGGTCAGGAGAAACTTGGCAGATTGAAATGATTTGCCTGCCTGTCTATTGTGTTCCAGCATTTGGCAGAATCATCACTACTGGAGTTTACAGAAGGTGAATGGAGACCAGGGATGATTCCTCAGTCTCCTCCCTTTTTGAGAGTTGCTGGCTGTGACTGGCTGAGCAGAAGGCAATTGCTCCTCATTGTGAGAGTCTTCCTCCCATTCCCTTTGAAAGTTGACAGCTGGAACAGCCACCAATGGATTCTGCACTAGTAGGGAAGAGTCTAAAGGGGGCTGCTCCCAAATGGGCTCATGAAGAGGGCCTAGGTGATGTCCCTTCTTATGACTTTCAGATGCAGTGACTCCTGATGATGTTTGATCCTGGAAAACAAGGCCAAAAGGCTTTTGGTTCAAGTTATTAATAGATGTTGGTTCTTTCTTCTTCCCTTTCTGACAACATGGTAGTGACATAACTACAGGAAGAACTGGTTTTGAAGATGAAGATTCTAATGGTATATTCCAGATCGGTTCATGGAGAGGACCTAGATAATCCCGTTTCCTAATTTTTGAGCTTCCAAATGAAGTAACCCCTGACAAAGTTTGTCTTGAGCCCACTGATGGTGGTGGTGGTATCAAGCCAACCTTGCAGAACGTATCTGGTTGTTTCTTCTTCTCCTGATTCATGCGTAATGGGATAAACAGTTCTGGAGAAGAGGGATGCAGTGTTGGTTGATCCCAGACCAGCTCTTGCCTAGGATTTTTCATGCTGTCCATCCACCTCTGACATTTGCATTGTGCCTCGATTACTGGTGGTATCCAATCTCGTTTGGAAGAGTTCAAAGGGAGTCCAGAAGAATGTTGCTCCAAAACAGCCTCGTGAAGAGCACCTGGCTCGTCGTTCTGTGTTGGATTGCCATGAGTTGAAAGAATCTCTGGTGAATCACATTCCAGGGAGGAAGAGCTCAGTGACGCTTGTTCCCAGGCCGGCACAGGAAAGAAAACTGATTTTCTGCTCATTTCCTGCTACTAGTTTCCAGAGACAGTGACAGTTGGTAGTATTTCTTGTGGGTAGGTAATACTCACTGACAATCTCCATCAAGCTTATGAGCTGACCTGATCTGCCTCTTAATTCTTTCAAGAGTGGGTTTTATAATAGCCACTGCTGGAGAATCTGCTGAGATTTATTGTGGCTTCCTATCCAGGATTTGTATCAATCGCTACCATGTTGATGTTGTAGGAGTGTGGCTGCTAATGAGATAGATTTGGACATCTCAATTTTTGCTGAGTCTGGTCATTGTTGCATGGATATATGTGTTGTCACGGGAGTCATCATCATCATCATCACTGATGAGCAGGAACCATAGCAATTACAGTGATAATAATTGGTTACTGATGGAATGATCCCTGTTTTTCCTTGACTTTCTTGTGTTGGGAGCTGTGGTAATTATGATTAGAAAAGGGGTTCCTGAATATGTTTACAAATAGTTGCAGAAGGTGATTCCTTCAAGAAACAATATTACTTGTGAAACGACCTTTTGATTGGTTCACTGAAGAGTGCATTAGATCAAAATAGTGTATGCGTAGTATATTTTTCATGCTCTTATGAAATCATAGAGTTGGGAAAAGGCTTTAAATTAAAACATCCACCCAAGCAAGAATTCAGTTTAAAGCATACTCAGCGGATAAGCTTACAGCATCTGCTTGAACACTGAAATCGACACAGGAAAGTCATCCCCAGTATATACTATTCAACAGTTCTTATACTGTAGTTAGATTTTTTTTCCCCTAATATTCAACCAGACTCTGTTATTTGAAATAATGATCCTGTGTTCTTGAAGCTCTTCTGTGTGACTTCTATTTAGCTACAGTATTTGGAGAGTGTTATTTTATCCCTATCACAGGGATAAATCTTGCCTCACAATCAGGAGTCTGTGAGTTCAATCCTAGGTAGCGGCAGATATTTCTCTCTCTGGGGCAAAGAGAAAATATCTGCTGTGAGCTCCACATAGGCATTGGGAAGGGCATCCAGCCAGTAAACACTCAGCTCCATTCAGTCATCCCAACTCCACCCTGAAGCAAGGGATTACAGGGTCATTAAAAGAAAAACAATTATCCCTGTCACACTCCACCTCCAATCATCTTCTCTCAAGAATAACACTCTTCGTTCTTTCAGACTTTCCTTGTTAAATTTATTTTCCATCTCTCTTACTATCTTCATTACTCTTCTTTGCACTTTTCCAGTTTCTTCCCAAATCTCTCTCAAAATGAACGTCTAGAAATGGACATAATATTTAAGCTAGAGTCTGACCAAAGCAATAGTTCCCACAGGGGAACTATTAATCGCCACAACTGTGAAACTATACCTTTATTGACACCACCCTAAATTGCATTTTTCTTTGCCACTGTGCCTCACTATTGACACATATTCAATTACAACTATGAGATTCTTTGCTAAGTTCTTTTCATGGCATCTATACTTGAATGGAAGATGGAAAACAAGTTCATGTGTAGGCACTGATTTTAAGGAATCCATGTTCAAGACCTGGATGATGGAGGAGATCTGAAACATATCTGATAAAGCAGAGGTCCCCAACCTTTTGGGCACCAGGGACTGGTTACATGGGGAGAGGTTTTTTCGTGGACTGGAGGGGGTGTGGTTTTGTGTGGTGACTGCATCCCGCAGATGGGGCTTTGCTTCTTGTGCAGCCTGGCTGCAGGCGTGCCGCGGCCCGTACTGGTCCATGAACCAGGGGTTGGGGACCTCTATGATAAAGAACAGTGGTGCATTTAGTCACTATTGTATTTCAGATATGAATATTACTGAACCTTTGTGGGATTGCTGAATATTCAACATCTGAAGCATGTGCTCTACAAATGAGCTGCCACCCAGCACATAGGAAGCTATGCTCTAATGAGGTGAACTCTTATTAGAGTTCTACATTGATTGGTAAGCCCTTTCCATGTTTTCAGAAGTGTCTTCTCCTGCTATATATGGAGGTGCTGAGGACTGAGATCTCCTACAGCTGCTGTCTTCTGCTACAAAGAATATGTCATGGTTCTACTACAAAGAATATGTCACGCTGTTAATATAGGATATTATTGCTTTGACAGAATACATTTCACCACTGAGCTACAGAGATTGCTTTGGGGGGAAACCCTTGATAGCCAGTGGGTATTTGACTCCAAAAAAGACCCCATGTTGTGGTTAGGATGCTGGGTTGGAGGTTAACAAGCCCAGGTTCAAGATCTGAGTGTTGCCGTGGGATGGAATGAGCTCTTATCCTTCACTTCAGCTTCAAAGGAGGGGCTTGAAAGGAGCTCCTAACTGGGCATTCCCAGGTAATGGTGATGTCATCAGCTAATCCTTTCAACCTGGAAGTGTCTTGGTACTTCTGATATAAGTGCAATTTACTATGCTTCTCAAATTTGCAAGCTATCTAATCTAATGGGAGAGCGAGAATCCTTAATACTTTACAATGCTGTACGATTTTGGAAAAGTGATGGCAATGTTACACTTTCATCGTTGTGATCATGCTAATTTTTGTGAGTCTTCTTATTATATAGAGCAATCTGCTTCATGCACTACAGTATAGTTCTTATGGTGATTTTAATTGTTAAAATTATAGAAACGCAACTGAAATGAGTTAAAATCTCATAAAAGTGGAACAAAAAGTATGAACGGTGGAGGAAAAATAAGAAAACAAGCTAAGTCACTGCTTGGATACCTTCATTATTATTTTTTTACCAAAACAGGTCCAGATGTAATGGCTACTGATGGTATTGGAAGGAATAAGAGAACTCATGGCAAGTGGTGACAACCAGGCTCTTTTTGACAGAATTGGCTACCGATGGACACCATTTTAAGGAAAGAGGATTCCAATGGTAATCATTCCCAGAGAGTCTCATGGAGAGGACCTAAAGGTCTTTCCCCTACTTCTTGGCCTTTACCAGGTATGATGCCTACAGATGATGCCCGTTCTAGGCAGGGGGAGCCCAATGGCAGTCGACACCATGTAGGCTCATGGAGATTGCCAAGATGACTACTGCAACGTGGAATGGTCACTGAAGTAGTGGGTTGAGCTTGGAAGGTATCTGGCACAGGCAATGGATCTAGCTGGTCCTGCCCTTTCTTGTGACCATTATCTAGTTGAATAGGCTCAGGTGGAGTCTGCAGTAGGAGGGAAGAGCCCAATAGTGGTTGATCCCAGAGAGGCTCATGCAGAGGTCCCAAATATCTATTCATCCCTTTCTGGCAACTGTTTGGTGCAATAGTCAATGATGGTGACTGTTCAGGTTGAGAGGAATGTGATGCCTCAATAGGATCTGGTTGCCTTTCTACCCTCTTCTGATAAAGGGGATTTGGAATGTTCAGGGGTGATGGAATCCGTTGCAGAAGGTAGGAAATAAATGGCATTCGGCACCATATAGACTCATGGAGAGGGGTAGAATGCTGCCTCTTCCCTTTTTCATGATTGCTAGATGCCACTGGTGGAGTTTGATCTGGGAAGGTGGAGCCCAATGACTTTTGGCTCAAACTAGGCCCACAAATATGATTCAGCTGACTTGGCATCATCTTCTGATAGTTGCCAGATTCAATGGGTTCTGGTGGAGTCTGGAATAGAAAGGTCTCCAGTGGTGGCTGATTCCAAACAGGTTCATGAAGTGAGCCTAGTGATCTCATTACACTCTTCTTAGAGTTCCTAGAATCAGCAACTTCTCTGGGAGTTTTCCCTGGAAAGGAGGTAGCTGATGGCTGTTGCTTTACACTAGGGTCATGAAGATACAACTGTGTGTCTTTCTCTTTATGAGACCTGCCAAATTCAATAGGTACTGCAGGGGTCTGCAAGAAGAGAGAGGTGCCCAAAGGTGGTTGTTCCCAGACAGGCTCGTGGAGGGGGCCTATACATCTATTCATCCATTTTCTACACTTGCGTGGAGGAATGACCACAGGTGGAATTGCTTTTGTTTCAATGGAATTCACTGGTGGTTGGTCCAAGATGGGCTCATGGAGAAGACCTGGCTCTTTGTCAATCCCCAGATAGCCATGAGGAGGAACAATTATTGATGGAATCTTTTCTACAGAAGAAGAGTCCAATGAGGGTTGTTTCCAGACAGGTTCATGAAGAGGGCTTACTTCATTGGTTATTCCATTTTGATATTTGTCATAGGGATTTGCCATTGATGTTGTCTCTTCAGGGTGGGAGGAGCCCAGCAGCAATTACCCCCAGCTAGGCTCATGAAGAAAGTCCATCTATCTTTCTCTCCATTGTACTGGATGTGTGGTGGAATAGCCACTGGTGAAGATGTTTCTTGAGATTTATTGCATTTTTCTGTTAAAACTTCGCAACATGTGTCTGCATGGTGATGTTGCATGAATGGGGTTGATGAGCTGATAGATTGGACATCCCAGACTTTGTTGCCATTAATCATTATTGCATGGCGAGATGTGTCATCATGGGGGATGGAGAGTAGCCCTTTCCTATGATGCAACATAGAGGATCTTCGGTAGTTATTAGTTTCCCTGGCTTGGCTTGCTTGTGGTGAGAGTGGCAGCAACTATTGCTTCTTTATATGCGGTTCCTGAAGCCATTTGTGATGTCATGTGTGAGATATTTGTAGTACTATGGTAACTGAGCCATTCTTGGTGGCATAATATTCTATAAAAACTAGAGTAAAATAGTGTTTTCTCTTGCACTCTGCTTATATATTTAGATCAGGATAGAAAGGCTTACAAATTTCCGAGGCTAATTAAAGATACCAGCATGATCACCGTGCCAGAGATTTTCAAAATTTCCCCTAGGTAATAAAAATTAGAATCCAAATGACATTAAGAAATTTCCATCTCATCTGGAACATGGGCCTTGGCTGGTCAATGGCTTTTTGCTCTATCTTTCACTGGACTTGTAGACATCATCCCTATGCTCAATATTAGACATCATCCATCCCTCCAAGACTGGTCATCTTAAAAAGTCAGGAGCTGATTACAGCCATAACACAGTTAACACATTAACTGTGTTAAAACTTGTTGAATTTGATCCTTGATGCATTTTGACGCAAAATTTTTGTCCTGGTACCCGTTTGTTTGGTACTTGACGCATAAGCTAGAGCTTGTTGGTGTCAACTGCCTCATGACTAGCTACCTTTTCCAGCCAAAACAAAGGGTCACATGTTGAGTCATATGGTTTTTTTGGTACTTTTCAGTACTTGTTGTGTCTGCCGGAACCAACTGACGAGTACTGAGATACCACTGTAAATGTGCAGTAAATGTTATATGCCAGTGATTGCGAACTTTTTAGAGACCAGATGCCCAAACTACAACCCAAAGCCCATTTATGCATCATCAGGTGCCGGGTGGGTGTGGCCATTGGGTGGGTGGGGCTACGGTGGTAACGGCAGACTGGATGGGACTAAAAAGTTCAATCAATTCCAACTTTGCAAGATCTTCCCCCCCCACACGTAAGAAATTGAAATTGACTGATTGATTGAACCTTTTTTTTTTTTTTTTTTTTGCACACAGCGGCAAAGGCCTAAAGTGAAAAGGTTTTATAAAACCCAGCTGAAGGCCTAGGACTGGGGCAACAGCGCACGTGCCCACAGAGAGCTCTGAGTGCCGCCTCTGGCACCCATGCCATAGGTTCGCCACCGTTATATGCAAAATAAATTTAACTTAGTCTCAACACTCTTTGAACAGTTAAAGTGTAATATTTGTGTTCAAACAAGCCTTGACACCAGGAATGTTTTAATTCTGGTTTGCTCAATAAGCCACAGTAGCCAGAATCAACTATAGCACCATGCCATATACCACAGATTTCAAATCAATGATTGTGTCATGCCTCCATCCGAGCCTGACTCTGAGGACATGGAGTTCCCTGTTGAGGGGGGGGATGTCTGTGGCTTCGGAGGACTGTGGGGAGGAACAGGCTGAAGCAAGGTGGGCCTTCAAGTTTGGAACAGGGAAGGCAGATCTCAGGCAAGGAGCAAGGCCCCTCCCCACCAGATCCCAGAGCAAGGAGAGCAGCGTCACGCCCCACTTCACAAGGCACACCTGGGAAATAGGTATTTAAGGAGATGCTGTGGGGTGGGGCATTTGCCGGGAACAAACGTGAACTCTTGTGATGTGAGCTCTTGTACCTGGACTTGTGTATTTTGGATCAAGTTTGTTTCCTGCTGAATTTTCCTTGCTGTCTTCAGTTTTGCAGTTTGCAGGTTACAGGCAAGCTGGGCGTTGAAAAGATCATACTTTGTTATCTGTTTTACTTTAAAGAACTGTTTAACTCTGTTGACTGTTTTATTGACCTTGTGCCAGCATATGTGGGGGCTGTTGGGTGAACGTTGGCAGTGCTTACAAAGACAATTATTCTGACCAGCTAATTGCTTTGCTCCGTTCGGGGCCCTGGGTCATCACAGATTGGCTTAATGTATCACTAAGTCCAAAACCGGTAACGTGATTTATTTATGTGTCAATCGAATTAGAATATACCTAGGATAAGTCATACATTTCCCTCTCTTTTTTTTGGCTGTGTTCACACAGCATACTTAATTAGGTCATTGCACATTTTCACAAATTTTACGTCAGTTACTTTTAACCTTGGTTACTGTTAAGGATGGCTTAGTACATTGTGTGAACACCATCAATCCAATCCTGAAAAACCAAGCTCTAGTCTATGAAAGCTTAATTGAGAAGGTGCTGCACATTTTACTTGGCTTTTATTGCAAACCCTCTTGGAATTATGAAACAGGTTGCAGCTCCCTCAAGTGGCCTAAATTGGGCACCTAGATTCCACAACTGTGTTTCTCTAAAACGCACACTGAACAAAGTCTAAAATAAAGCTATTATGCTGTACTTTAAATACTTTTTTACAATGACATAAAAACAAAACATGTTGAAAAAAGGCTAGATTATTTTGAGTCTACAGGTCACTTTTAAAAATATATTAGCTAACCACTTGAAGTCTTCAAATAAGAATGGATGCCCTCTCCTAGTCACAGGGAATTTTATTTAAGATTGTAAACTTGTATATAAATTTCCTTTTAAAACCATCTTTTTAGAATGGTTTTATGCATTTCTTAGAATTCCAACAAACTGGGTTCCATGATAATTGCAGTTCTACCCTTGTGAGTAAACACCACTGAACTAAAGAGGATTTACTTTTGAACAGACCGAAATCAGGTTCTCGTAATGTGGCTTGCATTTGACTTAACATTACTGTTTGTTCAAAAAAAAATCATGGTTTACCATTACCATATTTCAAGTATTACTGCCCATATTCAGAAAACAGCCCTGTAAGGAAAAGTATTAGAGATATCTTTGGTTAGTTAAAGGAACCCTATCACTATAAGAGACAAGAGAATACCGTTATCTCCCACTGGAAGCAAGACTGATGGTTTAAGTGAAGTTCCCCACATTAGCATATCATCTTGGTCCTTTCTGCCTAGAACCATCTGCAGCAAATAACAAAATTTGCCATTCATTATGTAACTATTATGCAATCACAAGAAGTTTACCTACATCCGAGAACTTCCCCATATCTTTAAGTCCTCTCTGGACTTAAAAATCAATACAAAATTTCATTGAATGCTTAGGGATAAAACCAATATATAAATACAGTGGATTAGTTCCTATATGACATTAGTCCATATTCTGAATTATTTTGACATAGAACATTCATTGTAACCTATAAGCTTAATTTATGGCTTCAGATTATGGGTGATTCCAGCTAGCTGTGTCTTAGATTATAAGCCATCTTTAGATCTGTGTAGGAACCAAGCAATAGAATATCTCCCCCCCCCAAAAAAATACAACCATTTCTTTAAAAGCACTGCATAAGCAGATGGCGAAATCAGAAAGAAATACAGTCATTTTGTCCTGGTGCACTATACTGAAAATACTCAAATGAAACACAAGTCCAGATTCCAAAGTTCTGTATTTTTCAAAATAAAGATCACACATTGTTTAGAGACAATCTACACAAGAGTTACAAAAAATAGTTGCCCAGGCATAAGCATACACAGGTTTGTTAATTATACACATATGGTTACAAGTGTGCTCGCAAAAAGGTTCATTGGAAATATACACAAGGCTCTGTAAATGTACACCGTGTAGTGTTACAATTCTATATTCAAACAAGGAAAATTGACAGTATGTTACATTCACTTACAAGTAGACAAAATGCAAAATACAGTTTATCTTCTGTACAAAAAGGCAAAGTGATTTCACACTTTACAAGGTGAAAGAGGGACTCTGATTGAAAAGGAATAAGGGGTGTGTCTTTTTTTTACTGCCACAAAATAAGTAAAACATTGCTTTTCTTTTGCAAAGAGTCAAATAAACACTATTTTTTAACTGAATCGTTTGTGTGTAACATTTAGAAAGGATTGCTACTCTTTTGATTAGGTGACAAATAAAAAAAACCAAGCATTTTCTTTTAAACATTAACCAGGTTGTATAAAGAGAACATTTCCTTCCAAAGAAAAAAAAAATACTTCTGGTTGAAATTACAATTTACAATATACAACACTATATGCTACGACCATAAAAGGGGTGAATATACACTGAAATGCACAGGTTTTGCTAATTTATTTTCTTACCAAAAATGGGTTTATGTTGATTCAAACTTCTCCACATTTACATTACAGAGGTTTACAAATGTACAATTGTACAATCAAAAGTATGTTCCACTACTAGGGTACATTATAGATACAGATTAGACATCAAAACAAGAAAATACTACAAATTTTTATATATGCAAAGTCTACACCAAGTATACACTATATATTTATAGAAGCAAGACCAAAGTTGAATTGGATTTTTTTCTACATGCTAAATAATTAAAAAAAAATCTCTGTGTTAACAGAAGAACTGTAGTAGAAGAACACACCAACCAGCTATTTAAAAAAAAAAAAAAACTCTTGGTGTGTATGTTTTCCCACCAAAATTGACTAATCTCAATTCTTTAGCACTTTGTGCTATGAAAAAGGAATTTTTAAAAGTTTGTGAAACTTAAAAACTTATTTTAAATTGAAGCTTTAGCAAACTGATTTTTTTAAATTTATAAACAGTGTTAAATGCAGATCTGCGCAATTTAACTAAAACTTCTCCTTGAGTGTGGACTAAAAGAGAACAAAACAGTTGTTTCCAAAAAGCTCTCATATAAGGTAGAGGAGTTAAAAACTTTTTTTTTAATTTCATATTAGCCACCTTGAAAGTTTTCCATATTTGAAATAGTTACATCAATGAACAAAAATGTGGCTTTCCATGTACATCTGTTGCCTATGTACAAGAATTCTATACACCATTGAAACAGCAGGGCAATTTAAAAAAATAATTAGTACATGTTATGCAGGATAAAATTAAAGAAATTTACAAAGGGTCTTTTTGCCTCCCCTCCCAGCTTTTTTTCTGTTTAAATTTGTTGATTAGTTTTGTCATTCCCATAATATCTATGTTGAGCAACCATGAATATTTTTCAAAGTATATATTAAAACTTGACAGGTTGCTGGTTGTGTATTCCAGGTACTGTGGTCACAAATTCTCTTCTGTAGCTCATTGTTTCAGATGATGCCATTTGGTGGTCCACAAATAGGTCCAAGGTCAACCCCGTTCTTCATGTAATACTTCTCCAGCTTGGCCAAGATGTGTTTTCCATATGTATATTTGCGGAGAGTGGCAATGTGAGGTCGGATCTAGGGGATGAGGGCAGAGGACTTTAAGCACCATTGGTTCACAAGTACACTCACATGAAACTATGATTGCTGAACTACATAGGATGTTGAAACCTCAGATCTGTGTATCATCCTGGATTACACAAGTGCTCCTGAAATAAACAGTTTGACGGGGTCTTTCAAGCTGCCAGAGTGGATTAAATGCAAACGATGAACTAGGCAACGAATGGCAACAATGATTTCTGCCTTCATACAGATAGTGCCATTATCTGTTGTAAAGATGAATTCAGAGACCAATGAAACTAAGCCAAACTAGAGAGGATTAACCCTGGGAACTTTTGTTGAACTAGTAAATGCAAATAGAAGCATCAAATCCTGACTAGCCAGTATTAGGGAGACACATACGCACTTCCTCTGAAATTTTCCCATGTTGTTCCAGTCCCTATAAAGATTTGGGGTCCTCCCAAATAATGTATTTTAACGTACATGTGATATCCAATCCCTTGGCAGTCATCATGATTGTGCACTACAGCAGCGGGACTGGGGGGAAGGAAGGGATGGTTCCGTGTGAGCAGCAAAAACACATGCTCGCACAAATGGAGCTGTATGTGCACATGCTCACCTGCTGCTTGCATGGCCTGTTATGGTTGGGGAGCCCTGCATCACAGGTTATCATTTGCATTTTGATCCTCTTCATGATTATTCACTAATGTAAACTGAATAATGCAAAACCAGCAAATACGATTAATTTAAACATTGTTTGTATTTTAATAGGGAAAGTGAATGCCGAAAAATCATTCAAGATAACAAAATAACAAAGATAGCTCTGACAGCTTGTTGTTCTGATCAGGACAACTGGGAAGGGGTAGTGGCATCTTTCAGGTCCTTGGGTAGTACTTCCAAGAAATATCTGTTCATAATTTCTGCACTGGCTGTATTCCAACAAAATAAAATGGGCAAATCCAGACCACCGACTCACCTTGTGCATCACAATCTTCCTCTGGGCTGGCTCTGCCACATCGATCATTTTCTGTACCACGTAATTGGCATACTGATCTTTCATCATGGTGTATAAGGCACTGTGAGGGCCATCGTTCATAGTACACACCTCATCAATCAGCATGGCTCGTTCAGTGCGAGAGGCATGCGTGACACATTTCTCCACGACATTGCTGCAGCAAGTCAGAAAGGCTACAGGTTATTGGCTGGCATCCCAACAGGCATCCGTATCAATGGATTTTGCAAAGTATTTCACGCATCTCTAAGTGTGGATTCGCACGTCCAGAGAAGACAGAGTCAAAAAACATCTGAACAGTTTTCCCCTTGTTACGTAAGAATGCAGACTGGGAAATTGAAATAAATGGTCAGGACTGAGTTTTAGCTTGAGACTGAGATAACAGTGTCTTCTATAAACAAGCTTTAAAATACACTCACTAATGTTGATTCAGTGATATCAAGAGCAACTAGGAATAATGCATATATAGCTACTATCTACATTTATTTCAAAAACAAGTGCTTTACAATATAGCATGTACCCATCTCCAACTTCTTCACCTAACCTTAAAGGCATCCTGAATGGACAAATACAAAATAGTTGGGTTGGGCTAGAACAAAGATTGTGTTTCTAAAGACATGCTGAATATACACTGCACACTGTTTTATATCAACAGCAAAATTGCTCTTAGATGTTCTTAGTTCCTGAAGCAGTAACAACTTCATCCTCCTCTAGTATCTACATTACACTGCACAGAGGCTGCCCCTAGCTGGAATCAGATAATACCTGGTCCTGATTTGGAGGAATGTATTGGTGCAAACACTCTTGACACCCAAGGATTTGAATTATGTTTCATAAGAGAGCAGTACTGGATAAAACTAAGCAACACAACACCAAGTGATAATCTAATCTTTCATCTTGGTCTGTTCCATGACTGCATTTAAACTCTACTCATGCAGACTTCCTGTTCCTGCAAGCAGTGCAATCACCTGAGAGATTCAGGATGCCGAGCTCTTCAGCTGAGTTTCTTCCTATTTGAGGACCCTAAATGGGCCAGAAGTCACCCTGAAGAGGTGGAAATGAAGGAAGGTAGTTCCAGGGACCTAGGAGAGATGGCGGTCTTCCCGATTAGTCCAGGAGAAGCCTCCCAGAAACCAACAAAGGTTAGCTAACTCCATTGTCTAGCCCCAGCTGCAAGCAACGGAAGTCAAAAAGCTCTACCTAAGCTGATTGTAAACAGTGTGTTTGAAGCTGGGTAAGAACTGATTTTCTCTATCCTACTTATTTTCCTGAAAAAGAGAACTCCCAAGAAGCAAAAATATCTCCGAGAGTGAAAAAGGGAGGGATCCCCCCCCCTTTGGCTATTGGAAGCGGTGAATCTAACTCTTTAAGGAGGAAAAAGACTAGAAAGAACTGAAAAATGATCCAATGCTGAGACCTACTGGTGGATGAGGACTATAACATCTCTGCCTGTGGCCTTCAAAGTCTTAATAAACACAGCTGCTTAGATAAAGTGATATTTACAGAAACAATGGATATTTTACAAGAGGAAATATACGATACGCTGCAATCCATTCAAAGGACAATGATCTCAAGCCACAAAGAAATACAAAATAACTTTGAAAGTATAAATCAACTTATCTCCCTCAGGAGAACACAGCAGAGATGATTGAATATAAATCCGAGGAAAAAAATTTAAAGATGGACTTTCACAAAATAAAAGAGTATGATTTAATTCAAGTGGAAGAAAGGACAACTTACATTTTAACATCACAAAACAAATCTGAAGACAAGAGAAAGGATTCGACGAAGAGACAAAAAGTGACAAAAGAAGTGGAGAGAAAAGGAAGGAAAAAGATTCCTAGTAAAAAGAAGGGGGCAAATGCTCATGAGAGAGACATTGATTTACTTTCTACATCTACATCTACAGTAACACCTATGATCATATCGGAAAACCTTTTGATCCAGCAAAGTATATTGATTAAGAAAGATTCTGGGCAAAGAAAAAAGATTAAGATGGAAACCGAGAAAATAGATGATGGGACATATCAGAGAGAATACTTAAAAAAGAAACATGTGTTTGAATATAGTTAAAGAAATAGGAAAAATTTGAAATACCCCACTCTAAGAGGGATGAAATGTTTTAGATACTTAAATGTGATTGAATTCAAGAAAAGTATGTGTGTGTGTGTGTGTGTGTGCGCGCACGCGTGTGCTTTGAATCAGAGTTAAGGGATTAGATGTCTAAACCTATTGAACAGAATGTCTAAAGATTAAATATATTTTTTAACTATGATTAAAAAGAATAAGAAATTTGAGAAAATAAATACTATTAATCTAGGAGGGATATATATCCTAAATAGTATGTTATTTCTTATGTTCGTTACTCCTGCTTTCTTCTCTTCTTTTTTATTTTTTATTTCTTTTTCGTTCTTCTTCTTTCCCCCTTTCTTTTTACTCTTTTATCCATTACTTAAGAAACGTAAAAATGTGAGGTGGCTTATATGGAAAAAATAGAATTAAGTCTGTCAGTGTAAATGTAACCTTTACCAGTAAGAATATTTAGAATTTGGCAGGAGAAATAAACTAAAATAAGGATTGTAATAGGATCAATGATAAGGCAATCCAAATGACTGAAAAGAAATGTACTAATATGATGATTATTTTTTAGGAATATTGGAAAAATATATACTAAATTGTCATTTATTAAAACAGTAAGAACTGTATTAACTCAATGTTTGCAAAAAAGGATGTTTTGCGGAAAGAGGAAATCAACTAAAATTAATATATAGAATACAGACTATAGAAATCAATTGTTAAGGAGTGTCTTTACAAATGTAACCCAGACAATACACTATTTACCAATTATTGAGTGACTTATGCTTGTAAAAAATTAATAAAAAATATAATACAAAAAAAACCTCTACTCATGCAGAATTCATGATTTCATTACCGTTTAGCCTCTCCTCACCTTCCCAATGCTCTATGTAACTCCGCCCAATAAAGAGATCTAAAAATACATTTGCAGGACAGGAGAGAAGTTACTAAACATTTCATTATTGAGATGGATCCTAAAGCTTCATTTTGAATTAGTAGCTCTTTTTTTCTGTATATGATAAACAAACCTTCTCCCACTTCAGTATTTTTCCTAGAGCTAATTATTTAGAAATAGACATAAAAAGAAATATAATGATACCTGGCAAATTTGTGTTGACTCAGCACAAGCACGTTGCCTCTAATTTCTGTCACTATCTTGCTTTTATCTTCAGGTCGCCCATGTTCAAGTACATGTTGGATAACATAGTTTCCATATTGATCCTGTTTGGGTAGACAACAGGAGATTAAACCTGAAAACCCTTTTTGTGCTAAACATCCTTAAAACTTGATTGTAATTACGCAGTATTATGTAATAAGCCAGGCTGTAATCAAGCTAATTACAATTTTCACTTCTGAAATGGAGTACCAAAACTATTGCCTTCTCATCAATTCTTTCATCAAATGTGTACCCCACCTTTTATTCTGGGACTTAACACAATGCTTTGTCCTATTTTTCTCTACAAAAGTGTGAGAGGTAGATTGGTGGGCTGAATATGATAACCAGTTGCTATATAAGAAGGATTAGGTGTGACATGATAGCAGTGTTCCAATGTCTATAGGGCTGCCACAAAGAAGAGGTAATCAACCTATTCCCCAAAGCATGTGAAAGGCAAGGTAAGAAGCAATGGATGGAAACTAATCAAGGAGAGAAGCAACTTAGAGCAAAGGAGGAATTTCCTGAAGTTAGAACAATTCATCAGTGGAACACCTTGCCTCCAGAAGTTGTGGATGCTCCAACACTAGAAGTTTTTAAGAAGAGATTAGACAAGGATTTGTTTGAAATGTATAGGTTTCCTACCTGAGCAGGGGATTGGACTAGAAGACCTCCAAGGTCCTTTCCAACTCTGTTATTCTGTTTTCCTAGAGCCAGTTTAATACATTTAACAATATAGGTGGTCAATGTTTCTCAACCTTGGCTTTTTGAAGCTGTGTGCACTATAGTTCCCAGAATTCTCCAGCCAGCTACGCTATGCTGGCTGGGAAATTCTGCAAGTTGAAATCCACACATCTTAAAGTTGCCAAGGTATGTGTATGGTCCTTGTTTAGCCACAACTGGGATTGACACCTAAGTAAGTGAAACCATAACTATGTTCATGATCTTATTTCAGCATTCCTTTGCTTTACAGACCTGCTAAGGTCATACATGCAAATATTGGTCATCAAATAACTTTTGCATCACTATTGAAACTGTGAACAGTCAGTAAGCAAGGCAGTTGCTAAACAAGGATTACGCAGATACCCTATTTTTCTGCCCTTCTCCAATCTGGTATCTTCTGGATATGAATTGCTGAACTCCCAGATTGGCCTACCCAGCATTGTCATTGCTGAGAATTTTGAAAGCCGACCACATATCTGGAGAACATCCAAGTACCAGAAAACTGTCCAATTTCATTTATGAATTGACAGATTACCTGCACAAGCTGTTCTGTGTGTTGATGAAGCTCTTCCAGGATAGGGAGGGTCTGTTCAGGTAGACAGTGTTCAAGGATCCTCTGAATGACCCGGCAGCCATATGGATGGGTTGACAAGGCAAACACCTGAGTTCAAGAGACAAAGGTGAGGACAGGGTAAAAATCCTTATTCAGAACAGCCTAAATTTAAAACAAACAAACAAACAAAAACCAGGCAAGATGTACGGACACACCCCACTTTGCATCTTAAGAAGACAGAACTCTTGGAATAATTCTTCCAACAGGAATCCTTTATTAAGAAGAAGTGGTTGCAGGCGTGCTAGACAGGACTTGGGGTCCAAGCTCTCCCATTTAAGGTTTTAAGGGGTTCCCCAGTAGTCCCACCCAATCACCCCCCCCTTCCAGTAATAGTTTCAGGCATCACAAATCCACCCCTTTACTCCTTTCTTCCGTCTGGATGGAGACTTCAGATAAACTACATGAAAGGTAAATAGCCCCATTCGTTATGGTAAGGTTCAAACTCTTTGAGGTTGCAATAAACACATTCAGCTCCTTAGACATCTACTGAAGGAAGTGAGGGCCATAAAGCCCCTTTGTTCTCCCCCTTCTCTCCCTCTTATGGCAGAATCCAGAGAAGGCAGAATTGGGATTTTCTATGTTTGATAATTAAAGATGAAATATAATTGGATTCTGACATCCGGCCCCTCTTAAAAATAAGAGAGATCCACCTGAAAGAAAACAAAACAGGTATACAACTTAGTCAGGCTTGTTAGGATACTCTGTGTGAAACTTCGTCAATAGCTTCGGGGCTCTGACATGACGTTTATGGACCCACTCGTTTTGTGAGGGAGGGAGGTGTTTCCAGGCAACTAGGTACTGAGTTGCTCCATGATATCTCCTAGAGTCAAGGATCTCCTTTATTTCGAAGTGTTGTTCGCCCTCCACCATGATTGGAGGTGGTGGTGGGGATTTTTGGCCGTAGAGGTGACTGATGCTCTCTTTTCAGCAAGCTGCAATGAAAAATTGGGTGTATTTGCCTGAGATTTTTGGGTAATTCTAATTCTACTGTTACTGGATTTATGATTCTTTTAATTGTAAAAGGTCCTATGTATTTTGGTCCAAGTTTTTTACAGGGCTGTAGGGACTTTAGGTATTTTGTAGATAAGTACACCATTTCTCCTATAATGAATGGTGTAGGCTCAACCCTTTTTTTATCGGCTTGTGCTTTGTATGCCTGCCTAGCTTCATCTAGTGCTTTTCTAACTATTGGCCAGGTATTTTGTAGATTTTCCATCCATTCTTTCAGTGAAGGGATCGTTGGTTCATTTGGGGTTAACACTGGCATAGGGTTGAAACTTTGACCATTGCCTATTTGAAAAGGAGTGTAGCCTGTGCTGGAGTGGACTGCATTATTGTAGGCAACTTCTGCAAAAGGAAGTAAGTCTGTCCAATCACTCTGTTGGAAATTTAAAAAACATCTCAAATATTGCTCAAGTACTGAATGGCACCGTTCCGTTTGTCCATCTGTCTGAGGGTGATGACTAGATGTCCGTCCCTGAGTGGTCCCTAAGAGGGATAAAAATTCCTTCCAAAATGCAGACGTAAATTGCACTCCCCTATCAGAGATGATGCGTTGGGGTGCCCCGTGCAATCTATAAATGTGCTGGATGAAAAGTTTTGCTAAGGCCTTTGCAGTGGGAATCTTTTGGCAAGGGATAAAATGCACCTGTTTGGAAAACAAGTCCGTGACTGTCCAGATAACAGTATTCCCAGAGCTTTCTGGCAATTCCACTATAAAATCCATGGCTATTTCCCTCCAGGGGGCTGAGGGACTTGCCACTGGTTGTAATAGCCCTGGCGATTTCCCTTGCAACCTCTTTGCCGATGCACAGGTTGGGCAGCTGGCAACATAACTTTCTATGTCCTTTTTTATTGATGGCCACCAAAATTGCCGTTTAATTAAGTGTAAAGTTTTTACAAATCCAAAATGCCCTGCTGATTTTGTGTCATGGCAAAGCTGCATGAACGTGATTCTTTGGGTTGTTGGTATATATAACTTTTCCCCTACCCAAGGCAACCCGTCTCTCATTGTGCACACATTTTTGTTTTTCTGGAACCATTCATCTGTTTCCAAACTTTTTCTGAATTCAATTCCAGTTTGGCTGTCCAGTTGTGGTTTTAATTTGGCTTGGGTTCTTGTGGTTACTGGTGCTGCCAGTTGTGACTCTGCCATTATTGGTCTAGAGTCTGTGGTTCGTGCGCTGTTATATTGAGGCATGCGAGATAGAGCATCTGCCAGGAAGTTCTTTCTCCCTGGTAAATGTTTGAGCTTAAACTGGAACTGGTGAAAATGCTGAGACCAGCGGGCTTGTTTGGGATTGAGTTTCCTGGACGTTTTCAGGGCTTCTAAATTTTTGTGATCGGTCCACACCTGGAAGGGGATTTTGTTGCCTTCCAGGAACTGTCGCCACGTGAGTAATGCCCAACGTATCCCATAAGCCTCCTTCTCCCATACGGGCCAGCGCTGTTCTGTTTCCGTGAGTTTCTTGGATGTATATGCACAGGGTTGCAATACTGCATCATCATTTTCTTGTAATAGCACAGCCCCCACTGCCACATCACTTGCATCTGCCTGTATTATGAAGGGCTTGTCCATGTCTGGGTGCCTTAGTACTGGTTCGGCAGAAAAAAGTCTCTTTAGTCTCTCAAACGCTGCTTGGCACTCCATTGTCCATGTTAGTGGCTGGCTAGGTTTTACTGAGGATGCTCCCTTCGTTTTTAGTAAGTTAGTGAGGGGCAAGGCTATCTGGGCAAATGAGGGGATGAATTGGCGGTAAAAGTTTGCAAAGCCCAGGAAACTTTGTAGTTGCTTTCTTGTGCGGGGTGGTGCCCAATCTAATACTGCTTTGACCTTTTCTGGGTCCATTTCAATGCCCTGTGGGGATATGCAATAACCTAGGTAGTCTATCCTTTCCTGGTGGAATTCGCACTTTGAGAGTTTGGCATATAGGTGGGCGGCTCGCAGCTTCTTTAAAACCGCTCTGACAAGGTTGACGTGTTCCTCTTTTGTTTCAGTAAAGATAAGAATGTCGTCCAAGTAAACAAGGACCCCCTTAAACAGGTGCTCCCTTAGAACGTCATTGATTAATTGCATAAAGACTGCAGGGCCCCCTTGTAATCCAAATGGCAAGACTTTGAATTGATAGCACCCCATGGGGCAGTTAAATGCAGTCTTCCATTCGTCCCCTTCCTTAATTCTCACGCGATAGTAAGCTTCCCTTAGGTCTAGTTTAGAAAAAATTTTCCCTTTCGATAGGTGTGACAGCATGTCTTTCATGAGGGGCAGCGGGTATAGGTTGCTTTCACTGATTGTATTCAGGGCCCTATAATCCATGCATAAACGTAAAGAGCCATCCTTCTTCTCTCTAAAAAGGACCGGGGCAGCCACTTTAGACTTGGCTGGCTCAATGAAACCTCTCTCCAGGTTTTTTTTTATAAATCTTTCCATTTCCTGCTTCTCCTTTGGGCTCATGGAGTATAATCTGGGCTTCGGGCTTGAATTCAATGGTACAGGCTGTGGGTCGGTGGGGGGGGGAGCTCATTCGCCCTCTCCTCACTGAAGACTTCAGCAAGGTCTCTATATTCCTCTGGTATTTCTGTTAATCTTTTTTCCTCTCCTATGGATGCTTTTTCTATTCTTGATTGTGGTAGCCTCCCTTGGGGTTTTAAGTCCATAGGGTCCCCCTTCGGGAATTTGATTTCTGTCGTCCTCCAATTTACCCAGGGGTTCCATTTTTTCAACCATTCCATCCCTAGAATCATTGGGCATTCCATACCTGGGGTCACCACAAACGTTAAGTCCTCTTCATGGTTGCCCAGGGAGAGGTGTATTGGCAGAGTGGCTAGGGTAGCTGGCACCCCCCCTGCTATGGATCCATCTAGCTGGCCAAATGAGATTGGTTGTTCCAGTCTCCTGGATGGGATGCCCAGATTCCCCACTAGTGTTGGGCTAATGAGGCAGCGGGTGCAGCCAGAGTCTATTAAGGCTTTCACCTTCACAGCTTCGGGCATGGGGGGGCTTAATATAGTCACTGTTTTGAAGATGGGTGTGATGCATCCACTTACCAGGGTTCGCCCTCCGAGCTGTCATCTGAGGCATCCACCGGCCCTGTGGTGTAGGCTGGAGTTCTTTCCCCTTGGTGAGCAGAAGTGGGGGGTTCTGCAATTTCCATCATTCTCATGGCCGTTTCTTTTGGCTTAGCTGAAGACTTTCCGGTTTGTTGATTGGGGATCTGTCTGGGTTGTGCTGGGGGGCCTTTGAGCGGCATTCTACAGCTCGATGCCCTTCTCTTCCGCACTTGAAACACCCCATTTGCTTCTTGGCTGTAGCCGATGATTTTACCGGTTCGTGTGTCAGCTCAGGCGGGGGGTGGCTCCATTGTTTTCCTCGGTGGTGCCTCTTCAATATGTTGATCTCTGCTTCCTCTGCCAAGATGTACCATTCCTCAAGTCGATGTGGGTCCCCTCGGGGCAGATCATAGTTTAGTCCGTCTTTGAAATGGCTAAGGAGGATGTCTTCTGGCCAATTCAATTTGCTGGCAATGGCCCGGAATTCTTGTGTATATTCAGCCACTGGACGTTTGCCTTGCCTCATCGTTTTTATCCTTTCACGGGCTTTGCGATCAGCCAGGGGGTCTTCAAATCGTCTTCTCAAAGAGGACATGAAACGGTTGAAGTTACTGAGTTCTGGGGCATTGGAGTCATGCAAGTTCACCACCCAATCTGCAGCCGGTCCGTCCAGGGCAGATTGCACGATCCGGATGCGGGCTTTGTCGCTGGGAATGTCCTGCCCATATTCCTCCATGTAGCTGAGGACTTGGGTTAGGAAAAACCCCAAGCGTGTTGGCTCCCCTTTGAATTTCACCTCCAACGGTGGACGTCTTGGAATGGATCGGTGCCTCCGTTGTGGGTGGTAGTGTCTTCCGTCCAGTTGCCATCTGTGGTCCGGTAGGGGGTGGGGGCTACTGGATCAGTAGATGTCCCCGGGGTTGCAGGTTCCACGTCCCCCTCGGTGTTCTTCCCTTTGCGGCTCCAGGAGCTGGGGCGGCCGTAGGGCTCAGGATTCTCCTCTCCTAGGGAGCTGAGAGTTCTCTTCATCAGGTCAATAGCTTTCTCTAGGATCCAGTCTGAGTACGGTGCCCAGCTTCCTCCCTCTTCACTTGCGTGCAGGGATTTCTCCATCTCCTGCTTCCATTCTGGTTGCTTGGTCCCCCGTCTCAGGGTCACCTTTCTTGATTCCTTTCCCCACTCACTTTTCTTTCCAACGCCCATTGACCAGCGAGGCTTGTGGTCCCGTGTCTCCACCACTTCTTCTCCTGAGGAATCTGACCTCTCGGATCCCAACATCTGGCAAGGTTCCAACTGGGTCAGCGGCTCTCTTTCCAGGGAGTTTTCCCCTCTCTTGCTCCATTGTCTGACATGGTAAATTTTTTGCAAAATCCCCCGGCAAGGGTCTCCCTTCCAGGTGGATTAATTTTGCAAGTCCTGTCTAATGTAAGGACCCACCCACTTTGCATCTTAAGAAGACAGAACTCTTGGAATAATTCTTCCAACAGGAATCCTTTATTAAGAAGAAGTGGTTGCAGGTGTGCTAGACAGGACCTGGGGTCCAAGCTCTCCCATTCAAGGTTTTAAGGGGTTCCCCAGTAGTCCCACCCAATCACCCCCCCTTCCAGTGATAGTTTCAGGCATCACAAATCCACCCCTTTACTCCTTTCTTCCGTCTGGATGGAGACTTCAGATAAACTACATGAAAGGTAAATAGCCCCCTTTGTTACGGTAAGGTTCAAACTCTTTGAGGTTGCAATAAACACATTCAGCTCCTTAGAAGTCTACTGAAGGAAGTGAAGGCCATAAAGCCCCTTTGTTCTCCCCCTTCTCTCCCTCTTATGGCAGAATCCAGAGAAGGCAGAATTGGGATTTTCTATGTTTGATAATTAAAGATGAAATATAATTGGATTCTGACACAAGGTAGTATATCAAATATTTAATACTCGCTAGTTATCACTCACTGCCAGGCTCCAAAAGCTGTGAAACTGAATTCTTTGTACATTTTAAAACTTGATGTTAAGATTGATGGTGACATGGTGCAGTTGGAAGAAAAATGGTCATTTTGAGCTTTCAAAACATTGTCATCTTGAACTACCTTATTTTCCTACAGTTCTGGAAGAGAAGGGGCGTTGTCTTACCTGAACGCCTTTTCTCAGCATGGAGATGGAGAATCCACCAATGGGTTGAGACTGTATTCCTGCCCAATCAGATCAGTCAGCCAAAATTGCCACGCCCATCTTGGACCACGAGATCCCAGTCTTGACGCAAGCGAAGCCATTGACTGATAGCAAGACGTTGTGGCTCACAAAGATAACTGACCCTAGACCTACCTGACCTATAAGGGTGGGTGTAGATTCTCCATCTCCGTGCTGAGAAAAGGCGTTCAGGTAAGACAACGCCCCTTCTCCAGCACTGGAGATGGAGAATCCACCAATGGGACATACCAAAGCCTATTGTCTCTGAGGGTGGGAAATAGACTGGTCCCCTGTGGAACTTTGGTTTAAAACCTGCTGAAGAACACTCCTACCAAAGGAGGCCTCTGCAGAAGAAAATCTATCGATTTTATAGTGACGGATGAACGGGGAAGGCGAGGCCCATGTGGCCGCTCTGCAAACTTCCTCAATGGAAGCTTGGGTGGCCCATGCCACCGAAGTGGCTGCACTCTTTATAGAGTGTGCCGTGACCCGTTTGGAGATTGGCAAGGCCTCCGCCTGATATGCCCCGGCAATGCATGCTCTGATCCACCTACCAATAGTGGAAGAGGAGACCTTCCTACCCCTGGAAGAGGAGTGGAAGGATATAAAGAGAGCTTCTGAACTGCGGAATTCCGCTGTCCGTGAAATATAGTATCTCAGAGCCCTACGGACGTCCAATGTATGCCATTGTCGCTCCAGGACGTGTTCTGGATTTGGACAAAAATCCGGTAAGACTATCTCCTGTGACCTGTGAAATAAGGAATTGACTTTTGGAATGAAAGTAGGGTCTAATCGTAGGACTACTCAATCCCTGTGGAAGCAACACAGATCCTCCCGTATCAAGAGTGAGGCTAATTCCGATATATGACGAGCCGACGTGATTGGCCACCAAGAATGCTGCCTTGTGGGTTAGGTAGCGAATATCGCATGTTTTCAGTCGCTCGAACGGTGCCCTGGTAAGGGCTCGTAGGACCCGTGGAAGGTCTCATGACGGATACCTGTGTACGGTGGGAGGCCTGATATTCGTGGCCCCTTTAAGGAATGAACGGAGTAAAGGATGGTGACCCAGAGACTCCCCAGAGTTATAGGATAAGATCGTGGAAAGGGCGGCAATCTGTCTGCGTAGTATATTTGGAGCCAAGCCCCTTTCCAGGCCGTCTAACAAGAATTCCAATATGTTTGGAACCGTAAGTTCCTCGAGGGTCAGGTGCTGGCCTGAGCACCATGATTGGAAACCCTTCCACGTGGCCTCGTAAATACGGTTCATGGAAGGGCGTCTGGAGACTTGGATTACCCTGATGACTCCCTGCGAACAAAGTCCCCTTGTTAAGATCGAGCGCTCAAGTGCCATATGGCTAGTTGTAGCCACTGGGGTTCCGGGTGAAGAATCACCCCTTGACTGAGCGAGACTCTGTCCGATGGGATCCACCAAGGATCCGTGAGAGAGAGACTTCTCAGGTCGGCGAACCAAGGTCTCCTTGGCCAATATGGGGCCACCAGGAGTATCTCGGCCTGCTCCTGAAGTAGTTTGCAAATTACGGCCGGAAGAAGAGGAAGAGGGGGAAAAGCGTAAAGCAGGCCCTGTGGCCATGGACTCCGGAGCGCATCTGTCTGCTCTGCTCCCGCGGACGGAAATCGGGAGAAGAAGCGAGTCAGCTGGGCATTGGACTGAGATGCGAAGAGGTCTACCAGGGGGCGTCCGAAGCAGTGACAGATTTCCTTGAAGACCCTCGTGTGGAGGCGCCATTCCGAGTGGTCTATTGTTGTTCTGCTCAGTAAGTCTACCTGAGTATTTGCTTCCCCTGATATATGGTCGGCCTTGATTGAGGCCAGATTCTGTTCTGCCCAGGATCCCAGTAGGAGGGCCTCGGACCATAAGGAGCGGGAGCGAGTGCCCCCTTGGCAATTTATGTGGGCTTTGGCTGCCACATTGTCCGTGAGGACTAGCACGTGACGCCGTGTCAGTGAGCTGTGGAAATGCTGTAGTGCTAGGTGAATGGCTCGTAGTGCGAGCCAGTTTATGTTGTGTCGAAGGTCCGATGTGGACCAACGGCCCTGCGTCCACTGGTTCCCGAGGTGGGCTCCCCAACCGAACAGGCTTGCGTTGGTCGTGGGTACTAACCTGTCCGGCTCTCTGAAGTGAGAGCCTCTGAGTATGGCTGGTGACAGCCACCATGTGAGGGAGTGCCGTACCTGTTGTGTCAGTCTTACCCTTTGTTGGGATGCGCTGAGTTCCTGCCTCTGGAAGGGAAGCATGAACCATTGTAACTCCCATCATCTGGACCAAGGGACGATTGCTATGGTCGAGATCATCTTCCCCAACAATTGGGAAAGACTGGCCAACATTACAGACTGGCGCCGGCGCATTTGGAGTATTGACTCCCTTATGCTGTTCCGGCGTTCTTAGGAAAGGTACACCCGGCACTCCACCGTGTCTATGATGGCCCCGAGGTGTAGTAGTCTTGTTGTGGGTACCAGCTGTCTCTTGGGGAAGTTCACCAAGAAGCCGTGATCCTGGAGTAGTTTTATTACTAGTTCGAGGTCCGCCAAAGCGGACTGGGTGGACGACGACTATATTAGAATGTCGTTCAGATTAACATTGGACTCTGACTGGTATCTTCCTTAAGTGAGCTGCCAGGACCACCAGGATCTTGGTGAACACCCTGGGGGCCGATGACAAGCCGAACGGGAGCACCCTATATTGGAAGTGGCTTCCCCTGTATGCGAACCGTAGAAAACGGCGATGGGCCAGAGAGATAGGGATATGAAGATACGCCTCCGTGAGGTCTATAGATGTCAGGAGGTCCCCTTTTCTTACGCTTCCCAGTATGGAGCGTAGCATTACCTCTGTTAGGTAAGGTGTCAGCGCATCCCCAAATAGTTTGCCTCCCTGGTATGGTGCGGATGCCAGCTTCCATTTGGATTTGGCATCGGCTTGCCAGTGCTTTAACCAAAGCATGCGTCTGCCCGTGATGCTGGAGGCTATGGCCCTGGCCAAGAATCTGGCCTCTTAGAGTGTTGCGTCTGCCGCGTACTCCGTGGCTGCTACCATCTTACTGAGTTCCTGTTGTGTGTGGACGTCCTCCGCTGGCAACCGGTTCTGCAGTTGCCGGAGCCAACAGAGTGTGGCTCTGCTGAAAAATGAGGCGGAGGTTGCAGCTCTGGTGGCCCATGCGGTAGCTTGGTGTGTTCTCCGGTAGGTGGACTCACATTTGTGGTCCTCGGCCTTAAGAGCCTCGGAGAAGTCCCCAGATATGGCAGTAGACGATACTAGGGGCCCTAAGGGCTCGTCCACTATTGGGACCTCCAACGCCTCCTCCAGTTCCTTGGCTACGTTGTACAACCTCTTATCAGTATTACCTGGGAGAAGGAGAGAAGATGGGGAGGTCCATTGTTTCTGAACCGCGTTCAGGAACAAGGCGGGGCAGGGGATGCGGTGTTGGGTCGTTACCGGTTCGACGAACCTCGGGTCGGCCTCCGCGTCAGGAAGAACGGGTTCTGATGGAGTTCCCTGTCCGAGATGAGCCGTGGATGCAGCCTTACGCAGTAGGGTGATAGAGAGGGGTTAAAGAGACCGTTGAATGAGGGCACCTCAGGTGGGATGTCCTCATCCTCGGACCCAACATTTGGACCTCTTGCTCTGTGTCTGGCTGGTCAAGGTAAGAGTCATCGGAGAGAGATGACCTGGATGGAGAGGAGGGGCATTGCTGGGTCCCTGTCTCTTGCTGATGGCCAGTCCTGTGCCTGGACATTCCCGACTTGGGGGCCAGGGCCCTAGCCTCGAGGGCTCAGTCTACTGCTTGTGCAATCAAAACCACCAGTCGGTCCTCCGACGGTAATGGGGGCGCCTCGTTAAATTGTGTCCCCGCTGCCATGGGTGTGAATGTGGCCTCGGGGGGCCCCTGAGACATCCGTGGAGAAGAAGATTGGGAGAGGGAAGAGAACTCACCTGTCCCGCATTGTGCGGGGGACTGAGAGGATTCCCCCATTGACCAGACCCCCAGTGGGGATGATGAGGCCCCCAGGGGTAACTCAGGGGCTAGGCCCCCGTTCTGATTCTTCTCCAGCCTGGCCCTTTTCTGTGCCCTGGCAAATTCCTTTTCTAGGGCTTGGTGTCTCCTGCTTGCCTGTTTGTCTGCCTTCCTGGAAAACTTTTTGGTAGGCCTGTTTTGTCGGAGCCATCCAAACCGGGTGCTTCTGATGTGGATGGCAGGGCTCCTGTAGAGGGAATGATAGCTTCCTCCATTCTCCAATAGCGCAGGGCCACGATAGGGGGACCCCGGTAATAAGAGAGTATACACACTGGGTAAGGACAGACGCACTACAGGGGGCGCCTGGAACCCAGGTACAGCCTGTGTGTCTAGGTACGAATCAATGGCTGTGCGCGGATAAGGACAGGCACACTACTGGGGGTGCCTGGAATCCAGCCTGGTATGCTGTGGATAAGGACAGGCACACGACTGGGGGTATCTGGAATCCAAGCAATAATAATCCAGATAAGGACAGGCACACTAATGGGGGTACCTGGAATCCGGATGGAGCCAGTCAGTGGAGGGTTAATTGGAAGTGAGGAGACACCAAGTCCTGGAAAGTGAATAATCAATAGTTGTGTCTGTGTGACCAATCTAGCCTGTTTACTGAAGGAGTGCTTAGGCGGTTCTTGGATTTGTGAGTACTGTGAAATGTTTGGGGAGCTTATTGCAATCTGGGCTCTCCTGTCCTAGTGATGAGTCTCTACAGGGGGTCTATTCTTTAGCAACCGGTTCCCTTTCTCCGGGGAGCTTTGGCCTCAGTCTTTTCTCCTCCGTGAAAGGAGGAGAAAAGCCACTCTATCAGCTGAGCTACTCAGTTGAAGGCCACTTGAATTTCCTTTAAACTGCAGCAGGCAAAAGCTAGGACGGCCACGCGTGCGCAAAAATGGGTGCCACACATGCGCAGCGGCTCCCTCATTCAGAGTATTACAGAGAAGCTGCCGCGCATGTGTAAAAATGGCCGCCACGCATGCACAGTAGCTTTTCCCTTTCGGCCTGTGCCACGTGTGCCTGGACAAAGGGAGCCGCGCGTGCGCTGCGCAGTTCCAACAATGGCGGCCCACGCAGAAGCCTGGAAGATATCCGGTGAGAAAACAATAGCGTTGCTTCAGTCTTTTATCTCTCCTGGTTCCGATCCCTATCAGCTGTTCCGCACTTGATCGCCCAGGACCTTGAGCGTGCCTCCTCTCCGCGCGCACCCGCACCCCTCTTCTACCTCTTGAACTCTGTGGATGCTGCCCACGAGGCCTGTTAAAGTTAAGAGGGTGACTGGGTCCTACAGCGGAGCTGCAGCCGCAAGCTCCGCTCGCACGAAATGTGCTCCCCAACTGGTTAGACTGACCGGTGAAGGTCAGTGGCCGGTTCAGTTATTTTCCCTTTGGAGGGATGGGGGTGTGTTGAAGGGGAGGGGAGTAGGGAGAATCTCCCTTCCCTATCAAGTTTTAATATCCCCCCGTGGGGATATAATCTCTAGATGTTTTGGCAAATCTTAGAATTTGCTAGTAATCTAATTTAAACTAAGTCTAATTACTTCCTACCAACTCTCAGCTACTGGAAAGAGAATCCACCAAAAGAGAGACTGTACTTGCCTAAGAGCCAAACTTGCACATCTGATCAGTGGGCGAGATCAGTCAAGATTGGGATCTCGTGGTCCAAGACGGGCATGGCAACTTTGGCTGACTGATCTGATTGGGCAGGAATACAGTCTCAACCCATTGGTGGATTCTCCATCTCCAGTGCTGAAGAAGGTAGCCTTGGCCTACTGCATACTGGATTACGTGAACACGGCAATGCTTTTAGCTTTCTGCACATGACTCCTTTGTGCGCTTTACGCACAGGGCCTTAAAATCCTGCTGAAGGATTCAAATACTTTTTTTTAACTGGCTGTTCTTTATAGAGAGAGATATATCCCCAAGACCATAGGATGTGTTGACTTCCAATTCCTTCTCAAAACTTAGCTCATTTTTATGATGTCTGCTTTTCAGCACTTTAATTTCAGTCCAAGTATTTATAACAGAACTGATCCACAATTTGCTCAGTGACTTTGGGATAATATTTGGAACTTAAGCATTGCAAAGCAGGAATGTGGAGATACATACCCATACCCACACACATATACGTATGAAGAAATTTTCCATCTTTCATTGCTCTTTTCCTCTCCAAATACTTTACCAGTTACTCTATGAAACAATATACATATATTGGTGGAAAAACAATGACAATAGCGTCCCCAGTTAGAAATGAGGGGAAAATGGGCTACTAGACAGCAGCAGACAAAGGGGATAGATCAGATCACTAAGTGTAACTTTTCAAGAAAACAAAGCATTTAAATTATCTTTTATCTGATCATTATCCTGCCATTTAACTAAAGATAGAGTATCCAAAATTAATTCCTTCAGCTCTGCTATTTTACATCAATTTCCTTGCCTCTTAATCTCTGTGTACATTCTGTCACACAAACACCTTCTTACCTGCCCCTTAAATGCATCAATTATAAATTGCAGGGATTGTGGCTGCACACATTCAATGCATTTTTGCACAACATGATTTCCATTCTGGTCTTTTACACACTTCAAGACGTGGCCATCCAGTTCTCGGACCATCTCGTTCTATGGAAGAAGGGATAAAGAAACACAGAGAAAGCACCACCAGAACCACAGAAAGTAAAAACCAGGCCTTAAGAACCAGCTGATTCTTCTTCTTAAACTCCCAAGCACTGATCAGCAAGATTCTCATGGATCTTGGGTAAAATGAAGCTTCTCCTATCTCCTGTTTCTGATAGGCAGGAACTGAATCACTTGTGTAAACAAATTCAAAGCCAATATGGTTCTGGAAATGACATGATATTGCTCTGATCACCCAAGTGTTTGGTTCATAGATATTTAAATTTCAAGCTCAAAATGGGATGATTTCAAACTCTTTTGGAATGGTCAGAAGAGCAACCAAACAGCAGTCTTGAGCTTGGAACAAAGTGTTTCAAATTCAGGATGTTTTGAGTTCAAAACGTTTTGCAAAGGCCTATTATTTCACTTCTCCCCAAAATGCATCTGAGCTTGCCAATCACAAAGAGTAGATTTTGCTGAATGGGCTGTGGGCATGTGGGCTATCTCAAGAAAGGAATGTCCCAGCTGTAGCTCCTCCTAGCTAGCAATCACCACTAACCCCCCACCTCCCCCCCCAAGAAAATAGCAAAGACTGCACAAGACCTTTTATTATTTTCTTCACTACCTTTATGGCAAACATGATCTGGGAAGAACACACAGGTTGCCCACCAACACCTAGTCTTGCATTCCCCAAAAGTCCTTCACTATTTGTACACGTACACAAGTCACAGAATAAAAACATCACATCCACTAAAAGGAGAAGAAGAAAAATCACAAAGACAAAGCCTAAGGTAATTTAATTTAAAATGAAAGGAAACACTGACATGTAACATCAAGAGATAAAAGTAAAATGGAAACTTACAATTACCTGCTGGTCTGGGGGAATAAACTCAAGAGCTTTTTGTATAACTCGGCAGCCATACATTTGCAAAGCCAAGGAGAGGACATGGCCACGGATACGTTCTGCTAAAGCGAGCTTCTGTTCTAGGCTGCCAAACTAGAAGCAATGACAGCAGTTACAAGACATATTTCACAGTTTATCAAAACATGCAGAGTAGGTTAAAAACCACCTAATTTAATACGCTTAAATGGCCAAAATTTTGCAAGACCACTGAATAACAGGAAGTTTCTGCATTCTCACATGAGATTTCACAAGGTGACATCATCATGACTAGATGAGATTAGAGGTAGAAAGGAGATGGTGATGTTCACCTGAGAGGTTTGCCAACTCCTGAATCATTCCACTTAATTTGCAGCTAAGCCAAATGGAAACAAAACCTCTGGAAATAGCACTGTAAACAGAACTCACCTCAAAAAATTTCTGGATTACATAATTTCCAAACACATCAACCATCAGCTGATATGCTGCCTGTAGGATTTCATTGAAGACAAGCTGTCTTTCAGCTGGGGTGGCACGTTCCAGTTTAAGCTGAATAAACCTGGAGAGGGTACAATTAAACAAGAAATTTGTATGGCTGATGTTGATGTATTTTTTTTTAAACTTGAAATTATTGAAGTAAGATAACTGTGCCTAGCATTTGCCTGACAAAAACCAAATAAAAAACAGCACTGAGACTTTCTACCAGATTAACTTATATATTACCCTCCAGCCAGCAATTCCCTATTGATTTTAACTCAAAATAAGCATAAATCCAATGATACCAATTGCTACTGGCATGCTGAAGCATATAAACCTTTCCACACAAAAATAACCCTTTCTGTCTTTGCCTCAGGACAGCTGCTTGAACAAGAGCTTTTAGAAACAAGTGATTCCTAAAGTCTGAGGGCTTCCCTCTATGGAAATGATATAGCTAAAACTCTTGTTAGGATTTTAAGTTGCTTTAAGTGGCAATCTTTCAGACAATTTTATGCAGTTTCTGTTGCCAGTGCATTATATTGTCTTGCTCCTTAAACTATTTCTGACATTTATAGGAATGAACTCAGCCATGCACCGATCCCAAAGGTTTCAATGATCTCCCCAGGCCATTCAATGCATAATTTTAATGTGAAAAGAGGATGAAACATGTAATTATATTGGCCACATTTTAGGCAGCTGGGTGACCTTGGGTCAGTTTCTTAGGGCTAGAAAGAAATCAATGGCAAATCACTTCTGAAAAAAATTGCCAAGAATAGTATGGCTTTGTCTATGTACTTTGCCAGGAATGAAGACTTACTCAAAGTGACAAAAACAAAAACCTCCCCAATATAAATATAAATATAGGGCCCAGTTGTGTTTGAGGAAAGCAGTCCCGCAGAATGCTACTCAAACATTATGCTTGGCCTGAAAAAAGAAAAAAAAGCTCCTGCACTCTTTTCTATAAAAGTTCTCTTCTGCTAGTTCTCCCCACTTACCTTGATCCATGTTGATCCTGGGAAAATTCCATAATGTGACCAGCAATCTCTCTCAACTGCAGGTTTGGATACCGGTTATTACGGAAGTCTTCGAGCAGCCTGCTGCGGCCGGAGGGCATGACATCGGACATCCCATAACGCAAGCGCGAGGATGGGAAGAGGGTACTGCTGGGACTGAAGAGACTGGAAGCGCTGCTTGCACTCCGGTACTTGGCTTCAGCTCCAGGGGCAGCAGAGATGTAACGGCCACTTCCATTTGTGAGACCTCCTGCAAGGATTTTTTTTTTTAAAAAAAAGTTAAAATACCAGTGGTAGCTTACATGACTAATAAGAATGCCTCAAGCTGCCAACACATGGAAACATTTCCCCCAGGCTGTAACCGAAGTGGGACAGATTTTTATCTGGAAAAAAAATGCACATGTGATCATTCAGTGGTTGGTTTTAGTCATAAAGGCAAGCTGTGGTTTCCATGTCCTTTTGAACCTTCGCCCCTTTCTTTATTGGCCCCAGAGGTGATTAGTCAGTTCCTACATCTAGCTTTAAAAAACTCCAATGGATGAGGGCTAAAATGAGATCGTCCTCCCTTCACAAGAAAGCACCGCCAGAGAAAACCAAGCTTCCACTATAGCTTTGCTGCTGCAGAATGAGCTTTACGTAAGTGATCTAAGCAGGTGAGTACTTTTTACTTTTTCAGAAAAAAGCATAATCAGGGCCGATCACTTAACAACAGCATAACTTCGCTGCTGCTGCTGCTTTAAAAAAAGCTACTAGAGATTTCAAGCCCAATAGTAGGCAAAGACACAAATTCTACTTTGAATGCCACTGATGATACTTTTTTATTGGAACATCTTACATATTATCCTATTCTTCTCCACCTTTCTATTTGCTAGCATATGCCCTTGGAAAAAAGCATTCTGTACAGATTCACTAGATGAGTCTCGATCAATACACCAGCCGCAATCTGGGTGTGAAATTACGTTATCTATGACCTACAAGTGTGCAACCCTATCAAGAGCCAAACGTGGAACAATCCTGGATCCAGTCACTGTTTACTGAGATGCCGTCATATTTCAGACCAAGAAAAGGGCTGGAGTTGAAAGCCAGTTAAAGGTTAAGGCTAACAAGATTAAAAGGATAACAGTTTAGCATTCACAAAAGGAATATTGTCTAATATTCAGATTCTGCTGTTATTTCTGTTTGAAACAAATAAAAAGCAGCTTTTAAGGATTACAGATCATTTATAAGATAGAAGTCTTCAGTCTTCTGAAGTTCTTTAACTGGGCCAATCTTGCTGGGCCCACAAAACAGTTTTTTAGAGTGGGGTTTTAAGAAGGAAGGTTCCTAGCCAGTTCAGTTCAGAGTTCTTCTTGATGTCCTGTCATCTAAGCAGGAACACCTATCTACCCAAGCAATATAGCATAACAATAGATAAAATGGGATCCTCTCAATATTTTGAATTGGCTGTTCTATTGTTAGCCAAACCATCTAGAGCAGAGGTCCCCAACCATTTGGACACTAGGGACCGGTTCCGTGGAGAGAGGTTTTTCCACGGACTGGATGGAGCATGTTTTTCTGTGCTGCCTGCATCCCGCAGCCCAGTACTGGTCCAGGGACCAGGGGTTGGGGACCCTTGATCTAGAGGACAGCAAATTTCAAGCAATGGTCCAGATGGGAAACAATGAGTGGGGGCAGTCACAGCTTCAACCAAGATGCAGATTTAACATGTGAGAACAGCAGTGCCCTTACCAAGATTTAAGCTTGAAGAAGAGCCATGAGAAGATAAAGATGGTGGAGGAGTCTGAGAATGGCCAGGTCCTTGACTAGGTAAAGGCATGCCTACCGGACCCGGTGAAGAAGAAAAACCAAGGCCATTATAAAAGCTATGTCCTATAGGAGTCAAATTGCTGGATGTCCTCTTGTAGAGATCAGTGCTGCCAGTGAGGGAATCTCTGCGAGAACCGCTGCCTGTGTTGGAATTGGCAACTGAAACAGAAAGGAAAGGAGGTGAGGAGTGAAAGGTCTCATCAATAAGAAAAGGAGGATACTGGGAAGGAGGAATACCTCTGGGTCTAATTATCAAAGCAAAACTGAAAGATTGGGAATTATCTCCTAATGCTACTAGAATTCTTTCAAATTAACAGAAACAGGCATGACAGAAGGTGTCTAAATTTCAAATAGCACTCTCCACATTGAATAATTTTAAAATATTTTTTTTAATCTGAAAAAACTCTGAAATCAAAAATCTTACTGGAATGCCAGTATCCTGTTTTACACACTCTTTTAATTTTCTCACATGAGATTTCTAGAATTGAGGGATCAAATTACTGATAGGGATGTGGCATTTCTCTGAGATTTTCTCCAAGAAAGATTTATTTTTCTCAGTCACTTTCTCAGCAATTTAGCAAAGAACCAGTGAGATGTAATGGTTGAAGAAGTGAGATTCAGAGGGCGGAATAAAATTTACTGGGAAACTTTGGCTTAGTCACAAGTTTAACGTAATACTTTCAAGGTAGGTGTTTAAATAGGATGGGGGAGGCTACAAAAAAGGCTAGGAAAATGCAAACAAATAAACACAGCAATAAATATTCCTTCATATACGATATCAATGAACTGAAATGTAAGTTGTGTTAACACACTGGACTAAAGTCATATTTATTTGTCATATTTAACAACTGTCAATCTACCTCACAGAGGGACCTGTGTGATTTATTTGATATGACTGTGTTGTCTAAACCTAATTCTTGAGACACCCTGAGAAAACTGTGTCTTTAGTCCACTGTGTAAGCCAGGAGTCATGTCCTAAAGGATCTTCACTGGATCTATGGAGAACCGGGAGCTTTATTCAGAACTGACCTACATCAAATTTCCTATTCCCTCCTACTGTGGCAAGTCATAAAATGGCTGTTGTTTGCTTTACTTGGGGAGAGCTGCCACTCCTACCTGCTGTTCCGAAACCTCCCAGCGCAGACCCCAGGGTAGCACCAAGGGAACTGCTGCTCCCAAAGCCGAGGGAAGTGTTGGCAGGCTGGGCAGAGCCCTGAGAAAAGAGCGAGCTGCTCTGCGAATTGCTAGTGAGGGAATTGTTGCCGTAAAAGGAGCTGGAGGCCAAGTTGCTGGTGGGTTGCTGCTGCGGCTGAGGCTGTTGAGTCCCAAGAGGTCGGAAGGGCCCGCTGGTCGTTCCTGCTAGGCCACCAGCAGCACCGTTGGCTGAAGCTGCAGCAGCTGCAACCGCTACCACAGGGAAAGAGAGGGGGAAAACATTAACAAGGCAAAGAATGGGAAACTTCAACCAGTCTGAATAAATACAGCTTATTTAGTGACCGTTCAAAGTTACAAGGGCACTGAAAAAAAGTAACTTATGACCATTTTTCACAGTTATGAGCTTTCCAACCTCCCCAGAATCATGCGATCAAAATTCAGATGCTTGATAACTGGCTTGTATTTATAATGGTTGCAGCATCCCAGGGTCACCTGATCACTTTTTGCAACTTTCTGACAAGCGAAGTCAATGGGGAAGCCAGATTCACTTAACAACCGTGTTAACTAGCTTGTCAACTACAGTGATTCACTTAACAGCTGAAGCAAGAAAGGTCATAAAATGGGGCAAAATTAACTTATCAAAGGTCTTATTTAACAACAGAAATTTTGGGCTCAATTGTGTTTGTAAGTTGAGGACTACCTATATGGCATTTATTTTATAGAATGCTATGTATCCAAATTCATTTCCAGGAAAGGCCATCAATAACATTTATGTATCACTTGGAGCAGTAATTTCTAAACTGTTGGGAGAAGAGTGTATCACACTGGCAATCAAATTAAATGATTTGCCATGATAGCAAAGCAGCTTTCCACATAACAGTCCCTACCTTCCTTTCTTTCTAGTGAGTTTGTAAACAACAAAGTACTTTTACTGCTGTGGCACTTTAGAATTTGCTTACATACAAACCAGGAATCGTGCTTTAAAATAAACTCTAGCTTACTAAAACAAAGCATAAAACAATCACCTGGTTAATATGTAATATTAAGCCACAGTAGGAAAGATTAGCATAACATGATTTGCAAACCTGCCCTCCCCCCTCCTTGTATCTTAGTGTTATGTGCAAATTTAGCCACGATCGATCATTCAAGAAACACTCGATTATTTTCAATTGAAAAAATCCTAGCTAAATATGTGTGAATACAGCCAATTCAAGCTTGGAAGACGGCACATTCAACACTTAAACTAGAATCCCTGCTTTATATGTTATAACTTAAGAATCACATGCATAGAAATGAAATGCCAATTTGGTCTGCATGAGGGAAGAATGCTTGGGCCCAGTTTGCTAAATGGGGACAACACCTTCTTGCTCACAAACATGCTAGGCAGGACTTGCCTTTTCCATATTTAACAATATCGTATTTCGTGTTTTCTATGGATTTTAAGTCCTATGCAACCATCAGTGCTCCATCTGGATTTTGATACCCATTACACCTGACAGTTTCACAGAGCTGCTGAAATGGACGATGCATCTAACTACGGTGCTCCCACAGAGAGTACCTAAGGAAGACTTGCCTGCTTGTGCAGCTGAGGAACTGATGAGGACAGGGGCAGGAGCCACCAGTCGTACCGGAGCCCCAAGGCCATTCCTTGCACCTGTATTCACCACAAGAGCACCTGTTTGGTCATAATAGGCAGCCGGAGCCAGGACTGGGTAACCTATGAAGACAGATGGGACCGTTATAAGGAATCGTCTTTACAATACTGGTGGATTTTTTGTGTGTGTGTTTATTGCCCTACACACACACACACACACACACACACACAAACACACACACCAATTCTTCTGGAAATCATAAGCTCCTACCTGGCATTCCTGCTGCCAGCCCCTGCCCAAAAGCAAGAGCTGAATTCACGGCTGCTGCAGCCACTAAAGGATCTGTCTGCTGGCCCTGTTGGTTCTGATTTGGGGTCAAAGGACGCTGGCTGGCTCCTCCCCGGAGAACCTGGGAGAAAAGCAAGGAGGTATCAGGTATCAGCACCATCAAGAGTAGAAAACATGTTGGAAATGTAAAAAAGTATATGGAACATATTATCATTTATGGTGGACATGCCCAGTTGCGAAAAAATACTGGACTAAAATAAGAAGATGGATCGAAGAAATAATAGACCAACCCGTAGACTGGAAACCAGAGATCTTTTTGCTGGGTATTTTAAAAAAAGAAAATATAGTAAAGAAATACGGTACTTAATTCTACATATAACAACGGCAGCAAGAATAGCATGCGCACAATTCTGGAAAAATGAAAATATGCTATCAGAGGAAGAAGTGATAAGAAAAATCCTGAACTGTGCTGAGATGGACAAATTAACAAAAGAGATAAAAGAAAAGGAAGACACAGAGTACTATCTAATATGGAACAAGTGGTACGACTGGTTGGAGACTAGAAATAATAGAGAAGAATAAATGTGGAAAGATCAAAAGTGGAAAATGTGTGTATAATAATGTATTATTAATAATAATATGTATTATTCTTAGTATAAAGTATAGTATGAAGGAAGAAAAATGCAAATAAGAAACAATGGGGCAACAAATATTCTAAAGAAGAATAAGGGGGGGAAATGTAAATAATAGAAGATTACCGTTACGAAATTGCTGTTAAAAAAAAGGGAGGAGTATACACTGTGTGTGTATGTGTGTTATGTTTTGTTTTGTTGGTTTAAAAAATTAAAAATAAAAAAAGTAAAAAACAACATGCTGAAATTAACATAGAATATCCCTTTTTATTTCTTATATTTGGGAACCCATCTCCCCTAAAACACCTTCATTGAATGTCATATATATGCAGAATCAAAAATGGACGATTTTTTTTTTCTGTAGAACCGGAAATGTAAAAGTTGGGCTATAGGAAACATTTATTGGTCAGTCAAACCTTGCACGCTTTTATAAAACCTCAATTTTTCAACTGTTCCTCATCATTCCTTCTAGACTCCCATGATGGTCTCCAGCATATCAGTTTATCCTTGTCTTTGCTCTGGTCTATTGCCTCCCAATTCTCTAAGAATGTCTCACTAGAAATATAGATTATGCTTAAGTCTACAACTCTGCTTTAAAGCATGCCACTTCTTAGGGCTGTTTTTATAAAAGAATAAAAAAATCAGGAGGGGTGAAGAACGTGCTGGGCTGTAAGGGAAATGTTGCTAAGGGACCGGAAAAGGTTTATTTTCAACAGCGGCACCGATTCCTGATTTCACTCAGAAAAAAGTTAAAAATGAAATTTCCTTTATGGAGTATTTCTAGCCCGAAATGACACCATTGATATGTATACCAGGATTTTCATGGCTGAGTATAATTAACTGAACTTAATACTCCTCATCATTATCCATAATCAGTCTTAATGGATTGCTGCAAGAAATACAAGGTATACATACAAATTCATGAGTACCACAATGAGAGTCTGTCCTATTTTATTTTAGTTTTACATAGCAAGTCATTATAATAACAATTTGTAACTGTTTTTATATATGGGAACTTATAAAAATACCTAAACAAATTCAATAATATATCCATGTTCATTCAGCAGAAAAGAAATGGTAAACTTTTATCATAATAACAATGTGTTGTTTAAGAAGGTCCAGCTCAGCTTATTTGAGTCCAAACAAGATTCTCATTATGGAACAATGTTCTCAGTGAGGGCAAGGGTGTCATCACTGCCAGACCTTTGAGTTCAATGACTTGGAAAAATAAATTAAACTGTATTTCCTTATCCTCCCATGGCTGAAACCATACTATCAAATGATTATTTGTTGCAATCAAATATATTATTCTGCCAAACCCCATGCCAAAATCTAGACAGATAACCTTCTTTTGAGGATAGATATGCAAATAATAAATCAGGGTTAACAAACCGAATTCACACAATACACTACACCAAAAGCACTTTACAGCTTACAGCCTGTAAATGAGAATTTCAGCAAATATTCTTGGCCATATTTCCATCATTCTTCTCTGCCTCTCCTCCTTTTATGCACACACCAGGCTTTCTTCCTCATAATCAAAGACCAACACACAGATCCCATTTATCGTTTCAGCCTTGGAACTATTTATTAAAAGAGTCTGCTACCACTGCAGACTTGGCTCCAATAGGAGACTGCTCAACAAAGGCGCTGTCTTTGAGGCAAGACTTCTTACCTGCTGTTGCCCTTGCTGGGTCTGCTGTGAGGTTTGTTGATTTGAGGAGTTTGTGGCAGCAGCAGCAGCAGCTTGTTGCTGGAAAAGACTGGCAGGATATACTCCCCAGGGAGCTACTCCATAATATTGATGCGGGACAACGGCAGGCCCTAAAACACCAACAAAGGACTGGCTTTATCTTTTACTAGTTGCATCATAGGGATTTGTAGTTCAAATTAATCTGCCACTAACTGAACAAGAGAAATAAAGAGCTAGGTAGCGTAAGTGGAACCTTATCTGGCCCAAGGGGAGAGGGGATAAAGAAGGTAACCCTGCCACATGCCCAATTTTTTAAAATGATCCAGTTATGGGCAAAAATAATAGTACTTATTACCCAGAACAAATACTTGCTTATTGGCAGATATATTTCATCTGAGATGCCTATACTTTCAGTCCAGAAGCCCAGGAATACAAACTAAGTGCTCTAACTATTTAAGGGCCTGGACAAGCTAAACAACATACTTGGATCAGTTTTGTTTCCCTGGTCTCCCCCTTCCCAAACCTCTATAACCAGCCACTCTGGAAGCCAAAGCAGGGGAAGGCAGCAAGCCGGGAAGGATACTGTGACTCAAGAGACAAAGCTAATTCTGTGAGACGTAAGGAAGATAGTCCCTTGGAACCTCAAGTATCTGCAGAGTGGGGGAGTGTCCCAGAGGAAAGAGCATGTGAAAGCAACTCACCTAAAGTTGCAGCTGCCGCAAGTCCTGCTGCATAGGGATCTGTTCCTGGTGGAGCAGCACTGATGATGTAAGGGTTGGGCACAAAGGCAGCAGGAGCTAAACCTGCTGAAAGCATACCTGTCAGTGAAAACAAACTTGGCTAGCACTGCAACCCTACTAAACAACTTCTGCAGTGTTTTGTGTGTGTGTGTGTGAGTGTGTGTGTAAGCAACCTATCTCTGATCTAACAGAACAAAGGATTCAAGGCATTAAGACAAGAGTCTTAAAATCTAAAGATCTTCTGTTGAGAAAACTACTACTCATTTTGATTTATTATTAAAAAAGAGCTTAAAATGTGTTCTTTCCCATTTTTTAAATAATTACATAGAGCATTTTATCCACATTTGATTTTTTTGCAACAGTTCGATAAACCCCCATAATAAGGCATATATTCTTCTGTTTGCCTTCGGTTCTCGTTCAAACATTATCTGAGGCTATTTTAGGAGGAATAGGAGGCAGGAGAATGTGTTTCTCAGTTAAATCTTTTAAGTAGCTTAATTCACATTTGGCTCAGAGGCAACAAGTCCTTCCAATAAAAGTTCTCATTATAGACAAACAGTCTCAGTGAGGGCAAGAGCATCATCACTGCCAGACAGATCAAGATAAGGATATAAAAATCCTGTAAAATCATATAATCATTTCTGCTTTATCCTCTTTCTTGAAACAAATGAACACCATCTTCAGAGTTACTTAACAAAGTGATAAATGTAACATAGAAGGTGATCAGATTTTTACCCATTCAGGATCTGAAGGCTTACCTATGTGTGGCTGATGAGCAGCTGCTAATGCGTATTGCTGTTGTTGGGCTGCTGTCAGTTGCTGGACAGCAAGTGCATTCGGTCTTTGGAACAGCTGAGAAATAAGCAATTAAAAAATAATAATTTTACAACTTTACCCCAATGCTCTTAATGCCAGGAGCTCATTTAACCTAGAGTTTCTTTCTGCCCATAAATGCTATCCCTGTCAAATACAATTGTTGTTTAGTGATTGCCTCGTACAACAACTATTTGCAGTGATGAAAACGTAACTCTGTGACCAATCCTCACATTTACGACTTTTGCAGGTCTATAAAGCAAAGGAACCCCTTTATGGATTACTGCCTTGTCGTGGCAAAGGGGCTTGTGTAACTCAATGAAGCTATAAGCTATGCCATGCAGGGCCACCCAAGACGGACAAGTCATAGCAGAGAGTTCTGACAAAATGTGATCCACTGGAGAAGGAAATGGCAAACCACTCCAGTATCTTTGCCATGAAAACCCCATAGACAGTACTAAAAGGCAAAAAGATATGACGCTGGAAGAAGAGCCCCTCAGGTTGGAAGGCATCCAATATGCTACTGGGGAAGAGCAGAGGGCTAGTACTAGTAGCGCCAGAAAGAATGAAGCGACTTGGCCAAAGCCGAAAGGATACTCAGCTGTGGATATATCTGGTGGTGAAAGGAAAGTCCGATGCTGTAAAGATACATTCCAATTCCAAAGAAAGGCAATGCCAAAGAATGTTCAAACTATCGCACCATTGCACTCATTTCACATGCTAGTAAAGTTATGCTTAAAATCCTATAAGCTAGACTCCAGCAGTATGTGGATCGAGAACTACCAGAAGTAAAGGCAGGATTTCGAAGAGGCAGAGGAACTAGAGATCAAATTGCCAACATACGCTGGATCATGGAGAAAGCTAGGGAGTTCCAGAAAAACATCTACTTCTGCTTCATTGACTATGCTAAAGCCTTTGATTGTGTGGATCACAACAAATTGTGGCAAGTTCTTAAAGAGATGGGAATACCAGACCATCTTATTTGTCTCTTGAGAAACCTATATGCGGGTCAAGAAGCAACAGTGAGAACTGCACGGAACCACTGATTGGTTCAAAATTGGAAAAGGAGTCTGGCAAGGCTGTATACTGTCGCCCTGCCTATTTAACTTATATGCAGAGCACATCATGAGAAAGGCAGGGCTAGATGAATCAAAAGTTGGAATTAAGATTGCCGGGAGAAATATCAACAACCTAAGATATGCAGATGATACCACTCTAATGGCAGAAAGTGAAGAGGAACTAAAGAGCCTCTTGATGCGGGTGAAGAAGGAGAGTGCAAAAGTTGGCTTGAAACTCAACATTAAGAAAACCAAAATCATGGCATCCGGCCCTCTCAATTCCTGGCAAATAGATGGGGAAGAAATGGAGGTAGTGACAGATTTTATTTTTCTGGGCTCAAAGATCACCTCAGATGGGGACTGCAGCCAAGAAATTAAAAGACGCTTGCTCCTGGGGAGGAAAGCTATGGCAAATCTAGACAGCATTCTAAAAAGCAGAGACATCACCCTGCCAACAAAAGTGAGTATAGTCCAGGCCATGGTTTTCCCAGTTGCAATGTATGGCTGTGAAAGTTGGACCATAAGAAAGGCTGAGCGCAAAAGAATTGAGGCCTTTGAACTATGGTGCTGGAGAAGACTCCTGCGAGTCCCTTGGACTGCAAGGCGTTCAAACCGGTCAGTCCTAGAAGAGATCAACCCCGATTGCTCTTTAGAAGGCCAGATCCTGAAGTTGAAACTCAAATACTTTGGCCATCTAATGAGAAGGAAGGACTCACTGGAAAAGGGCCTAATGCTGGGAAAGATGGAGGGCAATAGAAGAAGGGGACGACAGAAAATGAGATGGCTGGATGGAGTCACTGAAGCAGTAGGTGTGAACTTAAATGGACTCCAGAATATGGTAGAGGACAGAAAGACCTGGAGGAATGTTGTCCATGGGGTCGCGATGGGTCGGACACGACTTCACAATTAACAACAACAACAAAAAGTGAAGGAAAGCTGAAAATAAGCACAGCTGCCATTTTGCTGAGTGACAGTGGCTTAACAACTAGGCCACTGGTCCCAACTGTGGTTACTTAAATGAGAGACCCTGCAGATTCTATTAAATGGCAATTCTTGTTATGCCTAAAACCTGCCATTCTTTTTAAGGCTAATGGAAGTTCCCATGCTACCTCCCTCGTTTTACTCTTTCTAGTCATTTCCCTCTTTTTTTCCAATCTCTACTATATGGTCCCTGAGTGATAATTCAGTTCGCTGTTATCAAACTTTAGGATGCATTTATTTGTCAAAATTTCCCTAGAAGGTACTTGTATCTATTGCCATAATAATGCTACACATCACATCGGGCCAGGTTGAAAAAGGCATCTAGGTCGATAAATGTAGTAGCTACCTGTTGTTGTGAGTTGTAATCAAATAAGCCCACGGTTGCTGCAGCAGAATCCACAGGTACTTGGGTGCCAGAGTAATCAAACTGAAGTGGCTCCATGCCGACATGCTCCATGGGATCCAGAGGGACACTCTGGGATTCTATATTAGAGAAATCCTCCACAGGCTTGGCACCATTAGTACTAGCTAGCTGGGCTAAGCTTTCTGATCCATTCTGGTTTGGCCCTAAAAGATCCACATCACTGGCAGAGTTCTGACAGTTCCCTGGTGTCCTGCTGAAAAAGAATGGGGAGGAGCTGTTTTCAGTTTCTCCTACGTACTTCCTATACACTTTATTTAAACTCCATAGAAACATGTATACTTATGTGTTACAACACACTCTCCTTAGTTGGTTTATATATGGCTTCTCTTTTCTTTTGTATTATAAACGTCTTCAACCCAGACATGGTACCATCTTGGAATTCTCTCCCAAGATAATTTTATTAGTGACAATAAAATCTGAATGCAACACAATAAGGTCTTACAAAATTATCTTGTTCAATTAACGATTCAATGCAGCTGCCTACTTCTATGTGATCTCCCAAACCACAACTCCCAGGGTTCTCAGTCAATAATCCTAGCTTACAAGGGAAGGGGCGTTGTCTTACCAGAACGCCTTTTCTTAGCATGGAGATGGAGAATCCACCAATGGGTTAGCTCTGTCTTCCTGCCCATTAGACTAAATCAGTCAAACTTGCCACGCCCATCCTGGACCAGGACACACCCAGTCTTGACGAGGGCGAAAACTAATGACGACAGACCCCTAACACTGGATCTGACGGACCTAAAGGGGCAGGAGTGGATTCTCCATCTCCATGCTGAGAAAAGGCGTTCAGGTAAGACAACGCCTCTTCTCCAGCATAGGAGATGGAGAATCCACCAATGGGACATACCAAAGCCTCATTGTCCCTGTGGGAGGGAAGCAGTCAGGTCTGGTGTCTCGTCCCTAGGTACCACTTGTTGGAGGACCCTCCGTCCAAAAGAGGCGTCCGCAGAGGCAAACCTGTCCAATTTATAATGACTCACAAATGGGGAAGGCGAAGACCAGCGTCTGTCGTAAGTGTGAGCCAAACTGGTTCCTTGAAGGAGGACCCTCTGGCTACCGCTGGTGAGACCGTAAGGAGAGACCGTAAGGTCTGGGGAGGGACCCTTACCCTTTGGTTGGAGGAGCTGGTGCCCAACCTTTGGAAAGGGAGCAGGAACCACTGGAGGTTCCTGGAATGTAGTCTGACCAAGGTACAATCGCTATACACAAGATCATCTTTCCCAACAACTGGGAAAGCACGGCCAGTGTCACTACGCTCTCCCTGTGGACCTTGAGGACCAGGGCTCAGATGCTGTCCTGACTGTCCGGGGAGAGGGAGATCTGGCAACGGTCTGTATCTATGATGGCCCCTAGGTGCAGGAGACGGGTTGAGGGAACTGTCTGGCTCTTTTGAAAGTTCACCGAGAACCCGTGGTCCTGAAGGACCCTGATGGACAACGCTAGGTCCGACTGGACGGCCCAAAGGGAGGGCGACTGGATAAGAATGTCATCCAGATAGCATTGAATGCATACCAGTACCAGTCTCAAGTGTGCGGCAAGCACTGCCAGGATTTTGGTAAACGCCCTTGGAGCTGACAAAAGGCCGAACAGCAGGGCTTTGTATTGGAAATGATGGCCCAAATAACAGAACCTGAGAAACTGCCGGTGATCGGGGAGGATGGGAATGTGGAGATATGCTTCCGTGAGGTCTATGGACGTCAGGAAGTCTCCCTTCCTTATGCTGCCCAAGATGGACTGGAACGTTTGCACCTTGAATTTCCTGTACATGATATGTGAGTTCAGATCTTTGAGGTCGAGAATCACTCTCCATCTTCCCAAGGCTTTGGGAACCACAAAGAGGATGGAGTAGAAACCCCTCCCCTGTTGACCAGCTGGCACTGGTTCTATGGCCCTTATCTCCAAGAGGTGTCGAAGGGCCTCGTGCGTGAGGCCCTTTTTAACTTTGATTGCGGGCAAGAAATGAAGCGCCCCGGTGGGTGGGACAGGAATTCCAGGGACAGACCGTATCGGATGGTTTGGAGGACCCAGGAGTCTGTGGTGGTGGCTTCCCATTGGTGGGCGAATAGGGATAGTCTGCCACCTATGAGAGGCACTTTCCAAGCGTCACTTGGACCTTCTAAAAGGACGACCCCCCCCCCGAAAGGGCCGCTTGCCCTGGAGCTGCTGCCTAGATCTAGAGCCCAATCTGTTGGACGGGCGGTCCTGTCTGACTGTGAAGGAGCGGGGGGGGGGGCTGCGTGGAACCTGAGCCTGTCCCTGACCGAAAGGACTGCCTGCGGGCGTACGGATTAGAATGCCTGCCAGCCCGCCTGCTGAGGTGGGTCATCACTTTCCGCTTATCCTTATTTTCGGTCAAATAAGGTGCTAGGGCCTCTCCAAACAGCTGACCACCCTGATAAGGGGCCGAAGCTAAACGCCACTTGGATTTGGCGTCAGCCTGCCAATGTTTGAGCCACAGTAGTCGTTGTGCTGTGACATTGGAGGCTATGGTCCTGGAAGAAAATCTGGCTGCATGCAGTGATGCATCAGAGACATACTCTAATGCTGCAACCAGTTTACTCAGTTCTTGGTGCATGAGTACCTCCTCCTGCGGGATCCTGGATTGAAGTTGACAGAGCCAGAGGACAGAGATCCTGGCAAAGAAAGATGTGCAAGTGGCCGCTTTTACCGCCCACACCGCAGCCTGGTGAGTCCTGCAGAAGGTCAATTCCCATCTCTTATCCTCAGTCTTCAACGCCTTGGCCAGATTCCCCCAACACCACAGGCGAAGAAAAGAGAGGGGTCAAGGGTTCATCTACTGTTGGCACCTCAAGAGCGTCAGCCAAGTCTGGTGCTGCACTGAACAGTTTCCTGTCCATTCCTCCCAGGGAAGGGAAGGTGCTAGGTGAAGCCCATTGTTTCCAAATCGTGTTCAAAAAAAGAGGACAGGGGACATGGTGTTCAGTCACGACAGATTCAGAAAACACCGGATTTGGATCTGAACTGGTTGATGGGCCCGGTTAAGGAATCCGATCAGAGCCTATGTTAGCGGTAATGCTAGCCTTGCGAAGCAGTGGCAAGAGTGCCGGGTTAAAGAAACCCCCAAATGGCAGGGAGGCAAGGGGCGGGTCCTCTTCTTCCGACCATGGAATGTCAGTTTGATCATGCTCCGCAGGGGATGAGGCTCTACTATGGGAAGATTGGGGCGGTGAGGGAGGACCATGGTACTTGGGTGCTCCAGACTGGAGAAGATATGATGGGGTCATGGATGCAACCGACTCAGGCCTAGGCATATGGTAAGACCTGGCAGCGAAGGCCTGGTCAACTGCCTATGAGATTAGAGCCTGAAGGTGTTCAGTGGAAAAGGCTCCTGGAGGCTCAGCTATCCTGAGCCCGGCAGCTGTGGGAGTGTAAGTGGCCTCTGGGCCCGACTGTGGGGCCCAGGGCGCCGATGATTACCAGGTAGGTGTCTGGATTGTGAACCTCCCCAGAAAGAGAGATGTGTGTAGGAATCCCCGCCGGGGACCAGACCCCCTGAGCCGAGGGTAGAGGGCCCCAGTAGGAAGTCAAAGACCGAGGTCTCTGCTCCACCCCTGCCCTGGACTGCTTCTGCGCTTTGGAAAATTCCCTCTCCAAAGCCTGGTGCCTCCTGCTAGCCTGTTTTTCTGCCAGCTTGGTTTCCTTCCCAAAATGGTCTTTGCCTTGGCCTTGATCTTGCCGGCAGCCTCCTGTTTGGAGGACTTATGCCCCTTTTGACTAACGGGCAGAGAGGCGGCATCTTGAGATTGGGGCACCTCGGTGTCCTCCATCATGCAGTGAGATATCTCAGGTAGTGCTGAGAGGGAACTCAGGCCTATGGAGCCAAGTGCAATTTATGACAAGACTGTCTGGCGGATTAGACTAGTACAGTTGGATACTTTGATCCAACCTTCTCCCCTGGCTACCTGACCGGTGATTGCCCGTTGGAGAACCGGTCGTATTTACGGCCACGGCAAAATCGCATATGCGATGACAGCCAGCTTGCTCGTAGAGCGCTAGGTGGTGACAAGGCCAAGCGTCAGCATGTTCGTACGGCGGGTTGAATCTGCGGAGGCAGCAAAATCACATACATGATGACAGCCAGTACACGCGCAGCCCACTTAATGGTGGCCAGGTGATGAATGAAGCACCAGTTGAGGCCTATGTTTTGGAATCTATAGGCCTATTGGATGATGTTTGTGTAAAACACCCCTATTCTGTTTATGAGGAGTCTCACTTAATAAATGGAGTTGTATTTGTATTGAGAGAGAGAGAGGCCTCTGTCGCAATAAGAGACTGAACCCTCACTTTTGAAGTTGGAGGCAAGAGTTGCCACTAGGCCCTGGCTTCCCAGCGAGGGATAGGCCTTTCAGCTATGCTGGCCATTCAAAATGCCGGCCACGGTCACCACTGCTCCCTCTGGATCAAAAAGGAGGGAGAAAGGACAGTATGAAGCCAGGCAAGAGAGGTAGGCTGAGGGCAACTGTAAGGAAATGGTGACGACGGTCACGCAGCTTCCAAAATGGCGGCTGCATCAATCAGTTATGAAGGGCCAGCAACAAGGCCGCAGGCGACCGCCTGCGCGATGTCCTGGAGGCGTGAAGAGAACACCGGGCCAGAAAGAGGAGCGAAGAGCAGAAACGACTACAAGGGAAGCTAATCAGCGACAGTTGCTGCCACACAGCTGCCAAAATGGCGGCCTCAACTATCCGGCCGCAAAAGAAACCACTCAAGGCTTCTAGGAGACACAAGGGAGCTGAGGGGATTTCCCGGCTGAAGCGCTGATCCCAGCGCCGTAACAATATGAGGGGGTGGGAGATCGGAAGCCTCCGATCTCACCAGGGTAAGAAGCCCTAGCCCTCCAGCAGGGGAACTGAAGAGGGGGTTTCCTGGCTAAAGCGCTGATCCCAGCACCACAACGATGTGAGGGGGTGGGCGAGTGAAGGCCTCCACTCTCACCAAGGACTAGGAGGAGCCCTAGCAGTCCAGCTGAAGCAGCGCTGAGCCCAGCGCTGCTGAGCTGACCGAGGGGATTAAGGGAGAATCCACAAATGAAAATAGATCTGTACAACCTGCAGCTAAGCTGGGAGCCAAACTTGTCATGCCCGTCTGGGCTAGAGACTAAGTCAAGACTGGGGGCGTCCTGGTCCAGGACGGGCATGGCAAGTTTGACTGACTAGTCTAATGGGCAGGAAGACAGAGCTAACCCATTGGTGGATTCTCCATCTCCTATGCTGTAGAAAAATCTACCTGGCCCTTTCCACTCTTCCAAGTTGAAAGTCCAGGCTAGTAATTTGGTAAAAAGTAAAGGTTTCCCCTTGTCCAGTCATTTCTGACTCCAGGGGGCGGTGCTCATCTCTGTTTCTTAGCCAAGGGAGCCAGCAATGTCCAAATATTTCATGGTCATTGGTCAGCATGATTACACACTGTGGCACATAGAACCCCATTACTTTCCCACCGATGGTACCTATTTATCTACTCTCATTTGCCTGCTTTCAAACTGCTAGATGGGCAGGAAATGGACCAAGTAACAGGAGCTCACCAGTTGCACAGAGCTTGAATCTCAAACTTGGGCAGTCAGCTTTCCAGCTGACAAGCTCAGTTACTGCTGAACCATCATACCCTCTAGTAATTTTGTAATACATTACAAACTTTCCACAAACTGGATTTGGCTACATTTCTACATAACACTGAATTATGTGCATACGTACCCACTCCTTCTGGAAGAAGGAATTGGAGAAGCACTCCAATTCATTTTCCTGGTTTGCTGTTCATCAATGAAAACAACTTTAAATTAGGATTTTTATTTATTAATCACATTTATATGGCTGCCCATCTCATACAAAACAACTCTGGACAGCTATGTAAACTTAAATTTTCTGATCAAGTCAACCAAAATGCCAGGTCTTGTAACCAGTTTGTTTAGCAACTGATTAGAATTTATTGTTGCTAAGCAAACTGGTTACCTGGCATTTTGGTTGACTTGATCAGAAAAGTTAAGTTTACGTAGCTGTCCAGAGTTCCTTTCTCCTTAGAGAATATTAACCATGATTTGGCATTATGAACTGCTGCCCTGCCCAGCGCACATATGGAAACTTACGTACCTAAAATCTTTTGCATCTGCATCAATTCCATTTTGCACAGGTAAACCGTTAGCCTTGTCCATTACGTCTCCCTCTTCCTTCAAATCACCTAATTTATCGCCATCAAATGTACTTTTATTTTTCTTGTCTCCTTTATCATTGTCATCATTCTCTGCATCCCTTGGCCCCTGTGCAAAGCATAGAGGGTTGCTAAATTTTGCATAAACCATGTCAGAAAATTCGATTATAACAATTCGGAAAAATTCTGCATCATAATCTGCATATCACTTATAAGTTTAACTACTGTTTTAATTCAGTCCTATTTAATTTTACCTTATTTCAATGTAATTTTGGGGTATTAAGATGATGATCCACTCAAAATTGTTCCAAATACAATGACAGTGCATCAGATATATCCCAAATAAATAACTGATTCAAAAACAGCAATGCCATAAATAATCTAGTTATTACTTACAAATCCTCCTTTTCTGAGACAGGAATCCCCAGGGGATGAACTCAACACATATTCTACCATGCTAACGCCGAGCCCACCACTTTCTGATCGTGGAGACAGCACTGAATTAATTTCATTATTCACATGAAAACCTTGACCAGGTCGTCTCTGAACCATGATTGGTTGGGAAACAGAATGATCTGTACAAAAATAACCACAACAGTCACAGGTTACAATTTCTCAAAAGAGAAATTTGTTACCAGCAAAATATTTGGGGTCTGCAACATATGATTACTTCCCACTTATCCTTCGTAACCTATTATCTACTCATTAATTTTATCAACTTCACTTTTCCCCCCCTAAAAGTCACCAAAGATAATGTTCAATTAAAAACATCTACTAAACATTAGCATGAAACCTAAGGGCAAGGAGACATTGTCCTATAGAGTAAAAGCTACAGTAATCTATGACAAATATTCCACATCATTTCATATAAATTAATACAGAAAAGTATTTACTATCTATTTAAAGCACAGACAGGAAGGAAGCTAAACTCTTTCCTCTTGGCAGGTGTTTCAGTGTCAGATGCTGCAACCAACAATACCCATCAACCTTGGCTCTTGAGGGCCCTCCAGAAATCATGTTAAATGATCAGCAGCCTCAAATAAAAGAACTGGATGTTTCAGATATCCTGGTCATAAATTATTTAGGGATTTCAGAGTGGAAGCAATATACTTTTCCAAGATGGTGCAATGTAATCTCTGAAAGGCATTCCAGTCAAAAAATACCACCCCATGAAAAAGGTTTTCATTCGGGACTTCCGGTGGATCTGCGCGGCGATGGCGGCTACTTTCTAGCCGTCCTCCTGGGTAAGTGTAATGAATCGCTATGAACAGCATACATCAGCTGTTCAGCGGCTCAAAATCCCCCTCCCGGGCAAAGGGGGGGGGGAAGAGGGTTGTCTGAATAGTGGTAGAGCCTCTTATGTACCCCCAATTTCTTTTTTTGGGGGGTGACAGAGTGCTCCCACGGAGTTCAGACTGTCTCCGCTTCCCAGCTGCTTTTGTCCCTAGGGACAAAACAAGCCGTTGCAATCACCTCCGCGCTTAAAGGGACCTGGTGAGTTTTTTTTAGAAGCGGACAGAGTTGATTAGAGGATTTACTTTTTGCTTTCTTTGATTTTATATGTATTTTAAGTTTAAAGGTTTATTTTCATGTTTATATTCTCTCCTTTTACTTTTTACTTTGTGCTGAAAGGGAAAGTAAAATGGCGATCGGCAGACTTTCTAGCGTTTTTTTTTTCTGGGAAGCTAGAATGGCGATCGGCTTCTTTTACTTTCTCTTTTCTTTTCTTTTTAATGATTGGATGGATCTTAGAAGCATTATTATTTTTGTTGTTTAACTTTTTAAACATTATTGTTTTTGTTTGACTTTTTTGCTTTGTCTTTTGTACTTTTAAAAGGCAGGCTTTTTGGTGTTTTTTCTCCCCCCCCCTTTTCTTTTTAATGATTGGAACGGATATTTTAATTCCTTTTTTCTTTTTTCTTCTTTTCTAACTCCCTTTTTTTATCATTATAAAGATTTTCTTTTGAGGGAGTTATGATTTTTTTGAAGGAATTTTTGTAATTCTCAAGAAGGAGTAAAGTTTTTTTTTTTTTTTTTTAAGATGGCTCCAAAGCGTCCAGGGACTTTTACAGTTCCTAAATCAATAGTTTCACCCTCTTCTGTGGTCCAACCAGCAATTGTGAAGGATTTGCAAGACATGATGGGAAATGTTACAATTCAAATTAGGGCAGAAATGAAAAAGATTTTAGAGGAAAATAACAAGATTTTGAGGCAAGACATAGTTTTGGCTTTAAAAGGAGTTGCTTCTGTTATTGAAAAGTTGAATTCCCGTGTGGAAGAAGTAGTTGAAAAAGTGGAATTAATGGAGGGAAAAATTGAAAGTATGGAAAAGGAAATGGAAAATGAGATTCTTATGCTTCAATATGGACAAATGGAATATGCCTTAAGAATTAGAGGCTTGGGAGAGTCCTTGCAAGGAGATCTGAAAGAGATGGTTGCAAAGGACTTTGCTGTGATTTTGAATAAAGAAAAAAAGGAAATACTTAGTGAAATTGAAAAATTATTTCGAGTTAATTCTGTGGTGGCAGTGCAAAAGAATTTGCCAAGAGATGTGGTAATTTACTTTGGGAAAAGATCTCTACGCAATGAAATTATACAAGCTTTTTATAAGAAGAGATTTCAAATTGCTTCACAAGATGTTATAATTTTAAAGGAGATCCCATCTAAAATTTTAAGAAGAAGAAAGGAGTTTGCTTTTTTAGCAAATGAACTTAAAAAGAGACGAATTTCGTTCAGATGGGATGTTCCGATTGGAATGGTGGTGAACTACCTGGGGATATCTTATAGACTTAATACTGCTTCTCAAGCAAAAGATTTTTATACTTCGGTCTTGGGGGTATGTTCATCGTCATCTATTAAGTTTAAAACCTTGGAAGAAAAGAATGTAGAATTACAGTTTGAAGACCCCAAAATTGGGGAACCTTTGCCTGAGAGATCTCAACACGTTCAGATTGAGGAGCAGAAGATAACTTGTGTAGCACATAACTGTAAAGAAAAGCAACAACAGAAGAAGATTAAGGAAGTTTCACATCTAGTGGTTTCTGAATCTGTGGGAGAAGCAAGACTTATAAAGCCTTTGGAGCAATCTTCAAGGATGGAATTGTTGTCTGAAATGAAAAATGGGAAATCTCAGCTTGAGGAGCTTCAACAAGTTGAGAGGAAGGGGCAGAGGACAATTCGTGCAACATATAATTGTAAAGAAAAAGACCAACAGAATAAGGAGTTTAAGGAATCCCCACATGTATTGGCTTCTGAGTTGTTGGGAGATCCAGAAATTTTGGAGCAATCTTTAAAGCCAGATCTCAAAGCACTTCTCTTGAGTTTGATAAGGTTAAAGACGAATATTCAAAATTAGAGAATGATAAGGATGGAGAATGAAAATGGACAATCGAGATTGATAATAATAATATCAGTATGATAATGGATGGAGAATGAAAATGGACAATTGAGACTGATAAGGATTGTGTTTTTTTTGTGGATGGAATTTGTTATTGGTGAAGATTTAAATGTTTAATGTGTTTATTGTGGATGGAATTTCTTATCGATAAAGATTTAAATGTGTATAAGGGATTTTTTAAGTTTTAAGTAATGTTTAAATTTGTGTTTTGGGGGAGTTTATAAAAATGATAATATTAGCATGATATTAGAAGGTTTGGAGTATACTATAATGTGTTTAGTGTCTGGGTTTATTTTTTTTTCTAATTATTATTATTACTATTTTTAAGATGGAATTTGATTAAATGTGTATAAGGGGATTCTAATGTTTAAAGTTTTAAGTAATGTTTAAATTTGTGTTTATGTTTAAATTTATGTTTTGGAGGGAGTATAACTCGTTTAACTAAATATATTTAGATTTGTTTATGATTTATATTAGATTTTATATTATAGTTATAGATGTTCAAAGAAAGTAGTGCTTAAAATTGTGTTTCGGGAGGAATTTATATAGAATGGTGGATAATATTATAAGCATGATTAGAAGATGTTCAGAGTATATTATAATGTGTTTAATGATTATTACTTTTTAGAGATAATCTATTTAATTTAGAATATTAAGATTTGTTTAGGATTTATATGTGTTTTAAGTTTTATATGTGTTTTAAGTTTTTTCTTTTTTTCTTTTTTTTGAAATATTTTGGATAAGCCCGTAATCAACTCAGGGAGGTCCAGGGGAGGGTTAGGGAGGTTTGGGGAGTTGGGGGAGGGTACGGGAGGCTGGGGGGGGGGTTGGGGAGGGGATTTGTCTTGTAAAATTTGAAAAATTTTCAATAAAAAAAAGAAAAAAAGAAAAAGGTTTTCATTCTGCCTTTAAGGAATTTTAGCGCAAAGAAATTAATGTTACCCCCCCCTTCAAGGGCTGCTGTCAGCCCTGACCTTTTTTTCATTTCCTTAAAAAGTGTACCCAAGATAATTCGCTATCCTGTATTATTCCCTTAATCAATAAAATTATACTTAATTTTACAATAACTGGCAGCTATGGACCACTTTTAAATACCAAATGTTCTAAAGTATTTTAAGGAAACAAGAGAAAGAGAAGTCTAGTTGTAAAACAGAAATAACATAGATTTGTCCAGAATTATTTTAAAATCGGGGTAATTCAAAATACCTGATGTCCCCCAAGCGCTGTCTCTCCACTGATCACCCAAAAATATTCCTTTTGGTCCATCTTTGCTTGAATCATCAGATTCCCAAAATTTTTTCCCTGGCAAAAGCTGCTGTAAAATAAAAGCAGAAATAATGCAATGTAAACATTAGGACAAAGATAGAAGCTTTAAAATAATGCATAGTTCTCATCTCTCTGTCACCCTTCTTCACGTAACTAATAAATAAAGCAGATTTCCTAAGTATGTTAGGACTGCAACTTCTTCCCAGAAAGGTGTGCTTGGAAATTGCCCTCTCAACACCTGGAGGGGTAGGAGTCAGGTATGTTTGTCATTCAGCATTTCAAAGCAAGGTGGGGGGAGGGGGAAGACAAAGTGAATTAATTTTGGACAGAAAAAACATCATTACAGGTAGTCTTCGACTTAGAAGAATTCGCTTAGTGACAGTTCAAAGATACAATGACACTGGAAAAAGCCACTTATGACCATTTTTCACATTTACAGCCATTGCCAAATCCCCATGATCGAAACTGAGATGCAATTAGCTCATACTGATGACAGTCGTAGTGTCCCTGGGTCATGGGATCCCTTTTGTGACCTTCTGACAAGCAAAGTCAATGGGGAAGCTAGATTCACTTAACAACCATGTTACTAACTTAACAACTGCAGCGCTTCACTTAACAACTGTGGCAAGAAAGGTCGTAAAATGAAGAGAAACTCACTTAACTAATGTCTTAACAACATACATTTTGGGCTCAATTGTGGTTGTAAGTTGAAGACTACCTGTACTATTCTCTATTCTTTGCAAGGAAGGAGGCAGAAATACTCCCTTGAATTGCAAAGAGAAGGCAGACACTCTTGAGCAACATGTCCAATAAATCACCAAAATAATTCAATTTATGGGGCAGGTCTAGGTCAGGCACAGCAGGCCTAGCAATATCTTTTGCTCCAAATTTACAAAAGTTTTGATGACTGTTAGGCTTTATTTAGGTAATAATAAAGTAAGGCAGAGTTGGGTGGAATAAAGTTGAGTAGTAGGGTACAACTAGGAAACTTTTCAACAACAACAGAAAAAAAGTTATGGCACAGTTAGTGAGGAAATGCTTTCTAAAAGGGAGCTTATTTATAAATAAGTGTATCAAGAGCAGTATGACAGTAATGCCTTAAAAGAACATACAACTAATTTAAGGCCAAAGAGTCATGTTTACATGCCAGTATTTACATACAGTGATGACATGATTATATAGCTATATACTCATACTAGAATGAACAATTAAAAGGCCAAACACAGCCACTATGCAGGAAGTGGTAAACTTTTAAGCAACATGGAATTTCTCAATATCTCAGCTGACTGACAGCTGCCTTCTTTCTCTTACTCCCTGGCCACGTTCAAGTCCCCATTTGCTAAAATACAGTTTAGCAGCTTACAATAAGCCACAAAAGCTCTCACTCCTAGTAACTGACATGAAACTATAATATTTTATTTCAGACCTGTTGGCATATTAAATCAAGATGGAAGGATGGAGGTGCTGAAGAAGAAGTCACAAATTCTGGAAATAATTTCACCCGTTGAACCATTAAAAAATAATACTTCTCTGTTCCAGCTGGGCTCCTTTTACTGTCCAAAGGCAGGGGACTAAACTTCCAAACTGCGCTAGTAATATCCTTTCTCTCCAAGGATTCAGTCACTGCCCTGAACCAAAGACACCACATATTTCAGTGCACTAAAGCATACGCAGGTAGGGTAATTTAGGGTTACTGTGACACATGAACCTTGTTGCAAGTTTGTATACTGTGTTTCAGAGCAATGTAATATATCAGCTTTGTTGTTAGGATTCATCCAAGGAAAGTGGGCTAAAACAAACTATGACTCAATGCACTTGTGACCCCAACCAGTTTCTCATATTCTAGGGACTAAAAAAGGGACTGAGAGAGTATGGGAACCATTCCTGTCACTTATTTGAAATTTTATAATTAATACACACGGCACATAATATTATACTGTGGAGTCTTCCCAGTTAGGAAGTTGGCCGACCATTAACATTTCATGATTTGAAGTTGATGTATCTCATAAACCTTCTATACTTCCCCTTCTGTTATTCATTTTCATGAAGGTACAAGGCACAAGTCCACATGGCATGTCTTGTTTTTGCTTTAGTGTTTTTTTTTAAAGCTTTTTATATTTCTTTTTACATTTTGCACAATCTGGAGCTTCCCTGAGCTTTTTGGGACCTTATTCTTGTTATTCAGAGTCCGTTATTTATTTTTATTTTATTTTTAAACTGCCCCACTCCCGCAGGACTCTGGGCGGCTAACAATAAAAACACCATAAAACATGACAAAACAAACAGTACAATAACAGTCATCCAGGGGTCAGATTTTATAAACCCCAGGCCTGCCAGAAAAGCCAGGTCTTAAGCAGCTTACAGAAAACCAACAGGGTGGGAGCGGTCCTAATCTCCGGGGGGGGGGGAGCTGGTTCAAAAGATGTGGGTGCCATCACAGAGAAAGCCCTCCTCCGCGGCCCCACCAAATGGCACTGCTTGGTCGACAGGACCTGAAGGAGGCCCAGCCTGTGGGATCTAACTGGACGAAGGGAACTATGAGGTAGTAGGCGGTCTCACAAATAGCCTGGCCCTGAGCCATATAGGGCTTTAAAGGTAATAACCAACACCTTGAATTGGACCCGGAGACCAATAGGCAACCAGTGCAGCTCACGGAGGATAGGTGTAACGTGGGTATATATTGAGGAGCACACGCTATCACTCGCGCGGCTGCATTCTGGACCAACTGTAGTCTCCGAATACTTTTCAAGGGTAGCCCCATGTAGAGAGTGTTGCAGTAGTCCAGACGTGAGGTGACAAGGGCATGAGTGACTGTAAGAAGAGCCTCCCGGTCAAGGTAGGGTCGCAACTGGTGCAACAGATGAACTTGTGCAAAGGTCCTCCCAGCCACAGCCGTCAAATGATGTTCCAAATTCAGCTGTGGATCAAGGAGGACACCCAAGTTGCGAACCCGCTCCGAAGGGGGTATATTTTCCCCCGCTAGAGTCAACACTGGACAGTTGACATGATCCTTGGGAGGCAACATCCAAAGCCACTCGGTCTTGTCAGCATTGAGCCTGAGTCTGTTAACCCCCATCCAGACCCTCACAGCTTCAAGGCAACAGCCCATCACATCAGCCGCTTCACTGAGAGAGCTCGGGGAGGAGATATATAGCTGGGTATCATCAGCATACTGATGAAACCTCACCCCATGCTATTTGATGATCTCACCCAGCGGCTTCATGTAAATGTTAAATAGGAGGGGGGAGAGGACCGACCCATGCGGCAGGCCACATTCAAGGGGCCTCGGGGTTGACCTCTGCCCTCCCACCAATACCGATTGTGACCGGCCAGAGAGGTAGGAGGAGAACCACCGTAAAACGGCGCCTCCCACTCCCACCCCTTCAAGTCGTCGCAAAAGGATACCATGATCGATGGTATCAAAAGCCGCTGAGAGGTCAAGTAGCACCAAGATAGAGGAATAACCCTTGTCTCGGGCCCGCCAGAGATCATCCATCAGCGCGACCAAAGCAGTTTCTGTGCTGAAGCCGGGCCTGAAGCCAGATTGAAAAGGGTCTAGATAATCCGCTTCATCCAGACAGAGACCGTCGGAGCTGGAGCGCCACCACTCTCTCTACAACCTTCCCCAAAAAGGGGAGATTGGAGACTGGATGGAAGTTATTTAAGTCAGCCGGGTCCAGGGTAGGTTTCTTGAGAAGGGGCCTCACAACCGCCTCCTTCAAGGATTGCGGGAAAGACCCCTCCCTCAACGAAGCGTTGATCAACACCTGGAGCCAGCCTCGTGTCACCTCCTTGGCAGCCGAGACCAACCAGGAAGGACACGGGTCCAATAAACAAGTGGAGGCGCTCATCGCTCCCACTGCTCTGTCAACATCCTCAGCAGTCACAGACTCAAATTCATCCCATAAAACTGGGCTAAGACCTGCCCCAGCCATCTCAGAAGGCCCTGCCCAATCGGAGTCTAGGTCTGTCCGAATCCGAGCGATTCTGTCTGATAGGAACTGCACAAATTCCTCCGCCCTACCCTGTAAGGGCTCCCCGGCTTCCCAAACGTTAAGTAGGGAACGGGTCACCCTAAACAGGGCGGCGGGGCAAGATTCTGCAGATGCAATAAGTGTGGAAAAATGCGAACATTTTGCCGCTCGTATCGCCACTAAATAAGTCCTAATATAGGCTCTTAAAAGTGTCTGGTCAGATTCGGAGTTACTAGCCCTCCAGCGTCGCTCTAGACGTCTCTTCTGACGCTTCATCTCCCGTAGCTCCTCGGTAAACCAAGGTGCCCTCCGGGATCCACAATCATGGAGAGGTCGCAAAGGCACGATCCGGTCTAATGCCCCTGATGCCACCTTATTCCAAGCAGCGATCAAGGACTCAGCCGGTTTGTGGAGGAGGGAATCAGGAAAACCCCCAAGCGCTATTTGGAACCCCTCCGGGTCCATTAAACGCCTGGGGCGGAACCACCTAATCGGTTCCGCCTCCCTGCAGTGGGGGAGTAGGACCAAGAAATCTAACCTCAACAGGAAGTGATCCGACCATGACAAGGGAGAAGTAACTATACCCCTTAAATCGAAATCACGTCTCCACTGCCCCGAGAGGAATACCAAGTCAAGCATGTGTCCTCCCCTATGGGTTGGACCCTGAATTATCTGGGTCAGGTCCATGGTTGTCATGGAAGCCATGAACTCCTGAGCCACACCGGAGGATTCGCCGAGTGACGGCAGATTGAAATCCCCCAGCATCATAAGCCTGGGGAATTCCACCGCCGACCCGGCTACCCCCTCCAGCAGCTCGGGCAGGGCTGTTGTCACATAGCTGGGAGGCAGATATATCAACAACAAGCCCGACTGAACCCTTGAATCCAACCTCAAGAGAAGGGACTCACACCCAACAACCTCTGCAGCAGGGATCCTGCGAGGTCTCAAGGATTCTCGGACAAGAATCACCACTCCCCCACCCCTTCCCTGGAATCGCGGTTGGTGTATTATCTGAAACCCGTCTGGGCACATCTCTGAGAGAGGAACACCTCCCTCTTGGCCCAGCCAGGTCTCAGTAATACATGCCAGATCGGCCTCCTCATCTAGTATCAAGTCCCGGATGAGGGGAGCTTTATTAATAACCGACCTGGCATTAAGAAGCAGCAACCTGAGGCCAGGTCCTGAACATCCCCCTCTCCAGGTATTGGAGAAGAGTCCAAGGGGTCGGAACAAGTAATCGCTTTAATGCAGCGAGTCCTTGTTCCCCGGGTGCAAATATCAGCTGAGTCCGCTTTATAGGGAGTGATGTCTACAGTAATGAAACTCACTACTCTACCTGGCACACAGACACACTAGTCCTATCTACTGCTGGTCCTGTAAGCCCTCTTAAGCAGAAGTAACCAGCATGGAAGACAGTATGCTGGCTGGGGAATTTTGGGAGTTGAAGTCCACACACCTGTAAGCCACCAAGGTTAAGAAACATCGATCTAAGAATTTGGTAGGGCAGAGTGAAGGATGGAATAGCATACTATGGTGATACTGAAAGTCAAGTATTCAGGGATTATGTAGCAATTCAGATGTATGAGCAGTGGTCTTTTACTATCAGCATACATTATTCATTTGTAAAATGTAATTTATGTATCAGTCAAAATCTAAAACGTGAAGCTGAACAAAGAAAACATTTTATTGTATCAAACAAGTTAATATTTTATTTGTCAGTGAATGTAGTCGTATGCAATTTTTTTTTAGATTTTCTAATCCCATCTTTTTTATTTTTATAAGTAACTCAAAGTGGCAAACCTACTTAATACTCCTTCCTCCTTCTATTTTCCACACAACAACAACCCCGTCAGTTGAGTTGGGCTGAGAGTGTGTGACTGGTCCAAAGTCATCCAACCGGCTTTCATGCCAAAGTCGGGACTAGACTGCAATCTCCTGCTTTCTAGACTGGAGCCTTGACCACTAGATCGAATTGGCTTGGGGATAGTCTACAATGATTATGAGAAATACAACCTGTTACTACCAATTTTATGTCTTTTTCCTGGTTGGTTAGTAGATTTTAAATTCATTTTAAATTCTAGTTTTATTTCAAACCATCATTCATAAATAACTAGCATACTTCTAAAAATAAAACATCAGTATCCTATTCCAAACATTATCAATAGCCCGTGATAACTTTTCTTTTTTAGGCTTTTACAGGAACCAAGGAGTTTCACTTATATGGTTCTTGGTTCGTGGGTGCTTATTCCTGTGCAAAGAAGGACCCTTGTCCCAAGAATTTTGCACTTTACCACAGCTATAGTTACAAAGACTATAGTTAGAATATTTACACAGACCTGCCAGAATTTTTTTGTAAATAAACTTAGTGGTAAATCCCATTCTTATCATCGTTTGAGAGACGTTCAGAAAGCAGTTTTGCCTTGTAATCCAGATGAAATGTCTATTCTTTTTACCTTATTATGTTCTCAAATGCTCTCATTAAATAAACTTGCTGTTATTATTTAGGATTTTATAAAGGTCAACATCAAAGCTTCATTTATTCACCTGCAGGTGAAACCAAGCCAGTCAATTAAAGCTCTATAATACAATCCTTCAGATCTTTTGGGGTTCTCTGTTTTAAATGAAGATATTGTTAGTATGAGCATTTTAAGCTTAAGGTTTATTTGTTTTTATCTACTTTATAAATTTATAAATACTTGTATTTATATTTGTATTTATTTCTGAAATATTCATATATTTAAGAAAGTAGCCAAGACCCTTGGTTTTTTCTTTCCATCATCTCTTACTTATTTTGATAATAATTTTTATATGCAAGGAAGCTGCATGTCAAAAGGTCACTTTCAGCCTAAGGAATAAAATATGTCCTCAACTTTACTGATGAGAGCAACACCTCCAAAGCTCAGTATCTTACCTGATGCTTTTGGCCCAATTTTCAATATAGTTTGCATACTATTTCACACTGTCCCACCTACATTAAAAAAGGTCCAATAATACTGACAAAGAAGCAAAGTGGAAATGAAGTTAACGTTAGATGGACTAATTTTTGAGACATAGAATTATATAGCATAAAACAGCATTGGCACCTTCAAGATGCTTTCTAGAGACAGAGCTTAAAGCAGGGATCTTCAAACTTGGCAATTTTAAGACTTGTGGACTTCCTCAGGGCTGACTGAGGAATTCTGGGAGTTGAAGTCCACAAGTCTTAAAGTTGCCAAGTTTGAAGACCCCTGCTTTAAAGTATAGGTAGTCCTTGCTTAAACAGTATTGGGACTGGGAACTCCATCACTAACCGATGGGTCATTAAGTGTGGCATGTGATTGTGCCAATTTATAGCAGCTGCAGCCATTAGGGTTGCTGTCATTAAGCGAATCCCACACTGTCATTAGGCACAATGTCACCTGATTGTTGTTTGCAACCTTCTGTTGCCTTCCTGATTGATTTTGCTCATTAGAAGCTGGCAGTGAAGACTGCAAATAGTGATCACCTGATCAAGGGATCCTGCAACCATTTTAATTTCGAGCCAGTTTGCAAGTGCCCAAATCACAATTATGTGAGTGAGAGGATGCTGCAAAGGCTGCAACTACAAGGACTGATTGTAAGTTTCCTCATTCAGTACTGTCATAACTTCAAACAGTTGCTGAACAAGTGGTTGTAAAATGAGGAACATCTGTATTTAATCATAAAATTTCTTTGTGTGGATAGCACCACTAGTTACACTAACAGAAATCTCAGTTCTTTGAACTCCAGTCATATGAAGCCAAAGTAGATCCAGCAACACGAGAGAGGTTAGCAGGCTCAGGAGAACAGACAGAGATAAAAAAAATATTTTACTAAAGAAAACCTGAGGATGTTTAGGAAATGGAATTATTAGACCACCTGATACAGAGCACTTCATACTTCAACACTGTGTAATGTTTCTGCTTTCCAGCTAAAAAAAAACACCCTACTTAATAGGAGAACTTACTCAAGACTTCTCAAGACAATTTTTGCAAGAACAAAGTTATTAAGTTGCTAATAATTCAGGTTCTTGGCTTTCTATGCAAACAGATTAATTAATTTTAATTAATCCAAACTTCAAATACCAAAGATGAAATGGCCTGAAAAAATAAACACACTTGCAAAGGCTATTATTTTCCTCTCTGTTCTGGCAAAATGCCCAAACAAACCACAAATATGGCAGCTTTTCATCTCCATTTTTACCTGTACAATTTATGTTTGGAAAAATAAATGAGTAGAATCTTCACAAATACTGCAAATGGGTAGGGCAGCTAAGGCCCTACCCACTAGATATGCTATCCACAGCCCAAGTCACCAATCATCCACAATCTCTGACTGATTAAAGTGTTTCAAAAACAGGAGACATATAAGGTGAGTACCAAGATTTAATTAAAATAAACTGCTATTGAAACTGTGGAAATTTGTGGCTTACCATGAACAAACTGCACCCTACTGTAGATAAATTAATCTGTGCCCATCTTGGTACAGCCTACTTGTATCACTGCCAAACCTATTAAAACTGAGCCTGGCACTCCTTCACAAGTCAGAATCACAATGGAGATTAGTTCATGTTTGAGGAATCATGGCAACTTCTGGAAGCAACGAGGCATAAATCCCACTCAGTTGATATTTTACACTTTTCAACTTCCAAATGGGTAGGACTACACCTCCCACTATCCTACTGAGCATTTAATTTTTGGTTTGCATGCAAAGGAGGAGCAAAATTGGAGAGTTAAGATTAGGGCTACTTCTAAAAATAAATTGTGTTCTCCAATATTCTAGCAGATTCTTGGTGCAAACCTCACTTCTGCTTTCATTCAGAACTTTTTTTTTGTAAGCATCATTTTAGTCCACGCAAGCTAATATATTTTTCTTCACAAGTTCACCAAGTAGTCCTAACAACCACCACATATTATTAAAATAAATTCTGAGTTAATCATTTCCCATATTGGAAAGATTTTCTTGGGAGATCCACATTATCAGATTTTTAAGGTGGAGGGAGTAGAGATGTCGAGGGGGCAAAGTAATAAGGGCTCCTCTAATAAGGAAATTCTTCAGTAATTCAGTAACTTGAAAACTCTTGAACACATTCTTTCCTAAGAGAAAGAGAGAAAGATAACTGCCTTTCCCCCTCAAATCCCTTTTCTTCTACCATGCCTTGAGGAATAATTCCATCATGCAGTCATAAACTACATAGACCAACTGAAGGTCAGACCTGCTGGAGCTAGGCATAACTGCTTCTTATCAGCATTTAACTTTGTTTTTACAGGGCAATGCACATAAAGAGTCTGGGTGGAGATGCCTCAAAGGAAAGCCAATCCTTTATCTGTTAGTTAGGATAAGGAAGCCTCTCCCTAATTCAGTCTCCCTATATGGCACAAGCTGCTTTACAAAGCAAAATAGGCTGACTGACCATAGGACAAAAAAAAAAAAGCCTACAAAAGAAGCAGATTGAATCCACCTCCATTTCTTAATACTGTATTTGTCAAAAGTATATCTTATCCACTTGAATCCAAGAGCAAATAACATTTGCATTTTATTGGCCAACTTTTTACTTAGTTTACAACAGCTGTCTTTGGATTTCATGTAGCTAAGGTGTATGGCAAGTTGGTGTTTTTGGCATGTTGCTTGCAGGCAAAACTCAGAAATGTTCTTAAGGTTTCAATAATATAATACAAGGAGCTTCAAGGAGCTTACTTCTCTTATTTTTATTTTATTTACTAAATTTATGCACTGCCCATCTCACTATCCAAAGCAATGCTGGGCATAAGATTTTAGAACTTTCAAGGGCCACCTTACTTGTGCTTTCTCCTCTATGTGGAAGGCATACATGGGAACATGACCCCAGGCCATTTCTACACAGGCCTCTAGAATAGCACACTAAGGCAGGGTCCCCAACTCTGGGCTGTGGTCAGGAACCGGGCCACGCAAGCAAGCGAGGCCCCATCCATGCACACATGGGATCCAGGCAGTGCACAAAAGCGCTCTCTCCAGTCCATGGAAAAAATGCCTAACATAGAACTGGTCCCTGGAACTCAAAACGTTTGAGGGCCACTGATTTAAGGAAGCGTTCCTCAGAAGATCTGTAACCAGAAGTTACTAACTTAAGAAATCCTTGAAGCCTGGAATACTCTTCAAAAAATGATTATGAAAAAGGTTCTTGTTTAATCCTACTATTAAGTGAACAAATAATATAGAAATTTTAAAAACTAATATTTAAACATTTTTTAAAAAAATAAAAATAAAAATTGGATTATCCTTTGAAAGAAAGGGTCTGATATAAATAGAATACTGAATTTTAGGCTGACCATATTTTTTTTTTTATCTCCAATGCTGAACCATCCTGAGATCATCTAAGCAGAGTATACTATAGATCATAATAGAGAACTAATTATAGTGGCAAACAAACTTCAATGATAAGTCAATATTTAGTTACCTAAACAGCTAGAGAACGACACAGGCGGGCAAAAAAACAGCGGAAGCAGGAGCGACTTCTGACTTCCTGCCAGCTTCCCTATTGACTTTGCTTATGGGAAGCTGGCAGGAAACATTGGAAATCACCACCATGTGACTGCAGAGATGCTGCAACGCCACAACTTTGCAAATAAAACTGGTCTGAACGTTTCAAGTAATATTTCAAGTAACAGTGACAATCTCTGTGGCAACCATGAGAGTGCACTCAAAACTGATTTAGCTGGACTTTGGCTGGTTTCCCTTGAGATGTTGCTATAAGGCAGCCTGTTAACTTCTGTAATAACTCTAATAAACATGTTCTATTCCAGTGGTGGCAAACCTATGGCACGGGTGCCAGAGGCGGCACTCAGAGCCCTCTCTGTGGGCATGAATGCCATTGCCCCAGTCCTAGGCCTTCAGCTGGGTTTTATAAAACCTTTTCGCTTTAGGCCTCCACCGCCAAATGGGGGAAAAAAAGGTTCAATCAGTCAATTTCACCTTCTCGCAGGAAAAAAAAGATCTTGCAAAGTTGGAATTGATTGAACTTTTTAGTCCCATCCAGTCTGCCATTACCACTGCAGCCACGCCCACCCAATGGGCCATGCCCACCCAATGGGCCACACCCACTCGGCACTCGACGATGCGTAAGTGGGTTTTGGGTTGAAGTTTGGGCACTCAGTCTCTAAAAGGTTTGCCATCACTGTTCTATTCCATATAATAAACATAATAACACTATTTATTTGTATTCTGCACCACTACTTCTTCTTCCTACTGCTTTGATCTCTTTTCCAAGGATTTACGCCCACTGAATTTTTCACACAACATAACAATGGGAGATTTAGGACTCAGTTTTAAATAAGAAACAGTCTCTTTTTCCAAAATCACCCATCTAGAAGGGGCGTTGTCTTTTTATATGGGCCTGACTCTGATCTTTAATCTGAATAACCAGATTTCCATCTTCTAGTGTTATTCCTTCTTTCTTATCTACAGTCCACCTGTCCACTATTTGTAAATACTGAAACCATGACTGTAGAATATTTTCTTGCCTTAATACATCTAGAGATTTTAAATGCCAATCCGAACCTGACCAAATTAATAATTCTTTATACGAAATTTTATCAAAGTTCCTCCCCTTAGAAATTCCCTCAATTGCATATCTAGGAATCCCCCAGATAGGTATTTTATAGTTTAACCTATAATAATACTTTTTCCAAACTCGAAGTAAGGCACTCCTCAAAATATGTGATTTGAAAGCCCGGTCCACTTTCTTATTAAAAATTAAATATGCATGCCAACCATACATTAAATCCCACGCTTCAAGAACAAGAATATCCTTATTTGTTAAATTAAGCCAATCACTGATCCAAGTTAAGGCGGCTGCATCATAGTATAATTTCAAGTTAGATGCTTTAAGTCCTCCTCTTTCTCGGGCATCGTGCAAAATCTTAAACTTAACCCTTGGTTTTTTCCCAGTCCAAATGAATTTATTGATACCCTTCTGCCATTCCTCCAAATTTACATCTTTTTTTAAAATAGGTATCATCTGAAACAAGAAAAGAAACTTTGGTAGAACATTCATTTTTACAGCTGAAATTCTCCCCAACAGTGACAATTGCAGTTTTTTCCAGTCATTTAAATCCTTTTGCACTTTTGCCCATAGTAATTCATAATTATTTTTATACAATTTTCCATTTGAGGCAGTTAAATATACTCCCAGATATTTAACCCTTTTCACCATCTGAAAACCTGTGGCTTTAACCGAACTTTCCTTGTCATTGGCTAACATATTCTTAGATAATATCTTAGTCTTATGGTTATTGACTTTAAAACCAGAAACTTTTCCATACTGTGTTATAAGTTCTAGTAGACAATCAACCGCTCTAATCGGTTGTTCCAAAATCAAAACCAAATCATCCGCAAACGCCCGTAATTTATACTCATTTTTTCTTATCTTTATGCCCTTGATTCTCAAATCTGGATCAACAAAATCTCCAATGTTAAAACAAATAACAATGGAGATAATGGACATCCTTGTCTTGTCCCTTTTTCAATATTAAAAGTCTCAGTCAATCCCCCATTAACAACAATTTGAGCAGATTGTTGCTGATATATAGCTTTAAGTGCATATAAAAAATTATCCCCAAAATTCATTTTCTCTACCAGTGAGAATAAAAATTGCTAATCTAATTGATCAAAGGCTTTTTCAGCATCCAAAAATATAAAAGCTACAGGAATCTGGTTGTTCTTATCCAAATACTCAATTAAGTTAATAATTTCTCTAACATTATATTTCATGTATCGCCCTGTTATGAATCCTAATTGATCACTGTGAATCAAATCCTTCATAACCTGCATTAATCTATTTGTCAAAATTTTTGTAAAAATCTTGTAATCTACATTTAATAATTTACAATGCTTTAATAGAATTAGACTCCGAAACAGAATTGGTTAAAGACTGTATGATTAAATGGGCTCAGAATATCCAGGATCCGATCCCATTGGACTTATGGGAGAAAATTTGGATTAGAAATGTTAAATTTACACAAGCTCAAAATTTGAGGGAAAAATTTTATAAAATGTATTACAGATGGCATTTAGATCCTAAAAAATTATCTTGTATGTATCCAAATTTACAACCCAAACGTTGGAGATGTGGTAATATGGATGCAACATATTTTCACGTTTGGTGGAATTGTAAAAAGGTAAAGGCTTTTTGGATTATGATTTAGTAGAACATTCAAAAGATTTTTAAAAGGAAGATAAAGTTCACCCCTCAATTATTCCTATTGGGTATCTTTGTGGATTTAAATGACAAAGAAACTACTTTAATGTTGAATTTATTAACTGCAGCAAGGTTATTAGTAGGCTCCTATTGGAAGAAGGACTCGTTGCCTACTTTAGAAGAATGGATATTTAAAGTTTCTAACTTTGCAGAAATGGCAAAAATTTCTGCTTATTTGAAGGATCATACACAAGAAAGATATATTATTGTATGGAGAAGATGGATAGATTATATTCAGAAAAAATATGGGACTATAAATTTTTATTTATTTTATGAGTAAATTTTATAGTAACTGTTGCAGAGATTTGTTTATATGACTTAATTTAAGGGGAGTTAAAAGTTAAGTATGCAGTTTTTTTCTTTTTTTTTCCTTTTTTCTTTCTTTTTTTTCTTTTTTTTAACTTTCTTATTAATAACCCTGTACTCTGCTCTGGGAAGCGAGGGGGGGAGGGTTGAGGGTGGGTGGGTGGGTCAGTGGGTGGGTAATGATAATACAGTCATGGTAAATGCTTGGGCATTTCCCCTATGCTGCGTTCATGTGTGTGGGAGGGATGAGAGGGGAGGAAGGAGTAGGGAGGAAGTAGGATGCTTAGAGGAGGGGAGGGGAAGAGAGGAGGAGGGGAGGAGAGAAAGAGGAGGGAAGTAGGGAAGGTTTAGAAAGGGTGGACGCAGCCTGGGGGGAATGGGCAGGCAGTAACAATGGTTAGGAATTTATTTTAATTGAATTATTTTGTATGAATAAATGGAAAATAAAAACTTTTTAATAAAAAAAAATAGAAGGGGCGTTGTCTTACCTGAACGCCTTTTCTCAGCATGATGATGTAGAATCCACCGGTGAGTAATATCAGCCTTCCTGCTCAGAAGAGACTAAGTCAGAACTTTAGCCACGCCTCCCTCTGGGAGTGTCCTCCAGTTTTTGACAAGGCGAAGCATCCATGACGAAGTCTGACACAATGGCTCCAATTAACATGACACCTGCCTAGACTCCTTAAGGGAGGGTGTGGATTCTACATCATCATGCTGAGAAAAGGCGTTCAGGTAAGACCATTGAATGCCCCTTCTCCAGCATGATGAATGTAGAATCCACCGGTGGGACATACCAAAGCTCCTTCATGTCCCTATGGGGAGGGAAGTCTAGGCTTGTGTGTCCTGAGAAGAAACTACTTGCTGCAGAACTCTCCTACCAAACGAGGCATCCGTGCAGCAAACCTATCAATCTTGTAGTGTTTGACAAAGGAAGAAGGGGAGGACCAGGTCACTGCCCTACAAATCTCCTCGACCGATGCCTAGGTAGACAACTGCGCTTCTCGTTGAATGAGCGGTGATATGCATAGGAACCGGAAGTGACTGAGAAAGGTAGGCCCTAGCAATGCATGCCCTGATCCATCTACCAATGGTCGAAGAGGACACCTTCTGACCCATGGCAGAGGGCTGAAAAGACACGAACAAGGACTCCGATTTACGGAAAGCCGAGGTCCGCTTAACATAATGACGCAGAGCCCTGCACACGTCTAACTTATGCCATTGTCTCTCCAGACAATGCGAAGGATTAGGACAAAAATCTGGAAGAACTATGTCCTGTGACCTATGGAACCAAGTGTTAACCTTTGGAACAAAGGAAGGGTCCAAACGAAGAACCACCCTATCCTCAAAAAAGATACATAAGTCACTCCAAACTGAGAGTGCGGCCAATTCCGAAATCCGTCTGGCCGATGTAATAGCCACCAAGAATGCTACCTTTAAGGAAAGGAAATGAAGAGAACAAGACCCGAGGGGTTCGAACGGCGGAGAAGTTAGGGCTTGTAGCACCCTAGGTAAGTCCCAAGAGGGATAACAACGATGGACCACAGGTGGTCTGGCGTTAACCGCTCCTTTCAGAAAAGCACTTACAGCTGGATGATGTGATAAAGGGACCAGGTTGTCACAGGTAAGGACCGTTTGCAAGGCCGCAACCTGTCAGCGGATGGTATTAGGCAAGAGCCCCTTATTCATACCTTCCAAAGGATACTCCAATATGTTAGGAATGGTGACAGATAATGGCCTGAGCTGCTGTTTAGTGCACCACGTGCAGAAGTTCTTCCACGTGGTGTCATAAATCCTATTGGTCGAGGGGCGCCTTGAGGCTTGGATCATCGAGATCACCCCTGATGAATAGGATTGCCTAGCTAAACTTTCCCACTCAAGTGCCAGGCGGCCAACTGGAGCCACTGTGGATCTGGATGTTGAAGATTCCCTTGGCTGAGAGCCACTCAGTCTGGGGGAACCCTCCACGGTGGCAAGAGAGATAGATCCACAAGATCTGCAAACCACGGACGCCTTGGCCAATGTGGAGCAATTAATATTATCTCTACCTCTTCCTGAATCAGTTTGCGAATGGTTGCCTGCAACAACGGGAAGGGATGAAAGGCATAGAGTAGACCCCTTGGCCACGTGCACCAGAGGGCGTCCGTTCCCTCCGCCCCCCTTGTCGGAAACCTGGAGAAGAACCTGGGAAGTTGGGCATTCATCGGAGTGGCAAAGAGATCCAGATGTGGATGGCCAAATCTGACCGAGATGTCCCTGAACAGTGCCAGGTCCAGTCGCCACTCTGAGTGGTCTACTGTGAACCTGCTCAGGGAATCTCCTTGCTGATTCGCTTCCCCCGATATGTGTTCCGCCCTGATGGAACCCAGAATGGACTCTGCCCATAGACCCAGCTCCAAGGCCTCCTGCATGAGTGACCAGGACCAGGTCCCTCCCTGTTTGTTGACGTGAGCCTTGGCTGCCACATTGTCTGTCAGGACCAGGACGTGCTGTCCCACCACTAGGGAGGAAAACCAACGGAGAGCTACGTGAATGGCTCTGAGTTCGAGCCAATTTATGTTGTGGACTAGATCCGATCGGGACCACTGTCCCTGAGCAAGATGAGTCTGAAGATGGACACCCCAACCGAACAGACTGGCGTCTGTAGTCAAGGTGAGCCTGAGAGGCTCCTTGAAATTGGTTCCCTTGGACGTTGCGGATGATGCCCACCACAGAAGAGACAACAGAGTGTGATGAGGAATCCTGACCTTTCTGGTGGACGAACTGAGGTTCCGCTTCTGGAAGGGAAGAAGGAACCATTGGAGACTTCTGGAGTGAAGTCTGGCCCACGGAACGATCCCCATGCAAGAAACCATCTTTCCCAAGAGCTGCGACAGCTGGACCAAAGGCACTGTTCTCTCTCTCCGAATCTGGTGCATGAGCATTCGGATGCTGATCCAACGCTCCTGAGAAAGATAAATCCTGCAAAGGTCCGAATCTAGAATCGTCCCTAAATGGAGGAGGTGCTTTGTGGGGATCATGTGGCTCTTTTTGAAGTTCACGGAGAACCCGTGGACCTGAAGGGTATGAATCGTGATTTCCAGATCTGACAGAGCCAACTGGAAGGAACTGGACTGTACTAAGATATCATCCAGGTAACACTGTAAGCATCGGCATCATCCTGAGGTGGGCCGCCAATACTGCCAGAACTTTTGTGAAGACCCTTGGAGCTGAAGATAGACCAAAGGGAAGGGCCCTGTATTGGTAATGCCGGCGCGCGTAACAAAACCGAAGGAACCTGAGATGGTCCGGAAGTATCGGAATGTGCAAGTATGCCTCTGTCAGGTCTATGGAGGAGAGGAAGTCCCCTTTCCTGATGCTGGCCAGAATGGACTTCAGGGACTGCATCTTGAACCTTCTGTAGGTCACGAAATGATTTAGACCTTTCAAGTCCAGTATCGCCCTCCATCCCTCTGAGGTTTTGGGGAACACGAACAGGATGGAGTAAAATCCCTCTCCTTCCTGTTCCCATGGTACAGGCTCCATTGCCCTGATTTCTACCAAGTGGGAGATGGCTGTGGCTACTAATTTTGCTTTGGTTGTGTTTCGTGATACTGGGCACTGGATGAAGCGATCTGGAGGAGGTGAATAAAACTCTAAGGTGAGCCCGTGTTTTATGGTCTCACTGACCCAAGAATCGGTGGTGATGACCTCCCAAACATCGCTGAACAGTGCCAAGCAACCCCCTATGGGAGAGTCCTCCTTGGCGTCACTTGGACCGCCTATAGGGACAGCCCGCAGAGCCCCTGAAGGGACGCTTAGACTGGAACTGGCCCTTGGCTGCAATGCTCTGGCGGTCCTGTTGGTGATCCTGCCTGGGGAGAAAAGATCGCGAGCCTCTGGGCCAATCCCAGGACTGCCCGGTCCAAAAGGGCTGCCTTCACTCCCAGGAACCACCAGGATGGAAAGTCTGCCTACGAAACTCCTGCTGGGGCCACCTATCCAACCTTTTGGACAGGTGTGCCAGGACCTTACGTTTGTCCTTGCGCTCAATTATGTGTGGTTTGAGGATTGGACCAAATAGGTGTGTACCACTGTACTTGGACGTCGACAGATGCCACTTTGACTTTAAGTCAGTCCGCCACTGTTTCAGCCACAGAGGTCTGCGAGAAGCAACAGTAGCTGCAATGGATCTTGTAGAATACCTGGCTGAATGAAGAGAGGTGTCTGCCATGTACTCTGACGCTGCCACTAGTTTCCCTAGTGTCTGATGTGTCCTAACCTGATCAGGAGGAACGAGTGCCTGAAGTTGGCGGAGCCACATGATTGATGCTCTTGCAAAAAAGGAAGATGAAGTTGCAGGCCCAGGCTGAGGATTGGTGAGCTCGACGAAGAGAGAACTCAAACTTCTTGTCCTCCACCTTCAGGGCCTCAGCCATATCCCCTGGAATAGCAGAGGTAGAAAACAAAGAAGTTAAAGGAGTGTCCACAGAAGGCACGTCTAAAAGAGAAGCAAATGAGGAAGAAACATTGAACAGTTTCTTCTCTGTACTATTGGGAGAAGGCAAGGTAGCCGGGGATGACCACTGTTTCTCCACCGTAGTACGAAAGACTCCACAACCTTGTCTGCAAACAAAGGGTTAGACTCCTGGCTAGTGGAGGTGGAAGGTTTGTCCTCCTGTGCCGAAGTGAGGCTGGCCGTGGTCTTGGCCTTGATAAGTAGAGATCTGAAAAGAGATGGATCAAAAAGACCCAAAGTTGTCGCCTGTTCAGGCGCTGCCTCATCCTCAGACATAGGCATGTTGGCTATCTCTAGGTCCACTGACCCCTCTTCTCTTAACTGGAAGGAAGTCTCAGAGACGCCAGAACCAGGGACTGTGGCACGTCCCACTTGAGAAGGTGGTATGGATGGAGGCAATGAAGGTTGCAAAGGTGGTTGACTCCTAGAGGAGGACATAAACTGAGTAAATGCATTTTGCATAAATGCCTGAAATTGTGCCAACCACACATTCTGTTGGTCCCTAGAACTGACCCCAGCCTCAGTTGAGGCATACGTGGCTTCAGGACCCTGTTGTGTTGGTGAGGATAATGAGCAATGGGGACCAATCTGTTCAGTTTCCCCCTGAGGAGACCATGCCCTAAGGGCATCATGGGAAGACGCAAATGGAGAAGTGTCCAAAGGAACGGGGGAAACCACTTCAGCTTCACTGGACATGAGCCTCTGGGCTTTGGAGAATTCCCTCTCCAGCGCCTGGTGTCTCCTCATGGCCTCTTGCTCGGCTGCCTTGGAGGGCTCTTTGGTAGATAAATGCTTTGTCTTGGCCTTTTTCTTCCCCCCCTCGTCCAAATCAGTTGATCTGCGCTTTGTCTGTGCAGGGGGGATACCAGAGCCTTGTGATGCCTGGGGCGAGGAACTGTCTGCCATTGCAATCTAGATAATCCGGGCAAGAGATATCTAGAAGTGGGGGGAACCCAAAAGCGCAGATCTAGTCGTCAGAGATGGGAAACCGACCCTCGCTCTGAACCACAGCAATGGCAAGAAACAGCCAGACAGTTCACTAGAACTGCCTGTCAAGGCCTTGTGGCACAAAAACCACAGACTAAACAGAAACAGGTAGATTCTAAATAAATTCCCTTTCGCTCAACACACACTAGTAAGGAGGTATACGACCTTAAATTCAATGAGTAGTCAGAATAATAATGCAGGTGCAACGAGGCGATCACTGGTGTGATTCTCTTAAAAAAACGCACCAAAATATCTTGAAAATTCCACAAATGCTTCCCCCCGATGAAGGCCTGACACAGCAGGCCTGGGCAATCAATCAAGCAGGCCCCAATAAGGCACAAAGGAACACGAGGCTCTACAAAATGGCGTCTGCCTAAATCTGGTCCAAAATGGTGCCCGCGCCCTGAGCACATGCTCAAAATGGCGGCCACATCTTGTAGTACCTCAGAACAATGGCGAACAAGGCAGAAACAGAAAGAAATTGGATCTACAAGTCCCCTTGTAGATAAGAGCCTTAGACTCAGCAGTCTAAATAGGCTCCCTTCCCCCCGCTCTGAAAAGGCACTTGCGGTTTGGTCGTGCAGCTCTGCTGAGATCCGAAGTCGCCTGCTTCCAACGGAGAAGCTCCTGCGTCGGCAATAGCAAGAAAGGGAAAATCTCCGGTCTGCAAGCTCCAAGGAACTCTGAAAAGCCGCAAACCAGCTGTCCAGCTGTCCCGCTGATCAGGTCGATGGGAGCGAGAAGAATCCACCAGCGAGCAGCTTGTAGCCTGCCCTGTAGGAGCCTATTAGGCTCTTGAGGCCCAAAAGGCCTGAGTAAAATCCAGGAGGTTGTAGTGCCTCTGATTACTGCCCAATTCTTGCCAATTTAAATCCAAAAACCAAGTCAGAATAAAACAAATAAATTTAGAACTCTTTTGAGTAATTTGAAATGCAATTAGGAATAAACCAAAATTAATTAACTAATCTATTGAGGAGCCAAAGTAATTGCGTCCTACTGAGCGAGACTAAGTCAAAAAACTGGAGGACACTCCCAGAGGGAGGCGTGGCTAAAGTTCTGACTTAGTCTCTTCTGAACAGGAAGGCTGATATTACCCATCGGTGGATTCTACATTCATCATGCTGGAGAAAGGAATAGCTACTCTGTGATATATATTTCAGGCATCTATATATCCTGGTTAAATTTCTTACTTCTTCATTTCACACATTGACAAATCAGTAGACAATAAAGGGAGGAGGTCTTTTCTATTTTCTATTCCCTTAATATCTGAAAAAGCCACTACTAGTTCAGGTATATTATATTGAGCTCAACAGGTATGATATGATAAAAGGTACCTTTTAGGGTCAATATTCATACTTGGAATGAAGAATATATACATGAACATGGCTAGTCCAAAGCAGGACCAACAGTCAGAGATGGCAGAGGTTACAGTCTAAAACAGCAGTCCTCAATATGGACCAACAGCTGCATGGGTAACAGAGGGGATCATTTCGCACAACCTAGCTCCCGCGCATGCATAAATGAAATTTCACACACTTGTCCACTGCTTGTGCAGCCCGGTTCCCAACGGGCAGCAGATTGGTACTGGTCCGCAGCCTGGGGGTTGGGGACCTCTGGTCTAAAACATTTGAAAAAACCCAGGCCAGACTGTGATAGAAAAGTAGCATTAATAATCATTTAGCAGATCATACACGTGTACAATTTGCTTAACTATTAGTTTATTGAATAAGCCACAGTTGGCTAAGTTCATACACAATAGGTTATGCCATAAATTTGGGCTTACTAATGCTTCTGTCTGCATTCAAAGCCAAACAACAAAGAATATCATTTAGTACACTTTACAGCCAGCAATATCTTCACAGCATCACACAACTTACTATGAAGAATTAAAAATAAATAGGAAACCTATTCTATTCTGTAAGGTCATAAAGCTACTTTTGTAAATATGCAGTCGTTTTACAGAAATGAAAAAAAAATAACATTTAGACGGCTGGCACATTGAAATGGATGAGCCGCTATAAATATACCTTAGAAAGTGCGAAGTATTTAAGTAGAGAAATGCCAAACACCATAGGGGCTATTTACTCAAGCAAGATTTGAGCAGCTGGACACAATCGTTAAATAAGGAAGGCTTAATCAAATCCCGTATAACGAATATACTTATATTTGAGGAGCCACAGAGACAAAAGACATAACACATATTTTATTTGAATGTCAATAGTATAAGAAAGAGGTAAATCAGTATCTGGAACTGCACAATAGATGAATGGCCTATCGGGATTATTATATTAAAAGGGGTGTTGTCTTACCTGAACGCCTTTTCTCAGCAGGATGGTGTAGAATCCACTGGATGGGTAATTTAAGCCTTCCTGCTCAGCAGACTAAGACAAATCTGTAGCCACACCTCCCTCTGGGTGTGCCTTCCCAGTTTTTGTCGAGGCGAAGTATTCTTGATGCAAGGCTCCAAATAAAAATAAAAAGACATGTGCCTAGACTACTTCAAGAGGGGGGGATGTGGATTCTACACCATCCTGTTGAGAAAAGGGGTTCAGGTAAGACAACGCCCCTTCTCCAGCAGAATGGGTGTAGAATCCACTGGATGGGACATCCCAAAGCCGCTCATGTCCCTGTAGGGAGGGAAGTCTAGGCTTGTGTCCCCTGAGAAGTAACTACTTGCTGTAGGACTCGCCTACCAAAAGCAGGCTCCGCCACTGCGAACTGATCAATCCTATAATGTTTAATGAAGGAAGAGGGAGAGGACCGCATCGCTGCCCTACAAATTTCCTTGAGTGAAGCCTGGGTAGACCAGGCTGCTGAAGCCGCTGCACTACGTGTTGAGTGGGCCATGATGTGTGAAGGGACTGGAAGAGACTGAGAGATGTAAGCCCTGGAAATGCAGGCTCTAATCCATCTGCTAATGGTGGAAGAAGAGACCTTCCGACCCATTGCAGAGGGTTGGAAGGACACGAATAAGGCCTCCGACTTTCTGAAAGTTGAAGTTCTCTTAATGTAATGGCACAGGGCCCTACACACGTCCAATGTATGCCACCGTCTTTCCAGATGGTGAGGGATTAGGACAGAAGTTAGGAAGGACCAGGTCCTGGGACCGATGGAATCCTGTATTAATCTTTGGAATAAATGAGAGATCCAATCTAAGGACCACCCTGTCCTCATGAAAAATACAAAGATCGTTCCTAACCGACAGTGCGGCCAATTCTGAGATCCTTCTGGCCGACGTAATGGCCACTAGAAAAGCTACCTTCAAGGTGAGGAAATGAAGGGAGCACGTACTCAGAGGTTCAAAAGGGGGAGAAGTTAAGGCCTGCAACACCTTGGGCAAATCCCAGGACGGATAACGATGAACCGTAGGAGGCCCAGCGTTAACCGCGCCTTTGAGAAATGCACTGACCGCTGGGTGTTGAGGCAGGGAAACTTAGTTGTCACACATGAGATCCGTCGATAAAGCCGCTACTTGCCTGCGTATGGTACTGGGTGACAACCTCCTATTTAGTCCTTCAAGTAAATATTCCAATATATCCGGAATAGTGACGGAGAGTGGTGAGAGCTGCTGTTTACTGTACCATGAACAAAAGTTTCTCCAAGTGGCATCGTAGATTCTATTAGTCGAGGGACTCCTTGAGGCTTGGATCATCATGATCACCCCTGAAGAATAGGATTGTCTCGTCAGACTTTCCCGCTCAAGTGCCAGGCGGCTAATTGAAGCCACTGTGGATCAGAATGTCAAAGGTTTCCCTGGCTGAGAGCTACTCGGTCCGGGGGGATCCTCCATGGCGGCGAGAGCAACAGATCCACCAGGTCGGCAAACCACAGACGCCTTGGCCAGTATGGAGCAATTAAGTTTAGCTCCGCCTGCTCTTGGATAAGCTTGCATATGGTCGCTTGCAGCAACGGAAGAGGAGAGAAGGGGCGTTGACTTACCTGAACGCCTTTTCTCAGCATGGAGATGGATAATCCACGCAGTGGGTTGAGACTGTATTCCTGGCCAATCAGATCAGTCAGCCAAAGTTGCCACGCCCCGTCTTGGACCATGATCCTTTAGTCTTGACTCAAGCGCAGCCATTGACTGACAGTAAGACGTTTTGGCTCCACTAAATATACCCTATTATTCTAGTCTATAAGGGTGGGTGTGGATTATCCATCTCCGTGCTGAGAAAAGGCGTTCAGGTCTAGCACCTGCTGAAGAACCCTCCTACCGAAGGAGGCCTCTGCAGAGGAGTACCTGTCGATTTTGTAATGACGAATGAATGGAGAGGGCGAGGCCCAAGTGGCTGCCCTGCATACCTCTTCAATAGAAGCCTGCATGGCCCATGCTGCTGAGGTGGCAGCACTCCTTGTGGAATGGGCTGTGATATGCTTGGGGACTTGCAAGGACTCCGCCTGGTATGCCCCCGTGATGCATGCCCTAATCCACCTACCGATGGTAGAGGACGAGACCTTCCGGCCCCTAGTAGCAGGGTGGAAGGATATGAAAAGCGCTTCCGAGCGTCGGAATTCCGCTGTGCGTGAAATGTAATGTCTTAGTGCCCTGCGTACGTCCAAGGTGTGCCATTGTTGTTCCAGGGGATGAGCTGGGTTTGGACAGAAGTCTGGTAGGACTATTTCCTGTGATCTGTGAAAAAGGGAGTTGACCTTTGGAATGAATGAAGGGTCTATTCTTAGGACTACCTTGTCCCTGTGAAAATGGCACAGGTCCTTCCTCATTGAGAGAGAAGCTAACTCGGATATCCGCCGAGCTGACGTGATGGCTACCAAGAATGCTACCTTATGGGTCAGATAGCGAATGTCACATGTTTTGAGTGGTTCGAAGGGCGCTCTGGTAAGAGCTTGTAGTACTCGTGGTAGTTCCCACGATGGATACCTGTGCACGGTTGGCGGTCTGATGTTTGCAGCCCCCTTGAGGAAGGATCGTATTAAGGGATGCTTGCCCAAGGATTCACCGGGGCTGGCAGAAAGTATAGTTGAGAGGGCGGCGATTTGCCTGCGCAGTGTGTTTGGCGAGAGGTCCCTCTCTAGGCCATCTAGTAAAAATTCTAGGATCTTGGGAATTGTGATCCCTTCGAGTAACAATTCCTGTTTAGAGCACCATGACTGGAAGCTTCTCCACGTGGCCTCGTAGATACGGTTCGTGGAGGGGCGCCTTGATGCCTGTATGACCCTAATTACACCCTGTGAGCAAGCCCCCTTGGCTAAAATTGACCGTTCAAGAGCCAGACGGCTAGTTGTAGCCATTGTGGCTCTGGGTGGGAGATCTCCCCCTGCTTGAGGGAGATCCTCTCCGGAGGAATCCGCCATGGATTCGTGCGGGAGAGACTCCTCAAGTCTGCGAACCAAGGTCTCCTTGGCCAATAAGGGGCCACAAGGATTACCTCGGCCCTTTCCCGCAGAATCTTGCGTACTACCGCCGGAAGGAGAGGTAAGGGTGGAAACGCGTAAAGGAGCCCCCTTGGCCATGGGCTCCGTAACGCGTCCGTCAGCTCTGCTTCCTTGGATGGGAATCGGGAGAAGAAGCGAGTTAGGTGGGCATTGGAAGGAGAGGCAAAAAGGTCCACCTGGGGAAGCCCGAAGCGGTGACAGACCTCCCTGAAGATCCTCGGGTGTAGTTGCCACTCCGAGTGATCTATTGTTGATCTGCTCAACAGATCTGCTTGGATGTTTGCCTCCCCCGATATGTGGTCGGCCTTTATGGAGGCCAGATTTTGTTCCGCCCAGGCCCCCAGTAGGAGGGCCTCGGCCGAGAGCGAGCGAGAGTGTGTGCCCCCCTGACGGTTTATGTGGGCCTTGGCTGTCACGTTGTCCGTCAGGACCAGTACGTGCCTGCCTTTTATGCTGCTGTGAAAATGCCTTAACGCTAGGTGAATAGCCCGCAGCTCGAGCCAGTTTATGTTGTGTCGGAGATCCACCGCTGACCAGCGGCCCTGTATCCACTTGGTCCCCAAGTGGCCTCCCCAGCCGAATAAGCTCGCATCTGTTGTGACTACTACTCTGTCTGGTTCCCTGAAGGGGGACCCCCTGAGGAGAGCTGGAGATAGCCACCACCTGAGGGAGTGTCGTACTCTCAGAGGTATGCCTACCCTCTTCCGGGATGCACTGATTTGTTGTCTCTGAAACGGGATCATGAACCATTGCAGTTCTCTTGAGTGCAGCCTTGCCCAAGGAACTATTGCTGTGGTCGATATCATCTTCCCTAGCAGCTGGGAGAAGCAGACCAGCGTCACTGACTGACCGCGGCTTACCTGTTTTACGGCTTTCTTTATGCTGCTGAGGCGTTCCTGTGATAGGTACACCTTGCATTCCTTTGTGTCTATGACCGCTCCCAGGTGGAGTATTCTCGTAGTTGGGGTTAGATGGCTCTTTGGAAAGTTCACCGAGAAGCCGTGGTCCTGCAGCATTTTTATCACTAACTTTAGGTCCACCCGAGACTGCTGGGCGGACGATGACTGGATTAGAATATCGTCCAGGTAGCACTGGACTCTGACTGGTACGTTTCTTAGTTGTGCTGCCAGAACCGCCAGAATCTTGGTGAACACCCTGGGCGCTGATGACAGGCCGAATGGAAGTGCCCTGTATTGAAAATGGTGCCCCCTGTAGGCAAACCGTAGAAAGCGGCGGTGAGCCAGAGAGATAGGGATGTGCAAGTATGCCTCCGTGAGGTCGATCGATGCCAGAAAATCCCCTTTCCTTACGCTTCCAAGGATGGAGCGTAGTGTCTGCATTTTGAATTTGCGGTATTTTATGTAGAAATTTAGCCTTTTCAAATCCAAAACGGCTCTCCAACCCCCCGAGGGTTTTGGGACCACGAAGAGGATAGAATAAAACCCCTGGTCTCTCTGGTTCATAGGCACCGGCTCTACGGCCCGTATGTTTAGAAGGTGCTGAACGGCCTCGTTCATGAGCCTTCTCTTTGTTGGGTTTGTGGGACAGGGGCACGGGCGGAAGCGGTTCGGGGGCTTTGAGAGAAATTCTAGAGATAGACCATGACGTATGGTGTTCCTGACCCATACGTCCGTGGTGGTCTCTTCCCACTGGGGAGCAAACCCTGCTAGTCTGCCCCCTATGGGAAGGTCTGGGCGGGAGTCATCTGGTACGGCGGAAGGGGCGGTTGTTCCCCCGAAAGGGCCGTCTTCCCTGTGTTTGCCTATGTCTTGTGTTCTGTCTGTCCCCCTGTCTTTCCCTATCCTGTCTAGCTTGGAAGGGTTGGGAATTTTGAAAGTAGTTGACCCTGGCTTCCGTACGAAAGGATTGTTTCCTTCCCCAGGAGCCGGGTCTCTTGTCCTGCCTTTTAAGCATGTGTTTAAGGACCTTGCGCTTGTCCTTGTTCTCTGTCAGGTATGGCGTTAGTGCCTCACCAAACAGCTTTGCCCCTTGGTACGGAGCCGAAGCCAATTTCCACTTGGATTTGGTATCCGCCTGCCAGTTCTTTAGCCAGAGGATGCGCCTGCTCGTGTTGTTTGCCGCCATTGCCTTGGCTGAAAACTTGGTCGCTAAAAGTGTTGCGTCCGACGCATATTCCGTGGCCGCTACCATTTTGCTGAGTTCCTGATGAGTGCGTATATCTTCCATGGGAACCCGGCCCTGTAGCTCACGGAGCCAACAAAGTGTGGCTCTGGTGAAAAAGGACGCGGAGGTAGACGCCCTGGTAGCCCAAGCTATTGCCTGGTGCGTTCTCCTGTAGTTGGACTCACTCTTTCGGTCCTCGGCTTTAAGAGCCTCAGCAAAATCTCCTGATATGGCCGTGTCCGATATCAGGGGACCTATGGGTTCGTCCACCACCGGCACCTCCAATGTTCCCTCTAGCTCCCTTGCTACGTTAAATAGCTTCCTCTCCGCATTGCTAGGAAGCGGTAGGGAGGTTGGCGCTGCCCACTGTTTCCTTATTGTGTTTAGGAACATGGTCGGGCATGGTATGCGGTGTTGAGTGGTTACCTTTTCGGCGAACGTCGGCTCAGCCTCCGTGTCAACTGTGACAGGCTCCGCTGGTGTCCCATGCCCCAGATGGGCTGTGGCCTCAGCCTTGCGCAGAATAGTAACAAAAAGAGAAGGGTTAAACAGGCCGCTGAAGGACGGCCCTTGAGGTGAGGTGTCCTCCTCCTCCTCAGACATTTGAATCCCTTGTGACGTACCTGGCTGGTCCAGGTAAGCTTCCTCAGAGACCGACGAGTCTGAGACGGAGGAGAGGTCCTGATGGTCCTCCGTTTCCTCCCGATGCCTCGTTCTAAGTCCTAGAGACTTGGCTTTTGAAGTTTGAGCCCTGGCCTCAAATGCACGGTCCACTGCCTGTGCTATTAGGGTAGCTAGCAGATCCCCCATCAATGCAGGAGGAGTGACCATTGCCTGCGACCCTGCAGGTGCTGTGGTTAGCATGGTCCTCGGGGTTTCCTGTAACCTCCGTGGGGAGGGGGATCGGGAGAGCGATGAGAATTCGCCTATCCCACCCTCTGTTTGGGACTGTGATGAGCTCCCTAATGACCAAATGGCCCGTGGGGATGAAGGGAGACCCAGCGGTAGATCAGGACCTATTCCCCCATTCTGCCTATTTTCAATTCTGGCCCTTTTCTGGGCTCTGTCGAACTCTTTTTCTAGGGCTTGGTGTCTTCTGATTGCCTGTTTGTCAGCCTTCTTTGATGACTTCCTTGCAGCCTTTCTAGGGGCTGCAGAGGATTCCGAATCCTCTGAAGCAGGTGCTCCAGAGGATGAAGGCGGGGCTCCAGTGGAGGGAATGATTGCTTCCTCCATTCTCCACTAACGCTGGGCCGCGATAGGGGGGACCCAGGTAGTAGGAGAGCTCCAACTTTGAGTAAGGACAGGCGCACTACTGGGGGCGTCTGGAACTCAGGAGCAGACTCTGCCAAATTGTCAGAGTTAGTCACTGTGCACGGATAAGAACAGGCACGCTAATGGGAATGCCTGGAACCCGGCTTGACTATGGTGGGTAAGGACAGGCACGCGACTGGGGATGCCTGGAACCCACCACTAAATCCAGAGGCATACGGGCCACTAATGGGGGACCCGAAGTCTGGAAGGAGCCAAAGGCAACTAAACACAGTTAGTTATGAAAGGTTCTTATTTACTTTAGGTAGAAGACACCAAGTCCTGGAACCAGTAGCTATGTGTCTGATTTGAATGTCTCTGAATGAATAATAGATGCTTTAGTACCCCAGTACTGCTTGCCTATTAATTCACTCCAGCGGCTGAACCTAGCTTTCTTAAGGAACTTTAACTCCCCTGTTTGGACAAAAAATATGGCCGCCGCTGCCAGGAAACTACTGCGCATGTGTTAACAAGGCTGCCTATGCCACGTGCGGTTGTAACAAAGAGCTGCGCGTGCTTCCAGCTGTGCAGACAATGGCGCCTCGTTTAAAAAATCCTGAGCAGCCTGGAGTGAAAAGACTGCTCCTTCGCACGCCAGCTGTTTCCCTTAATCAATCTCCCTCCCAGCATGCGTCCCCTTTGTCCTCCGCTTCCCTCGCTAATTGCTTGCCTTTCTGTCTTTTTTTTTTTTGTTTGTTTTAAACGCGAGGGGTTGCCCGAGCCTCCCCGTTTGTTTAAGGCGGCTGCCGGCTGCTGGAAGGTGGCTGGGGTTGGTTAGGGAGGGGAGTTAGGGATTTCCCCCTTTTAAGTGGGGGTGGTTTCCCCTGTAGGAATCTGACTTCCTGAGTTTTACAATTTAGCAAGGAAATTTTTGAGTGGTCAATTAAATTGAATTAAATTATCTCTAATTAACTTTTAAACTAAGCAATTTCAGCTACTAGAAAAAATCCCCCCTAATGGAAAGGAACTATACCTGCCCAGGAGCCAAAAGTTGTAGATGTCTCTGCATGGCCAGATCAGTCAAGACTAAAGGATCATGGTCCAAGACGGGGCGTGGCAACTTTGGCTGACTGATCTGATTGGCCAGGAATACAGTCTCAACCCACTGCGTGGATTATCCATCTCCAGTGCTGGAGAAGGCATAAAGTACGCCCTCCGGCCACCTGCACCGGAGGGCGTCCGTTCCCTCTGCCCCCCTTGCTGGGAACCTGGTGAAGAATCTGGGGAGCTGCGCATTCCCCGGGGAGGCGAAGAGATCTAGACATGGATGTCCAAACCTGTGCGATATTTCCCTGAACAGGTTCGAGTCTAGTTTCCACTCCGAGTGGTCCACTGTGACCCTGTTCAGGGACTCTGCCTGCTGATTTGCCTCCCCCGAGATGTGTTCCGCTCTGATGGAACTCAGAGTGGAGTCTGCCCAAAGCCCCAAGGATAGGGCTTCCTGCATTAGTGCCCAGGAGTGGGTCCCTCCCTGCTTGTTTACGTGAGCCTTGGCTGCAGTGTTGTCTGTCAGGATTAACACATGCTGACACAAGGGAGGAGAACTTTTGGAGAGCCAGGTGGATTGCCCTGAGCTCCAGCCAATTTATGTTGTGAGCCAGGTCTGACCTGGACCACTGACCCTGGGCCAGGCGGCTCTGAATGTGTGCCCCCCAACTGAACAGACTGGCGTCTGTGGTCAGGGTGATCCTGGGAGGTTCCTTGAAAAGGGAGCCCTTGTTCAAGGCGGACGAGGTCCACCATAAGAGCAACGTCAGAGTGTGGTGGGGAACCCTGACTCTCTTGCTGGAAGAGCTGGTACTGTGCCTCTGGAAGGGAAGGAGGAACCATTGGAGGTTCCTGGAATGGAGTCTGGCCCACGGAACGATGCCCATGCAAGAGACCATCTTTCCCAAGAGCTGAGATAGTTGTACCAGGGGTACCGTCTTCTCTCTCCGGACCTGGTGGACCAGCTTTCGAATGCTGATCCGGTCCTCCTGAGAAAGATAGACCCTGCATAGGCTTGAATCTATCAATGCTCCCAGGTGGAGCAGACGTCTTGTGGGAGTCATGTGGCTCTTTTTGTAGTTCATGGAAAACCCGTGATCTTGAAGTGTTTGAATTGTGACTGCCAGGTCTGACTGGGCTGACTCGAAGGATCTGGACTGTATCAGTATGTCGTCCAGATAGCACGGTACGCGCATGGGCATTAACCTTAGATGGGCCGCCAGTATGGCCAAGATCTTTGTGAATACCCTTGAGGCTGAAGATAGGCCGAAGGGAAGGGCCCGATACTGGTAATGCCAATGCTTGTAACAGAACCGTAGGAACCTGCAGTGCCCTGGTAGGATCGGAATGTGGAGATAAGCCTCTATCAGGTTGATGGAGGAAAGGAAGTCTCCCTTCCTGATGCTGGCCAAAATGGACTTTAGGGTCTGCATTTTGAACCTCCTGTAGGTTAGGAAGTAATTTAGACCCTTTAGGTCCAGTATCGCCCTCCATCCTCCTGAGGCTTTAGGAACTACGAACAGAATGGCATAGAAGCCGTCTCCTATCCGATCCTGAGGCACTGGCTCTATGGCCCTGATGTCCAGTAAGTGGGTGATGGCTGTGGTGACTAGTTGGCTTTTGACGTAATTCTTGAAACCGGGCACTGTATGAAACGATCTGGGGGAAAAGACTGAAATTCTAGTGAGAGACCGTTTTATGGTTTCTCTGACCCAGGCATCGGGCGTTGTGTTCTCCCAAATGTCGTAAAACAGTGCCAGTCGACCCCCTATGGGACAATCCTCCTTGGCGTCACTTGGACCGCCTATATGGATGAGTCCCCGAACCCCTGAACGGGGGTCTAGTCTAGGGCTGACCCCTGGCTCCACTGTTTTGGTGGTCCTATTGCCGATCCTGCCTGGGAGGATAGGACCGTGAGCCTCTGGGCCAATCCCAGGACTGCCCAGCCCGAAAGGGCTGCCTCCACTCCCATGTTCCACTGGGACGGAATGGTGGCCTACGGTAATCCTGTTGAGGCCGTCTATCTGATTTTTTGGAAGGACGGGCCATCACCTTGCGCTTATCCTTGCCCTCAATGATATGTGGCTTTAGGACTGGGCCGAAAAGGTGCATGCCACTATATTTGGATGTTGATAGGCGCCACTTTGACTTTAAGTCAGTTCGCCATTGCTTCAGCCAGAGCATCCTGCGAGATGCCACTGTGGCAGCAATAGATCTAGCCGAACACCTGGCTGAATGGAGGGATGCGTCAGCAATGTATTCAGATGCTGCTACAATCTTACCTATTGTCTGGTGTGCCCTGACCTGATCTGGCGGAATGAGCGCCTGAAGTTCCTGAAGCCACATTATGGAAGATTGAGCAAAGAAGGAGGATGAGGTAGCCGCTCTTATAGCCCAAGCCGAAGACAGGTGAGTTCTGCGAAGGGAGAACTCAACACTTTTTGTCCTCCGCTTTCAGGAACTCAGCCATGTCCCCTGGAATGGCGATGGTGGAGAACAGAGAAGTTAGAGGAGCGTCCACGGTTGGAACTTCTAAGAGGGAAGCAAAGGAAGAAGAGACATTGTAAAGCTTCTTTTCCAAACTGGTTGGGGAAGGAGTAGTGGCTAAGGATGACCACTGTTTTTCCACTGTAGTTTGGAAAACTAGTGGACAGGGTATTTGAGTCTACTCCTTGACCTTTTCTGCAAATAAAGGGTTGGATTCCTGGTTAGTGGAGGTGGATGGTTTCTCCTCCTGAGCCTAGGTAAGTTTGGCCGTGGCGATGGCCTTTAAGAGAAGAGACCTGAATATGGCGGGATCAAAAAGACCCGAAATATGTACCTGTTCAGGTGTTGGGTCCTCATCCTCGGACAAGTGAGTGTCAGCTATTTCCAAATCTATTGATCCCTCCTCACCCAATTGGGAGGAGGTTTCTGAGACGCCAGAACCGGCCCTCATGTCATGTTCCACCTCGGAAGGAGGAGCAGATGGGGGAGGAGGAGGATGTGACTGCCCCTGGTTAGTCCCAGTGGAGGACATGAATTGTTTGGAAGCGTGATGCATGAATGCCTGGAATTGGCTTTGGGACCACATCTCTGCTTGTTCCCTAGAGCTGACCCCAACCTCCGTTGGAGCACACCTGCTCTCTGATGCCTGGTGTGATGAGGAAGAAGAGGAGCGAGGAGGACCAACCTGTTCAGTTTTCCCCTGAGGGGACCACGTCCGTGGGGCATCCTGTAAAGATTCAAATTGAGGCTCACCAGAGATAATGTCCAATGGAACGGGGGAAACCACTTCAGTCCCACTGGACCTGAGCCCTTGCGTCATGGAAAATTCTTTCTCCAAAGCTAAATGTCTCCTCGAGACCTCTCGCTCGGCTGTTTTAGAAGTTTCTTTTGATAAATGTTTGATTTTCAATTTTTTCTTCCCCCCCACTTCCAATTTGTCTGACCTGCGCTTTGTGTGCACGGGGGGGGGGACACTGGTTTGAGTAGCCTGGGGCGAGGAACTGTCTGCCATTGCAGTCTAGATAATCCTGGTCAGGGATACCTAGATGTGGGGGGGACCCACATACGCAGATCAAGGAGTCAGAGACGGAAAACCAATCCTCGCTCTGAACAATAGCAATGGCAAGAACAGCCAGACAGTTTCCTAATACTGTCTGTTCGGGCCTTGTGACTAAAGGTCACTAACTATCAGAACAACAGGTGGTCAAAAAAAGGGTCCCTTCACTCTACTTACTGAGTCCTAAGGACTTGATTCTGACCAATAACACAGTTGGATATGGACAAAGCCCCATGGATGGGAATCACCCACAAACACCACCACACTAATCTATTTGCTTCGCCCCCCCTCCCCCGGTATGGACCTGACTCGCAGACCAAGGCACTCAGGCAAGTTTGAAAGTGGCAAGAAAACCAGATAAGCTTCCATAAAATGGCTTCCGCCTCGTGGGCCTCTCAAAATGGCAGCCGCGCTATGACCATGCAGTCAAAATGGCGGCCGCAAGCCCTTCAGAGCCTCCGGAGAAGCTAAAAACCAATCTTTGGGCAAAAAGAAGGAGATTCAACTGTAATTCAGTAAGCGAACGGCTGAACAGGGCAATTCCTGTTTCCCCCCCCCCCCCGTTCGCTGATCACTTGCGGTTCAATGCGCAGCCTCCGCTGCGATCCGGATTGCTGCTGCAGTCAAGGGAGCTTCAACTGACGACGCTGCTCAAGGAAAAACAGCCCGGCGGCCACTCCGAGGAAACTCCGTTCTCCACTGTTCAGCTGATCCACGGAAACTCGGAGAAACTCAATTTGTCAGGATGGGAGCCCCCACCCACTCAAGGCCTGCAGTCTCTAACCTTAGAGCCCAGCCGGGCTTCTCAGGTGCAATGATTGTTTCCTCCATTCTCCACTAACGCCGGGCCGTGATAGGGGGGACCCAGGTAGTAGGAGAGCTCCAACTTTGAGTAAGGACAGGCGCACTACTGGGGGCGTCTGGAACTCAGGAGCAGACTCTGCAAATTGTCAGAGTTAGTCACTGTGCACGGATAAGAACAGGCACGCTAATGGGAATGCCTGGAACCCGGCTTGACTATGGTGGGTAAGGACAGGCACATGACTGGGGATGCCTGGGACCCACCACTAAATCCAGAAGCGTACGGGCCACTAATGGGGGACCCGAAGTCCGGAAGGAGCCAAAGGCAACTAAACACAGTTAGTTATAAAAGGTTCTTATTTACTTTGGATTGTAGACACCAAGTCCTGGAACAAAGCAGCTATGTGTCTGATTTGAATGTCTCTAAATGAATAATAGATGCTCTAGTACCCTAGTACTGCTTGCCTGTTCATTTACTCCAGCGGCTGGACCTAGGCTTCTCAGGGAGCCTTGGATCCCCTGCTTGCACAAAATATGGCCGCCACTGCCAGGAGACTACTGCGCCTGTGTTAAAGAAGCAGGAGACTACTGCCCCTGTGCTAAAGAGGCTGCTGGTGCCACGTGCAGTTGTAACAAAGAGCCGCGCGTGCTCCCAGCTGCTCAGACAATGGCGCCTCGTTTAAAAGACCCTGAGCAGCCTGGTGAGTGAAAGAAACTGCTCCTTCGCTCGCCAGCTCTTCCCGTAATCAATCTCCCTCCCAGCATGCGTCCCCTTAGTCCTCCGCTTCCCTCGCTAATTGCTTGCCTTTCTGTCTTTTTTTTTTTTTTTAACGCAAGGGGTTGCCCGAGCCTCCCCGTTTGTTTAAGGCGGCTGCTGGCTGCTCCGGCTGTGGGAAGGTGGTTGGGGTTTGGGTGAGGGAGGGGAGTTAGGGATTTCCCCCTTTTAAGTGAGGGTGGTTTCCCCTGTAGGGAATCTGACTTCCTGAGTCTTACAATTTAGCAAGGAAATTTTAGAGTAATCAATTAAATTGAATTAAATTATCTCTAATTAACTTTTAAACTAAGTAATTTCAGCTACTAGAAAAAAATTCCCCCAATGGAAAGGAACTATACCTGCCCAGGAGCCAAAGTTGTACGTCTGTCTGTGTGGCCAGATCAGTCAAGACTGAAGAATCATGGTCCAGGACAGGCGTGGCAACTTTGGCTGACTGATCTGATTGGCCAGGAATACAGTCTCAACCCACTGCGTGGATTATCCATCTCCAGTGCTGGAGAACTAATTAAATCCAATTTAAATCAATCCTAGCTAAGGAGCCTTCAAAACTGCGTCTGCTGAGCATGAGACTAAGACAAAAACTGGGAAGGCACACCCAGAGGGAGGTGTGGCTACAGATTTGTCTTAGTCTGCTGGGCAGGAAGGCTTAAATTACCCATCCAGTGGATTCTACACCCATTCTGCTGGAGAACAATAGATTTCATGTGCAGTCAGAACTCCCAAATTACATATAATATGGTTTTTACTTGAATAAAACAGTACAGCTAAGAATTGCATATGTGGTTCTAATTTGAGGTAAATTGTAGGGTGACATGAAAATTTGATTTGCATTTTCTTTTACAGCACTTATTTCTTTTTATTCTGTTTTTAACATATGGTCTTATTATTGTTCTGTGTTTTATATTCTATACTCTGCTTTGGCTTAATGGTTAATCAATAAAGTAATACTGATACAACATCTGGACAAAAGACAATATTCCCATAAACAGTGCAAGAGTTTTATCTCTAGTTCCATCTCTAAAATTTAAACCTAAATCAGGTAATTTGTCATATGAGACAAGGAAGAGCACTGGCTTAGCTAGAGGAAGATAAAGAGAATAAAACCATCTACTTACCTCCCCCATCGCCCTTCCTTCCAAAGCAAGTGCTTGAAAATCATGATTTAATTCATCCATGGATCGAACCTATTATAGAGGCAAGAGAAACTTAAGTAAGAGAAACTGAAAAACTAGAATATATAAAGCAGAGTTTTGAGCAACTTGAACATAACCATATGTAAACTTGCATGGAAGTATATTTAAAATTACAGCTGCAAAAACAAAAGCAAATGTTTGGTTATCACGTAAGGTAAACAAATCATTTAAATTTACGGAAACAGAGAGATGGTTAGCCAACATAAAAGAAAATGCAACTGAAACTAATATAACTAAACAAAACATTCACATTTATGATATGTGTATACCTTTTAAGTTCATAAATCCCAAAAAGTTTCTTGAAAAATAAAAAGAAATAAAAGCTTATAACTGCACCTAAAGAGACTTTGGATCACATTTAATAATTAGAAAACCATAATTATCAACTGTATTAATTTTCTCTTATATGAAATGATATCTAATGAAATCTCTCCTGCATGTTAGCCAAAAAGAAACACAACGTGATTGTTTTCTTTTACTTTCCCTCTATAAGCTGCCTTCTCTACTGGTAGCAATGGATACACAATATTGTTGTGTTACTGAAAGAATGCATAAAAATATACAAAGCCCATATGACTAATAAAATCGTTTATACTCAGGACAAAACATCCATAGCAATTTTAGCACTAGACAAAGTTTAAGGTAACTGAATCTATGCCTCATCATTCTGTGTAACAACTCAAAAGTAGAAGCATCCAAAATTTCCTTATACTGTATTTACTGCTATAAATAAGCAAATAAATTAAGTTAATTCCACAAACAAGAAGCAAAAAGAGAAGGGAAAAGCATAAAAAGATTTTTTCCCCTTGATTCCTCCTAGGGAAAAGAAGCACTCCAAATAAATAAAGTATTGTGTTGAAATGTAATAATAATAATCATCATCATCATCCCCCAGTGAGGCACTACCTTGACGTGGTTGTGGGGCTTGTGTACTCTGAGGAAGATGAGAGCTATACCAGAGGTTCAACCATACTGGACAGGTCTCATCAGAGGAGTCAGACAAAGAGTGTCTCTCCCATAAAAAATATGGTGAGACGTAAATTTCAGAATGCCATACCGGCTCGGACGTCGCCCGGGTTAACAAGGTCCGCGCTAGATATTGGAGTTCCTGGATATCTGGTGAAAAATGGGTTACAGGACTCAGGACTGTTGGCTGAGCAACCAGGGCCAGCAGCTGCAGAACTACTGGAAGAAAAGGTGTCTACCCGTCGCAGATACACAGTGATTGAAAACAAAGAAATAATGATCTGTTACTACAGATCAAGTCCAACAAGAAGAGGATATCTAAAACGAATGCACCAGTTCTGGAAAGAACAACATCCAGAATCAGAAATAACAGAACAGAGACTAGCAGATCAACGCAGATTTATAATACGAAATAAAGTATTCACAGAAACAGAATTGGACGAACTGCAAAGGTTTACCCAGGGCAAAGAAATCAAAGCCTTACCAGAAGTAATTCAGAATATAGAGGCAAACCAGGGGGAGTTGGCAGTGAAGGAATCCAGCAGAGATATACAACTGTTCTCATTTGGAAACCAGGCACCACTTCCTCAGGAAGAACAAAACCCTCTAACTAAAGAAATAAAAGAATTGAAACAAAGAATAACTGAGCATCTAGAACAGCACAAAAACAACAGAATAAGGCTGCCTGCATTGAAGCTTGTTCCAAAGAAACAGCTAGCACAAGCATTAAAAGATGCAAATACTGCAATAGCAAGTATAAGCACCAATTCACTGCAAGAAACAAACCAACTAATGTACAGCACAGCTGCAGTTATAACAGAATACCTGGGATGTAAAATCAACAAAAAAGAAAAACAAACAAACAGTGCACCACACAAATGGAAGGTTAAACTAGAAAATAAGATCAGCAAGTTAAGATCACATGCAAGCAAGCTAGAACAGATGAAAGAAAAGAAGCTGAAGAACAAGAAGACCAAAGAATACCTAATCAAGAAATACCACTTAGAAACAAGGAAGATCAAGGAAGCACTGGAAATAATAAAGCAACAAATAACAGCTATAGCCAGGAAAATCAGTAGATATGAAGCTCGAATTGCAAACTATAGGCAGAACCTCCAATTTCAATCCAATCAGAAACGTTTCTACCAATCCATCAATGGAGAAACTGCAAGGAATCAGTCAGTACCTGACAAGGAAGAAACAGTGCAATTCTGGAAGCAGATATGGGATAACCCAAAGAAATACAACAAGGATGCGGCTTGGTTAAAAGAGGTGGATGCAAATAAAACAGAAGTTGAAATGAAAGAACTAGTAATAACAACAAAAATGGTAGAAAAAAGAGCAAGGAAAATCAAAAATTGGTCAGCACCAGGTGAAGATGAACTGCGTGGGTTTTGGTTGAAACATCTGTTATACACCCACTCATTACCAAGCAGTTCAACAATATACTACAAGGAGGAAAAATTGAAAAATGGCTAACAACTGGGAAAACCTACCTAATAATGAAAAATCCAGCAAAAGGGGCAACACCAGGCAACTACAGGCCAATTACCTGCTTACCAACAACTTTCAAATTACTAACTGGTGTGGTAGCTGATGCAGTACAATAGCATCTAGTTGAAAACAATCTCTTTCCACCTGAGCAGAAAGGAAACTGCCCCAATAGCAGAGGAACAAAAGATCAACTCCTAATAGACAAAATGATCTTGGAAAACTGCAAGAAAAGGAAGACCAACCTGAATGTGGCATGGATTGACTACAAAAAGGCATTTGACTCTCTGCCACATGATTGGATAATAAAGTGCCTAGAAATAACAGGAGTCAGTAGAAACATCAGAAAATTTGTGCAAAGATCGATGGCACAATGGAAGACACAGTTGCAGATCAATGGTGAAAGACTGGGAAAGGTTAATATCAAGAGAGGAATATTTCAAGGAGATTCATTGTCACCATTACTATTTGTTATTGCACTGTTTCCTCTGTCAACAATACTGAATAACTCAGGACATGGCTATCAAATATCAAAAACATCTACCAGACTATCCCATCTCCTTTACATGGATGATCTGAAGCTGTATGGAAAAACACCATCTGAAATAGAATCGCTGCTCAACACTGTCCGTATATATAGCCAAGATATTGTAATGGAGTTTGGCTTGGACAAATGTGCCACACTTACTATCAAACAAGGAAAAATAGTGAAAACTGAAGGAATCAAGATGCCCCACGAAAATAACATTAAGAGTCTGGATGAGGAAGAGTACTACAAATACTTGGGTATCCTTCAAGCTGACAACATCAAGCACACTGAAGTCAAGAAAAAGATTAGAGGTGAATACATCAAGAGAGTGAAGAAGATCTTAAAGTCCAAACTCAATGGAGGAAATACTATAAAGGCAATCAACACCTGGGCAATTCCAGTCATTAGGTACACAGCTGGAATAGTGGACTGGACTCAAGCAGAACTAAAAGCAATGGATAGGAAGACCAGAAAAATAATGACAATGAATCATGCCCTTCATCCACGCAGTGACATTGACAGACTTTATCTACCAAGGCAAATAGGTGGGCGTGGAATGCTACAAGTACATCAGATGGTTGAAGAAGAAAAAATGGCTTTGGAAGAATATCTGAAGAACAATGATGAAGATGCACTGAAATTAGTATATCAGGAAGGCTTACTGACTACTGGAGAGACCAAACTGGCCTACAAGAAAGACCAAATGAAGAACAGAATAGAGGCATGGGAAGACAAAGCACTACATGGCCAATACATTAAAAAAATAGCTGGGAAAGCAGATAATAATAAAACCTGGCAATGGCTAAGAGCAGGAAAATTGAAGAAAGAGACCGAGGGACTAATTCTGGCTGCACAAGACCAAGCCTTAAGGACAAATGCATATAAAGTCAAAATTGAGAAGACAGCAACAGACAGTAAGTGCCGCCTATGCAAAGAAGCTGAAGAAACAGTGGACCACTGGTAAGCTGTTGCAAGAAGATTGCACAGACTGATTACAAGCAGCGGCATGACAAAGTAGCAACAATGGTGCATTGGAAGATCTGCAAAAAATATCATTTGCCTGTAAGCAAAAACTGGTGGGATCATAAAATAGAGAAAGTCATAGAAAATGATAAAATTAAACTGCTCTGGGACTTCAGAATACAAACAGACAAGCACCTGCAACATAACACCCCAGACTTAACAATTGTCGATAAGAAAGACAAAAAAGTCTGGATAGTGGATGTGGCAGTGCATGGAGACAGCAGAATAGAAGAGAAAGAACTGGAGAAGATAACAAAATACAAAGACCTACAAATAGAAATAGAAAGACTGTGGCAAAAGCAAGCAAGGGTAGTACCAATGGTGATAGGCTCCTTGGGTGAAATCCCAAAACAACTGGAGCACCGCTTGAACACCATTGGCATTGACAAATTTGCCATTAGTCAATTGCAAAAGGCGGCCTTACTAGGAACTGCTTCCATCCTGCGACGATATCTGTAATACCATCACACATCCACATCTGCCTATCCCAGGTCCTGGGTAAGGACTCGATTGGTAGATCATCTGGCTGATTGTGCGATGATCCATAATAATAATGATAATAATAATAATTTGGGATCTTGGAGGTCATCTAATCCAACCCCCTGCTCAGGCAGGAAATCCTATATCATTTCAGACAAATGGCTGTTCAGTCTCTTCTTAAAAACTTCCAGTGTTGGAGCATTCACAGCCTCTGGAGGCAGGTTGTTCCACTGGTTAATTGTTCTAACTGTCAGGAAGTTTCTCCTTAGTTCTAGGTTGCTTCTCTCCTTGATTAGTTTCCATCCGTTGCTTCTTGTACTGCCTTCAGGTGCTTTGGAGAATAGCTTCACTCCCTCTTCTTTGTGGCAGCCCCTGAGATATTGGAACATTGCTATCATGTCCGCCCTTGTCCTTCTCTTTGTTAAACTAGACATCCCCAATTCCAGCAACCGTTCCTTATATGCTTTAGCACCTTTGTTGCTCTTCTCTGTACTCTTTCTAGAGTCTCAACATCTTTTTTACATCGTGGTGACCAAAACTGGATGCAATATTCCAAGTGTGGCCTTATCAAGGCATTGTAAAGTGTATTAATATTTCAGATGATCTGGATTTTATTCCTCTGTTAATGCAGCCTAGTACTGTGTTGGCCTTTTTGGCAGCTGTAGCACACTGCTGGCTCATATTTAAGTGATTGTCCACTAGGACTCCGAGGTCCCTCTCACTATTACTACTACCGAGCAAGGTACCCCCTATACTATACCTGTACATTTGGTTTTTCTTGCCTAAATGTAGAACCTTACTTTTTTCACAATTGAATTTCATTTGTTAGATAGTGCCCAGTGTTCAAGTCTGTCCAGATCCTCCTGTATCTTAAGCCTGTTGTCAGAATCCAATTATATTTCATCTTTAAATTATCAAATATAGAAACTCCTAATTCTGCCTTCTCTGGATTCTGCCATAAGAGGGAGAGAAGGGGGAGAACAAAGGGGTTTTATGGCCCTCACTTCCTTCTTTACACTTCAAAGAGCGGAATGCTGAATGTGTGTTTATTGTAACCTCGAAGCGTTAGCATACCAAAGGAGGGTAGTTGCCTTTCATGTAGTTATCTGAAGTCCCCATCCAGACGGAAGAAAGAAGAAAGGGGGCGGAATTGTGATACTTGAAACTATCACTGGAAGAGGGGTTGATTGGGTGGGACTACTGGGGAACCCCTTAAAACCTTGAATGGAAGAGCTTGAACCCCAAGTCCTGTCTAGCATGCCTGCAACCATTTTCTCTTAATAAAGGATTCCTGTTGGAAGAATTATTCCAAGAGTTCTGTCTTCTTAAGATGCAAAGTGGGGTGGTCCTTACATTAGACAGGACTTGCAAAATTAATCCACCTGGAAGGGAGACCCTTGCCGGGGGATTTTGCAAAAAATTTACCATGTCGGACAATGGAGAAAGAGAGGGGGAAAACTCCCTGGAAAGAGAGCCGCTGACCCAGTTGGAACCTTGCCAGATGTTGGGATCTGAGAGGTCAGATTCCTCGGGAGAAGAAGTGGTGGAGACACAGGACCACAAGCCTCGCTGGTCGAGGGGCGTTGGAAAGAAAAGCGAGTGGGGAAAGGAATCAAGAAAAGTGACCCTGAGACGGGGGACCAAGCAACCAGAATGGAAGCAGGAGATGGAGAAATCCCTGCACGCAAGTGAAGAGGGAGGAAGCTGGGTACCGTACTCAGACTGGATCCTAGAGAAAGCTATTGACCTGATGAAGAGAACTCTCAGCTCCCTAGGAGAGGAGAATCCTGAGCCCTACGGCCGCCCCAGCTCCTGGAGCCACAAAGGGAGAGACACCGAGGGGGAAGTGGAACCTGCAGCCCCGGGGACATCTGATGATCCAGTAGTCCCCACTCCCTACCGAACCACAGATGGCGATCTGGACGGAAGACACTACCACCAACACCGGAGGCACCGATCCATTTCAAGACATCCGCCATTGGAGGTGAAATTCAAAGGGGAGCCAACACGCTTGGGGTTTTTCCTAACCCAAGTCCTCAGCTACATGGAGGAATATGGGCAGGACATCCCCAGCGACAAAGCCCGCATCCGGATCGTGCAATCTGCCCGGGATGGACCAGCTGCAGATTGGGTGGTGAACCTGCATGACTCCAATGCCCCAGAACTCAGTAACTTCAACCGTTTCATGTCCTCTTTGAGAAGACGATTTGAAGACCCCCTGGCTGATCGCAAAGCCCGTGAAAGAATAACAACGATGAGGCAAGGCAAACGCCCAGTGGCCAAGTATACACAAGAATTCAGGGCCATTGCCAGCAAACTGAATTGGCCAGAAGACATCCTCCTTGGCCATTTCAAAGACGGACTAAACTATGATCTATATGATGCTTGCCTGCCCCGAGGGGACCCACATCGACTTGAGGAATGGTACGTCTTGGCAGAGGAAGCAGAGATCGACATATTGAAGAGGCACCGCCGAAGAAAACAATGGAGCCGCCCCCCGCCTGAGCTGACACACCAACCGGGGAAATCATCGGATACAGCCAAGAAGCAAATGGGGTGTTTCAAGTGCGGAAGAGAAGGGCATCGAGCTGTAGAATGCCGCTCAAGGGCCCCCCAGCACAACCCAGACAGACCCCCAATCAACAAACCCGGAAAGTATTCAGCTAAGCCAAAAGAAACAGCCATGAGAATGATGGAAATTGCAGAAACCCCCACCTCTGCTCACCAAGGGGAAAGAACTCCAGCCTACACCACAGGGACTGTGGATGCCTCAGATGACAGCTCGGAGGGCGAACCCCTGGTAAGTGGATGCATCACACCCATCTTCAAAACAGTGACTATATTAATCCCCCCCATGCCCGAAGCTGTGAAGGTGAAAGCCTTAATAGACTCTGGCTGCACCCGCTGCCTCATTAGCCATCTGTCCCTAAGGGGGGGGGAACAGTCAGGGCATGTGATTCTGCAGGCGACACAACCCATTGCAACACCCTACGGCCAAAAGAAGCGTCAGCAGACGCAAACTTATCGATCTTGTAGTGACGTATAAACAGGGAGGGCAACGACCAGGTTGTCGCTCTACAGATCTCCCTGATAAGCGCTTGAGTGGCCCAGGCCGCAGAAGTTGCAGCACTACAGGTGGAATGAGCAGTGATACGTGAAGGAATGGGCAAGGACTGAGAATGGTATGCCTTGGCAATACAGGCCTTGATCCACCTGCCAATGGTGACAACGAGACTTTTCATCCCAATAGAAGAAGGATGGAAGGAAATGAAAAGCGCCTTCGACTTACAAAAGGCAGCGGTCCTTCTAATATAAATGCGTAACGCTCTGCGCACATCTAAGATGTGCCACTTGCGTTCCAGATCATGAGACGGCCGAGGACAGAAACTCGTCAACACAACCTCCTGGGAACGATGAAACAAGGTGTTCACCTTAGGGATGAATGTTGGACCTAGCCGGAGGGTCACACAATCCGAACTAAAAACGCATAGATCTTCCCTGACAGAGAGTGCTGCCAGTTCGGATATGCATCTGGCGGAAGTCACAGCTACCAGAAAGGCTACCTTCATGGACAAAAGACTCAGGTCACAAGTCTTAAGGGACTCAAACGCCGACCCGATAAGGGCTTGAAGCACATACGAAAGATCCCAGAAGGGATACCTATGAATACTGGGAGAATTAGTGTTGATTACCCCTTTTATAAAGGAACGGATCATTGGGTGATGAGCTAGAGAGGAAGAGTCTTTACATGATAGCAGTGTGACGAGGGCCACAACCTGCCTCTTGATGGTGCTTGGGGAGAGACCCATGTCGATCCCGTCCAATAGATACTCCAGAATCCGTGGCACTGTGAGGGATGACATATCAATATGACATTTGGAAGCCCAAGTAAAGAAGTCCCTCCAAGTGGAGTCATAAATTCTATTTGTCGATGGACGTCTTGAAGCCTGGATCATATCGATAACTCTTGTAGGGTAAGCTTCCTGCATCAGACGTCATCGCTCAAGTGCCATACGGTTAGCTGGAGCCATTGAGGCTCGGGGTGTTGAAGCGTTCCCTGATTGAGCACTATGCACTCCGGAGGTATCCTCCATGGCGTCAAGACAGACAGACTCACGAGGTCGGCAAATCATGGGCGCCTCGGCCAATGCAGAGCTATGAAAATGACCTCTGCCCTCTCCCGCAGGATCTTGCAGATAACCACGGGCAAGAAAGGCAGAGGTGGAAAAGCGTACAGTAGGGCCTGGGGCCACGGAATGCGCAGGGCGTCCACTCCCTCCATCCCCGGTGATGGACAACGGGAGAAGAATCTTGGTAGTTGTGAATTCGCTGCTGAAGCGAATAGATCCAGAGCTGGTCAACCGAACCTGCTCGTTATCTCCACAAATAGCGCTGGGTCCAGACGTCACTTGGAATGGCCTACCATTGCCTTGCTGAGGGCATCCGCCTGTTCGTTTATTGCCCCCGAAATGTGATCCACCTTGATAGAGAAGAGATTGCGCTCTGCCCATGAACATAGCAGTCTGGCCTCCGTCATCAGCGACCCAGACCGGGTGCCCCCCTGACGGTTTACGTGAGCTTTGGCCGCTATGTTGTCCGTGAGGACAAGAACATGCCGACCCCTCAACCTGAGACTGAAATGACGCAATGCCAGGTATATGGCTCTGAGCTCCAGCCAGTTTATATTGTGCTCCAAGTCCCCCCTGGACCAGCGACCCTGAGCCATCTGGGACTGGAGGGGAGCTCCCCAGCCAAAAAGACTGGCATCGGTAGTGAGAAAAATCCGTGACAGTTCCTTGAATCTGGAGCCCCTGGCTACAGCCTGAGACGTCTACCATCGGAGTGATTTTGATACTGGAAGTGTCACACTCACTGGCCTGTTGGAGGAGGTAAGCTTTTGCTTTTGAAAGGGAAGGAGGAACCACTGCAGGGTCCTTGAATGTAGTCTGGCCCAAGGTACTATGGAAATGCAAGAGATCATCTTGCCTAAGAGTTGGGAGAGAGTAATGAGAGGGACAACCCTGGCATGTTGTACCTGATGTACCAGGGCTTGGAGACTGACCTGGTGGTCCGGTGACAGGTAGACTATGCATCGTGTTGTATCTATCACTGCTCCCAGATGCAGAAGCTGCGTGGATGGAACCAACTGGCTCTTGAGGAAATTCACTGAAAACCCGTGGTTCTGGAGCACCTCGATGGTCAGGGCTATGTCTGACCTCTGCCTGAACTGACACCAATTGAATAAGGATGTCGTCCAAGTAGCACTGAATCCGAATGGGGACCATGCGCAGGTGAGCGGCTACAACCAACAGGATTTTTGTGAATGCCCTCGGAGCGGATGACAGGCCGAAGGGAAGTGCTCTGTATTGATAGTGACAGGATCTGTAACAGAATCTGAGAAATCTGTGATGTTGTGGAAGAATTGGAATGTGCAGGTACACCTCCGTGAGGTTGATCAACGTTAGGAGGTCGTTCCTCCTTATACTGGCCAAAATGAACTGCAAAGTTTGCATCTTGAATTTTCTGTATACCAGGTAAGAATTCAACCTTTTCAGATCGAGAATGGCCCTCCATCCTCCTGAGGCCTTCAGTACTACAAAAAGTATTGAATAAAAACTTTGTCCCCTATGATCGGACAGGACTGGTTCCACGGCCTTTATGTCTATAAGATGAGAAATGGCCTCCTTTATAAAGATCCTTTTGGATGGGTTTGAGGGAGTTGGACACTGAATGAACTGATCTGCCGGCCTGGAGAGAAATTCCAGAGCCAGGCCACTTGCTACTGTGGACAGAACCCAAACGTCAGTGGTAATGCTTTCCCAACTGTGGGAAAACAGGGAAAGCCTGCCACCTATGGGGGGTCCCTCCCTGGAGTCACCTGTTTCTCCTGAAGGGACGCCCCCCCATGCCTCGAAAGGCCCTTTTAGAATGAGGTTGTTGCCTGGGTTTGGGACCAAAGTGGTCCGATTGACGGTCTCTTTCTGGGAGGGAAGAAACGTGTTGGCTGGGACCAATCCGAGCTGGGAGTGTTGCTAAAAGTCTGTTTGTGATAAAATGGAGTAGATTTATGGTCCGCCCACCTGGCTTGGTGGGCTAACACCTTCTTCTTATCCTTGTTTTTCACCAAATAAGGATCAAGAGCTTCTCCGAACAATTGACCACCAGAATAAGTAGTGGCCAAGCGCCATTTGGATTTTAAATCCGCCCGCCATTGTTTCAGCCACAGCAATCGTCAAGTAGAAACATTAGTGGTGATTGCCCTGGCCGAAAATCTGGCAGTATGTAGCGTGACATCGGCCGTGTATTCAGTCGCCAACAACTTACTCAATGTCTGATGGGCGCGCACCTGATCTTGCAGAATCATGGCCTGAAGCTCTCGAAGCCAAATGATGGAAGACCTTGAAAAAAAGGAAGCTGACGTGGAGGCCTTCACTGCCCAGCTGGAAGCCTGGTATACTCTGCGTAAAGAAAACTCAGACTTTCTGTCATCTGCTTTTAATGCGTCTGCCATATCCCCAGGACGGAGACCAGCAGCAGAGGGAGTGAATGTGGCTGAGGGTCCTGGTTGAGGATCAGGTGGGGGGGCCACCCAGTTTGGATTTGGATTTGGGACCATGGGGCTGATGGACCTCTGTTGGGACATAGTGTCCAGGGACAAAGGCCTGTGGACTTGAGCTGAAGTTGTTATTTGAGGCCCGAATAGAGAACTCTCGGAGGTAGCAGTAGGATTATTCTCTTTTGGAGACATTTTTTGGGCTTTAAAAATTTGCCTCTCTAAGGCCTGATGTCTCCTGGCAGCCTCCTTTTCTGCAGCCTTGGACGGAGCCTTGCCAGATAGAGCCTTTGCTTTTGCCTTCAGCTTCCCTGCTGCCTCCAATTTTGAAGATTTGCACCTCCTTATACTTGGGGGGCTGGTGGGTGCCAAGACAATCTGGGGCTGTTTGTCTTCTGCCATCACGTTGGAGGCTCTTCAGCACAAGTCTGAGAATAGGCCTCAATAAGAATAGGAGCTGAGGCCCAAAGTGATGACTGCTGGAACTGGTAAAACCAGTATGGGCTCCTGGCAAGGGAGCTAGGGCCTGAAGTAAAGAAATGATACAACACTGTTAAACCCAGTATAAGCTCCTGAGGGGGTAACTGTGAATCACAGTATAGTAGGAGGCCAGCAATGGGTGAAGCAGCAGTTGTAAGATAAGGCTCTTAGGAGAAACAGTCCAAAGAAAATTCCCAGGTGCAACAGTGTATTGCCAGAGGCAATATCAAGTGGATTTGCCTAAGGGCAAGGTCAAGTGGATGTGCCTGGATCCAAATTGCAGAAGTAACAGGGCACCAATAAGCAGGATAGGGTCACACAAAATGGCGGCCAACCACGTGTGAGGTGGGACACTTATGATGACTCTGCACCAAATGGCTGTTGCCCACGTGCGAGGAGACTGACCAGGGAAACCACGCTGGAGAAGATGAGGGAATCTCTTTACTGACACTCCCCTTGTAGTCAGAAAACTCTGTGGAGGAACGCTGAGGGCTCTGTAGCTGCATAGTTGGACAGAGTTTTTGCCTGAAACATGATGCCCAACTGCACTTAACAGCCACACGAAAAGTCATAAAATCTGACTTACAACTGTCACAATTTACCACAGTAATGGGCAAGCTCCATTACAGTAATAACCCGAGGATTAGCTGTATGCTCTATCCCTGAATACGGCTAGTGATAGTATCCCAATTTTAGGGATTACAGTCCTAACATTTCACTCATATTACTGAGTGATAACGCCCAAATCAGCTTCAAACAATTCCACACTTCTACAGAAAGACAGCTGCAGTGTCCTTCTGGGATAAAAAACAGCTTCAGAGGGAAGGGGCGTTGTCTTACCTGAACGCCTTTTCTCAGCATGATGATGTAGAATTCACTGAATGGGTAGTTTCAGCCCCTTCTGCTCAGAAAGAGACTAGGTCAGAACTTTGGCCACGCCTCCCTCTGGGTGTGTCCTCCCAGTTTTGACGAGGCGAAGCATCACAGACGAAGTTCAGCACAATGGCTCCAATTTTTTTGCAACACCTGCCTAGACTACCAAGACGGGAGGGTGTGGATTCTACATCATCATGCTGAGAAAAGGTGTTCAGGTAAGACAACGCCCCTTCTCCAGCATGATGAATGTAGAATCCACTGGATTGGACATACCAAAGCCGCTCATGTCCCCACGGGTGGGGAAGTCTAGGCTAGTGTCCCCTGAGAAGAAACAACTTGTTGCAGGACTCGCCTGCCAAACACAGCATCCGCCGCTGCAAAACTGTCTATCTTATAATGCCTAACAAATGCGGAAGGGGATGACCACGTCACAGCCCTAGAAATCTCCTCAACCGATGCCTGCTTGGACCAAGCAGCAGACGCAGCTGTGCTGCGGGTTGAGTGAGCAGTAATGTGCGTGGGAACTGGAAGTGATTGGGAAATATAAGCCCGTGCAATGCAAGCCCTTATCCACCTACCTATGGTAGAAGATGAGACCTTCCGGCCCATGGCAGAGGGTTGAAAGGACACGAACAGGGCCTCCAACTTGCGAAAGGCCGAGGTTCGCTTAACATAGTGGCGCAGGGCCCTGCACACATCCAATTTATGCCACTGCTGTTCCAGTCTATGTGAGAGATTCGGACAAAAGTTGGGAAGAACTAGTTCCTGGGACCTGTGAAACGAGGTATTTAGTTTTGGAACAAAGGAAGGATCCAGTCTGAGGACCACCCTATCCTCGAAAAAGGTACATAAGTCGTCCCTAACTGAAAGTGCGGCCAACTCCGATATTCGCCTAGCCGATGTTTATTGATGTGGGCTTTGGCTGCCACGTTGTCCGTCAGGATGAGGACATGTTGTCCCTTCACCAGAGAGGAGAACTGTAGTAGTGCTAGGTGTACGGCCCTGAGTTCAAGCCAATTTATATTGTGGGCTAGGTCCGATCGGGACCACTGCCCCTGGGCCAGATGAGTTTGAAGATGGGCACCCCAACCGAATAGACTGGCATCTGTGGTTAGGGTGATCCTGAGAGGCTCCTTGAAAATGGTCCCCCTGGTCATCGCGGATGTGGTCCACCATAGGAGTGATAGCAAGATGTGGTGGGGAACCCTGACCCTCCTGTTGGATGCACTCAGATTCTGTTTCTGGAAGGGAAGGAGGAACCATTGTAGGAGTCTTGAATGGAGTCTGGCCCATGGAACGATGCCCATGCAAGATACCATCTTTCCCAGGAGTTTGGACAACTGTACCAGAGGTACTGTTTTGTCCCTCCGAATCTGATGTACCAGCTTTTGGATGCTGACCCGATGCTCCCGGGAAAGATAAACCTTGCACAGATCCGAGTCTTGACTGCCCCAAGGTGAAGAAGTCGTTTTGTGGGAATGTTGTGGCTCTTTTTGAAGTTCACTGAAAACCCGTGCGTCTGAAGAGTGTGTATCGTGATCTGTAGATCTGACTGGGCCAACTGAAAGGAACTGGACTGGACCAGAATGTCGTCTAGATAGCACTGCACCCGCACTGGTATCAGCCTGAGGTGAGCCGCCAAGACTGCCAAACCCTTTGTGAAAACCCTTGGAGCTGAGGATAGACCAAAGGGAAGTGCTCTGTATTGGTAATGCCAGTGTGCGTAGCAGAACCTGAGGAATTTGCGATGATCCGGATATATGGGGGTATGTAGGTACGCCTCTGTGAGGTCTATGGATGAGAGGAAATCCCCTTTTCTGATGCTGGCGAGTATGGACTTCAGGGTCTGCAACTTGAACCTTCTGTAGGTCAAGAAGTGATTCAGACCCTTTAAGTCCAGTATCGCCCTCCATCCTCCTGAGGCCTTGGGAACCACAAACAGTATGGAGTAGAACCCCTTTCCTTCCTGACCCCTTGGTACAGGTGCTATGGCTCAAATTTCTTCCAGATGGGAGATGGCCGTGACTACCAAGTTTGCCTTGGTTGCGTTTCTTGATATCGGGCATATTATAAAGCGGTTTGGGGGGGTGAGAGTAAAACTCCAGGGTGAGACCGTACTTGACGGTCTCCAGTACCCAACAGTCGGAGGTAGTCCTTTCCCAGACGTCGCTGAACCACTCCAGATGACCCCCGATGGGAAAGCTCTCCTTGGCGTCACTTGGACCGCCTATATGGGCGACTGCCTGATCTTCTGAAGGGACGCTTAGATTGAAACTGGCCTTTGGCTCCAGTGTTCTGACAGTCCTGCGGATGATCCTGCCTGGAAGGGAAAGATTGCGAGCCTCTTGACCAATCCCAGGACTGCCCCACCCGAAAGGGCTGTCTCCACTCCCAGGGACTACTGGGGCAGAAGGCCTGCCTATGAAACTCCTGCTGGGCCGCCTATCCAACCGTTTGGAAGAATGAGCAAATATCTTGTGTTTGTCCTTGCCCTCAATAATATGAGGTTCCAGGATCAATCAAAATAACTGTGTCCCGCTATATTTGAATGTGGACAAGCGTCACTTTGATTTCAAATCAGTTTTCCACTGTTTCAACCAAAGAAGCCCACGAGAGGCAACCGTGGCCGCAATGGACCTGGCAGAGTACCTGGTGGAATGCAAAGAGGCATCTGCCACATACTCTGTCGCGGTCACTAGCTTTCCAAGGGTCTGGTGTGTTCGAACCTGATCCGGTGGAACGATCGCTTGCAGCTCCCAAAGCCACATGATAGAAGCCCTGGCGAAGAAAGAGGATGAAGTTGCTGCTTTGATCGCCCAGGCCGAAGCCAGGTGCGCTCAACGGAAAGAGTTCAAACTTCTTGTCCTCCACCTTCAAGGCCTCCGCCATGTCCCCTGGAATAGCAGATGTGAGAAAGGGGCATTGTCTTACTTGAACGCCTTTTCTCAGCGTGAAGATGTAGCATCCGCCGATTGGGTAATCAAAGCCTTCCTGCTCAGATTTAGACTAAGACCAAACTTGAGCCACGCCTCCTTTGGGCGTTCCTTCCCCAGTTTTGTCGAGGCGAAGCGTTCATTAGGTCCGACACAGTAGCTCCTCTGCCTAGTCTAAGTGTAAAGGGAGGGTGTGGATGCTACATCTTCATGCTGAGAAAAGGCTTTCAGGTAAGACAACGCCCCGTCTCCAGCATGATGATGTACCATCCAGCGACTGGGACATACCAAAGCCACCCATGTCCCCGTCGGGAGGGAAGTCTAGGCTAGTGAATCATGTGTAGAAACAACCTGCTGCAGGATCCTTCTGCCGAAGGATGCGTCTGAGGCAGCAAATTTATCAAGCTTGTAATGCCTTATAAATGAAGAGGGAGAAGCCTAGGTGGCTGCCCTGCAAATTTCCTCGATTGAGGCCTGGGTGGACCAGGCTGCAGATGTAGCTGCACTACATGTGGAATGAGCCATGATGTTGGGAGGAATAGGAAGGGACTGAGTCTTGTATGCAAAGGAGATGCATGCTCTAATCCATCTACCAATGGTCGAGAATGATACCTTCAGACCCATTGAAGAAGGCTGGAACGACACGAACAGTGCCTCTGATCTAAGAAATGCTTTGGTTCGCTTCACATAGTGGTGCAAAGCCCTGCGCACGTCCAATGTATGCCACAACCTTTCAAGACGATGAGATGGTCGTGGACAAAAGTCTGGAAGAATCAGATCCTGAGACCTATGGAACCAGGTATTAACTTTCGGGATGAAAGAAGGATCCAATTTGAGGATCACTCTGTCATCCAGAAAAATACACAGATCCCCTCTGACCAAGAGAGCGGCCAGTTCCGAGATGCGTCTTGCTGAAATGATGGCTATCAAAAAGGCTACCTTTAATGAGAGGAAGTGTAGCGAACATGATCTGATGGGCTCAAATGGTGAACCGGTAAGAACCTTCAGAACCATTGGCAAGTCCCATGTGGGATATCTGTGTACCATATGGGGACCGGTATTAACGGCTCCCTTAAGGAAGGCCGTAACTGCAGGATGATGAGAAAGCTGGACTTGACTCTCGCAGATTAGCACAGTGGATAATGCTGCTATCTGCCTACGAATTGTGTTATGAGACAGACCCTTGTTTAGTCTAAAAGATAGTCCAACAAATTCGGAATGGTAATAGTCAGTGGATTGACCTTCCTAGAATTACACCATGTACAGAAAATTTTCCACATGGCATCATATATCCTATTGGTTGAGGGACATCTGGAGGCTTGAATTACAGCAATCACTCCAGATGAATAGGACTGTCTGGCTAAACTCTCCCACTCAAGTGCCAAGCGGTTAATTGAAGCCACTGTGGGTCCGGATGATGGAGCTGACCCTGACTGAGGGAAATGCGATCTGGTGGGATCTTCCAAGGCGGTGAGATCGACAGGTCCACTAGATCTGCAAATCAAGGGCGCCTTGGCCAATGTGGGACCAGCAAGGTTAATTCTGCCTGTTCTAATAGGATCTTCCTGATGACGGCTGGTATCAGAGGAAGTGGAGGGAATGCATACAGAAGCTCCCTGGGCCATCTGCTGCGAAGAGCATCCGTTCCCTCCGCCCCCCGTGACGGGAACCATGTGAAATATCTGGGAAGCTGGGCGTTTGCTGGCGAAGCAAACAGATCTATCTGGGGCTGCCCGAACCACTCCAATATTTCCTTGAAGAGGTTTGGCTCCAATCTCCACTCCGAGTGGTCTATCGTCATCCTGCTTAGAGAATCTGCCTGACGACTCTCCACCCCGGAAATGTGTTCCGCTCTGATGGATTTCAGATGGGATTCTGCCCACAGACCGAATGCTAGGGCTTCCTGCATGAGGGGCCAAGATCTGGTCCCTCCCTGTCTGTTGATATGAGCCTTGGCTGCGACGTTGTCTGTCATTACCAGGACATGATTCCCTGTAACTATGTCGGAGAATTGGCGAAGTGCCGGGTGTATTGCCCTGAATTCTAGCCAATTTATGTTGTGTGCTAGATCACGTTTGGACCATTGACCCTGAGTCATATGTGTCTGTATGTGGGCTCCCCAACCGAACAGACTCGCGTCCGTGTTCAGGATAACTCTGTGAGGCTCCTTGAAAAGGTTCCCCCTGTGTATGGCTGGTGACCCCCACCATCTGAGTGACTGCAGAATGTGATGCGGAACTCTCACCTTCCGAGTGGAAGCGTTCATGTTCCGCTGCTGAAAGGGGAGAAGGAACCATTGGAGATGTCTGGAATGAAGTCTGGCCCAAAGCACTATGCCTAGGCAAGAAATCATTTTCCCCAACAGCTGTGATAGTTGGACAAGTGGAACCACTTTCTCTCTCTGAATCCTGCGCAACGGGGAGCTGATGCTGTCCTTGTGTTCCCGTGAAAGGTAAACGTTGCAAATCTTTGAATCTATCACCGCGCCAAGATGTAAAATCCGAGTGGTGGGTGTGGTGTGGCTCTTTTTGAAATTCACGGAAAACCCATGCCTCTGAAGTGTCTCTATTGTAGTCTGTAGATCTGCATAAGCAGTGTGGAATGAGCTGGACTGGATAATTATATCGTCCAGGTAGCACTGCACTCTTACTGGTATTAGCTTGAGATGGGCTGCTAATACTGCTAGAATCTTTGTGAAAACCCGAGGTGCTGAGGATAGACCGAAGGGAAGAGCCCTGTACTGATAATGTTTGTGTGCATGACAGAAACGGAGGTATCCGCGGTGATGTGGACTGATAGGAACATGAAGATAGGCCTCTGTCAGGTCTATGGAGGACAGATAATCTCCTTTCCTGATGCTGTCCAGAATGGACTTGAGGGACTGCATCTTGAATTTTCTGTATATAAGAAAGTGGTTGAGTCCCTTCAGATCCAATATCGCTCTCCAACCTCCCGAGGCCTTTTCCTCTTTGTTCCAGAGGAACTGATTCTATGGCCTGTATGTCTAATAAGTGTGCTACTGCTGTGGCTACCAGCTTGGCCTTGAGTGCGTGTCTTGAGGCCTGACCCTGAAGGAAGCGGTCTGGTGAGATGGATTTTAGCTCTAGGGATAGAACGAATCGTATGGTTTCTCTGACCCAAACATCGTTTGTGGTGACCTCCCAGGCGTCGCTGAACAGAGCTAAGCGCCTGCCTATGGGAGGGTCCAAATTGGCGTCACTTAGACTTTCTATAGGGCCGGCCTCCCGCCCCCCTGAAGGGGCGCTTTGCCTGGAATTGACCCCTGGCTCCTGAATTCTGGCGGTCCTGTTGGCGATCCTGTCTGAGAGAGAAGGATCGGGAACCTCTGGGCCAATCCCAGGACTGCCCTGATCGAAAGGGCTGCTTTTATTCCCAAGAACTTCCGGCACGAAAAGACTGCCTGTGAAATTCTTGTTGGGTCTTATCCGTCTTTTTGGATGGATGAGCTAATGCCTTTCTTTTATCTTTCCCTTCAACCAGGTACGGCTCTAAGATCTGGCCAAATAGATTCTTGCCACTGTAGGTGTCTGTAGCTAGACGCCATCTTGACTTTAGGTCAGCCCTCCACTGCTTGAGCCACAAGAACCTGCGAGAGGCTACTGTGGCCGCAATTGATCTGGCGGAAAATTTGGTAGAATGGAGGGATTGAGTGGGGGGAAACATCAGAACCCTGCAATGTCTGAGGAGACTCATCATCTGCCATTGTGCCCTGGACCTTCCAGACAGGAGAAGCCCTGGGGTGGGGTTAACATGCAGATCAAGTTGTCCGGGAGGGAAGCTTCCCGCACCCTAAGACAACCACAATGGTAAACAGCCAGAACAGCTATCTAAAACTGTCTGTTTGGCCCTTCCGACACAGCACCAGGCACTAAGGAGAACAGGTTATAAATTGCTACAGGAGTAAGTCTGCAAGCCTCCACCACTATTACACCTTCAGTAAGGACGCTCTATGAAGAAGCTGGAGCCGAACCAACTGATAAACCCCCACAAGAACCCAGCACAGTGGGCTGCTAGTAATAGGCCTGAATTAGAGGCAAGAGGACGATCCTCAATATGGCGACCACACCCAGGCCTGAATTCAAAATGGCAGCTGCGAATCACGTTGGCGCCTAAAGAACGGATTCTCCCCTTTAGCTAAGCTGACTGAAGCTCGTTTGCTTAATTTCCCCGTTCAGGGAGATGGGGCGTTGTCTTACCTGAACGCCTTTTCTCAGCACAGAAATGGATAATCCACCAATGGGTTGAGAGTGTATTCCTGCCCAATCAGATCAGTCAGCCAAAGTTGCCATGCCCGTCCTGGACCACGAGATTCCCAGTCTTGACACGAGCAAAGCCATTGATTGACAGCAAGACGTTTTGGCTCAAACACTTTAATTCTAACCATCATGGTCTACAAGGGGGGATGTGGATTATCCATCTCCGTGCTGAGAAAAGGCGTTCAGATAAAACAACGCCCCTTCTCCAGCACTGGAGATGGATAATCCACCAATGAGACATATCAAAGCCTATTGTCCCTCGGGGTGGGAAATAGACTGGTCCCGTGTGTGACTTTGGTTTAGAACCTGCTGAAGAACCCTCCTACCGAAGGAGGCCTCTGCAGAGGAATATTTGTCGATTTTGTAGTGACGAATGAATGGAGAGGGCGAAGCCCAAGTGGCCGCCCTGCAAATCTCCTCAATGGGGGCTTGCGTGACCCATGCTGCCGAGGTGACAACGCTCCTTGTGGAGTGAGCCGTGACGTGTCTGGGGACTGGTAAGGCCTCCGCCTGGTATGCCCCAGAGATGCATGCCCTGATCCACCTACCGATGGTGGAGGAAGAGATCTTCCGACCCCTGGAGGAAGAGTGAAAGGATATAAAGGGCCTCTGAATGGCGGAATTCCGCTGTTCGAGAGATGTAGTGTCTTAGAGCCCTGCGGATATCCAACGTATGCCATTGTCGTTCCAGGGCATGCGTTGGATTTGGACAAAAATCTGGTAGGACTATTTCCTGTGACCTGTGGAATAGGGAATTTACCTTTGGTATGAAGGAAGAGTCTAGTCGTAGGACCACCCTATCTCTTTGAAAGCAACACAGATCTTTCCTTGTTGAGAGTGAGGCTAACTCGGATATATGACGGGCCGAAGTAGTTGCTACTAAGAATGCTACCTTATGGGTTAGGTAGAGGATGTCACATGTTTTGAGAGGTTCAAACAGTGCTCTGGTGAGCGCTCATAATACTCGTGGTAGCTCCCACAAGGGGTACCTGTGTACTGTGGGGGGCCTAATGTTCGCGGCCCCTTTGAGGAAGGAGCGGAGTAAGGTGTGTTTTCCCAGGGGTTCCCCCGAGTTGCCCGACAGTATTGTTGAGAAGGCGGCAATCTGTCTACGCAATGTGTTTGACGCTAGACCTTCTTCCAGGCCGCCTAGTAAGAATTCCAGAATGTTGGGAATCGTGAGTTCTCCGAAGGTCAGACTCCGTTCGGAGCACCATGATTGGAAGCTTTTCCACGTGGCTTCGTAAATACGGTTCATGGAAGGGCGTCTGGAGGCCTGGATGACTGATTACTCCCTGTGAGCAGAGCCACTTTGTTAGGATTGACCGCTCAAGTGCCAAACTGCTAGTTGTAGCCATTGCGGCTCCAGGTGTAGAATCGCTCCCTGAGCGAGATTTTTTCCAGGGGAATCTGCCATGGATTCGTGCAAGAGAAGCTTCTCAAATCTGTGAACCAAGGTCTCCTTGGCCAGTATGGGGCCACTAGGATTATCTCGGCTCGCTCCCGAAGAAGTTTGCATATTACAGCCGGGAGGAGAGGTAGGGGAGGAATGGCGTACAGGAGATCCTTTGGCCATGGACTCCATAACGCATCTGTTTGTTCCACTCCTCTGGATGGAAATCGGGAGAAGAAGAGAATCAGCTGGGCATTGGACAGCGAAGCGAACAGGTCTACCTGAGGGCGACCGAAGCGGTGGCAGATCTCCTTGAAGATCCTCGGGTGGAGGCGCCATTCCGAGTGGTCTACTGTTGTCCTGCTCAGCAGATCTGCCTGGGTGTTTGTTTCCCCTGATATGTGGTCGGCCCTTATTGAGGCCAGGTTTTGTTCTGCCTAAGCCCCCAGTAGAAGGGCCTCGGACCGTAGGGAGCGAAAGTGGGTACCCCGCCGATTTATGTGGGCTTTGGCTGTCACGTTGTCTGTTAGGACTAGTACGTGGCGTCGTGTTAGCATGTTGTGGAAGTGTCTTAGTGCCAGGTGGATGGCTCGAAGTTCGAGCCAGTTTATGTTGTGTCGGAGGTCTACTATGGACCAGCGGCCCTGTGTCCACTTGGTCCCGAGGTGAGGTCCCCAACCGAACAGGCTTGCGTCGGTCGTGAGTACTATTCTGTCCGGCTCCCTGAAATGTGAGCCTCTGAGTATGGCAGGTGACAGCCACCACCTGAGGGAATGCCGTACCCACTGTGGCAGCCCTATCCTTCTTTGGGACCATGGAACAATTGCTATGGTCGAAATCAATTTCCCTAACAGTTGGGAAAGGCTGGCCACTGTTACCAACTGATTTCGGCTTAACTGTGTTACTGTCTCCCTTATGCTGTTGCAGTGTTCCTGGGAGAGGTACACCTTGCACTCTACTGTGTCTATGATGGCCCCGAGATGCAGTATTTTCGTTGATGGGACCATTTGGCTCTTGAGGAAGTTCACCGAGAAGCCGTGATCCTGTAGCAATCTTACTACTAATTTGAGGTCCGCCTGAGCTGAACGAGCGGACGTTGACTGGATTAGTATGTCGTCCAGGTAGCACTGGACTCTGACAGGTATGGTTCTTAGATGAGCTGCCAGGACCGCCAGTATCTTGGTGAATACCCTGGGAGCTGATGATAGGCCGAATGGGAGCGCCCTGTATTGGAAGTGGCGTCCCCTATAAGCAAACCATAGGAACTGGCAATGGGTCAGAGAGATGGGGATATGTAAGTACGCCTCCATGAGGTCGATAAACATCAGGAAGTCTCCTTTCCTTATACTTCCTAGTATGGAGCGTAGCGTTTGCATTTTGAATTTGCGATAGGCCAGATGGAAATTTAGTCTCTTGAGATCTAGGATAGCTCTCCATCCTCCTGATGCTTTGGGAACCACAAACAGTATGGAGTAAAATCCCTTACCTCTCTTATCCAAGGGGACCGGTTCTATGGCTTGGATACTTAGTAATTGTTGAACGGCCTCGTTCATGAGTTTCCTCTTTTCTTGGTTTTGGGGATAGGGACAGGGGAGGAAACGGTTTGGGGATTTGGAGAGGAATTCTAGGGAGAGTTCATGGTGTACGGTGTTTCTGACCCAAACGTCCATGGTAGTTTCTTCCCATTGGGGGGCGAACTGAGCGAGCCTGCCCCCTATGGGAAGGACTAAGGAGGAGTCATCTGGAGCGGCGAAAGGGGCTGTTGTTCCCCCCGAAAGGGCCGCCTTCCCTGCGCTTGCTGTCTAGATCTTGTGTTTTGCCTCTCTGTCTGCCTCTCCTGCCTATCCTGTCTAGCCTGAAAAGGTTGTGATGGCTGGGAATAGGTGAACCTGGTTTCCGTACGAAAGGATTGTTGCCTTCCGAAGTAACCAGGTCGCCTATCCTGTTTTTTGAGGATGTGCTTAAGGACCTTGCATTTGTCCTTATTTTCTGTTAGGTAAGGCATTAGCGCATTGCCAAATAACTTAGTTCTCTGATACGGGAAAGATGCCAGTTTCCATTTGGATTTGGCATCAGCTTGCCAGTGTTTTAACCAGAGCAGACGTCTGCCCGTCATGTTAGACGCTATTGCTCTGGCTGAGAACCTGGCCGCTTGGAGTGTTGCGTCTGAAGCATACTCCGTGGCTGCCACCATTTTGCTGAGTTCCTGTTGGGTACGGATGTCCTCCACAGGGACTCGGCTTTGTAATTGACGGAGCCAGCAGAGTGTGGCTCTGGCAAGCAGAGGTAGCTGCCCTAGTGGCCATGCTGTTGCCTGGTGCGTTCTCCGGTAGGTGGACTCACATTTGCAGTCCTCGGCCTTAAGGGCCTCTGAGAAGTCTCCTGATATGGCAGTGTCCGATATTAGGGGCCCTAGGGGCTCGTCCACCATCGGTACCTCCAATGCCTCCTCCAGTTCCTTGGCTACGTTGTATAGCCTCTTGTCAGTGTTGCTCGGAAGAGGGAGGGAAGCTGGTGAGCTCCACTGTTTCCAGATCGCGTTTAGGAACAGGGCTGGACAAGGGATGCGTTGCTGAGTGGTTACTTTTTTGGCGAACCTGGGATCAGCCTCCGCATTGGGAAGGGCGGGTTCTGCTGGAGTACCCTGTCCGAGATGAGCTGTGGATTCAGCCTTACGCAGTATGGTGACAGAAAGAGAAGGGTTAAAGAGGCCGTTGAAGGAAGGCACCTCAGGCGGGTTGTCTTTCTCCTCGGACATTAGAACCTACTGCGATGTGCCTGGTTGGTCTAGGAGTCACTGGAGAGGGATGACCCTGAAGGAGAAGAGGGACCTTGTTGGTCCTCTGTTTCTTCCTGATGGCCGGATTTGTGTTTAGGAGCTGCCGGCTTGTTGCCTTGGGCTCTGGCCTCGAGGGCGCGGTCTACCGGTTGCGCTATTAAGGCCGCTAGCCGGTCCTCCAATGGAATACAGGGAAGTGGATTCATTTGCATCCCCGCTGTTGTGGGAGTGAATGTGGCCTCTGGAGGTCCCTGTGGCTACGTGGCGATGGAGATTGGGATAGGGATGAGAACTCACCTGTCCCGCATCGAGCAGGAGACTGGGATGATTCCCCAGTTGACCAAACTCCCAGTGGGGATGATGAGGCTCCCAGAGGTAGTTCAGGGGCTAGTCCTCCATTCTAATTTTTCCCTAATCTGGCCCTTTTCTGGGCCCTGAAAAATTCTTTTTCTAGGGCTTGGTGTCTCCTGATTGCCTGTTTGTCTGCCTTCCTGGATGACTTTTTGGCCGACTTAACTTTGGAGGCCGTTGTGTTGTCGGAGCCCTCTGAACTGGGTGCTCCTGACATTAAAGGCAGGGCTCCTGTAGAGGGAATGATAGCTTCCCCCATTCTCTACTAACGCAGGGTCACAATAGGGGAACCCCGATAGTAAGAGAATATATACTCTAGGTAAGGACAGGCACACTACAGGGGACGCCTGGAACCCGGGTACAGCCTCTGTGACTGGACTCGAATTAATGGCTGTGCACGGATAAGGACAGGCACACTAATGGGGATGCCTGGAACCTGGCTTAGACTGCAGTGGGTAAGGACAGGCACATGACTGGGGATGCCTGGAACCCAAGCACTGATGATCCAGAAACGTACAGGCCACTAATGGGAGGCCCGAGATCCAGATGGAGCCAGAAAGGAAATTTAATTGGTCTGTTATTAATAATGAATAACGATTAATCAATTCTGGGCATGGAGGCACCAAGTCCTGGAATGAGAAGTTGTGTATAGGGAGCCTAGTCTAGTTGTCCCGGTCTCTCCTGCTCTCTGCAGGATGAGTCCCCAGCAATTGGATAGGGTAATCAGATACTCTAGTACTGCGTGAGTCCCTTAATCCTGTGTCTGGGTGAGAGGTACTTTTAATGCTATTGAGCCTCCTTTATTTTTGCGGCCGGGAGTGAAAGATATGGCTACGCGTGCTCAAATTGCTTGCCGCGCATGCGCAGTTACTCCCCTGTGTCCAATAATATGGCCATCGCCCTCAGGAAGCTATCGCGCATGCGCTAAGATGGCTTCCGCGCATGTGCAGTAGTTTCGACGCCTGGGTCGCGTGCGTCTGAACAAAGAAGTCGCGCGTGCGCTGAACTGTCCCGGTAATGGCGGTTCATTTAAGGCCCTGGGAGCTCTCGCGCATGGGCTGAACTGTCCCAGTAATGGCGGTTCGTTTAAAGCCCTGGGAGCTCTCTGGTGAGTGAAAGTTCGAATTCGCTACACCAGCTGTTCTGCGCCGATTCGTTTACCTCCCCCTGCATGCACCCGCTTGCTCCTCACTACCTCCGAGTTATGACTAGGTTCAGAATCTTCGTTCGCTTAAACGCCGCTGTACAGCTGATCCATCTATTTTAGACGGCTCGGCTAGCTGGTTTGGAGCAGAGGTTGGGGTTTAGGTGAGGGAAGAAATTAGGGACTTCACCCCTTTCTAATGAGGTGGTGTTCCCTCTTGGGAATCTGACTCCCAAACTCCTGAAATTTTGAATTTGTATAGATTAGAGTGCTCAATTAAATTGATTCCAATTACTTTCTGCTAAGACTCTCAGCTACTGGAAATAATCCACCAATGGGAGAGAGACTGTACCTGCCTAGGAGCCAAAATTGCATGTCTGGTCGCTGGGCAAGGTCAGTCAAGACTGGGAATCTCGTGGTCCAGGATGGGCGTGGCAACTTTGGCTGACTGATCTGATTGGGCAGGAATACAGTCTCAACCCATTGGTGGATTATCCATCTCCAGTGCTGGAGAACAAGTGAGGGAAATTACACCCCTCCCCCCCTGCACATAAGTGAGGTTGACAGTGGCAACGGTCTTCAACAGTAAAGACCTGAAAAGAGAAGGGTCAAATAGTCCCGAAGTTGACTCCTGTTCGGGCGCTGCCTCCTCATCCTCTGACACTGGAGTGTCAGCTATCTCCAGGTCAACAAGACTCCTCCTCCTCTAGTTGCGAAGAAGTCTCAGAAACATCTGAACCAGGGCAGTAGAGCGTCCCACTTGAGAAGGAAGTATAGAAGGAGGTGGAGGTGGATGAAAGGATCGTTGACCCTTAGAAGACATGAATTGCCTGAATGCATTGTGCATGAAGGACTGAAATTCAGCAGGCCATCTCTCCTCCTGTTCCATATGACTAGTACCAGCCTCAGCTGGGATAAACGTGGCCTCATGGCCTTGATGAAAGATGGAGATGAGGAGCGAGGGGGACCAACCTGCACGGTTTCCCCCTGAGGAGACCAAGCCCTTGTAACATCCTGAGGAGGTGCAAATTGATGCTCAGATATAGTTTCCAATGGGGCGGGGAAAGCCACTTCAGCCTCACTGGACCTTAGTCTTTGGGCTTTGGAAAATTCTCTTTCCAGTGCCAAATGTCTCCTCAAGGTCTTTCGTTCAGCAGATTTTGAGGGCTCCCTGGGAGAAATATGCTTAGTTTTGGCTTTTTTCTTTCTCCCCGTGGCCAAATCAGTAGATCTGCGCTTTGGTTGAGATGGGGGAACAGCAGAACCCTGTGATGTCTGAGGCGAGGCACTGTCTGCCATTGCTATCTAGATATACTGAGTAGGAAATATCCAGAAGTGGGGAGGAACCCAGAGACGCAGATCTACTTGACAGAGATGGAAAACGATCCTCGCTCTGTACAACAGCAATGGCAAAGACAGTCAGACAGCTTCCTAAAACTGCCTGTCCAGGCCTGTGGCAAATGCCACATTCTAAATTGAACAAGTGGATAAACAATTCCCCTTCGCTCAACTCACCAAAAAGACAGATATGTGCTAAGGCATAAAGGAAGATAAAGCAATAACAGTCTTCCAGTAATCAAAACTCATGTCTGTGATTCCGGTGACACTGAGCTTCCTCCCCCCGGTAAAGTGGCTGACAAGTCAGACCAACAAAAGGGTATTCAAATCTCCGTACCTGCAAGGCACGATGAGACCCCACCCAATGGCTGGTGTGTTCGGAGTTTGCACAAAAATGGCGACCGCCCCAAGGCCACACCCAAAATGGCGTCCGTTGTCTTGGACCCTTTCAAGATGGCGGCCGCCTGTAAACCATGCGGTCAAAATGGCGGCCACGCCCTTCTGAAACCTCCCAAGAGGGATTTACTCAGGGAAGGAAGGATTTCAAGATGGCGTCCTCCTGCAAAACATGCGGCCAAAATGGCGACCGCGCTCTCCTAAAGCCACCCAAGAGGGATTTGCTCAGGGAAGGGAGGATAGAATGGGAAGAAAGCGATATGAAAGGACCCCAGCCAGAATATGGCTATAGGAGAAACGGGAGAGGAGGAATCCTCCAATTAAATATATTCAATTATGCCTAATCAATTTAGATTCTATATATATAAAAAATTATCCTAACTTAATCTAACTACGGAGCCAAGAAATTTACGCCTAGCTGAGCCAGAGACTAAGTCAAAACAAGGAGGACACACCCAGAGGGAGGTGTGGCCAAAGTTCTGACCTAGTCTCTTTCTGAGCAGGAGGGCTGAAACTACCTATCCAGTGGATTCTACATTCATCATGCTGGAGAAAAAGAGGCTTAAGCAGAATGACTGCAAACAGGAGTCACCCCATCCTCATTCTGTGTGGCTACATTGTCAAATCTAGTTCTACTTAGGGGTATATTTTTTTTAAAAAAAACTGACTTGTAAAACGTCATTCACTATTTTCCTCTTTTCTTTGTCAAGGAGCTGGTAAATTATAAGTATTAGCATAAACTTGCTTATTATCTTATGTTGCTAGTGCTAATCAAAATATAGTTATCATTCTTGCTTTGAGATTAGTACTAAATAACTGGGACAACAACAGGTGAACAGGCAACATTTTAAGCAGAAGAACAAAATTATGTTATCTGTACAACAGCTTAAGCCTTTGTTGCACTATTTTTAAAAAACACTATCAGAATATTTAACTTTCTCAAGGCAAAAATGAAAGAAATCAAAACTGGTAATGTTTCAAAATTATGCCAGGCCATTCAACTTCTCTCAACCTTTAAGAGGATTTTGAGAAAAAAAAACAACCCTCAAATCAATTTTAAGTGTAGTATATGTTAAATTTTATATAGTAAACTTTATGTGCAAAATATTAATATATTATCCGCGGACTGCTGATTTCAGCAATGGTCAATAGAAGTTTTTATTAACTGATTAAGCCCCCCCAGCTACAAAATTAGATGGAACACTTGTTGAAAGCTTGTATGATTGATCAATAAAAGAATTTTACAGCTACAAATATTAAGATCAACCAAATATCTTTAAAAACATAAAAAACTGGTTATGAAAGCTGGAACTTACTAAACTATTGGATGGCAATACTTAAATATCTGCCAAAATAGAATTAGGAAACTACAAAAAAAGCTGGAAAAATTATTTGTGTGAAAAACAAAAACGAGGGTCTCATAAAACTTTTCCAAGAAAAATCAGAGACAGTGAGACAAATAATGAGAAAAGGTATTGTAAATTAAAAATTACACATACTGCCTCCAAATTAGCTAATTCTCTACCAGACAAATGAAAAACATCACTTTTATAAAAGATCCCATAGCACTGGGATAATCAGTTGCCTATTTACTGATTCTTGGGCTTGTTAATTTTTACAAAATGACTATCTGGGGAACTGGGGGGGGGGGTTTCTGATGAAGACACCACAGCCTTATTCATTCAGGATGTTGGGCCTGTCTCCCTCCCTCCCTGTCTCTCCCCAACACAATTCACAGGGTTGTTGTTTTGGGGAAAATAGGAGGAAGGCAGCATGTTGGATATATTTGCTGCCTTGATTTGTTTGCAAAAAATAATAAAGATGGTGTGTGTGTGTGTGTGTGTGTGTGTGTGTGTGTGTTTGTGTAAAATATAAATTTAAATATGTCATAACTGTCTCAGGCCTAGATTATCCACTGTAACTGTCTCCTAACAGCTGTTGCTGATCTCTCTCCCTGTCCCGCGGTCCTAGTACAAATAGTCCTCAACTTACAATTACAACTGAGCCCCCAATTTCTGTAGCTAAGTGAGACATTTGTGAAAATGGAGTTTTGCCCCATTTTCTTGCCACAGTTGTTAAGTGAATCACTGCAGCTGGTAAGTTAATAACCCAATTGTTAAATGAACTTGGTCTTGCTTGTCAGAAGGTCGCAAAAGGCGATCACATGACCTTGGGACACAGCAACAGTCATAAGTATGAACCAGTCACCAAGCATCACATGATCATGGGCATGCTTGCAAAGGTCGTAACTGTGAAAAACGGTCATATATATTTCAGTGCCTTTGTAACTTTGAACAGTCACTAAAAGAACTGTTGTTATGTTGAGGACTACCTTACAAAACAGTGACATTTTGATTTTGTTGGACTGTCCACATCATTTTTACAATTTCCTGGTATTTGTGTTTACAGCCCTCCAATCACATAATTCCCTGTCTGTCTTCCTTTATGTTTTGGTTCATTATGCCAATGTCACTGTCTCCAGATTCTGGGTCTTTAGGGACCTGATCCTGTAACTCTGCAACCATCCCCTTTCCCTCTGTGGAAATATGATGGTTTGAAATAGTATTTCTTTTATTAGATTAGTGAATTAGTGTAGGGTCTGATTGTTCTACCCTAACTGTATTTAGCAGAATATATTTAAATATATTCAGTCCTACCCCAGAGTAGTTTAAAAAAATCACTGTGTGGTTATTTTATTCCAAATGAAGGCAAATAAACAAGGTTATGTTATTATTTATTAATATTGTTGTATTACATTGTTGCATTCTTTTATTGGCTCTTTATGTGTTCATATTTGTTTAATAGATTCTGGGTTTATGTTATTGGATTAATTTGTAATTACTGTTTTCTACTATATGCTGGTAAAGGCATTTATTAAATCCTTACCCTTGTTCTCTTTATTGTCCTGCTTGTGCTGACAGGACGTAGAAAATGTTTTTGTGTTAAGTTTTGTAACCTTAATAGAATCTTTCCCAATCTAGTGTCTTTCAAGAATGCTGACCCATAATTCCCATCTAGAGTCAGTATGGGTAATTAGTGAATGAGTAAGAGCTCTGGACCTTTTGTTTAGTTTCCAATCTCCTTCCACATAGTCAACTGGATTTAACCGAGTTGACATACATAAAGCTGCATTATAAAACTTTTTAAAAACCCACAATTTTCCTTCCACAGTGAATCTGTGTTAAGGATTTACGCTCATCTAAATTATGGCACAGCTATTAGACACTAAATAAAAACTGGTTTAGGAACAAAACAATTGGTTATCCCTAATAGAGTATAGAATGACTTTACACATCAAAAGTAATTTCAGAAGGACCATATCTAAAAAGTTTTAATGTTCATATTCTATACACAATTACCCAGCTAAAATAGCTGATGGCATATTCCTTCTTAAGAAGTTTAATTTGTGTAATGCCCGAGGATATTTTGCACAACAAGCAATACAGGTTTTAAATGAGTAAAAGTTTGATATATGAACATCAGGCTTTTTAAAAAATTTAATATCTTTCATGAAAATGTAACTGTGTTTCATAAACATTCGCAACATTTGCCCGCTTCTAGCCCATGCTGAGGAAATACAATGGTTATCCTGGTACTGAACTACTTTAAAACTCATCGAATTTGGTGCTCAACGTATTTTGACACAAAACTTTTGTCCCGGTACTCATTGTTTGTTGGGCACTCAATGCACAAGCTAGAACTTGTCAGTGTCAGCTGCCTTGTGACTCACTACCTTATTCCTTATGGGAAAAATCTGTTTGATACTCATCGTTTTTGGTACTCATTATGCCTCCTGGAACCAATTAAAGTTGAGTACCAAGGTATTCTACAATTCAGGAGAGATACACCTCAGTTATAACAGATTCTTACATTTAAAGCAACCAGAATATAATGTAGATCGTTTTCCAATTAAATTCTCAAATCAGGACCTGAGCTTTGTTTCATTCATAAGCATAACCAAATGCTAGAATAAATTAATATTCTTAACTGTTATTAGAAAATCCTGAAAAGGGGCTGGAATGAAAACCCTTGCTGAATCTATTGGAAGAACCAGCCTAAAGACAAGAAAATCCTCCAAAAAGAGGACAGGCAGAAAGGCAGACCACAGATTTTGGGATATATACTAGGGGTTCCTAACCCCCTGTCCGTGGACCGGTACCAGGCCACGGTATGCCAGCAACCAGTCTGTACAAAGCCCCATCTTTGGGGTGCAGGCAGCACACAAAACCACGCACTCTCCGATCCGTGGAAAAACCTTTCTCCACGGAAACGGTCCCTGGTGCACAGAAGGTTGGGGACCTCTTGATATATACTATTATCTAAGCAGTATTGTACCACATACTCCAGCTCATCAAAATTTTGGTTGAGGTCATGCATAAAGGTTTATCCTATTAAGAATCTTGCTAATTCCCAAGCTCTTAAAGAGACAGCAGATTATCTTGTGGCTTTTATCCTTTTTTTAGAAAGTATGTCAGGACACTCCTCTTTCATCTGGCATTCTGAGCTGCTACAATGTTAATTTTACCAGTCATGTATGAATTTTAATGATGCTTCAAAAAAAATAAGATGTTTCAAAGTAATGTGTTAATTGAAGTCTTCCATGAGAAGAGCCTTATAATGGTAGCAATCTAACCAGTACAGAAGCCTGAGAAGAAATTATCAAGTTAGCAGTTTGAAATTTGGATACTGAAGAGTGAATATATATGATTTCTGCTACAAAAAATACTGAGAAATTAAACAGGGTATGCTTAGCAGCTGCCACTACTATTTGATAAGACATTCTCAAAAAAAAAAAATACACAATTCATTTTCACGAGAAGACAGTAATGATTTATTTTACAGCGCTCTTTATGTATAAGATTAAATCCACAGAGTAAATTTCATCAAAAGAAAATATATTTCTCAAAGCATGGCTACACTTCACAGGTTCTCTTACTCTTTGCCAACTTTTAAAGGGGGTGTCCGGTTCCTAGAAGGACAAAAATGTTAAGAATTGGACATTCAGCTCTGATCCAAACTTCATATTCTTGAATCTGTTCAAGATTCTCATTAGCTCAGGAAGGCCCTTTTAAAAAGAATATGTTTAATGAGATTGGTTTCAAATTTTCACTTTTAAACAATCTAACAATGCCAACATGCTAAAAAAAAGAATTGAAAGTTGTGAAAATTATTATCTTTAAATTAACATCAACACATAAAAAATAAACACAGTCCCACCCCAGACTTCTAAATCCCCATTACTACCCACAGCCTTCTATATATGAATACAATATAGTGAATTTCTACACAGCATTCCAAGCACATAGAACAAAGGCATATAGCAGCAGCTATTTCCTGCCTACATTATAAATCACCACGACCACCCTTCTTCCATTTGGCTCAAAAGAAAAGAGCTGATGGAAACACACTCCCATTTCAATGGCTTTTGACAGATGACTCAGGGAAACATAATTACTATATCCATATAATTTAGTTTCTAGAACGATTTACAAGATCATAAAAAGCATATACAAAAGAATGGCTTTGTTTGGGTGACCAAATAGATGTTTTAAATTTAATTTGAAAGATACATTTTTAAAATTCCCCAGTTATTGGATAAGTAATAAAATTCAGCTTATTTAAAAATATTTACTAGCAGCAGGAGGAGGGCAGAGGGAAATGAAAGTCCCAGGAATGTTTGGTTTTTAGTTATGCTTCCCCCAGTCCCAGCAGATATGGGACTGAACAAGCAGCAAACTATAAACACTCCACCAATATAAAACATTAAGCATATTTGCCAGTGATGCTTTAAGAACTTTGATAAATATACTCAATAGATTAACAGCAGCACATCTGAAAAGAAAAAGGTGAGGGAGAGAAAGAAGCACTGCACTCCCAATTTTGATACAAAAGCAAATTAAACAAGCTTAAAATAATTGATGAATATTCTGATTTGAATCAAAAGGTATTTGGAATCTCTTGTTACTGTACTCTAAGCAAAAGAATGTCAGTTTGGAAATGCGAGAAGGAAACATGATCAATTAGACACACAGAAATTCCGTAACATTCACTGCATGCAGCTACTATAAGGCCCGCTTAGCTCATTTGTTCAGTTCTGAAATATTTAACTTTTTACCTGATGTTCAGCATGAATGTTATCCCCAGTAGGCCACCGATGTTTGCTGTTATTATAGCTGCCTCCACCACTTCCGCCTCCCCCAAGCTGCTCACCATGCTGCCTCTGAAAGAAGTAATCCACCATCGCGTCGTCCTGGGAGCGACCTGCAACCCCTATGGATCCAGGAACAGGGCTGGAGTGGGTCCCTGCTGCAAGGGCTTGATTTGCAGCTGGCTGTGACTGAGCCTGGGACCCTGTTCCAGATGTCAAAACAACAGGCATGTTGGGATTAGCTGTGTCTTGACTGTGCTGTTTCAGGTGGGGGCTGAAAGAGTCCTGCCAGAGCACTGCTTTTCTCTTCAAAACACATGCAACGCTCATTCCACCAGTACCTAAGGGAAGAGAAGTTCAAACACTAATTGAGTCCGCCATTTCCAAAACTCACTAAATAGCCATATCAAGGAATCCTAAAACTACGTCCCACATGTATCACTATACAAGCTCACTACACTAGCCCCAACATTTGGGCACCAGGGACTGATTCCCTGGAGAGGGTTTTTCCGTGGACCGGAAGGGGTGTGGTTTTGTGTGTTGCCTGCACCCCATAGGTAGGGCTTCACTTGTTTGTGTGGCCCAGTTTCTGGCATGCCGCAGCCCAGTGCTGATCCACAGACTTAGGGTTGGGGACCCCTGCACTAGCTTGCTTTTTCACAAGGCATTCTTGAAAGTGTACCACAGCAAACATTACTGGATGAATGCATGTATCCCTAAATTCCTGGGTGCATACATACATACACACACAGATATTCCCCTTACACACCCCTCGTTCCTTCAGAGTGGTATCAGCAACTGCTTTTAATTTTAAGTAAGACATAATTCCCAGTTTAGTTGGAATTCAAGGAAATGTGACCGTGGCTTATTTTCACTAACAAAAATTAAAGTGCAGTTTAAGGAAGAAAATACAGTTTCTTTAAAACTGGAAATAAATCTTCCTCTTTGGATGCAAAAGAATAATAAATAGAGAGCATGCTAACAAAATCAAACATGTAAGGATAAAGAGTTTGGATGATACAATATACAGAAGCAAAAGTGCTAAAGATGCATGCATGAAACATCATTACTCTTGTTTCCATACAGTAATACTTTCCACACATCTATCATCTCAAAGAGAAAAAAAAGACAATTCAGCATGCTCTGGATTGCAGCTTAATCAACCTATATTTGGATATCAAAATTACAAAGCTTCCAGTTTTACTGTTTATATAAATATAGTAACAACAAATTATTAACAAAATATGATCAAATTAAAGTTATTTACTTAAATAAAATTATTTCAATCTGCATTCAGTGCCATCATTAAGTATAACTTATTTTGTTATATGGAGCTATAACTCCAAAATCAAACAATGAATTTTTCTTCTCTTTTTATTTTCAAATATGAAAGCATTCTCCAGTTTACAGTTTAAAGTTGCTGCTTGTCCTACAGGGATGGCAAAGAAGTTGCATTATAACTGACATTTTTAATTAATATATAAATAAAATACATATGTTGGCTTTCTATTCTACAGACTAGCTTAAGAAGGAAAAATATGTTTTGATGTAACAAAACAATGAAAAAAAGAGTAACAAAGCCGGAAGGCAAATACTGCAATCTCTAAATTTAGACAACCACTGAAATCAGAACTGCTGTACTTTAACCAGTATTTTTGAAGCATAGCCAACCAAATTGTCCTTGGCAAGGAAAGCCACAAAGTAAGTAAGTAAGCCACTACTACTACAGGCCTACAACTGAAATAGTGAAGAGTGGGGCAAGGCAGTTTCCTAAGCAGAGCAAAGGGGAAAATCTGCAAAGCTTACACAGAAATTCCATTTCTTAAAATTATTTGGTAAATGAATAACAATCAAAGAAATCATGCAAACAGCATATATACTCTTAATCAAGTAAGGGCTGTCCTTTATTTTGTTCAGATGAATTGTTCCTCTGAAACATAGTTGAACTTCAGGATATTCTACTGAGCTAAACTGTGCATTACAACATTCAGAGTTGCCTGGCCCAGAAGTCTGAGCATAGCATTTTCCAGAAGATAGATTGGTGCTTGTCTGACAAGCCACAGAAGAGCTGCATTCAACAGACCTCACATTTCAATAAAATCTGGAGAAACACCTTCGTTCCTCATAAGAGGCCACAATTCTTGCCACTGTATAGGGATATTACAATGAAATGGCATACCTTTCTGGTTTTCTAAAGGACATGTCAATGAAATGCACTCTGAGAAACACGGGGAAATTTAAATTATCAATAGTAGACACAGTGACTATATGAGAAATTCAGAATCCATGACAGCTTATCTTACACACCAGTTCCTAGGTAACAATGGTGTGAGAGAACCGCTGCCTTTCCATTCTTAAGTTTCCTGAATCCATCGCAGTTGCATGAAATTGTCTTCGGGCTGATTCATCAGAATTATTCTTTTCTTATATAATAGAGGAAATCCTACAATTGCGTATGACTACCAGGATTATCAAAAGTTGTCATCCCTCGCCTTCCCCAGTAATCTATTGGCCCATTCCACATAGCATTACTGGAGCGATAAGAAAGAGTAAATTAAGCAATTGTGTAGAATTTCTAGAGTTTTTCAGGAGGGATTTGATCCTATTTTGTTTCCATTAATATCCTCAAGGAGTTAACAGGATCCAGAACACGTTTGGCTAAAGAAGGAAAAAAGAACTAACATGAGAAGAGAATTGCTAAGTATTTTTTTTTTTCACAAATCTGAGCTGGGGTATAAGCTGTTATGCATCAGCTATTTCTCTGCTGTATTTAGTGATAACAAACTATTTGTTATTTGTAGTCTTAATCTTTGTTATAAATTTAAATGCTGTGAATGGCTTTGTCAACCTTCTGGATCAAAAGTGAGATACAAAACCAAAATGGTTTGAGTGCTATTCATGGGCCTTGAAAGCTTAACTTGCAATTCTTTTAAAAAATAATTTAAGAGGTTTTGAGATAATTAAAAAATTAAGTCAATATATTTTGAACAGCAGTGCATTCATGATTTTTGTGTTGCACTAATGTTCCTTGTCAATCCGTCTTCAAGATATAAAGACAAATCCATGTGACAAAAGACTATCTTACTACAGGAATAGTAGCAGCAACAATGAGCATTCCAAGGTTGACTGGTGAAACACATTCTCAATTCTTCAGTGAATGACTGCATATATTGAAAATGTTAAGGGTAAAAGTGTTATTTTCTATATTCAAAATTAAAAGAAAAACCTACGGTATTATAACAATTCTTAATTACTGAAATAAAACATATTTTCAGCATTAACTTCATCTCCAGGAGCAAGTCAATAAATAGTGCTTGAGGAAAAAAATATTGGTGAGTATATGTTTCTGTACACCTTCCCCTATAAAACCATTACTTGTATGGATGTTTATATAGCATCAGTTCTATTCATGAACATGGAAGAAAGCACTCCATGCAATGTTACTGCTGCATTGTTGCTTGCAAAATTGTTAAGAAAAATAATTCTATTCTGTCTTCTGGAGAATTCAAGAATATGGCGCAATGGTTAGAATGTTAGTTAGAAACATCCCAGCTTAAATCAGCTCAGAACCTCAGAAGATCTTGGGCCAGACATTTGCTTTTAGTCAGCACCTAACTATCACATAGGACCACAGGATGACAAGGAAAGACTTTGTAGGCTGCGGGAGCTATATGGAAAAAGAGTAAGCTAAACTATGATGAAGGAATTAATCACTCAGAATCTTCCCAAGCATCAGTACTACCAACAGTCATTCAGCAATAGATTTTTATCTGCCATCTGCAAGGCATCCCAAAATGAGTAAGCCTGACAAGTTTTGAAGAGCAAATGGGGAGCAGCATCACAGGAAAATTAAGTGTAAAAATGTTTGCATTACTCCATGGAAACAGGTGACACTGAGCCTGATCATTCAGAGAATTGAGAAATGAACCTCTCATCACATCTTGTGGGGTTTGTTCATTAGCCCATGTCTTTACCCCTCTTATTTACAAGAAGATATTATAGTGCACCTCATATTTTTAGTTAAGACATCTGTATTACAGAATTACCATTATCAGATGATTAATAGAATTAAATTTCCTGGAAAATTCTAGAACCTACATAGGTAAGATTCACTAGAATGTCAAGGATGCTGTTGCCTAGAAATTTAGAGGAATTATTTAAACTCTATAGTCCAACAAAAACTCAAAATTTTCCTCAAACCGGGCACTCTTAAAACTGACAGATTACAATTCCCATTGACTCCAAACTCATCCGATAAAGACCTGAAGACAAAAAGCCCATCTAGGGCTTATCAACTATCCCTTATCAAAAGTTCATTGCCACTAGGAGAAAATAGAACACTAAAGTTCTACCATCTTCATTTTTCACTCACCAAAAAGTCCTGGTGTACAATTTGAAACATGTCATTTAAGAATATTACAACTCAGTAAGTTAAAGTCTCATGATCACCACTGCCTTTTTAATTTCCCTACTTTGAGCCCCTAAATTATTTTTGGTTTTGATTCAGTTTCCGATGAGATTTATTTGTAGTTATCATAGAATGTGTCAATGTACTCTTCAATAAAAAGTTGTGCCTGCTATAAATTACCCAGTGTTAAGCTGGAACAGAAATTAAAACATCATAAAAAGCAAAAGCATATTAATATTTTGGTGAACAAACCAATACTGTCTAGATTCACACAGGATAACAAGCCAAATAAATCACTTTACAGCTGAGCACAATGTGAAGCTACACACACAAGCACATATATTTATGTGTACTCATCTCTGTGTGTATATCTTGAAATAAACTCAAAAATCAATTTGGTAAGAAGAAAACTGTCTAAATAATACATCTAAATATAAAACTATACTTTAAAAATCCCATGCAAGAAAATATTTTTAAATACCTCTAGTCTAAATACCTGTAATTTAAACTTATCTTATTAAGCCATCAAAACTGTCTTTAGTGCAAAACCTAAAAACAGCTGTTTTCCCTCAAATTGCTTTCAAATTATACAACCTAAAAATACTAAGCAATCGACTAATATAGGACATAATTCCCCACACACATATATGGGGGGTAAACACGGCTGAATACAGTGGAAATCACTATAAATAAACATTTACAAAATCAGGCTACATTGTTAAAACTGTTGCCGAACTGCAATCCAAACTAACAATCCACACAAGTCTCCCCTGTTTAAACAAACATTTGATAAGTACAACAGGACTTACTCCTGGATATATATTGACTGGACTGTAAAATACTGCTAAGCCTTTTCCACAGGACAAATTCACATTATAACAATAGGCCACCCTGTCCTCTTCCATAACTGCTTTGTTTCCAAAACTGCTAGGCCAAAACTAACTTGAAACTGGAACAGCCCAGGGCCTAGGAAGAGAAGAAAACAGCCTCCTGTTGTGGCTCCCTTACTGACCAAAACATAATTTTTAAAAACTTATATAAGCGAAGCCAAAAAAGAAAAGCCTTTATTTTGTTCCCCGTCCCCTTCATTTGGGGGGGGGGGGTAAACTCAGCGCACTTTTTTTTTTTGCCTTGTTAATCCTAAACATTACTTAAGTCAAAAAAAAATCAAGCCCGATTACATCCTACCAAGCGACACAGCTTTCAATGAAGGACAACAAAATTTTGGGTCGTTACACAGACCACCCCGTCCAGCCCAAACCTTAATAGATGACATACATACGACCCCAAACAGATAAACTTTATACCCTAGGAGCTTGTGCAGCAGTCACGTACTCCATCTCCTGCACATACGACTCCTGTACATGTTAATTAGACATCGCCTACCCACTTTCCCCATCCTAGTTATTTTCCCTTGTCTTACTTTCCTTCCCCCCCCCTTTCCTTTCAAAACCACGATGGAGTTAGATGAAGCCCGGGAAAGCCCCCTCCCACTCAAGAAATCACCAAGCCACCTTCCTGGCTGTTTGGAAATAGTATCTAAAGGCCAACCAAGCGTTCCCCCTCCCTTCCCCCAAAGAAAAGCGACGGGGGAGGCGGGAGGAAAAATAAAATCAAGCCAAGCCGCAGTTGGGGAGCGTAGGGAACCCCCTTCTTCTCTAAAGGGTCGGCTGAACTGGGTAGCCGGCGCTTCCCCTTGTCCCCAAAGAAACGGCTCGCCTTTCTCTCCCCTTCCTGGAACAACAATAGAGGCCTTACTCGGACTCGAAAACATGTACCAGGAACAAGCGCGAGGAAGAGCCTCGGCAAGAATGCCCGCCCAGGGCCGCCTTTCGGAGGGCCCTCGCCGCCTCAGCCGAAGCCCTAACCCCAATACGACTTCACCATCGGGCATCCTGGGGTCCGGAGTCCCGTTCTAACCCACTTCGGTCCGGATACTCACGGGCGGAACGGTACGATGAAGACGGATCTCAACGGCCCCCCCCTCCCCCCGGCCTCTAAGCTCTGGCTGCCGCTCCCCCTTGCCTTTCACTTCAACAACATGGCGGCGCACTGGGGACTCGGGGAGTCGCGCTGCATTCTGGGAAGTTGAGGCTGAGCGCGGAGAACCTCGGGCGCCGCGGAGTTTCACCCACGGCGTGGTGGGATCTGGGAAAGCGAGAAGAAAGGAAAAGAAAGGGGAGGGTCTTTCGGTGGGGTTTGTTCCCACCGCCTGGACGCCGGGATGGGGGAAGTTGCATTAGATCTCTGTGCATTCTTCGCATGAGCCATAAAATGCCCATTGGGCGCTTGCCAAGAAAAGATTGGGTTTGTTGGGGAGTGCGGGGTGGGGGGGGGCTGGGTGAATGACCTATTTGAGTGAACAGGAATGTTGCATTCACAAATGCAGTGATCCAGCACGGGGGGGGGGGGAACAGCTGGTCCCCTATGTCAGATAATACTTGCAACACCGATGCCTGCGCTCCCGCAACGTGCTGCAAACGAAATCCGCCCGCGGTCAGTGGTCAGAGCGAGTTGCGGAATTCCCTATGTCCAACGAAAAGGAAGGAGACGGAGTGGACAGCTGGCTCGACAGGCAGAAACCCGAGAGGGTAAACGGCGCTCTCTGCCCGCAAGATACGGGCAAGGTTTGGAAGCTTTGATCACAATAATTGCACTTAAAAAAAAAAAAAAGTTTCACTCGGTGTTTTTCAAACTTGGCAACTTTTAAGTTGTGTGGCACTTCAACTAACTGGATTCCCCAGCTAGCATACTGGCTTAAAGTCTAAACGTATGGATCAAGCATGGTGGGTGCGCTCAGGTCCTAGCAAGATTGTCTTGCAGGATGTTAGAAGTAGGCCTACTCTGTAGGGCCACCTGCCCTTCGAAATGATGCCTTCCCAAATATTTGTATACCTCCCATTCTATGGCCTTCAAGAAATTGTTGATGGCCTGGTTGTTCTCCCAGGTTGTGGGGACAGAATGATATACTGCTGCCCCTTATATAATGGGTGATTCATAACTGGGGTCCTGCTCTTCCAGTGAGGTGTGTGTGTGTGTGTGTGTGTGTGTGTGTATAGCTTGAAACCTGCCCAGCATCATGAAAGAATCAGACAGCATTGACATTTGATGACATACAGTAACCCTAGCAAGTTGGCTACCACATGATACATTTAAAAATTAAACCAAGGTCCAAACAATTGCTTGGCTTATAACAGGTTATAATAGACCTGGTTAAGTCTGTCATGTGAACCAAGCTATACCCAATGGAAAACATTGTAGCTGTTTTATTGGAACAAAAACTGCTCTAATTTCTCTCCCTTCCTATAAACAACCCACAAACAGAATTGTTTCTTCACCAACAGAAGCCAGTTCCATATTCTCAGCAGCAGATGAAATCCACTCAACCCAATTTCACTCTCTCACCAGTTTTTTCCAGAATAGCAAGCACAAGATGACACCATCCATATTAGACCAAGTTGAGTATGGTGGGACAAAGCCCCGTTTCTCCTGAGGCCTCAAATTTGCAGATCTCACTTGCTACTTTTACTCAATACAGTAAACCAGCGTGCTCTTGTACAGTTTCCTCCAACTTTCTGCCAGCTTCCTGCTTTGCAAATATGGACTTGCCATCCACAAACAGCTTGTCAATAGCCTGTCAATCTTCCCCCACCTTTTTAAACTAGAAATATTTGCTAAATGCCTATCCAAATCAAGCTTCCAGAGCCTTCTGCAAACTTTTTTACCTGATAAGGTGGTGTTCATTTGATTTACCTTAGGAATCACAGATTAAAACAAAGGGTGAATACAGGTAACAAATAATAATCTGTGCTTTCTAAATACCTTTCCTATGGAAATGGAACACAGTAGCACTTTCCAATGAATATTAGATGATATTAGAATATTAGCATGGGAGAATTGTGGCTAGGCCTCTTCAAAGCAAAGGTCAAAACTCCCCAAAACGATGCTTTCAAAGGGAGGAACTGCAGACCCAATACATCTAGAGAATTCATATTGAAGCAAATTTATTAGAGATAAGGATTGGGACTTACCCAGCCCTTGTGTGAACTTACATTGTGGTTTGTCAATCGTGTTTTTGTTTAGTATATTCTGTGGACCGATCTAATTGTAGTTTATTCCATGCATTGTTAGTAAAATAAATCGTAAGAAAACATGCTGTGTGAACAGGCATCTCTAGCATGTATACAAGATTCGGCTTCCACAGTACGTATCTGTAACTTAAAAAAAAAAAAAGTGGGCAGTGCAGAATTACACAAAAAGGTCCCTCTGAAAACCTCTTCGTTATAAATACAAATGATCGACTTTGTGGACTCTATGTCCCGCCTTTTCCCGGATATGAAAGTTGGATATAGTGCACATTGACCCTGTGCATTCTGGGACTGTAGTTCCTGCAAGCATACGTCCAAGTTAAAGAAACCATTCGTTTGAAATCCGGCGACGAGGAACAATGCAAGAAGAGAAAATCAGGTTGAAAGGAGGAGGAGGATTCAGAACAAACAAACAAAAAACCGCTCTTAATAAGATTTCTGGTTTCCTTACTACTTTGGCAATTTTACTATTAGCCCTTGCCCCTTGATATCTAGAGTAACAGCACAACAACAGAAATAGACCCATTATAACGCTGCAGAATTTTGGAACATCATAATTCTATGGCTTATTTGTATAACGAAATCAGGTTGCGAAAGTTGTTTAAATGAATGCATAAAATAAAATTGTATTTTATTTGAAATAAACAGAGAAATGAAAATATTGTTACTTAGGATCTAGAAAACACTGACAGAATATATATGATTTAAGTAGTGTGTTTGGACATGGAAAACGACATACCACAGCCCACTGGCTGCATCTGGTGGCTGTAGTTCTCTTGTTGTCCAGAATATTGAGTAGAAAAGATATCCGCTGATTTCAGTCTTTGGCTGTGTTCTCATGATGTACAAAGCCACAAACCCCTTGTGTATTGTATGAGGCCAGAGAACTAGATTAATGGTAAGAATAGTGTGCAGACACTGCTGCTTTAATTTTACATAGGTTAAACCTAAGCCACGTTAGGCTTTATAGAGAAAGATTCCTCAAATTTATTTTATTTATTTATTTATTCAGCTTGTATAGCCACCCACCTCACTTCTGTGACTTTTGGCAGCTTATGATGAAAACATAATTGGTATCCAAGAACCCAAAACATAAAGCAACCATACAAACAATGTAAATTGTTAAAAACAAGTTAAGGTCATATAATACAGTCACCAGGAAAGCACAGTCATTCAACAACATCTGTCATTTTGTTGGCTCACCTTGCTCTCCAATCCCCAGGTGAGATGGCAAAGCCAGATCTTTATGCCCTTCCAGAAAGCCATCAAGGTTGGGATCAGCCTGATCTCATGGCCAGCACTTGCCATGCAAATCTCAGCAAGCCAGTCTAGGTTTAATTTTTCAGACTCTGCCCTTTGCGAGTCAAAGCCTTGACATCTCAAGTGCTTACTATTGTTGTTTCTACTACCAACCCCATTAAAGGCAATTTGAAAATAGAAATTTTGTTGGCTGATGATGAGGTTGCAAAGTCAATAGTAAGAAGTAACAAATATTGTCCAGCTCCCAGTGTAACTACTACTACGTACTACAGACCTCTTATTCCAACTCCATGCGAGAGAAAAAATAAATGGTTGCACGCATGCACACAAATATATATTGGTGTTCTTTTTTTCACATTGTGCTTATTCCTCCAATTTGTGGATTTGTTTCTCTGATTCGTAGATCCCATCAGAGGGAGCTACAAACCTACACAACCTGTGTAGCACAATGCTGAAGTGTTGTACATCCAATTTTAAATTGACTCTTAGCTGAACTGTTCAAAGTGCTAGCCACCCATATCTCTCACGAATGAAGGCAAATATATGTGTCCTGGGATAACATTGCAGGATCCAATCTGGATTGGTCACAGGACCTGGGGTTTAGTCTTCTGAATTTTCGTTAGAAGTTCCTTAAGGATGGGCTCCAGCACAAGTCCAAAAGCTTGGAAGACTAAACCCCTGGTCCCAGTGACCAACCCAGATTCGATCCTGAGACTCTTAGTTCTTCACTTTCTCTCTGCCCAACTTGCCTTACAGGGTTTTTACTGTAGGAATAAAAGAAGGGAGATGTGTGAACACATAAAGATAACTCATCTGAGCAAAAAGAAGAGCATTTAAATCACATCTTGAAATATGGGCATGAAGAGTGGGTGAAGATTCTTCTCTGTCCTTCTCACATAATGTTATTGTCAGAATCCAATTATACTTCATCTCCAGTTATCAATTATAGAAAACCCCATTTCTTCCCTCTCTGGATTCTGTGGGGTGAACAAAGGGGCTTTATGGCCCTCACTTCCTTCGGTACAACTTCAAAGGGTTTGAATGTGGATAGCACCAAAAGGCCTCATCATAACAAAGGAGGCTATTTACCTTTCATGTAGTTTATCTGAAGTCTCCATCCAGCCGGCAGAAAGGAAAAAAGGGGTGGGATTGTGATGCCTGAAACTGTCACTGGAAGAGGGGGGGTGATTGGGTGGGACTACTGGGGAACCCCTTAAAACCTCAAATGGGAGAGCTTGAACCCCAAGTCCTGTCTAGAACACCTGCAACCATTTTCTCTTAATAAAGGATTCCTGTTGGAAGAATTATTCCAAGAGTTCTGTCTTCTTAAGATGCAAGATGGGGTGGGTCCTTACGGTTATGCGGGAAAGACCTTGGAGACTGGGCCAAGAAATGCTGCCAAAAGAATGAATGGTCAGATAAGAGACAGCATAGCCCACAGCTGAGTAGAGCAGTGGTTCTCAACCTGTGGGTAGGGACCCCATTTGGGGTCGAACGACCATTTCACGGGGGTCGCCAAACAACACAGTCCGTCATTTTTTCCCCTTTTCCTTAGCTGTGCTACTCCCTTTTATTCTATTGGCTTTTGAAAGCCAATAGAATAGACTGTCTTGAATAGAGTCTAATTCTATTGGCTTTCAAAAGCCAATAGGAATTGTCCAGGCTGTCTCTGCCCTGCTGAGCCCGCCAAAAGTCCCATTCTGCAAATGGTGCTGCAAGTTGTCTGCAGTGGCGAGCTGTCTAGAAGTTTCCACCCCTCCCTGCTGAGCAACTACTAAAAATGTAAGTAAAAGAGGGCCAGGGGTGGGAGGTGGGAGGCCGGCAGGTGCAGGGAGGGTTGCTGGGGCACGTAGAGCCTGGGGGGGGGCCTTACCTCCCTTGGGCTGGGCCAGCTGGTGGCCCAGCCAGTGGTTGGCCTGCACTGTGTCTGCCGCTTGCCAGCTACGCCTCGGCCGGCGCAGAGGGCAGCACCACGCATGCGCGGTGCTCCCGGGCAGGGAAAGTCCTCGACTTACGACCGGTTGGGTAGTCCTCGACTTACGACCGGTTGGGGGTCACGGCATTAAAAAGGTTGAGAACCACTGGAGTAGAGGGTAGAGCAAGAGGCTCGGAAGAGACCCTTCCTAGTTTCTTAAGCAGTAAAGAAGACAGAATGGGGGGAAATTATACTTTCAGATTTTCAAGATTCTGTCAATGTAGCTTTACAATAAAGTAGAATTAGCTCATCCGGTTGTTTCTTGTCTGATTTCAACCACAAACAAATCCAGTGTGTCCTTTAAACCTAGAGGACAAGCTCTCAAAGTACCTATCCTGAATGGGCTTTCAAAGTTTGCAGTTCTTATAATGGATTAATTATTTAGATCAGAGACAGATCCTCCCTCCAGATATCTGTGGCATGGTTTACACAAGGTTTGGCTATGGAACATGCTGGCTGGCAATGATGGGTACTGAAGGGCATAATTGGCGTTGCTTAGATAGTTGAACTAACAACCTTTGATGAAAGGAACACACTGATGGGCCTCCAGCATATCTTCTCGAGACCAATATGGCTCTCAGATACCAAAAAGTTGTTCCTCCCTAATTTATGGTTTACTATGCAAGGGTCCTCAACCTTGGCAACTTTAAAGACTTGTGGACTTCAACTCCCAGAATTCCTCAGCCAGCTTTGAGGACCCTTGTACTATGGTATAAAGAAAACTATTATGGTTTATTCCAGATACCATAATTTAATCCAATGTGTGACTCCAGTTTATCAGCTAATCAGCACAATGACACAATTCATCAGTTAATTAAGAAACTTCCTCATATGTTACAAAATGTTACAAAGTAACATTTCAAGCCATCACAGAGGAAACACTTCCAATTGCTTCTGAGTAGACAAAGATTACACTACTAAAGTTAAAAGGTTGCCTTTCACCTTTTTTTTTCTCCATTAAATTCCCACATAGGGATCTTCTCATATTAAACTATTCAGAAAAAGGGAGAAATAGGTGTAGAAAGCTACATTTTGCCATTGTTATATCGTGATTTTTATATCAAAATTAGCTTGCACACTCTAGCATTTAAAACGGGTCAAGTTTTTCACATCTATACAATATTAAATATTTATAGTTGAATGCCATATTGGGCAAGTGGACAAATTGCAAATTGGTCTACCCAGATGCAAAGACTGAATAGGATAAAGCATCTTGTTCCTCAAAGATTGAGTAGGATAAGCATCTTGTTCCTCAAGAAAAAGGACGCTTCCAGTTGCTGTGTCAGGGAATGTCTATTTTTCTGTCTACCATGTAAATTGTACATTACCTTTTTCAATGTTTAGGAAGTTTTCAATTCTGGGAATTGAAGTCCACATGTCTTACAGTTGACAAATTTGAGGAACACTGCACTCAACTGTTCAATCAAGGAGGCACCCTCTACCCTGTGAAGACTTATTCCAACAGAATACTTCAGCAAGCATATTGCACCAGGTGTATTTAAGGAAACGTGAAATCTGACAAGTTGACAAGCTTTTCAATAATTCACAGGAAATCTGGCAGACAGCCATCCCAACAGGTAACAGGTACATTTTATTTTATATACAGGTAGTCCTCGATTTGCAACAGTTTATTTAATGACCGTCCAAAATTACATCACTAAAAAAATGACTTATGACCATTTTTCACACTTACGTCTTTTGCAGCATCCCTGTGGTCAGGTAATCAAAGTTCAGATGCTTGGCAACTGACTCATATTTATGATGGTTGCAGCGTCCTGGGATCACATGATCATCTTTTGCGACCAGCTGACCAGCAAAGTCAATAGGTAAACCAGGCTCACTTAAGAACTGTGCTACTCGACTTCCGGTTCCGGTTCGTGGCATCACTAGTCGCACGAGGAGACTCCTCTCCTCGTTGACTAGGTTTCCCTTTGTCGGTGGACCCTTATACGGGTCCAAAGTTGCCCTGGAGGGTGCAATTTCTGTCGAGGAGGCTGCTGTCTGGCTGAAGAGGAGCGGCGGCTCCTCCAGCTGTCCGGATGAATCTCTGAGGGCTGACGGAGAAGACCGTAAGTCAGAAAACATCTAAGCCTGTGGTTCTCAACCTTTTTATACGGTGACCCCAGTCATAAGGACGCGCTGCGCATGCACGCCGCCGCCCCCATGCGCGGCGGCACCCCTATGCGCCCCCGTAAAATGGTCATTCGACCCCAAATGGGGTCGCGACCCAAAGGTTGAGACCCGCTGATCTAAGCTTTTAGTGCCCCCGTGGTGAATCCGGGTGAGAATTGTTTCTTATTTTTCTCTCTATTCCACTTTTTTGTTTGTTTGTTTGTGTGCCTGTAAAGAGCTTTTGAAATTATTTCCCTGGCTTAGAAAGGCGGCTTCTGCTTTTTGGGGGAAGAAAGGCATTTTACAAATACTGAAAGGCTATAAACTGGACACGAAAAAGGGAAAAAAAGAAGGAAAAGGTTTCCTCTCTCCTTTATTTTTAAGAACTTTACTATTTCTACTTTTTTATATATATACATATTATACCTTAAAAGACAGAAAAAAAGAATTGATTTTTGGAAAAGACTTTCCTAACTCACTGAGGACATCTAGTGCAAAAATTTAATATTGTAACTTTGCTTACTTTTTTTTATGAACTTCAAACATTAAAGATAAGCTGTGCACCTGTGAAGCTGTGGGGGTGGATGTTTTTACATTAAACAAATCCTCTACAAAAAAGAAAAAGAGATTTCCTTTTAAGAGTATTAAAATGGACAAACCTCAGATACAACTGAACTGTGCACTTATATTGGAAAAGATTTATCAGGCCACTGCAGAAATTTGTGCTACATTTAAAAACTGTACTTTAGAATTAAGATCCAGAGACTCTACTACATTTGCTCAAATATGTCCAGGTTACAACTGATCATGTCATAGATCAAAATGTACCAGAAGAGGAATCTACAGTGATAGAAGTGGAATTTATTTCATCTGACAATCCCCTCTTCAGCAACTTAGAGAACCAGAAGCAAAGACTAAGACTTCAAAATACAAAGCAACTATATCACAAAGAGAACAGAAAAAGATGTTTACTACAGAGGAAGAGATTTATACTTTCTCAAAGACTACTACAAGCAATAAGAACTGATCTATTGATTGAAAGAGAAAAAAGATGTTTACTGCAGAGAAAGGGACGTACATTTGCTCAAAGATTATTGCAAGCATTGAGAATGGATTTATTAGTTTAAAGGGAAGCGTTTTATGGAAGCCTGTGTGGCATAGAAAGAAACCCAGAATTAGACTGAAAAACAAATTTAAAAATCTTTAATGGAGTAAAAGGCAATGTTGACTTCATGGATTGTTTTAAGGATATTGATCTAGAACGGAAAAATGCAATTATATATATATGTGTGTGTTTAAATTAGTAAAAACTGTTTAATGCAGTGGTTCTCAACCTGTGGGTCGGGACCCCATTTGGGGTCAAACGACCATTTCACAGGGGTCACCAAACAACACAGTCCGCCATTTTTTCCCCCTTTTCCTTAGCTGTGCTACTCTCTTTTATTCTATTGGCTTTTGAAAGCCAATAGAATAGACTCTCTTGAATAGAGTCTAATTCTGTTGGCTTTCAAAAGCCAATAGGAATTGTCCAGGCTGTCTCTGCCCTGCTGAGCCCGCCAAAAGTCCCATTCTGCAAATGGTGCTGCAAGTTGTCTGCAATGAAGGCGAGCTGTCTGGAAGTTTCCACCCCTCCCTGCTGAGCAACTACTAAAAATGTAAGTAAAAGAGAGCCAGGGGTGGGAGGTGGGAGGCCGGCGGGTGCAGGGAGGGTTGCTGGCGCGTGTGGGGCCCGGCGGGTATCTTACCTCCCTTGGGCTGGGCCAGCTGGTGGCCCAGCCAGTGGTCGGCCTCTGCCGTGTCTGCCACTTGCCAGCTATGCCTCGGCCGGCGCAGGGGGCAGCACCACGCATACATGGCGCTCCCGGGCAGGGAAAGTCCTCGACTTACGACCAGTTGGGGGTCGCGGCATTAAAAAGGTTGAGAACCACTGGTTTAATGGATTAAAAGGCAATGTTGGTTCTATGGATTGTTTTAAGGATAATGATTTAGAAGTAAGAAATCTACAATTATATTTATGTGTATTTAATTTAGTTTGATGACTTTTTTGTTTTATGAAAATTTGTTTGATATGGAAATATGAAAGTTAAATGTGGAGTGAAAAAAGAAACTTGGCTTTATAGAGTTTAAGAATGCATTCCTTGGAATAATAGATTGATTTAGGCTGGAATTTTGAAATGCTTAATTAATTAGGACATTTTTGTGTATAATAATACGTTTTGATATAGTATGATAATTAATTGGATGAAATTTGGTTTCTTTAATGAATGGAAATGAACTAAGTCAAAGACTACTATAAGTAACAAAAATGGACTTACTGGCTGAAAGGTTAAGGATAATAATTTAGATTTAGAAGTAAAAAAACTGTAACTATATACATGTGTAATGTTTAATTACTTAAGAGAAGTTTGTGTATAATAATACAATTTGATAAGATATGATAATATTGTTTTTTTAACTAAACTAGTTATTATTGGAAGAAGAAATAAATAAGATTGGTGATAAAAAAGAGATGAGAGGGATAAAGAACTTGAATATATTTGCAAGAGGTATTTGAAGATAATATGTTGATGTAAAACACTATCTGATTATTGAAATTGATTTAAAGTTTTAATAAACAGGTTTAGTAGTAATAGAAATTTAAGATAGAAATGAAATATATTAAATTTACTATGTTACTTGAGGGAAATATAGAGATAATAGCGAATGTATTAAGTTGAGCTGTTATTGTGTGATTTTATGTTGGAATCTTTTACTCAAACACCACGGTGTGTCTTAAACACTTTTTGTTAAAACTATAAAACCAATAAAATATATTTTTTTAAAAAAGAACTGTTACTAATTGCAATGCTTCACTTAACAACTGTGGCAAGGTTGTAACATGGGGCAAAACTCACTTAATGAATGTCTTGCTTAACAACATAAATTTTGGGCTCAGTTGTGATTGTAAGTTGAGGACTACCTGTACACCCCACCTTCCCACCAAGAGGGTATTCTCTTCCCCCTTTGCCCCCCTCCCATGAAAAGCCCTGTTTTAGTAGATGAGAAACAGTAATGGGGCTCATGTTGTCCAGGAGGATCCATGGATTAAGGCTAGACTTCATATTCAGAAGAGATTGAAAAGCAGGAACAGATGGCAATTCAGCATAACAATATGCTTGCAGCCTGGCATGTCAGTGAGATTCAGGGACACAGTTTCAGAAAAAGGTTTAAGAGTGTTAGAGCAGGGATGGGGAACTTCTGACCTCATTGATGACAAAAATGTCCCTTACTATTTTTCCCCTATGGCCACGCAAATGGCTTCCATGGTAATTAACAAATATCAGGGACTTAGGAACATGACGTTCCTTATCGTTGGTATAGAAATAGCAGATTTAGTATGCCATATTTTAATCTGTATCCATTGTTCATTCAGACTAGCTGGCCAATCATTCCACGACAGCAGAGGTCCCCAACCTTTTGGTCACCAGGGACCAGTTCCGTGGAGAGAAGCTTTTCCGCGGACTGGACTGCGTGGTTTTGTGTGCTGCCTGCATCCTGCAGATGGGGCTTTGCTTATTTGTGCAGACTGGTACTGGTCCACGGACTGGGGGTTGAGGATCCCTGCACTACAGGTTGTCCTCAATTTGCAACAATAGAGCCCAAAGTTTCTGTTGCTAAGTGAAACACTTAAGTGAGTTTTGCTCCACTTCACAACCTTGCTTGCTACAATTGTTAATCACGAATCGCTGCAGTGGTTAATTTAGTAACACGGTTGTGAAGTGAATCTGGTTTCCCCTATTGATTTTGCTTGTCAGAAGGTCGCAAAAGGGGATCACACATGACCCTGGGGATGTTGCAACAGTCATAAGTGTAAAAAATAGTCATAAGTCACTTTTTTCAGCACCATTGTAACTTTGGCCAGTCACTAAATGATCTGTTGTAAGTTGAGGACTACCTGAAATTCTCTTTAGTGGGGAAAAGAGACATTGCAGAAATGCAGGATTCTTAATTGGGGGGGGGGGAAATGACCATTTTGTCTGCATGCCAAGGGCATATCACTCGAAACTGGTCCTCTGGAAGTACCCTCCTTCTCTTGTGGTCGTGTGATACTCCAGGATTCAGTTGGGGGAGATAGGGTGGGGGAAAGAGGAAGGAAAGAGTATTTTTCTCCCCCAAATTTCAGAAAAAACGTGATTCACGTGAAGCCCAGTTGACCAGTTTAAGAGATGTTATGATTTATTGTCTACCTTCAGAGCAATTTGTATTTTTAACATAACAGTTATGGAAAGAATACCTAACTAGATAGAAAACCTGGCAAGATGGTATGAAATCACCTTAACCAAGAGTTTTGCACTCCAGAGATTATTATGGGCTGGAAATATTGGAAGACACTTCTGCACAGAAGTAACACAAAATCCTTTTCCAACTACGAATAGTCCTCAACTAATTCATTTATTGACTGTTCAAAGTTATAACGGCACTGTGCCATTGGCTGGGGGTTGGCTGTGCTCTGATTGGCTAGGGGGTTGTATGTGCTCTGATTGGCTGGGGGAGTGTTCTGTTTGGGTGGGGGCTTTGTTGTGCTCAGGTTAGTCTGAGTTGCAGGGGGATTTAAGATGGTGGGCTGCCTTGCTATTTTTTGGCTTCGCATTCGTGGTCGTGCCTCATCTTCATGGTGGTGTCAGTTTGCTTCATGTATGGATTGGAGGGGTTTAAAGTGGCTAATGATGCAGCTGTGGTCTGGCTTCTGGTTTGTGGTCGTGCCTCATCACCGGTGTGGCTTTGGGTTTGCTTTTTGCACAAATCAGAAGCCAGACCACAGCTGCATCATTAGCTGGCTGGCTGAGGAATTCTGGAGTCTTAAAGTTGTCTTAGGACAATCCTTGAAATCTTACAAAATGCTGTGGGAGCTCTTTTGATAAGAGCCAGAGGACTGAACAAGGTTGCCTGCTTGTCATCACTGAGCTCATGGCCTTCAACAAACAGGGGGCTACACAGAAGGGTGTAGGAGAGACTTGAGCTCCTTTACAAAAGAAATACCAAAGAGATACAAAAAAACAGTTTATACCCCCATCTTCAGCCATCATACCTCCCCTTCCTAAGAACATTATTTTCCACCTCCAGAATTGAGAAGTTATTCATCTCACACTTTTCGTGGAAAAGAGTTGGTGTCATCTGAAGAAAAATAAAACGTGCTGGCCCAAATAGACATCCATTTGGTTTTATCTTTTTGATAAAAGGAACAATTTCTGCCTACAGATCTATTTAACTGATGTTCTTTAACAGATGTTCATTTTGATTAGATTTTTCAGGGGTTCCTCCTAAAACCCACATTATCAGCCACAAATGAGTGGTGACCCCCACTTTTTTCCTCGCTTTTGTCTCTCTTTGCCTTTTCTCTCCCTTCCTCTTCACCTGAAAGCTGAGTTGGAAGAGAAAATTCTGGGTATACATCAGAAATGGAATGCTTCTGAAGACAATTTGGAGGCAACCATGTGATCCCTAGATGAAGCAGCTTAGAAAAATATTCACTAAAGGACCACATGTTACAGATTTAAGACCCTAGTCAGCCTTCCTTTCCATTACCCACCTTTTATTTCATTTTCCATTGATTTTATTCCTTTACTCCTTTTCGTTATTGCAAAATATTGCAGCCTACAGATTAGCACACTAAAAGTCATTTGCTCAGACAAGAAGTGTCCCAGAACTATTTTTTTTTTTTTTTTAGAAAAACCAAGAAAAGAAAGAAAAATCAGAAAAAAAAGAATCTTGCTTAGAAATAAGCAGTAAGATCCCTGGAGGACTGGCCATTGACAGTACATAATCTGGCCAGTAGGTGGAGTTCTAAGCTTGTTTTGGCTCTGAGGTCTTTTTAAGCAGAAACTTAGATCTGGAGAAACAGTGTTGGTCAAAGTTTCCCCAATGGGTTCATGATTCTTGCTTAGCTACCAAATGAAACGCATTAACGGATGAGGAGGACAAGATGGAGTCATTGTAGTTGTCTCTCCAGGAACACCAAATCTCCAGCAGAACTGACAACGGCCTTGAAAATGCTTTGCCCTACTCCATTTATCTTGGTGGCTTGGCGTTGTTGTTATTGTTGTTTGCAAACATCCCTAAAGGCTTGTTCACTGTAGGTAGGCAAAGAAGCAATTATCCAGAGCTAAAAAAAAGAACAGAAGACCAGTGACATAAGATTAGAGCTCCATGTTGCAGCAGAACATACTTTTGGAGAAAGAGACATTTGGAGAAACACAAAGAGCAAAGTCAAACCAGGAGCTACTCTGGAGACATTTGGAGAAACATAAAGAGCAAAGTCAAACCAGGAGCTACTCTGTCTGATAATACTGTATTCATATGTTCTAAAACAAGGGCAAGGAGAAATAGAGGTACATAAATGGGAATTCCATTTGCAACCTTTACCCAAACTCAGATAATTTCTCATCTATATCACAAAAGCAATGTTTCTCAACGTTGTCAAGTTTCAGATGTGTGGACTTCAACTCCACACATGCTGGCTGGGGAATTCTGAGAGTTGAAGTCTACACATCTTAAATGTGACAATATTGAGAAACACCGCACTAGAGAAAAAGATGTCCCCAGCTGCCTCTTATCTGATTATCGTCTAATATGCACCCCTTCCTCCTGTCTCCCAAGGTCAGTCCTCCAATGCCATTACATCTACTCCTAAAGGCAGAGTTCAATCATTACTCCATTTCTGGAGAGAATCAGAGCAAATGCAAAAATACTGCACCATTGGTGAAGAGAGACCAATGTATGAGATGACCAGGCTGAGCTCAATGAAGGAATCAAATGCATCCTAAGTCTTGAACCTCTTCGCGTCCCCAAGTCCAACCCACCTGGAATTTCATTGACTCTTGTTTAGCATCAATTTGCTTTGACTATTAGTAGTTCAATTCTTGTAAAGAGTTTAAGCTTGCAATAAACCCTTATATACATTTGAACTGCCTGGGTTTCCTGGTGTCCAAGCTTGAGAGCCACTGCCCTAAGCAGTATGTGGTTAGGGAAAGGGAAGGAAAATTACTTTCCTATAGTTCTTCCAAAGGCCTGGTGGGGAATTGGAGTCTCAATTGATAAAAGCCACTTACGTGTACAAAGGCTGTAGCTGCAGGTGTGACATCTTTTGGGGTGCTTGGTAGCCATATGAATCAAACCCTCCAATGAAATCAACTGTGGGTGAAAAGACAAAAGGATGTTTGTTCTGGCAAACAGCTAGACAAAGTAATGGTCATTATCTTACTCAAAAGAAGTCATTTAAAGCAGAGGTCCCCCAACCCTTTGGGCACCAGGGACTGGTTCCATGGATAAAGGTTTTTCCATGGAGGGGGCATGGTTTCGTGTGCTGCCTGCATCCCGCAGATGGGGCTTTGCTTGCTTGTGCAGACCAGCTGCTGGCATGCTGCGGACCAGTGCTAGTCCATGGACCGGGGGTTGGGGACCCCTAATTTAAAGAAAATTGTAATAAAGCATCTAGCATGCTGGCTGGGGAATTCTGTGAATTGAAGTCCACACATTTTAAAATTACCAAGTTTGAAAAACATTGCAGTAAAAGAACAAGAGATCCCCTTAAGTTGCCAAGATCATGGATGAACTTCAGATTTTTTTTCCTAACATTTTTTCTCTTCCTTCAACTATTGGTTTGCAGGAAAAAAAAATCAGTTCAAGAATTCCTACTTTTTCCTCTACCTTTTTTAAAAATTTGCTTGCTTGTTTGCTTGCACTGACGGGCACATCAAAAATTCCCAAACAGTCAATGAACCCTCAAATGACCAAGAAACAGGTTGAGTTTACACAAATAAGCAAAGCAACAAAACCATTTACAGGTAGTTCTTGATTTACTACCTGTAAATGGTTTTGTTGCTTTACTTATTTACTACCTGTTGCTAAGTGAGGCATTTGTTAAGTGAATTTTACCCCATTTTACGACCTTTCTTGCCACAGTTGTTAAGAAAATCACTGCAGTTGTTAACTTAGTAACATGGTTGTTAAGTGAATCTGGCTTCCCCATTGACTTTACTTGTCAGAAGGTTGCAAAAGGTGATCACAGGAAGAATTGTCTACAAAGATCACTCACTGAGTGAAAAGACTTCCTGGCCCATCATCCTTTAACTGGCCAAGGAGGGGAACCCAAAGTCTCCCCACAGGGTTAAGTGAAGATGGAAGAAAGTCTGATGAATAGCTGATGCTGGAACCTATGAGACATTTGTTAAATGAGTTTTGCTCCATTTTGCAATTTTGCTTGCCACAGTTGCTAAGTGAATCACTGCAACTGTTAAGTTATTAAGACGGTTGTTAAGTGAATCTGGCTTCCCTATTGACTTCGTTCATCAGAAGGTCGCAAAAGGGATCATGTGACCCCAAGACACTGCAACTGGCATAAATATGAGTCAATTGCCAAGTGTCCGAATTTGGATCACATGACCATGGGGATGCTGCAATGTTTGTAAGTGTGAAAAACAGTCATATGTCACTTTTTCAGTGCCATTGTAACTTTGAACAGTCACTAAATGAACTGTTGTAAGTCAAGGACTACCTCTATTAAGATTCACATAAACTTATATAAACACATAATAAGAAAGGGAAAAAAAAGAGAGAGAAAGAAGGACAACCTTTAAGCAGCAGAAACTGGAATATGAAAAAATTCTCATGCCTGACCGAATTCTTAAAAATTTGGCAGCCCCAGTGACAAGCCACTTCTGCATCACCCTAATATTTCAAGCAGGGACGATACTCCTACTTATTCAGTGTGATAACTGGATACTTACAGCTGTCTTCCTCCTCCATAAACATTTTGCTGACATAGCAGGCATAAACAAATCCGAATAGCTTCAAAATACGTGTTTTGAAAAAGAGAGAAACATGAATTAATTATTTGAAAGCAAAGAAATGCACCAATTATTATCACACTAGGATTTAACCATTTAAACCGATGAGGGAAAAGTTCAGGCAGCCAAGTTTATTTCTTCCATTTATATCTCCGCTGCTGTCTCAAACTACTTTCGACCATGCTGGTTCTTTAGATACAAAAGAGCAAGACCAATGGGTGAGGTGGGCTGACCAATTTAAAACTCTCAAAAAAGTAAGCCAACTGTCAAGCTCAACATAACCACTTATCGCCCTTGGAATAAAAAAAGTTAAAGGCAAAGTTGCAAAGGGAAGGAGAAAAGGATGTTCAGAACCTGCAAATTTTTAGTGATTTATCAGGAAGCAGTTCTTACTAATCTTTGTCATTGGGCTTCATTTAACAAAGTAATCCTTAAACCTGTTTAACACAGCACAATTGCTATGTTCACATGACATATATTATTTCAGGCTGTATGGTTTGTACACTGGCAAAACCATACAGTTTTATGCAGGGTAGGGGGACTTGTGCCCACAAGAAGCTTTCTGAAACACAGCTACTATCATCCATTACCATCCATCATGTTGACTGGAGCTGCTGGGAATCATTAGTGCTCCATCTATGATGGTATATGCGAATGACCTTGGGAGATGTGGAAAAGAAATGCTGCCTAAGGGAACGATCTAATAAGAGACTGCAAAGCCACAGCTACCCTGTGGGTGGAGAAAGGTTCAGAAGGAAACCCTCCCTAAGTGATCAGGCTCGGAAGGTTTGTACTTTCAGACTTGCAAGAATCTGTTAATGCTGATGAGCGATGATTCAGCATTTAAAGACACCGAGTTTGTCAGCTGGAGAGCCGACAGCCCAGGTTCGAGACCCAAGCATCAGATGACTCCCGTTACTTGCCTCAGCTCCTGCCCACCTAGCAGTTTGAAAGCATGTAAATGCAAATAGGTAAATAGGTAACACTTTGGTGGGAAGGTAACAGCATTCTGTGTGCCTTTGACATATAGCCATGCTGGTTATGTGACCACAGAAATTGTCTTAGGACAATGCTGGCTCCCTCAGCCAAGAAATGGAGATGAGCACCCTGCCCTACAGTCAGTCATGACTGACATGGAAACCTTTACCTTTAGTCTGATACTTAAGTAGAATTAGCTCATCTGGCTGTATTCTCTGTCGGGTCCACCTGAGAAGGCTGACATCAGTCTTTTAATTCAATCCATTGAAGGTGAAGAAGCACTTTTTCCTCCCTCCCTCCTTCACTTCCTTCAGCTTAATATGCCACTGATTCTGAGCAGCATATGTACCCAATCCAATATTCTGATTAAAAACAAATGCCCAAGAAATGTATACTAAAATACCCTAGGCAGTGCTAACATGACTCCTAGACAACATTAAACACCAGAGAAGAGATCCAATAGAGCATTTCTGGTCCCAAAGCCATGCTGGAAATGTCAGTTTTAATAGTGTTTCAAAAACCTAGGAGGGTAAGGGCCAAGGTAAACTTCAGGGGGAAGGTTATGACTGACAGAGGGATATTGGAGATACAAAATGTCAGCTTCCCATTTAACTTTTTAAAATGAAAACATCTGCTTTTTTAATTTTAAAAAATGGTAGAAAGCCTGAAGAGCACAAAGGGAGGTGAATCCGATGTCCATATTTGATAGATTCTGTGTATACTTTGTAAATCAAATGGGAGCAAAGGTTTTTTTTTGTTGTTGTTCAAATGGGTATGAATTCTGCAGCAAAAACTGACAGTAGAATCTTTACTGCCTCAGTTTTGTTTTGTTTATTTTTAGAAGTAATGGAGAGGCCAAACCATCCAAGAAGAGCTACTGATGCCACTTACTTACCGCAAGGAATATCTGCATTGCGCTGCTCACCACCTCAATATATTGATAATCAAGCAAACATCCAGTTACTGTGATGACATGATGGTCTTCTAAGGCTAGGTTGGAGTTGATCACTGGGGTCACCAGGCAACCAGGACCATTCTCCATCCACCATGAGCGATGCAGTGATGTGTTAAAGGTCATGATGAAGTCTCGATCCTACAGAAATGGGAGAAAGATGAATTCAACAGTGATGTTTGGACCGCTACAAAGATGGAAAATATATTCATACTCATAATCCCTTTGAGGTAAGCAATGCCATACAAAGAAAAGAAAAACAGGCATCAGAAGCAATGACATCCAGTGTGATGGAGTGTTAAAATTGGAAAGATGATGGGCAGAACATCACAATACAAACCAAAAGAACACAGTATGCATTGTGATATTCCATCCACTATCTGCCAATTTTGAACTTTGCAGAGACCACTGACTTAATGAGCTTATAAATATTGACTTTTGTTGCACATCATAGCTTAGGTCAATCAAGATTTTCACATAATACTTTTCAATAAGATAATAGATGAGTAGACTGCATAAGCAGCCTTACCCCTACCCATACCACAACAGTACTGGTCAGTTTTAGTGCCTTGTGTGCAAGCCAGGATCTCTAATTTGTAGACTACCTTGTAAGACGACAAACTGTTGTCTTATCCAATTACTAAGAAGTGCATACAATGCACCCACATTCTTACTTTTTGGAGAATGATCAGGTGACAAATTAGATAAATTAGAACCCAGCTATCTTATAATTCCACCACTATTCCCTGCCCTCCATCTATCAGACACAAGAAAACACAGAGTCAGCAAAGGCCACTTTGGGGCTCCCTTCCAGCCTGACTGCCTCTGATCAATATGTTTAGCTAAAAAAGAAAAAAATTCTGCAAAGGGATTTAGTCTCTCCTTTTGAATCTAAAGGAGATTATTTGCATAATAGTCTAGTCTATTTACACCTGGAAAGGATTCACATTTATTTTGAGGGATGGGGGGGGGCATTGTCCTTATGATCTCACAGAATTGGTTAAGGGATTCTTTTTCCAGGTTGGCATGGAGGGTCTTTGGGGAGACCTCTGTGTGTCTGTGTATGCGCATGCACTGTTTTAGATGCATATACTTTCTGAAAGCTTGCCTTACTTTATTTGCACTCTTTTTCGCTAAGCAGCCAGGAAGGCCTTGGAAGATATATTCTAGCATCTACAACAGTGGTTCTCAACCTTTTTAATGCTGCGACCCCCAACCGGTCATAAGTCAAGGACCCAACCAGTCGTAAGTCGAGGATTACCCAACCGGTCATAAGTCAAGGACTTTCCCTGCCCGGGAGCACCGTGCATGCGTGGTGCCGCCCCCTGCGCCGGCCGAGGCGTAGCTGGCAAGCGGCAGACACGGTGCAGGCTGACCACCGGCTGGGCCACCAGTTGGCCCAGCCCAAGGGAGGTAAGGCACCCGCCGGGCCCTACGCGTGCCAGCAACCCTCCCTGCGCCCGCCGGCCTCCCACCTCCCACCCCTGGCCCTCTTTTACTTACATTTTTAGTAGTTGCTCAGCAGGGAGGGGTGGAAACTTCCAGACAGCTCGCCACTGCAGACAACTTGCAGCACCGTTTGCAGAATGGGACTTTTGGCGGGCTCAGCAGGGCAGAGACAGCCTGGACAATTCCTATTGGCTTTTGAAAGCCAATAGAATTAGACTCTATTCAAGAGAGTCTATTCTATTGGCTTTCAAAAGTCAATAGAATAAAAGGGAGTAGCACAGCTAAGGAAAAGGGGAAAAAATGGCGGACTGCGTTGTTTGGCGACCCCCGTGAAATGGTCGTTCTACCCCAAATGGGGTCCTGACCCACAGGTTGAGAACCACGGATCTACAAGATCACAGTTGTGCAAGCCACGGGATATTTTCTGTGGCATTCCAGGCAAGCAAAAGTTGGACTTTAACAAAGAAAGATGGGAAGAGCATTGACGCTTTTCAACTTTGGTGTTGGAGAAGATTGTCACACAATTTTTCCTTACCGTGAGGCATTCTTGCAAATACTTTCCTCATTCAAATGAACATATGCTCATCTTTTCCCATGCCACGATAAAAGTGAAAAAAACTCCAGATATCTGCATTCTGCTTTGCTTATGGGTTTGAGAAGTAGCACCTGGAAACTCCGCATTCATACTTCTCATTCACTCCTAATTCAAACTTTAAAAGACATTAACAAGATTGTTGTGTCAGCCTCAGCCATGAGAAATGAGTGGATATACTGTTCTAGCCCTGAATTTGGTTCAATATACATTGGACTTCAAAATTTCTGGTTCTTATAAACTGTTCCACAGAATTAGATGGCATAGTCTTTGTTTAAATAATAATGATGACGATGACAATAACAATGCTAGAAAAATAAACAGTGTGCTTGGAATAAAACTGTTTCTCAACCTTGACAATTTTAAGATGTGTAGACTTCATTTCCCAGAATTCCCTAGCCAGCCATGTTGGCTAGGGAATTCTGGGAGCTGAAGTCCATGTATCTTAAAGTTGCTAAGGTTGAGAAACTGTAGAAGAGCAGGCTGAATTGGAAGGCAGAGTTAAATGTGTCATTAGTTTGGAGTCATTGTGTTGCCACAAGAGACCCAAGTCTATCTCCTTCCCCCATGAATTCCATTGATCCTTATCTAGCACCAACTTAGCTTTGACCATTAGTTGATTAGATTCTTGTAAATAGGTAACTGTTCTGTGCTTCAAACTCAACAAATGCTCTTAGTTATTTGCACCTGACAGAAACAATGGAGTAGTTATTAGAAGAGGCATTCTCCCTTGTCCACCACAAACAGACAGCAATGCCTTTCCCAAAATGACAAACGAGATCCAGGAATCTATAATCCTGATAAAAGTATGCTTTGAATTCACAATGATTATCTCCTTGGAACCCGATTTAATTGGTGAGCAGTATGAGACACGCACACTCCCAATGCATTTATACTACTCCAGTATAAATACAGCCTGATTTGTCTTCTTTCCCTCCAGCCCCTATCTTCCCTTGTGGATCAACCCATCTGTTTACAAAACAGAACTGTTTCTGCCAACATGCTATGTGAGCACTGCATTTCAAACAGAGCTTTGTCTTTACTTGCAAAACCTGTGCAGGCCATAAAAGAGAAAGGCCTCAGTGAGAGAAGGGAGGGAAAAGCACACAGCCTGAATACCTGGAGAAGCCAAACCCTCATTTATTTATTACACAGAGCAACACAGCAAGTCTCCCAGTGGTCTCCCAGTATTGTGCCAAATCTGACCTACAATGTCAGCACTGGAAGAAGTTGCTGGGGTTGGGATGGGGGGAGGAGAGTTAATTTGAAAGGAACCTGGAAGCATTTACAACCTGCGATCTTCTCCTGAATTCTAATCTCTTTCCCAAGGAGCAATTGCTGCTGGAAAGGTGATGGATGGAAAGCTGTTGGGTGGACTGATGGCTTGAGAAGGGCAAGTTCTGGGTGTGATTAGAGAGGTAATTACCTGTGAAAGGTGTCCAACTTCCAGGTAGAAACAGATGATGAATGCATTCCAGCCAACCCAGACTATGAGCCACACAGCATACTAGTGAAGGAGAGAAAGAGGCAGGTTGAAGCTGTACAATGGGAAAAACTACTAAAACAACTGGAGATATATGCTTGTTCTCCATTGTTCTTACCCTAAACACATCCAGCTGCAGAAACACAATACACATTGAAGACTTGAACTTAACAATCTGAAGGAAGATTCCTAAAACAAGTTGACCTTCTTAATCATTAAAGCCTGACTGCCAAAATCAGAGAGGCTTTGGGCATTACTTTGTTATTTTATTTATTTATTAAATTTATTCGCTACCGATCTTGCCACAAGGTAACTCTGGGCAGCTTTATGATTAACACAATATTGCAAGATGCCCAATCATTCTGCATTCTACGTTACAGTTATAGATGCTATTGGCCAACATTAGGTTTCTATCTTATACAAAGTACGTATTACAACTAATCATCAAATCACTCTTGAGAGGGCTCTAAAAACCCACAGTTTATTCAGGTTTTTAATATCAGTTATTTTAATTTTGATTAGAGCGCCGTGGTGGCCTAGTGGTGATGACACTTGCCTCCCACTTGGAAGGTTGAGAGTTCAATCCTAGATATCAGCAGATGTTTCTCTCCTAGGGGGCAAAGAAAAAATATCTGCTGCAAACTCTACATAGGCATCATGAAGGGCATGTGGCCAGTAAATGCCCAGCTCCATCCACTCACCCCAACTTTATTGTGAATAGGGGCTAAAAGTAAAGGTTTCTTTATCAGTCATGTCCAACTCTATAGTACGGTACTCATCTCCATTTCTTGGCTGAAGGAGCCAGATTTGTCTGAAGACATTTTCCATGATCATGTGGCCAGCATGGCTATACAACAAAGGCACACGGTACGCTGTTACCTTCCCACCAAAGTGGTCTCCATTAATCACCTTGCATTTGCATGCTTTCCAGCCACTAAGTGGGTAGGAGCTGGGGCAAGTAATGAGAGCTCACCCGTTGTATAGAGTTCAGGTCTCAAACCCAGGCTGTCAGCTTCCAGCTCAGCATCTTTAACCGCTGAGCCACTGACTTCAGGATCGTAAAAAGGGAGCTTTAATTATTTTAATTTTCATTGAAATGTATCTGATTGGAAATCTAGTTTTATGCATTCATGGTGCTAAGAAACTGGCTGTGGCAATACAACAGATTTAATACACAAAGCAACAATCCAGCACATTTCACTATTTTGAAAAAAGAAGCAAAAAAATCACAGAGCAGGACATAATACCTACCAGCATGAGGTATCTGGATCTGTACTGAAGGGTGCCAAAGACACCCAGAATGACGGCCATAATGTGTAAAAAATTGGCCAGGATCGGCAACCACTGATAACCCAGGAAGTCAAATATCTGTCTCTCCAGGGCTGCAACCTACAAGAGACCATAAAGGCAGACAAAGAGTTCTTCACTGCACAGCATTGCACAGAATAAGAAACCGGCAAAGTCTAACACAGAATTAATAAGAAACTCTATGGGCTATTAGACACAACCAACAGAGATGTTGGCATGAATCATTGGTTGCTGTCAAAGAAATATATTCCAAAGCAGGGGGATTTATTAGGGTTCATCACAAGGCAAAGAAAAGGGGGTTTGCATTGGCAAATTGCACCAGTGGAAATACCACAAATGGGTCAACGCTTCAATCTGCAAGAGTAGCAAAAGAAGGCAATTGTCCCCAAAGTGGTAAATATGGGTATGTCCCCAGGAGCTTGAATCCAAAGAGACTTATTTTAGGAATATTAGAAGGTTCTCAGGATGGGTGTCATTCACTGGCAACCTCTCTCCATGGTTCTAAACCACTGTTTTTCTGACCCTATTTGGAAAAGCAAGAACTGTGAGTGGCGGCTCTCATCCTTTAAGCCAGGGGTCCTCAACCTTTTGGGCACCTCTGCTTTAAGCCAGAAGTCCTCAATCCCTGGACCATGGACCAGTACCGGGTGTCAAACAGCCTGTTAGGATCTGGACCTCAGAGATGGAGGTGAGCCTCAAGTGAGTAAAACTGCACGTGCGTAGGATCTAGACTGCACGCTCCTCCTCTACCACCCCAGGTCCATGGAGAAATTTGTCTTCCACAAAACTGGTCCCAGGTGCCAAAAAAAGGTTGGGGACTGCTGCTTTAAGTCATAGCAATCACTTGAATTGACAACCCAAGGATTGTATGACAAGTTATAAATTTTAGAAGGAGATGGGAGGGTTGATTTGAACAAAGAGGACACTGAGGTTTAGATCAGGGGTCCCCAACCCCCAGTCCGTGGACCAGTACTGGGCCACGGCATGCCAGCAACCTGTCCGCACAAACAAGCAAAGCCTCATCCATGGGATGCAGGCAGCACACAAAACCATGCCCCCTTTGGTCCGCAGAAAAACCTCTCTCCATGGAATTGATCCCTGGTGCCCAAAAGGTTAAGGACCTCTGGTCTAGATCAGTGTTTCTCAACCTTGGCAACTGGGGAATTTTGTGAGTTGAAGTCCACACGTCTTAAAGTTGCCAAAGTTGAGAAATGATGGTCTAGATCCCTCCTGGCTCAGGAATTCTGGGAGTTAATGTCCATAAGTCATAAAGGGGCTATAGTTCCCCACCTCTGATCTAGATGGACTTCACTGACAACCCTCCCATCAGGATAAATTAAGTACAATTCTCATCAGTAGAGCAGGGCCTCCCTGCAGTTACACAAAGTGATCAAAGGATGTGCATGAATATCTTGTCTTTCACCAAACAATCATCTCTTGAGTGCTCTGCTTCACACATTTTAAACTCTAAACCTGAGGGGATTTTTCTCACAGATGTTCCCAAACTGAGAAGGGTAAGCAGCCAAAAAATGTAGACAAATCAGTCTGACCACTATTCACATCCTCTGCCACTCCCAATAATCAAGCAGCTCAAAAACAGGAATGAAAAGAAATCCTCAAATATCCTGAAAATAAATTTGTAGCCAAACAAAACCACTTTCACAGAGAAAGCAAGCTTCTGAGATATTCAAGGTCAAGCTTGGCCCAGCAGCACCATCCATAACCCAGTGTTTTCTAGGACTGAGAGTTTATGTCAGATGGGACAGAAATAAACCTCAAGTTGAACATCAAACAAAGAACATCTTGACATGCATCTAGAATTAGAAATTGAAAACAAGGCAGAATTCTTGAATTCAGGCCAACATTTTCACTGCAAGCCTCTGAAATTAACCATACCTGTCAGCAGGGATCCTGTCTCCACACTTTTTTTGCTTCCCCTCCCCTCATCTCTAATTTAAGCCTGACAACCCTCATAAATCATTTTTGCAGGTGACTTCTCCTTCTAGATTAGGCTAATTGGGTTCTTAATGGCCCTACTGAACACAGGCCACTTTGAAGTAAGAGTCAGTGTGTTTCCTTGATGGACCTTCCATTTCCCTGAGATGAGATCAGCCATGATTCATGTAGTCCACCTCTGGGGCCCAGGGTAAAAAAAAGCTGGCAATTAATCTCTGACACCACAAAATGGTCTGCCATAGTATAGCTTTCCACAACTGTTGCTATTGGGTACAGCTCCCATCGTATGTGGCTCTGTGAGGATTGGGTCTAGTGAGAGTTATCGTCCAGTACATCTAGGAGGCTCCAGAATAGTGAACATGGTCAGATTAATCATAATGAAATGCTATGCCAGTTCCAACCCAGGACCTGCTTCTGCTTACATTAACAGAAAACAATCATTACTACATACAATATTAGAGTTGTAAGATATCTAACATTGCAGATTGGGCACAAAGGGAATGTGAGATTCAGGAAGTAATACAATATTAGCATGTCCAGATAACAGTTGGTTTGTTAACTCTGCAACTGAGAGTAAATGTTAAATACATAACTTGATTTCTCATGGTTTGAAAACTGGCAGTTGCACATATAAATAAATCCTATGATATACACTATCAGAACAAGGCAATGGATCAGTGCTAGTGGGTGATGTTTCTAAGGTGCTGTCTCTGGTGAGCTGCATCTAACAAAAGACTTTGTCTCATTGAAGGATCTCCCTCTAACCCACTTGTCTGCTTAATGTGCAATACAGCTTTTCTGATTTTGGCTCAATATGAAATGCAAACTTATTAGTTATGGCTTATGGCTTGCTTGTTGAAAACCTAGTTTAAAGCATCTTGCTTTTTCTCTTACTGCTGAGGGATGATGATGGATGTTGTTATCACATGGAAAGCACCAACTCAAAAAGGTTCACATAGTACTTGAATTGTTCTTAAGCCTTAAGTCTGTCTTCATTGGCTTAGTACAGTGGTTCTCAACCTGTGGGTCGGGATCCCATTTGGGGTCAAACGACCATTTCACGGGGGGTCGCCAAACAAGGCTGTCCGCCATTTTTCCCTCTTTTCTTTGGCCACGCCCCTGGCACCCAGTGATGTATAAGTGGTTGGGGGTCACCACAACATGGGGAACTGTATTATGGGGTCGCGGCATTAGAAAGGTTGAGAAGCACTGGCTTAGTAGCTTCAAAGAGATCCTCAAGAACCAGCTTTGCAGGAGGAAAGTACTAAATCCCAACATTTTTAGGTAGGTCTTGAAAAATTACCCAAGATCATGAAAAGCCACTAATAGTCAAGGCCTTGGGGACACTTCATCTAGCTACTCTATATTTAACTAACCCTTTGTGCAGCACTACATCCCTTTATATCCCATGTGACTGCTAGAGCTCAGCACCAAAACAACCTTGAGATTAATTGCATCCCAACGGGCCATTATCCTTGAACTGTGTGATTTCATTTGCTATATGCCTTGGGCTCATCGGGATTTCATTTAATTAAGCTGCACCAGAAGGGGCGTTGTCTTACCTGAATGCCTTTTCTCAGCATGATGATGTAGAATCCACCGGTGGGTAATCTCAGCCTTCCTGCTCAGTTAAGACTAAGTCAGAAATTTAGCCACGCCTCCTTCTGGGCTGTACCTTCCCAGTTTTTGACAAAGGCGAAGCAAAATATGACAAAGTACGACGCATTAGCTCCTCCTACTATGACACATGCCCAGACGGCCATGAAGGGTGGGTATGAATTGTACATCATCATGCTGAGAAAAGGCGTTCAGGTAAGACAACGCCCCTTCTCCAGCATGATGAATGTAGAATCCACCGGTGGGACATACCAAAGCCGCTCATGTCCCTACGGGGGGGGGGGGAAGAGTCTGGGCTTGTGTCCCACGAGAAGAAACTACTTCTTGTAGAACCCTCCTACCAAATGAGGCATCCGCCCCTGCAAATTTATCAAGCTTGTAATGCCTTATAAATGATGAAGGGGAAGACCAAGTCGCTGCCCTGCAGATCTCCTCAACGGATGCCTGGGTAGACCAGGCCACTGACGTAGCTGCACTGCGTGTGGAGTGGGCAGTGATGTATGTAGGGACTGGAAGAGACTGCGAGAGATAGGCACGGGAAATGCATGCCTTAATCCACCTTCCAATGGTCGAAGAGGAGACCTTCTGACCCATGGAAGAGGGTTGGAAAGACATGAACAGAGCCTCTGACTTATGAAAGGCAGAGGTTCGCTTAATGTAACAGCGCAGAGCCCTACGCACGTCTAGTTTATGCCACTATCTCTCCAGTCTATGTGATGGATTAGGGTAAAAGTGCAGAAGAACCAGATCCTGGGACCTATGGACCCAGGTATTAACCTTCGGAATAAAGGACGGGTCCAATCTAAGAACCACTCTATCCTCGAAAAAGGTACACAAGTCACTCCTAATGGAGAGAGCAGCCAGTTCCGAAATACGTCTGACCCACGTGATTGCGACTAAGAAGGCAACTTTCAGAGAAAAGAAGTGAAGTGAGCAAGACCAGATGGGTTCGAACGGTGAAGAGATTAGTGCTTGCAACACTCGTGGAAGATCCCAAAAGAGATAACAATGAACTGCAGGCGGCCTGGCGTTGGTCACCCCTTTGAGAAAGGTGCCGACTACCGGGTGTTGCATTAATGGAACTAGATTGTCGCAAGTAAGTACCGTTGACAAGCCGCTATCTATCTGCGGATAGTGCTAGGAGATAATCCTTTATCCATACCTTCCAATAGATAATCCAAGATGTTAGGGATGGTGACCGACAATGGTCTGAGATGATGCCTAGTGCACCACGTGCAAAAGTTCTTCCACATGGCATCATAAATCCTATTAGTCAAGGGGCGCCTGGAGGCTTGGATCATCGAGATTACCCCGGACGAATAGGATTGTCTGACTAAATTCTCCCGCTCAAGTGCCAGGCGGCCAACTGGAGCCACTGGGGATCCGGATGCTGAAGGGTCCCCTGGCTGAGGGAGATGCGATCTGGAGGAATCCTCCATGGCGGTGAGATTGAAAGATCCACAAGGTCAGCAAACCACGGTCGCCTTGGCCAGTGTGGAACAACTAAGATGATTTCCGCCTGCTCCTGAAGCAGTTTGTGGATGGTTACCAGTATCAGCAGGAGGGGAGGGAAGGCGTATAGCAGTCCTCTGGGCCACTCGCTGCGAAAAGCGTCTGTTCCCTCCGCCCCCGGGGATGGGAACCTGGTGAAGTATCTGGGCAGTTGGGAGTTTTTCGGTGAGGCAAATAGATCCAGTTGGGGTTGTCTGAATCTGACCGAGATCTCCCTGAACAGAGCTGGGTCCAGGCATCACTCCGAGTGGTCGACCGTAACCCTGCTTAGGGAATCTACTTGGTGATTCACCTCCCCCAATATGTGCTCTGCTCTGATGGATCCCAGATTGGACTCTACCCAAAAACCCAGGCTCTGAGCTTCTAGCATAAGAGACCTGGACTGGGTACCTCCCTGCCTGTTGACATGTGCCTTGGCTGCCACGTTGTCCGTCAGTATTAGAACATGCTTTCCCACCACTAAGGTGGAGAATTGACGGAGTGCCAGATGAATGGCTCTGAGCTCGAGCCAGTTTATGTTGTGGGTTAAGTCCGAACGTGACCATTGATCCTGCGCTAGATGATTCTGGAGGTGAGCCCCCCAGCCAAACAGGCTGGCGTCTGTGGTCAAGGTGAGCCTGATAGGTTCCTTGAAGAGGGACCCCCTGGCCATTGCCGATGAGGTCCACCACAGAAGGGATGATAGTGTCTGGTGTGGAACCCTCACCCTCCTGGTGGATGAACTCATGCACCGTTTCTGGAAAGGAAGGAGAAACCACTGGAGGTTTCTGGAATGTAGTCTGGCCCACAGAATGATCCCCATACAAGAGACCATCTTCCCCAACAGTTGAGATAGTTGGACCAGAGGGACTACCTTCTCCCTCTGAACCCGGTGGACAAGAGTCCGGATGCTGTTCCGGCGATCCTGAGAAAGGAAGACCTTGCACAGATTTGAATCTATTATCGTCCCTAGGTGGAGGAGGCGAGTTGAAGGGGTTGTGTGACTCTTCTTGAAGTTCACCGAAAACCCGTGATTTTGAAGATGGTGATTTCCAGGACCGACTGAGCCAAATGGAAAGAACTGGATTGGATAAGTATATCGTCCAGATAACATTGTACGCGCACCGGAATCAACCTCAGATGGGTTGCCAAGACCGCTAAGATCTTTGTAAATACCTGTGGGGCTGAAGAAAGGCCAAATGGGAGAGCCTTGTACTAGAAATGCCGGTGCGTGTAAGAAAACCGGAGGAATCTGCGGTGTTCGAGAAGGATCGGGACGTGAAGATAAGCCTCCGTCAGATCTATAAAGGAAAGGAAATCCCCTTTCCTGATGCTGGCTAGAATGGACTTGAGAGTCTGCATCTTGAACCTCTTGTAGGTCAAGAAGTAGTTCAGACCCTTTAAGTCTAATATCGCCCTCCATCCCCCCGAGGCTTTTGGTACCACGAACAGAATGGAGTAAAATCCCTGTTCTCTCTGTTCCATGGGCACTGGCTCTATGGCCTCTATCTCTAGCAGGTGAGAGATGGCCGTGGATACCAGACTGGCCTTGGTGGTGTTTCTTGAGGTGGGGCATTGTAGGAAGCGTTCTGGAGGATTGGAGAACAACTCCATGTCTTATGGTATCTATCACCCAAGAGTCGTGGTGGTGACCTCCCAAATGTCACTGAACAGAGACAGGCGACCCCCTATGGGAGAGTCCTCCTTGGCGTCACTTGTTCCGTCTGTACGGGTGGCCCCCAGGGCCCCAGAAGGGTCATTTGGACTGGTACTGGCCCTTGGCTCCAGGGTTCTGGCGGTCCTGCTGTCAATCCTGTCTAGGGGGAAAGGATCGAGAGCCTCTGGGCCATTCCCAGGACTGCCCGGCCCGAAAGGGCTGCCTCCAATCCCAGGTACCTCCTGTACGAAAAGGCTGCCTACGGAAATCCTGTTGAGGCTTTCTGTCCGACCTCTTAGAGGAGTGTGCAAGAACCTTGCGCTTGTCTTTTCCCTCTATGAGGTACGGCTCAAGAACTGGGCCAAATAGATGTGTTCCGCTATATGGGGCGGTCGATAGATGCCACTTGGATTTCAGGTCGGCCGCCACTGTTTCAACCACAGCAGTCTGCGGGACAAGACCGTGGCTGCAATGGATCTGGCGGAGTACCTGGCAGAGTGGAGCGACGCGTCTGCCACATACTCAGACATTGCAACTAATTTGCCCAACGTCTAGTGTGCTCGCACCTGGTCAGGAGGGATGAGAGCCTGGTGGAGCCACATGATGGACGACCTGGCGAAAAAAGACGATGATGTAGCTGCCTTAATTGCCCATGCCGAGGGCTGGTGAGCTCTGCGGAGAGAAAACTCAAATCTCTTTTCCTCCGCTTTCAGGGCCTCTGCCATATCTCCTGGAATTGTGGAGGTAGAAAACAAGGAAGTTAGTGGAATGTCCACAATAGGCACCTCCAGGAGGGAAGAAAAGGAAGAAGAGACATTGAAAAACTTTTTCTCAGTGCCACTGGGAGAAGGAAGAGTGGCCAACGAAGACCGCTGTTTCTCCACCATACTGCGGAAGGAGTTTGGGCAAGGAATTTGTTTCTCCTCCACTACCAGCTCTGAGAACAAAGGGTTCGAGTCCTGGGCAGAGGAGGTAGATGGTTTAGGGTCCTGTTCAGGAGTAAGGTTGGCCATGGTGCAGGCCTTCATAAGTAATGACCTAAATAGGGAAGGGTCAAAGAGTCCAGATGTTGGTGCCAGGTCCGGGCCTGTCTCCTCATCCTCTGACATGGGCATGTCAGCCGTCTCAAGGTCCACGGATCCCTCCTCACCTAACTGAGAGGATGTCTCAGAATTGCCAGAACCCAGTAACAGGGCATGACCCGTTTGAGGTAAAGATATCTGTGGAGGAGGTGGCACCTGCGAGGGTCGTTGACCCATGGAGGAGGCCATAAATTGCGCAAATGCATGGTGCATAAAGGCCTGAAATTGATCCGACCACATGTCTTGTTGGTCTGTGGATGGACGCCCGCTGCTGTGGGAGTATGCGTGGCCTCAGGGCCCTGATGTGTTGTGGGAGAGGAGGAAAGAGGGGGACCAACCTATCCAGTTTCCCCTTGAGGAGACTATGCCCTAGGGGCATCGTGGAAAGGCGCGAATTGAAGCTCAAATGGGGAACGGTCCAGTGAAACGGGGGGAACCACTTCTGCTTCACTAGACATGAGCCTTTTAGCTCTGGAGAACTCCCTCTCCAGCGCCTGATGTCTCCTCGAGGCCTCTCACTCAGCTGCCTTGGAGGGCTCTTTAGTGGATGAGGCCTTTGCCTTGGGTTTTTTCTTCCCCCCCGTGTCCAATTCAGATGATCTACACTTTTTTGTGCGAGGGGGAACATCAGAGCCCTGTGATGGCTGAGGAGTTGCACTGTCTGCCATTGCACCCTGGATATTCCGGGTAGGAGATGTCCAGGAATGGGGGGAAACCAACACGCAGACCTGGTTGTCAGAGAGGGAAATCCCACGCTCTGAGCAATAGCAATGGCAAACAGCCAGACAGTCCACTAGAACTGCCTGTCTAGGCCTTGCGGCACAGCGCCACAAAACTAATTGGGATAGGTGGAATCTAACTGCAATTCCCCTCGTTGAGTTGAAATTCAGGAAAAAAATAAGAGTTCCTGCTGCAATTAATAGATATGGCCAATAGGTGAAAATTCAAAATGGTGGCTGCGCCTCTGCTCTTGTTGTCTTTTAGATAGTGTGGACAAGTCCGTGACCCCTATATATAAAGAGCACTGGAATATGTCCCCCCGTTTCAAGCCTGTCACAGCAGGCCAAGATAAGGGCTTAAAGAAAGCCCAGCTGCTCACTTAAAGTGCACGAGGCCTTTCAAAATGGCAGCTGCGCCTGTTAATGCTCCCAAAATGGCGACCGCGCCAAAATTAACGGCCGACAGAAAAGCGGTCTGGCCTTGCCAGGCCTGGGAAGGGCCCTGAGGAAGCTCTGCCTGTTAGTTAGAGGCTTTTTTCCCCTCGCTCTAAAGCTAGAGTGAATAATAACTTGCTGTTATGTCGCGCAGCCTCCGCTGGGATCCGGAGCATCAACTGCTTCAATCAAGGTCTTGCAGCGACGACGCAGTCCAGATGAGGCCGTCCGACCTCCCAGGCTCCGAGGGAAATCGCCAGGTAAGACAAATCCCCGTTTATTGCAAATCAGCTTGATCGGAGCTGCTGTTGCTCCGGTAAATCTGGAATGGCCAAAAAAAAAAAAAAAAAAAATCAGCTCGTATGGAGCCTGCAAGGCTCGCTGGAGCCGAAGCTGTAGTTAGCTGCAAGTGAATAAGCCTGCGAAATTTGGAGTCAAATGTAGAAAGGGCTAATTTAAGATAATTTTAGAATTTGGAAATATTAAACTAATCAATTTACTAACTTATCTCATTCAACTTAGTCTAAACAGAGGGGCCAAACCAATTGCGTCCTGCTGAGCTGAGACTAAGTCAAAAACTGGGAAGGTACAGCCCAGAAGGAGGCGTGGCTAAATTTCTGACTTAGTCTCAACTGAGTAGGAAGGCTGAGATTACCCACCGGTGGATTCTACACCCATCATGCTGGAGAAGTAACCATTTCTGAATCAGTGAAACATCTACTACCATCATAGAAAGTCCATGTGCAATCTTGGGTTCTTGAGCCTTCTTACTTGTGGGAGTAGTATTAACCATCAATTTTCTAGGAGTTTAGGAAACATATCTACAAGGGAGGGAGGGAGGATGTGAATCCTCAATGAGGAGATAAGGCTGCAGGGCAAGTACATGTAAAAAGAGTGAGATACCATCTGCGTATCTGATAACGCCTTGATTCTCTCTTCAGATTTATGCCTTCGCCTTGATTCTCTCTTCAGATTTATGCCATTTGAGAAGTTCAACAAGAGCTTGCTCCAAACAGGTACCTCCAAGGTGGATTTCAGCTCCTATCACCTCCCAAGAGAACAAAGACAACAACCAAACAGATAACAGATAACGAGCCTAGAATCCTTGCCACAATTTTAAGAGTCTGGAAAAAATAATTGCAAGCTTGGTTGCAAAACAAATTGCTACAGATGAGCATCTGCTGATTTTGTTATTACATATAACAATCTTCTGCTAGAAAGCATTCTGCCTGCACATTGGGCATTACTACAACCATGCTACTGTATCGTGATAGAAAGGCACAAGCTGATGGCTTAATTGGGTTTAAATGAAGATGACTGTATGCCCTGATTATTGCTTTCTTTAGTAACAGCAGTTAAATTGCTGACAATTAGGTTTCACTTAAATTGCAGGTGAAGTTATTTGTGGTTGAATGGTAACATGCCCTCATATTAACAGAATGGTTACCCAGCAAGCTATGGAAAAGCAGGATGCTCTTTCCTGACTACAGATAGCTCCCCAGTAAGCTATCCAGCAATACAAGGCTGTTTTGTATCCTTGAGTCTATCTGCTTCCAAAGCATCAATTGTGTTCTATTTTATTCAATCTCTCCCAATACAAAGCAAATGGAGACAGAAAGCTGAAAGAAGAAAAAAGCAAGGTGCAAGAAAACAAGCAAGCTTAGAGAGCATCAAGGACACACACACACACCCAAGATGCAAATTGTCTTCTTCTGCCCCCCCTCTTGTTGCAAACTGAATAAAGGAAGAAGAAAGTTGGGGGCTTTGCCCAAGGCCAATATGAGAAGGAGCATTGTCTTACCTGAACACCTTTTCTCAGCACGGAGATAGAGAATCCACCAATGGGTTAGCTCTGTCTTCCTGCCCATTAGACCAAGTCAGCCAAACTTGCCATGCCCCTCCTGGGCTAGGACACACCCAGTCTTGACGAGGGTGAAAGCAACTGATGACAGTCCAACATGATGGCTCCCAGACCCCTAACGCTGGTCTGAAGGACCCTAAGGGCGGGAGTGGATTCTCCATCTCCATGCTGAGAAAAGGTGTTCAGGTAAGACAACGCATCTTCTCCAGCACAGGAGATGGAGAATCCACCAATGGGACATACCAAAGCCCTACTGTCCCAATGGAAGGAGAGCAGTCAAGGCAGACCCATGTCTAGTTTATAATGCCTAACAAATGGGGAAGACAAAGATCACATCGCTGCCTTACAGACCTCCTCGATAGATGCTTGTATGGCCCACGCCACGGAGGTCGCAGCACTGTGAGTGGAATGTGCTGTGACATGACTTGGGACTGACAGGGAAGGCGACTGGTACGCCTCCGCAATGCAAGCCCTGATCCACCTGCCTATAGTTGAGGCAGACACCTTCTGTCCCAGAGAGGCATGGTGAAATGAAACAAAGAGGGCTTCAGACTTGCGAAAGGGCGCCGTTTGCTTGATATAATAGCGTAGCGCCTTGTGGATGTCCAGTGTGTGCCACTGTTGTTCCAAGTCATGAGACGGGTTTGGGCAAAAATCCGGCAAGACAATCTTCCGACCCTAAGAAAAAGGGTGTTGACCTTGGGAATGAATGTAGGGTTCAATCGAAGGACCACCCAGACCCGGTGAAGGATACAGAGGTCATTCCTGACCAACAGAGCCGCAAGCTCAGAGATTCACCTGGCCGACGTGCTAGCGACCAGGAAGGTGACCTTGAGAGACAAGGACCGCAGAGCACAAGTTAGGATAGGCTCAAACGGTGGCTTGGTAAGGATCCGTAGTACCCATAGCAACTCCCAAGAGGGATACCTATGTATTACAGGTGGTTTTGTGTTGGTGGTGCCCTTGAGAAAGGAGCGTAATCTGGGTGCTAGGCCAAAGGAAGCGAATTGGCACAAGTAAGTAAGGTCGATAAGGCCGCAACCTGCATGCAGATGGTATTAGGCGCTAAGCCCTTATCAAGGCCTTCGAGCAAGTACGCCAAAATCTGTGGAATTGACAATTCCGAGATATCCAGTTGCTGCCACTCGCACCAGTGGCAAAAATTCCTCCATATGGAGTCATAGATGCGATTTGTCGCCGGCCGTCGGGAGGCCTGGATCATGGAAATCACTCCCGACGAATATGATTCCTGAGTCAGGATCCAGCACTCAAGTGCCAGGTGGCTAACTGCAGCCACTGGGGTTCTGGGTGTTGCAGAACCCCCTGGTGGAGAGACATGCAATCCGGGGGAATCCTCCATGGGGGAGAACGGGAGAGATTCACAAGGTCATTGAACCACGGTCTCCGTGGCCAGTACGGAGCCACAAGTAGTACCTCCGACCGTTCCTGTAGCAATTTGCGGATGGCTACCAGGATCAGAGGGAGAGGGGGAACATGTAAAGCAGGCCCCCCAGCCAGGGGGCTTGAAGAGCATCTGCTCTGTCCGCCCCTGGGGATGGGAACTGGGAGAAGAATCTCAGGAGCTGGGAGTTCGTCGGAGAAGTGAACAAGTCTATGACGGTTGTCCAAACTGCTGCGCTATCTCTGCGAAGAGATCCGGGTGCAGACGCCATTTGGAATGATCCATGGTCGACCTGCTTAGAAAGTCCACCTGCCGATTCGCCTCCCCTGAGACGTGTTTGGCCCTGAGGGAGGGCAGGTTGGTCTCTGCCCAGGAGCCCAATAACTGGGCCTCGGCCATGAGGGACCTGGACCGGGTACCCCCTTGATGGTTCATGTGGGCCTTTGCTGCCACGTTTTCCATGAAGACTAGCACGTGTTGCCTCGCAACCCTGTTGCAGAAGTGGCGGAGAGCCAGATGTATGGCTCTGAGCTCCAACCAATTGATATTGTGTTTCAGGTCTGTCCGGGACCATTGGCCCTGGGCGAACTGAGACTGAAAGTGTGCTCCCCAGCCGAACAGACTGGCGTCCGTCATAAGCATGAGCTGGACAGGTTCCTTGAAGAATGACCCTCTGGCTACCGCTGGTGAGTACCACCATCGGAGGGACCGCAGGGTCTGAGTAGGAACCCTTACCCTTTGGTTGGAGGAGCTGGTGCCCGACCTTTGGAAGGAGAGCAGGAACCATTGGAGGTTCCTGGAATGCAATCTGGCCAAAGGGACTATCGCGATGCACGAAACCATCTTTCCCAAGAGTTGGGAAAGCAGGGCCAACGTCACTACATGCTCCCTGCATACCTTGAGGATCAGGGTCCAGATGCTGTCCCAACGTTCCTGGGATAGATAAATCTGGCAACTGACTGGGTCTGTGACGGTGCCCAGGTGCAGAAGTCGGGTTGAGGGAACCATCTGGCTCTTTTGCAAGTTCACCGAGAACCTGTGCTCTTGGAGGACCTTGATCGACAATGACAGGTCTGACTAGGCCACTGTAAGGGAGGACGACTGGATGAGAATGTCATCCAGGTAGTATTGAATGTGTTCCGGCACCGGTCTCAGGTGTGCAGCGAGCACCGCCAGGATTTTGGTGAACACCCTGGGAGCTGAGGAGAGGCCGAATGGCAGAGCCCTGTATTGGTAGTGATGGCCCATATAACAGAACCTGAGGAACTGCCGGTGGTCGGGGAGGATGGGGATGTGGAGATATGCTTAAGTGAGGTCTATGGACGTCAGGAAGTCTCCTTTTCTGACGCTGCCTAAGATGGACTGGAGCATTTGCATCTTGAATTTTCAGTACACAATGTGGGAATTCAGACCTTTGAGGTCTAGAATAGCCCTCCATCCTCCCGAGCCCTTGGGAATCACAAAGAGGATGGAATAGAATTCCCCACCCCGTTGCCCAACTGGCACCGGTTCTATGGCTCTTATGTCTAAAAGATGACGAATGGCTTCTTGCATGAGGCCCTTTCTGACTGGGTTCTGTGACTGGGGGCAAGAAATGAAGCGCCCTGGTGGCCTGAACATGAATTCCAGGGACAGGCTGTAATGGATGGTTTGGAGGACCCAGGAGTCTGTGGTGGTGGCTTCCCACTGGTGGACAAAGAGGGATAGTCTACTACCTATTGAAGGGGCAGCCCGGGAGACACTTGGACCTTCTAAAAGGTCGACCCCCCCAGAAAGGGCCACTTGCCCTGATACTGCTGCCTGGGTCTGGGACCCTCTCTGTCAGATGGAGGGGTGTGGCCGGGAAGGGGCGGGGAGGTTGTGCTGGTCCCGAGCCCATTCCTGACCGAAAGGAGTGTCTGCGTGCATACGGGTTAGCACACCTGTCGGCCCGCCTGGTGAAGTGGGTCAGTACCTTCCACTTGTCCTTATTCTCAGTTAAATAAGGTGCAAGGGCCTCTCCAAAGAGCTGATCTCCCTGATAAGGGGCTGCAACCAGACGCCACTTGGATTTGGCATCAGCTTGCCAATGCTTGAGCCATAGCATCCGCTGTGCTGTGACATTGGATGCCATGGTCCTTGAGAAAAACCTGGCCGCATACAATTTTGCGTCAGAGACATACTCCATCGCTGCAACCAGTTTGCTCAGGTCTTGGTGAGTGTGTACCTCCTCCAGAGGGAGCTTGGCTTGGAGTTGACGGAGCCAGAGGAGAGAGGTCCTGGCAAAAAAGGATGCGCAAGTGGCCGCTTTTACTGCCCACGCCACCGCCTGGTGAGTCCTGCAGAAGGTCAATTCCCATCTCCTGTCCTCAGCCCTCAGTGCCTCTGCCATATCCCCTGACATTGTGGACAAGGACAAGAGAGGGGCCAGGGGTTTGTTCACTGCTGGCACCTCCAGGGCATCAGCCAAGTCTGGCGCTGCACTAAACAATTTCCTGTCTGTACCTGCCAGGGGAGGGATGGTGCCTGGTGAGACCCATTGCTTCCGAACGGTGTTCAAGAAGAGAGATGGACAAGGAACGTGGTGCTGAGCCACGATAGGCTCAAAAAACACTGGGTTCAGATCTGAACTGGGCGAAGGGTCTGGTTGAGGGATCCGATCAGGACCTATGTTGGCCGTTGTACTGGCCTTGTGAAGCAGTGGCAAAAAGAGGGCTGGGTTAAAGAGACCACCAAATGGAGGAGGATCTGGGGGGAGGTCCTCCTCCTCCAACCATGGAATGTCTGATTGGTCGTACTCCGCAGGAGAAGAAGCCCTGCTATAAGAGGATCAGGAAGGTGAGGGAGGATACCCAGATGCACCCAATCAGGGAAATTGAGATGGAATTGATGCCATTGACTCGGCCTTGGGCATGTGGTAAGACCTGGCGGCAATTGCCCGGTCAATCACCTGAGAAATCAGGGCTTGAAGGCGATCGTCGGAAGTGGGGCCTTCGGGCTCAGTCACCCTGAGCCCAGCGGCCATGGGAGTGAAGGTGGCCTCTGAGCCTGAATGTGGGGCCCGGGGTGCCAATGGTGCTTGGTGGATGGTTGGAATCTTGATCCATTCCAGAAGGAGGTGTATGGCAATACCCTTCGGGGACCAGACCCCTTGAGTGGAGGGCGGGGCCCCAGGGGGAGGTCAAACCCCGAGGCCTCTATCCGTTCCTCCTCTGCCCTAGCCAGCCTCTGCATTTTTGAGAATTCCTTCTCCAAAGCCTGGTGTCTCCTGCTAGCCTGTTTTTCTGCCAATTTGAAAGGCTTCCTTCCGGAAATGGTCTTTGCCTTGGCCTTGATCCTGCCTGCTGCCTCCTGTTTGGAGGACTTGTGCCTTTTATGGCTAGTGGATGGGGAGGCGGTGTCCTTGGGTTGGGGCACAGTGGAGTCCTCCATCCCTAGGTGAGCTATCTCAGGAAGTGCAGAGAGGGAGCTCTAGTAGCGGATCAATTCACAGATTAGGCTAAAGGAGCTGGAGCAGGGGATGTATTACTTGGTTCCCCCTGCTCCCTGGCCACCTGACCGGTAACTGAGTAAGTCTGCTACCCCCTAAGGGGTCCGGTCGTGCCTATGTCCACAGCAAGATCACTGAGTGATGACAGCCTGCTTGCTCGTAGAGCGCTGGTAGCGATGAGGTAATTTAATCAGCACGCTCGCTGGGCGGGTTGGATCTATGGTAGCAGCAAAACCACAGCCATGGTGACAGCCAGATGATGCATAGCCCGCTAAATGGTGGCCAGGTCAAATAACTGTTCACCAGTTAGGCTGGGTATAGAGTGGAACTTTCGTGACTAAACCTGTTGTCTCAGTCCCCGCTTGGATGGGGCTTGAACAGAAGAATGACCAAGAGAGCAAATGCAGCAGCCCGCCACATGCTCAAAATGTCGGCCACACGGGATGGAGTAGTACAGGCCCGGCCGGTGACAGCCAAAATGGCGTCCACACCAATGTTATTGAGGCTTATGCAACCATAGGAGGAATACAGGCCAGGCAAGCAGCGGCCAAAATTGTGGCCGCGCCGCTGACAAGAGTCTTTAAGAGTCTTCGGCCTTCGCACATTGGAAGCCTGACGTTCCCGGCTACCAACGAGGCGTGGCCAAAATGGTGGCCGCGCCTATCAGCTCACAGTAGAAAGAAGTGAAAGAAGGTCACCTACAATGGCTCCGTGGCAAACACATGAGCCCTTTGTGAACTGCTGCCAATGGCTCCGCGTCAATCATGAGAACCCCTTTGCTGCCTTCAGAGGGGATAAGTGTGAAACTGCCACCGATGGCTCCACGGCAATCATGTGAGCCCCTTGCTGTCTTCGGAGGGGAGAGGCGTGAAAACTGCCGTCGATGGCTCTGCGGCAATCGCATGAGCCTTCCCTTGCCTGGGATGGGCGCTCCAGAAGGTAAGCAAGGGTGCAGTCTCGAAAAGCCTCCTCCCCCCGGGTGTCTGATCGGCAGCCACGGCTCGCCCACGAAAAGCAAATTGGCGGCCAGAACGATTCAACACTAAACTAGAAGGAGAACCCCTTGCAGTGTCCTTGGGGAGTTGGGGAGAGATCAGGCTGTAGCGCTGAGCCCAGCACTGAGCAGCCGAAAGGGAAAGACTCACTCAGGGGGAAGCTGAAGCCTCAGCAATAGCCCCAGAGCCCTGTGGGAAAAAACTACCCCTAAGCCTCCAACAGACAATCTCAAGCAGCGCTGATCCCAGCGCTGTTGAGATGGCTGTGGATGCCAAAAGAAAGGTAGAATCCACCAATGGAATTAAGCTCTACTACCTGCAGCTGGGAGCCAAACCTGTCACGTCCTGTTGGGCTGGAGACCAAGTCAAGACTGGGTGTGTCCTAGCCCAGGAGGGGCGTGGCAAGTTTGGCTGACTTGGTCTAATAGGCAGGAAGACAGAGCTAATCCATTGGTGGATTCTCTATCTCCTGTGCTGGAGAATGCAGAATCTCATCAATTGCAAACTATAAAATGCAAAGTGGTTGAAGGGAGGTTAACTGGACTGAATTAATTCAATCGCCTGGGATCATACAATACAATGGATGCGTTTGCACAATGTAGTTTGATCATTCCAGGGGTCTCCAACCTTGGCAAATTTAAGACCCATGCTGGTTGGGGAATTCTGGGAGTTGAAGTCCACAAGTCTTAATGTTGCCAAGTTTGGAGACCCCTGTTTTGTTCAATTAACCCAAGCTTCTGGGCATAGAATAATTCACTCTCTTTGAGAATGGGCACAGTGTGTTCAGAGAATCTGTCAGTAAAGGACTCCAAATTGCGACACTGGTTATTACAATTTTAACCTTAATTACAATGTGTGTGGTTTAATGTATTGTGTTAACCCAAGCCACTGGGTTAGTTCAGGACTGGGCAAATAAAAAAAAACAGGTTGATGCAGGAACCAACTTGAGTGATATATAAACACAATCAGTAAGGAAGACTGCAACCAGATTGCTCTATGCTGATTTTCACTGTTGATGGGCATCTTCAAGGTCTCTTTTCCATACTTCAGAGGCTGAAGCTGCAGGTTTAAGCCCCATTCATATATAGAGCCACTGCATAACTCTGGCAAATCTCTGTGGCGATCAAATATTAGGCTCAATTACTATATGGTTTCATCTATAAACCCAGACATGTCAGAACTGAAGCTGGCAAGGTGTGACCAGCAAGACTGGGGCCAGCATTCTGAAACCAGCAACACTGTTATGTCAGTATAGAAAAATATAATTTTAATTATAATTATAATTAATTATAATTATAATATAATTATAATGAAGGATGGAAGGGGGGGAACCCTCAAGATTTAAATCTTGGACCAAACACCTCTATAATTAGATTCTTAGGCCCTGTAGAAAACAATATATCTGCAATAACAGCAACTTATCCAGTGTAGCTCTGCTTTTAATGTTTCTGTGAGAGCTCTTGGATACAGTTTGAGTGTTTAAAGAGAATTATTGCTATGCCTTGAGTGTTGTTCTGACACTTTGGGCTTTATGGTTATCTGTGCACCAGACCAATCAGGCTATTTTAAAATTGTGATTGAAGCTAGGCTAAGTCAAGATTTTTAATTATTGCAAGACTATTATTCAGAGAATAGAATGAACAGAGATTCCTCACCCCATGCCATGTTGGTCAACTTGCACGATAAGGCAAAATATAAATATTGTGATTTAAGTTATACAATCCTTTAAATAGCTGCTCTTTATGATCATGACAAATCAGTAACCATGATGCCCAAGATTGCTTTCATTGCTTCTCTCCTTCCTAAATTAAAAAAGAATGGAATCTAATAGAATGGGAATAGAATAGAATGGAATAGGAATATGATGGTATGGAATACAGAATGGAATGGAGAAGGGAAGGGAGGGGAGGGGAGGGGAGGAGAGAGAATAGAACAGACTATTTTATTTGGCTAAGCATGATTAGATACACAAGGAATTTGTCTCTAGTGCAAAAGCTCTCAGTGTACATGCAAAGCAACAGAGTAATAATAATCATAATGATACCAATAAGAAGGGGAGTAAGAAAGATGGAAAAAAGGTAAAATCTTATGAAATTATCAAATCTCACAAAAATCTGTTCTTACGCTCCAAAGTCAGAATGTCATCTTTCCAAATTTACAAATGGGGACCATATCACAATATTACATTTGTACTACATTGGACTAACTTTTGCTTCAAAAAAAGGGGGGGAGGCATTTTTAAGAGGTATTCACAGTAAAACACAATCTCTACTCCAAAAGGCTTTTAAAAAATCTTCCTTTTAGTGACTTCAATTTGTTCTTGCTCTCTCCCATACAAGTATGACAGTCATTTGCAGTATACAGATGACTCAGTGCCACTTCATTCTTTAGGAAGGTTAAGTTATATACCAAAAAACACAGATACACACAAAGAAGAGATGAGAAACACAACTGCCACTACAATTTGGACTTTAAAAGGGACAAAGCCCCTCTATGCTTGCAGCTAAAGTGTCAGACTCTTGGCCTTTAAACTCACAGGAATGGAATTGCATGTTTAAATGCCAGGGTCAAACTTCAACCTTCTCATAAAATGCAAGTAACCACAAATTTCTGTTATTTCAAATAACTCTTGCCTGTACATGTAGATTTTGGGGCAACTATCAGATTCTAAATTCCTTTTTTTTAATGGCACAGGGCTGGATAGACATCCTGTTGCCTCTAACATAAAATTAATAAAATGCATCGCAAGAAGCTACATTTCTTTGGGATTGACTGAATGGGTGCTACCTTACCACTGAGAGCAGTGTTCCCCATGAGGTCAATATTGACCTCAAGGATCAATGAGATTATCCAAGGGGTCAATAAGTGGCTTACGGTCAAAAGGTGGGTCAAGTAAATGTCTGGGAGTCAACAAGTGATTGATAAATGATGGAAAATTGATTGGGGATCAATTAATCTTTTCGGGTCACTGCTAGTCCCTGGTCCTGAAGGGTAGTTAGTGGTGAGACAGTAGCAAGAACAGTCTTGAGTTGTATCTATTCATTATTATTTGTGGTACTATTACGTAATTAAATTTGGTACTTATTATTTTCACATAATGTTTGGAGGTCAATGAACAATCTGAATCTTCATGAAGGATTGATGAATTGAAAAATATGGGGGAACCCTTGCTTTAGATGCAACAAATTAGAAGAAGCAGGGCCTTATAATTGCAACATTGATCCTTTGTTGCTTTTTTTTAGAAGTGGGAAGGCTTTGAGAAGGATCAACATTTCCTCTTTGTTTTTAGCATTTTCTTATTTCCCTTTCAATATATTTTTCAGCCCCTCAAATCACTTCTGTTCTTGCAAAGACATTTTTGAATTCCCTTCCCAAAAACATATGTATCACCCCACTAGCCTTTTGATTTTATTTTACTCTAGTAAAAAAATGCCAGAAGAAGCAGCTATCTCTTATTTCCAATATATCAAATGTTTTCTTGTTGACTTTCTTGACTTGTTTATTCTGGTTTCACAAAGAGTTGGGTTCATAGAACAACCAGAGGCAATATAAGGCAGTTTTTCTGTCTTTCATAATATAACTTAAAAGAAAATGAAAACTCTTAAGCTTTTAAGATCTGTTTTAATGCCCTTTTTTCTCTTGACAACCGATTATGTCATAATTATGGATTTCAGCTGCTTTATGTATTCTTCTAGAAATTGGTACTTTGCATTAAAGCAGTTCATAATTAAGTTTTTCAGTGAATGGGATTCACTGCTGGTTTTTTAAATTGGAAAGATTATTACGAACAACTCAGCTCACTTGTGTCTTTGAGAGGGTTTTTGGAAAGCAATCATTCTTTGGACCAATCCTCTCATTAGAAACAACAAAGCTCTTACCTAAAGAAACAAACTTTAGGAAGCAACGGCAAGATTCTGAGAAGAGGAGGTCATAGCCTGGATCCCTAGTTAGCCTGCTGCCTTTATCTTCAGTGGGAAATGATTTGTATGTTCTACTCATTGCTCTAAGTCTTATGATCTCAATTATAATGTAGTTTTGTTTGGTTTTGGCTAAAATATTTCTATGAACACAATCATGGAATGGAATGGAATGGAATGGAGTGGAATGGAATAGAATAGAATAAAAAATGGAATAGAATAGAATAGAAAATAGAATAGAATTGTTGTTGTTGTTAATTGCGAAGTCGTGTCCGACCCATCGCAACCCCATGGACAACGTTCCTCCAGGTCTTCCTGTCCTCTACCATCTTCTGGAGTTCATTTAAGTTCACACCTACTGCTTCAGTGACTCCATCCAGCCATCTCATTCTCTGTCGTCCCGTTCTTCTATTGCCCTCAATCTTTCCCAGCATTAGGCCCTTCTCCAGTGAGTCCTTCCTTCTCATTAGGTGGCCAAAGTATTTGAGGATCTGGCCTTCTAAAGAGCAGTCGGGGTTGATCTCTTCTAGGACTGACCGGTTTGAATGCCTTGCAGTCCAAGGGACTCGCAGGAGTCTTCTCCAGCACCATAGTTCAAAGAGAATAGAATATAGAATAGAAAATAGAATAGAATATATAGAATAGAAAATAGAATAGAATATATAGAATAGAAAATAGAATAGAATAGAATAGAATAGAATAGAATAGAATAGAATAGAATAGAATAGAATAGAATAGAATAGAATGGAAAAGAGAAGGTGGACAACAAGGAATTTGTCTCCAGTGCAGAAACTCTCCATGCAAAGCATCAGCATCAGCATCATCAGCATCAGCATCAGCATCATCACCATCAGCATCCCAATAAGAAGGAGAGTGAAGAAGATAATAAAGATAAGTGATAGTACTACAGCCATACTACAGAGGTAAATATATACAGACATTAGACATTCATCTATGAACCATTGTTCATAGCATGAGAGAGGCAAGTTGTGGATCCATGGCCTGCTGACCTTCAAGTCCATTTTTTATTTTATTTTTGTTTTATTTTTGTTTTTGCAAGCATACAGCTTTGTCTGACCACAATGGTCTGAAAATAAATAGAATTATCTCCCGTCATACTGAGGCAATTCAATGTGACTCTTTATAGTCAATAACAGAACAGAGTTAGCATGGTCAAAACAAAACTTCTAACTGCCTTGCCCACACATACCAGTCTCAGCCACATCTATCACTTTACCCATCACCCTCCAACCCTCCTAGAAGAGTCTTCTGCTCTCCAGCACCCAAAGCTTGTTTGTGTCAGCCTTGGATTGCTTTGTGAGTCCTGCCAATTGTGGTGTACTCAATAAACCATGCTTAAGCAAGCCGTAACATAGAGCAATGGGTGAACTTAGACCTTCAGTTGAAATGGCCAAGGTGGCTCTTTTCAGGGTTGCAAAATTCTGGTACCTAGCAAAGAAATGCCACCACTTTTCCAACCCAAATGCCATTTGTCAGCTCCAAACATGATTTCCATAGCAAAAATGCAAATGTGGAAGCATTCCATAATCATTAGGAAGAGGGGATAGGTAGCCAAACAGTGACTGCAGTAGATTACATGCCTATTACGAATAGTTGCAGTTCCTGAGCACTAGTAATTATATCTAATTGTGCCTTTAATTGTGTAATTGAAAACTCACATATAGAAGAATAGAGAGTTGCCTTCCTCTCCCTCCTCTCCTGTTGGAATATTCATGAACAGGAAGAGTCATGTGGTAACTCAGTCAGCCAATGTGGAGAAAGTGCTACTGAGTCTGTGCAAAAGAGTATTGAGTTAGGAGCTGGATTTCCAGTCTCAAGTTTTGTCTCTGGTCTGTCTCTGTAAGAAATCTTCAATTAAGCTATGTTGCTGTAAAGAAGAATGATATTGTAAATATTTTTATATAAATATAAAGTTATTTGAATCAGCTAAATGCAGTCAACTGTGAGAGCTTCTGATTTATTTTTCACCAATAGAGAAATTAAATAACCTCTAACATCTCCTCCTGCCACAAGCTTGGAGGCAACACTAGTAATGCCACATTCATGATCTCTTGACCAACCCATCCACTTTCACACAGAACCTTCCACGAGATTCACAAATGTAGGTATGGTATTACAAATACAGGTAATGTAGTAAGGAGCAAGATTCTACTCAGTTTTCTGGAACTTTGATGGAAAAGTAGAGATGGGAATGGTTTTACAATTTTACTCAAGTAACGATAGATAGACCCATCTGATATTAAAGGATTCAACAATTGTTCAGGGATGATGCTACTACATATTACATCAATAAGCATGACCATTCCAGGCAGGTTTGACTATTAGGATGTTCTTCTTTTAAAAGTACTGCCAATAATTGCATTTTTTGATGCAACTGGATGTAATTTGAAAAAAAATCATTTCTGTGTGATTTTGGGGCAGGAAAAATCCCACATTTCCTTAATCAGTCAAAAATCAATCTGATTTTTAAAGGATATTATGTTAATATTAAAGGCTCCCCTATTTATAAAGCCTTTGTAAATGACCATATGCAATTGAATTTAAAAGTATTTGATTACAATATATCAAATCCAAACTTTACTTGGAAAAGAGTTCTATTGAAACATTCTCAAATATCTTAACAGCCTATTTCTTTTTATGTCATATGGATCTTAAATAAGAAGCCACACAAAGTCTTGCATATTAATTTTAATATGCTTAAAGAGCTCTATGCAGCTATCTGCCCCTTAGGATAGTACGCTTCTTCCCAATTAATTACTACTTCGAGTTTAAATCAGAGTGATACTGTAGTCCTTCCAGTTGTATAATTTCACCTCATTTTATCCATGTAGCACCACTCTGAATGATCCTATAAGGGAGAAAGTCTCTTTGTGAAGTCTTCTTTTTCTACATAACTTCTTGGAAGGTCTTGTAATATGCAAAATCATGATGTCAACTGATGTTCCGGGATTTGTAGAAGCAGAAAAACAGAGGTGTGTGTGGCTGAAAACATACTGGGGGTCTTCTTTTTTTTTGAAAAGAGAAACTGATGGACAAATTCTACCAATACCATCTTACACATTTAACAATTTAACATTCACAATGTGCATTTTCTCAAAAAAAAAAATCCTTAAAACCCACTCGAAGGCAAAAAGAAGGGGCATGATCAATATAATCCACTATTGCCTAGATCAGGGTCTCCCATTTGGCAATTTTAAGACTTGAGGACTTCAACTCCCAGAATTCCTTGGCCAGTTTGGAGACTCCAGTCTAGATGACTTCATAGGAAAGATGTCTTATTTAGAACAAACCAGCACCTACTTTATGATTTTGTCTAATCTTGGCAAATTCCAGATGTGTAGACATTGGCTGCCAGAATATTGAATAATGGTTATACTACTTAGATTTCATCCACATGCCTGGAAGTTGCCACAGGTGTGAAATATGACACTAGGTTGTCAACATATGACAGTCATGTTATCAGTCACCAAAAATCAGGATCAAAAGCAAAAACAACAACTTCTGGAACAAATTTTCCAGTCTATTGAGAGTTCCTTTTTATATCAGCATGATGCTCTTTTGGCTACAGAAAGGCTGAAACTCAGGGAACTGAGATCACAATTTCATAATTTACTGAGTAAACCACAATCAGCTGGCATACTAACTTATAATGCATGATTTATGAATCACAGATTCTCGGTTTGTGCAAGACATTGAGCCAAACCATATTGCAGCTTAGGGCAATAACAGTATACAAACCACTATTGTGATGCTCTTTAATCAGTATTTGGTCAACTCATCATTCCTAGCAGTATTTAAATAACACACACAGTATTTAAATGCACAGAAGACAAAGTCTGTTCTCCAGGTTAGTCAGTATTAAAAACCAAATATCCATTAGAGTTACTTGTGATAGCTTAATTCCAGGTATTGGGTACTAGCTCAAAAAGAAACTGTCAACGCTGCTAACATCAGATGTTCTTGCTTTGACAACAGATGGAAATGTAGCCATCTTTTCTCTTTCGCTTTTAGAGTTAGTTGATACTGGGAGGGGGTTGTGGATAAGAGTCTAGCTAGTCATAACAATAATAACTCAGCTGTGGGAACCTAAGGTTATTAGGTCCAGAGCTGATAGAAATTTGGTGGGCTGGAGAGCTGGGGAAGAAGCCCACCCTTCAAGCTAATTGAGGAATGTGATTTATGACTGTTAATTGGAGGAGGGAATTGTGCTTTGCTACTTTGTACCCAGGGGAGGGGAATTCAGTTTCTGGCTTTAACTATGTAGTGCCAATACTTTGTTTCTCGAATAAAAGATTCTTTAAGGTAAACAATGCCTCAAAGTTCTTTTGAAGAGTTTCATCTGTCGGAACCATGACAAAAGAGATGCTTAGGAATAATAATGAAGGAAAACCCAGTAAAGATAATGTTACAGTAGTCTAGCTAACAAAAGCATTGAGAGCTGTCGTGTCTTGGATGAGCAGAAATGTCCATAGCCTATTTACAAGATAGATGGTGCAATCTGCAAATGCTTTCATTACACAACATGCAGTTAACCTATGAAATTCATTAACACTAGACACCCTGATGGTCAGTGATTTAGAGATTTTTTAAATGGACAGCAGACAATCCATTACTACTCATTCTGATGGCTGCACGTTACCCACAGAATTAAGAGTATTCTTCCAGCACCAGCTGCAAGGGAGCAGCACTAGAAAACCTTTATTGCCCTCTCCTCTCATTTTCCTGTTTCTCAGATGCATCTTGTCACCCAGTATGCAATCAGAGACTACTATACTAAAATGGGTCCAAGTTTGATCTCAGAATGTCCATGGAGATTCTCAGTCATCCAGGTCATGGTTGTCCCAAAGGTGCTTTTTCAAGGGCAATTGGACTTCCTTTGCCCTTCCTTGAGGATGTTTTGCTTCTCATCCAAGAAGCTTCTTCAGTTCTCAGAAGATACTCCTCATGCTGTCACCCAGCAGCACCAAAAGAAACCTTCAGATACAATCTGGGAACATTTGCGTAAACTTCTTACAATTCACCCCAAAGGCATCCAGACCAAACAACGCACTGTCAAGACTACCCTGCCCTCCATAAGGCTCTAAAACTTGAAGAGAAGAATGAGTCAATGGATGAGTCAGAGAGGAGGGTCATGCTAAGAGACAGATCCAGTTATCAAACAGAGCTGACATCCTGTGGAAATGGGGATGTGCTGATAAATGGGGGGGGGGGTTGCAAGAGGAGCTGTTAAAAAACTGCAGTGGGATCAGTTCCTCCCACAGTACTTGTGAGAGAATGGTCTTAAGCCTACAAACAGCAGATATAACAAGCCCTGCATGGAGTTGCTTTGCCACAGCAGCCAATCATGGGCTGTGAGCTATGACAGCTATGGGCAACCAGCGGCAATGGGCTGGACCCACAGGTCTCATTGAGTCAAAATGTGACTTGTTTGTTGCTGGCTTAATGAGAGGGTGGCTAACTTCTTGGTAGCTGAGTACCACACAGGATATACTGATGATGTAACACAAGTAGGACTATGTGATGTATGAGAAGGAAGGAGAGGGTATTCAGCAAGGGTGGGGCTTGTGTACTTAACTGTGTTATTTTGGGCATAAATTTTGTTATTCATGGGCTCAGAATCAAAGGAATTGAATCAAAGTTCTGATCCCTGGGGATTACAAGGTTGACTCCTTGGACTTCTCTTGCTTTGCAGACCCAACCATTTGTGGTTCATTCTGCAAATGAGGGGTAGTGTAATAAATAAATAAATCTCAAGTTTCTCTGGCCATCAGTTGGAGGGAGAGCAACATGGGGTGTACAAGAAAGAAAGCTCTTTGTGCCTTGCTTGCTGTTTTTCTTCAAAACCATCTGGTTGATGACTGTAGAAAACTGGGTGCTAGAATAACAGGCTGCTGACTGGGATAAACACATCCCCATCAAGTCCACACAGGCTGTGACTATTTACTTGTAGCTGATTCCTGGGAACAAAGCCAACTTGCACTGGTTCATTGAAGCATGCATGCCATCGAAAAAAGAAAGAAAAACATGGCAAGGAAGAGAATGTATTTTGTCAGCCTTGCCAACCTGAATTTAAAATGGCTAAAAGCTGAACCCAGAGAAAACTGCATAAAACAGTCACTTCACCCTATTAAGAACTTTTGAAATGGTAGACAAAACAACGTTGTATTTTAATACGAAAGGTCTTTTATCAATTTGCATTCTGCTTGTCATCTCTGGATCTGCTTTGGGGTGCATGATATGTAATTCAGGGTTCCCACAACCTTCATTTCTCAAATCCTTGGCTACGGCCATCAGAGCCCTTTAAAAGTTACTGCTGAATTAGGATTTTTGAATATAGTGAGTTAAAAACCTCTAATACAAAAGAAAATAAAACAAAATAACTATAATTCATTCTTTTAATTTTAGTTAGATTCAATCATTTTTGTCCTGGCCCAACCTTTTTTTTCTTTTTCATTTTTTTTTTAGTGGAAATCCTAAGACTAAGTGTAAATTGAAAGATATTGTGCACTCAAGACCTACAGGGAAAAAATAAAAGAGTGTCCACGATGAGTCAGGCAAAGAATGTCATGTACATTGTCCTATCATTGTGCAAATGATGTACAGCATGTCATTGTGTCAATCTGAACAGTTATAAACTATATGTCATTTGGATGGCATCACGATATTGTACATACTATGTCACTATGCCTGATAACAAATGCCTACGGATACATACTAATAAAAGTCTGCATAATATCTCCATAAATACACAAAACATGCTAAGGCAAAATTATAGCTTTCAAACCACAATAGCAAGATGCTAAGCCAAGCCAAACCATCTACTACAACTTAACATGTCATGTGGACTGAGTTAGAGATTGGAATAAGAGCAAAAGCAAACTATAAAAAATTGCTTATCCTCAGAGAGCAGTTTCCAAAGATTATAGAAATCCATGGACGCTAGATTAAATTTTAATGCAACATATTTAAGAAACAGAGGAGGCAATTATGGAGTTGCTCCAGACAGTCAGGATTTGATTCTGATTTGCAAAGCATGTACAGGATAAGTTCACACATTATGTTAACCTGAAATGTGTGTAGATTAATTTCAATTTAATGTATTGTCTGAACCCACCAACTGTATAGCAATGACTATGAATATTAAAAAATGGCTTACACTAAATCAACGTCTAACCAACTGCTCAATAGTGAATATTCTGGTCCATGAGCATGTCATATGCATAGTGCTGTCATCACATAAAACAACTTTAATGAATCATTTGCCCGATGTTATTATGGTATATGAGATGATATTGTGATTTTTAATGATCATCATCATACTCTTGACTAGCAAGAGCTCTGCATGATTTATGCCAATTCTGCCTGGAAACAATGGGTATTGAACCCAGGGCCATCAACGGGCAAAATACATTTTCAACTATTTAACTACGGCCCTGTGTTGTGCAATCAACCCAATGATTTTTTTTTACCAATGGACATTCAAGTTATAAGTAGCATTTGAACATTCCACCTCCATGGACACATACAGGTATAATAGCAACAGCACCCAGACCACAAATAAATAGGGAAGGGCATACATTCCATATGCTAAAATATAATGCTGGGAAATGGCTATGTTGGAACTTTATTAAACATAGAGAATTACTCTTGTACCAAAAAATGCTAATTTTCACAATTTGTATAGTGGATGAGAACTGAAGCTTATCACCTCTAGTTTCTTCAAAGCAACACCATAGTTATGCCCCAAATGCTTCTGTATGGAATTATAGTTCCACTATATTTTTCAAGCTAGCCTGTTACTAAAATAAAACTGGAGAGTAGAAACATGACCCTAATAAAGCAGTAAAGAACTTTTATGTTAAGTTTTATGCCATAAGTATAGCAATCTGCTGTAACAGTAGGCCTGTTATTGCTCTTGTGAGGTTATTATAAATTTCTTTTCAGGACATTCATACAAAATTACTCATGTGATGATGCCATTCTAATTTGCATTAAAATAGCAAAAAAAAAAAAAAAAACACATTGGCAGACCCTCAGCATCATATTAAGATTTCCTGTAAAGAGAAAGATCAGGTTTTCTCGTCATCTTCAACCACAGCATCCTGAATCGCTTCTCATAAAGCTAAAGACAGTTCCAGCACCTGCAGCTCGAAAGAGACAATTACATATTTTACTACCTCCATTCCCTCCCCTATGCTAGTTTTCTCTTAGGCCGAACTTCATTGGAGATCTTCAATTGGAGATCAGCTACACAAAAACCACCACCCAGCTAAAATTCAACTCAGGATGGTAAAGAAGAGATGAAGGTCAGGGATAAACCTCAGAAACATGGGCAGCTTTCTTCTCTATTAAACGTACTCGTACACTCTTTCTTCACCTGTGGAATCCTGATTGCTTCTTATTACTAGAAAGAGCATCTTAGAGCAGGGATCCCCAACCCCCAGTCCGTGGACCAGTACTGGTTCGTGGCATGCCAGCAACCAGTCCACACAAATAAGCAAAGCCCCATCCACAGGATGCAGGCAGCACACAAAACCATGTCCCCTCCGGTCCACGGAAAATCCTCTCTCCATAGAACTGGTCCCTGGTTCCCAAAAGGTTGGGGACCTTTGTCTTACAGTCTCCTTGTGATTTTTTTTTTTTTAAAAAAACCCTCTCAAATACAGGTCATCCTTGACTTACAACCACAACTGAGCCCAACATTTCTGTTGCTAAGTGAAACATTTGTTCAGTGAATTTTGCCCCATGTTACAACCTTTCTTGCCACAGTTAAGTGAACCATGGCAGCTGTTAATTTAAGAATAGGGTTGTTAAGTGAACCTGGCTTCCCCATTGACTTTGCTTGCCAGAAGATCACATGACTCTGGGACACTGCAACCGTCAAAAGTATGAGCTAGTTGACAAGCATCTGGAGTAGGGATGCTGAAAAGGTGGTAACCCTGAAAAAAATGGCCCTAAGTCACTTTTTTAAGTATTGTCATAACTTTGAACCATCACTAAATGAACTATTGTCAGTCAAGGATTCTCTCTCTCTCACTCACTCACTCTCTCCCCGGTACCCAGAGAATGTCCATGGTACCAGGATTCATTTCTTTCCCTTTGGTTTCTGATCAAAATTGGATGTCTGACCAACCAATCAATCAAAACAGGGCAGGGCCGAGAGACCGGGTAGCTTTCTCTCTCTCGCACAGCCCAAACGGGCCATTCCTGCATCACGATGACCTTCGGTCATTGGCGAACTCAATCACTGAATTGGCCCAACTCTATTGGAGGCGGGGGGGGGGGGGAGAGGAGGGAGGGGCGTCCCCGCTCGCCCGCGTCCCGGCGAAGAGATTTAAAGTTTGAGCCGGAGGAAGGGAAGCTTTGCCCGGGCGCCCGGGCCCCATCCCCGCGCCTCTTATTAAGGTGCTTCCCCTCTTTCTTCCCCCCCCCCCCACCCAAAACGACCCGGTCTCCCAATCCCGCGTCTCCACAAAGGGCTGGGCGGGGGAGGCCTCCCCGTCCTGGAGCCCTTCCCCTCTTTCAGGGTCTCCAACACTGTAGGTTTTTAAGAAGAGACTGGACAACCATTTGTCTGAAATGGTATAGACTAGAGTCTCCTACCGGTGCAGGGGATTGGACTAGAAGATCTCCAAGGTCCCTTCCAATTCTATTCTATTCTATTCTATTCTATTCTATTCTATTCTATTCTATTCTATTCTATTCTATTCTATTGTCTCCGGCCAACCGGGCTAGGCAGCAAGTCACCCTCCTCCGGGACCCCGCTCGGCTCACCAGTTGCAAGGAGCAGAAGCCGATCAGCGTGCAGCGTCCGTTGCATCTGCCCATGATCGCCGAAGCCTCCTCTGGCCGTTACCGTCAGGAACAGAGCCGCGACTCCCGTTGCTAGTGACAACCTCGGCTCAGAGGGTACCCGAAAGCCGCGGCGCCGGCGCCGGCGGCTGCACGAGCAGCGGCGTCACCGGCCGGCTCCTCTGTGCCATCGCTGCCCGGCGAAAGAGCGAGAGACCGGCGCCTCGTCCCCCGCACGCCTTTTGTCTCCTGCTGCAGTTACCGCCGTCGCCGCCGCCGCCGCCAACCTCCGAACCGCGGACGCCGGGGAGAGCCGAGCCGAGCCGCCCAAGTCGTTATCTGTTGCCTCCGCCGCGGCGCTTCTCAGCCCACGGGAAGCGGCACCCTGGCTCCTTGCTCCCGCCTGCGCTCAGCAACCGCGCTCCATCCTCGGCTGGGAGAGGAGGGCTGGTCGATGGGGCGGGGGAGTGGCCGAAGCGAGCTGTCCGGGCTTTGTCCCGCGTTACACGCGGGGAAAAAAAGAGCCTCTCCGCCCCGCAGAAGTGCCTCTCTCAAAGCCTCCGCTCTATTGTTTTCTCCGCCTCCTCCGCCGACACACCCACGCCTGCGCTGCTCCCCAGCAGGCGGGCAGCGATCCGGCGCTGGTTTGTTGGAAAGCAGCGTCACTCGCGACGGAGGCAGCGCACCAACCCAGAGCCTCACCGGGAGGCAGAAGACAGCCCGCGCGGGAGAGGAGCGCTAGTGGAACCAGCCCACCCTCGTCCCGGCCCGGCCCACCACGTGGCTCTCCAGCTGCACCTTGGGCGGGGGGGGGGAAGAGGCGAGAGCGCGAGCCCCTCACCGCCTCTGCCTTCAGCTGTCCAGTCATGGAGACGGACGCCGCGGAACGAGAGGCTGGGCCTCGAGAGGCCACGCCCCTCCCCGGGCAGTTGTGGGTCCCTCAGGGTCCGCGAAGGCAGAATCGGGCGAAGTTAGGAAGGTGGAAGAACCGGATTGTGGGGCATCGCTGCTCTTCTCGACAAAAATAATAATAAAATGCATTGGGGTCGGGGGCGCGTCTGGAACATCGCCAACACGTTTGTTCTTTGCGCAGGCTGGATTCGCCCAGCATGAAGGCTTTTAAGATGGATGGGGACTCCCAACTTCAAACGTTCAACTGGGAAAATGATGCGAATACTGGTTTGCTCAATATTTTTGTATTGGGAAGATAGGCGTTGCAAAGGACCGAGTCAAAAAAGGATGACTAACCAAATTTAACATACCGTATTCTGCTAGGTTGGTCATTATTGTTGAGTGTGTGAGGCCCTGAAAAATTAATGGCTTTCAGGCGGTGGTGGGATTCAGCCAGTTCGCACCACTTCAGCAGAACCAATAGCTATTTTTTTGTTGTCGGGCCCAGAATGAACTTCCAGTGTGCCTGGCTGAGGAATTCTGGGAGCTGAAGTCCACAAGTCATAAAAGGGCCAAGTCTGAAGACCCCCTCGTTCTTAGGCATGAAAGCTGGTTGCTGAGCAACTTTGGGCCAGTCCCTCTCACTCAGTCCAACCCATCTCAAGGTTTGTTGCTGTGGGAAAAAGAGGAGGAAGAGGCATGCATGTTCACCACCTTGAGTGACTTATAAAATACCATAATGAAGGCAGGATAAAAATCTAATTAATAACATTCCCTTTCTCAGGACGAAAAGCCAAGGCAGCTAAATAAACTACAAGCAGAAACTGCATCTCCCTTGCAGATAAAGAGAAACGTAACAAAGATATCCTGAAGTTAAACTTGTGAGTGGATGTGAAGAAATGAACGTCAGAATAACTCCCACATCTTTTCAGTTCCTCCAGATGCATTAGCGCCATGTTTTCTTGTTCTGCACATCCAACATCCTATCTGAATGATCAAAGATAGGCAAACCTCAACCATATGGGAGAGAGGCTCTGGCAGACACACCTGACTCCTATCTTGCTCTGCCAGTAAAGGAAGTCAGGTAAAAACTGAATATTATGCTGAGCCTTGTTGTTTTGTTATGCAGAGTAGAGCTCCCTCATTAAATTTTAATGGCCAGGCCATTGATGGTGGTAATGGATGCATTGGTGGAGAAAACGAACAGTTTGTGTTCTCAGAACATGGAAAGCAATGGACAGCCACCTGCATGGCGTTGAAATTGGGTCACCTGTTGCAAACCTGAAATCTGACTAAGCTTGAAAAGCCCAAAAATCTAGATTTTGGTATGAACTGGATAACCTGATTTTCAAGTGACTTTAGCATCAGTTAGTTTTATTTTATTTCATGTAAAAGCCAAGTTTCAAGCTACTTCAGAAAGTGATAGGAAATGTTAAGTGGCTTTTAGAAATCCATGTAAAAGTATATACTATCTATATATGAAAGAAGTCAAGGCAGCGGTTCTGACTATACCAGTGATTCTCAACCTTCCTAATGCCACGACCCTTTAATACAGTTCCTCGTGTTGTGGTGACCCACCCATAAAATTATTTTTGTTGCTACTTCATAACTGTAATTTTGCGACTGTTATGACTCGTAATGTAAATATCTGATATGCAGGATGTATTTTCATTGTTACGAATTGAACATTATTAAAGCATAGTGATTAATCACAAAAACAATATAGCAATGCTCGATGGAGAAGCTTACTCTTCCTTGCTCAAAAATGTTGTGAGGGAGGGAAGGGGAAGGAAGGAAGGAAGATTGAAGGGGAAAGGAAGGAGATGGAGAAGGAGAAGGAAGGAGATTGAAGGGGGCAGGAAGGAAGGAAGGAAGGAGAGAGAGATTGAAGGGGAAGGGATGGAGATGGAGATGGAAGGAAGGAAGATTGAAGGGGAAAGGAAGGAGATGGAGAAGGAAGGAGATTGAAGGGAAGGAAGGAAGGAAGGAAGGAAGGAAGGAAGGAAGGAAGGAAGGAAGGAAGGAAGGAAGGAAGGAAGGAAGGAAGGAAGGAGAGAGATTGAAGGGGAAGGGATGGAGTTGGAGATGGAAGGAAGGAAGGAGGGAAGATTGAAGGGGAAGGAAGGAAGGAAGGAGAGAGAGATTGAAGGGGAAGGGATGGAGATGGAAGGAAGGAAGATTGAAGGGGAAAGGAAGGAGATGGAGAAGGAAGGAGATTGAAGGGGGGAAGTGCTGCCAAGGACGCACAAGCAGCTTCGCACAATTGCCCAGGGAGGGGGGGAGGCTCTGGTGGAGAGCCTGGTGGAGAGCCAAGCAGTGGCACTTCCGGGGCCTCGGAAGTCGCGCGGAGGATCTGTGCACCTCGGAGCCGCCGGCCGCCCTCTCACACCTGCCAACCTGGAGCCCCCCCACCTCATCCCGGCACCTCTTGCCCTCTCCCAGCCGCCCTCCCGGGACCTGCCCGCCCCTCCAGCCATCTCAGCGGTGGGGTCGCAGGAGCCCCTTTCCACGCTGCGCAGCCCATTGCATGTAAGAGGGGTGCGGCTGAAGCACCAGCTCCCACTCGGAAGGCACTGCTTCTCCCCTCCCGGCCCAGCCGGCTGGCCTTCGACGCAAATGCGGGCATCGCCACCGCCTCACCCTCTTCTCCGCTCCCTGGATGCTTCCGAGGCCCGGAGCCCAGCAAGCCGGGAAGGAGCCGCTCCTGCTCGGCAGCCCCATGGCTGCGCCGGGTGCCAGAGGGCCGAGGCAGCCTTCAACGGCAAGGGAGGTGGGCTGGGCGGTGCGGGGGAGACTCCCGCACAGTGCAGAGGGCGGCCAGGGGCGGAGTGCAGCCGGGCAACCAGGAGGCATGGAGACCGGCTCGGCGCCGCAGCTCATCTCAGTCGGCAGCGGCAGCAGCGGTTTTCTTGCCCTTCTCCTCTCCTTCCTCCTGCTGCCCCGAAAGCAGCTCGGGCGGGAGCCGGGAGGAAGAGGGGTACCTGGGGGGAGCAGCCGGGCTGGCAGAGGGGCTGGCAGGCCTCACGGCACCAGCCCCCACTGCGGCTCTATTGACGGACGGAGAACCAGGCCAGGCAGCGCAGGGGTGGTGGGGACAGCGGCAGCGGCAGCCGTTGCTGCATCATTGGGGATCCCCGCTGCCCCGCGCTGCCCGGCCTGGTCCTCCATCCATCAATGGAGCCGCGGTGGGGGCTGGTGCCATGTGGCCCACCAGCCCCTCCGCCAGCCCGGCTGCTCCCCCCAGGCACCCCTCTTCCTCCTGGTGCCCGCCCATGCCGCCTTGGGGTCAGCAGGAGGAAGAAGGAGAGGAGAAGGGTGAGAAAACTGCTGCCGCCATCCCCGCCACTCCCCCTGCTGCCTGGCCTCACCCTCCGCCCATCCGATAGAGCCGCGGTGGGGGCTGGTGCTGTGCGGCCTGCAGCCCCTCGTCCAGCCTGGCTGCTCCCCCCCAGGCACCCCTCTTGCCCTGGCACCTGCCCGAGCCACCTTGGGGGCAATAAGAGGAAGAAGGGGAGGAGGAAGAGGATAGCAAGGAAGCCGCCGCCAGCACTGGGCCCCAGGAGGCGGCTCTCCTCTCCTACCTTTGCTGAATCTCCTTCTTTCTTCCCGGCAGCCTGGATTCCGGCGCGCCTTCCTGGCCAGCGGGTCCAATGGTCAAGCTGGCTGGGGATCGCAGGGGCTGGTCTCCCTTGGGCTGCAGCTTGTGGGAGGGCTGGCCTGCTCAGCAGAGCCTCCAGAGGGCCGCTGCCAACAGGGATCCCAGGGCTTCCCCGGGCAGCTCCAAGGCCATGAGGCCCTGGCCACGCTTCTCCCAGGGGGTGGGGCACCTGGGCACAAGATCAATCAGGAGCCCTGCAGGAGGTAAGTCTGCTTGAGAGAAGGGAAGTAAAAGTGCCTCTCTCTCTCTCTACAAGTGGCGGAGGAGGCCATGCGGAGACGGATGCGGAGCAGTGTCTTGGTTCCTAAGACCATCGGAAATATGTGTTTTCCAATGGTCTTAGGCAACCCCTGTGAAACGGTCGTTCGACCCCCAAAAGGGCCGCGACCCACAGGTTGAGAACCACTGTTCTAACCTATCTTGTCCTCTTCCCCCTCTCACTTTCTCCATGCTTTGCTCTGTTCCTCTTTTCTCTAACATTCATTCAATATCTCTTCTTTTTTCAACCATAGCTTTTTCTTCTCCGAGATCCCTCAAGTCTTCCTCTGAAGCACAGTATTGCCTGTAGAAGTCTTCCACTTTCTCCACTGTATCCAATCTAAACCTCTTTTCCTGCCAAGTCACAATAAGCCCCTCTGGTGTTAGCCATCTAAAATTTACTTTGCTTTGATGTAACCTGGACGTCAGAAAGAGATAGTTCTTTCAGAGCTCTCTCATCCTTTTTGGTATTTGTTTTAACACAATAATTTGTTTCCCTCCGTATTCTAACTGTTCGTCATGTGTCCTATATAATATTTTGTCTCTAATTTTCTTTTTTATAAACTTCACATGGACCTCTCTGGGAAGGTTATGTCGTCTCCCATAGTTTGTCTGCACCCTTTATGTCTCATCCATCCCAGCAATCATCTCTTCTTTGTCAATCTCAAGAGCTCCTGCCAACAAACCTGCCATCTTGTCTGGAAGATCTTCTCCTCTTTCCTCTATAACAGCGGTTCTCAACCTGTGAGTTGCGACTCCTCCTCCTCTCCTAAGCTTCAAAGCACGATCGGCTTCCCAAGGGTGCCACAATCCTCACAAAAGCGGGGGGGAAGCAAAGGGGGCGAGAAAGCTCGCGGCAGACTCGGAGCACCTGTCAGCGTTGGTGACAAGAAATTCCCTACAAACCCAGGGAAGGGGTGGAGAAAAGGAGCCCCCTTTGGGAGGAAACTGCCACCTTCTTCTCCTTGGCTTTGCGCTCTTCTGTTCCTCGGCAGTCAGGCTGCCAAGCCTCTGCTGGCTGGAACTTCCTCTCCTTCCCTCCCTCTTGGTCTCTTCCCTCCCTCTTCCATTGTCCCTTCCTTCCTTCCTTCCTTCCTTCCTTTCCTTTGCCTCCCTCTTTGTCCCTCCTTCCCTCCCTCTTTCCCCTTGTCCCTTCCATCCTTCCTTCCTTCCCTCTTGTCCAGGATCAGGGCGAACCTCTACAGCTGATCGGCGCTTCTGCAGAACAGCTAAGAAGCAGGTCAGCTGTATCAGCAATCCTTGGCTCCTGCCCAGCAAACTTGCTCGAGTTTTGCTAGAAAACATACCGCTTGCTAATTTAGCAGAAGCACGAATCAGCTGTAGCCCAGCACTGATCCTGGGGCTTCTGCTAACTTAGCAAGCAGCATGTTTTCTGGCGAAGCTGAGCAAGTGAGCTGGGCGGAGCTCTCCTCTGCCTCTGGCAGCCTGTCCCCCTCCCCTTGTCCCTTCCTGGGCACAGAGGGGGGAGGAAGGAAGGGACGAAGAGGGAGGGAAGTAAGGGACAATGAGAGAGGGAAGGAAGGAACAATGGAAGGGAGGGAAGGAAGGAAGGGACAAAGAGGGAAGGAAGGAAGGAAGGAAGGAAGGAAGGAAGGAAGGAAGGAAGGAAGGAAGGAAGGAAGGAAGGGACTAAGAGGGAGGGGAAGGAAAGGAAGGAAAGAAGGAAGGGAAAATGGGAAAGAGGAAGGGAAGGCGGAAGAGACTAAGGGAGGTGAAGGAAAGGAAGAAAAGAAGGAAGGAAGGGACAATGGGAGAGGGAGGGAAGGAGGAAGAGACTAAGAGGGAGGTGAAGGAAAGGAAGAAAAGAAGGAAGGGATAAGGGGAGAGAAGGGAGGGAAGGAAAGCAGGCACCTACCCCAGTCCCATCCCAGAGACCCACAGATTCCCCCCCACAGGCACTCTGCAACCTGAGTGATCAGCTGGCCACGCCCCCTGGCCATTGATCACGTGACCCTGGGATACTGTGAACGTCATAAGTATGAATCAGTTGTCAAGTATCCGAATGTAAATCACATGACCCTAGGGATGCTGCAACAATCATAAGTGTGAAAAATGATCATAATTCGCTTTTTCAGTGCTGTTGTAACTTCAAACAGTCACTAAGTGAATTATTGTAAGTCGAGGACTACCTATACTTTCCCATTTTTTTTCCTTTTTTTTGGTCAAGTTTTGATACCCCTCCGGCCAACTGGATGGGGGGTTGGGGGTCACCACAACATGAGGAACTGTATTAAAGGGTCGCGGCATTAGGAAGGTTGAGAACCACTGCTCTATAACATTTTGGAATCTAAAATATTGGGTCGCCTTCTCCACTTCCAGTAACGTCACCGCTGTCATCAACTCTTTATTAGCCTCAGTTAAGTTTTTGTCCATCTCTTCCACCTTCTTTTCTTCATTATCCAATCTTTGCTCTACTGTCAGCAACTTCTGCTCATTTTTTGCGATTTGCTATTGAAAAGCTTAAAATCTTCCATCCATTGCCTGAATCTTCTCTCTCATTTCTCCAGTAACATTCCTAACTACTTCTAGTTCCATTTTAATTTCCTCATGGTTCTTCATCATGACTTCCTGCATTGCCTGCATCATTGCCTGCAATTCTTTAAGTGGGTTGGAACATTCTCTTTGAAGCATGTCATCTAACAATCTTTGTCTCATGGGACTGGAACCTTGTGTTGCATTTTTCTTCCCCCCACCAATCTTAGCTAAATTTGGATTGCTTGCCATTTTAAATAAACTTTCCCACAGCTTACTCTTTTTCCAAAATATCCACTTTCCACTTCTCTCTTTTCGTTCTTCCACTTTCTCCCTATTCTGAAACGTATAGCTCCATGGACCGTATAGCTCTATGTAACCTTAACTAGAGAGCAGGTATCAGTGTGTTGGAGTGTCTGGCAGTTCTTGGGTTAAATGCTACGTATGTTGATGGGTCAGTGGGAGGAGTATCAAAAGTCATTGAGAGACTTCCTGGACACAATGGGAATCTCTTTGTCTGTAAGAAGCACGGGCCATGGAAGGTCACACAGTAAGCCTGAGTCGTTATAAAGATGGTATGGAAGAGCATTATACTCTTACCTAAAGGGATGGTCTAAAGAGATGGACAAAGATGTATTTTCCAGGAGTATCAACCACAGCGTGAATGCAAGTAATCTTTCTCATTAAAATATATTTTTGTTTATTATAAGATCGTTTCTTTTGAGTTGTCTATCTGACTGGATTTAAAAGAAGGCGCTTTTATTTTTGAGTCAGAATAGTAAAAGTATACTCATAATTCATGCTATCTTTTGAAAGCAAATAGTAAATTTGACAAAGATTAATTCTCCTCTCAAAGCTGCAACAGTTTGAAGAAAGAGAGCAAATTTGTCAGCCTTTTCTCTACATTAACCCTTAAGGAAGTAAAGTAAAGATTCTCTTGATGCCTTTAAAAGCCTGCAAAGCAAAGTCAGTGTGTTTGTCTAGCAGACTGCATTTCAGAAATGTGATTTGATGCATTGTTTTGCTAATTTGCTAGTAACTCCGCTTGCTAGCCAACGCTTCAAAGTAAAGTTAAGTTATAAATTGCCTTGTATCTGATTTAAAATTACCTTTGGATCTGTTCACAAGCTAATATTTATAGCGAAGAGAAAAGAAAAATCTACACTCTTGTTCCTTGCATGTAAAGCGTGAATTGAATTACACAGCCTGAAATAAAGAACCATTTAATGACTGCCTCTAAAGTTCAAGAAAGGCTTGGAAAGGTGATACAGCCAAAGGCAGGCAATTAACTCTTCACTGCCTTCAAAGGGAAAGCGTTTCTCTCTCTCTCTGCCTGCCTAATGCAATCGAGGATTTGAAATTTGAGTGTTTAGAAATATGTTGAGTTTTACACTTGAAGAGTAACAAACAACAACAAATTTGTTTCTTCTCCACGAGTTTGCTAGCCAGGAAGGCTGATTGCCCTTGGCAAAGAGTTCTCCATTTCAATAAGCCCATTTGTTGCTATAGTGATACAGCCCCTAGGAATGCTTGGAATTTCAGCCAATGTTATGGGATAAGGAAGAATCTGGTTACAGAGGCAGAACCAACCCCAACAGCATTGCAGAAGCACCCCCTGGTGGTCAACTTATTCATGACAACCTTATGCAAATTTTTTTAGCTGAGTTACAACAGCCACAATTAATTCAGCACACAACAGAGGGAAAGAAAGTACTTCACTGCACGCATAACTAACTACGCAGAGCAAATCTGTTAGTTAAAGTGCAAGCTACTTAAAATTATCCCAAGCTACCAACACCCCCTAGAGGGCACAGAGTGAATTTACCAGAAGCATTCACTCACTCACTCAAGTTGAACACCAAGCTGTTCCAGTTTGAGGGAACTTAGGCAGAAGAAAGCGAAGCCAATTTTCTGGCTTATCACCACAGCTGATGACCCAGGGTCACAGCCTGCAACTCAAAGGTTGCCAGGTGAGAGTTTGTACCTCTACATTCTCTCAGTGGCCACTAGCAGTAACGTGGTAATAGGAAGAATTTGGCTGGCCTTTCTTCAGACGCCCCCTAGTGGTTAAAGGAGGCACTACACGCAAGCCTTTAACCGCACCCAGAGAAGGCCCTCTAGTGGACAAAGGGTGAACCTCGAAGCCAGAGCACCCTGGTAGCTGACCCACAGCAAGTGACCCCTAGTGGTGAAGGGGTGAACTGCACTGAAGTACCCACAAACGCAGGAGAACGCACCCAGCGGCATCTCCACCCACAGACAGCACCTCAGGAGCTGATCTACAAGTGACCCTTAGTGGTCAAAGAAAGAAGTTCTTCAAATTCACTTCAAAATAGCTGAGAAGAACACTGAACCTATCCTAGCCATAGCAGAGCGTCCTACTGGTCTAGCAGAAGGGGTTCAACCAACCAGCCTAGTTGAGATACACCAACCAGCCGGCCAAGGAGAAATGCTGCCAACAGCCAACTTTGACCTGCACAAAGAGGCTGAAGCTCAAGCCTTGACAAAGCCAAAAATGTCTCAGGGTCAATACGATCTTAGACAACGCAGAAAGCTCATAGAAGCCATGCACTCACATCTGATGGAGAAATGGCACACCATCCACAGGAGCCACGAAAGAAGCTGGGAGAGATCATACAAACTCTACCACGAACAGAAGGAGGAACTCTCCCCAGAACGTGCGCAAGCAGTGGAAGGAGATAAGGAAGACACCTATGTGCAATGGATGGACTCTGAACAGCAACTCAAGGACATTCAAGAACAATTAAGAGACTCAAGAGTCGATAGCGAGATGCAAAGTCTCAAAGTACTAAACAAGGAACCTAAGAAGTTTCTAGAGAGCTCACAGGGTTCCCCACAGCCCGAGCCTCACCAGAGAAGCAGACCGATCGACAGGGCTGAGTCCGAAGTCTCCCGCTATTCACATACACCATCCCAATGGTCGCATGCGGCCCCATCTCACGTGTCTGGAACAGCCTCATCTTTCCGCCACATATCCAAGGCACATTTCAGCGCCCCCGCCTTTCGAATGCATCTTCCCGTCATAGCCGAACCTCCCGAATCTCACAAACTGAGCAAATGATCATAGATGCTAAAGCTGCTGAAGCTGTCTTTTGCATAGCACAAGAGGAGCAGCTGAAGAAGAAGGAATTGGAAGCGATGGAAATAGAGGAAGCTCAACTGAAGGCCAAAAGAAAGGCTGAGGCAGCTCAAAGAAAGGCTGAGGCAGCTCAAAGAAAGGCTGAGGCACCTCAAAGAAAGGCTGACGCAGACGTTGAGGTGGCCGAAGCAGCCAAAAGAGAAGCTGAAGCAGAGGCGGACGCAGAAGCTGAAGCAGATATAAGGAAGGCCAAAATGAAAGCAACTCAAGATGAACTTGAGTTCATACGAAGCCAACGAGAAGTGGCAGACAAAATGGCTAGGGCGGAAGGCCTTCAGAGAATACTCCAGAACACCACTTTCTTGCCAAATAGGGAGCAACTGGAAAAGGAAGAGCATCGTAGCTGCGCACAGGCCTACATGGACAACCAAAGCGCATTCCAGAATGCACAGGTGAGAGCGCCACAGCCAGCCACAAGCCCCCCAAGACTGAGTAGGCGAACAGAGGAATCTCAACGACCAGATACGGTGATCAGCCACAGAGTTGATGTCACGATATCTAGGTCACGAGATCTCCCCACCGTTGCCACCCCATTGAACCCTATAAAACCACACCTACAACACTGCATGCTTGTGACAACCAAACCTGTTTTGGTAGCAACAGTGTTCCAACCACAACTACAACACTGCATGATTGTGACAACCAAACCTGTTTTGGTAGCAACAGTGTTCCAACCACACCTGGAACATCGTGCGCTTGTGACAACCAAACCTGTTTTGGTAGCAACAGTGTTCCAACCGCACATAGAACAACACTGCATGCTTGTGACAACCAAACCTGTTTTGGTAGCAACAGTGTTCCAACCACACCTGGAACATCGTGCGCTTGTGACAACCAAACCTGTTTTGGAAGCAACAGTGTTCCAGACAAACAAGAATTACAACAACTTAGCTTTGTCCATAAAGGACAAACAAGACAAACAACGCCCCCAAGACTGGGAATCATGGAGCATACTCCCAAAATGTCTCCAAAGCATGCAAGCGCAGCGCACGTATGTCTCCAGCTCACCCGCCACAGTGCAGAAGAAAGAATTGTATGCTTCCTTAGGTGTGTCTACAAAGGCGACTGCAGCCTTAAGATACGTTTCGCTCTACAGCGGGGAGAGCCACACTTACGTTATCTTGTTTGTGACCATAAGATGCATCAGAGTCTACAGCGGGGAGAGCTGCAGTCTCGGTGTCTTCTTTGGAAAAGCAAGACTAACAATGCAAGAAGGCCACACCGTACCAAGGTTACAGCTACATAGCACCACATTGGCTGTAAAGCTGACCAACTTGACAGCAAAGATGTTGTGCCTTGAACTACAGCCCATCACCTTCTACGCAGACAGCAAGGTGATGTCAAGCTACATCTGCAAACAAAGCGGACACTTCTATGTCCATGTAAGCAACAGAGAAAAAGGGATTGAAACATCTTTATGCCCGCAATAATGGCAACATGTGCCAACAAATAAGAGTTTTGTTAACCAAGTGAAGTGGCCCAACCTCGCCACACAGTTAACAGAATTGATCTGGCTAGAAAGTCTTGAGTTCTTGGCCTGTCCAAATAGACAGATGCCACAGAGACCAAAATGTTATGCACTTCCAGCTTCAGATCAAAGTGCCAACCTTCAACCTCAGACACCCAGTAAACGTCAACCAATCCGCTTCAAAACCCTGTCTAAGTGGAGATACCTGAAATTAGCCATACTTTTGATCGTGTTGATCACTTGTCTCAGCACCCCAAGAATTAGCCTTGTAGGAGCCTGCAAGGACTTACTGACTTTCATGGACTCCATGTCATTAAAGACACCCACACCCACACATGCTCACTACCCTGACGACAACAGTAGCAGTCCTCTTCAATACTCCACCGGTGGTTCCAGACCCTTCGGTTCTTGAGTATCCTGAGTCTTCTGCTCAAGCTGTTGTTCCAGATTCTTCAGTTCCAGCTGTTGTTCCTGACTGTTCAGTTCCAGCTGTTGTTCCTGATTCTTCAGTTCCAGCTGTTGTTCCTGATTCTTCAGCTCCAGCTGTTCCTGAGTTTCCAGATCCAGCTGTTTATGTCTTTCCAGGTTCTTTGGTTCCTGAGTATCCTGTGAATCCAGTTCCCCTCGTTCCTGAGAAGCTTGGGTTCCAGTTTTTTTGTTCCAGATTTGGTTCCAGTTTCCTTCACAGGAAGAAGACCTTGTCTCACTGGGAGACAAGACTGCATACCAGAACTATTGGCCCATGGGACTTGCGCACCGGGCCCACCCACTTGATGAACTAGTTTGCCCAGCTGAGGTCCAGATCGTGAAGCCACGTGAATCAGGCCGTGACTCAAAGACACTTGTACCAGGCTGATCATCGATTTGTTCCCGTTGCTGATGAAGACTGAACCAGAAGATCAAACCTCAAACTATGTATTGTCTTATGCATTGTTTGATGTAACACTTGCCTTTTTTGCATTACTGTGTATGTCTTATATTTACCAATAGTTATGCATGTTTAATACCAAGTTTTTACCTATTTAGTCACATGTTAGTTAACAGTGAGTATTGCATACCTTGATGCTATGTTTTTACTATTTTAGTAGTGGAAATATAAATTTCCAAGTGGGGAGTATTCTGGAATGTATAGCTCCATGGACCATATAGCTCTATGTAACCCTAACTAGAGAGCAGGTATCAGTGTGTTGGAGTGTCTGGCAGTTATTGGGTTAAATGCTACGTATGTTGATGGGTCAGTGGGAGGAGTATCAAAGGTCATTGAGAGACTTCCTGGACACAAGCCACATGGGAATCTCTTTGTCTGTAAGAAGCATGGGCCATGGAAGGTCACACAATAAGCCTGAGTCATTATAAAGATGATATGGAAGAGCATTATACTCTTACCTAAAGGGATGATCTAAAGAGATGGACAAAGATGTATTTTCCAGGAGTATCAACCACAGCGTGAATGCAAGTAATCTTTCTCATTAAAATATATTTTTGTTTATTATAAGATCGTTTCTTTTGAGTTGTCTATCTGATTGGATTTAAAAGAAGGCGCTTTTATTTTATGTTATTCCCTTCTCAGATGTTTAAACAACAACAATATCGTTGGTATATTCCATCTATGTAAATCTGTCAGTATAATACTAATACAAGTACAGGTTCTAATAGTTCAATCTCAGATGTTAACTTTAAACTTTCCCAGTGTTTCCTTTTTTCTTTATATAATCCAATAAACTCTTCAATCTCTCTTTAATACCCTTTCTCTTATCTTCTTTCTTCTGTCTCACGCCATTCCGTTCTATACGTCCATATAATCACCTGCTATCTCCTCAACAACACTTTCCAAAGTTGTCAGTCTCTATATCATTCCAGTTCCATCTGTCATGCAATCTCTATCTTTTTCTGGGGAGAAGGAAAAAAATAACAAAAAGCAAAAAAAAACCAGACACCTTTCCGCCGGCCAATCCACTCAGCAGTCAAAGGCAAGAGCCAGAGGCCATAAGACTCTCAGACAAGATTCTTAGCTTAATTAAAGGTTGATTCCTGTCCTTTTGTGTGACTTTAAAACGCTAGGTCTTTAATCAGTGCAGCCTGGCTCCTTCTCATCGGGCCCTTCTGGGCACTCTTCCTGCCACTTTCACTCTTCGCCTTCTTTCCACTCCTTCAGCTTCTCTTTTTCCAGGCTTCCCCTTTCTGCTTTCTCTTTTGATGCGTCTACCCAAATTCGCTCACAAAGCTTTGGGAAAAAGTCAATTTAGTCAAATCTGATTTAACGTCGTTCCGCTATTCCCTCGCTTGCTCCATCCAGCTTTCAGCTTCACCGGCCATTTTTGGCCGTCTTCTTCCAGATCCGCTCAGTCCCGGGTTTATCCGCTACCCTTCGCCAGTCACCACTGACGGCAGAGCAGCAGATCGCCCACACCTTCTGTCACCCCCACGAGGCTTCTTTCGGCTTGGATGAGCCCCATGGACCTAGGACGAGCGTTTGGCGATGCCAGAGAGACCATTCACACCGCCCCCCGCTCTGACAGTTGGCTTCAATCTTGAATTGGGTCTACTTTTATAAGTGTTACCACTGGACTGGGAAGTTTTAGTATTTTCCTGAACTACAGATATAGTGCTACATGCCCTAGCAGAAATTATGAAGTAGCAGGAAACAATCCAGATCACTGCAGGTGTTTAGTCATTTAGCTGCCTAAACAACATGGTCATGTTCAAACTTACAATGGTGCTGAATGAGTGGTACTTATGACTAGTCCTTGAAGTTCCAACCATCACAGTTTCTCTCCACTCATGTGATCCCAATCCAGATGCTCAGCAACTGTTCCACACTTCCCACCATCACAGCGCCCCACAGTTACACTGTTGTGATTTACAATCTTCCCTGTTGCTGACTTTTCTCATGCAAAGTCACTGGGGAAGCTAGCAAGAAGTCGGAAGTCAGAGTCATGTGAGGTCCTCGCTTAACAACTTATGGCAATTTATTTAACCATGGTAACCAGAGACTGCTGGAACTGCCATTGCTAAACCACACAATCATGTGACATTGTTCATCACTAAGGAAATTATGGTCCCAATTACTGTGGTTCAGAGAACTACTTTATAATTCTTTCCAAGCACAATTTTCCCCAAGTTCTCTTTGACAAGATTTATTGAGAGAACAGGCAAGGCCTTTTTCTGATAATGGATAAGCTTGCCACTGACTGTTTATATAACAATCTCCTGAATCTTTATTAGTCTGGAAAAAAACCCATTGCACTATCTTTCAAAATCCACCCCTGACTTTGCAGATCTGATGAACAATGACTTCAGGAAAGGAGAATAATATTTTAAGTTCTCACCTGGCCATAACACCTTGTCAAATGCTTGATGCTGTGATCCTTGGGAGAATCAATGAGAAAATAAGCTTTTTTCCATTCAGGGCTGGAGCTCTGGGTGGTATTTATATGGAAACCTGAAGTGTAGGCTGTTTATACTGCTTTCTTGTCCTACTATTGTGCTCTGTATAATAGTGCAAACACAAATCAGAAATGGCCTCTTGCAATAAAATTACAGATGCAACTTCAAGCTCACAGGATACCTAAAACAGAAAAAATGGGGAAGACTGAACCAGGGAGAGGGGACTCTTCTACCTTCTGCCCTTGAGAATGGATGAGGAGCTCTATTTACCAGCCTCACTTGTATTTCCTAGGAGTAAATCCTAAGGCATCTCAGGACACCCTCCCAAGGAGATTGCTGGAGGCTAAACTTTATTGTTGGAACTGTTGATTGCTTAATTTAGACAATATTCCTGCATATGGTGTGTGTGTGTGTGTGTGTGTGTGTGTGTTTCTGTATTTTTGTGTACTTTGTGATTAAGCTGTCTTCTGAATCCTGGTAAATAGACAAGCAGGGAAATAAGGCTTGCAAGCAAAGAAAGAATATTCATACTGTATCTATAGGATGCTGCATTGATTTCTTTGGCGTGTGTGTGTGTGTGTGTGTGTGTGTAAGGCCCATGTGCAAATGGAGTTGCATCTTTCATAAGCTGCCAACCTGATTTCACAGGGGCTTTGAGACATCCGTCTCCCGACCGTCCCTGGAGCATCTTGATGTTTGCAGTGCACTAATGTTTACATTGTATTTGTCCATTAGCAGGTCTCTGGCCAAGGACATCTCCAGGTCTACCATCTGTCCGATGTCTTCAGCACAGGGGTGTCCTACTGTTTGTCCCCTTTCCCCACCTCTTCCCCCCACAGTGGGGGGAGGAAGCTCCTTTCTTTAGATCCAGGCTTCATTTTGCAAATTGTCAGACAATAGAAAGCGGACCTGACTAGCTTGTGCATTGCCTACTCCTTGCGCTAGTTCCTTGGGGAGCGGTGTTGATGGACAGGCTGTGTCTGCGCTCCGGCTCTTCAGAGGGCTCCACGGTGTGGATTTGTTCATTGGGTTGTTGAAGAAAACCGCTTTTTGTCAGAAACTCATTTCCATATTACTCATGAGTAGTCACAGGGCTGGCTTAGAAGGGATGTGTGTGTAGCAGGGAGCGGTGCCATCTGTCTGGATCCCCTTCATCCCATTTCTTTTGTTTGGTCTTGATGTTAGATAATAGTTAATTTTTAAATCTGCATTTACGTCCACAGCAGGTCTCTGAAATATTGTCTTGTGGATGTTTTTTATTGTTTTGATGTCTTTTAAATTGTTTTAAAATTTTAGACAGGGTCATTTGGTTGAGCTGGGTGGCCACAGAAAATAAATAAACAAATAAATCCACTAGCCTAACTGGGTTAAATGTGTGTGCTTCTAACCTGTCTATAGGTCATTTTTCTCCTTCTCTTTCTCCCCTCTTTGATCTGCATGGAAGGAGCACAACTGGGAGATTAATTCTCTCCCAAATTTCTTTGTTGTGGAAGATCAGCAGCATTTGATATTTGCGTACAAACATTTACAATCAGAAACTCATCCAGATTCCTTTTTCCCCCCATTCTCCAGATGATCTTTCCAAATTTCAGTAATTCCACAGATTACTGAAACTCAGCAGCACAGTTTCCCATTTTTCTACGGTGGGAACCTATGAAGACAATTGCTTAACATTCACAAGCATATTTAAAATTATTTTTAGTGTCTTTTTGGTTTTTGGGCAGCTCATGTTTTCCCTCTATTACAATAAATGCCATAATAGTGACCACTTTATATCCTTTTGTAAAGCTTGCTGTACCAATTAATTTCAAATCTGTTAGAGAATTTTAATTTCTCTATTGGTGAAAAAATCAGAAGCTCTCACAGTTGATTGCATTTAGCTGATTCAAAATAACTTCTTTATATCAAAATATTTACATTACCATACATTCTTCTTTACAGCAACATAGCTTAATTGAAGACTTCTTACAGAGAGCTACAGACACAAACCTGAGACTGGAAATCCAGCTCCTAAAACAATACCTTTTGCACAGACTCAGTAGCACTTTCTTCACATTGGCTGACTGAGTTACCACATGACTCTTCCTGCTCATGAATATTCCAACACTCCTCCCTTCATGACAGGAAGAGACATCAGACCTATTGACTTTATACACTTCTTTAATCGTGAAAAACCTTGTGCCACTAACCTGGCCTTATACTGTACATCATTATTTGGCAATACCTTTTTCTTATATACCCACTTACAACTCACAGCTTTGGTTCCCTGTGGCAAAGTCACTGATTTAAATACTTCATGGTCTCCCATGGATTTCATCTCTTTATCCATGGCCTCCTTCCATCTTTCTTGTTCAGCTTTTGGTAATGCCAACACTTCTTTATAACTTCTTGGCTCATACCACACATTGCAAACCTTTACCTTGCTGGCAGAATACCTGTCAGGCAGAATTCCTTTATTACATCGCTCTGACCTACGTGGTATTAACTGCTCCTGTGTCTCAAGTCTTTCTGGTTTCATGTCTTGTTCAGCTTCTCCTCCCTGAACATTGACATCTTCAATCATTTTTCTATCATTAGATGAGTTATTGTCATTAAATAGATCACTGTCATTAAGTGAGACATACCCAGAATTTGCATTAATTCTGTCCCAATTTTGTTCTGCAAAATTAGCAGACCTTGAAATTATAATTCTTTTACTTCCATCGCTAAAGCGATATCCTTTCGACCCTGGCTCAGCCCACAAACCTGAACTTTCTTGCCTTTTGCTGTCCCTTTCTTCTGATTGCTTTTGGAATATGTACCCATGCAGTACTTCCAAAAATTCTCAAATGTGCCAGTAATGGCTTTCTCCCATATAGAATGGCATATGGAGTATTATTAATGGAGGAACTCCAAAGCCTGTTAACTATATAATTGACAGTCAATATGGCTTCTCCCCAATATGACCTGCTCATACCAGCATCCTCTAATAATGAATCTTTCATTGTTTGCAAAACACCATTCCTTCTTTCAGCTACACCGTTCTCTGCTGCTGTGTAAGGATTTGTACGTCTGTGTCTTATCCCCAACTGCCCCAACCATTGTTGGAATTTAGTTGATATAAATTAGTACCTCTGTCAGTTTGCAACTGACACACTTGTTGTCTGTACCTTCTCTCTACAAAACTTACCCACTGTTTGAAATGTTGTAGCACCTCTGTCTTTGCTCTGAGCAAGTAGCAAAATGAATACCTGCTATAATCATCAACAATTACCAGTGCATATTTTGCTCCTCCCAAACTGGCTTGCATAGGTCCCACCAGATCTGCATGGACCAGCTCTAAAACTCTTTTTGTTTGTCTTGTGCTACATTTACTAACTGGGAAAGCCTTTGACTTCGATGCTTTGCATACTGCACAGTCCAAATATGTTTTGCATCCCTTCAAATTTAGCCCTTCTGCAAAATCTTGCATTTGTGCAAAACTTTAAAGCTTGCATGGCCAAGTCTTCTATGTAGAAGATGAACACATGAATCATGCTCTGCAACATTCTTAAATATATGGGAACATTGAACCTTTTGTCCCTGCAATACATATAGATTATCTTCCTTTATGCCTTCTGCACAAATATTCCCATTCCTTTTGATGAGACACTTCCCATTTACAAAAATGACCTCAAAACCTTGTTTGTCTAAATTAGATACACTTAACAAATTATGTTCCATCTCAAGTACACAAAGCACATTGGTAAACTTTGATTCCAAATATGGAATTTTTACATCACCTTTTCCAATGACTTTTGCTTTCTGGCCATTTGCCAAAGCCACAGTTTCTTGTGCTATTGGAACAAACCTGCAAAATAATTCAGAGTCATTAACAATTGTTTGACTTGCTCCACTATCTATTAGCCACTTGTCTCTGCTATTGCTATAGCAAACTTTTGCAACACCAAAATGTTCCTTTTGCAAAGCAGTCCTTTTTGGTTGCACAAATGTCCTTTGCTGCAAACAGTTCCTCTGCAAACAGTTCCTCTGCAAACAGTTCATTTTCAGATGTGTGCTCGCTCCACAAATGTAGCAATTCTTTTCTTGCAAAGCTCTCTGCTTGCAAAATCTCTCTTTTGTTGCAACTTGGTCCGGGTCCAATCTGCTTGTTTTTTCTCCTCCAGTGACTTGCAGTCTGGACCCCCTCCTCAGGAATTTCTCCTCCTCATGGCTGCTTCTAAAATGGCGTTTTTCCTCTTCATTAAGCAAACATGTCTTTAAAGCCTCGAAATGTAAATCTTGTTCTTCTTTGCATTCAAATATTGCAGAAACTGTGTCCCAGGTTTTATCTAAACTGTTCAACACCAATAAAACCTTCTGGGACTCAGGGAATTTAATCCCACGTTGTTCTAAGTCCAAAAATAAACTTTGCATTTTATTTAAATGCTGTTCCACAGATTCACCTGGTTGCAAACAGGCCCTGTAAAGTTTTCTTGACAATTGCACTATATTGCATGCAGAAATATGCACGTGCACAGCTCTCAACTTCAACCAAATCTCCTTTGCAGTCTTTAAATTTGCAACATTTAGGAATTGTTCATCATCTAAATTCAAGATGAGATATGCCATTGCTTGATTATGATGTTTCTGATCAACTGCTGCAAATACTTGTGGTGGATTTTCTATAATATACCACAGCTCTTTTGCTTTGAGCAAACATTCCATTTTAGCAGCCCACACAATGTAATTCTTCTGGCCCAAATGAGCACACAGCTTTCCTTAAATTCCATTGCAGCCATTCTGCTAATTCTGCCTTGTTCTTATACTTTCTAAACACAGGCAATTTCTTCCAGGTTTAAATTACAATGAAGTCCTTAGTAAGCTCTGGGCCCATAACCTGTTAGAGAATTTTAATTTCTCTATTGGTGAAAAAATAAATCAGAAGCTCTCACAGTTGACTGCATTTAGCTGATTCAAAATAACTTCTTTATATCAAAATATTTACATTACCATACATTCTTCTTTACAACAACATAGCTTAATTGAAGACTTCTTACAGAGAGATACAGAGACAAACCTGAGGCTGGAAATCCAGCTCCTAAAACAATGCCTTTTGCACAGACTCAGTAGCACTTTCTTCACATTGGCTGACTGAGTTACCACATGACTCTTCCTGCTCATGAATATTCCAACAAAATCCAATTTTTCCTTTAATTAAGATTGAAATATATTATCCATAATAGCTAAATGTTGCATTTCAGTCAACAGAATCAAGAAATATTTAAAACGTAGCCGAGTTTTAATTTGAATGGGTTTTCCTGACCATCTATTTCCTTAGGGTTTGGGATCCTGTTATTCATTTCTTGCTTATTGCTGAGTGTGAAAAAAAATGACTGAAGAAAAAATGACTATTTCAAAATGTAAGTCCCTCCCCTAAAAGAAAAAAACAAAATAGAAAATCAAATCCCAGCATATTTGATCAAAATTCATTTACTTTGCATCACTGCATTGCTCCCAAAGATTACACAAAAGCTGCTACAAAGCTGCAATTTCTGGAATAGCATGTTTGCTTTTACAGCACATAGTAGTTTCAGATTATTTTTTGTAATAATAGCAAAGTGAATTTTTTAGTCCCAGTCCTGATTTGCTTTCTCCATTCCTTCCCATGGTTATTGGATAACAGCCCAGTGACTCTAAGGTAAAAGTATGTTAAATGTTCAGAGTAACATTCAGCATAAGCAGGCTGGCAGAAGCCTTAGAGGCTATGAAGCAGGCTTGTCTGCTGCAAAATAGGACAATCAATCAATTGATCCATCAACATTTATTTATGGTCCAGGAACAAGCAAATAGGACAAGATATGGCAAGCCTGCACACAATGATGGTCCTGCACAAGACCCTCCTTTACATCCAGGTGTCATGACCCAGCTATAAGGCAGGGCTTGCCTTGCAACTTCGTTCCTTACTTGCCAGCAAAAACCAGGGGATTTTTTTTTATTACTTATTGTTTTCTTTCCTGCAGCCCTCAACTTAATTCAGCCAGTTTTGTTTATGTATCTTATAGCAAGCCCTGGTCAGCTCCCCATAAGGAATTAAAACAACATAAAAACCATATTAAAACCAGAAAAACCCAACATATTAAAAACAAAAGTGCCAAGTCGAGTTTCCCAGTAGGCAGTCACCTCATCTTATCCCAGTGCTTGGGGAAAAAAACTATGTTTTCAATGTTTTATGGAAGGCTAAGGGAGTTGAAGTCTGTCGAACGTCAGGGAAAAGGTGTTCCCTTGGACAGGGGCTGCTACGGAAAAAAGCATGCTTCCTAGCTCCCCTCAGATGGCACTATTTAAGGGAATGCACTTGGAGTGTGCTCACCTTATCTGACATGGTACAATGAGATGTCCTCCAGCAGGCCGTAAATCCTTTGGAACCAGGCCACGGAAGTGGCAGGCAAGCATGCACATGCATGCGTGCATATCCCCACTTGCTGGTCGCTCACACAAATGGAGCTGTGCGCGCATGCTTGCCAGATGCTTGCGCGGAACCATCCCCTCTCCCCCCCCCCCGGAAAGGTTGGGGAACTCTGCTGTAAATAATCTTGCCCGGTGCCATATAGGACTTTTAAAATGATGGCTAACACCATGAATTGCACCTGAAAAGAAACCAGAAGCCAGTGCATCTTGCACAATAAAGGTGTTACATGGGCAAACCTATGCATGCTGCCTCATTCTAGACCAGTAGTTTTCAGATGTCTGTTTTAGAACTCTCTCTCTTTCTCTCCCTCCCTCCCTCCCTCCCTCCCTCCCCTTTGCTAAATTTCTCCTCTCCCCAACATCAAATATGGGTATTACAACAGGAATAATGCTGCAGACAGACAGTCCGCAGACCCTTTACATAATTTCTAATTCTGTTGAGCTGGAAAGAACAATAAAAAGGGGTTCCACATTATTACTTCTGCTAGGAGTTGCTTTTTTTTAATAAGGGGAGAAGGGCATCTTGGAGGTGAGGGTGTAAAAGATTCCAGTAATCAATTGGCACATGAATCTCACATGGAAAGAAAAGTTGACTCCTTTAGCCAGTGATGAAACCTGACACTGAGTACAGGCAAGTGAACGACAGAAGCCTCTTTTGCACAAGAAAACTTCCAGGAAATTGAAGACACTTCCATATGCTTTAGTTGCAATGGCTTGGGGCTGTGCTTGGAAGGCCCTCTCCCCTCTTCAACATGGCGGTGAAGCCATCCTAGTTGATTAACAGGACTGGGAGGATTGCTCCCCTCTCCCATTCCTCCTTCCCTCTCCGCTTGGCATAGCTCATTAACTGTAGTCTGTACTGTAGTTTCTGCAGGGTTAAGGGTCATCCAAACCCAGAGGGCTGTCACAGTAGGACTAACAGAAGTTTCAAAGTCCAGTCATTTGACTTGGGAGAGGAGAAGAGGGAAGGGATTGTGCACAATCATCACTTCAGGGAATTGCTTAAAATACTTTAAAAATGACTTGAAATCTCTTTTTAAAAAGGCAGTCTTACTGTTTGGCAGCACAATTTGAGGTGGGTCCAGGGACAAAAAAGTAGGGCTGGGGGAACTGCAAATAGGCCACTGGATCATTGGTTGTTCCTTCTTGGCTAGAGATTTCATCTAGCTGGAAAAGTTAAATAAGAGCTTGTAGGATCACCCTTCAATTAAGAATGTATCTGCAGTGGGAAGGTTCTCCAGCAGAAGATGCCAGACCACGTGACCACATAAGCAGTGTGAATTGAGAAAATTCACCACAAGATGGCCTGATAGCCACTGACAGGAGATCACTTTGAAATCATTTTATCTCCATAGAGCAGGGGCCTTCAAACTTGGCCCTTTTATGACTTGTAGACTTCAACTCCCAGAATTCCTCAGCCAGCATGCCTGGCTAAGGAATTCTGGGAGTTGAAATCCACCAGTCATAAAAGAGCCAAATTTGAAGACCTCTGCCATAGAGGTACATTAGATGGCCATCGCTTGCGAGAGCCAGTTTGGTCTAGTTGTTAAGACACCAGGGTAGAAAGCAAGAGACTATGAATTCAAGTCCTACCTTGGCCTTGAAAGCCAGCTAGTGACCTTCGGCCAGTCACTTTCTCTCAGCCCAACTCACCTCATAGGGTTGTTGTGGGAAAAACAGGAGGAAGACATACATGTTGGACATGTTCACCACCTTGAGTTAGTTGTGAAAGTAATAATGGTGGGATATCAATCAATCAATGAAAATTGTCCAGTTCTTTCCCTTTCTAAAATGGGAAGCCAACAACATGTGTCTGCAGAGAAAGGTAAAAAAAAAATAAAGATAGTGGCAATCATGGTGCCATCAAAGAGCAACATATACACACAAAACAAATGGCATTCTGATGGCACCATCACCGCCACCATCTTGACGTTTCTGACCATACTTTAAGGACCCTTCTGAAGCTGCCATTTCAAAAAAAAAAAAAAAAAAAAAATCTTAACATAATGAGAGTTTATGTAGATCCTTGGTAGATTTAATTTAAAGTGGAGTATATCTTTACACAAATTATTCCTTCCAAACCACGCAGCTGTTTAAGAAAACAATTTTCTCTGTGTCAGAATTGTACGTTGATGTAAATCCCTGGAGATTTCCTGGGCTGTTTTTTCAGATGACAGCCAAGATGTCTCTCTACTCCCAGGCTGCTTACATTGTTTCTCGCTTCTAAGTTTGAATACGAGAATATAGCACCGAAAACAAGGGGAAGGTTACTCCATCTTCTACGGAACTTGAGGTCCCAGGAGGGCTTGATGAAAGACATACCGGAAGAAATCCAACCAAAATTGCAGTGCTCAGCAAAAGGATTGCATTTCTCCAGGTCTCATTCCTTTCCCCACAGCTGCCCCAGACTGGAACTGTTCATGATAAGCAGACAGATTCACGGACATCTTGTGAGAACTATAGCTTACATTGGAAACTGAAATAGAGCATTGCATTTCTAAACATCTTTTGTTCCATCAACGATGGTGGAAGTAGACTTTATTGGCATTAAAATCCAAAGGTGCTTTAACATCAAGAGGTTTGAGCACCTAAGTGGAATCTCTAATGTATTGGTATGCTTTTGGTTTAGCCTTACAGGCAAATCTTTTCTTCTTTTTCACAACAATATGACACTGTGTTCCTGGGTTGGATGACAAAATCCTCAAAGCCTTGTCTGATCCATCCTTCCTTCAGGCAGATATGACATACCTGTTCCAAAGAACTTTAAATAGTATTAAGTATGGACCTAATACAGCAATCATATTAAAAACAATATTCAAAAGACATGATTTATGGCTATGGTTTGAAGAAAATAAAGTAGGATCCCCCCCCCCCCGGTTCCTAATTACTTTCTTTGTTTGCAAGACTGGCACTTTCTTGTTCCTAGTTTATTTTAACAAATGGCATTTAAAATAAAGCCTGGCTTATGTATGAATGTAGCTGCTATGTTTTACTGAGATATGAGGTTGGAATCACTTGTGGAGGGGGAAAGAAGTGTAAGCTTCAACCTCCAGAATTCCACAGCCAGCATACAACATCTTAAAAGTTACCAAGGTTGAGAAACACTGAGCTACTATATGCCAGTCCTGTGTTGTACATTTTATTTTAGGTCATTTTAATAGTGTTCATCTCCTTCGTACAAAGGGCAACTCAGTGCAATGTAGCATTATCTGATTACACAGATAATCAGCATTTTGCAAATGACAAAATTAGTTCTCACTCCAAGGACATTTACTACTTTAAAATACAGCTATCTCCAACCTGGTCAAATCCACATTGTGTTGGATTACAATTCCCATCCTCCTCACTCTGCACTAACACTGTGGCCCAGCGCAGGCTTGGCGAAGCTGTTTAAGCTTGCAATGGGGCTGGGCCATGCTGAGCATCTTCCAACTCTCCTACTAACGCACATTGCTTAAGCAGAAGCTCCTTCTGCTGTTTAGCAATTAATTACTCCAGCAGTCCCTGTCTGGGTGATTTAATTAATAAGATGCACACTGCCTGCATTTTATTGTTTGGCTGTTATGATTTTATATTGGTTAATTATGTGGAAAAGCAGCTACCTAGCCAGGGTGCCCTAGCAAAAGGAGGAGCTGGCCTCAAGCGTTTTGCTCTGGGAGCAAGGCTAATGAAACTGAATAAAGCTGCAGGCTGATCAGGCTCCTATTTTGGAGTGGGTAAAGGGACTAGCAAGGACCATTCGAATCATCTTCCTGAGGATAAGAAAGGGGGGAGGGGAGATATGAAGAAATGGGTCCCCCCTTCCTCTCAAAGAAAGATGGGACATTTCTTTCTTTTCCATTGCAGACCCCATTTAATCTGGCTCATCCCAGGACAGGAAACTCGAAGCTTTGGAATCTTATTTGTTTAACAAATGTATATGTCACCTTACTCACAGCAGTAAGGAAAAAAATTGTTTTTTTAAAAAAGCAGCAAAACAACCCCCAAAGAACAAAGATGACAGATGTAAAAACCCAGATGAGAACAAAGAGAAAGAAGAAAAGGGGTGTCAATCAACATCACCAAAGGACTGGGTAAAGAGCCACGTTTTCAAGCCTCTTCGAAACATCAATAGTGTGGCAACCTTTCGGATCTAAAGACGGAAGAGCCTCATTCCAGAGGGCAGGTGCTGCTACAGAGGACACACTTCGGGATCATGGTAGAAGGTATTGTTTAATCAAAGGATTATTATAAGCGTAATTATACAGACAAAAATGTGAAATCACACCTGGCAGTTCTTTAGTTGGTGTTAGCCTTCATACATCGAGTTCTTCCCAAGAATCTAGGATGCTGTAATTGATCGACATAGTATATATGTTGATCCAGCGTGGCCTCTTGTAACTGACAGATGGAAAGTTTGTTAACAAGTTTCTAAGTGAGGTCAAAATTTAAGCATTATTATTTTGTTGTGTAACATATCTGTTCAGCTGCAAAAAAAAAAAAAAAAAACAACCAACAACCTGGGGGCTTTGGTTTCCTCTCTTTTTAAGGGAGCAAATGCTAAAACAATACAGGTGTGGTGGATAATAGGCTGGACATGTTATCAGGAGATCATGAGTTCTAGTTCCTTAGGCAGGAAAACCGGATGACTGGTTTTGGCCAATCTCTTGCTCTCAGCCCAACTCACCTCAGTTTATTATTATTTTTGTGGGGAAAATGAGGTGGGAACAATATGTATGCTGCCTTGAGTTCCGCAAAATAAAAATTTGGATATAAACAATCATAAATATGCTTACTCTTTAAAATAACATTTCCAGCACTTTGGAGATGCTAATACAAAGCCTTCAGGCTTTTGCAATTGAACTCCACTTTACGTGCTGTTCATTGAATTCATTTGATAATGGTGGTCTTGTACTAACTGAGAGGGAGAGGGAGAGGGAGGGAGGGAGAGAGAGAGAGAGAGAAAGAAAGAACCCTAAAAAGAAGAAAAAGGAAATAATCAGTCCAAGATTAGAATATTTAAAAACTTGGAAAACTGTATGTTGAGGACAGGAAACTGAAAACCAGAAGTGTTGGAAGAAAGAATAGTAGATTGGATGGCTGGAAGTATGAGTTGAATTATTCGAGGGTGCAATGCTTTGTTGCAGGCACAGACTTGCTCTGAATGAGTGTCTGGAAGGCTTTCTTTAAATAAGCAAACCTCTGGGTTTCCCAAAGCCATCAACAGCCTGAAGAGATGCTCTTTTACTGCTCCCATTAGAATTATGCATCGGTCCTTCTTCTCCATGCAAGAACACTCCAAAACCGATTATGTTTCCTGTACCAACATGAAACTTCATTGCTTACATGAAAAAGCTTCCAGGAAGCTGCAATACTTTAGCCTGTCTAAGGGGGCATTGTCACTTTTGATCAACATCAACACAAATTCCCTGTCTTTTTCACTCATTTGTCTGGTGCTGCAAAGGACCTCCCTCCCCCCCCCCAACCTTAAAACCCTGCTATTGAATAATTAACAAAGAGGCTCCTTCACTACATTCTTACGTCCCTTAGGATGCTTTCTTCTCGAGAAAAGATAAGGGAAACATCAAGGGTGCTATGTAGTTGAAAGGATATAATGCAATTCTTCCTTAAGAAACTCACATGTTCTTTGCAAGCAACATTGCTGTGGGGGCCGAAGTCTGCAGCATGCACTGGATTCAAAAAAGACTTATCCATAATTTAAGAGCCTACAAACCCACTTCTGCTCTAGTCACACACCCCAGGAGACCCACTCTTGCTTTTCAACAATCAATATAAATAGCAATTATCATCATCATCCATTAATCCTGCCTTTAATAGACCCAGCTTTCATACCTAGACAATAATTCTCTTCTATAATCTTCATTGGTCAAATCTTATTTTCAATACAGTGTCCCATTAGGGACAGATGTTTCAAGCAGATTTAGACAGGCTTAGAAAAAGGCAATGAGGCCTCCTGGAAACTGATTCCTATAAAATACAGAGGACTCTAGGTACATTTAGGGCAGCAATCCCCAACTTTTCCAATTTTGCAGACGGGGAGGAGGGAGAAGGAATGGTTCCATGTGAGCAAGGGTGGGAAGCGCACATGCAGCTCCATTTGCATAAGCAGAGACTAGCACAAATGGAGCACGCACGCCTGCCACTTCCCAAGTGGGGATGTGTGCACTTGCCTGCCACTGGCCCAGTTCCAAATGGCTCAAGACCTAGTAGTGAGCTGCAGCCTGGGGGCTGGGAACCCCTGATTTAGGGCTAAGATTGGGGGGGGGGTAAAAGTATTTGAAGGAAGTGTCATAATCTAGGCAGCTATAAACCGCTTCCTGCTGTGCTGCAGATGGAATAACATCTTTAAATTATTCCAGAATAACTTCTTAAGGTATATTCCAGAAGAATGTGAAATGTTCCAATAGTTTGAAAGCAGTTTGAAAGTGGAACCATTAGGCATGAAAGCATAAAACAACTAAATGACCCTATTGTGTGATCCTAACCATGATTCACACTTTTATATACTGTCTGAACTAAACCAACTGTGGTTTACTCAGTAAATCAGCTCAGCAGTAAGCAAACAAGGGCAAGAAACCATATGTAAACAAAGACAACTAAAACACAGACCATTTCTACCTTATTGCTAGATATAAAGGGATCATGCATGAGACAGAATTGCTATACAAACAAAAGCAATACTGTATTTACCCTTTGGGAAATAATAGTAATAATAATAACAGGACTCAATAGATGAAAATGCCAAATCCAATCTAAACATCTGGCTATCCGACAACCATCATAAAAATTTTATCACACCCTTTTAATATATAACTCAGTAAACATATCCTATAAATCCTGGGAAATGAAAGAAAATAGTTGTAAATAGTACACAAGTTCCCTCCCCTCCAAAAAAACTCTAAATGGTTTTCCCACACAAATTGGCAGCTCAGTTTAGCTGCTTTTCACAAAGAGATAAAAATTAAGAAAAGTTGGTTCATGCCCCTACGTTAAAAGGACAGACAAGTTATCTGCTATGCCAGAGATCTCCACATTTGGCCCTTTTATGACTTGTGGACCAACTCCCAGAATTCCTCAGCCAGTGTGCCTGGTTGAGGAATTCTGGGAGTTGAAGTCCACAAGTCATAAAAGGGCCAAGTTTGAAGACCCCTGGGCTATGCAGAAGACAGATGTTTCAGACAGACACTTCCCCCATTGATCTAATCCTATCAAGTTAAATTGGATAGCAATTGAAAAAGCAACTGTTTTTCAGCAAGAAATGTGGAACTATGATTCTACTTATATCTTTATACAAGCATGATTTCCAAAGTTGGTGTACTGAGAATATACATACATCCACACATGTGTTGTGTGTTCTCTCAAATAAGCTTTTCCTTTTCAAAAAAGGTATTTCAATACATTCTCAAAGAGGTTCCCTACACTTACAATACAGATACTCCTCGGCTTACAACAGTTTCTTTAGTGACTTTCAAAGTTACAATGGTACTGAAAAAAGTGACATGACTATTTTCCACACCTACGAAGTTTGTAGCATCCCCATGATCACATGATCAAAATTCAGATGCTTGGCAAGTGGTTCATATTTATGACCGTTACTGTGTTCCAAGATCATGTGATCCTCTTTTGCAACCTTTTGTCAATGGGGAGGTCAGATTCACTTAACCATGTTAGTAATTTTTCAACTGCAGTGATTCATTTAACTGTGGCAAAAAAGGTTGTAAAATGGAGCAAAACTCACAATTAATGTCTCACTGAACAACAAACATTTTGGGTTGTAAGTCGAGGACTACCTGTAATGGAAAGAACAGACAGTTTACTGAGAAAGAACCAGACTTATGTGAATAAATACATCCACGATTCCATACAGTATATCATTGTTATCAATTAATCATTTTCTGAAATTCTGTTGAGTAGAAAAATGATTTTGTGATTCAGTTTAGGCCCGTGGTGGCAAACCTATGGCACGTGTGCCACAGGTGGCACGCAGAGCCTTCTGTGTGGGCACGCGCATCGTCGCCCCAGTCCTTGGCCTTCAAGTGGGTTTTATAAAACCTTTTAGCTTTAGCCCTTTGCCTCCGTGTGCAAAAAAAAATGTTCAATGAATTAATCAATTTCAACTTCTTGCAGGGAAGAAAAAGATCTCGCAAAGTTGGAATTGATTGATTGAACTTTTTTGTCCCACCCAGTCTGCCTTTATCACCGCAGCCACGCCCACCCAATGGGCCACATCCACCCAATGGGCCATGCCCACCCGGCACCCGACGATACTTAAGTGGTTTTGGGTTACAGTTTGGGCACTTGGTCTCTAAAAGGTTCGCCATCACTGGTTTAGGCTAACCTTTTGAGTTAAAAAATCCAATAAAAACAATCTTAATGAGATCTGTATGAAATATTACCAGCACGCTGCTACCTACTAAGGATTATTTAATACAATAACTTTGCCGTATCTAGCTCAGTCTTCTACCTCTGGACTGTTATATATTGAAAAAAGATGTATATGTCAATAAATTTTACCTGCAATTTTTACAAGGCATTTCATTTTTTTAATATAAAAATGACATACAAATCTTAGGGAAGCATGCAATATTAAATGCTACTTCCCCACTTTACCATGGTCAAAACAACTTCAAAACAGAGCACATTTTTAACTCTAAAATACAGAATTTGTACATCCATCAAAATTATGGAGCTGGGCTGCTGTGTGTTTCAGGCTTCTGTAAATATGGCTACACAATTCAAGAAAAGATTTTCAGGATATAAATGATGATTTAACGCAGCCTAGGAAACATTACAGTTGTAGTCTCTTCATGGGTCTTCTTCCCCTTCTCTTTTCAAATTGGATGGAAGCAATCCAGCTCTGCAAATCTTCCGAATTAATCCGTGGTCCTCTTCTTTCCATTCTCACTGGATCTCTCCCATATACAGTCTTTTGTCGCTAGATGCAGAAAGTACTGATGGAAAAGAACACAGAATTGGTTAAAGGAAAGTGAAAGGCTCCATTTTAATCATTCTGGGCTCATTTTTTTTACCAATTTAAATATCTGTGTTTTAAGGCAGGGCTTTGCAACCAGTGGTATGCGTACCATCAGTGGTACGCAAGCACCTGGCTTGTGGTATGCGAACAGGTTGAAAAAAAAAAGTAAAAAAAGTAAAAAAAATGTTAAAAAAAAGTAAAAAAAAAAAAAAAGGTAAAAGTGGATGAGGTGAAGCGGCAACAGCACCGCACAGGCTTGTGGCAAAGTCAGCTGGAACTGCACATTGCCTGGGTCATACTGAGAGCCCAGGATCAAACCGCGCAACTCCAGCTGATTGGTGATGGCCTTGGGGGTAGCAGGCAGCCTCAAGCAGTCTTCAGTGGAGATTCCGCTGGAGCTGCACGACACATTGCCTGAATCCCCCCCCCCAGATGTCCTCACCTTCCCCAAGCATTTTTTTTACTCACCTGCTTTCAGCAGCAATCCCTTTCTCCTGTCCTTCTCAGCCTTCATGTGTTTGTGAGACAAAAAAAAAAGTTCCATGAGACTTTCTAACTTCTTGCGAGAAGTTAGAAAGTCTCATGGAACTTTTTTTTCTTTTTTACCCACAAACACGTGGCGAAAGCAGAGAAGCAAAAGGAGAAAGGGAGTGCAGCTGAAAGCAGGTGAGTAAAAAAATGCTTGGGGGAGGCGAGGGCATCTGGTGGGGGCGCCAACCTTACCCTGCATGGTGGCGGGAGGGTTAACGGCAGGGGGCCCTGGAGGAGCTGCACGAAGCAGACAGAGGGGAGGCCGGGCAGATTGTGGGCGCTGGCAAGCGAGCGAGATGGGCAGGGGTGCAAATCCGTGTGTGCTCAGAAACGCCAATCTCATGCTCCTGCTTATCTCACTTGTTTGCAGAAAGCTGTAAAGTTTACAGCACCGCCTTTTGGGAGAGGGGAATAAGAATGAGCAAGCTGAGCAAGGCAGGATTGGCAGCTGCACGTCGTCGCTCTGACCACCATTAGAGGGCACGGGGAAGCCCTCCCCAGCAAAACCCTGCCCGCCCTTCTCATGGCTGCCCTCTGGTCGCTGGGCTCGGCTCTCGTCTGGAGAGCAAGGCCCGTTTTCGCCCACAGGTCAGTGCAGCAATGGGGCTGGAGCCCGAAAAGCACTCCTTTGCACCTGGGGAGGGGCTGGAGCTGTTGCAGCTACATTTTGGCTCTGCGCTCAGGAACCTCCCAGGGTCCAGCCTGGTGCTAAGGCTCCGCCGTGCCCGTAAAAGAAATGCCCGGGGCTGCGCCTGGCTCCAGCCTGCGGCTCCCAATTGACCTTGGCTGAAGCTCAGCAAGCCGGATTTCCATAGGGGCCCTTAGGGAAATGCCGGTGTGCTCCTGGGGAGTGTGAAGAAGCCTGTCCAGAGGAGGCACCTTTCGATCTCGGCGGCTGAGAAAACTCTTGGCCCGTGTGGCTGTGAAATCCCCTAAAGTAGGAGCTTGCCTGCAGGAGAAAGGAATTAAACCTCTTTTTCTGTGAGGGGATGCAGGGAAAAAAAAAGAAATCGCTTGGTTTAGTTGTATCTCAGAAAGGTGCAGGGCAGTTCCAGATCTGGATGGATTTATAAATTATGTTGGAGTCTGAATTAAAATTGGATTCGATGTTGGGAGATCTGCTGCCTATCAGGGTGCCGAGGTATCGGATGGGAAGGGAAAGGCACTTTAGCTTTTGTTGCTCAGCTAGAAGAGGGTTTCAGGGGTGTACATTATTAAATAAATATTAAATCCTTGGGGCTAGCTGCAGCAATGAATGAGCCACTTCCCCACTTGCTACTTTTTTCCGGCAGCGGCCGCGTACAAAGTACCAAAGGGAGTTCGGCAGCTGCGGCTCTTTTCCCGCCCTGTGAGCTCCTCCGCTGCCTGTGCTCTCCTCCCCCTGTGGAAGAACAACGGCTATGCTGGGCTCCCGGCTGCACCGAGCACGACTGCCACTCCTTTTCAGAGGAAGCAGCCAAGGAGAAGCAGCGGGCAGGAACCGCAGCAGCCGCTGTTGCGCAGCAGCCTGGCTCAGCAACAGTGGCGGTGGCGGCAGTGGCGGCCAAACTGCAATTGCCTCCTTCGGGCTCTTTTATGCCCTCCCCGCTCCTGTAGCGCTGGACAATGGGAGGGAGGGAGGAGGGAAGGGACAAAGAGAGGAGGAAGGAAAGGAAGGGAGGGACAATGGAAGGGAGGGAGGAAAGGAGGAAGGGACAAAGGAGGGAAGGAAGAAAGGAAGGAAGGAAAGAAGGGACAATGGGAGGGAGAGATGGAGGAAAGGTGCCCATGCCTGTCCCACCCCCATCCACCAGACTCACAGATCCCCCCATCCCCGGCCGCACCCCCCCACAGGCACCCCGCAACCTGAGTGATGAGCTGACCACGCCCCCCTGGCCATTGACTTCGCTTGTCAAAAAGTTGCAAAGGTGATCACATGACCATGGGACACTGTGACCGTCATAAGTATGAATCAGTTGCCAAGCATCCAAATGTAAATCACATGACCCTGAGGATGCTGCAACAGCATTAAGTGTGAAGAATGGTCATAATTTGCTTTTTTCAGTGATGTTGTAACTTCGAACAGTCGCTAAGCGAATTGTTGTAAGTTGAGGACTACCTGTACTTTATCATTTTTTCCTTTTTGGGTAGGAGGTCAAGTGTTTGACACCTTGCTGGGCAACTGGTGATACTCGGATATTGCCTTATCCTAAAAGAGTTACAATGGGTGAAAAGGTTGAAAAGCCCTGTTTTTGACTTCCGATTCTGGTACGCGGCGACGCCGGTCGCGTCTGGGGACTCATCTGCAGTCTGGCTGGGTTTTCTTCGTCGGTAGACCCCCTAGTGGGTCGAAAGTCGCCCCGGAGGGGCGACTACCGAGGAGGAGGCTTGCTGGTGACTGCGGGAGAGCGGCAGTTTCTCCCGTGGCTCCAGCTATTTCCTTAGGGCCGACGGAGCAAAGATCGTCTTGCAAGATGGCTGCTGCACCAGCCGAAGTCACAATTACAGCTAAGCGTATCAGACCCACTGCGGAGGATCCGGGTGAGACCTTCTTTGCCCCTCTCTTTACCCCATTTGGTTTCTTTTATTGCTTGTAAAAGCTTGGTTGGAATTACTTCCCTGTCTGGAAAAAGCAGCTTTTGTTTGTGTAGGAAGAAAGGCGCTGAGAAAAAAAAAATTAAAGACTACATTTTACATTTATTCATTTTGGGATACAGAAAAAAAACGCTTTTTTTGAACTGTATTATTATTTTATATTGGAAGATTATTTCTTTCTCCACTTTTTCCTTTAAAAGATAGAAAAAAAGGGGGGGGGAAATGGTGTCTGGAAAAGTTTTACGTACTGAGGACATCTAGTGGTGAAAAGTTAAAATTGCAACTGTGGATTATTCTTATTATTATTTGGAGAGAAGGACTTGATCTTCAAACTATTCCTGGAAAAGATAAGCTGATGTAACTGTGGGAATTGAGGGGGTAGACACTGCTTGACTATGCCTTAAAAAGAACAAAGAAAGGATCTTCTTTAATCACTTTTAAAATGGAGAAATTTTTCTCTCACTTAAATTGCAAGCTTATATTGGAAAAGATTTATGAGGTTACTGAAGAAATATGTGCCATAAGGAAAGGGATTACTACAGAACGAAGAGTCAACTCTACCCCAAACTCTCAAACTGACTTTCAGAGCACATCTGAATTCTAAAAATCAAAACATACCAGAAGAGGAACTAAGAGAGATTAAAGAGGAATTTGCTACAATGAAAGAGATTACTACAGAACTAAGAGTCAGAAACTCTCCTTCAAATCTTAAAACTGACTCTCAGACTACATTTGACTATTCTACAAACCAAAATACACTAAAAGATGACTTCTTTGAGAATATAGAGGGACTTACTTTACCTTACAAGCATTTTATCTATATTTTTGATGATCAGAAAAAGCAAAGATTGAGATTCAAACCTTTAAAACAGCAAGGCATCAAGGATAAGAGAAATAGAGGTCCAATGAAGAAGACAGGAGGCTTCTTACTGTCTCAAATGGTATTACAAGCAACAAAGAGAGACCTAGCGGCTGAAAGGGAAGCTCTGTTGTGGAAACCTGCTTGGCTTAAAAAGAAGCCTAGAATAAGACTGAAAAGAGAAACTTCAAATTATATATACTGGATTTAAGGCATTTTAGAACTATGGATTGATTTAAGGACTAAGTTTCTGAGTTAGAAGTAAGAAAAATGGGTGATTATTAGAATATATATATTAAATAGAGTAAGAATGTATTTTTTGGAATTATAGGTTTATTTGTATGAAAATTATTATGTAATGGAATGAAAAAAACTTAAGTGCTGTTTTAGATTGGGATTGAACTAATAATTAATTGAATGTTATTTTAATAAGATGATGTGTTTGATAATATGGACGTTATTAGGTTTGAAATCAGAACTTTGTCTAATGGACAAATGATTTAAGGTTGATATTACATTGTCAGTTTAAAGAAATTGATTGATGGATGGATTAGATATGTATAGGATAGATCAATATTTTATTTTAATAGGGAGATAGTGGAAGAAGAAATAAACAAGATTTATGATAAAATTAAGGAATTAGGATGTATTTGGAAGGGATGCTTGAATTGATAATGTGGTTATTTAAAGTTAAATTTGATTATGGTATTGTAATTGTACAAAGCTTTAAAACAGGTTTAGAATCAATAGAAATTTAAGTTAGAAATAGATTATTTTAAATATAGTAAGCTATTTGAGGGAGATAGAGAGGGAATATTTGATGTACTGATTGAGCTATTTGTATATGTTTTGTTTTTGGATTTCTGATTACCCCAGCACCACGGTGTGTCTCGAGCATGTTGTCTTAAGAATTAAAAAACCCGCGGTGTTTTGATAAAAATGAATAATTTTTATAAGCGAAATCAGATTCAGAAACGCAGAGAACTTGAAGATGAAATTAAACTAAAAGAAAGGGCTTTGATTCTAAATCCTTCTGATGAAAGTACTAAAGAATCTGTAAAGTTATTAAGGTCACAATTTAATATGTTGATAGCAGATCAAGCTGCAACCAATTTATTATTTATGAAACAAAATACATTTTGTAATGCTAATAAGCCGGGGAGATGGTTGGCTTATCAATTAAGAAAGAAACAGAGACAGAGAATAATAGAGAAAATAAATTATAAGGGTAAACTAGTTTCTCAGAAGGAATTAATTAAAAAATCTTTTTTGGATTATTATCAAAACCTATACAAATCTACTAATGTACAACTGTTAGATATAAATAAATATTTAGCTGAGGCAAGTTTTCCTAAACTGACTGAGGATCAGAAATATGAAATTAATGGTTTAATCACTAAGGAGGAAATCGCCTCAGCAATTCAACAATTGAAATTAGGGAAAGCACCGGGTACGGATGGGTTAACAGCTGTTTATTATAAAGCCTTAATGGAGGAGATGATTCAACCATTAAATGATCTTTTTAATGGTATCCTACAGGGTTTAGAGATTCCTCCTTCATGGCGTAGTGCTTTTATATCATTGATTCCAAAGGAGGATCAAGATCTTACTTTACCAAAAAACTATAGGCCTATATCTCTTTTAAACGTGGATTATAAGATATTTGTAAAAATTTTGGTAAATAGGCTTATGAGGGTGGTGCATCATCTTGTGCATAAAGATCAATCAGGGTTTATAACAGGAAGGTATATGAAAAACAATGTTAGACAAATTATTAATTTATTAGAATACTTAGATAAGAACAACCAAGTTCCTGCAGGGCTCATATTTTTAGATGCTGAAAAAGCATTTGACCAACTGAATTGGCATTTTATGCTAAGAGTAATGGAAGAAATGAATTTTGGTGAAAACATATTACAAGCCCTTAAGGTAATATATCAAAAACAAACAGCACAACTTATTGTTAATGGAGGTTTGTCGGAGGTTTTCACAATAGAGAAAGGTACTAGACAGGGGTGTCCTTTATCGCCATTGTTGTTTGTTTTAACATTGGAAATATTATTGATTAAAATTCGAGAGTCTCAGGAAATTAAAGGAATATATGTTAATAAAAAAGAATATAAGTTGAGAGCTTTTGCGGATGACTTGGTTGTTACTTTGTCGCAACCTGACTATTCTGTAGTAAACTTATTACAGTTGATTCACCATTATGGTTTGGTCTCGGGTTTTAAGATTAATGTAAATAAGACTAAAATTTTACCTAAAAATATGTCGAGTCAGGAGAAGCAGATTTTGGTTAACTCGACGGGTTTTGAGATTGTTAATAAGGTAAAATATTTGGGGGTGATGCTGTCTGTTTCTAATGCAAAATTATTTAAAAACAATTATGAAAGGTTGTGGGTCGGGGTACAGAAAGACTTGAAGAACTGGGAAAAGCTGCAATTATCCCTCATGGGAAGAATTGCAGTGATAAAAATGAATATTCTACCCAAGTTTCTTTTTTTGTTTCAAATGTTACCAATTTTGAAAAATGAGATTAATTTAAATGAGTGGCAGAAGGGTCTCAATAAATTTATTTGGGCAGGGAAAAAACCAAGGGTTAAGTTCAAAATTATGCAAGACTTCCGTGAGAGGGGTGGACTCAAGGTACCAAATTTGAAATTATATTATGATGCGGTGGTTTTAACATTAATTAGTGACTGGGTAAATTTGACAAATTCTGAGATACTTTATCTAGAGGGATGGGATTTACTTTATGGGTGGCATGCCTATTTAATATTTAATAAAAAAATAGATTGGGCTTTTAAATCTCATATTTTAAGAATTTCTTTACTTAGGATTTGGAGAAAATATTATAAAAGTGATTTTAAAGTACCATTATGGGCTATACCTTGGCATGCGATAGAAGGAATAAAAAGAGGGGTTAAAATGGATATGGTGTCTTATAGACAGTTACTTAAATGGGATGGACAAAACTGGCAATTAAAATCACGGGAAGAATTAGCACAAGAAAATTTTACTTATTCTTGGTTCCAATATAGGCAACTACTAGATAGATGGAAGATGGATTGCAAGGTGGGTTTTCTTAGAGAAGATGAAAATCTTATTAAGCAACTGAAGGATCAAAGACAAACCCACATTAAGAGAATTTATGGGGTTTTAGTTGAATTGGACTCAGAAACGGAACTAATTAAAGATTGTATGATTAGATGGGCGCAGAACTTTGGTGAGCCAGTTTCATTGGACACCTGGGAAACTATTTGGGTGAGAAATGTCAAATTTACTCAAGCACAGAATTTAAGGGAGAATTTTTATAAAATGTTTTATAGATGGCACCTTGATCCACAAAAAATGTCTTACATGTACCCTGACGTGCAACCTAAATGCTGGAGATGTGGTTACAAGGAGGCTTCTTATTATCATATTTGGTGGTCATGCAGAGAGATAAAAGCATTTTGGATCAAAATATGGTGGAATATCCAGAGAATTTTTAGAAGGAGGGTAAAATTCACTCCGCAATTATTTTTGTTAGGTATTGTTACAGATTGTGATACAAAGGAGGTTGTATTGATGTTAAACTTGATCACAGCCGCGAGGCTGTTAGTTGGACAATATTGGAAGAAGGAATCTTTGCCTACATTGCAGGAATGGTTTTTTAAAGTAGCTTATTTGGCGGAAATGGCAAAGATTTCGGCTTTCTTAAAGCAACAAACGCAAGAGAAGTTTTTTGCTATCTGGGACAAATGGATAAAATTTATACAATTTAGATTGGGTATACAAAAATATTATATAGCCTTTTCATAAGTTTTATTTTTATATATATTATAGATATCTTTTTTATATATATAAATATAGAGTTTTTAATTTAATTTTTATTTTTTTATTTTTTTTATTATTTTTTAAGCCTATATTCTGCTCTGGGAAGCTCAGGGGGGGGGGGAAGGGAGGGTTTTTGGGAGGGGTGTGGGGTGGGTTTTTTTTTTTTTTTTTTAATATGTATTGTTTAAATTTTTTTTTCTCTTTTGTATATGTTGTTTTTTGTTCTGTATTGTTCTTGTTTTTTTTGTAAAATTTATAAAACTTTTAATAAAAAAAAAAGAAAAAAAAAAAGAATTAAAAAACCAATAAAATTTGTTTAAAAAAAAAGAAAAAAAAAAGAAAAGCCATGTTTTAAGGCATTTTTTTAAATATCTATAACCTAAGCATCAAGGCAAGCCTAACAGAGAATAAACCAGCAAGGAAGAAGGGCTTCTTCGGGGTATGTTAACAGATTATTAAAAAGGGTAATCTCACAAATCGGCACATTAGTTCAAGTTTGCTGTCCATACATAGGAAGGACTTACTTATTGGTTCTTCTGGATGAAATGCAACTTCATTTATTGAACCAGCATGGCCTGGAAGTTTGTAGAGGATTCTTCTGGAGGTTGTATCCCACACATAAACAAACCTGTGTATGATGACAAACACGCATAAAGGCCTCCCTGCGCATAAGAGACCAGTTCCCTTCTGATTCTCAAACAATATATAATACAGAAGCTGCTGAACACATGTTGTTTTATCCACATTAAATATCACTGTGTTTAGATTTGCATTTTAGTATTAATTTGTCATGCTAATAAAAAACTAAACAGTTTCCAGTATGGCCCTAATCTGCTAACCTCACAAGCTAGTTTCAGACCAGTGAATTGCAGCTACTTAACACGATCCTGTATAATTGGAGTTAGAATCCATGAATCTGTATGTACTGCTGCAAAATTGTTGCAGGCACACGGTTTGTTATGCATTTTATACCCTGCAATTCTGTGTATTATAATTAAAAGGAACATATAAGACAAATGACTAAATAAAATACAATAAAAAAATAAAATAAAGGTAGCCACTACAAATGAGATTAACCAAGACACTCTCTGGATCACCTTGGTTTTAAGTATCCTCCTTAATGCTAAAAAAAAAGGGGAGGGGGCTTTTAAATGTTAACATTTAAAACAGACTTTTACCTGTCTGCAGATCCAGCAGCTATTTTACTTCCATCTGGTGACCAGGAACATCGCAAAAGGTTCTAACAAACAAGAAAATATGGTCCAATTCCATGCATATTTCATGTTCTTATTTTTATTTGAAATGAAATCTACCAGGGCTTGCAATATTAACAATACTTTGGGAATGTTTTTTCTCTGAAACCTTAGGCTGCAGTTATTTACCATATTTTATTGCCAGAACTATGAGCACTTTGTTATCTCACTGTGAAATAGATTGTGAATGTCAAGATGGTTAATTTATAGAAGAGTAACAACTGCATTGGGGGAAAGGGAGATCTTTTGCAGCAGCTCTAATTGGAATTTCACTCCACAGGTTAATTTCCAATACAGGCCTTGTTAAACAGTTAAAGAATCCCGAATTTTAAAAGCCATTTGTTCATCAATTAACTTTTAGCTACCAGCCATAAACAAGCAATGTTTCAGCTAACACTTTACTTACCTTCTCAAAATTATGCACATTTCCTTGGAGTATCTTCACACATCTTTCTTTGGGAGCAAAGGGCCGAACATCCCAGATGCGAACTTAGAACAAAACCAAAACCAACATGTAGCATCCAGAGCTAATTATTTAGATATTGGCTCATAATGCAAGCTTAATTGCCAGCCAGTGTAATTTTAATGCAATAACAACAATAACAACAAATAAAAGTTGCAACATGTAACATGATTTATCATCTCAGTTCTGCCTAACAGCCAAGTTTAAAGATCCCTGTGAGGACAGCTTAAAGCCAAATACTTAAAGCCAACACTAATGCCAAATTTCACCCATTATTGTTCAATCAAAGAGGATAATTTAAAATTACTTCACTTTGAACCAGGAAATGACATAACAATTATTGTAGGATTTTCTCTTAATTGTTCTTTATCTTTTCTTCTTGCTCCTTGGATTCCACCAGAAAGTTGTCACTCAATCCTATCTCTCTTCCTTAATTTTCATCCGTACACCACTGTTACCTTAAAACAGGGGTCTTCAAACTTGGCCCTTTTATGACTTGTGGACTTCAACTCCCAGAATTCCTCAGTCAGGCACGCTGGCTGAGGAATTCTGGGAGTTGAAGTCCACAAGTCATAAAAGGGCCAAGTTTGAAGACCCCTGCCCTAAAACCATAAGTGCTGTTAGTCAACTATTTACCATGGCCATGTGATTACAGGCAGTCCTTGACTTACAACCATTTGTTTAGTGATTGTTACAACTGTTTTGAAAACAGTGATTTACGACCGGTCCTCATACTTATGACTGTTGTGGCATCCCACAGTCATGTGATCAAAATTCAGGCACTTGACAACTGACATGTATTTAGAAGGCTGCAGCATCCTGGAGTCATGTAATCACTATCTAGAATCTTCCCAGCCAGTTTCTTACAAGTCACATCAATGGGGGAAGCCGGATTTGCTTAATGACTGCATGATTCACTTAATAACTGCAATGATTTGCTTAACCCCCATGGCAAAAAAAAAATGTTATAAAATTGGATATGACTCCCTTCACCACCCTGTTGAGCAATGGAAATTCTGGTTTGAACTGTGATCGTAAGTTGAAGACTACCTGTATAGACGTGGCACACCAGGGGTCTAAACCAAGGGTCCCCAATCCCCAGAACATGGACCAGTACCAGGCCAAGGCACACCAGCAACCGGGCTGCACAAACAAGCAAAGCCCCATCCGCTGGATGGAGGCAGCACACAAAACCACACACCCCTCCGGTCCACAGAAAAACCTCTCTCCACAGAACCGGTCCCTGGTGCCCAAAAGGTTGGGGACCCCGGGTCCAAACCCAAACTGGCTACGTTGACAAGAGTGGCACCAAAAATTCAGTTGGCCAGAAAGCAATGTATCTGTAAATGAGCTTCTGACAAATAGATTAACTGTTATTATCCTGGCAGCTCTTAAGGAGGAAATACGAATACACGTACTATACAGATGCAGAGCTTTTAGTTATATGAATGAAACATTGTCCTTCATTCTTGCATTTTGCAAGTCAAAGCCTAGGAATGTATTCCAAAAGACTGACTTTCCCTCCAGGCACTTGGACAATAGGGTTGAAGCCCAGGAATTGTGTTGTTGAATGGATACAAAATGAAAGAGCTGGCCCATTTTTTATTGTTATCGTTCATAGTTTTATTATTGTTGTCACCTGCCCACAGCTGTGTTTTACAAGATGGGTGGCTTTATAAATCTTTTAATTAAATAGATGTACAACATTCTCATTTGCTTGCCACTAATGAGCAACCAATGAGGATGCCGTACCTGGAGATATGGGAAAGAGAATAGGGAAAAAGCGATTACCTGCATTGTCCATGGCATTGGAAAGCAAGTAAGAGCCCTCTGCACTTAGGCTGAGACCAGTGACAGAATCTGCATGTCCTCTCATTGTGTAAGTTAGCTTGTTCTGACGAAGGTCCCACACCTTTAAGAGATTTAACATAGGCCTGGCATTTTACACTTGAAAGATGTACCAGCAACTACCATAAATAAAATGAGGCCCTAAAAGTGTCACATTATGTTGTAGTGAAAAGACCCTAGCCTACGCCAATATTCCAGACACAGGGATTACTTTCTAGCAATTGGTTCTACAGGTAGTCCTCAACTTACAACCATTCATTTAGCGACCACTCAGAGTTACAACGGCACTGAAAAGTGACTTATGACCATTTTTCATTATCTATGACCATTGTACCATCCCCAGTCACATGATCAAAATTCAGACGCTTGGCAACCGGCGTATCTTTATGAGGGTTGCATGTGATCATCTACTGACAAGCAAAGTCAATGGAGAAGCCAGATTCAGTTAATATCCATATTACTAATTTAAGAACTGTGGTGATTCACTTAACAACAACAGCAAGGAAGTTTGCAAAATGGAGCAAAATTCACTTAACTGTCTTGCTTAGCAACGGAAATTTTGGGCTCAATTGTGGCCGTAAGTCAAGGATTACCTATACTAAAAACAATCACATGCTTAGGAACAAAATCCAAAAGACAGTTTTAGAGGGGTAGAAGGAGATGCCACCCCTCCCGCAGCCCCACATTATTCATGGCCTACTTATGGGGCATCTAGCCAAACCTACTTTTTATTCCTGCTCTTAGAAAAACCTGAAATATCAGAGCGAACTAGCACTGCCTACTCACCCTCACAAAAGAATTTACATTTCAGATGCCAGAGGAAATTAGAAAACCTCCATACCATTCATGCTTTTAACCCATTTTTTCTGGTACTGCCTTTTTTTTATTTTACTGTGCTAAATGAAAGAGAAAAAACAAATCAGTTTTAAAATATATGGAGCTTCACTTCCTGGACAAAGTCAACTGACCTTAATATCATTGTCGATACCACCAGATATTATCTGATCACTGGTATCATTGAAGGTCACAGCTAATACTTGATAGGTGTTCTGAAAGGTCTGAACAGCTGCTTTCTTCCTGATGTCCCAGAGCTGAGAAGAAAAAGGTGTTGAATATAAATACACACATAAATGTGTAATAAAATCAATAAATACCGAACACCAAGAGGAAAGTATAAAACTTTAAAAATTTAATGAGCCGAGCTTTTGTTGGGATCATCCAACATCATCAGGGCTTTAAAACAGTCACTGAGAAGAAGCCTTTATATGATGTTAGCAGCCTGTATCCGGCTTCTAGAACGTGTTATTGGGCCCAGCTGATCATGCCGTATCACGGGTAGATCACCTACGTCAGTGTGTGATGTTTTCCCACATCTCCTCTGTATTTTACTCTAAGTGTTCTCCTTGTCAACCTTAGGGCTAGTTCTTTTCCCTTTACTTGCCGATGGTGAGTGTCCCCCTCCCCCCTCATCCTCCTGTATGCAAAAACACACTTTGGAGGGGGTGCATTTCTTCCTTAACCCCACTATATGCCTAGACCCAACCACCACATTCCTCCGTCTATTGCAACCGCGATCAGGGTATGCCGTTTCCTTTTTACAATACATTCCCCCGTCTGCAGGCACCATCTCCATCTGTTTGTTATCCAACCCCACGGTCCCCTCGCCATATCCATCTGTGTATTTGCTTGTTACACAAGTGTCAGTAAGTTGGTGATCAATGCACAGTCGGCTAGTCTCCTGCTCATTCCTGCATGCCACGGAGCTTGCTGATCAACGGCTGATTCGGCACCCTGACAACGGGGGGGGGGGGGATTCTGATGTTGTACCCCCAGTGTCGAGCACGTCGGGCATGTGTTCTCATAGCAGTTCGCAAGATCTTTACTTGTCTCTTCGTCTCTCATCGCAGATGTTTCCTCCCGTTTGTGGATGACAATCTCCTCCTCCCCCTGGTCATGAGAGCTGTCCCCACTCATCAGCTGAGAATCCCTTTCTCTCCTCTGAGGGGAACGGGTCATCATGATGTGTCCGTCCAACTTGCTATCCAGGGAGGTTTTTAAGGAGGTTTTTCAAGTTCGTTGGTCCATCATGGGGCAGATAGATATAGTCAGTGGGGGGGGGGGGAGTGTGAGAGTCCATGCCAATCTGACTGTGTAACGAAGCAACGGCAGCCTTCCTTTCACGGTCCAAGCACGACCCATGCATCATTCTTCTCCGGCGATTGAGGGGCCGGTTCGTGTGCCATGCTTTTAATGTTTGCTGTGCCAGGCACATGTCTATGTGTCGATTTTTAGCTTTATAACTCATCAACATAAATGTGTGTATATGTTTGTGTGTGTATACACATACACACACACACACTAAGATTGTGTGACATTTATCAGGACTTCTCTTAAACCTACCAATTATGAACAGAAGGTCACAGTGTAGGGGAGGAGCAATGAAGATACAGTTACACTGTGTGTCATTCCCCAAGATCTACAGATGAAGCATGTATGGTTGAGAAGAGACATGCATCCAGAAGCAAATCCCCCACCCCCCAAAACAAAGCCCTTTTTCAAATTCATTATATGGGTGACAAACAGGACAAAGAACCTATCTGTACATAATATTTTGGTGACAATACCACCAGCACATGCTGGCTGAGGAATTCTGGGAGTTGAAGTCCACAAGTATTAAAGTTGCCAAGGTTGAACACCCCAAACTTTCTCCTAAAATTCCAAGTATTTCTCTTGGAGGCTTGTTTTGACATAGGTGATCAATCTATATGTGCATCTATTGGGGGGGGGGGGAATAGCAAACCTTCCAGATAACATTGATTTAATACTGCCACAAAGTTATATATAAGTAGTATCACAATTCCAAGTATTAAAACAAGGGGGAAAAAATGGCACCACCTATTTGAAAGCGGCTGAAAGTCATTGGTTTCTAACAGACAACCAGGAAGATTGGCTAAAGTCATCCTGCTGGCTTTTTGCCTAAGACAGAACTAAAACTCAGTCTCCAGGTTTCTTGCTCTGTAATTAAAACGTCATTAAACTATCCCTCACTGTTATTCTGCAAGAGTACAATAAAGCATTCTGACCTTCACTGTCCCATCATCACTGCCTGTGCAAACCAGCTGAGGTCCACGTCTTGCTGGATAGCAGGAGTTGACAAATGAAGTGTGTCCTTTAAGTCTTTTCACTCTCTCTCCTGTCTCACTATCCCATACTGCTACTGTTTTATCCGTGGAGGCCGAGAACAGCATGCTGAGAAAAAATGCAACTGATTACAAATATTAAAAAGCTGGTACTTCTCAACACTTAAAAGTTATCAATCCAATGTAAATTCTAAAGAATATGATTTGCTATGACCATGGTTTATTTCTTGTTTAAAAACTGAGTCATTTATTGCAAGCATGTCAAACTGCCGGCCTGTGGGTCGGATGCATCATAGTGAAACCGCGTCCACCCCATTGCTGGCAGTGGGGGAAAAAAAATCATCATATGTCACATGACATCATGTGACATTGTGAGTTTGACATGCCTGATTTATTGCAAAACATGTAAGCTTTTATTTTCTGTAATGTAATGTGCTTTTTGAATTTTATACAAACACACTTTTTTTTAGCTATTTAAGGATTTTAGTAACAAAATATTTTTAAAAAAATTCAAGGATCCTTTTCAAAAAAAAAAGAGGAAAAGCAACAATAAATCATAGAAATAATGAAACACAACATATGAATATGATGTGATGGTAGTTTTCTGCATTCCTATTGAGTTTTCTTGGTCAAATCACAGACTACTTGTTTTCAAAAGCTGAGAAATATTTCAGAATATTCTACAAACTGTAAAAAAAAAAATTAAACACCAACCTGCCATCAGTATTGTAATGTAATTCCATAACTGCTCCACTGTGACCTTTCAAAGTGGCATAATTATCACAGTCACCATACACATTCCATAGTACTGAAATGAGAGGATCAAGCCTTAGTATTTCCCCTGAAAACTGGAATATATCAAACAACCATTTCAAATCAAAGGCATTTAATAGTCTTCAATTAGGCAGATGTTGTTGCATATAAGATTGCAAGAAGTGAAAATGCTGTTAATATCTATCTTAATTGACATATTTAGGAACAGACAGAAGCACAGAGAAAATAAAATTCTGGTTAATCTAAATGATGTAAATCTGCCGGCCCATGGGCCAGACGCATCACAATGAAACCACGCCCACCCCATTGCCAGCAATGGGGAAAAAGCTCTGATAAGTCATGTGACATCACGCGATGTCATAGGTTTGACATGCCTGATGAAAAAGGTAAAGCATTCTTTTGTAAATGACAATAAAGTTAGTTAACTTAATCTGCAAGCTTTAACAAGCCGATCACAGATTACAGAATTGACTTACGTATCAACCTGTCAAACCCAGCTGAGGCTAAGGTGGCTCCATTAGGATGGAACTTGCAACAATAAACCTCTCCTTCATGACCAGAAAGCAACATTATGGGTGCTTGCAAGGAGGAACATCTTGGAGGGCCCTAAAATAAAAAGAAAATGCAACATATTACAGAAGACATAAATAAATACAAACTGTTGATAGAAAAAAATTAAGTCAGAAAGAAAACTGATCTATACATTTTGAAAAGGTCAGACACTACTACTAAGAAAACAGGAAAAATATTTTAATCATTGGAAAATGCAAACATGCAGCTATGGCTAAAGTAGCAGAAACTGAAGGTCCAACTGCAGACAATGAATTAGGAAAGATTGGATTAAAAATCTATAAACATTTATTCTATTAGTACCAGCATTTGCACAAAAAGAGAGATCAATAAGTTTACTGTTATTATTTGTTCTGCATCACATAGAAAAAGTTGAAGATTACTTCTTTCCCTTCAGAGAATAAAATAGAATAAAAACATGAATTACAGGAAAAGAGGTTCCCAGGAGTATTAAGGGAAAAACATTTTAAAGAATAAAAGCAATTTGACTGTGAAATCAAATACTTAGAAAGATTGTGAGCTTTCTTGCTTGGGATGCATTCAAGCAAAGACTAGACAGGCATCTATCAAGAATGCTTTAATTTGAATACCTCTTTTAAACTAATGATTGGATTCAATGGCTGAAATTAACTTTTTCCAACACTACAATTTTCTAAGAGTGTGGAATCTCCAAATTTAAATATAAGAAATGATCTACCCAGGGCCAACCTTATACCTGTTGGTAGACCCATTCTGGAAAAGCCTTACCATCACTATGATGAAAATCCTTTTTTTTATTAAAAGTTTTACAAATTTAATACAATATAACCCAGCTGTTATAAGATTCAACATCAAATTAATTTCTTTAACATCAAAATCAACCGTAATACCCAACAAAAATAATTGTGGAGTAAACTTTATCTTTCTCTTAAAAATCTTTTGAATATTCCACTAAATCTTAATCCAAAAAGCTTTTATATCTCTACAAGTCCACCAAATATGAAAATAGGTTGCATCTAAGCTTCCACATTTCCAACATTTGGGCTGTAAATTAGGATACATGCGGGACAACTTTTGGGGGTCCAAATGCCATCTATAAAACATTTTAGAAAAATTTTCTCTTAAATTTTGTGCTTGAGTAAATTTTACATTTCTAACCCAAATTGTCTCCCATGTATCCAATAAAATTGGTTCCTGAATATTTTGAGCCCATTTAACCATATAATCTTTAACTAACTCCGTTTCAGAATCTAATTCTATTAAAACATTATAAATTCTCTTTATGTGGGCTCGAGTTTGATCTTTAATCTGTTTTACCAAATTCACATTCTCTAAAGTAATTCCAACCTTTTGATCTAGAGTCCACCTTCCTAACAATTGATTATACTGAAACCAAGAGTATACAATATTTTCTTGCTTCAGCTCAACTAAAGATTTTAATTGCCAATCCTTCCCTACCAAACTAAGTAATTCCTTATAAGAAATCCTGTCCAAATTCACAACCCTAGATATTCCCTCTATCGTGTGTCCAGGAATTCCCCAAATTGGAATTTTATAATTTAACCTATAATAATACTTCTTCCAGACATGCAACAAAGCATTTCTCAAGATTTAAAAACCTGGTCCACTTTTTTTTATCATAAATTAGATAAGCATGCCATCCATATACTAAATCCCATCCCTCAAGAGAAAGGACATTTTTATTTGTTAAATTGAGCCAATCACCAATCAACGTTAAAGCCACCACATCATAGTAGAGTTTTAAATTAGGCGCCTTAAGTCCTCCTCTTTCCTGTACATCTTGTATAATCTTAAACTTAACTCTTGGTTTTTTCCCTGCCCATATAAACTTATTAATCCCCTTCTGCCATTCCTCCAAGTTAGCATCTTTTTTCAAAATAGGTATCATTTGAAACAAAAAAAGAAACTTTGGAAGAATATTCATTTTAACTGCTGAAATTCTTCCCAACAAAGATAACTGTAGTTTTTTCCAATCATTTAAATCCTTCTGAACTTTTGCCCATAATGTCTCATAATTATTTTTATACAATTTAACATTAGAAGCTGTAATATATACTCCTAAATATTTAACCTTTCTCACTATTTCAAAACATGTTAATTTAGCCAAAATATCCTTTTCCTTCATAGACATATTTTTCGATAATATTTTAGTCTTAGTATTATTTACCTTAAAACCAGAAACCTTGCCATACTGAGTTAAAATTTCAACCAAATCCCTAACCGAATCTGTCGGTTGAGATAATGTCACAACCAAATCGTCAGCGAAAGCTCTCAACTTATAATCATTCTTATTTATTTTTATTCCCTTAATTCTAGATGATTCTCGAATTTTAATAAGTAAAATCTCCATAGTTAAAACAAATAACAATGGGGATAAAGGACATCCCTTTCTAGTACCCTTTTCAATATTAAATGCATCTATTAATCCCCCATTAACTATAATTTGTGCAGATTGTTGTTGATATATAGCCTTAGGAGTATACAAAAATTTATCCCCAAAGTTCATTTTCTCTACCACTCTCAATAAAAATTGCCAATCTAATTGATCAAACGCTTTTTCAGTGTCCCAAAAAAATAAAAGCAGCAGGGATTTGGTTGTTCTTGTCTAAATACTCAATTAAATTAACAATTTGTCGATGAAAATCCTTTTTCTACACACTATCATACTGAGTCATTCTTCTCATCACAAGTGATGAAAAATAATTGCAAAATAACTAAAATGGAATCAAGACTTTTCGACATTTTTATGTTTGCTTATATGTTAATGTGGGCGTTAACATCCTATGTAAATTGAACAAATTCGTATAGCATTCACTAAGCGACATTTGGGAAAATGCAGCAAATACATGTATAAACAAGTCAACATCTTTAATAGAAAGTTTAATAATAGAGGATAATCATTGTTCAGAGTTGAGCAGCATGGAAGTTTAATATAGTGGTGATTATTATGGTTTGTTGCACATTCAGCCAGAAGTTTAGACTAGATCTGTCATTTTATCCATCTATTGAATCCTTCCCCAGGGCCTGGGTTAGGCAGATGTTCTAATAGAATATTTGTAGTTCAGGGCTGAACTGTGGTATCCTTGCTGCTCTCTCAACTTTGGTTGTTTTCTTGTAAATGTTTCATTCCACAACTAGGTAATATCAGAGAGCAATACCCACTCCCTTCTACCACTGATGTTACCTAGTTGGGTATTGAGACATCTGTGGGAAAACAGCCAAGCTCAGAAAGCAACAACCCCATAGGCAGATGTTATTTGATGGATGTAGAAGGCATTGCGTTATTATTACCACCGTCACCTTCTATCCCAAAACACAGCAAGTGGTGGCTGAGGAATTCTGGGAGTTGAAGTCCACAAGTCATAGAAGGGCCAAGTTTGAAGCCCACTAAGTTAAAGTGTTGATAATAATGCAAAATAAAATTCTAAATCGGTTTAGCAAAAAGATATGAGAATTAAGAAATGCTGCTTAATTAAGATAACCTTTATTGTCTTTTTTTTTTTAAACTGGGGGCACACTGGCACACATTAAAAATGGAATTCTGTTGCCTGCTCTCAAAAGCGTACACATTACTACAATGAATAATGTTGGATTCCTAGTAAGTAGTAGAATATGAAAGAAGGAAAATGTAAATAAGAAACAATGGGGCAATAAGGACAAATATTTCAAAGAAGAAAGAGGGGGGAAATGTAAAGAATAGAAGAGTACTGTTACAAACTGCTGTTAACAAAAAAGGATATATTACGTGTATATGTGTGTAATGTTTGTTGTGTTTTGTTTTGTTTTGTTGGTCTAAAATAATAATAATAACAAAAAAAGCGTACACATAAGATCAAACAATTCCGGGGGAAAGAAGCTGGCTAACCGCTCCGCCTCCAACATTCATTTCACCGGAAACCTCAGCAGCGTCCCCCGGAGAAACTCACCGCCTGCAACAAGGCGCCCGGAGGCGGTTGCCCGGCTCCGGGACCCGGCCCCAAGATGAGCTCATGGCGGGGTTTCTTAGCAGCTGCCGCCGCTGCCACCAAAGCCGTATCCGGCCCGGGAGCCTTCCGTTTCTGTGGGTCGATCATCGCTTTTCCTCAACGCTGCCACGCTGGGCCCAGAGTGGAGAAGCCACGCCCTCCTCTCCTCATTGGCGTCTTTATGCAAAGCACACGGCCCTTCCCGACGCCGATTGGTGCAAGACGCGTCGGGTAAAGAGGCGGGAGATCCAAGACGTAGGCGTTGACGTCGCCGTGCTTAACATGGGGAACGCTGAATGGTCGAGGTTCTCGCTCGACCCTGGGTTTATTCTGTCTCCCCATTGGCTGAAAGCGAGAAGACGGCTGCTGTGCGCTGAGGCAGGCGGATAACGGAGAAGGCTGTTAGAGGGGAGTCCTAATCGGTATCCTGATGGTGGTACGATGCGAGTCGGGGCAAGAAGGGCGGGGAAGGCGGTTTCAAGTTTAAATCTCTCTTCAGTTTGGCTTCTTCTCAAGGGATATATATGTGTGTATAACAACGCCTGGCACTTTCTCCTCAGGGTTTTTCTGGTGAGGTAATGGTAGTTTAGTCCAACATTGGATTTGAAATTGAAGTGAAGGATTAAGGTTACGGCTCCCATCATCCGCTGCCGGGGGGGAGGGGGGAACAAGATACACGTTGACCGGAATGGAAAAGAAGAGCTTGGACTGTTCTTTACTTACTTGTGTTGTTTGTAATATGTTTCCATTAACTACTTTTTTTTTTAGCTGCCGAGGGATAATATAGAATATAGAAAAGGAAACTTGACCAAAAGATTTGAATAAACTCCTTTTGTGGTAGTTGAAAGCAATGGATGAGCTTCCGGAACTCTATGCTATTTTCCAAGGAGAGGTATGCTTCCAAACAGTTAATTTTCAGGGAAATAAGGTTGAATACATAACAAAAAAAGTGTTTTCACAGTTCACAATGTTTTAAGTTCAGATAGGTTGAATAGATACTAAGATTTTTTTTTCAATAAACATAGTCCATTGTTTTAAAAAAATCCTTCATATAAGTGACTAGGATGTTTCTAATCAATAGATTTAGGAACTGAGTAAGTGGCTTTGGTAAAGCTTCTTGAATAACATAACACAGTAACAGAAATAGTGCAGAATTGTGCTATAGCAGTTGGTTGTTTGGTGCTGAATTTCTAATATATATATATATATATATATATATATATATATATATATATATATATATATATATATATATATATAGGTCTTTGGTTGTTCGGGTTTTCTCCCGCGTAAAATTGGAAGTGTCTTGGCAACGTTTCGACGAAGTCACATTCGTCATCTTCAGGCTGGTGTTACAAGAACGCCAGAAACAAACCCCTCCTCCCTCACAGCCACACATGAAACAAACAGTGCATAACATCTCAGATAGGATCCTCACCAAAGCCGAAACCAATGTCCTTTCCAAAGGATTCAACTTTGCAGTCGCTCCCAAACACATCCCCACTGAAACCATTATATGTGGAGTTGAAACCAGCCTGACCAAAATCAACCCCGATGACGCTAACAAAATCAGACTCAAAATCACCAACATCCTCTGCACCAGCAAGCCACCCAAAAGCAACTTACCCAAAGAGGAACAGACAGCACTACGTAACCTGAAAGAAGACACCAGCATAATAATCCTACCAGCAGACAAGGGCAACGCCACGGTGGTTATGAACACATCTGACTACCAAACCAAATTAACCAACCTACTCCAAGACTCCACATACAAACCCCTAAATACAGATCCCACCACCTACCTGGAAAAAACCACCAGAACCAAGATAAAAGCCTCCCCCATTAGCGAAGAGATCCAGCAAAGAATCATTCCCAGAGAGAAATCATCCAGATGCCCTAAACTCTATGGTCTCCCCAAGATACACAAAGAAGGAACCCCACTCAGACCTATAGTCAGCTCCATAGGCTCACCTCTACAAAACCTAGCCAAATTTCTCGCCAAACAACTACAGCCCTATGCAGAATCCATCACCTCACACGTAAAAAACTCATTCCAGTTTATAGAGATCATAAAGAAACAAAACTTACAGCCCAGCGACCTACTAGTGAGCTTCGATGTCATATCCCTCTTCACCCAAGTGCCTATCAAAGAAGCCTTGACAGCTATTCCAAAACAAATATAACCCCCCCAAACACATCTTAGATCTGACCAACCACTGCCTATCCAACACATACTTCATCTATAACGGACAAAAATACAAACAAACAGAAGGAGCACCCATGGGATCACCCCTCTCACCTGTCATTGCCAACCTCTACATGGAACACTTTGAAACCCAAGCTCTAGAAAAATCGGATCACAAACCCAAACTCTGGCTCAGATACGTAGACGACACCTTCATAATCTGGCCACATGGGAAAGAAAAACTGGACAACTTCCTCACACACCTCAACAGCCTACACCCCAAAATACAGTTCACCATGGAAACAGAAGCTAACAACCAACTTCCCTTCCTGGATGTCTTAGTCTACAAGAAATCCAATGGCTCCCTAGGACACACCATCTACCAGAAGAAAACACACAAAACCGCTATCTGCACGCTCTCTCACACCACCACCCAGCACAGATCAACTCTGTAGCCAAGACACTCATCTCCAGAACAAAACGCTTAGCTGACGAACAACACCTAAAACCCGAACTACACACTCTCACCAATGTACTAACATCCAATGGATTCCATAGAAATAAGATTACAAACCTAATCCAAAAAGAAACCCCCACTAAAATCCAAGACAAAGAACAAGAAAACGGCAAAGCCCTCCTCCCATACATAAAAGGCACCACAGACAGAATCAGTAAGATCCTCCATAAACACAACATCAAAACAGCATTCTGCACAAACAGAAAAATAACCACCATCCTTAGAAACCCCAAAGATAAAATTGAATTAGAAAATCAAGGAGTATACGAAATCCCATGCACCACTTGTCCCACCACATACATCGGACAAACCAACAGAAGAATAAGTGCACGCATTGAAGAACATAAGAACTCAGTCAAAAAAGAGGAACCAACATCTTCCCTGGTCCAACACCTTAAAGCCACAGGACATGAAATTGACTTTAAAAATACCAGAACCATTGCAAAAAGTGAACATTTTAATAACAGAATAATCAGAGAAGCCATCGAGATAGAAAAACGCCCACACAGCATGAACAAGCGAGATGATACCTCCCGCCTACCAGCCATTTGGAAACCTGCCCTTATTGACAAACGACTCCCTAACCCCAAAATCTTAAACCCCTCTGCAACTCAGACTAACCTGAGCACAACCAAACAGAACACTCCCCCAGACAATCAGAGCACAGCCAAGCCCCTAACCATTCAGAACACACCTCCACCCAATCAGAACACAGCCAAGCTCCCATCCAATCAGTTCATACCCTCACTGGCAGTTAAAAGGAAGAAACAGCTAAAACCACACATTGCTGCTCAAAGCAAGAAGCTAAAAACACCAGCCTGAAGATGACGAATGTGACTTCGTCGAAACGTTGCCAAGACACTTCCAATTTTACGCGGGAGAAAACCCGAACAACCAAAGACCTATATACAAATACCCGCGAAAACCTCAGAAAACATATATATATATATATATATATATATATATATATATATATTAATAATATAAATATATTCACAACTTAGCCATGCCAAAGTGGATAGTGTTTATTCCCAAGTATTCATAGAATTTTAGTTTAAGGAGGATGTCTCAAGAGGATACTTGATCTTTAGTATCAAATAGACAGAGCTGAGAATATTGTGCTAGCTTTTGTTGTTTACTGGGAGCAGAGTAAGGGGAACAGTATGCTTGTCTGAGGTGGTATAGGTCCTCCTGCTTGAGCAGAGGGCTGGATTAGAAGACCTCCAAGGTCCCTTCCAGCTCTATTCTACTCTTAATAAATGTTGCTTCTTTTATGAGTAGTTGTATGTTTTGTTTTTTACAGATTGCTTCTGTGACAGAATATGGAGCATTTATAAAAATTCCAGGAACCCAAAAACAAGGTTTGATTAATTATACGGTGATTATTTGGTTGACATTCTTTTGTTAGTAGAGTGAATTGTGTTACTTTTTCACTTACAAGTGTTAAAGTTCCCATTCCCAAGTAATCTTGGTGGCTTACACAAAGCTTATACTGCTAGCCATCAGCTTATGACCACAACTGACCCCAAAATTTATGTTGCTAAGTGAGACAGTGAAGTGAATTTTGCTCCATTTCACAACCTTTCTTGCCACAATTAAGTGAATTACTGCAGTAGTTAAGTTAGTAATATGGTTGTTAAGTGAATCTGGCTTCCCCATTGATTTCGATTGTTAGAAGTTCGCAAAAGGTGATTGTTAGAAGGTCACAAAAGGTGAACCAATTGCTAAGCATCCAAATTTTGATCATGTGACCATGGTGATGCTACAATAAACATAAAACGGTCATAAGTCACTTTTTTCAGTGCTGTTGTAACTTTGAACAGTCACTAAGTGAACTGTTGTAAGTTGAGAACTAACTACTTGTGTTATGGGAAAATGAGTAGAAAACAAAACTGAGTAGTTTCTTTTTAGAACATAGGCAGTTTTAGAAAATTATTGATTTCTAGCAGAAAATAAAATATTTTCTCTCCTCTTATTGCCAAAGGCCTTATTCACAAAAGCCAAATGTCAAACTGTAGGGTGGACAAACCTTCAGAGATGGTGGAGGTTGGAGAAAAAGTGTGGGTGAAACTTATAAGAAAAGAGGTAAATTTGTTGCTCCGTTTACTGATATCTACCAAATAACGATTTCACATTTACTGCACAACTACTTTTATTAAAGAGGAATGATATCACAGCCTTACATTTTTACAGGCAAAGCTCCTGAAAAAGTATGCAATCTGAAAATCTAAAGTCTCATAGAAAACATTAATTTCATTGGAATTTTAAATAAACATGGAATTGAATTAGTTTGAGTTTTATGAATGATGCGGTTACAAGACATCTCAAATGAGTTCAAAAATTGATCCTTTCTGTAAATTTATTGTAGCTATATGCAACTCAGACAATCAAAGCTGTTTACATATTTCACAAAGCACCCAATCTGAAATATCCAGTTACATTCTGCCTTAAATCATAGATAGGTTGATACTATCTGAAAGCTCATTGTGAGTAGCTAATGTATTTTATATTAATACATTTCCACGATGAAAGTATAGTACCATAAAGTGATTGTTATAACCTCAACATCAATTTTTGTCCTGGGTATCTGGAAATGAAACAAAAATCAAAATGTATTGCCTTGTGTTTTCAGAAGAAAGATGACAAATTGAAACTATCTCTTTCCATGAAAGTTGTTAACCAAGGAACGGGGAAGGACATAGACCCCAATAACATTGTCCTTGAGTAAGTGAAATCTCCATTCCTCTGATCTTTATTTTCTATTTCAAAGATCTTTCTAGTATGACTTGTCATGAAGAAAGTGTAAAAATCCAACAGTTGTTTTGAGCTCGGTAGAAGAGATCATCAAGATGGGGTCTTCAACCCCAGTTCTGTGGACCAATACCAGTCTCTGGCCTGTTAGGAACTGGGCCACATAGCTGGAAGCTAGCGGTGGGCAAATTAACCCTACTGTAAACTGCACATGCGTGGGATCTAGGTTGTGTGCTCCACCACCACCACCAGCCCCCGTCTGTGGAAAAATTGTCTTCCACAAAACCAGTCCCTCATGCCAAAAAGGTTGGGGGACCACTGTACCAAGAGATCCTACAACAAAATGTAGTGTGGAAGATTTCTATTCAGTATTTCATCCAGTCTTATAAAACATGTCATTCCACTCTTTCTTGATTTTCTGCCCACCCTTAGAATACCCAGTCAACATTTTTTGTTTAATAAGTGTGATTAAACCATGCCAAGGTGTTGGATTCTTCCCACCTTTGATGATTTGGATGATGATGGTTTTTTTGCAGTTATGCAGATTGTGTTATGTATAAATGGTGCCATTTCAGCTAAAGTATTTTTATTTATCTTCCACATTTCTTAACCGCCCATTTCAGCTCTGTGTTGGCAAATGAGTTTCATTACTTCTGTTGTTATTACTTATTTCTACACAAACATGGATTTTCAAAGCAGTGAAAACCATCTTGTTTTGGCAGGCTTTTTCTGTAGACCTGTGTTTCTCAATCTTGGCAACTTTAAAATGAAACTGGAATTTTGGGAGTTGAAATCCACATTTGTGTAGGCAGGTGGTCCTGGGCTGCATTTGTAATTTTTAGCATGTTTTTATGAAATGTATTTTTCTAGTATATAAACTGCCTTGAGCTGTGATAAGTCGAATGATATAAAAAGGTTGCCAAAATAATTTTGTAATTGCATAGATTTCTGATTATGGACAATACAGAATCAGGAAGCTTTCTTTATTAATTTTCTTGACATAACTTAAAATGTATTCATTGTTCCAAATACAACCAGGTTTTTCCCTACCAATATTAATGGTGTTTCTGTTTTTAAAAATTCTTGTGTTTGTATGCAGTCAAGAGGCACGGAAAAAATGCTCCTTTAGAGATTATACCAGTCAAAAGATCACTCTAGAAGCTGTTTTGAACACTGTGTGTAAGAAGTGTGGTTGTCCAGGTATGTGATTACTTTTAATTTTTTTTTCATTCATTGTGTATTTTCAGAGAGTTACAGAAGGTAGGGATTTGAAAGACGTTGAGAAACCAAGGAAATACAGCGTTATTTGTGGGCCTACAGTATTTTATCCCATTTTATTCCATTTTCCTCAAAATTGGAGAATATAAATGTAATGAGACTTAAGCACTTAGGTATAAATAGCATCCTGAGTTCATGTATAAATCTTGAGGAAATATAGAAGAGGAATCTTAAAAAGGTTGCCTTATTTTATGTATCTATATAATTCATTTGTTGCAGGTCATTTCGCAAAAGATTGCTTCATGCAGCCAGGAGGGACAAAATACACCCTTATACCAGAGGATGAACCCATCCCTGCAGAAGATGAAAAGAAAGCTCACCACTCTATGAAGAAAAGGAAAAAGGTATCTATGCAAATTCTCAGTCATCCAGGTCATGATTGTCCCCAAGATGGTTTTTCAAGAAGCAACTGGGCTTCCTTTGTTTTTTCTTAAAAACGGTTCCCTTCTCATCCAAGAAGCTTCTTCAGTTCTGACTGAATGGTGGAGAATGGAAGGATTTATATTCTTTGCAGTCATCTGGTCTTTAGCACTCCCTCTGAGAGATGTTGAGGCCACTTGGAGGTTTATCTGTGCCCTCAGGTTCACCTGAATAGTGCAAATGGGTATGGAACCTTCTTGGAACTGCTGAAAGGATTGTTGTAAACAAGAGATAGGTGGTGTCATATCCCTCCCCCTCTGGTCAGAGAGCGCCTTTTTGACCTCTCTTTCAAACCAGCGGTCCCCTCTGTCCATAATGTGGACTGTGCTGTCTTAAAAGAGTGGCTTTTGTGTTTCATTGAAAGATATCAGTTTTTTAAAGCTGCATCTCAAATATTACATAACGAAGCTATGCTGTTAAATAGATAAGAATTTGTAACATTTCACAGGGCTCTGACATTAAAAGATACAAAATTATCTACCGAAATTTCTCTGAAGACTGAGCATGCTTAATTTATAATTAGATGCCAGTCGTCATAATGTAGTTTAGTTTGTGTTCTATGTAACCAACAATGGCTTCTATTTCTATTTAACTTTTTATTACTGCAAAGAAGTAGCTATATTATACAGGTAGTCCTTGATTTACAACAGTTCATTTATGACCATTTAAAGTTACAACAGCACTGAAAAAAGTGACTTACGACCATTTTTCGCCTGACCGTTGCAGCATCCCCATGGTCACATGATCAGAATTTGGATGCTTGGCAACTGGTTCATATTTATGACAGTTGCAGTATCAGGGGGCCTTTTGATCACCTTTTGCAACCTCCTGCCTAGCAAAGTCAATGGGGAAGCCAAATTCACTTAACAACTGTGACAAGGTTATAAAGTGGGAGGGGGGAACTCACTTAACAACAGAAAATTTGGGTTCAATTGTGATTGTAAGTCGAGGACTACCCGTAGTGATATATTTGCTTTGTCATACAGAATTCATCAAGAAGTTGTTGTTTTTTTCTCCTGACAAGAATAAAAAGAAAAAAAGGAAACGTAAGAACACAGATTTGGAGGTTTCTGACACCACCAATTCTGACAATGGGAATCAGCCAGCTCGGAAGAAAGCAAAATGCAAGAAAAAAGCCAGTCTATCTCGGAAAAGTAAAAAGAAGCATCATAAGAAAAAGCACAAGGAATGAGAATGAGTCTCGGACTCTGGGCTGCATGTGTTTTCATTGCAGAGTGTGACTTCCATTCCCTCTGGTCATCATTTGGAAAAAAGAACAACTGGACCAGCAGGATGCATTAAGATAACATGGTTTTTCCTTCTTTGAAAATTACTTTTGTTTCTCAAGGATTATCACAAGGATGGCTATTCCCCTCCCATAAAGTGGAAAGGAAGGAGCAGCCAGCATGCCACTGGGTGGTTCCTTGTCCCAGATGTTGACTTCATGTCTTGTGAAATCTTGCTCTGTTCTTTCATTTCCTCATGCCTGGATTTTAGCCAGCTTCTTTTGGAGCAACCTAGAGCCATCTTACAGAAACTTGTATGGAGCTGGCAGTCGGTACATTTCCTCACTCAGGGGAGCAGCAATGTGTTGACTCAGCATCTGCCAGTTATTGCCTGCCTACCAGCAGAAGGATCTGAATGGTGCACTCTCTCTCCCCTGAAAGAGACACATTGGTTGAAGAACAGTTCATGCCACTGCACTCCCGTTGTCCCATTTGTCCTGTAATACCGTAGGAGGAAGAAGTCAGGTACAGGAGCAGTTGTCTTAAAAACCGAGAAATGAGCCAAGTGTTTACCTTTGAACAATGAATAAAGTTTTCGTTTGTGGGGTTCTCTTTACTATAAGCTTGGATTTTTGGGGAAGGGACAGAAATGAGAACTCTTCCCGTTGTCTCACTTTCCTATTGTGAGAGATTCCAGCATTGTCTGGAAGCCCACTTACATTATACTTGGTTAGCTTTTGAGGCTGCAGGGGTACAGTCAGTGATTGTTGCAGTGGATGATGCTGCATTTTGGAGCTTATTTTTCCCAGACTTTGGGTGGGTTTAAGAAGAGAAACATAAGACTCCAGACCTCAGTGAGCCTTCATAGAGCTATTTTGCTCCCCTTCCCCAGAAGAGAAAATTCCCTGAGTAGGGCTCACATAAATGAAACTGAAGGCAGTGTGCTGCCCTTATACTGACCATTACACTTTAGGGCATTGTTACTTAGACAGGAAACTGCTGTTCAATTCCAGGGCTCTAGGCTAAATTGGGAAACTGAAGTACAGCCTGGCAGAAATCAGTGACAATATAGTGAGTTCTTTTTATTAACAAAAAAAACCCCTACATGGATGAGCCCATGAAACACCAGGAGCCGAATCCAACTTGAAAAAATGTAACTTTTCCCCCCATTATATTATTTTAGCTATTAAGACTGCAGACGTGCAGTCTGTGACATAACTGTCAGAGTGTCAGCTTTTCTGCATTATCCTGGCAGCTTTGAAGCTTATGCTTTTAGTTATATCCTGTATTTCTGCCTTTGGGAAATCTAAGGCAATTTACATGAGGTGTGTAACTAAACTTTCTTTGAACAGATTAAGTAAGGTAGCTTCTTGCAGATCATGCCTCTAGCATAATACTATTTCTCAGAAATGTATCTGTCAATCACTCCAAGAACTGTAATTGCCAAAAAAACCCTTGTTTGTGCCTGTATTACCATCAGAAGTTCTTCACAGGAAACTACTGCTTGTGTATTATCCAATTTTCTTACTCTGTGATTGGCACAATACACATTGATGACATGAGCCTCTACACAGTGTAGCCTTATATGCTCTTTGTGTTACAAGGAGAAGCAGCGCATGCTTAAAAGTTTTCAGCTTGGTTCATAAAGTTTTTAAATTAGGATCTGTAGTAGAGCTGCTAAATCTTTGAAGGGCCACTTTGCTGAATTTATTTATTTATTTATGAGACTTATATACCGCTTTAAGTGTAAGCAGTGTGTGTGTGTGTGTGTGTGTGTGTGTGTGTGTGTGTGTGTGTGATATATATATATATATATATATATATATATATATATATATATATATATATATATATTTACATTGCCCCCAACAATCTGGGTCCTCATTTTACCTACCTCGGAAGGATGGAAGGCTGAGTCAACCTTGAGCCGGTGAGATTTGAACCGCTGACCTGCTGATCACAGTCAGCTAAAGTGGCCTGCAGTACTGCACTCTAACTGCTGCGCCACCTTGGCTCTGAATATAAATATAGATTTGAGCAAAGTATCTCTGTGTAGTGCATTCCTAAGGACTCTTAACAGATTACAAGATGCACAAGAAATGATACACAATAACAAAAATATACCACTTAAAGGTCTACGAGTGAATGAAACCTTAGAGTAACAAAATGGCCAAATTATAATCCAATTTATATTAAGACCCAAGTGCTATCTGTTTTGAGCAATTCTGGGATGCAATTAGGGTTGGAGCCTGCCAGATGTGCATTTGGAAGCTGTTCCAAAGAACTGGTCCAGCAACTTTACCCCCATTCCAAAGGATGCAGCTAATTTTCCTGAGTATATCAAACTCTCCAGACTAATCCAATGAGAGAATGCAATCCTGCACATGTTTGTCCATCGATTTCGATGAAGACCTTGACATCAACAATGTGTCCGTAGGTGGCTAATAAGACCGATGTTAGCACGGAATGTTCTGCCACATACTGAACAAAGAAATGTAGACACTGTTACTTCAGCATTTGCAGCTCTGGCTTTGCGGAGTGCTCGCTTTTCTTGTGCCAAGATTGTCCTTCTGTGTTCATATGTCTGGCAACCCTGGTACACCAAGGTGCGCCATGTCAGTTGATCATGCGCCAGAAGTTCCCAAGAGATGGTGTTAATATCCAGGGACTTAAGAGAAGCTTTCAATGTGTCTTTGTATTGCTTCTTTTGTCCCCCGTGCGATCGCTTTCCTTGAGACAGCTCACCATAGAAGAGCTGTTTAGGGATGTCATGATCTGGCATCCTTACAACATGGCCTGCCCAGCGCATCTGGGCTTTCATCAACAGAGTGTAAACTGATGATAGGCCTGCTCTGGAGAGGACATCTGTGTCTGGTATCTTATCCTGTCACTGGATCCTCAGAATTCTACGAAGGCAAGTCATGTGGAAGTAGTTCAGTTGCCTAACATGCCTCTTGTACACTGTCCAGGTCTCACTAGCATACAATAGGGTAGTTAGCACTGCTGCCTGGTAAACTTTAAGCTTGGTAGCAAGACTTATTCCACGGCGGTCCCACACGTTAGTCCGCAATCTGCCAAATGCAGAACTTGCCTTGGCAATTCTACAGTTGACCTCGATGTCAATTGTCACTGCACGGGAGAGGGTACTACCAAGATACGTAAATTGGTCCACTGCTTGCAGCTTTTGTCCCTTTACTGTGATGGTAGGCTCTTGATATTGGGCTTTTGGAGCTGGCTGGTACATCACTTCAGTTTTCTTCGTGTTGATGAAGAGGCCAAAGTTGTCACAAGCGGCTGCGAATTTGTCCATGCTGGCTTGCATTTCCTGCTCCGATCCTGCATTAAGGGCACAGTCATCAGCAAAGAGGAGATCTCGTAGCACAGTCTCCTTTACCTTGGTGACAGCCTGAAGTCTTCGCAGGTTGAACAGTTTCCCATCGGTTCTGTACCTCAGATTAACTCCCACTGAGCTGTTCTGAAAGGCGTCTTGACAGCATGGCTGAGAACATCATGCTGAACAGGGTTGGTGCCAGCATGCAGCCTTGCTTAACGCCGTTAGTAACAGGGAAGGCCTCTGAGGCTCCACCGTTACTCAGAACACGAGCCGCCATGCCATCATGAAACTGTCATACCATCAGAATAAACCTGTCAGGGCACCCAAACTTCGACATAATGCGCCATAGTCCTTCACAACTAACTGTTCAAAAGCCTTGGTGAGATCCATGAAGGTGGTGTATAGTTCACGATTCTGCTCCTGACATTTCTCCTGGAGCTGTCAAGCTGCAAATATCATGTCCACTGTGCCACGCTCTTTGCGGAAACCACACTGTGTCTCAGGTAGTATACCGTTCCAGATGGTCAATCAGACGATTTAGCAACACTCGTGCAAAGATCTTGCCTGCAACAGAGCATTTTCACTTACATCTGGAAACCCCTTGGCAATTAGTACAAGAATCACATTACTGCTATAATAATGATCCCACCAGCAAAGACCAGCTGACACACAGGTAATCTGATCCAGCTGAAAACTATAAATGATCTTCAAATATAGTGTGTGTTGCAGTAATCTAAGCAGATGGTGACAAGTCACTACAGTTAAGATTTTTTTAAGGTAGGACTGCAACTGGCTTGCCAGCCAAAGCCACAACTTACTTTTCCAGCAGAAGTCATGAGTCCAGGTGTATACCTAAGTCATAGACCTGTTCCCACAAGAGCAGTGTGCAAAATAATTATTGACCAGATGTATTGGATGAATAAAGACATAATTACCCAGAACTGTTCCTCTCTCCATCCCAGTTATTTTTTTTTTTATTTTGCAAAGATAAGAGGGAGAGGTTGGTGAGTCAGTAGATCTTTCCATGAATTGCTAACTGGGTATCTGTTTGCTATTAAGTTACCGGTATCCTAACATTTGGAACAAGCCTCTTGTTTATCCAGTGTAGAAACTGTAGCAGGAGAGTTGCATTAGTCCATAGTAGCCAAAAATAAGGACTGACACATTTTATTAAAAGGCATCAGTTGTTGAGCTGTAGCTAACTTTGTCAGATATAGAAATGCAACATTAATATAATGCTTAAGAACCCTTAGTTGGTGACAGATTCAAAATACATATCTGGCATTCTCGTCTTCCAGGATACAACACTGGTATCAGTAGTGCTCAAATCCACTGCTGTTACTTTTGACTCACGTGCTGATACTCCAGAAGGAAAGCATAAAATGTTTCAAATGTCCAATGCAATTTAGATCGATACAATCAAAAACAAATGGGGAGTTTGTTTTGTTACATTAAAATTTGGTCATTTGTCTATGAGAAACTCATTGGAAATATATTGAAGGGACCAATCTCTTAAATAAAATACTCTAGGACTATATTTCTTAATCTTGGCAACTTTTAAGATGCATGAACTTCAACTCTAAGAACTGAACGCTGCTTGGGAAATTCTGGGAGTCAAAATCCGCACATCTTAAAATTTGCCGAGGTTGAGAAATACTGCTCTAGGAAATGGGGCTTTATGTAAAGACAGCTATTGTTTCAGTGTGCTTTATTTAAAATTACCGACTCCTTCCTCAAATACAAACACTAGAGAATCTCTAGACACTGACTAAGCAATGGAGCAAGAAAGTTTGGTCAAAAATGATATAACTATCCCAGGAATGATGCAGTGCTTTGGAAATACTGTTGCTGACAGCAGGAGAAAATAAAACTGGTATGGCACATTTTTCCAAACCTGTCCGTGTACTTTAAAAGTTGTTCACTCCACCCAGAGGTTTGTGTCTGAGTTATTCCAGTCTGCTCACTGCTGTCTGTATGATCCATTCTGGTTTTTCTTTGCTGTGCCTTCCTAAAATTGAACTGATAAATAAGCCATACTCATGTTTCTAGGGCCAAATTATATACAAACAAGCCCAATAAAGACACAGGACTATGAGTGCTGTGATGTTTTAAAGTACAGGGACTACACCTTCCACACTAGAAAAGGAATTCCATAATTCAGATCTGCAAGAGATCTCATTCTGAAATCAACCTGCCTAGTAGATAAAGCAGGTGGTTCCCTGACTATCGAATCACCATGCAGCCGGCAGAGTAATGAGACAACTTGTAAATTTGCTGGCTGGGAAAAATCTTGATTATCTTGTTCCAGATCTTTAGTAACATTTGTGATGAGAAAAACAGACTTGACTGATAAGCAATGGAATATATAGTGTTGGAAAACCAACTGATTTGGAATACACAGATGAGATTGGCTGATCTCATCCAATATCAGTCTTACACATATTTTGTTTTGTAAAGCAATAGAATATGGTAGTTTTATAGAACGCAAGCACATCTCAATATAGCAGATTTTGTAGCTCTGATGCCAACTAACAGGCAACAGTGAGGTCTAATGCAGGCTTGTGTGTTCGATTTCCCAAGAGCGCTTTAGACATGCAACCGCATGAACATAGCAAATGCCTCTTTTGTTGCAAAAAGACACCATTGCTGTAAGCTGTTGCACACTGTTGTTACATTCATTCGCCTGCAGTTGATAAAACTCTGTAACAATAATCTTGAAATCCTATGATTCTGCTGGGTAGATAAGTAGACTCTAACCTTCAATTTTGATGGAAATGTGGGGTTTTAAACCAGGCATACTCATAATCCTGATAAAAGCAGAATTAGGCATTTTTGTAACAATTGCTTCATTTTATTCTGTTTTTTTTAAAGATCTCTTCAATTGTAAAAATGTATGTGCAAACCTAAAACTCCATAAAAGTCAAGGTGACTGGCACTTACGAAAAGAGGTCAAGTTGGATACTGAAAGGTCTCCAAAATTTCAGTAAGTATACAAAACATAGAAAGGAGAAACAAAAATACCAGCAATTTGGCAGTGAAAAATAGTAGTAGGAAGGAGGTAGAAACTCTCTAGTTATCTTTCTGGTAGGTGCGAGTGCAGACCACATCACCCATTGTCAGAGTCTGAAAGAGAAAATGATACATAAGACAATTATCTTTTATTCTGGAATGCAGAAAGAAAATCTGCCTATAGGAAAGAAAATTGTCACTTTTTCTGCACTGTAAATTATTACAGGTTTGGTTTGCCCAACATGCTCATTTTAAATTGAATCAAAATAAACCAAATTATGATATAGTGGCTTGATCGGCCCTATGGCTATATTTCTCTATGAATAAAAGATTGTTCCCTACCTTTTTCTAATGGAATAAAGATTGTCTTAGACTAAACAAGTATTTACTCTAGCTTTTGTCCAAGAATTCTATATTCTCTTCCCCAGAGGAAAGAACTAAGGATTGAGTTGATTAATTCTGTTAATCAGTAGTTGATCAATTCTATGCTTAAAAGTGTTCCTTGATGCTGAAGGTATTTCTAGCAGGATTGTGAAAAAGTTTTCAAATCTGAAATACACTTTTTGAGTGCAAAAGACCCAGTTTCAATCATTGGACTACTGTGAAAGGGTGCCAAGACACATTCTAAAATGGGCCAAATAATCCACTTCTCACTCTAAACCAAGTGTTTTGAACTTGAAGCATTTTGCACAATATGAGTTTCTGAAATATGTAAAAATCAGATATTTCCAGGTAACTGAACCATGGATGCTGCACACTGCATTATTTAGTTTTATTATCCCTTTGACGGTTTATTCATTTGAAAGAAATAATTCAGACTTCCCAATTAATTCTAGTAGATTTTCATTGTCTAGATGTGCTTTGGCACCACTGATATAACCAATCTCAACAATTTCCAAGTGAACCTTCCTACAATAAAAGCCAACTGCCAAGGAAGAAAGATACGTTGGGTCTCTTACCAAAATTAGTTTGTCATCTTTTATTTCTCGAACGAGTGAGGTCTCCTTTCCATTCCATTTTTGTATGTGAACAAGTTTCCCTCCATCTAGTGTCACAATAGACTGTAGAAAGAAACAATCTTACACATTTCATAGCCAGACAACTTTGGGGATTATGAATGGAAAAAGGATTATGCAAGATTTTAAAAAGACAATTGAGTCTGCAGTTATGACTTGCCCGTTTTTCTGTTTGTGTTTGCATTAGTCATTTCAAAGCAGAAGCCCAGAAGCCTAGATTAGATAACTGCATGTTATATGAAATGGTATGTAACTGGTTTGCTTTAATTAAAAAAAAAAAAAACCAGCCACAGAGACTCCTGATTGGAATCACGGTTATATCTTAGAGAGAATGGTAAATATTTTCCATTTCTACCATGAATCCATCTAAAAGCCTTTCTCAACCTCAGTAGCTCCCTTATCTTTTCTCCTTTTGCATCAATGGAAAATGGGGGAAAAGGATTGCTAAAGATCCTTGAACAATATACAAGACAAAGGATTAGCTAAGGAAGTAAAATTTTCCATGAGTACTCAAAGGAATCTTAAGAGAAATTAAAGGTCTTGGATGAAGCATTTATGAGACAACACTATAAACAATACTCCTTATAACTGTCCTGCCAAGAAACTTTTTTACTCCAGCCACAATTCCATTTGTGGCTAAGGGCAATTTAGTTGCAGAATATAAGGTCTTTTTGGAAACTAGATGAGTGGCATTACTACCCCTGACTGGACCTTCCATTAAGGCCGCATCTCCCATTGAATCATGCTTCTATAGTGTCATTTTAGCTTAGCATGAAGCTCAGCTAGCTGAGGAATTTTGAGAATTGATGTCCACATATCTTAATGTTGCCACATTTTAGAAACTGCTCTAAGCAGTTTTTCTCTGCTGGCTATTAGCAAATTGCCAGAGTTGCTCTGAATGTCCGCTAAGCACAACAATACATATGCACTTCTTATGGAAAGCCCACAGGTTATTTCCATTGATACTCATGTTCTCAGAACAGCTGTCTACCAATTAAATTGTATTTTTAATTTATTAATAATTGTTAATCACAATAAATAAATAATGCATTTTAGCAAGCCTTTGATATAGGCGCTTTTCAGAAGAATGATATCAGTTAATGGAATTGTATGCAATTTAATTGTAAAAAGGCTACTAATCCAAAGAAATAACTACTCTGAAACTATTTTCTGACTTTCTTGTCATATAAAGTAATGTTCCATAGCCAAAGTAGACTGAAAACAGACACTTTATGGCATCCTGCAGCCCTAATTTTAAAAAACATTTTTCTAGCACTGTTTAAATATCCTGGCAAGGCTGAATTCTAATGAAGATTCTTCTGTCAAGTCAGAACTATGGAATAGTCAAGGCAGGTATTTTATTTATTATTAAATTTATTGACCATCCATTTTATCACAGGGTAACTCTGGGCTTATAATTTTAAACTAGTAAAAATAATTATCTCAAGGTTTTGATCTGTCAGGCTGTCATTTACAACTACTTTTAAAAAAATCAGGAGCACAAGTTCCTTTTAAGGACCAGGAAGATGAAAGCCATATGAATGGGCTTATTTTATTGAAGTTCTGATAAAAGTTCAGTTTCATGAATAAGTATCCAAGTTAAGACTGGCTTCAGTGTTTATTTAGGAATAAACTTCCAATCAAAAAAGGGAGTGTGGGTGTGACATTCTGGGCCATTCACATAAAATACACAAAGGGCTTCAACTTCAGGCTTTGTCAACAGACACTGTACACTTTGAATATTCTTGCAGCTGCAGATCAATAGAAAAAAGCCCTATATGCAAACCTTCACAACACAATACAATAAAAACTTTCCCAACTATCCATGTAAGATTTCAAAAAGGCTGAATAGAACAGGCTAAAGGTTTATCTAAACCAGCACCAGCCAATCTGAGGGCCATAAGAAAATCATGAAGCATGAGATCTTACCATATGTTAGTTCTATTAAAAAAAGAGAGACTATCATGGAGAAGAATTGTTTCCAGCTATGTCGTCCTTGAATTTAACTTAACTCCTAGTTTTAAAAGAGAGAAGGACAAATTGCCCCAACTCAATCTTCCAACTATTATCAAAGTCATTTTGGATACTATATTCCAGGTGTCCTGTCTTATTGTAGGAGACAGGATACCTGAAATATAGTATCCAAAATGACTTTGATGACAAATGGACAAAGGACAACTAAGAAAAGCTCATACCCAGGGAGATTTACCCAGTGATAATTTTCATCTATCAGCAAGGATCTTATTTTGCCCCAAAATTGTATTATGCATTTTAGGCACATAATAGTAATATGATAAACGTAATATATACCATATACTGCATAGTATTCTAATTTATTTGTGAGCTGTTTTGAGGTGCTGAGGGATGGGGAATGAATTCGGTATATAGATCTACACTTCTCATGTAGGTGTGGTGATATTCCATATCAGAAATTAAGCAATTAATCTGTTACCTATTTTGCAATTACCACTGGTTTTGGCTGGTGTTTGTTTGTTTTTTGGAAGAGCCAAACAAGGCAAAATAGGACGTGAACATCCACTAATTGGAGCAGTCACTGTTAATTTAGATGGCCAAAAAAAAAATCTGTACTGGTGAAAAATTGATGCTGAAGTTCTTGTCTAGACTGTCAGTAGATCCTAAAGGGAATGGCAAACATCACTGCTCCAACTGTGATCAGATCTTTACCTTGACATCCCTGCCATCTGCTGTAGTCTCATCAAATTCTTCTCCCACTTTGCAATTGATCTCTGTATTCTTGAAAGTGCTATGAGTTTTGATGGTAATTTTCACACAATCCACCTCAATAATGGTGGTGGGTTTGGTCAGATTGGCAATTTGTCTTGTGGCAAAGTTCACATCTATAAGAAAGGAAAAAGAGGCCAAAAATAAAAATTCTGCTTTAGATTAAAATGTCCTTTCCTTACTATTCTATAATTCTGTTGTTTTTTTTTAAAAAAGGAATCAAACTAGTCTGCCTAGATCAGACATGTCAAACTCGTATCGGGACAGTTTTGCCATTGCCAGCAATAGGGTGGGCATGGCTTCCGGATGACGCATCCGGCCAGCGGGCAGATAGTTTGACACCCCTGGCCTAGATGATCTTTCTGTCACTGGTTGGCTTTATATATCAAACTCAACCATGATTTTGTTAACTATAATTTGACTAAATTATAAATAATACTTGTAGAATGTAGGAGTTGGAGTCATATTGCACTAATTATTTGACTTATGTGTTAAACTCTAGTATGGTTTGTTTGGGTTTGACTGGTAAATCTGCCATGTTAGATTATCCAACAATAGTTAAAAGAAACACATCTCTTAGCATGTGTAGAATATCCAATACCAATCATAACTTTTCAGTAAGGGTAATGTCAGTAATGTCAAGTGCAGCTTCTTGAAGCAAAGTTGAAAGATCCTGAAAAGCTGAAAAAAGTTTCCCTCTCTCCAAAGAAAAGTCTTTATCAGAATCCAAGCAGAACTGAACGGAAGATGGAAGTTTTGTCAGGCAGCAAAAAGAGTTTCACCCAAAGAATGTGAATTGCCTTTTAGCTGCCAAGCCATTTCCCCACCCCCCTCCTGAGCAGAACCATTTAATGGAACGGACTTCAAAGAGCATATATCAAGCAATTCTTCACAGAATTGCTTGATATATGCTCTTTGAATAAGATGTGTAATCTAGAGAAGAGCCTCTTACATGAATGTAAAGGCTCTTTTATAGTACTTAGCCTTCCTTTGGTGTGGACTTGCCTTTTTGCATTTTGCTGCCTGATCTAATGGACTTATTCAGCAGGCAGCAGCTGTTCTTTCATGCTCTTTTATTTATTTATTAAATAAAAGCAGCTGTCCTTTCATGCTCCCATCCAATTTTTAAAGCAGCCCATCTCATGTATGTGACCCTATCCAGTCAGACATAAATGCTCAGTATTCCAGCTGCCAGCTCTCTAGGACATTAAGTAGCAAGGGGCAGTAGCCATTCAAGAGCCTGACTAGATTGGGGAGATCCAAATTCAAATTTCTCACCATCCCCTCAAAAGGCTACTTTGACCTGCGCTTGTTGTGAGCATAGAAAGACCGCTCAATGCCGCTTCAAAGGAAAAGTAAGGGAACAAATAAACTAAGGAAAGAAACTAGCCATGAGCATGAGGCATACTGACCTCTCCATTCACCAGAGGAACAAAGAATCTTTGCTTGGTTTTTCTCCATATGTCAACCTTGCTATTAAAGTTGGAGTTTCCTTGGGCAACAGAATTGGAGAACTAAACATCACTGTGGAAGGAATGAAATTAAGGAGAAGGACACTTGCTTTGCAGGCCCAAAGCCCCGGAGTCATTCCCTTGCATATCTGCTTAAAATAATTTGGGAAGGGAAGGGGTCTGTTCAAACATTGCATAATGTGGAAGGGAAGGGGTCCTTTGATAGAGGCTAATCAATAACAATGAAATGGGGGAAATGGCTAAGTGACCCAAGGGGATACACTGGAGGTCCCAACATTTTTTCTTGATATCCTTTTTTGCCCTTCAAGCCTAAAAGAACACACAAATGCTTTTGATTGAGGGGAACAGAAGTAGCCCAGAAACATAATTCAATCCTGCTTGTAGCAGCTTGCCCTTCCCCTGACTTTCCAAGTCCCCATGAGAAAAAGTTTAAGTTTAATCCAGCTTTCTCCAACAGGGGCTCTTAGACTTCAGTTCTCAAATTGTACCCCGCTTAGCCAAAGATCATAAGTCATCTCACACTGCTGCTCCTTGCAGTCTGATTTTGGCACCACTGACTTAATGCTAGCTTTCCAGGGTTTGGGCAGGATTTTCACAGCTATACTTGTGATCCTGAAGACTGAACCTGGAATCTTTGGCATGCGAATAGATGCTCTGCCATTGAGCAATATCCCTTCCCAAAGCTGCTCTTGAGCAATGAGGTCCAACAATCTGGAGAAGGCACCAGATAGGGGAAACCCAGCCTACCTCTTATTGTTGGAGATAAGGAAATATGCACATAGAGTCTACACAAATTATTCACCAAGGAAAATGACTTATCTCCTCTTTCAGGTTCTGGCTAATACATATCTGGCCTCCAAATATTAAACAGTCTTGCTTCTTTGACCATGTAGCTCTATTTAAGGGGATTCACATTCAAGAGAGTTAAAAATAAGCCTATATAAATATGGACTTCTGGCTTAGTTGCTGATAGCAAGAAAACACTATAAAGACAATACTGTGGCATGCCTTTTGAAGCACTATCAGCACAGTCTCCCATCTCTATTGTTGCAATTGTAGGGAGAAGGCATGCTGACTGAAATGCCAATTCTGCATCGGACAGCTGGAGAAAGTAGCAATAGACTCACTCAAGAAGTTTGCTGGCCATCAGCAGTGAGATCGTTTATGAGGTGGTATGAGTGCATTTCTCAACATTTGGGTGCATACTGTGATGGGAGTCTACCCCTGGAGAAGCAACGGAGATAGTTCCCAGAGTTTTCCCAGAGAATGGACAGATTGAGCAGGCCCAAGCTGGATGTGGGAAAGAGGTTCAAAATAGCCATGCACTAGCATCTCTCAGAATATATCTATCAGAGGAGAGGGTTACAGTTTTAGTGTGGCAAGATTCATTAAGTGTAAGCAAATAAAGCATTGGACTCCATTGGATTTTGTTATGTCATCTTTGGGCTTGACACACACTTTGGTACTGGAACTGCTTGGAAATCAAGCACTAGAACAAGGGTCTTCAAACTTGGCCCTTTTATGACTTTGTGGACTTCAGCTCCCAGAATTCTTCAGCCAGCGTGCCTGGCTGAGGAATTCTGGGAGTTGAAGTCCACAAGTCATAAAAGGGTCAAGTTTAAAGACTTCTGCACTAGAAGGTCCCAAATTCAAGCAAACTTTCTACCTTTCCTCCAGTTTAAACTAGAGTTTGTCATGGTTATGATAGTTCATAAAAAGCGAGAGAATATACTTCCTCCTCATTCCATCTGAGATTTTTTTTATTGTGCTACCTATATAATAGCATAACTGTTAAGTAAACTTCCCTTTAAAGCTGTAGCCTCCACTGCTTCACAGGGATCTGAAAAAAGTCAAAGGAATGAAAACTGCCATACAGATCCGGATGAATTGCCAGCATTTTCCTTGCGGATACAGATAGGTTACAAATACCTCATAAATCATTCTCATTGCTGTATTCATGAACTCTAACCCTGATAGCTTCTGGCAAACCTCTGGGATCCACTCAGCAGAATTTAATGGAAAAACCCTGGTTTTTTTTAATATATGTATGTATGTATATATGTACACATACACACACACACACACACACACACACACATATTATTGAAGAGTTTTATAAAAGTTACAATATAAACCCCTAAACCAACCCACCCTAAACCCCCCTCCCTCCCCCACTTCCCAGAGCTGAGTACAGGGTTACAATTATAATAATCATAATCTAACTATCATTAACCAATTATATAAATAACCAAGTCCATAATGCGCTTTAACTCCCCTTTAGCATAAATATAAACAAATTAAAAGTAAACATAAGACTAATAAAAACATAAACATAATATCCTAATTATTAAACTAGTTATTATCCAAATTGTTAAACAATAGTAATACTAAGAATAATATCATATAATTAAAACTAAAAATTCCACTATAATAAGATATTAATAATAATATTCTAAAATTTACTCATAAACTAAGTGGAACTTTTTAGTCCCGTATTTATTCTGATTATAATCTATCCATCTTCTCCAAACCGAAATGTATCTTTCTTGTGAATGATCCTTCAAATAAGCAGAAATCTCAGCCATTTCTGCTAAGTTTGACACTTTAAGCGTCCATTCTTCTATAGTAGGCAAGCAATCCTGCTTCCAATATTGCCCTACCAATAACCTTGCTGCTGTTATCAAATTTAATATCAAATTAGTTTCTTTAATATCACAATCTATAATAATACCCAATAAAAATAATTGTGGAGTAAACTTTATCTTTCTCTTGAAAATCTTTTGAATGTTCCACCAAATCTTAATCCAAAAAGCTTTTATATTTTTACAAGTCCACCAGATATGAAAATAAATAGCATCCAAACTACCACATCTCCAACAATCCCAACTAAGAACTAATCAAGTACTTTTAATCTTTCGCAACAATATGAGTCCCTGCAAGCAAACAATGTCATTTTTATGTTGTTTCGAGTAGTAAAATACTTTCTTTCTTTTCTGTAATAAATTCAGGCCATTAACATAGTGGCCTGAAGACTCTAAAACACTTCTTGAAGATCAACCTTGATCTCTTTGGTCGTGCCCCTCCCACAGGCTCTATAGTAATCCAGAATTAGCCTTCTGTTTCTGCTGCTTTTCTTTACGTCTATACGCAGCACTGAGTCATCCTCTGTTCGTTTAAATCATCCTTTACCTCCAAACTCTGTTCAATAGGCTCAGCCTGCAATAAATCTACACCTTCAACTGGTTGTTTATCTTCCAGCCTTTCTTCTATTCTCTTAGGTCGTGAAGATGGTGGTGAATCTGCTTTCAGGACATAAGTATAAAAATCTTCTGCCTTTGAAATTGTATTAAGTCTATATCATGTCTGTGCATAATTCACCAGTATTCCAATAGGTATCTCCCATCTAAACTGGACCTGTCAATTTTTAAGCTCCTCAGACAGAAAGGCGAAGTCTTTTTGTTTTCTAAGAATTTTTGGAGGTATTTCTTTTAAGATTATAATATTTTGACCTGCAATTTGAAATCTCTGTTTGTAGAAAGCCTGAATAATTACATTTCGAAGTGATCTCCTGGAAAAATAAATAACCACATCTCTGGATAAGTTTTTCTGCCTCGCCATCCATGAATTAACCCTAAATATTTTATACGTCTCTCTTGATAATTCCTCAGGTTCACATCCCAGAATAGGAGCTATAGCTTTTGCCACCTTCTCGTTCAGATCTTCTCTTGGGTCCTCCTTTAATCCTCTTATTCGCAATGCAAATTCCATATCTCTATATTGTGAGATGGTAGCTTCATCCTCTATTATATCAATCTTATTTTTGACTTTAACAACTCTGCTTTCAAGTTTTTCAGTATTTTCCACAACTTCATCCACATCATTCAAACCCTGTTATATTATGGCAGTATGTTTGCTTCCCTATTTTTTTTAATAAAAAAATACACACAATCAGCTAAAAGCTTCTCCCTTTCCTGTGTAAATGCAGAATTGTAAGTGAGCTAGCTGTACCAGTGGGGGCTAATGGAGCTACCTGGAGCAGAGTGGTAAGATATATGTTTCAATTACAGGTAGTCTTCAACTTAGGACAATAGGTTACTACCACAAGATACTGCAATTGGCCATAAATGCAGTCAATTGTAGAGCACCTAAAATGCAATCTCATAACCCGGGCGAGGGGTCTAGCTATCAGAACTTCATAGACAGTCCTGGGGAAGTCTGTTGTAACCCCAAACAGTCACTAAGCATTAAGTCAAGAATTACCTGGATAAAAAAATTGAGAGTGGTCAAGATGACTCAGTTTCTACTCCACCTTCAGCCATAGAAGTTCCCTGAGGGCCTTTTGACCAATCACTCTCAATCCCACCCACTTCCGCAAGACTGTCATCAGGAAAAATTAAAATTAAGAAACTCTTCAGCTTCCTCTCTGGGGCTGCCAAACAAAAGGCAGGATACATATGTAATATAGATGAATACCTTGTTGTTCCACAATCATCCTGTGTTTGTTTTAGGTAGAAATAAAGTCTGCTAACTGTAGTGGGATCACCTGGTTAAGGATCCTTACTCAGCACACAAGAATTGGGGGGGGGGGGATGCCAGAATTTTAATCCCTTCTATCTGCAAAAGTAATTAAAAACTGCACCCAATGAAGGTAGCCAAGAGCTGTGCAAAGTTGGCCTAAGGCCAAGGCTACACAGGAGTTAAGAGGTCAAAGAATTCTTACTTCTGGCAGGATCAGGCCCAGAAAGGGGTGGGGGGAGGGGGAATTTGTACCAGGCTCAACACCAGCTGAATGAGCAAATACCCCCATGGCTCCCACACCCTCTTCCCTCACTACACACTGAGTACATCCGGTCCCTAAAGCCCTTAAGTTGCAAGAAAGCCCTCCAGGATTCTAGGCTTACTCATGAGAAGCAGCAGCAGAGTCTTGCCCTATCAGAGCAGCTTCTGACAGAAAAGGACACATCAAATGATCAATCATCCCACCTCTACACACCCTCTCATTCAGTGAAATACACGCTTTGCCCTCATGTACCATAGTTCCTCTTGCAGAAATCACTACCAGATGCTGAGCTGGTGGGGAGGAGAAGCCAGAGAACCCCAGGTGCATGGCTGGCTAAAAGAGGGTTCCAATTAAATTTACCACACTGACATGAGTTTACATAAGGAGTTAATGCTAAGTACTAAAGTGTTGAAAGCCTAGCCCTGCAAAATCCACCTCTTTGCTGCTTTATCTCTGAGCAATGGAAAATCTCAAGGTGTCATTGCATTGTATCCACATGCCTCAAATGACACCAAGGACAGTCACTCATGCCTTTGTCATATGACATAGTTTATTCTCATTACTGGGATTACCTTGAAAACTACCTGGGAACAATTAGGGGGGACACACAGCTGCCCCTGGGCTGACTGCTCAGGCTCATTACTACCATGTTACACCACAGCCATTGCATTGTCTAAGTGCAACTCAAGGTGCTGGATAATTATCACCTACAAGCCCAGCTTTCCAGAGCACCTACTGATAAGTCTCCCTCCCATTTTGAAAGGGGATAGGAAGGGACTCGTTGGTGGGGGCCCTCCTTCTCTGGGACACTCTGCTCCCCTACCAGGTGGCTCCCATTCTCATGGCTTGTCAGGGCCCGCCTTTTGCAGAAGCTCTTTGACTCTATCTTGCCAGCCCCACCAAGATACACATTGTGTATCATTTGCGGGAATTGCAGTCATCCCCATCCACTGGCCCATCCAGAATTTCTTCTATTGTTGGAACCTGCACGTCCCTGGGAGACTGTGGATCGAGATCATTCCCATAAATAATAATTACGAACCTTATAAGCTGGACCATGGGGGGGGGGCAGACGGGGGACCCGAAGTGGGAGACCCAGACCCCCATTTCCAAACTACATCCATTTTTTATTATTTTTAAAGTCGAAAGGCCATGATGGACGGAGACCGCTTCCCGGAGGAAACCTAACCACAAGCACCATATTAGCAAAACTCTAGCACGCCGTGGACAAGGCGTCGCCCCGGCCGTCCACGAAGTCAACCTTTATTCTCCAAAGCGAGCGCCGAGTCCGTTTCCCTCTCACCCCCCTTCCCCAAATCTCTGCCCTTACAGTACCGAGAGCTTTCATGTAGTCGTCGAAATTGACGCTCTCGACCAGCTTCCACACGCCGACAAACGCCTCCGCCATGGCGATTCTGAAAAGTCTTCTCTCTCTCTCTCCTCCGAAATACAACCGCAGCCGGGGCAGGCAAGCAAGCACGCGCTCTCACTCTCCACCTCTCGTCTCTCGCTCAGGCGTACTTTCCGATGGGGCTCGTCTTTTATTTCTTCTTCTTCCTCCTCCTCCTCCTCCTCCTCCTCTTCCCCTCCTTCTCACCCACCCACCCACCGGCCGGCCTCCTCCTCCTCCTCTTCCTCCTCCTATTCTCTGGTCTCTTTAAATAGAAGGGTGTGGGAATTCTGCAGCATTGCTTCGCCCGGCTTCGGGATGCAAGCGCTGTCTCGCCAAGCCTTCGGCGCCTTTGCAGGATTCGTTGCCCTGCAGCCTTGCCAAAGTCGCGGCCGCGCCTCTCTAATCGTGGGCAGCCGCTTTGGGCTTTTGTTTCAGAAATTCACCAGCGCAACCCTGCCCTGTATCACAGCAGCAAGACAGGCTAGGATTCAACGGGGGAGGACTGGGGGGAGTTATGGAGGCCGGGACGCCGCAGCAAGAGGATTTTTTGGGGGATGGGGGAGGCGGAGGGAGAGGGCAAGCGGGGGAATATCCTAGCTATGGCTATGCTGGTTTGGGCTGCTGGGAATTGTGCGGTGAAATCTGGTGGGGCCCCTGGCTTCCCATGGCGCGCTATTATTGCTTCTGCTGAATAAATTGCATTGTATTGCATGCCACTCTGCGGAGGGTAACTTAAGCTTAACAGGTATAATGGCTTTGATCTTTATCCAGTTTTACTTTTAACAGCAACGGAGGTGGGATCTGCTGGCAGAATGCCCCATGACTCCTGGTAACCTCCAAAGTCATCCGCTGCAGTTTTACATTTATTGGTGACTGGAAGCCTCTTTAAGAGGTTTTGCGTAAAAAAAAAAAAAATGAATTTGGGATTTATGGTTTGGATGTTTAAAACGGGAGAGATTACCGAAAGAAGAGTAATAGGCTGTAACTTTAAAGAGATTAAAATACGTTTGGTTAAGGTATATAGTTGTACTTCAACCTGCTGTGAAGGATATTGGGAGCCATATATACCTGGTTTTTTTCTATTTTTCTTCAACTTTTCTGGCAAGGTTTTTTTTTACCTTTTTTTCTTTATATATTAGGTTTTAATTTTGTTTCAGTAAAAAATATATACTCCCCACAAAACACCTGCTGCAATTTAGATGCAGTTCAGATGGCTTAATGCTTAGACTGAGGCTTATCCTAAAAATTTAGGCAAGTTGACCAGAGTGTGGTCAGAAAAGTCAAGATGGTGGTCCCCATAGTGCAATCAAAATTCTACCTTTTTTTCCCCTGGGCATACAGATAAGGCCAGCTTACACTCCAACTAAATTCTAGATGTTTTCTTTATAAGGAATTCTTATTTTGCCTACTATGGAATATTGTCTCATCACCTGGTGGGGCCATCTGGTTTAATTTAGCTCTCTACCCTGAGAGACTAGAGCAGGGGTCTTCAAACTTGGCCCTTTTATGACTTGTGGACAACTCCCAGAATTCCTCAGCCAGCATGCCTGGCTGAGGAATTCTGGGAGTTGTCCACAAGTCATAAAAGGGCCAGGTTTGAAGACCCCTGAACTAGAACTAGCTTTTGGACTGAAACACTTACTGGGCTCAGCTACTAAGGACACTGGTTCAAAATCTCTTGCTTTTTTGCTTCTACAATGGGGGGGGGGAAAGAGAAACCCTATTAGTTGGAGCTATTCCAGCTTCCTGAAAATTCAGGCACCCTCACCATGTAAAAGAGACTCCATAAAACCTTGCTCATGCATAGCTAGGACTTAAATGATAAAAGCAGAAATGTGGTTTTAAATGCAGATCAGCTTAGTGAGTCATATAAACATGGGCCTGAACAGAAAAAAAAATCTGCAGCTGGTTGGTGTGGAACAGCTAAGGCCATTGCTTGGGAAGGAATTAGAAGAGGCCCTCTGAGTTCTTGTGCTGTCACTGGCCTGGAGCCCATCCTGGGAAAGAAGCCCATGGAGAGGTCACTGGTATAAAGTGACCTTGTTGGGAAAGACATGTGCCCTAGGTTGTCTGCCTTCACAAATAGCCCAGTGATGTTGTAGGAAATGTTGAGAAAAATATATCTGGAGGACACCACCTTGAGAAAGGTTTCTGTAATGGCCAGAGTGAGTTCACAAGCCCAGCTATTTTCATTCCCTCCCCACTGGCTTCTTAACTACTCCCTCTGCTTCTTCCAGCATAATTACTTTTTAACGCACCTTAACTGAACAAGCTGATTACACAATGTTGCTGCCCAAACATTAATTTGAGCAGCAGCTAACATGGTAATTGGAAAAGGGGAAAGATTCGAAAGGGCCTTGGGTCATAACACCTCATTGGAAAAGCTGGTTTGTGGTTTAATATTTCTTGATGTCTGTTTAAATGTTAAACCCCTGTAATGAGTTAATGAGCACGACTGGGGTGATATCTTACATTCCACCTCACCAGTTGCTCTTTAACTACTGTATGGTGTTTCCCAAGCAGGCACATTTACTAGCAAATAGATTGCAGCTGTATCTCTGCAGATTCATATACCAGGTTTCTAGATTAAGGTCAAGCAAAAAAAAAAAAAAAATTCCCCTAATTTTTGGGTGCAAGCAACTCCCAGCAATGCTGCAACTCAAAAGCAACCAAAGCTGGGCATGCAGTGTCACTCAAATTCCCCCCCCCCAAATTATAAAAGCTTTGGTTACAATTGCCATCAACTCGCCATTCAATAAGAACGGCCAGGAATCTTAAGGCCACATTGCCATTTGCACTGAACTAGAGTAACAACTTTTTCCTGCTGCGTCCCTATGTTGGAGCCTTCACCTTATCCCCAGCCTAGGAGTTTGATAAGGTATCAGTCTAGAAACCAAGAAATGGTGAGTTCTAGTCCTGCCTTGGGCATGAAAGTCAAATGGGTGACTTTGGGCCAGTCACTGTTCCTCACAGGGTGGTTATAGTGGGGGAAATTAGGAAAAGGAAGGAGTATTGGGTATATATGCTGCCTCGTGCTATTCTTAAAAATAATACAGGCAGGATATAAATAAATAAGTCACCCTTAACTATATCGGTGCTGCAGTAGCTCCTTCCTCATTTTAACTACCCTAATTCCAAGGGCAGCCATAAATGTGGGTCAAATCAATTAGGCCTGGTTACCTTTCATGTGAAAGAGAACTCAGATGCTTGTGTTGACTCGAAACAGTAGCCATAGACACACTCTGAGCTACAAGAAATGTTATGCTGATGTAATTTTCTGCCGGTTCAAAAATAAATAGAGCATTGAAGGTCAGTGGTGGGCAAAGACTCTAAGAGCCTTGGTTAAAGAGATTGGAGGGGGAGGAAAAGATGTGCTAGACAATTGGGCTTAATTTGTTGTGCAATTACAGTCACACTTTGCACTAGCCCTTATCGACCTGATTTACACAATATCCTTCACTATTAATGCAGTCTTGGCTTAGTATGTCAGGTGAACCTAGATCAGTGGTGGTGAACCTATGGCACAGGTGCCAGAGGTGGCACTCAGAGCCCTCTCTGTGGGCACGTGCGCTGTTACCCCAGTCCTAGGCTTTTCCACTTTAGGCTTTTTCGCTTTAGGCCTCCGCCACCGTGTACAAAAAAAAAAGGTTCAATCAATCAGTCAATTTCAACTTCTTGCGGGGAAAAAAAAGATCTTGCAAAGTTGGAATTGATTGATTGAACTTTTTAGCCTCACTCAGTCTGCTGTTACCACTGCAGCCATGCTCAGCCAATGGGCCACACCCACCCAATGGGCCACGCCCAGCCAATGGACCACACCCACCTGGCACCCGATGATGCATAAGTGGGTTTTGGGTTGCCGTTTGGGCACTCGGTCTCTAAAAGGTTCGCCATCACTGACCTAGATTATGCAGTGTGCAAAACATAGAATATGGTATAGTGTGGGGCAGGGGTCTTCAGACTTGGTCCTTTTATGACTTGTGGACTTCAACTCCCAGAATTCCTCAACCAGCATGCATGGCTGAGGAATTCTGGGAGTTGAAGTCCACAAATTATAAAAGGGCTAAGTTTGAAGACCCCTGGTGTGGAGCCTGAACCCAGCCACTATTATCTAATGGAATGAAATGTTATAAAACAGGATACAAGCATAGGTTAACCCGAAATTATGGGAATGGAAATCCATCCATATCTGAAGGTTAACAGTCTTAAGTGAGGGCAGAGTAAAGTCAATATTAAACACAGCATCCCAAATAGTGAAAATCTAAGTAAATCTAGTAAAAACGTTTTCTTTCTTTCTTGGTTAGGAAAAGCAAACCAAGGTTATCAGCTTGTCAAAGTCATTGGGAAGTATTTGAGGAGCAGCACCACCTATTGGTTAGGGTGTGTCATCATATTTCTGTACTAAGCTGTTTGGAAAAAAATAAACCTTTAGATCAGTGATGGAGAATCTATAATGTGTGTCAAAGGCGACATGCCACAACATTTTGAGTGACATGGCAGCATTCACCAACAACTTACAGCAACATCTTGAAAGCACACCCTGTCCTGGTGTGTATTCATTCATTCATTCATTCATTCATTCATTCATTCATTCATGTATGTTCCATGACCGCCCATCTCAGTCAATGACTCTTTTTCAGAGGCTGCACAAAAATGGGGTGTGCTTTCCTGTGGCCTCCGGAAATTGTGCAGTTCCCAGAGCCTCTGAAAATCATGAGGAAATGGAGATGTGCTTTGGGGCGGTTTTCTGAGGCTAGAAGAGCATTCTCGGAAGCCTCTTCAAGAATGAAGGCCTTGTGGGACCCAAAGCCGCCTCAGGTAGGCCGCTGAGGCCTATCAACAGAAAGAGAAACTGCTTGAAGGTAAGCAGCATATGGCAAATCCCAGGGACCACTGGGCCATGGGGTCAGTCACCTCATTTCCCAAAGCTCACACACTTGAGGAATGGCATGAGGTGGCCTCTTTGAATGGCAGATGTGCATTAGGTCTGAAGTTGAGGCCTAGCCTTTACCTCAGGTGCAGGCTTGGCACTGCCACTAAGTGCCACTGTTCAAGGTGGCCTATTTGTCAAGGAGGAAGATAAAGATTTTTTTCTTTTTTTTTTTCAGGGGCAATATTAATTTTATTATATTTATTTGTATCCAGCTGTTATTATTTTTACTAATAACTCAAGGCGGCAAACAAAAACACTGAAAGCTTTTAAGAAGAGATTGGACAACCATTTGTCTGAAATGGCATAGGGTTTCCTGCCTGAGCAGGGGGTTGGACTAGAAGACCTCCAAGGTCCCTTCCAACTCTTCTATTCTATTCTATTCTATTCTATTCTATTCTATTCTATTCTATTCTATTCTATTCTATTCTATTCTATTCTACCCTACCCTACCCTACCCTACCCTACCCTTCCCTATCCTATCCCTATCCCTATCCCTATCCCTATCCCTATCCCTATCCCTATCCCTATCCCTATCCCTATCCCTATCCCTATCCCTATTCTATTCTATTCTATTCTATTCTATTCTATTCTATTCTATTCTATTCTATGTAGAAGTAGTGTATACCTTTTTTAATGAAAATTATCAGCACTTTTGATCAATGACGTCAACAAAGTAAACAAACCCGTGTGCTGATTACGTCAGCAGGTCATGGCCCTAAACGGAAGTGACGTGCTCAGCCCCCACCCTCCGGATGTGATGTGTTGGCCTAATCCCATCAAGATTGGCAGTCAATCCTCTGGGTACATGATTAGGTTAACCCTAGACTAATTCTATGGACATTCAAAACCAAAAAAAGCTAAGTAAAGTGAATAATTAGCAGAGGCCTGTGTTTTTGGGAAACAAGCCCTACTTTGGGGAGCTGTGAAATAAAAAATAAAAAAGTCTTTTTATTTCTAATCATTCTAGTCTAATGATGCTTTTAATTTTTGTGGAGTTTTAAAAATCAGTGCCTCAAAAGCTGGGGAAAAAGAAGCCCCTGAAAGGCAGCCAGAGCCTGCATTTAACCCCTTTTTTTCTAAAAGGTATTTTTTTAAAAAAGGTATTTATTTCTAGGTGGCTTTAAAATCATTTCCTCGAATGCAGGGGAAAAAATAAACAAACCACAGTCCCTTTTAAAACCCACAGCTGGTTTTTACCTTTGTAAAAATCTAAAGACACATATTTTGCCATTTGCACCCTGAATAAAATTTATTCTGCCCCCCCCCCTATAGTAAAAGACAAGGAATATTAAAGGAATTAAAATGCTCACAAGAGGCAAGCAGCCAGGCGGCAAGTAAGGGTTTAAAACTTGTTCAGGCATGTCAGGACCGCGATTCCGGGCATTCGTGTTTCTGTCTGCTAGTAAAAAAGGGGGTAGGCCTTGTATGGAACATGCCTGGGCATGTCATACTCCCTGTGATCTGGGCATGCGCAATGCTCAAGGGCGTGTCATTGCAAGGGGCAGGGGAGTTTGTGCGGGCAGGCCTGAACAGCTAGTGATTTAATTTCAGCAGTCTTTTGAAGATGGCAACCTCTGATGGATATTTGTTTGCTGTAAATTTGACCTCCAAACCTCCCAAGCATGGGCACAGAATAAGAAAAGGACCTGAGTTATATGGATTCATTGAAGAGAACAAACTTATAAAGCCTTGTTATTGCAGATTCTGCAAAACATCAAATGGTAAGTAAATATATATATAAAAATAAGAAAACAGTATTTTGATTGGTTGAAACAGCTAGCCTAAATCTACCTTATTTCCTGCTTTAGAAATGGCGGAGTCTCAAAATGTCAGCATGCCTCAGATTCTGAAAGCATGTATCATTAAAATATTATACCACTGCTTAATGGGATGTCTACAATCAAATGATCAAATAGATAATATTGGTGAAACAGAGCTTATTAACAGCTTATGCTTTAAACTTTCTATGCCTCATGTTCTCTGGATCATCATCAGTATTTCTGACAAAATGAATAACTTATATTTCACCCGGGAGTCCCTTGGTGACCTCAAGACATTCATACAGCATATTGAAAAGGGCCGTAAACCACTGTCATTAATGTCAAAGATTGAATCTGAATTGCCATTGTCTCTGAAGAGATTCATATGCCAAAATGTAACAGAAATTAATTATAAGAAGCTGTTAATGCTATGAAATTTATAATAAAATGTGCTTTATAAATCACATGAAAAATGTATTATGTTTTTTCTTTTGTTGACCCCTGTTTAATCTTATTTATTTATTTATTTATTTATTTATTTATCAGATTTATATACCGCTTTAAGTGCAAGCACTCTCTAAGCGGTGTACACCAGTAAGCAATGTATATATATATTTACATTGCCCCCAACAATCTGGGTCCTCATTTTACCTACCCCGGAAGGATGGAAGGCTGAGTCAACCTTGAGCCGGTGAGATTTGAACCGCTGACCTGCTGAACACAGTCAGCTAAAGTGGCCTGCAGTACTGCACCCTAACTGCTGCGCCACCTCGACTCTTTAACCTTGGCAGATGTTAAACACAATTTAATCAAAGCTCATGGGATATTATTCAATTGGGTTTTCCTGATGAGGCGGGGCTGGCCAGTTTTGCAAAAGTTGTGAAGAACTCACCAACTCTGATGTGATTAGTTTGTAACATCACGTACTATTCAAATGCAGCTTTGCAAAAGTTGTGAAGAACACACCTCCTCTGATGTGATTAATTTGTGACATCACCAGCGTATACAAAAGCAGGGTCCATACTGGTCTAGTCACATTTGCTGGTTTCTGGCATATCTGTACCTCCAGAGCCATTTGATCTGCTAAGAAGACCCTTTTCAGAATGGAAGCCACTATTGTAAGTAGTTTTATGGCTAATTTTTGAAACACTTAGATGCAAAATGGAGTTTTATAATATTCTTGTCTGCTTGCTTGTTTGATTGATCAATTGTTTTATTTCACTAGAATGAATTGACAGACTGAGAATGTTTGAGGGTATATGAAGGTATTTGTTTTTCATACTTTCCTACATTTAGATTCTGGCAAACATTTCTGCAACAATTCTGACCATTGGGGTTTTTCTTTTCCTTAAGAATGGGAGGATGATCAGCCATTTGCAGATATTGCTATTACCATAGAGAACCAATTAACAGACTCAAAATGTTTGAGAGCATAGGAAGGTATTTGTCTTTCATGTTTTCATACATTTAGATTCTGGTAAACATTTCTGCAACAATTCTGACCATTGGGATTTTTCTTTTCCTTCAGAAAGGAAGGATTATCAGCCATTTGTGGACCTTACAATCCCCCAGGAGCTACAAGGGGCCCAGCATGACATGAACCCTCAGTCTTCCACAAGCTACACAACACGAATGCTGTTAGGAGGTATAATATCTTCAGCTGGGTGTTTCCACAGAAAATAGAATTGACTTTTCTCAGATACACCTCTTTGAAGAATATTTAAGGGTCACTATAAAGATCTTGTTTTATATGCAGGATGGTTGGCGGTTTTTTGTCACAGGTAGCCCCCAGCAAGAAAAAAATAGTGTTTATATTGTTACACGACAAGCATTATTATGGCATCAAAAATATCAAGGGCTTCTTGGGTGAACGCTATTTCTGTAAATTCTGCCACACACCCTACCACCACAAATTTAGTTATGGCTGTCAATATATCTGCAGAGCATGCCTCAACCAAGAATGCCAGCAAGTGGTGGAGGAGAAGATGTGCTGCTGTAGGTGCAAAGAGCATTGCCGGTCTAAGGTGTGTCTTGAAAGACACACACAGCTCGCTATGGAGGGAAAAGTTGACTGTAAGAATAAAGAATATTGTGAAACCGTGTGGGATTTACGTCTTTAGCTCCCACAAAAAGTGCAAGGAAACCAAGTGTGGACAGTGCTCTGAGAAAGTTGAAAGCTTGGAAGGGCATTTATGCTTTCAAAATTCGTTGGACTGGCCGCGAATTGGCAAAAGATACATCATTTATGATTTTGAATGCTGTCAAGAGACAGGCATCCATAAACCTAATTATGTCTGCGCCAGGGATATGTTGAAGGATGAGTATGATAAAGATGTTGTGAGGTGGGATTGTTATGGTGTTAGATGCCTGGAACAGTTTGTAAAGAATTTTATAAATCATAAGTTTAAAGGATGTACTTTTATCGCTCACAACTCCAAAGATTATGACGGAAACCTAGTACTGAGGCAGTTGAACTGTGAAAAGGTTAGGGTTCAGCTTATAAGTCGGGGGGGGGGGGAAACTGCTGTGTATCACCCTACCGGATTATAAGATCCAGTTTATTGATAGCCTCTCATTTTTGCCCCTTAAATTAAGCAAATTACCCAAAGCTATGGGATTTCAAGGCAGCAAAGGATATTTCCCCCACTTGTTCAATACAATGGCCAATCAAGACTACGTAGGACCACTCTCTGAAACCAAGTATTACAGCCCTGAAACCATGATGCCCGGGGAGAGAGAGGAATTCATGAAATGGCACTCTGCTAATACAGGTACTGTGTTTAAACTAAAGGCTCTAGCTTACTATTGCAGACAAGATGTAGATATATTAAGAGAGGCCTATATTCAATTTAGGGAACAGGTGATGGAAATGACTGAGCGTGAGTGTTTCAGGGAGGTCAGGGGGGATATATTGATAGTGATTTGATGCATTGATCCTTTCCAACATATCACATTGGCATCTGTCTGTATGGCCCAGTACCGGTTCATGTATTTGAAGAGCAATATCATTGCATTAGCTCCTTTGGACAGTTATCACAAGACACAGAAAAGGTATTCAGCTCCAGCGATTCAATGGTTGTTGCATATAGAGCACACTGAGAATCTCAATATCCAGCATGCTCTGAAGGGGGATGAAAAGCAAGTAGGCAAATATTTTTTGGATGGCTTTGCTGTCATAAATGGAACTCCCACAGCTTTTGAATTTCACGGTTGTTTTTTTCATAGGTGCCGTGTCTGTTACTCTGAAAAAGACTTCAACAAATTACTTGATTCAACATATGGAGGCCAGCACAACCGTACTAAGATTAAAGAAGAGTACCTCAGGGACCAGGGTTATGCTGTGCGCAGCATCTGGGAACATGAATGGAGGGCCATGGTGGAGGATGACACCTCTTTGAAGCAGTTTCTAGTTGAGAATAAGCTCCCAATTCCTTTGAACCCTCGAGATGGTTTTTTTGGTGGTAGAACAAATGCTACATGCCTGTACTACAAACCAAACCTGGTGAACAAATCTTATACTATGATTTCACCAGTTTGTACCCGTTTGTGAATAAGACCAAGGAGTACCCAATTGGCCATCTGCAAATCATCTACCAAAACTTTGGGGACATAAAGCAATATTTTGGGCTGGCCAAAGTCAAAGTGTACCCGCCAAGGAATCTCTATTTCCCAATCCTACCCCACAAATCAGGGGGGAAATTAATGTTTAGTTTGTGTGCAACCTGCCAGAAAAACTGCAAACCACCCCCTGTAAACACAGTGATGAGGAAAGAGCTCTGAATGGGACATGGTGTACCATTGAATTGAATGTAGCTTTAGAAAAAGGTTACAGAATAGTTGAAATCTATGAGATCTGGTTACAAGCTAGACTCCAGCAGTATGTAGATCAAGAACTACCAGAAGTACAGGCAGGATTTCGAAGAGGCAGAGGAACTAGAGATCAAATTGCCAACATGGAGAAAGCTAGGGAGTTCCAGAAAAACATCTACTTCTGCTTCATTGACTATGCTAAAGCCTTTGATTGTGTGGATCACAACAAATTGTGGCAAGTTCTTAAAGAGATGGGAGTACCAGACCATCTCATTTGTCTCTTGAGAAACTTATATGCGGGTCAAGAAGCAACAGTGAGAACTGGACACGGAACCACTGATTGGTTCAAAGTTGGAAAAGGAGTCAGGCAAGGCTGTATACTGTTGCCCTGCCTATTTAACTTATATGCAGAGCACATCATGAGAAAGGCAGGGCTAGATGAATCAAACGTTGGAATTAAGATTGCTGGGAGAAATATCAACAACCTAAGATATGCAGATGATACCACTCTAATGGCAGAAAGTGAAGAGGAACTAAAGAGCCTCTTGATGCGGGTGAAGAAGGAGAGTGCAAAAGTTGGCTTGAAACTCAACATTAAGAAAACCAAAATCATGGCATCCGGCCCTCTCAATTCCTGGCAAATAGATGGGGAAGAAATGGAGGTAGTGACAGATTTTATTTTTCTGGGCTCCAAAGATCACCTCAGATGGGGACTGCAGCCAAGAAATTAAAAGACGCTTGCTCCTGGGGAGGAAAGCTATGGCAAATCTAGACAGCATACTAAAAAGCAGAGACATCACCCTGCCAACAAAGTGCGTATAGTCCAGGCCATGGTTTTCCCAGTTGCAATGTATGGCTGTGAAAGTTGGACCATAAGAAAGGCTGAGCGCCAAAGAATTGAGGCCTTTGAACTATGGTGCTGGAGAAGACTCCTGCGAGTCCCTTGGACTGCAAGGCGTTCAAACCGGTCAGTCCTAGAAGAGATCAACCCTGACTGCTCTTTAGAAGGCCAGATCCTGAAGTTGAAACTCAAATACTTTGGCCACCTAATGAGAAGGAAGGACTCACTGGAAAAGGGCCTAATGCTGGGAAAGATTGAGGGCAATAGAAGAAGGGGACGACAGAGAATGAGATGGCTGGATGGAGTCACTGAAGCAGTAGGTGAGAACTTAAATGGACTCCAGAAGATGGTAGAGGACAGGAAGACCTGGAGGAACGTTGTCCATGGGGTCGCGATGGGTCGGACACGACTTCACAATTAACAACAATAACAACAACAACAACAATGAGATCTGGCATTTTGAAAGAACATCAAATGAGCTATTTTCAGGTTATATGAACACGCATCTCAGACAGAAACAGGAGGCCAGTGGTTACCCTGACTGGTGCAAAACAGAACAGGATGAAGAGCAATATATTCAGGATTATGAAAAGATGGAAGGTGTCCGTTTACGACGTGACCACGTAAATCCTGCTAAAAGACAGATTGCCAAACTGTTTTAAAATTTGCTGTGGGGCAAGTTTGATCAGAACACCAATCACCTGATCACATCCATTGTGACAAACCCTGAGGATTTATTCAAATATCTTTTTGTGCCCTATTATGATGTTTCCTCACGTGAGTTTGTGGATACAGAGACAGCCGTTGTGACATGGAAAACAGCCAAGAACCACCCCACCAAATCCACATGCACTAATGTATTTATTGCCAGCTTTACTACTGCTTATTCACGGCTGGAATTATACAGGCTACTGGATGGGCTGGGCGATAGGTGCCTGTACCATGACACCGATTCAGTCATTTTTGTAAGTAGAGAGGGGGCGTTGACACCTCCTTTGGGTGATTATTTAGGACAGCTGACAAGTGAGATTCCACTAAACACTACGATAACAGAGTTTGTTGCGGCCAGTCCCAAAACATATGCTTATGCTTTGTCCAATGATGAAGTGGTGCTAAAGGTGAAGGGAATCAGGCTAAACTGTGGTAATAGCAACAATGTTAATTTTGACAGCTTGAAAGATTTGGTAGATGATTATTGTCTGTCTGGTGCAGAGAGAAAAAAGGAGATCGGGGTAGAACAGTTGGGGATTGTTAGGATTAAGAAACAGTGGACTGTAGAAAGGTGGGTCCTCCGAAAAACTCTAAAAGTAGTGTATAATAAAAGGTTATTATAGAGTGAGGATTACTGTACGCTGCCTTAAGGCTATTAAGGATGGTGGAAAACATTGCACAATTTGTACACCCTTTCTCCTGTATTATAAGCGGGCCATCCAATTCTGGCAAATCTTTTTTTATCAAACAAATGTTAGAACATGGCGATGTTGTGTTGTCTCAAATGCCTCAAAATATTGTATGGTTTTATAGTTGTTGGCAACCTCTGTACAAAGAACTGCTTAATAAATTCCCTTATATTAAGTTTATGGAGGGGCTTCCGTCTTCTTTTGAAGATGATGATTTGTTTCTGCCAAATCAAATCACTCTAGCCGAGATAGATGATCTCATGGCATCGGCCGGTGACAGCGATCAAACAGAGAAGGCTTTTACACAGTACGTCCATCACAGAAACCTGAGCATTATTCTCATACTACAAAACCTGTTCTTTCCAGGTAAGAAAATGAGAACAATAGCTCTGAATTCCAAATATTTGGTTTTGTTCAGCAGCTTCTGTGATCAGATGCAAATTGTCACACTGGCCAGGCAGATGTACCCCACTAACACAAAGTATTTTTTTAGAAGTATTCCAAGATGCCACTCGCAAACCACACGGGTACCTTTTGGTAGATTTGGCAGCCACCACTCCAGAATCCTACAGGTTGAGAACAGGCCTCTTCCCACCTGATTGGCCTACTGTTTACACAATGATAAAGAAGTGTAAAAAGCAGTAGCCCAGTTACCTTAACACTAGTTCATTTAAGATGTCAGAGAGGGTACATAGAAATTGGGGGCTTTTAAAAATCTTAGTAAAGGCCGGCCCAAGACAGAGAAAAGCCATCTTATGCAATGCTAATAATGACCTGATGGGGGCAATAGCAGAAATAGCTCTGAACACCCTAAAAGGAAACCTTCCTCTGAAACCTTCACAATTCCGGTCTCTAAAGAGAAAGAAAGGTGTCATTAAAAAGTTGAGTGATAGAAAGATCTCACTCAAAAAGAAGAAGCAGATCATACTTCAGTCGGGTGGCTTTATCGGACCCTTACTAGGGACGGCTATTCCGCTGTTGACTAGCCTGTTAGCTGGATAAAATGTACGTTTATCGCTCACAACTCCAAAGGTTATGACGGGTACCTAGTACTGAGGCAGTTGAGCCGTGAAAAGGTTAGGGTTTAGCTTATAAGTCGGGGGGAAACTGCTGTGTATCACCCTACTGGATTATAAGATCTGGGTTTTATTTATTTTTTTTATTGAAAAATTTTATACAATATACATCCCAAGACCCACCCACCCCTAACCCCCCTACCCCACTTCCCAGAGCTGAGTACAGGGTTACAAATAAACAATCAAACTCTAAAAAACATTACCCAACTATACAAGTAACCAAGTCCATAACGCACTTTAACTCCCTTATAACATAAATATAAAGAAATTAAAAATAAACATAATAATATAAACAAATCAATATTGTTAAACCATACTAGAACTAATAAAAATTAAAAAAGAAACTATTAATAATACTCTAAAATTTACTCATAGGCTAAATGAAACTTTTTAATCCCATATTTATTCTGAATATAATCTATCCATCTTCTTCAAACCGAAATATATCTTTCTTGTGAGTGATCCTTCAAGTAAGCAGAAATTTTTGCCATTTCTGCTAAATTTGACACCTTAAGCATCCAATCTTCTATAGTAGGCAAAGAATCTTTCTTCCAATATTGCCCTACTAATAACCTTGCAGCTGTTATAAAATTCAACATCAAATTAGTTTCTTTAGCATCACAATCTACAATAACACCCAACAAAATAGTTGTGGCATGAACTTTATCTTTCTTTTAAAAATCTTTTGAATGTTCCACCAAATCTTAATCCAAAAAGCTTTTATATTTCTACAAGTCCACCAAATATGAAAATAGGTTGCATCTAAGCTTCCACATTTCCAACATTTGGGCTGTAAATTAGGATACATGCGGGACAACTTTTGGGGGTCCAAATGCCATCTATAAAACATTTTATAAAAATTTTCTCTTAAATTTTGAGCCTGAATAAATTTTACATTTCTAACCCAAATTACCTCCCATGTATCCAATGAAATCGGTTCTTGAATATTTTGAGCCCATTTTATCATACAATCTTTAACTAAATCCATTTCAGAATCCAATTCTATTAAAACATTATAAATTCTCTTTATGTGGGCTTGATTTGAATCTTTAATCTGTTTTACCAAATTCTCATCCCCTAAAGTAATACCAACCTTTTGATCTAAGCTCCACCTAACCAGCAATTGGTTATACTGAAACCAAGACTACAATATTTTCTTGCTTTAACTCAACTAAAGATTTTAATTGCCAATCCTTCCCTACCAATCTAAGTAATTCCTTATAAGAAATCCTATCCAAGTTCACACCCCTAGATACCCCCTCTATCGCATGTCCAAGAATCCCCCAAATTGGTATTTTATAATTTAACCTATAATAATACTTCTTCTAGACATGCAATAAAGCACTTCTTAAAATATGGGATTTAAAAACCTGATCTACTTTTTTATCATAAATTAGATATGCGTGCCATCCATATAGTAAATCCCATCCCTCAAGAGAAAGTATATTTTTATTTGTTAAATTAAGCCAATCACTAGTCAATGTTAAAGCCACCGCATCATAATATAATTTCAGATTAGGCGCCTTAAGTCCTCCTCTTTCCCGTACATCTTGTATAATCTTGAATTTAATTCTTGGTTTTTTCCCCACCCAAATAAATTTATTAATACCCTTCTGCCATTCATTCAAATTGGCATCTTTTTTCAAAATAGGTATCATTTGAAACAAAAAAAGAAACTTTGGAAGAATATTCATTTTAACCACCGAGATTCTCCCCAGCAAAGATAATTGTAGTTTTTTCCAATCATTTAAATCCTTTTGCACTTTTACCCATAGTGTCTCATAGTTATTTTATACAATTTAGCATTAGAAGGTGTAATGTATACTCCCAGATATTTAACCTTTTTCACTATTTCAAAACTTGTCAATTTAGCTAACATATCCTTTTCCTTCATAGACATATTTTTCAGTAATATTTTAGTCTTATTATTATTTAAAACCAGAGACTTTCCCATATTGGGTTATGATTTCACCAAATCCCTTACCGAGTGTGTCGGTTGAGATAATGTCACAACCAAATCATCAGCAAAAACTCTCAACCTATAATCATTCTTATTTATTTTTATTCCCTTTATTGTAGTTGATTCACGAATTTTAATTAGTAAAATCTCCATTGTTAAAACAATGGGGATAATGGACATCCCTGTCTTGTACCCTTTTCAATTTTAAATGCTTCTGTTAATCCCCCATTAATTATAATTTGTGCCGATTGTTGTTGATATATATCAGTGTTTCCCAAACTTGACAATTTTAAGGCATTGCTGGCTGTGGAATTCTGGGAGTTGAAGTCCTCATGCCTTAAAATTGTCAAATTTGGAAAACACTGATATATAGCCTTAAGAGCATATAAAAATTTATCCCCAAAATTCATTTTCTCTACAACTCTCAATAAAAATTGCCAATTTAACTGATCAAAAGCTTTTTCAGCATCCAAAAATATCAAAGCCGCAGGGATTTGATTATTCTTGTCCAAATATTCAATTATATTAACAATTTGTCTTACATTATATTTCATATATCTCACAGTTATAAATCCAGATTGATCACTATGGATCAATTGCTTCAAAACATGCATTAATCTATTTGCTAATATTTTCGAAAAAATCTTATAATCTGTGTTCAAAAGAGGTATAGGTCTATAATTCTTAGCCTGGGTAAGATCTTGATCCTCCTTTGGGATCAACGATATAAAAGCCCTTCTCCAAGATGGAGGTACCTCTGCTCCCAACAAAATACTGTTAAAAAGTTCCTTTTTGATTTGAAGGATGATTTGGAACTCAGAGACATTTGGTGAGAATGGAATATGGAGGACAGCGATTTTACTTTTTTTTCGGACAGGCATCAATCGTATTCCAGAATTGACTTTTTTCTAATCACCATTGATCTTTTTTCTAGGGTCAAGAATGCCAAGATTTTCCCTAGAATATTGTCGGACCATAGTCCTGTGTGGTTGGAGTTATCTGTTGAAGACGGGAATAGAAGGACTTGGAGACTGAATGAAAATTTATTTAGATACGAGGGGATCTCACAGAAATGTAGAGAATATTTGAAGGAATTTTTTCTTTTGAATATGTATAAGGGTACCTCGATGGCAATGGTTTGGGATGCTAGTAAAGCTTATATGAGAGGGGTTCTGATTCATATGAACAATGCGCATAGGCATAAACAGATGCAAAAATGGAAGAAGAGATTAAACTGAAAGAGAAGGCTTTTATTTTGAATCCATTGGACAATAGGTTAAAGGCTTCTATAAATATGCTTAAGGAGCAATTTAATACGTTAATGGCTGATCAGATCGCAATTAACTTGCTTTATATGAAACATAACACGTTTTGTAACGCAAATAAGCCTGGTTGGCTTATCAGTTATGGAAGAAACAGAAGTCAAGGATTATAGAGAAAATAGATTATAAAATTTGATTAAAAGGAGTTTTTTAGATTTTTACTCAAAGTTATATGCTAGTGAAAGCATACAAGCTTCAGATATAGATAAGTATCTACAGGCAGCATATTTTCCTAGACTTTCAAATGATCAACGAAATGAGGTGAATTGTTTAATTACTTCTGAGGAAATTATTTGGGCAATCAAACAGTTAAAGGTTGGTAAGGCTCCTGGTACAGATGGATTAACAGCAATCTATTATAAAATGTTATCTGAAGAAATAATAAGATCCGGTTTATTGATAGCCTCTCATTTTTGCCCCTTCAATTAAGCAAATTACCCAAAGCTATGGGGTTTCAAGGCAGCAAAGGATATTTCTCCCACTTGTTCAGTATAATGGCCAATCAAGACTATGTGGGACCACTCCCTGAAACCAAGTATTACAGCCCTGAAATCATGATGCCCGGGGAGAGAGAAGAATTCATGAAATGGCACTCTGCTAAGGCAGGTACTGTGTTTAAACTAAAGAAGGCTCTGGCTTACTATTGCTGACTGGTACATAATGTGGACAGTCATAGGTTATTGTGATGAAATCATTGTCTTGCTCTCACACAGGCACACAGTGCAGTAATGGCACATAGAAGTCACCCACTATCTGGAGCTCTACAATGTCTGTGTAAACATATAAGGTGCTGAATCCAGGGAACATACTTAACAGCTGTCCAAGTTCTCCGCTAACTAGAATGGTATGCGGTTCATCTCTTTTAAGGTTAATTTTTCGACCCACTGAATCATACTGTAGGGTTGTCTTAGGTCCATCCTTGGCATTTGATATAAGCTTGTTCATATTTTCTAACAGTTGTCGGATGCTGCTATAGTACTCGCTTCTCAAAGAAAAATGCCATCTCTTTCTCTCGTTAGCAATTTCAAAATATCCAGTGTGCCAACTATGCAGATACTGTATCTCTGCTAGCCCTACTTCCCATGACCCTGGAAGATCCAACAATCTCGCTAATTGAATAGTAAAATTAGAATTTCTGTTTGGGGGAAAATTGCTGCTGATGCATTGCTGGGAAGGGTGATGTAAAACTCTGCCATATCAAAGATGTTCTACTTCAGTCTCCTTAACCCAACTGTTGAACTTCTCTGGCCATCCAGTCCATTTGACTAGAAACTCTCTGTGTCTCCCCTACCCTCTTTTTTGGATAATTTTCTCTATTCTGCATATGTGCTGTTGGTCAGCAGGAACCTTTTGGAGCTCCTCAAAGTAAAAAGCCCCCTTTACAGGGTCACCTGTGTAATCATTTAATCTATACACCACTCTTTCCCCCCTTGTCTGCAGTTCTTTGACGATGAATATCTCATCCGTATAGGTTTGCTGATAGCCCTTTTCAAACTTACCCTTCAGTCTGGATACCCTGACATGGTCTCCCATCTTAAGACATTTTTCCTTTCTTTTCCTTTTTAAAGCTACCCCATAAAGCCTCATCCACACGTCCCTTTCGTTAGACAAATTTACGGTGTTAGGACCAGTCCCGATCTACGATAGTAAGTGTTATTGTACCCCTGAATAGTATCTGCCAAAATGTCCACATACCGATGGGTATTTCTAGCTGTGAAATATCTCCAGAGTTTGTTTTTTAGGGTTCTATTAAATGGCTGCTTTAGTTTCACTATGAGTGAAAAAATGATGAATGCCATAATGTGCTAAAAGTTTCTTCAGTGGAATATTCAAGAACTCTTTACCTGCATCTGTCTGTATTTTTCGGGGTGCACGTCTTGTTTGAAAGATATTCTGGAAGGCGGATGTAACTTCCCTCCCTGATTTATCAGATAAAGGGGAGGCCCAGGCATATTTAGATAACACATCGATAACTGCTAAGATGTACTTTTTTCCATGGTTCTCCTTAGAAAATTGGGAGACATCTATGAGGTCAGCCTGCCATTGATGATCTAAGCCAGACACTACTGTTTTATTTCTAGGAAAATTAATTCTTGCAGGCTTATGAAGCATATAAGCGTCTTGACCTGACAGCCACGTCTTGACTTGCTTCATGGTCAGGTTTTTATCATGTTTTCTAGCTTCCTGAAAAAGGGTATTCACACCTCCATAACTCCCTACACACCCCGGTGTATAATAAATACGTCTTAAAAGCTTTTCATGCATACTGAAAGACCACTGACAAATGTTCAAGTGTTGATGTTAACACAGTCTTTTATTGGTTATACAGAGTTCAGAGGGGGCATGGCTCCACCATCAGAAAAATATCCCTCATCACCACTATCAGAATCAGAATACGTTGACCCACCTGTGCCCCACAAATCATGTCCGCAGTTGCAAGCAAACCAGTCTTTACACAAATTGCAGCTCTTTAACTCACAGGGTAGATAGCGTGGTCTCTGGGATAGCTCATAATCCCTGTTATAATCTAGATCAGAAAAATCTGCAGAAGCTTTGTGACCACGATGATTACCACAGGAATATAAAATCGGGGTGTCTTAAAGTGTTTGCTGTCTAGGTGTTATTAATTCAGAAAAAAGCCTTTTTTATTTTTTATTTCACAGTTCCCCAAAGTAGGGCTTGTTTCCCAAAAACACAGGCCTCTGCTAATTATTCATTTTACTTAGCTTTTTTTAGTTTTGAATGTCCATAGAATTAGTCTAGGGTTAACCTAATCATGTACCCAGATGATTGACTGCCAATCTTGATGGGATTAGGCCAACACATCACATCCAGAGGGTGGGGGCTGAGCACGTCATCCATTTAGGGCCATGACCTGCTGACATAATCAGCACGTGGGTTTGTTTACTTTGATGACATCACTGATCAAAAGTGCTGATAATTTTCATTAAAAAAAGGTATACACTACTTCTACTATTCTATTCTTTCCAGCACACCTTTCTCCTCCTATTTTCCCTACAACAACCATGTGAGGTGAATTGATCTGAAAGAGAGTGGCTCAAAGTCACCCATCTGGCTTTTGTGGCAAAGGCAGGACTTGAACTCATGGCCCCTCTCTATTTGGTGCCTTCACCACTGGATCAAATTGGATTGATGACACATCAGCAGATTCAACTAAAGCATTTTTTAAATTTTGGACATGCTCAGGCCGAAGAGTTGGCCATTACTCTTCTGCTTTTCCAACCTGACATCCCCAGCTGGGATTCTTGGAGTTTTTTTAAAAAAAATCCAATGTAATCTGAACAGTGCCAGATTAAGGAACGGTTGCTGAAGAAAATACCTTAGATTGAGCCAAGCATCCCTTCACCCTGACTTCGCAATAAAGGTGCTTCCAACAATGAAAAGAAAGACTCATACCAGAACTGAGACAGGAAAAGCAGATGGTGTCTGAACAGTGGAAATTTAATGAGTTTTGCACAAACAGATCCTCACCAGACATGGATTTTCACTCCAAAACAAAAATGGGCAAATATGCATTTCCCCTCCTCCCCCAAAAGTTAAGTTGTATTTTTGAACACAGTTGACTTTTCAGGATTGTTTTCTCCTGATTTTATTTTCTATTATGAATGGAATATATTAAATATATCCTGTCTTAATGTGATTATTATAAATCCCATCTTTAAAGACAGCAGCTATTAAAAAAAATCCTTGGGACTATACAATCTCTGTGCTTCATTTGGCTTCAACAGCTGAAAAGGCTTTGCACCCTCTGTCTTATCAATTCAATTGTTTACTAATGATACTTTTTCCCTTATATTTGGGATCCTTCTGGGACGATTGATTGATTGCTTATGTGCCATCAAGTTGGCATCAACTCTTAGTAACCACATACAGGTGGTCCTCAATTTATAATCACAATTCAGACCAGAATTTCTGGTTGCCAAAGCACCCAAATTTTGATCATATGACGTGTGAATGCGGTGACAGTTGTAAGTGCAAGGACTGGTAACTTTAGACAGATTTTCTCTTTTATGATCTGTCCCCAACTGGCTTCTTCAGATCTTTTAATAGTGCAAGTTTTTTGGAGAAGGGATATCTGTTATTAATTTGTTTGGGATATTACAGAACACTTTTAATCCTGTTTCTGCATATTGAAGATGAAGCCAATCAGTAACTTGGGACTAGAAGCCTCAATAAATAAATATAAAAATAAATAGCAGGGATTTGGGCTTCATTAAGTGCCTTCAAGTGATTTTTGATTCCTAGCGACCACATGAAATAGATTTCTTCCATGTTGGTCTGTCCCTAACCTGGCCTTTCAGGTCTTCCAATGCTGTTTGGATTTTAGCAAAAGCTATTTTATCCACATGTGTCCTTCTCTACTGATTTCTAAAAATAGAAACTTAGAACAAGGCCACAAAAAGCTAGATGGAAAATCTTTTTTCTCCATCTGTTAACTAAAAATTTCATTCATCAAGAAGTACCAATTGGAATTCCATTTCAATGGCACTTTATCCAAAATATGAAAGCCAATATTCTACTTCCAGTGAGAATTAAAGGATCTCTAAAACGAGTATAAACTGTCCAATTTTTCATGACCTGAGAATCTCATAGGTAAGGCTATGACCAGCCACCTTTGGTAATAACAGCCATATTGATTTCCTTTATGTGAGATGTTCTTTGTTTTATTCCACAAGCCAGAGCAATTTCCAAAACAGGTAGATTATTTTGGAAAGAACATCCCCCTTGAGAGGAATTCAATGAGGGTAGAAGGAACTGGGACACTGACTTCTCACCTAAAATGTTTTGTAGAAAGGACCATAGACCTGGTGGTGAAACCAACACATAATCTCCAAAAAAGGAAGGCTTTGCTCCCAAACATCACAATGACAGATGCATACTGTGAAAAATACACATTGCTAAAAAAAAACAGCTCATGGATCTTTGAATAACATTTTGGACCCACAAATCTATGGCAGATGCACAGTTAAGGATGAAGTTCAGTGGAGCAGCTTTTGTTTTTCACATAGCTGATCCCATGTCACATTCTGGGCATCTTCAGATGAGCTTCAACAAGGCCCCGGCTGAAACTCTGGGATCCTGCAGCTTTCAACCAAGACAATCCTGAACTAGATGACCCCAAAACAACTTGATGAGACTTCATGGTTGCTCTCTGCATCAGAGCTGTGGAAACAAACTTAAATCTCTAAAAACCCCTTCCATTCTGTCTTGCAGTTCTTCAAGTGCCCTCTGAAGAAAAAGTCCCTAAAGTCCCACCCCAGTCTTTATAAAATGTGTGGTTGCTTATTTTTTCCATCCTCCTGTGTTTCTCCTTCATGCCATGGGATGTTAAGACAAGTTTCGCCGGGTAACCCCAGCAAACTCCAGGCAAACTTCTTTTGATGTTAGGAAGTTTCTCCTTCTTCAGTTGACTTCCAAGAGGATGGGTTAAGAGGTATCTTTCAACTCTGGACTTTGGGGTGCTGGTGGAGGCACCTCTGTGGCTGGTGACTGTATTTCTTGTGATCTGTCTGGGGAAAGAAAAGCAGAGAAATATAAAGAAAGCATTTGTCAATAGGTGATTAGAAAATAACACAATGGATGAGATCCACACATTGTGCTAAGCCATGCCTTGTGATTTGTTGACAAATTGCTGAAGTTCTCCCAAAAGCACTCTGCCACCAAGCCCTTGACCATAGATCCCAGTTTGTTAGTCCTAAGCATGGATGGGATAGAGCAAATCAGCCACTGCTTTCTCCTTACAAAAGGGAAGCCATACCAACAGAAGACCATATTCAGTCTTTCATAAAATTAATCATCTTTTTGCCAAATCTCACAGCCACAAATAAGTTACAGCTGGGTAGATGTCCAGCAGCCAAAGCACAAATAGCCACTAAGGCCCATTGCCAGCCACAGAAGGGAGAGAGTGGTCTTGCAGCAGACCAGCTAGAGCCCAGCAAGCCACTGATGTCCAGAATTGACTCTTCCATGTGATCTATAACTCTGTTTGGGAGGTATTCTTCTCTCAGATAAATAATTACTTTCAAGCCAGAACACTTTGGTCTGCTCCACTGCCTCGGCAACATGCTGTTAATGAGATGAAGACTCTTTTATGAGGATGCTCCCCTGCACCAACAGCAACTGGAATTCAATGCCGCTTTTGGAACTGGGGAGCACTGCACACAAACTACAGAAGCCAACACTGTGCGTGTCATTGCATTTTGCACCAGTTGGAACATCCGGGTTACAAGGGGGCAGCCCCATGTAGAGTGCATTGCAGTTATCCAAACAGGAAGTGACCAAAGTGTGAAGGAGCAATGAGCAAAGCCTCCCAGTCCAGGACAGAGGACATGAAGAAACAAGGAACTACTCCATTGGCAAAGAGCTCCAGCGATGCAGCAAATGAAGCAAATAAGGAGGGTGTCTACCTGAGTTAATAGACATTTCTGCCAGTTTCAGGGGCAAATCGGTGGGGCTGACGCCAGCCGGTGAACCCAGGATATCCGGCAAGGCGTTTCTTCGGCCAGTGCGCCCTGATGATGCAAAATCCAGCACAGGCTCCACTTCAGTCATACTTCCCCTGAAATGATAGCCAATTTTAATTTATTTCAAAAGCCAAGACAGTGGAAAGCCTTTCTTCAGGGACATTTATTGGAAAAGCAATTGGATCAGATTGAATTAACATTCTGATATGGATTGATGATTTGTTTTATTTAATCAAAACAAATGACTTGTGAAGTGGGTTGATAGGAACTGAATAAATTTTATAAATGAGGCTGGCTATTTTATTTGGATTGGACCTGACTTCTCCATCACTGTAGTAAAACTTTATAAGCAAACTATGGCTTCCAATAATGTATACTTGACTTCCTGTAGTCAGCTGTGTTTTTTCTTGCTCTTAGTTCTGGCTAATTCTGGATCTTAATGAAAATAAAAAAGACCTTTCTATTCTGGAACCTATTCATCTATGATCAAACCTAATTCTTTTCTTCTAATGGCAGCAACATCCCCAAATGGAAGTGAAAAACACCCTGTCTTTGAACCCACCTGTTGTGGTGGAACTAGGAATCAATAACATTGGGAGACCCAAGAGTTTCTCAACCTTTATGTAGATCAGGTTATCCAACCTAGAGAACTTTGAGGTGTGGCTTCAATTCCTAGAATTCTTAATAATGGCAATGCTGGTTGGGGGATTCTGGGAGTTGAAATCCACACATCACAGAGTGGGCCAGGTTGGGGGACATTGATGGGGGGGGGAGGCAACCTTGGCTCTTTTATGACTCGTGGACTTCAATTCTGGGAATTGAAGTCCACGGGTCATAAAAGAGTCAAGGTTGCCTACTCCTGATCTAGATGATGGCATAAATAGACCCAGAAAATGGGAGCTTTCTGTGATACAATCCTATTAAGTGTGTCTCTTGGTATGTGCGCACATCTGCGTAGATGCATGCTGGCATCCTTATTGCTATTCCCAGATGAGATAATTGAGGTAGTCAGCTGAAGGGAAAACCTTGAAGAATCACTCTGCCAGCTGCTTTTGACATGCTGTTGAAGCCCTCCTAGTAACTGTAGTCTGCAAACATGTTCTAAGGAAGGTTTCCCCTTTTCTCTTGAGGAAGGAAGTGCACCTGTTAACATCTGCATGAAAAGTGACTATGCCACAGGAGGGCAAAGGCCATAGATCACTGGTACCTTTTCTGAGATTTTCCACCCCAGTGTCCAGTTAAAAAATTAATACCCACTTTCCCAGTGTATAGTTATTTTTTAAGAAATCTTTTTAAATCTTTTAAAAACTATTTGAGATTCCAGCCAAAGTCCACACCAGCATTTTGGTTTATCCAAGTAACTCTTTAAGTCCTCATGTTTGAACAGGGCATGCTTCTGCTGGAGTTTCTTTCAGATCCTTGCACCTATAGAAGTTACCAGTTCAGAAAATGCTCCATGAGTGATGCTTCACTGGACAATCTGAGCACTCTGGGAAATCGAAGTGAATATTTGTAGCTCAGGAGTAAATTATGAAGTTCTTGGTGGTCTCTGAGCTTGAGTTGTTTGCTTTCAATGTTTCTTTAACCAACTAGGTAAAGATGCAAGGTGATGATGTTACCTAGTTGGGTAATAAAATGTCTACAAAAATATAATCAAGCTCAGTGGGCATCAAGAATTCACCATAGAAAATATAAGATGGACTTGTTTATTCTCTTCATGAATGAAGCCTACCTGTTCCTCTTTCCTTAATTGCGGCCCTGGAGGCTAAAACATATAAGGAACTGTTGCTGGAATTGGGTATGTCTACTTTAATGAAGAGAAGGACGAGGGGGGACATGATAGATGTGTTCGAGTATCTCAGAGGTTGCCACAAAGAAGAGGGAGTCAAGCTATTTTCCAAAGCACCTGAAGGCAGGACAAGAAGCAACAGATGGAAACTAATCAAGGAGACAAGCAACCTAGAACTAAGGAGAAACTTCCTGACAGAACAATTAACCAGTGGAACAAACTGCCTCCAGAAGTGGTGAAAGCTCCAACACTGGAAGTTTTTAAGAAGAGACTGGATAGCCATTTGTCTGAAATGGTATAGGGTTTCCTGTCTGAGCAGGGGGTAGGACTAAATCAGAGGCCCCCAACCTTTTAGACACCAGAAACCAGTTCCGTGGGGAGATGGTTTTTTTCACGGACTGGAGGGGGTGTGGTTTCATGTGCTGCCTGCATCCCATGGATGGGGCTTCACTTATTTGTGCGGCCTGGTTTCTGGCATGCCATGGCCCAGTACCGGTCCACGGCCCAGGGGTTGGGGACCTCTGGACTAGATGACCTCCAAGGTCCCCTTCTTCTTCTTCTTCTTCTTCTTCTTCTTCTTCTTCTTCTTCTTCTTCTTCTTCTTCTTCTTCTTCTTCTTCTTCTTCTTCTTCTTCTTCTTCTTCTTCTTCTTCTTCTTCTTCATTATTGTTATTCCATCACCCATTTGATTGCCAGTTACTGGGGAAAGTGAAAAGAATAAATGACAATCACTACCTACTTCTAGGTGACAGCTGGTCAGATGTCAGAAGAAAAAGAATATGGTCAGGTTTTCCCCTCTCTTCCAGGCCATAGGGTTTCCTCCTCATACTTCAGATCATCCTTTTTGGCTTTTTCTGAACTGATTTTTTCTCTACATCCTTTACAGTGAGTGAACAAGTCAGCTGAGATGAATATGTATTGATAGATCTTTTACATGACATGGTGTCAGTGGAAAGAACTTACACTGGTGAAATGTTGTGAAATGTTGATTAATCACAAGCCCTATACTGTATGTCTTCAAGAATCAAATAGCAAGAAACAGGATATATAGACCAAACAAAGGAAGAGATTTCCAGGATATAAGTAGGAGACTGGCTGACTGGCTGACTGACTGGCATTACATTTTATATTAAGCAATAGTTTGTTTTTAACCTTGTTTTGCTGAGAAAGCCATAGGGATGTGATTTGCATGTAATACTAAAATATGAAAGCCAGTTTGGAATGGTTAAGACACCAAACTAGGAGACCATGAGTTCTAATTCTACCTTAGATAGGAAGCCAGATGGATGACCTTGAGCCAGTCACTTTCTCTCAGCCCTAAGAAGGAGGAAGGAGACAGTGGCAAATAATTTCTGAAAAATCTTGCCAAGAACACCGCAGGGACTAGTCCAGACAGTCAATAACATTTTTGGAAAGAGAAACGCAGGTCTGACTCTACTCAAACTTACGTTGCAAATTGGCCGTGCTACGTCATGGCTTGGCCCATCAGATTCTACCACCCCAAAGGTGGGACTATTTCAGTACAGTATATATATATATGGTTTTATATAGAGAGCCAGTTCGTGTGCAGTGAAGGCACCAGACTAGAAACCAGGAGACTGTCAGTTCTAATCCCACCTTATATACAAAGCCAATTGGGTGGCCTTAAACCAGTCACTCCCTATCAGCCCTAAGAAAGAGGCAATGGTAAGCAACTTCTGAAAAACTTTGCCAAGGAAACTGCAGGGATTAGTCCAGGCCAGGGGTCTTCCAACTTGGCCTTTTTATGACTTGTGGACTTCAACTCCCAGAATTCCTCAGCCAGTGTGCCTGGCTGAGGAATTCTGGGAATTGAAGTCCACAAGTCATAAAAGGGCCAAGTTTGAAGACCCCTAGTCCAGGCAATCACCAGGAGTTAAAAACTGACTTGAAGGCACAGCCTCCCCCCCAAAAGAACCCCCATTAAAGTATAATCTATGGCCCCCAGCCACTATAACTGGCTTAACCCAAGCTAAGCCAAAGATTTTAAAAAAAACCTTAGAGTCACATAAGCCTTCATACAATCTGTCAATTCAGTCACTGTTTTGTGGGTTTTCATTCTTTAAAGCTTAGGGGCCAGGTGATCCCTCGTTATCCCAGATGGTGTATCCACCTGATTTCCTACATCAGCAGGCAGTTGAGACAAGTAGCTTTTGCATTTACAAGTTCTTTCAGAGCCCTATTCAACATGCCAATTCTTCTTTATAAAACTGCACATCCTTTGTAAGATGAGTGAGAAGTCACTTCTTTCCATATAGGGAAAAAATGTCTTCAAATTGAGCTTGACTCAATTGGTGATTTACTGGGCACATCGTGTAGTATTCCTAGCAACGTTATGGAAGTGGTTTGTCTCTCTCTTCTTCCAGGATATTTCCCCCCAACTTTCCAATGTAATCTACAATTTGAGGGATTTCTAGTGGTCTCTCCTTCAAATATTAACCAGGTTCAGTCCATTTAATTTTCTAGAAAAGCCAAAGACAATTAGATACCGCTACCTTCTTATGCTGCATAGGCCCTTGCAGTCAAAGCTGGTAGATCACACCCTTTTCTATGTCAGCAACCTGGTTGTGGACATCAACCTTGAAGGAAAATTAATTTGGAGAGGTAATTTTAGCTCATTTTGGTCTAGGCTTAGGAGGAGTGAAAAAATTGCTGGCATTTTCCTACTGGTAGCCCTTAGTGCCAGCAATCAAAATGGTTGGGCTGCTGATCCATCTTTCTTTTTTTAATTCGACTTTTCTGATAAGGATAACAAAAATAAAAAAGGGAGAAGTTATGGGAAATACAATAGGGCACAAATGAAAGGCAACATCATCTGGCATGCTTGTCAAATTTCTAAGAACAAAGCAGGATATTTCATTTTTATTAGCTATTGTTTGATTCTGCTGTCTGAACAGCCTGCAACTGATTGGTTTTAAAGTTGTATATTGACATAAGGTCCTTGGGGGCAGCAAAATGCTTACAGTTCATGCAAACAGACATAAAAAAAGAAAAGAAAAAAACCATAGCCTGCCTGCATATTAAAAAACTAATCTGCCAGAGATGAAACCTATTACCTATGACCCAGGTGGCATGGTCACATATTTGGATTATGCAATTCAATTGGTGGGCTTCAATTTCAGAAAGCTTAGGAGCAGGGGAATGAGCAAATTCCTTTGCAGAAGGTGAGACTAAAATATGCCAGCACTATTCTAAGCTTCCCTCCAGATCCAGAGCAGAAAAGTGAGAGGAAGAAATTGGAAATGCTTAAATAGGGCAAGAGTGGGTGGAAGGTGGATTTCTGACATGCACATTTATAGTATGAAAGGTTGGATTCATTTGAGCCTCTAAGAGACTGGCTGTTAGTAAAAGAACAAGAGACTGTGGTTGAGATCACACAACACACCAAGCCAAGAATGAATGGGCTTATTCCAATGTGTAAATCCACCCTGCATATTGTATGACATGAAATAAATGGGATTTAAATGAGAAGTTTTTGTTGGTTGGCTGCATTATCTTTTTACATATTGTTGCAAAATATCGTTAGCTTGGTAGATGGAATTCTGCCTAATTTTGGGGACTTGCACAATGGTCTCTCTTTCTCAATATGCTCTGACTTTCCAACCCTTGGTTAATATCAGACACTCAATTTCATAAAAGCCCACTGAAATGAAACCAAAGTATCCAGGGACACATTTTCCACATCAACTCATCCAGGATATCTGCAATTCTCTGCCAAGCAAACCCCAGCCTTGCCCATCTGATGCTCTTAAACCATCCTCATGGCACTGGAAATGGTTAGCCTTTAAGGGGTCACAAGAACCCTTCTGTAGCAGCAACAGATGAGCATTGCTAATCCAACCTCCACACCACACCCAAACCTTTCAACCTCTCCCTCTCATCCATGAAGAGCTTTGCAGCCCTTCCCTGCTTCCCTTTGGGAATTGCAACATGCTTGCTTGGAATCTTTACAGAGAATCTCATTAAAACTCCTAATGCACCCAGAGAGATGAAAGCAGCTGGGCAGTGAAATGCTGCGTTGTGGAAAGTTTCCTCACCTTGTGTTACACACCCATGCTCTTCCAGGGGAGCCCTTCCTATTCTTTCTTTCTTTCTTTCTTTCTTTCTTTCTTTCTTTCTTTCTTTCTTTCTTTCTTTCTTTCTTTCTTTCTTCTTTTGTTCTTCTATCCTTAAGGAGGCTAGTATCCTAACCAACTGGCTCATTAACAGATTGCTTCCTCCCTGCATCCAGCCAACCAGCTGAATAATGTTGACAGTTAGCTGTACCCTAACCTACCACGGTCCACCCTTCCTTCCTTCCTTCCTATACAGAAAGTGCAACCCCTCCTCCTTCTACTCCAATGAGAGAAGCAGCAAGGTGACATACATACCAAGGGAGTTGTGGAAAAATGGAAGGACTGGTCTCCAAGGAGGGCTCTCAGGCAAGGTCTGGGAGCAAGAGAAGAACAATCAGTCATGGAATCTGCCTCGAAGCCTGTGCACCCACTGTCTCTAATCAGTCTCCATGGTCTCCTGGAGCATCGCTCTTCCTCAATTTGCAAGATGCTTTGGGTATCAGCAGATTGTGAGTTGCTTGCCTGGAACGCCTGCCGGATCTACCAATTGCTTCGAAGGGGGTGCAGGAGGGAGACTTGCATACATTTTGTGGCTCTCCTTGGCCAGGTAAGCTAGCATAGTCCCCTCTGCCTTTTCCATCTCTCCTAATTCAAAGAAAGAAAGCTGAATTCCTTGTTTCCCATCAGCCTTGCATAAATCTTCCCCTTTTCTCCTCTCTCGTCTTCCTCCTGCCCTGCCTCTCAGTTGGCACAACTCTGGGAGCCTGCCTCTGCTACACATGGTTGTTTTCAATTGCTGGGGTGGGGGGAGAGTTGTTAGATTCACCTCCCTGCCGAGCAAGGCTGTGTTTAGTTCTCTTCTTTCCTCAGCATTCCCACACCCTGCTTTTCCCCTACTGTCATTTCTGAGTAACAGGTTATTGATTATTTATTTTTGCACATCCCAGTTCTTTTCACATAGGCACCCCACAGCAGCTATGGGATGGCTCCATGGCTACTCCAAAATTGCTCTAGGGTGGAGCAGAAACAAATATTTCTTAAGGGAGAAGGGCAATTTCCTGGAAGGATACCAGTGAGCTTTCCAGGTTCCAAGGTTGAATCTTTGCATTCAAGGTTTTGAGAACTGTCCTTGGGGCTGCTAAGCTTTAAACAAAGGAAAACACATAACCAGAAGAACATGGATTGGTGTTGAAGTTAATGGATTCCAAGAGAGGCAGTAGGACTGGGCTCTTAAATTAGAGAAATGGATGCTGAATCAAAATGACATATAGAGTGGCTGCTAACCTAACTTCATTCTTCAGAATAAAGGAATGGGTGACAACCCAATCGAAGAAAAAAGCCACTTTTTTTTTTTTTACAAAGCGGTTTTGATTGTAAAGTGAAGGAATCCCAAGCAGCATATTCAATAAAATGGCATTCCTGATAGTTCTGTTTAAGGGAAGGGTTTGATTCTTACACCTTCTAGGTCAGTGTTTCTCAACCTTGACAATTTTAAGGCATGTGGACTTCAACTCCCAGAATTCCACAGCCAGCAATGCTGGCTGTGGAATTCTGGGAGTTGAAGTCCACATGCCTTAAAATTGTCAAGGTTGAGAAACACTGTTCTAGGTAATCTGGTCTTCAGGAGTGAAGCAAAAGTACATTTAAAGAGACAGGAAATGGAAAGCTGTTCTTGACACTGTATGGAATGCCTGGGTTTGCACAATATGTTAAGGCTGGGTTGTTTATTGCATTAAGACATAATTTTTTAAAAAACACTGGTTTCTTATCTAATCCACAGCAGATGGATTTACAGAACATACTTAGTCAAGCCTAAAGAGCCACAATATGGCTTTCCAGATATGTTCCAACTAAGCCACTACACAGTCAATTGATTGTGTTTAATCACATATATCAAAATCTTGCATCAAAAGTCTTCAAGCCAAACAAGTGCCAATAATTAGTAGACATTTTCATCCACACTCACTAACTGAAAAATGGATTGTCTTCATCAGACTTGGACCCAGGAAACCTTGACTTCAGTTGGAACTCACAGTTGTAATATTTGTTTCTAGCTCTTACAGCTTGCCCAGAGGGTTGTTCTGCGGAGTGTGCATGGCCTTTGACAGACAAGATAGTCTTCCTCAGACTTTTCAGAAGATGCATCACCTTTGAGAGACAATGAGGTATAGTGAACTGGAGCAAAGGAGGCCCAGGGTCAAGTCCATCCTGAATCATAGAAACTCAAGAGCAACTCTAGGCCAGATGCTCTCTCTTATGGGCTGCCATAAGGAAAAATAGGAGAAAAAAGCATAATGTGTGCCACTGTGCACTGTGCACCCTTGGTTGAATATCAAACAAATAAAATGGGACTTGCCATGACTTAGGCTTCCAGGGGAGAAAAATCCTGATTTAGAAGGACAGAGGCATCATAGATACCAACAAGAAATTTTAGTTGCACTAGACATGGGCCCTCAGACTAGAGATCTCCACATCCAAGGCTCTGGGCTAGAGCCAGCAGGAAGTCCCTGCAACCAAAGGGCTCCTTGTCTATAACACACCATGACTTCCTGGACCTAAATGAAACCGGGCAATGTAATCAGTCAGTCAAGTAGCATTCAGTCAAGTAGCATTTCCTACCTTCTTAAAGAGAGTTACCTTTAAAATATGTACATTGCATGAAAGGAACAGACCCTGAAGATATAATTAAATTGGCCACTTGGTGAAGCTAGTTACTGGTTTGATGGGACTGTCCAAGGTCCTGAAGGAAAACTTTTTCTTTAGAAGAAGAACAGGCTGTCTCAAGATTTTCTGGACCACCGCTTCCCACAATTCTTTGCCTTTGGCCCTTTTAGCTGTGGTTGATGGCAACTGAAATCCCAAACATATCTGCATTTCTCAGTTCACACATGATGCTATATTGCCATATGGTTTCTTGGTTTTGGCTTAGCACCCTGTGTGAACTCACCCTTGTGATTTGTAAAGTGTGGTTTATCAATATTGCAATAGTTTATTCAACAAAAGAAGGTTAAACTCAACTATAGCCAAGCTATATGTGCAAATCTAACAAAGTTTCCCAGGTGTGGTCCTTTCCAGATTTGGGAGGGGAGGGGGAGAAACTGTAATATGCAAAATTTGCAGCCAGCAGAAACATCTGGATGAAAGTTTAAGAATCAATGACCCAGATACCTCTGAATAAGTCTTAGGTATACCATATTCAAGACACAAAAGAATCAATGCACAAGAATTGAGCAATATTGAAGGTTATCTCACTTTTCAGCTATTGGCTTCTTAATATCCTGGTAGTGTTTGGTAAAATGTTGATGCTACTTTTTTCTTCTTGACCTTTCTGGGTATTTTTATGCATGAATTCACACTAGCTATAGATAGTGTTGTCAGTGAGAAAGGCTATCCTGTGTCTGTTATTATTTCCAAAATGCAAGCATTAAATATTAAACCTGTTTTAAAATCTTTTTTAAAATCCTAAAATCAAAAGGAGCCTGATAGCACCTTTTCAGACTAATACATTTTATTAAGAGGCATAAGCTTTTGGGAGAGTAACTTTTAAGGAATTTGTTAATCTGAAAAGGAGCTACCAGACTCATGATTTTTGGCTACTATAGTCTTAGATGACTCTCCTCCAGCAATATTTTAAAAACTCCTAGTAGGGTTTATGAAAAAGTGACAGATTAAAAAGTGATTTTCTTAAAGTCAGCAGTTCTTTCCCTTACTAAATCTAGATTGGTCCAAATCTGTTTTTTCCCATTAGCTGTGCATTCTGCAAGATACAGGGAAGTCCTCAGCTTATCACTACAGATGGGACTGGAACTGCTGTCACTAAGCAATGCAGTTGTTAAGTGAATCACGACCAGTTTTATGACTTTTTGTCACAGTTGGTAAGCAAATCACATAGTAATGAAGCAAATTTGGTTTCTCCCTTTGAGTTTGCTTGTTGGAAAACCCCTGGGAATATCACAAATGGTGATCACAGGACCCTGGGACACTGCAATCATTATAAATACATACCAGTTGCCAAGCATCCAAGTCACAATCATGTGATCTCAGGGACACTGTGATGGTTATAAGCCTGAGGCCAGCCGTAAATAATTTTTTCAGCACTGTTACAACTTTGAATGGTTGTTAAATGAATGATCCTAAGATGAGGACTACTTCTCCTTCTCCCTGATCCATCCACATATGTCTTTTCACCCTCATTTCAGAGAAGTCAGCCCACTGCCCACTCTTCTAGTCTTGGTGGCAATTTTTCAGGGTAAAACCCAGTTCATTCCAAAGGATTTACTTAAAGCTCTTGGTTATTTTTTGTCCCTGACTGCTGTTATATTGACATCCTCTTTAGATATTGTGCTGGCTCCAGGCAATTTACTAACTCCTTTCATAGGACTCTAAATATAGTCCCAGCAGCTAAGCAGAATTCACTTAGTTAGGTTGTTGTGGAACAGATCTTGAGGGCAGTTGGCAAGAGAGAGAGAAAGTAACTTGCATTTGAGGTTGATCAGCCCCCCCACCAGTTCTATTATAGTCTTATTTCTACTGTAGTCTGATTTCAGTTTCAGCAATTCACATGCTCATGAAATCTTTGCTTGCTCCCTCCCCCCTCCTTCCCCCCATCCTGACATTTCTTCTTGTTATATCAATTTTGCTATTTCTGATTGAGTGTTCAGTTGCTCATTCTGACTGCAACTGATTTTGCATACTTCTTTGTTGGGTTTAATAGCAAACAGCTTATAATTAAATTCACACAATGTGCTAAGAATAATCCTTGCTCTGCAAATCCAGACAATGGCTTGGTTTGTGAACTGTACAAAACCCAGCTACATTATGTCTTTGAACCATAAATGATGTAGCTGTTATGCTACATTATTATGGGGTTTGTTTGGTTTTGGCTCTGTGCAGTATGTAAACTGAGCCCCTTTGTTTTGCCAACTGGGTTGAGCAATCTGTGTGCATCAGGACTTGCCCAACAAATTATATATAGAACTTTTCCTTTTAGGATTAATGGATAAACAGTTAGAAAAAAAAGCAACAGGAGATTAATTCAGTATATGATCACAGCAGTGAGATTACTGTATGTACAGAGATGAAAAGATTTGAGACTATCCACTCTGAAGGGATGGTTGGTGAAGTTGACAGATTTTACTGAAATGAATAAATTGACTTCTTTGATCAGAGAATTTATTGGTGACTGGAAGCCTTTTATGAATGTTTTGTGTAAAAATAAAAAAATAAACTTTTGATTTATGGTTCTAATGATTAGACAGGATAGATTATAGAAAGAAGAGAGTCAAGATGTAAATTTAAAAAATGGGGTCAAAACATACAAGGAAGTCGAGTCAAGTGACGTCACGCCTCCCACATCTCTCCGACTGACAGGCTATACCAGGGGTCTTCAAACTTGGCCCTTTTATGACTTGTGGACTTCAACTCCCAGAATTCCTCAGTCAGGCATGCTGGATGAAGAATTCTGGGAGTTGAAGTCCACAAGTCATAAAAAGGCCAAGTTTGAAGACCCCTGGGCTACTCATTAAAAGCATCCCAAGCAGCCGAATCCTTAGACCGCGCCCCGCCTTCCTTGCAACCGCTTAAGCACGTCACGTGACCCCACTGCCTTAATTAGGCGCCCGCCCCTGGAAGCCAGGTGTGCCAGGCTCCCGCCCAGTCGCCCCACCCCGCCAGCTAAGCGAGGGGGGCGTGGCCAGAGAGTCTGGCAAGCTGCCTGGAAAAGCGAAAGAGGGAGGCGAAGGCAGCCGAAAAGTGCCGAGTGGTTTCGGCAGGTCTCAGTTGGAGCGCCGCCTGGCCGCGGAGTTGATTGCTTTCGGGAACTGCGCCTGATCGAGCAGAGAGTTTGCAAGGCTGGGGGCTCCGGAGGCGTAGCCGGCGACATGGGAGCCTGCCTGGGGGTCTGCTCTTTGCTGAACTGCGTGAGTGTCTCATTTCCCGCGCGGGGCGAGGGGAGAGCCTGACTTTCCTGAGGCTTTTCTCGGGTCAAACGGCGGCGCGTTCTTTCTCCGATTTGTCGGTTCTTTTTGCTTGCGGACGTCGTGGGGGACTGGCCCGGGGGAGAAAGGGAAGGAGGAGTCCTGGACCTGAGACCGACGCCATTCTCGCCCCCTTTCTTTCCCCACGTTACTGAGGAACCCGCTTCTTTGGGTCCCGCTCTGATCCTGCCCGGGTTTACTCGGGAGCAGGCGAAAAGTTGACTCTCTTGTTTGGTTTCCCCCGTCGGAAATCGTTCTTTGGACCCAATATTTCCTACTAACCCCCCCCTCCCCACCACGCTCTACTGAGAAAGGTACTTTTAACTATTCAGTAACCCAAAGGAAGAAATTCATCAGGCGTGGCTGTTATACAAAGCCTTCCCCAGCTATTCAGTGGGTGGTAAAAAGAAGTCTTGGGATCCGAGTGGTACTTCCTGGTTACTTCCTTGAGTGTCGGGTAGGGAAACTCGCAGGTTTTTCCCTCGCTGTTGAACCGGGAATTCCCAGTTTCCCTCCCGGAGGTTTGTGGATAGCTCCTTAGTTTCTTCTTTTCCTTCTTTTTATTATGGGAAAATGAATGGATGAGAGGCTAGGTTCTCAGACTGGTTTCAACCAGGGTTTGCTTAATTGTAGTTGATTGAACGAAGCACAGTTGTAGGTTTATATATCCTGTGCTCAACTCCCACCAAACATTTTAGAACTTGGTGGGTTCTGAAGGTGGTCAGAGAGGAAGGAAATCCTTTCCTTTGGCTTTGGCATAAGAAACGTTTAAGATTAATATTTCACTTTTTCCAATGGTCTCTTTTGAACCCAAAGATGCCTTGGATGTCCATTTTCTCATTCATCTTGCAATGGTTGAGTGTAAAGTTTAATGAGTTTCAGGTAGAAGTTAAGATGGGCTATTTGCCACTTCTATATTATAAATTCCAAGCAGGCTGAAAATATTCAGCAAATCTTTGAGAAAGTTATATAGTAAACTTGTTCCTTTGGGTCAATAAGAGATGCCTATTAGTATTTTTTTTTTAATGCAATGAGATGAGTCACAGATCTTTTGTGTATTTTACTTCTCTAAAATTGGGACCAACAGACACAAGAAAGCTACCACTTTTCTCATCCTTCTGATCCCTCCCCCCCATGTATGGTACAATAATGGTTTTTTTTCTTGTAATTTTTTTTTCTTTTTAAAGCCCTGGTAATTGATGCCTGGGAAATGAAGTTTATGTCAAAAGCATTGCTGGGAGATTTATTTCAGGATGTTGTCTGTGCCCTGGAAGCCATAACTGAGAGTGGAATTAGGAAAATAGGTGTGAGGCAAACACCATGTTACAAGGAGGTGGCTGGTCACACATAGGATATGACTTCATTGAAAGTCATCTGGAGTGAACCAAATTGAAGTCAGTGGGGTGGACTTCTGAATAAATGTGCTGTTGGCATTAAACTTAAAAAGATTTAACTGGTGGATGTTCCACAGCTTTCAGCAGAAGCCCTTTTAAAGAAAACATAGCTGTTGCCAAGAATCTGACTATTAAAACTTAATGAGATAGAATCTCTGAGTGGCATGATGTTTTTATAGGTGTGTGAGGTGATTGGTGATAGATACTGGTGATTGGTTATTATTATAGTGGTAGTTTAAATTGCTTATGAACAACATTCATATTTGTAGATTCAGACCTTAGCTGGTTAAAACACATTGATCTCATGTTTGTCTAGTTTTAGATTAATATACTGCACTTTTTTTAAAATAAGAGCAGATAGTTTATATCATACTTATTCTTCAAAATCTTTTCTAAACAAGGTAGAGTCATTTAGAAAGCTTCAGTAGTTGAGAGTGGAATCTTTTCTTGAATCCTGTTGGAAGCAAAGAAATTCAAACCTTTCATTTTGTCGATCCAGAACGAAGCAGTAAGTCTCAATGAAGTGGGAGGGAACTATTTTATGTCCTCATATTAAAATCAATGAAGGGTAAAGGCTTTGTGAAAAGTTCTTAGAAAACCCTCCAGTTTTCTTGGCAAGTTTTCAACAGTAGTTTGCCATTGTCTCCTTCCTAGGGCTGAGAGAAAGGCTAGCTAGACCAAGGTGGACATTGTGCCTAAAGCAGGACTATAATTCATGGTCTCCTGGTTTCTAGCCTGATGCCTTAACCACTACATCAAACCTGCTCAGAATGTGTGTTAGCATTGGACAATTCAGAGACAGAAATATACCAGGTGATTTGAAAGTCTGGTGCATTACATAAAAGTTGTGATGTCTAATGCAGCAGCAGTTAGGAAATGTAGGAAACTGTAAAGTTTCTATAAATGGTAACTGTGGACGGGGTTACTGATTGAACCAATCAGGATGTTGTATGTTTTCCTGGATTAAGAAATACACTTTGAGTAAGACATTTGCATTGAAAGAGTTTGTAAAAGGAAAGGCAAGATAAGGATATTGTTGCATGATTATTACTATTTTGTGGACCTACTGTATGGAAACTTCAGGAAAGGAAACACATTGTTCCTAACTCTTGGAACACCGAGACAAAAATAATTTGCTGTTAAGTAGCAATGAAGTGGAATGCCACAACTTGGAGAACTAATTCAACTAATTAAAGTATTTTTATCCATACTATAACCAACTCTAGCCAACCCCCCCCCAAACTTTACAATTTGGAAAAACAAAATTGATATCCAAAAATACAAAATAAAATATTTAGATTGTTTAAATGGAAGTAGGAAAAAATTGGGGAAAAAGCAAATTAAAAGCACCTGAATTCTGGCTATTTAGGAATACAACGTTGTACAAAAGGCTTGGTTGTGTGGGTTTCATGCTTTTTCTCTGCATGGCAAATGAACCATTTGGATCAGAATGGAAGTAGTAATAACAAATGTAAAACACGGTAAAAGAGCAGAGCAGTTTTAAAAAGTACATCAAATGGAGAGTGAGACAAATAAAACTCCTAAAAGAGGTGAAATATATACATTTTTAAATTCAACCATTTTAAGTTCAACTATTAAATTTTTCTTAATGCTCAGTATCTTCACATATCATGGCCATGTTCATATGACAGGTTTATCTGGGATAACTGATCCATAGTTTTTCCAAGGTTACATGGGCCACTAAATCATACAGGATGGGATGATATAACATACTAGAGCAGTGGTGGCGAACCTATGGCACGGGTGCCACAGGTGGCACTCAGAGCCCTCTCTGTGGGCACACGCACCATCGCCCCAGTCCTAGGCCTTCAGCTGGGTTTTATAAAACCTTTTTGCTTTAGGCCTCCATCGCCGTGTGCAAAAAAAAAAAAAGTTTCAATCAATCAGTCAATTTCAACTTCTCGCGGGAAAAAAAATCTTGCAAAGTTGGAATTGATTGATTGAACTTTTTAGTCCCACCCAGTTTACCGTTACCACCGCAGCCATGCCCAGCCAATGGGCCACACGCAGCCAATGGGCCACACCCACCCGGTACCCAATGATGCATAAGTGGGTTTTGGGTTGCTATCCTGAACCATATAGCTCTATGTAACCTCATATAGCTCTATGTAACCCTAACTAGAGACCATGTATGTTAGAATATCTGGCAGTTATTGAGTTAAATACTGATTTGTTAATGGGTCAGTGGGAGGAGTTTCTAAAGGGCTTTAGGAGACTTCCTGGACACAAGCCGGATTGGAATGTCTTTGTCTGAAAGAAGCATGGACCATCAGATGTCACCCGATGAGCCTTCGCCGTTATAAAGATGGTATGGAAGAGAGCATCATACATTTACCTGTAGGAATGGACAAAAGATGTAATTTCCAGAAGTAGCAACACAGTATGTATGCAAGTGATCTTTCTGATTGAAATATATTTTTTCTTATAAAACCATTTCTATTGAGTTATCTATCTGACTTGATTTAAAGAAGGCGTTTTAAACTCAGAGTCAGAATAGTTGCAGTTTGGGCACTCGGTCTCTAAAAGGTTTGCCATCACTGTACTAGAGTGAAATCTGGATGGCCGGTATGAAGATATGTAAGAATAGCTTAAAAAGTCTGTGGCTTGCCATTTTTTTGCATGAATGGTTTCCTGGCTTTATCTGTGTTATTTGCTATTTATTCTAACTACAGTTTTATGACCACAGTCCTAGTTTGGATGATACATAAAGCTCATTCACAATAGATACTATTTCATCAATTTGCAGCTTTATTATTTTTTTTGAAAACACATGCCATGATGGGAATGCTATGTTGAATTATTCTCACTTTTGCATGCAAACTTTTGTTCTTTTTAAAGTCAGTAAGGTACAATATTGCTAGCCTATATCTTTCAGTACTAAAACTCAGGAAAAGTATTCTTTCTTCAGCATGCATATTCTGTGTTTGAACTAGCCAGTATAGATAGACTGTTTCATACACTTAGAAACATTTGTACAAATGTTGGACTGGTGGTAGAGTATTTTCCCTTAGAAATATGCAAGGCAGAATGAGTAAGGTGAGGAAACGTTTGCATTTAGAGACATTAACAAAATGTTTGTATCTTGTTTTTCAGGTGTTTACCACTTACCTTTCAGGTGTTTGCTTTACCATTCCAGAGTAAAGCAAAAAGTTTGCCTTTGACTGTTACTAAAGATCTGCCCCTATTTGGATTTGGGGAAAATTTGTATGCCTACACCAGGGGTCTTCAAACTTGGCCTTTTATGACTTGTGGACTTCAACTCCCAGAATTCCTCAGCCAGCGTCAAAAAAGGGCCAAGTTTGAAGACCCCTGGTCTATACTGTTATCTGCATCTCATCTAGGAACATAACAGAGAGCAAATCTAGATAAAAGAATACGTTTTTTCACTGTGCTTTAGTTACTCTGTGTGATTCAGCTACTGCCATGTTGTATGACTTGTCCTGTGAAGTTATTGCTTAACCTGACCTATGCTCTGGCACTCTATGTCTGCATTTAATGTATGCTTGGCTGGGGAAGGGTGTAGGATTCCTACTCATAGCCTCTTGGGAAATTCTGCCATAACTATTCCATTGGAGACTGGGTGGTTGACAATGCTTATGGATTATCTTTCTGCAAAAGAGCCAAGGGGCTCCCCAGATAGATGTTGTGACTCTCTTCATCAGTCTTACCAGTACTAGTGGCAGGGGTGATCCTGTGATTATTGCATACTTCTATAGGCATCAGCCTACATCCTCAAAGGTGCCATTCAAGTCTAGACTGGCTCACAATGCATGAAGAAGACAATCGAATACCAAGTCATTTCTGAGCAGGTTGCCTATTGCAAGGTTTGGAGCAGAGTCCCAACAGGTATGTGAAGTTGGCATTGCCCTTCAACCAAGACTTTTCTCCTGAGCATGGATGCTGCCATTTTGGTTTCATGTCGAATGGCATTTAGTGAACTCGGTATGCAGTTACTGTATCTGCCTTCTTTAGCCCGGGACCGACCCCATGTGCTGAGCAATTATTCCAGTAATGTCTTGCTCTAGAGCAGGGGTCTTCAAACCTGGCCCTTTTATGACTTGTGGACTTCAACTCCCAGAATTCCTCAGCCAGGCATGCCAGTCCACAAGTCATAAAAGGGCCAAGTTTGAAGACTTCTGCTCTAGAGTGCTGTGATATAAATTGTAGTTTAGCCCAACTGATGAGCATGCAGATGGGGAAGATGGGAAGTGAGTTCTCAGGAAATACATCTGGAAGTATGTAGAACAGGGGTGTCAAACTCAGTTTCATTGAGGGCTGCATCAGTATTGTGGTTGCCCTCGGGGGGGCCGTGTGGATGTGGCCAGGGTGGTGCGGCCTACCGGGTGGGTGTGGAGTGGGTGTGGCCTATTGGGTGGGCATGGCCAGCTCTATATCGTTCGCGTCAAGGGGGGCTGTGGGGGCCTGGGCAGGAGTGGGACAAATCTGAGGGTCTCTGGCAGAAGGGGATGGGACCAGGGCAAGTGCCAAGGCATGGTTTACTGGAGGAGCCTCACCGTTCCTCTCAGGCCATGTGGGGGGGCTGGATGGTGGTGTGGGCTGCCCGGAGCCTGGTCAGCAGAGGTCAAATGCCCAGCCTGGCCCTCGAGCACCCGCAGCACCAAGCCCAGCCCCACTTCCCCAAGGGGGCGCCTAGCTGCACTTACCTCCTCCTCAAGGCTGCTGCTGCTGTGCTTGCTCTCCTTAGTCAGGTTGCTCATGATGAGTACGAGGGCAAAGTCAGAGGGAGGCCCATTCCCTCTCCATGGGAGGAGACCTGGCTTTGTATCCAAAGCTTCCTTAGCAATAGGATGGGAGACCCCAGGATAGGCCAGGAGGAGGGTGCAAGGGGATGGTAAAAGGCAGCAGGACCGAACTAAGGCAGGACTTCCCTCAGACCCTCCCTCTCCTTCTTCTTTCCTTTCTTCCTTCCTAAGTACAGAGTGGTGGGAAAATATTTGAGATGAGGGAGGGAGAAAAACAGGCAAGAAATGCAGCCAGGGCCAAGGCAGTGGGGACCATTCCCTCACTGTTTCCAGAATGGCTTCAGGGGCCACATGAAACCACTTCGCGGGCCGCATCTGGCCCCCGGGCCTTGTGTTTGACATGTCTGATGTAGAAAGAAAATGACAGTTGAAGACTCTTGCTTTGCAAAGCAAGCTGTGCAAAGCAATGTAGGTTGCTTTGGTTTTAGAATAATACATCAAGTCAGGCCAACCATTGTGGGTATGAACCGTAGGCTGTGCTTAGCATTATTGTGAACCCATTCAGTGGTTTATTCAGTAAGTCATAGTTGTCAGGCATGAATAACCAGTTACACACATGAAAAGTTTAATTAGCTACTTTATTGCTCATGTCTATTTCACAGGATGGTTCGTAGACAAATGGTTTGCACCTGGGCCAGACTAGATAAGGTTTAACTGCATTCAAGGGGAATTGGATTTTGCCTTTTTATGCTTATTTAAAGATTCTAGACCAGTGGTGGCGAACCTATGGCACGAGTGCCAGGGGCGGCACTCAGAGCCCTCTCTGTGGGCACGTGCGCCGTCGCCCCAGTCCTAGACCTTCAGCTGGGTTTTATAAAACTTTTTGCACTTTAGGCCTCCGCTGCCATGTGCAAAAAAAAAAAAGGTTCAATCAATCAGTCAATTTCAACTTCTCATGGAAAAAAAAAAGATCTTGCAAAGTTGGAATTGATTGATTGAACTTTTTAGTCCCACCCAGTCTGTCGTTACCACTGCAGCCACACCCATCCAATTGGCCACGCCCCCCAATGGCCACACCCAGCCAATGGGCCACACCCACCTGGCACTCGACAATGCATAAGTGGGTTTTGGGTTGTAGTTTGGGCACTCAGTCTCTAAAAGGTTCGCCATCACTGTTCTAGACTAATCACCCACTTGATGTCTCACCTTGACTTGGCCAGTCTCTCTCCAGCGTACAGGTAGTCATCGACTTAATGACCATTTGTGTGGTCGAATAACTGGCTGAAGGAGAGGGGGCTCTTCTAAGGCGAATAAAAAGACATTCTAGCTTGGAGCTGGCTTGGGAGGGAAAATGTCTGAGGTCAAACCCTTAGGTCTATATCTGCTGTTCCTCAAGGGAAGATAGGCAGTCTGGTGAGATTCTTGTAATATAGGTGATCAGCAATAAATACTTGGGTCTATTCACAGAGTAATTTTGGTGGTTTGAGTTACTTGTGCCTGACAATTTGTTTAATGACTAAAATTACGATGGTATTGGCGGAAAAAAGGCTTACGTTCAATCTTTGCACTTGTTATCATCACAGCATCCCCATGGTCACAATATGCTAGTTTGGGCACTTAACAAATGGTGTGTATTTGTGACTATTGCAGAATCCTGGGTTCATATGATAATCATTTGTGAATTTCCCAGGGGGCTTCCAACAAGCAAAATCGCTGGATTTGCTTAATGACCAAAGAGAAAAAGATAGTAAAATTGGACATTGGATAAATAATCACATTGCTTAGCAACAGAAGTTCTGGTCCTAGCTGTGGTCATAAGCCAAAGGTTACTTGTGTGGCTTAAAGTAATTTGTGAAACAAGTCTACACGCTCATAATCTCACAAAGAGCAGGTAGGATCAAGATGCATCAAGATGTTGAAAGATGAGTCATTCAAAGACTATTCCAGAAGCTTGCTTAGCTGATTTTGATCCTTTGATTTTCCCCTTATCTCCACGGGGACATTATCACCAACTGGGAAAGAATAGATTTTTGTTTCTAGATTACAGGCATTTTTATTTACAATAATGTTTATTCCTTACCAGTAGGTTTGGGTGGTTTGTTATCCTAGAAGCAAAAACTAAGTAACTGTAACAATAATTCCATGTGGAGTCTCTTTTCAAAATTATTTTTCATGACCCCATATCTATTCTTTAAAATATGGAACATTTTAAAGTTTATTTTAAAACATTTAAAAAACAAAAAAATGACCATGTAAAAGAAAAAAAAATGTACATAGTGAAAATGCAAACATCTGGTAAAAAAAATGTACAGTTGTCAAAGTTTAAAATTAATTTTCATTGATTGAACAATGAATTGAATATATGCAGCTATTCATTGTATTTTAAGAAATAATTGAAAACCACAACACAGCTCTAAATAGGAATAGGAATATTGATATCACCACTGTTCATCGTGATTCCTAAAATAAATGCATGCAATCTTTTATGTATGTATGTATGTGTGTGTATATATATATATATATATATATATATATATATATATATATATATATATATATATATATATATATATATGGTGAGAATGAAATATGATCACCAGGAAAAGTTAAAACATTAAAAGTTTTAATATAAAACAGAAGTTTTAAATAAAAACATTAAAAGTTTTAAAAAAATTAGCAACCTAGCTTTCGTTGGCTTCTGCCAACTTCATCAGGGCGTACACAAATCAATGGGAGTAAACATTTATATGTAAGTTAACGCCTGCGCTCGACTCCTGGACCGTGTAATAGGTCCAGGTCGGCCAATCATAGCATTCCCTGCAATTGCTGCATGATTGAGTGACTCATCTACTTGTATCACGCATCCCTCATCAGAGTTTAAACAAAACTTCGACTCTCCACTCATCCATATCTGTGGTCTAGGAGGATCCTCGATCTTATTCCAACTTGAGATGTCATCCCCACCACTAAGTCGTCTCCCCCTTCTCTCTTCCTTTGAATTCTCCATGAGTTTATGGCCCTCCCCTTCTCCACCAGTCTGACATCTACCCTTAACATCATGATGTTTTTTACAATGAAGCCTCACTCTGGGTAATGTACTTGTGCTTTCACTGCATGGTTCTCCCCCATGCACCATTTTCCCAGCTTTCCCAGCCTCGCTAAGTTCCGTAACAGTTGTTCTCCCCTTTTTTTGAACAGCTGCCAACCCATTGTGGGGGTTGGACTGTAAATCATGTTGGCCAATCATTGAGGCCGTCAAGATCCCCAAAGGTGGTTGCTTGCAAACTCCAGTGGGTCGGTCTCGCTTCTCCCCCGGAAGGGATGTGATGTAAAGCACGATGCGGATCCTGGTGAAATGCACACGCTACCATTCACCCTGGCTAGTAATGCTGCCTTCCAAGATCACGTGATTATTCCTTCAGCAGGGAGTTTACAGTAGCCCTCTCCTCGTGTATCTATAGGGGGTGTGGTCAAACTGTCAATCCGAGCTCTCGTTACACTCCACGGAGGCGAGCGCATCTCCGATCGACCGACATACGGGTTAGTCATCCCGGGGGTTTCTGAGGAGGCGGAGAAGATGCCTAATGTGTCGGGAATTAAATCCCTAGCCCCGGCAGGTGTTTCTTGGCGTAGTGATCGTGTTTCTATTGCGGTGCTTCGGGGGGTCTCAGGCTGTCGGCTATTGTTTGACTGGATATTAGTCCTTTCCGGCAACAGAGTGAAGTTGTCTTTACTGGGCTGCCGGTAATGGAGTGAATGGGTGTGGGCTTCCCACGCTCTTAATGTTAGGTGTGCAGGGCGCAAGTCTATATGCCGATTAATCGACTCCTCTTGTGAAAGCCATGCTTCTTTAAGCAACCTACCACTCTTTGTAACGTCGCTAGCAACCACAGTCACACCCTCAAAATTGAATTTGTGCCCAAAGTCCATCATATGCGTAAGGATCTGGGAGTACTGTTCTCTTCTTATGGCCAGCTTGTGCTCCTGGACCCTTGTTTTTACCCTCTTAGAGGTCTCACCCACGTAGTTAGAGGTGCAGTCCTTACAGCTGATTTTGTAAACAACCCCTGATTTCTCTGCCGTGGGGAGTGGGTCTTTTGGCCTCATAATACATGAACGTAGCGTGCGGCCAGGTTTATGTGCCACCTCACATGGGGTGCCAGTATTCTGGCCGTAGCCTCTGAGACACCGCTGACGTAAGGGAGGGTGACACGTGTCGTCAGGGGTGCTGGTGCCCCCATCTGCTGAACATGAGGCCGCAGGAACTTAGAACTCAGAAATACATCTGATATGAGTGATGGGAGGATCAATCGATCGGGCCCCGTAACGAGGTCTATGAGCCGTGTGCAGGCGCTTTTGTGCTTATAAGCAAGCTCCCCCACCCTCTGGTTTTTATACCCTGACGATGATGGCAGCAATACAGCCATCGAAAGCTAGGTTTTCTATTTATTAAACATTTAATTGTTTTATTTCCTGGTGCTCATCTTTTATCTTTTACATACACACACACACACACACACACACACACACACACAGGGCTTTTTTTCTCATAGAACGCCCAGAACAGAGTTCCAGTACCTTTTTTGGATAGAACTTTGTAGGTAGGCAAGGTGGGTTGTATGACGTGTGTGAGTTCCGGCACTTTTTTTTTTTTTTTTTTAGAAAAAAAGCACTGTGTGTGTGTATACACATATATATTCTTTGCCTTCTCACATGGCTGCTTCTTCTCCCTCTTGACAGGTATCATGTCTCTGTGGTTCAGCTTCTTGTCTGTTGTGTGGCTGTTGTCCCTCAACCAAGAATTCAACTGTAACACGCCTCAGCTTCACCTTGTTCCTCTTCCTGGGGACATTGGTGTCCATCATAATGATAATTCCAGGAGTGGAAGAAAAGCTGCACAAGGTGAGTGACACACAGTGCAGTGCTTCCTCTTTCTCTCTGAGGCCAAAAGTGCTTCAGAATTTCAAGTGAACTGATACTACTGTAAGTAATTTTAGCAATTATAGTCATTGTTAGAGGTGTGTGAGATATTTTGACTTTGTAGCAGCTGTTACAAGTTTGAGATGGATTGGTCTAATGCAGGGGTAGGCAACCTTGGCTCTTTTATGACTCGTGGAGTTGAAGTCCACGAGTCATAAAAGAGCCAAGGTCGCCTACCCCTGTCTAATGTTATTAGAAGGCTCCAACACTCTTGATATTCTGGAAACATTTTGAACTCCAGGCAACTCCAAAATATTTCCAGAACTCTTCAGGAATGGTGGCTGTATTGGGATACTTCCAGGGTTTAAAATGGAGCATTGTGGATTTGAAAGAACTTGCAAATCACAGATTGTAATCCCTTTGTACGATGTCCACTGGTCGTATCCTATATTTTATTCTGAGAACTCAGGATGTTTTATTTCCAAAGCAGCCAGTTGGTTGGTTGATTGGTTGGTCAGATTGAAAGTGAATTGCCAAAATTACCTAGTTAGCAACATGGTTGAATGGAAACCTAGCTCTAGATCTTCCCAATCCCAGGGTGGCACCATAGCTTCTGTATTACACTGAACATCACTGAAGGAAATCTTAGTTACTTCAAATTGGGATATTGTACTTCCCACCGCATAAGAATTTCTTTGAAAAGTGTTTGGAAACTACAGCTTTAGATGAGAATGCTAAACCCTATAAGACAGAGGTCTTCAAACTTGGCAACTTTAAGGGCTGGCTGAGGAATTCTGGGAGTTGAAGTCCACAAGACTGGTATAAGATAATAGAAGCTGAATATAGAGCACACAGTTCCCTACTGAGATAGCTGCCCTATCTTCCTATTTATTCTGTCTATTCTTCAAAGAACTGGTGATGACCTTGAACATATGGTAGGTATGGTCTAATTAGGAACTATGGGAAATTCTAAACACCTGGCAGGAACAGAGTGGACCAAGGCTGTCCAAAGCTGGTCTATTCTTAAGATGTCCTCCTCTCTCCTTGACCTGCTCTGACCAAAACAATTCAAGGATGGAGCATTAAGAATTGACCATAATGATTTCTCTCCCCACCCTCATGCATGTACACACATTATTTATTAAACTAATTCATAAAGCTTTCCTCTTACGCCATTAATAAGTATTTGGGGGCTTTAGAAAGCTCCAGGAAATACCCAAACTGCCTCTTGGTCCTTTACCCTTCCATTTACCTTCCATTTCAGAGGCCTGGTGGCGCAGTGGTTAGAATGCAGTACTGCAGGCTACTTCTGCTAACTGCCAGCTGCCAGCAGTTTGCAGTTTGAGTCTCACTGGCTCAAAGTTGACTCAGCCTTCCATCCTTCTGAGGTTGGTAAAGTGAGAACCCAGATTGTTGGGGGCAATAGGCTGACTCTGTAAACCACTTAGAGAGGGCTGTAAAGCACTGTGAAGCAGTATAGAAGTCTTAGTGCTATTGCTAAGTGCTATTGCTACCTGCTGTAATGTGCTGAGCTCTAGTCTTAGCTTCATAACAGGCAAGAGTGGAAATTGGCAAAGAAGCCAATTTGTGATTTGTCTGTTTGCTCTTTAAGTGGTTTCTGTAATGTCATCCTTCCACATCTCACATGTGCTGTGTTTTTAAAGAGCTTTATCTGATGTTCTTTTGCCAACTCATGATTGGTTGGGGTTGTATATTTCTCCATTACCGCTCAGATTTCCAGATTGGGAAAAAAAACCCAGGGGAAACATGTAGTCCTGAATTTGTTGTTTGGAATTGAACAGAAGTGTAAGATGCCAGGGGAAGATGGAAATATTATGGTGTAATTTGGCCTCCTCACCTCCACCAAAAGCAACAATTTCCCCAAATTTCTTTAACAAAGAAACTTGAAAAGAGAAAGGATGAGTGGCATAGTGGCCTAGAGGTGAAGACACACACCTCACATTCAGGAGGTTGAGAATTCAATCCTAGGCAGTGACAGATGTTTATCAGGGCGCAAAGGGAAAATATCCACTGCTAACTCCAGGTAGACATCAGAAGGGCATCTGGCCAGTAAATTCTCAGCTCCATTAAGCTGCCCTGACTCCATCCTAATAAAAGGGATTATAGGGTCATAAAAAGAAAAAAAATGAAAGGGGAGAGGATGAGGTTACAGAAATCTCAGTAACTGGATTGTTTCCCCTCTTTAGGATTCAGTTTAGCTCATGGATTCATAAGATGGAGACTTTCTCAATCTCTGGTTTGTATGAATGGGTAAATAGGTTCTTCTCTTAATTTGATCAATTTTAATTTTCAATTGAGGAACGTGCGGGTGGTTAGAATGTGAATCTCTTTCCAAATATGCCATTATATTGTCCTTATACAACATGGGAAATTTTACCAACATTATAATATTGTCCTTTGAAAATTATTGTATCAATAGCTTCTTCTTGTTAAATTGAAAAATAATGCTGAGAAACAGGCAGGGAAATAATCAGTAGTTGTTGCATTAAAGATTAGGGCTTTTCTAAAGTTGTCTTTGTCCTTGGACCAGCTTCCTGGTTTCTGCGAAGGAAGCAGTTCGTCTGTGGGTCTCAAGGTTGACTGCAAGGCTTTCCTGGGTCTCAAATCGGTGTACCGCATGTGTTTTGCCACAGCTTCGTTCTTCTTCCTCTTCGCCCTGCTAATGCTCTGTGTCAGGAGCAGCAAGGATCCCCGAGCTTCAATACAGAACGGGTGAGGCCATGAGTCCATGTGATGCTATTCATACTCACATTTTATCCTATCCCAAACAGCAGAAACCAGATCAGAGAATCTGGGAGTTAATTCTGGGAATCTTCCTTTGATTCAACTTGCAGACTCATTTTGTGTTGTTTGTGTGTCTATGACTAAAGGCAAACAAAGCCACAGAACCAATATTGATTTTGACTGGTTTAAGACTCCCCCCCCCCCGCTTTTGCTCCAGTATTATTTCAAAGCTTCTCTTTCCATATAGCTGTCATCTCAAGACATTAAACTGAACTTGATAGGATCGTCATGTGTGTAAACACAGATATGTTTAACCTCAGGATCTACAACATTGTTTTTCAATTTCTGGCTTCTTTCTTGCATCCTCTCTTCCATAACTTTCTCCGCTGATCTGTACCTTCCAAGCTTCTAGAGATTTCTAAGATCGTCCTTGGCAGAATTCCAGTCAAAAGAAGAGCAGAGATCTAAGAAATGGAAAAAAATGTTGAAACTGACCTTGCCTGTGCAGTCGGTTGGGTCAATGGTTATTGGGTATTGTCAAATTTAGTTAAAAACTCTAAGCAGGGTAAAATAAACTGCCCAAGAAAAATTACAGCAGGATCAATGGACTAATATTTATTTTTAAGACTTCCCTCCCCCTATTGGAACTCAGGATTGAAAGGCTGATTAAATAGCTTATTTCTCTGTGTATTTTTATGTGTTCCAATGACTTGTTGAAATCCAGTTTCTCCCCATTAGTTGCTATATTTTATAGCATTGCCTGTTGATATAAAGCTTCAGAGGTGAAACTAGAGTTCAAGGCTTGCAGGAAGGTGATATTAAATGTCTTCATGCCTTCCCTGAAACAGGACCATGCAAGCTTTATAAATAAATTCTCTCTTAAAAATAAAGTAACCTTGCTTCATCAGTGACCTGGTTTAGTGGTATGCTAACCCATACTATAAATCAGCTTAGTCTCTGAACCTAGATTGTTTCCCAGCAAGGTCTTTAGTCATGTTTACTTACAGCTCATCTTAAATATAGCCAGGTATGTTATTCAGATCTGAAGTACAGGTAGTCCTTGATTTATAACCATCCACTTAGTGACCGTTTGAAGTTACAATGGCACTGAAAAAAGTGACTTATGACCGCTTTTCTCACTTAACAACAGTTGCAGCATCACATAATATTTGATCCTTGCCAACTGGTTCATATTTATGATAGGTGCAGCGTCCTGGGATCATGCGACCACTTTTTGTGACCTTCTGAGAAGCAAAGTCAATGGAGAAGCAAGATTCACTTAATAACTGTTACTAACAACAACTGCAACCATTCACTTAACAACTGTACCAAGAAAGGCTGTAAAATGGGGCAAAACTTCCTTAACTCCTTTCTGGTGCTGCCTTAGCGTCAGAAATTTTGGGCTCAATTGTGGTCCTAGGTCAAGGACTATCTGTAATGGATTGTTGTAAGGTTAGCTTTACTTAACTCAATTCGGGCATATGGTCTGAACCTAGAGTACAGGTAATCCTCGACTTACATTCATTTAGTGACCATTTGAAGTTACAATGGCACTGAAAAAAGTGACTTATAACCATTTTTCACACTACCATTGCAGCATTCTCCAGGGTCACGTGATCAAAATTCAGCCGCTTGGGAAATGACTCACATTTATGATAGTTGCAGCATCCCTGGATCATGCGATCCCCTTTTGCGACTTTCTGACAAGCAAAGTCAATGGGGAAGCCGGATTCATTTAACAACCATGCTACTAATTTAACACCTGCAGTGATTCACTTAACAACTGGGGCAAAAAAGTCATAAAATGGGGCAAAACTCACTTAACAATGTCTCGCTTAGCAACAGAAATTTTGGGCTCAATTGTGGCTGTAAGTCGAGGACTACCCAGTAATGACTAATTTATCACAAAATCATAATTAGTCCTCCACTAAAATGATACTGTTAGAATGTCTGCAAAACGAGAATTGCTTTTCCAGCCATTTATGGCTCTTCCTGATTTATTTTTCACACCTGGCGGAATGAAAGGGCAGCTATAAAATTGCTGAAAAAAAGATTAGTTGTCCACCTAACATGCAATTGCTCCAAATCTAATAAGAACTATTTGGTTTGGGACGTGGATGTTGTTCATTACTGGAAAATGAAAAATAAATCCGGAAGTATTAGTGAGAGCAAAGGATGCTGAGATACAGATCAAATCACAAAGCAGCAATAGTTTTGTGTCGTACAGGACATGATTGCTGATGATACCTTAACTGTAGTTGAGTTACCTTTTCTATAACTCTGAGGAGAAATTTTCTTGCTGCCAACTTCAGGTTTTGGTTCTTCAAGCTCCTGATCCTGACTGGAATAACTGTGGGTGCCTTCTATATTCCTGATGGAACATTCACATCTGGTAAGAAAAAAAAAATCATGTATTAAAATGAATCTCTGATGCAAAATTCTGTTCATTATGTATGCAGGCATTGTCTTAATTAAAGGGAATGTCTCAGGGCTGAATGATGGTGCTTAAGATTAGCTTTGGATTTTATGAGAGGGGACTAAGTGCCTTTATTTGCTTGTATCATTATTATCAGTATTTTTATTTATTTTTATTTAATTTGTTCAATGTATTTAATGCCCCTCACCAGGGGGCTGCTCTAAGCAGTTTAATAATAATAAAAAAGGAAAGGAGTGCAAACAGAACAGAAGTAAAATAATAGAACAATAAAATAACAGTGACAAAGGAACACAGTGAGAATAATACATTAATTTAACAACCAAAAGGATGGATGGGTGGAGAGCAGAGAGCAAGGTGGGGAGAGGTGGAGTTTACCATCAATCTAGCAGCCACCTCCAATGAGATGGGCTAATTTTGGGGCTAATTGTTGGATAGTCTGCCTACAAAAAAATAAAATCTTTGAGAAAGATATTAAGATAAGGCTACGTAATGGCCCATGTGTTGTGCAGGCCTACTGGATGTCAAATTTGGGAGCAGGAGAAATTAAGGCTGAGAGAAATTATAATTCATTTAAGCTGACACTTTGCTTCCAAACTGTTTTTAAAGCTTACTCATCCTCCAGGCCTCTGTGATATATTTAAATTACCTCATTGGCTTTGTTGTCTCATTAATGCAGGGGTCCTCAAACGTGACCACTTTAAGGCTTGTGGACTTCAGCTCCCAGAATTCTGGGAGTTGAAGTCCACAAGTCTTAAAGTGGCCACGTTTGAGGACCCCTGCATTAATGGATAGTAGCATGAGAGAAAGTTGAGGAGTGACTATTTTATGTCTCATGTGTGCTTTCTTCCCAATGAAGTCTGGTTCTGCTTTGGCGTGGTTGGTTCCTTCCTCTTTGTCCTCATCCAGCTCATCCTCTTGATTGATTTTGCTCACTCCTGGAGTCAAATTTGGCTACGCAATGCGGATGAAGGCAGCAGCAAATCCTGGTATGCAGGTCTGTACAGAGCACACCTTTCCATTTGGGTTTGAAATTAGATGCTCTAAGTGCATATGGATGGATGGATGGATGGATGGATGGATGGATGGATGGATGGATGGATGGATGGATGAGAAAAGGAATTGTTTTCCCCATCATGATGCTTCAGATCTGATGGGACTGGTGTTCCTCAAATACTCAGCCAATACAGGTAGTCCTCAACTTACGACCACAATTGAGCCCAAAATTTCTGTTGCTGAAACATTTGTTAAGTGAGTTTTACCCCATTTTACGACCTTTCTTGCCACAATTATTAAGTAAACCACTGCAGTTAATAAATCTAACTGAAATGAATCTGGCTTCCCCATTGACTTTGCTTGTCAGAAGATTACAAAAGGTGATCACATGATTCCGGGACACTGCGACTATCATAAATATGAGTCAGTTGCCAGGTGTCTGAATTTTGATCATGTGACCATGGGGATGTTGCAGCAGCAGTGTGAAAAATGATCATAAGTCACTTTTTTTTAGTGCTGTTGTAATGGTCATTAAACAAACTGTTAGAAGTCGAGGACTCCCTGTGTATACAAAAGCCAGATGTGCTTGGAGAAGAGAGGGAACTCTGGTTCAGCACATGTGGATGGCCAAGGGGGGGGGAGGGGAACAAAAGTGGGCTGGAAAATTGATTTTCACGCAAAGGATTACAAGTGCTTATTTGAATGCATCGTTGGGGGCTACATTTGAGTGGAAAGAGGTACAAGAACAGAACAGAGTGGGTGAGGTTAGGAGAAAAACTGAACTCAGTTGGATTTTGCTGCATTCTTAATACATGCCCTTCATGTTATTCCCTTTTCCGTAACTAATTCTATGCAGAGCATGGAGAAAGAATAAAAAATAGTAAGCCAAAGAAATTAAAGGCATGAGATAAGGGGTGGGACATAGCTTGAACTGAACTTTTAAATTTGTATCTAACATTGCATACATCTCTAAATTGTTGGAGTGAAGGCAACAGAATGCTGGCTAGCAGTGTAATCTGGAGACTAGAGAACCTAGCTTGCATAGAATAGCAGGGTCATGCTTTGGATAAAACTAAGTTCATAGGATATTGTTGCACTGCTGTCATTTTGCTTTTAGAGTACCCTGAAACTGAAAGATACTATCCTTACTGTTACCAGGGAATGCTGCATATGAACCAGATGCATCTAAGACTAGAAGAAATTCTACATCTTTTCCATATTACTAAACAATGTTGTGTAAAAGCACTGATTTAATCTAATGCTATTAATTTGGCTACTTTCCTTGTATTCAGTCATTTTATCCCTTCTACCTCATTAAATATCACAGTTCAAAGGCAATTTTTGTAGGGCTCCTACATCCAAGGTTTTAGTGGGCTGCATGAGGCTTTGGTTGTAAACCCTTTGCTAAGCCTGAATTCAGATACATGAACCATGATTCACACAACTCATGAAGCTAAAAGCAAATAAACAACTAATATGATGGCGTCATCCAGCAATGTTGAGCTAAGGGTAAATCAATCAAATCTTCAGCATGTTGAATAAATACCTCATGACGTTCTACGTTGTCAAATCTGATGGTCCTTTCCTTCCTCTTCTTCCATAGCTCTGTTTTTCTTCACCTTTCTGTTCTACGCTGTCTCCATTGCTGCCATTGTGCTACTCTACATGTATTACACCAAACCAGATGGCTGTACTGAAAGCAAGATCTTGATCAGCCTCAATCTCATCTTCTGCATTGTGGTGTCTGTGGTCTCTGTACTGCCCAAGGTCCAGGTAAGTTCTTGTGCTCAAAATGTATTGTGAACTACTGCAGGGGTCTCCAACCTTGGCAACTTTAAGACTTGTGGACTTCAACTCCCAGAATTCCTCAGCCACAAGTCTTAAAGTTGCCAAGGTTGGGGACCTCTGAACTATTGTATATCTTTTCCCATCAACTTAATCTTAGGTAGATTGAGGGTAGGCATTTAAAATGTAACGTGTATTTTTTATTGTTATTATTTTAATCATTATAAGTAATACAGGTAGCCCTCGATTTACAACAGTTTGTTGTGACCATTAAGCGGCACTGAAAAAAATGGCCATTTTCCACACCATCACTGCAACATCCCCCTGATCACATGATCAAAATTCAGATGCTTGGCAATTGGCTCACGTTTATGACGGTTGCAGTGTCCCGGGTTGATGTGATTACCTTTTGTCATCTTCTGGCAAGCAAAGTGAATGGAGAAGCCAGATTCAAACAACAATGGTGTTATTAATTTAACCACTGCAGTGATTTGTGATTAACGATTGTGGCAAGCAAGGTTGTGAAGTGGAGCAAAACTCACTTAACAAATGTTTCAATTAGCAATGGAAATGTTGAGCTCTATTGTGATCGTAAATTTTGGTCGTAAGTTGAGGACTACTTGTACAGGAGATTTAGGCACTGGAAACTCTATCATAGTCACCAAGGGCCTTCTAAAAAAACAGTTTTGCCAGCCTATGGAAAAGCCTAAGAGTGGAATGCCATCCTTGCAACAGGGAGCAGGCTGTTCCATAGCAAAAGGCATCACTAAGAGTGCTTATCATGAGGTTCTTTCCTTGTAAGTAGGGTTAGGATTAGGATTGCTAGTTGACAGTGACTAGAGGAGACATGTCAAACTCGCAATGTCATGTGACGCCGCACAACATATCAGGAGAAGTTTTGCCATTGCTGGCAATGGGGTGGGCGTGGCTTTTGCGTGACGCATCTGGCCCGTGGGCTGGCAGTTTGATACCCCTGGACTATAGCAATAGTATCTAGAGCAGGGGTCTTCAAACTTGGCCCTTTTATGATTTGTGGACTTCAACTCCCAGAGTTCCTCAGCCTGGCACACTGGCTGAGGAATTCTGAGAGTTGAAGTTCACAAATCATAAAAGGACCAAGTTTGAAGAAGACCCCTGATCTAGAGCAATCAATGAATATGATCATGACATCATAGCGCAAAAGGAAGCTTCGTTATTGTGTCTAGTTTGGCTCTGGTTTGCCCTGAATCTATTTTTCACTACTTATAACAAGAGTTTTTGCTTCTCTACAGGATGCTCAGCCTCACTCTGGCCTTCTCCAAGCCTCCATCATTACCCTCTACACCATGTATGTCACCTGGTCAGCTTTGGCCAACGTACCAGGTAAACAGTGTCGCTATGTTCTTTTTTGAGGGCTTTGTGTGGGTTTTTTTTTGAAGATGGAACCTGCTTCTGAAATAAAAATATCCACCATGGTACACAATCAAGCCAAGAAAAATTATTCAGTCCCACAAAACATTAGCTTTTGTGCCAGTGGAATGCTTGGACCGCAGAGAGCCTTCTGTAGTTGCAGAGCCACAACAAAACTAGTGCTTGATCCCTGCTTTGATGTCTCTAGTTAGATCAGGGGTCTTCAAACTTGGCCCTTTTATGACTTGTGGACTTCAACTCCCAGAATTCCTCAGCCAAGTCATAAAAGGGCCAAGTTTGAAGATCCCTGAGTCAGATCAACGCTTTGAGCCCAGCTATAATGCACATAATTCTGTTTGGGTTTAATATGTTGTGGTTTGTTCATAAACCAAGGCTAAAGACTACAAGGGAAGCCAGGATCTGAGTTATTTTCTCTTCTAATTGCCATTCATCTCTCCATTTGCCTCTCTATTTCATAAATTGGAGAATCTAAGGGGATCCTTGCTGGAGCAGAGGAGAGATTTATCTGGTCCATCAACCTATTTAGTTTTGGCCTCATTCATGTACCACTATGTCAAGCCAATGGGTTGCAAACTGTAGAGCAGGCATGTCAAACTGCTGGCCCGCAGGCCGGATGCATAACGCTGAAACCGCGCTCAGTTGTGATACGTCACGTGACGTCACATGATGTCACGAGTTTGACAAGCCTGTACCATAGTTGTTTGGTTTCATCCTCTGCTAAGCTTTGTTTTACAAGCACAATGAGTGGGTTTACTAGTACTCTTAAGCCCAAACTCCTCAATTTGCTCAATGCAATGTGTTATCCTGTTCATCAAATTAGGACTCTAGAATGTAAGAGCTGGAAAGGACAGTGAAGACTCTGTTGACCAACTTTCTGTCTTTTTCCAATTTTTACGGCATTGACTCTGTTTTAATCAATTAATTCCTCTTAAAAACACTCCAAGATTCTTGGACTTTTAAATAGCTTTCGTTGCTTTTTGCTAGTTTTCTTTACAAATTCAGGCATAGTGCCCTCTTCTGGGGAAAAAAAAGCTTTCTCACAAAGGGTCATGATTCATGCTGGAGGGAGAAAAAAGGGCTAAGCCTCTTCCTGGTTCTGCAGGTAGGTAAACATTTCTACCTTGCTCTCTAGGAGGACTTGACCAATCAGCAAGCCTAGGAATGTTTGAGGAGCAGACAATTGTCATGCTTGAAATGAAGTGTGCATAGATTTTCTCTCTTCTTTTCGTAGTCAAACACTGCAATCCAACTCTCTTGATAAGAACAGCAGGAAACAGCACAACAGCTCAGCCCGAGAATGGCCAACCAACTCAATGGTGGGATGCCCCAAGCATTGTGGGCTTAATCATATTTGTCTTCTGCACTTTCTTCATAAGGTGAGCTTCCTGATCCAATGACCTGCATGAATTTAAGCCTTGGTTTGCTCAAGCATTCGTTTAATAATACGACAAAATTGATTAGGTTTACAGAACACGCTGCTCCATCAACTGGTTTGCAGATCAGCATGTCTGCATCCTAAAACCAAACAAATCGCATTGTGGCTCAGTGTGATACTGTTGGGAGGCTCAACAATGCTTTGCAGAGCTGTTTTCTGTATGCTGAATTTCTCCATTTCAGCTGCAGGACTCCCTCTGCTGGTTGTGAGATTCAAATTGCTCTTTATTTATAAATAAAATGCTCTTGATTGATTGAATAGTTGCCATTAAACCTGGTGTTGATTCTGATCCACCAGGGAGATGTTGACCTTCCCCAGGACGATCTGGCCCCAAGTCCTGCCCCTTCTGGTTTTCCAGTGTTGCACTCATCACTACTGAAATCCAGTCCATCCACTTGCTGCTCCTCTTCTCTTTCCTTCCTCTTTTTCCAGAATTATGGATTTCTCAAGGGAGTTCTTTGCAATATGTGTCCAAAATTTGACCCTGGCTATTTGTGCCTTGAGTTAAAATTCTGGATTTCTTTACACAATGGCCCATAAAGACCATTCTCCTCATTCATCTAATGACATTTCAATGAAAGCCAAGGACAAAACTGTATCACACAATGTGTTTATTGGTATGAGAGCAAAACCAGATTGTGTGGGATTGGTATTCTTTCCCCATGTGGTTCCTCTACCCTGGCTGGATGTTCATCCTCCTCTCTTTGTGGTGGGACAGAAGTGCAGATACTACACTGGCAGTCACATTGTTATATTCAAGGGTTTGCCAGAGTCCATGGCCCACCTGATTGCCAAGTATTATTAGAAACACTTAATAAGAGATAATGAAATGGGAAGTTGGCCTGCTGCACATTCAGAATACAGAATAACAGAGTCGGAAGGGACCTTGGAAGTCTTCTAACCCAACCCCCTGCTCAAGCAGGAGACCCTATACCATTCTGGACAAATAGCTGCCCAATCTCTTCTTGGAAACCTCCAGTGATGGAGCACCCCTAACTTCTGGAGGTAAGCCATTCAACTGATTAATTGTTCTCACTGCCAGGAAATTTCTCCTTAGTTCTAGACTGAATCTCCCCTAATCTCCCCTTGATAGGTTTCCATCTGTTACTTCTTGTCTTGCCCTCAGATGCTTTGTAGAATAGGTCAACCTATTCCATTGTCTTTGCTGACAAGAACGCCTGTGTATGTTGCATAGTCCCTATAGGGCATTCTTTGGAAATAGCAATGATGGGCTATAAATGATATGGAATTACCAGGAGTAGGAATTGAGGATTGTAGTGATGATCAGTCTTATTTTGTGGGGATATACAGTATTTACAGATCCTGATATAGAACATTCTACAAAAGCTTGGAGTGTTCTGATTCTACTTCTTACTACATTGAATCTCCTCCAGACATATTTATTTATTTAATTTTATTTATATGCTGCCCAATCCCAAAGGACTCAGGGCGGCGACATAGCCATTCCAGGAATGGTTTTCTAAGTAAATCTTCCAAACTGTTTGAGATGATCTACAGTCCTGTTTTGGAGTTGATTATCCCTTGCATACAACACATAGCTTCTAATTTGGAGGATTAACTTCCAGAAACTACCCAATCACTCTTGGTTGGGCGTGGTCTGGAAAGAAAGTGGAACATCTCCTAGAACAGGGGTCTTTAAACTTGGCCCTTTTATGACTTGTGGACTTCAAATCCCAGAATTTCTCAGCCAGCATGCTTGGCTGAGGAATTCTGGGGGTTGAAGTCCACAAGTCATAAAAGGGCTAAGTTTGAAGACCCCTGCCCTAGAATCTTCAGAATATTCTCAATTCTTGAGAGGCTTTACACATCCTTATTCATGTGTGTTTGCTTTCTGGTAAATGGAGGTTTGGTTGACCTTGGCAACAATTTTAAAAGAATTGCCATGATCTATTGTCAAATTACCAAATATCTCTACCAGCCCCAAAGGACTTGCTTCTAAAACAGGTGATAGAAATTGGAGGTGATTTCTTCAATTCTTTGTTGTTGTTGTTAATTGCGAAGTCGTGTCCGACCCATCGCGACCCCATGGACAACGTGTCCTCTACCATCTTCTGGAGTCCATTTAAGTTCACACCTACTGCTTCAGTGACTCCATCCAGCCATCTCTTTCTCTGTCGTCCCCTTCTTCTATTGCCCTCAGTCTTTCCCAGTATTAGGCCCTTCTCCAGTGAGTCCTTCCTTCTCATTAGGTGGCCAAAGTATTTGAGTTTCAACTTCAGGATCTGGCCTTCTAAAGAGCAGTCGGGGTTGATTTCCTCTAGGACTGACCAGTTTAAACGCCTTGCAGTCCAAGGGACTCGCAGGAGTCTTCTCCAGCACCATAGTTCAAAGGCCTCAATTCTTTGGCGCTCAGCCTTTCTTATGGTCCAACTTTCATAGCCATACATTGCAACTGGGAAGACCATGGCCTGGACTATGCGCACTTTTGTTGGCAGGGTTTCAATTCTTTATTTACCCTATAACATTCTCTTGATAAAGCTGGATTTAAAAGAATCCATAAACTTTGAAACAATGGATCCAAAGAGTTTCTCCACTGATAAGTGAATAATGGTTTGTGAGTATGGAAGTAAGCAAGAGGGGTGGTGATACCAATTGCAGATAAACCTACTAAGTCTCATTTGTTTTGATTCTAGCATCCGCTCCTCAGACCATACACAAGTGAACAAGATGATGCTCACAGAAGAAAGTCCAGCTATGCTAGGGAGTGGAAACACTAACCCCGAAGATGGAGTGCATCGGGCCTATGACAACGAAGAGGATGGAGTATCTTACAACTACACCTTTTTCCATATCTGCCTCTTCTTGGGCTCCCTCTACATCATGATGACACTTACCAACTGGTATAGGTGTGTACAACTGACCCTACTCATTCTTCCCCTGCTCCAGTTCTATCTGTTTCAAGTAATTTTCAAGTTTAATTTACTTGATTTGCATTTAAGGAGCGGGGTGGCTATCTGAAGGCTGTTTGAAAACATCATCTGATCCAGAATTTTATGCACTGCCTTTAGCCTTTTGAGCATTTATTAGCTAGTGCTCTCTTTGTGGACTTCTAATATGGTTTTGGATGAGGCCCCAGTGGTGGGTATCCATGTTATTTTCCTGTATGAACTTGTCTATTTTTAAGGTAAAGACGAACAGATGTTGCCTCCTTGAGATGGTGCTTCTTCCTTTTTCAAGTGCAAACTAAGGTGTAATCTTCCTTCAGGACTGATATTTGGACATTTCGTATAAACAGCAGAATAAGGAGGCAACATCTGTTTGCCTTTACCATAGGACAGGGGTCCTCAAACATGCTGGCTGGGGAATTCTGGGAGTTGAAGTCCACAAGTCTTAAAGTGGCCAAGTTTGAGGACCCCTGCCATAGGGATGCAAAGCAGATGGCATGGTATATCTTCCCTCTTCCAGCTCCTTGCCTTCTTGCATCTAGAACCTTCTAGAGGCAATCATTTATAGAGTTGGCCCTGACGAAAATTGTTCCCAATAAACAGAATCTTTAGAACCCAAACTGAATGGGGTTTCTTAAGCTTAGGAAAAGGGTATATAAAGAAGAATGGTATCAAGAAGATATTAAACCATAATCTGGTTGAATTGGGCATCATGTGAGGTGCAAACCCTCACAGCATCAATTAGCATTCTGGGTGAAATGTACCTGCTATGGCTTATTCAATCACAATTTTTTAAAAATTTCCCAGCTTCTCAGGATGCTCTATACTTCTTCAGGTTTCTAGTGTTCCTGCTTTACCCTCTTCCCGTTGCCTAGGAAACCAGCATGATTTGTCAGCTTGGCGCAATTCAAGCTTTGGAAAGAGAAAAAAAAATTATTCTCCTCAGATGAACTCAGTGTTGGCTGGGTGAGCAGAAGCAGGTGCTGCTCACAAGCTGGCAAGCCATGCCTAGAATGGAGCATTTTGGATGAGGGACCCAGGGGAGTGGGGTGGAGGGGAGATTGCAGGGAAGATGAGACAATGGTTGCAAACAGCATTGCCTCATCCTGAAGACCACTATATTTGTTTGCACAGAACTTTTATCTCCGAGTCCTTTGGTTATTTTTAGTGCATGACTTTCTGTCACATCCCCAAACCTGCAGCTGTGCCAAGTCACGCTGCAGTGGGCTGGTGCTGGCCATATATGCCTCAGCAGGATTGACACGGTATGTGTGTGTGTGTGTGGGGTATGGAAGATGGTCTAGTCCGTGACACTGCTCTGACCAAAAATCCAGGCTTCCCTGCCAAATTCTTGGCTGCCACTGCCCTTTCCAAATGAAAACAAAGTAGAGAAGGGCTTGCATGCAAAATTGGGGTTGGGTTCTTGATCTTGCTTTCCCTTGGAGAGGACGCGAGGTCAGGCTGAGTGCATAACTACAAGAACCAGGCTGAAAAACAATGAAAGGGTCAGGAAAAGACCTAAGGCAGCAAATAATCCCCATTATTCTTCTCCTCCAGGCAGACAGGGCTGGCTGGCTTTGCTGCCACACAGATGGGACTGGGAGAGTCCAGTCTTGCCACATAACTGGGGTGGTGTGTCAACAAGGCCCTACTATAGTACAGCTGAATCTTGGCAGCTTTAGGATGTGTGGACGTCAATGCCAGAATTTCCCAGCCAGCATGAATTTCAAATCCACACAACTTAAAGCTGCCAAGTTTGATGAACACTGCCCTACAGGTTTTTTGGATGCCCTTCTTTTTCCCTCACTGGGTTGAAGTTTCTTTGGAAAGAAAGCAGGAAAAAAGTTTTCTAGGAGATGGTTACTCATTTACAAAGGCTTTGGCTGGTTTCCCACCTTGCCCTAAACTGCGGCATGCTTAACTAAGGCTTACTGAATCAGTTACAGTCGGCTGGGTTTACACGCCAGACCATAGTTACAAGCCCCACAGTGGCTGGGTTTGTAGCAGAAGCTCAATCAGAAGGAAACAAATCATAGTATGGTTTAGCCCAGTGCTTCCCAAGCTTAAGTACATTACCCAACCTGTATAAAAGACACATGAACCATTATCCATCAGAACAAGGATGTTTAAATTTTACTAAATATACTTGAAAAGTTCCCAAGGCAAACATTTGAATAATTTCATCAATTATCAATGGTAACTTGTTCAATGCTAACGGAAGGGACTTATAATCAGTTCTTGAGATTTAATAAAACTTTCTGATACATGGTTTTGGGTAAGGAAAGAAAAATTTGGGAAACACTAGTTTAACAACAACAACAACAATAGAATAACAGAGTTGGAAGGGACATTATAGGTCATCTAGTCCAACCCTCTGCTCAACCAGGAGACCCTATACCATTTATGACAAGTGGCTGTGCAGTTTCTTCTTGAAAACCTCCAATGATGAAGCACCACAACTTCTGAAGGCAAGATATTCCACTGGTTGATTGTTCTCACTGTCAGAAAATTTCCCCTTATTTCCAGGTTGAATCTCTCCTTGAACTGTTTCCATCCATTGTTCCTTGTCTGGCTTTCGGTTGCTTTGGAAAATAAGTTGATCCCCTCTTCTCTGTGATAGCCCCTCAAATATTGGAACACTGCTATCATGTCTTCCCTGGCCCTTCTCTTCATTAGACTAGCCATGCCCAGTTCCTGCAACCATTCTTCATATGTTTTAGCCTCCAGATTTAGCATGGTGTGCTCCATCTAGACTAGTCTTACTGATAGAGCTTTGCAAAAACTATCCAAGGGAGTAGAGTAGAGTAGAGTAGAGTAGAGTAGAGTAGGAGCTGGAAGGGACCTAGCCCAGCCCCCTGCTCAAGCAGGAGAACCTATACCATCTCAGACATGTGAATGTGTAGTCTCTTCTTAAAAACCTCCAGTGACGAAGCCCCCACAATTTCTGGGGGCAAGCTGTTCCACCGGTTAATTGTCCTCACTGTCAGGAAGTTTCTCCTTAATTCCAGGTTGCTTGCGTCTTTGATCAGTTTACAACCATTGTTTCTTGTCCTTCCCTCTGGTGCTTTGGTGAACAACTGGACCCCCTCTGCCTTGTGGCAGCCCCTCAGATATTGGAATACTGCTATCATGTCTCCCCTATTTCTTCTTTTCTTTAGACTAGCCAAACCCAAGTCCCGCAGCCATTATTTGTATGTTTTAGTCTCCAGGCCTTTGATCATCTTAGTTGCTCTTGTCTGATTTTTTTTCCAAACTCTCAACATCTTTTTTGTGATATGGTGACCAAAACTATCAGAAGATCTTGTCCATACAAGTTGGTGTTCTAACTCCGAGCATCGGTTCTTCCCTTGCACTCGTTTCCCCTTTGTTGGACTTTCACAAGGCTTTTGAGGACACAGGCTGTGTTCCATTAGTTGGAGTTGCTTGGATGTTTGATTTGGAACCGTGGGTTTGGAGGCGTGTAACAATTCCAGGCCTCACAGTTTCCCTTGAATGGTCTTTTCTTTCTCTTCTAACAGAGCCAGACTCATTTGGAGGGACATGCTCAGGGATTTTGACATTATTTTTAGGATTAATAAATGCTGAATGTGTCAAGCTTATATGGATCTATCCTAATGGAGTGAAATGGGATGTACAGATAATCCCGGAAAGAAGGTCCGACTTACAGGCAACCCACACTTAGGGACCCCGAAGCCTCACAATGTTTTCATGAATTGTCAAAAAGAGACTGTATATTAAAAACATGTGGCTTCAGCCGGCCATTAAAACATTATGCGGCTTCTGCAGTTCATTGGCTTGAGGAAAGAATCACCGCTCACCCGTTTTAGTAATAGACAACCCGTTCATAAGCATGAGTTCCAACTTCATATACATTCAAGGTAAAAACAGCTAGGAGTAGAATTTGTTTTTAATCTTGGGAGTGCCTGTATTAAAACAAGGGTGTGTGTGGGGGGGGGGGAAGCAGTGGGGGGGAGGGGATTGTAAAATATCTGCTGGATTTGACTAGGCTTTTTTGGTAAGTTTCTCTAGCTGCCTTAAGATGACCTCCAAAAAACAAAAAACTCACAACCCAATCCAAAAAGGAATTAGAGTTGGCCCTAGTTGGGTTTGAGATGTAGCACCACCGGATTATTTCAAGCCTGTTTTCAATGGCAGTTATGCAGTTGCTACTGTGAAGGTCCAGTTTAATAAATCAGCAAACCAAAAACAGCATTCTGCTGAATATACTTGGTAGTATATAACTTTTGACTAATGAAATGGGATTAAAACTGGTATGGTATTAGTGTTTTTCAAGCTTTAAGATATGTGGACTTCCAAACAACTAAAGTTGCTAAGGTTGAGAAACACTGGTCTAGTGCAGGGGTAGGCAACCTTGGCTCTTTTATGACTCATGGATTTCAACTCCCAGAATTCCTGAGCCAGCGTGGCTCAGCTTGGAAACCTTTCCCCTCAGGATGGCTGGTTCAGGAATTCTGGGAGTTGAAGTCCATGAGTCATAAAAGAGCCAAGGTTGCTTATCCCTGGTCTAGTGTGACTGAAAAATAGAATTTCAGTGGATTGATTTGTTGAACTGTATTTGGAATGGTGAAATTTCAAAAGTTTCTAAACTGGTGTTTCTCAAACTTGGCAATTTGATGTTGGCAGGGGAATTCTGGAAGTTGAAGTCCATATGTCTCCAAGTTACCAAATGAGAAACGCTATTCTAAATGGTATTCCGTTTAATTTGTGTTAGTGAAGGCATTAGAGAATGACGTAGAAGAAGAAGGTCTGAGCTGAACATGAAGGTTACAGCTGATGCGTGTGTTGTCTCCATTACAAATTTCCATTGCATTTGGTTAGCCTGAAAATCTGATTAGCAGTTGCTATCCAGCTGTGTACAGATGCTGAAACAAATAAGTTTCTGTTTTAGCTATACCCTAGAACACAGGTCGGCAACCTGCGGCTCCGGAGCCGCATGCGGCTCTTTGAGCCTTCCCCTGTGGCTCCCAGCCTCCTCTGCTTTGCAGAGAGAGAGAGAGACAGAGAGAGGCAATTGCGCTTCCCTGCTTCAATCTCTCTCTCTCTCTCTCTCTCTCTCTCTCTCTGTGTGTGTGTGTGTTTGTGGTGTGTGTGTGTGTGTGTGTGTGTGTGTATGTGTAAAAGAGAGTGTACTCACATGTTCTCCGAGGAGCTGAAAAGCTTTCTGGGCGGAGCTCCTCCCTTTGCTGCGTCTCAGCAGGAAGCAGGAAGGGCAGGAGAGAGCTAGCTAGCCCAGCTAGGCTGACTCAGGAATTCTGGGAGTTGAAGTCCATGAGTCATAAAAGAGACGAGGTTGCCTACCCCTGATCTTGTTGGACAACAGCTTGAAGCTTGCCAGGTGAGCAGCAGATAGGAGAGGGGGGGGAGAAAGAGAGAGAGAGAGAAGAGAGGGAGGGAGAGAGAGGAGAGAGAGAGAGAAAGAAAGAGAGTGGGGGAAGAGGAGTGGTAGACCAAGGGCAGATAGAGAGGGAGGGAGAGAGACAGAGAGAGAGAGAGAGACCCTTTTGACATCTAAAATGAAGATAACACTGCATATATCCTTTTTTTAACCTGTGTCTGTATGTGTGTGTGTGTATGGGTGTGTGTGTGTGTGTGTGTATATATATATATATATATACATACATACATACATACATATACATATATACACACACACACACACATACACACAAACAAATACCCCCACACACACAAACACACACACCTATAATAAAGATAAAAAAGGATATATGCAGTGTTATCTTCATTTTAGATATCAAAAGGGTTTTGCGGCTCCCAGTGTTTTGTTTTTGGTGGGAAACGGGTCCAAGTGGCTCTTTAAGTGTTTTGGGTTGCCTACCCCTGCCCTAGAAGAACACAACAAATAATCTGATGTGAACAGTGTAGTTTTCTGTAGCAGACTTGGTTGCAGCCCACTGAAGATAGCTTCATTCATGCTTGCTGCATGAAACAAGTCCTTTTAATATGCCTTGTTCTGTGCATAGAGTTCCTTTCCTTAGAAACTAAGGAAATTATTTGGTTGGTGTGCCAGTGCATGGCTGTTCAGCTTCAGTGTGAGTTTGAACATTTGGAAATGATGGTTTCTTAGAATGGGTAGATGTGTAATTTCTAGGAGATGGGAGCGGCATGGATTTAAATCCATCAGCTGTCCTAGAGTCAGACTTTCTCCAACCTCATAGGATGGCTGTGATTAAACACTGGAAGAACCATGAGGAATATCTACAATTGAGAGAAGGTTGGATATGGTGGACAGGAATATTTCTGAATCTCTTAAACTGAATGTTTGATGTTCATCTATCTTTTCTCCAGGCCTGATCAAAGCCGCCAAGAACTGATCAGCCCATGGACTGCTGTCTGGGTGAAGATTTCATCCAGCTGGGTTGGGCTTCTCCTGTATCTTTGGACTTTGATTGCCCCACTTGCACTTCCAGACCGTGACTTCAGCTGAAACCTTTCAAGAGTGCCAACTGCCCAAGGGAAAAAGTTACACAGTGCCATGAAAATAAGCAAGCAAAATCATTACTTCTGGTCTGAATGTTAGCTGTGAGCCCTCCTGCCTATGAAGGCAGAAATGATCAACCCTCCTCTTTCCTCGGTCTTACATTCAGACAAATCTACAACTTTTTTGTGCCTTTATTTCTTAAAAATTTCTTTAGAAACCCAGTTATGCTGGTTTAATCCACTTATGTGTGCAAATCTTGACACACATTTGTGGTGAAGGATGTGTGCACAACTTCCCCCTCCTTACGCTAACAGCCTTCCAAGTATGTTGTAAAATATCTGAGTAATTTACATGGTGCTGTTCATCTTTTTTAAAAAAGATATTTGGCATAGGAATAACTATGTGTTTCTTTTTAATTTGTGGTTTAAAGGAATTTTTCACCACTTTGCCTTGTTACATGGAGCCTTTTAAATAGACTCTCGGTTCTTTTTGATATGGAACTTGATGGTAATCAAATAAAAATCCTTGTATTAAGTAGATGAATGTTGAGCATAGAAACAATCATAACAGTGCCTGGGTTAGCTTGATTTAGGGAAGTCTTCTGAAAGCCTTGATTTTAATATAGCATTCTTACCAACCCAGTCAATTATGGTTTACTTAGTAAACCATGATTAGATCATGGTGTAGCACATTCTAGGAAAAGTGTCTCATTCTGGCATTTAGAGACGCGAAAGAAATTATTGTGGCTAGTGGGAAGGCGTTCTATAAATTATAGGATTGACTGAATGCACTAGAAAAGTCACATCAATAACCTGAAAAATCACATCAAAATCTAGAATAGTTTAGGTTATGTCTCTCTTTGCCAGACCCCAGCTGTGATTGATCAGAACGACAAAGAAATGTTGTCATTTTCCGGCTAACAAATTTTATTCAAAATTTTCTGACCAACAAATTTTATTCATAGTTTTCCAACTAACAAATTTTATTACAAGGCATAAGCTTTTGTGAACTGCAGCTTATTATCTTTGAATAAAATGTGTACATTGGAAAAGATGCTACCGGTTCCTTCTGAATTTTGCTACTGTAGATTTAACACTGTTTGTCAGAATCCAATTATATTTCATCTCTAGTTATCAACTATAGAAAACCCCATTTCTGCCTTCTCTGGATTCTGTCATATGATGAAGGGAAGGAGGTGAATAAAGGGGCTTTATGGCCCTCACTTCCTTCAGTACATTTCAAAGGGACTGGATGTGGATATTACCAAAAGGACTAACCATAACAATGGGGCTATTACCTTTCATGTACTCCTCTCTGAAGTCTCCCTCCAGCCGGCAGTAAGGAAAAGGGGGTGGGAGTGTAATGCCTGAGACTGTCGCTGGAAGAAGGGGGAGATTGGGTGGGGCTACTGGGGAACCCCTTAAAACCTTGAATGGGAGAGCTTGGACCCCAAGTCCTGTCTAGAATGCCTGCAACCATTTTCTCTTAATAAATGATGCCTGTTGGAAGAACTATTCCAAGAGTTCTGTCTTCTTAAGATGCAAAGTGGGGTGGGTCCTTACATTAGACAGGACTTGCAAAATTAATCCACCTGAAGGGAGACCCTTGCAGGGGGATTTTTGCAAAAAAATTACCATGTCAGACAATGGAGCAAGAAAGGGGGAAAACTCCCAAGAAAGAGAGCCGCTGCCCTGACTGGAACCTTGCTGGATGTCGGGATCTGAGAGGTCAGATTCCTCAGGAGAAGAAGTGGTGGGGACACGGGACCACAAGCCTCGCTGGTCAATGGGCGTTGGAAAGAAAGGCGAGTGGGAAAAGAAATCAAGAAAGGTGACCCTGAGACGGGGGGCCAAGCAACCAGAATGGAAGCAGGAGATGGAGAAATCCCTGCACGCAAGTGAAGAGGGAGAAAGCTGGGCACTGTACTCAGACTGGAACCTAGAGAAAGCTATTGACCTGATGAAGAGAACTCTCAGCTCCGTAGGAGAGGAGAATCCTGAGCCCTATGGCCGCCCCAGCTCCTGGAGCCGCAAAGGGAGAGACACCGAGGGGGAAGTGGAACCTGCAGCCCCAGGGACATCTGCTGATCCAGTAGTCCCCACCCCCTGCCGAACCACAGATGGCAATCTGGACGGAAGACACTACCACCAACAATGGAGGCACCGATCCATTCCAAGACGCCCACCGTTGGAGGTGAAATTCAAAGGAGAGCCAACACGCTTGGGGTTTTTCCTAACCCAAGTCCTCAGCTACATGGAGGAATACAGGCGGGACATCACCAGTGACAAAGCCCGCATCCGGATCGTGCAATCTGCCCTGGATGGACCGGCTGCAGATTGGGTGGTAAACTTGCATGACTCCAATGCCCCAGAGCTCGACGACTTCAACCGTTTCATGTCCTCTCTGAGAAGACGATTTGAAGACCCCCTGGCTGATCGCAAAGCCTGCGAAAGGATAAAAACGATGAGGCAAGGTAAATGCCTGGTGGCTGAATATACGCAAGAATTCTGGGCCATTGCCAGCAAACTGAACTAGCCAGAAGACATCCTCCTTAGCCATTTCAAAGACGGACTAAATTATGACTTATATGATGCTTGCCTGCCCCAAGGGGACCCACACCAACTTGAGCAATGGTACGTCTTGGCAGAGGAAGCAGAGATCGACATACTGAAGAGACACCGCCGAGGAAAACAATGGAGCTGCTCCCCGCCTGAATTGACACACGAACCAGTGAAACCATTGGCTACAGCCAAGAAGCAAATGGGGTGTTTCAAGTGCAGAAAAGAAGGGCATCGAGCTGTAGAATGCCGCTCCAAAGCCCCCCAGCACAATCCAGACAGATCCCCGATCAGCAAATCCAGAAAGTCTTCAGCTAAGCCAAAAGAAACTGCCATGAGAATGATGGAAATTGTGGAACCTCCCACCTCTGCTCATCAGGGGGAAAGAACTCCAGCCTACACCGCAGGGCTGGTGGATGCCTCAGATGACAGCTCGGAAGGCGAACCCCTGGTAAGTGGACGCATCGCACCCATCCTCAAGACAGTGACTATATTAATTCCCCCCATGCCCGAAGCCGTGAAGGTGAAAGCCTTAATAGACTCTGACTGCACCCGCTGCCTCATTAGCCCGACACTAGTGGGGAACCTGGGCATTCCGTCGAGGAGACTGGAACAACCAATCTCATTTGGCCAGTTAGATGGATCCATAGCGGGGGGGGGGGGGTGCTAGCTACCCTAGCCACTTTACCAATACACCTCTCCCTGGGCAAACATGAGGAGGACATAACGTTTGTGGTGACCCCAGGCACGGAATGCCCAATTATCCTAAGGATGGAATGGTTAAAAAAATGGAACCCCTTGGTGAATTGGAGGATGACAGAAATCAAATTCCCAAAGGGGGACCCTATGGACTTAAAATCCCAAGGGGGGCTACCAGAATCTAGAATAGAAAAAGTATCCATGGGAGAGGAAAAGGGACCACCAGAAATACCAGAGGAATACAGAGACCTTGCTGAAGTTTTTAGTGAGGAGAGGGCGGATGAGCTCCCCCCCCACCGACCCACAGACTGCCATTGAATTCAAGCCTGGGGCAAAACTCCCGAAGCCCAGATTATACTCCATGAGCCCAAAGGAGAAGGAGGAAATGGAGAGATTCATTAAAAAAAACCTAGAGAGGGGTTTCATTGAGCCAGCCAAGCCTAAACTGGCTGCCCCGGTCCTCTTTAGAGAGAAGAAGGATGGTTCTTTACGCTTATGCATGGATTATAGGGCCCTGAATACAATCAGTGAAAGCAACCTATACCCCCTGCCCCTCATGAAAGACATGCTGTCACACCTCTCGAAAAGGAAAAAATTTTCTAAAGTAGACCTAAGGGAAGCTTACTATCACGTGAGAATTAAGGAAGGGGATGAATGGAAGACCGCATTTAACTGCCCCATGGGGTGCTATCAATTCAAAGTGTTGCCATTTGGATTACAAGGGGGCCCTGCAGTATTTATGCAATTAATCAATGACGTTCTAAGGGAGCACCTGTTTAAGGGGGTCCTTGTTTACTTGGATGACATTCTTATCTTCACCGAAACAAAAGAGGAACATGTCAACCTAGTCAGAGCGGTTTTAAAGAAATTGCGAGCCGCCCACCTATATGCCAAACTCTCGAAATGCGAATTCCACCAGGAAAGGATAGACTACCTAAGTTATCGCATATCCCCCCAGGGCATTGAAATGGACCTAGAGAAGGTCAGAGCAGTATTAGATTGGGCACCACCCTGCACAAGAAAGCAACTACAAAGTTTCCTGGGCTTTGCAAACTTTTACCGCCAATTGATCCCCTCATTTGCCCAGATAGCCTTGCTCCTCAGTAACTTAGTAAAAACGAAGGGAGCATCCTCAGTAAAACCTACCCAGCCACTAACATGGACAATGGAGTGCCAAGCAGCGTTTGAGAGATTAAAGAGACTTTTTTCTGCCGAACCAGTACTAAGGCACCCAGACATGGATAAGCCCTTCGTAATACAGGTGGATGCAAGTGATGTGGCAGTGGGGGCTGTTCTATTACAAGAAAACGATGATGGGGTATTGCAACCCTGTGCATATACATCCAAGAAACTCACGGAAACAGAACAGCGCTGGTCCGTATGGGAGAAAGAGGCATACGGGATATGTTGGGCATTACTCACATGGCAACAGTTCCTGGAAGGCAGCAAAATCCCCTTCCAGGTGTGGACTGATCACAAAAATTTGGAAGCCCTGAAAGCGCCCAGGAAACTCAATCCCAAACAAGCCCACTAATCCTAGCATTTTCACCAGTTCCAATTTAAGCTCAAACATTTACCAGGGAGAAAGAACCAATATAACAGCACGCGAGCCACAGACTCTAAACCAATGATGGCAGAGTCACAACTGGCAGCACCAGTAATCACCAGAACTCAAGCTAAATTAAAACCACAACTGGACAGCCAAACTGGAATTGAATTCCGGAAAAGTTTGGAAACAGATGAATGGTTCCAGAAAAACAAACATGTGCACAATGAGAGACGGGTTGCCTTGGGTAGGGGAAAAGTTATATATACCAACAACCCAAAGAGTCACATTCATGCAGCTTTGCCATGACACAAAATCAGCAGGGCATTTTGGATTTGTAAAAACTTTACACTTAATTAAATGGCAATTTTGGTGGCCATCCATAAAAAAGGACATAGAAAGCTACCTGGCCAGCTGCCCAAAATGTGCAACTGCAAAGAGGTTGCAAGGAAATCGCCAGGACTGTTACAAATAGTGGCAAATCCCTCAGCCCCCTGGAGGGAAATAGCCATGGATTTTATAGTGGAATTGCCAGAAAGCAATGGGAATACTGTTGTCTGGACAGTCACGGACTTGTTTTCCAAACAGGTGCACTTTATCCCTTGCCAAAAGATTCCCACTGCAAAAGCCTTAGCAAAACTTTTCATCCAGCACATTTACAGATTGCATGGGGCACCCCAACGCATCATCTCTGATAGGGGAGTGCAATTTACATCTGCATTTTGGAAGGAATTTTTATCCCTTTTAGGAACCACTCAGGGACTGACATCTAGCCATCACCCGCAGTCGAATGGTCAATCGGAAAAATCAAACTCAGTACTTGAGCAATATTTGAGATGTTTTCTTAATTTCCAGCAGAATGATTGGACGGACTTACTCCCTTTTGCAGAAGTTGACTACAATAATGCAGTCCACTCCAGCACAGGTTACACTCCTTTTCAAATAGCCACTGGTCAAAGTTTCAACCCCATGCCAGAATTAACCCCAAACGAACCAACGATCCCATCACTGAAAGAATGGATGGAACAATTACAAAACACCTGGCCAATAGTTAGAAAAGCACTAGATGAAGCTAGACAGGCATACAAAGCACTAGATGAAGCTAGGCAGGCATACAAAGCAGGCATACAAAAAGAAAGGGTTGAGCCTACACCATTCATTATAGGAGAAATGGTGTACTTATCTACAAAATACCTAAAGTCCCTACAGCCCTGTAAAAAACTTGGACCAAAATATATAGGGCCTTTTCCAATTAAAAGAATCATAAACCCAGTAACAGAATTAGAATTACCCAAAAATCTCAGGCAAATACATCCAATTTTTCATTGCAGCTTGCTAAAAAGAGCATCAGTCACCTTTACGGCCAAAAATCCCCCCCCCCATCTCCAATCATGGTGGAGGGCGAACAACATTTCAAAATAAAGGAAATCCTAGACTCTAGGAGATATCATGGAGCGACTCAGTACCTAGTTGCCTGGAAACACCTCCCTGCCTCACAAAACGAGTGGGTCCATAAACATCATGTCAGAGCCCTGATGCTATTAAAGAAGTTTCACACAGAGTATCCTAATAAGCCTGACTAACTTTTATACCTGTTTTGTTTTCTTTCAGGTGGACCTGTCTTATTTTTAAGGGGGCAGGATGTCAGAATCTCATCTCTAGTTATCAACTATAGAAAACCCCATTTCTGCCTTCTCCGGATTCTGTCATAAGATGAAGGGAAGGGGGTGAACAAAGGGGCTTTATGGCCCTCACTTCCTTCGGTACACTTCAAAGGGACTGGATGTGGATATCACCAAAAGGACTAACCATAACAATGGGGCTATTACCTTTCATGTACTCCTCTCTGAAGTCTCCCTCCAGCCGGCAGTAAGGAAAAGGGTGTGGGAGTGTAATGCCTGAGTGTCGCTGGAAGAAGGGGGTGATTGGGTGGGGCTACTGGGGAACCCCTTAAAACCTTGAATGGGAGAGCTTGGACCCCAAGTCCTGTCTAGAACGTCTGCAAGCATTTTCTCTTAATAAAGGATGCCTGTTGGAAGAACTATTCCAAGAGTTCTGTCTTCTTAAGATGCAAAGTGGGGTGGGTCCTTACACTGTTCTTCTACAAAGTTTGCAGTTGTGATTAAGAAGTAGTGTGGAGTTCTGCCGACACATGCCTAACAAAAGCTTTCTCTTTTTTGGGGTAGCTTGTTTAACAATACAGTAGAAGAAACAGCATGTTGTATTTATCCTTTTTGCTAAGATTGTTGCTGTTCTGAAATTTGTCCTGCATTTTGTTCCCTTTTCTTATTTTGCCAACAAGCAACAGGTCTCCTCTTCCTCTTTCTCCTCCTCCTCTTCCTAGGAAGAAGGACATTTTGGTAAGCTACTCTGGATGGTACATGGAGTTAAGCTTCAAAGGAAAAACAAAACCCCATCTTTTCCTTCTCAAGAAAACTGAGGAATGATACAGAAGTAGCAAAATGGAAATAGACAATGAGAGCATTTGCAGCCTTCTAATAAGAATCATGATAATTCAGTTGAGCTTAATCCCACCGTGGCTGGATTCATAGATTGTGCCAAAGACAAAACAAGCCACAATTGGACAGGGCATTGTCTTGAGTCAGCCAATGAAAGATCTCTCATCCCTGTAGCATCATGTCTGGCTCATAAAAATTAAAGTGATAGCTCTCAACCATGAGTTCAAAGAGCCCGTTTCTTTTTTGTGTAAAAGAGGGCTTTGATAGAATGGATGACCACTATTTTGAGAGTTTGACCTCCCTTGCAGATGTCCCCCCCCTTTTAATGCTGCTTAAAGTGATGTACAGCGTTAGATAACCAAACTCGGCATACATAGAGCATGAATTTCATAAGTAAGCAGTGTTTCAGTAGATCCCTTTGTTAGCATGCTTGTCCTGAATCTTCTATCAGTTGGTTTCTTTGAGGACTCCAAATTCTGTAGATCAGAGGTCCCCAGCCTTTTGGGCATCAGGGACCGGTTATACGGAGAGAGATTTTTCCATGGACTGGAGGGGACATGGTTTTGTGTGCTGCCTGCATCCCGCAGATGGGGCTTTGCTTGTTTGTGTGGACCTGTTGCTGGCATGCCGTGGCCTGGTACTGGTCCACAGACCGGGGGTTGGGGACCCTTGCTGTAGATTACAGGTAGTCCTCAATTTACAACCATTAGTTTAGTGACCATTTGAAATTACAACAGCACTGTAAAAATGATTTATAGCCATTTTTCACATGACTGTTGCAGCATTCCTGTGGTCACATGATCAAAATTCAGAGGCTCGGCAACTGGCATGCAGGGCTTTTTTTCTCATAGAATGCTCAGAACGGAATTCCGGCACCTTTTTTTGGATTGAACCTTGTAGGGTAGGTGAGGCAAATACATGCCACTGCTGGCATGTATTTATGACAGTTGCAGTGTCCCAGGGTCATGTGATGACCTTTTGTGACCTTCTGACCAGCCAAATCAATGGGGAAGCCAGGTTCACTTTAACAACCATGCTGCTAACTTAACAACTGCAGTGATTCACTTAACAACTGTAGCAATAAAGTTTGTAAAATGTTCAAAGCTCACTTAACTGTCTGGGTTAGCAACAGAAATTGTGGGGTCAGTTGTGATTATAAGTTGAGGACTATCTGTAATTGGGGCAGAGGGTCTTACTATAAATCTCCTTTTATCTGGAACAGAGAACAGTTCTCCATCTCTGAAAAGGAAGAAGTTACCAGAAGCACCGTCTGCTAACATCTAGTACTTTGATTATTATTTTGAACTTATTTCAGAATTACAACCTGAGATCTACCTTTACATTGCCCCTTTGAGAATAAACAGTTTAAGAATAAGGTAGATAAATAAGTGCCTTTAAAAAAAAATAGTAGAAAACATGGGAAAATTTGGGAAATAAAATAAATGCATGGTACTGTTCAAAATGATATATAGAAGGCAAAGTTGACTTCTGCTTCTCTACCCTTTGCTGAGTTAAGGCTGTTTGACTCCTTCACAGCTATTTGAAACAAGACTGTCAGGTTTAATTGCATTCATATTGACTTTGCTGCAATTGCTGTGTTCACCTATCAATCTAAGCCACAATGTGTTTGGCAATGGCTTAGAGCAGTGGTTCTTAACCTTTTTGAACGAATCGCCCCCTTGAGCCAATGAGGAAGTTGTCATCGCCCCCCTCCCCCAACATAACCTCTCAATCACAAAATAGGAAATAATTCTTCAATTTATGCAAACCCTTTTTTGTTTTCTTTAAAATTGTCCTCAGGACATATGATGCAAATAATTTATTTCCAGTCTTTTCCCCATATCTCAACTGTGTGAAAAAGTTTGGTGCCACCAGTCACTTTATTCCCAAACTTAGTGATACATGTATTTCATTATTATCTTATTTATTCAAGACACTTAAATGTAATGAAAACTGAAAACAAAACACTGGGAGCCGCAAAACCCTTTTGACATCTAAAATGAAGATAACACTGCATATATCCTTTTTTAACCTTTATTATATATATATCTTCAGTGTTATCTTCATTTTAGATGTCAAAAGGATCTCTCTCTCTCTCTCCCTCTCCCTCCCTCCCTCTCTCTCCCTCTTTCTGCCCTTGGTCTGCCAGTCCTCTTCCTTCACTCAGTGTGTGTGTGTGTGTGTGTAAGAGAGAGAGGGAGAGGGAGAGGCACTTGCGCTTCCTCTCTCTTTCCTCTCTCTTTCTCTCTCTTTCTCTCTTTCCCTTCTCTCTCTTTCCTCTCCCTCCATCCCCCCTTCTTTCTCCAGGTGAGGAGAGAGAACGAAAGGTAGAGGGTGCCGAAGGGGCAGGGAGGGGGGGCAGGAGGCAGCAGAAGACCCCCTGTTGCAGCTGGAGACACCCAGCTCCGCTGCCTGCCGGGCTTGTGGGGAAGCCCCGGCTCATGGTCATGTTGGCAGGCTGTTCCACGTGCCGCTGGCATCCATGGGCTCAATTCGGGGCCACAGGGCATCTGCGGAATGCCCTGCCCGTCGGCTGCATCACCAAGCCTCCCCTCCCACCACCAGCGTCCCTGTGCTTAAGTCACAGGGCATCCGCGGAACGCCTCCCTGTCAGCTGCATCGTCAAACCTTCTCCCGTGCTGCCGGCGTCCTCAGTCAGAACCGGAGCAATGATCTGCCTCCCGCCAGGACCAACGCTGGAGCCTCCCATGCTGCCGGTAGGTCTGTCGTGCTGGAGGAGCTGGGGCCACTCTGCACTGTGTAGTGCTTCCGGCGATCCACAACCCACCAGCATCGCCCAGGGAGTGATTCCCCCACCAGCCACTGCCCCAGCCAGGACTGCCACCCGGGGGGCAGCAGAAGGAAGAAGGGGAGGAGGAGGAGAGCAAGGAAGCTGGCGCCGGGCCCCAGGAGGAGGTGCTCCCGTGGGTCCGGCTGGGACTCTTCTGCTGCTGGTTGGAAAATGCCTCCCCCCTCCCTTTCTCTTCCCCCCATCTGCTCCCCTCACATTCTTCACCGACAAACCAGGCGGGACTCCAGCACGCCTTCCTGGCCAGCTGGGCCAATGGTCCCACGGCTGGGGATTGCAGGGGCTGCTCTCCCTCAGGGCCGAAGCTTGCGGGAAGGCTGGCCCACTCAGCTGAAGCTCTGGCAGGCTGCTCCCAGCGGGGATCCCGGGGCTTCCCCGCACGGTTCCCCGGCCATGTGCACATCGGACGGGGCCAGCCAGGGAAAGGGACTTCCTGGCCGCGCTTCTCCCAGGGGGCAGGGCACCTGGGCGCAGGGCCAATCAGGAGCCCTGCGAGGGGGCAAATCCGCATGAGAGAGAGAGAGAGAGAGAGAGAGAGAGAGAGAGAGAGAGAGAGAGAGAGAGAGAGATGCACAAGTGCCTCTCTGCAAATGGCGGAGGAGGCTCAGAGCCGCAGGGGAAGGCTCAAAAGTGTCCCCAAACGTCTCCTCCATCGCCCCCATATCGCCCCTTTTTCGTTCCTTCGCCCCCACGTCGCCATTTTCATTCCATCGCTCCCCTGAAAAACGAAATCACCCCCTGGGGGGCAATATCGCCCAGGTTAAGAACCACTGGCTTAGAGTCAGATCGAGAACTAACTATGTGTGAATTAGGGCTATTGATCTGGGCTGCAAGAATCCCAGATGCCCACTAGAGGGCAATTTAAGAGCTGCAGAAAACCAGTTCTTGTAACCAGACTATGAACCCATCTATTATTATACTATTATAAATGTTAGTTTATGGCTTAGCATGCTGAAATAGCTAAGAGTGGTTTATTGAACAAACCATGGCACATCAGGCCTTAGTGTGATGTGTGATTGCAGTGTTAACAGCTCACACCTTATAGGGTGTCTTATTTTCTTCTTGTTCATTGTTTTGTCTTTGTGTTTAGCTTTTAAAAATGTGTAGCTGTTCTGCAGACTCAGGCCATCAGTATGATCCTGCTCAATTAAACTACTTATTTAAAAAAAGCACCCAATAATAAAAGCACATTTCCAGTCAAGGAACAAATACAGCAGCTTAGATAATTAAAACTAAACTAACATTAACTCACTGATGGATTAAAATGCTTAGGAGGAAAGCAGTGTCATTGTCTAGCTATGAAAAGATAGTGAAGAAGACACCCTGGGAAAGACATCCTAGAATCAGGGGGAGGGGTAGGTTTAAAGAGGCCAGTTGATGGGTACTGTAGTAACTTGCTACCCTTTGGACTCGGAAGCAGATCCTATGTTTGCTCTGGTCTTCCTTGAGACACAGCCTTTGCCTGTCTCCTCAGGAAATGAGATCTGAGTGATACCTTTTATTCTTCTTGCCTCTTCTATGTGAAAAAGCTGCTCAGAAGAATTAAAGTGCTCCCAGATTGATGACTTCTGGGGCAGCATGTTGTGAGGTGTTTTTCCTAATTTGGAAGCTGTGTCAAAGGTACTAAGTGGATTATTGCTTCTACTGCACTTTCAAGGAGGCAGCCTGGATGACTTCATGGGCATTAGCTGCTAACTAGATTTCCTCTCTTCTTCCTCCTCCTCTCTTTCAGAGATGACAACAACAAAAAGGAGGAGGAGGAAGAGGAGGAGTCATTACTGTGTGACTTTGGGCCAGATAAGTTCATCTTATCTTACTGGAAAGTCATTGAGCTAAAATTAGGGAAGACCTTCATGCAAGCTGCCCTCAACTCTGAGTTGAAATAGAAATACAATGAATAAATAATAGTGCACTTTGAGTGAAGGGATCCATGCAAATTCTGAAGTGCTGATAAGTTCCCAAGCACACTTGCCTGGGAACTTTTTTTTTTTTTTTTTAAATCAGAAACTGAATTTCTGTGAAAGAAAAGGTCTGCTTTTCTTTCAAATACTGTAACTCCTTTCTGGCTATAAAAGTTTTCATAGGTGGACTTTGTCAATTTTTAAAATTCTTTTTATAAACATTGGTATATCATTTTTGAAATGCAGGTTCTTCAGACATCCTTATGATCAGGCATAGGAAAAATAGGAAAATTTGCCTTTAAAGGTTAGAGACATGACTCGTAGTTAGAACATCAGTACTATACTTTATATTAAGCCAGGTTTTTTTTAAAGTTTCTTTTGGCTGGAAGCATCACATTTGTTAATTAATTACACCTAGATTATGTCCCTAATTCAATTAGTGGTGTAAGTATGGTCCAATCTATTATCTTTTCTTTCTTTCTCCCTCCCTTTTTCCCTTTTTCTGCTCAATCAAGAACATCCTTTATTAGTTTACTAAAGTGAACAAAAATTGGTTTTGGAATGATTTAGTAATAACAAGCCTGCTCCTTTGGCAAATGCAGAGAGATGCTAAGTGGACAATGGCCCAGAACAAAGGTGGAGCTGGCTGCTATCCTTGTGTGCACCCTTCTTCAAATCTGGAATGTAACTGCTGCATCTAATGGTTTGTCTCTAGTGTCTTTGTTCTTGGAAACAGCTATGAATATGTTGCATGTTGTTGGGGCTGCAAGCAAGACAGTCAAACAGGAAGTTGGTAGCATCCATCCAAAGCTCTTGTTAGATGGCACTCCCAATTTATCTGGAGCTGCACAGCCCTTGATAGACAAAAACACGTTCTGATGCATGCATATAGTCTTTTTGTGGGGATCAAGGCAACCAATGCTCCTGATATTTTTATCTGTCAAAGTACTTTGATTTTCATTTTGTATTTTTTTAAAACCTAACTTAGGGTTGTTGGCTAGGTCTGCTGTTCAGAGTGGCCTCAAAGCCCAATAAATAAATATCCTTAGGAGACTCTGTGGTATGTTGAAACTGAAGCTGTGTATTGAGAGAATGAATAAAGGAACCAAAACACAAAAGAAAACCCGGACTGCCTACATCAGGGGTCTTCAAACTTAGTCCTTTTAGACTTGTGGACTTCAACTTCCAGAATTCCTCAGCCAGCATGCCTGGCTGAGGAATTCTGAGAGTTGAAGTCCACAAGTCATAAAAGGTCCAAGGTTGAAGACCCCTAGCCTATTATTATGAGCTGCCATATTATGAGCTGCCGTAGCACAGAGAAGCCAATCCAGTGAATCACTCATCAGAGATATAGATTTTATTGGAGATCCTTTCTTGGCCTCTCAGGGCAAACCAGATGAGACAAACAGATGAACTAATTCTAAAACAATTTTATTGTAAAGCTACATTGACAGAATTCTACAAGTTTGAAAATACAAATGTCCCCCCCTCCCATTTCCTTTACAGCCTGAGAAACTAGAGATGGTTTCTTTTGACCTTCTTGGCCCACACGTTATCCATCTGTGGGCTAAGCTGTCTCTTATCTGACCATTCCCTTGGCAGCATCTCTTGGTCTACTAAGGTCTTTCCCACATATTACTACATTCTTACTCTGAATTCTCTCTGGTTCCTCCCACTCTCCAATTGTCTGGAAAAGTCATCGTTCTGTTTCTTAAATGGGAGCAAAATCACTGTTCTGCTGCTTAAATGAGAAATTGTTTTTAAAGAGGCCCCACAGCCATTATCAAACCAGAAAGCAAGGATGCAGAGAAGTCATCAGAGTTCCTTTCTTTGAAGGCAGGATGAGCATCACGGAAACTCTGGCATCAAGAAAGTTGGAAAAATCAAAATGTGTGTCAGAATCCAATTATACTTCATCTCCAGTTATCAATTATATAAAACCCCATTTCTTCCCTCTCTGGATTCTGTCATAAAGAAAGAGAGGGGGGTGAACAAAGGGGCTTTATGGCCCTCACTTCCTTTGGTACAACTTCAAAGGGTTTGAATGTGGTTAGCACCAAAAGGCCTTATCATAACAAAGAAGGCTATTTACCTTTCATGTAGTTTATCTGAAGTCTCCATCCAGCCGGAAGAAAGGAAAAAAGGGGTGGGATTGTGATGCCAGAAACTGTCACTGGAAGAGGGGGGTGATTGGGTGGGACTACTGGGGAACCCCTTAAAACCTCGAATGGGAGAGCTTGAACCCCAAGTCCTGTCTAGAACGCCTGCAACCATTTTCTCTTCATAAAGGATTCCTGTTGGAAGAATTATTCCAAGAGTTCTGTCTTCTTAAGATGCAAAGTGGGGTGGGTCCTTACAATGTGTCTCTTTGCGAATTGAAGTCTTGTCTATTCTTGTGGTCTCTTGGCAAGTGAAAAAGTATGTGTTTGTGTATTCCCAGGGCTGATTTTTTTTTTTTTTTTACAAAACATGTAAATGCTTTGTGAAATGCATGAAAATAAGGTTTTGGGTAAATTATAACATTTAGTAACAAGCACCAGGATTTTTAAAAAGGGATTTAAAAGTACTCTTGACAATGGATATTTTATAATAGACTAAAATAGAATGTCTTCCCACTTTTTTCCCAGTGCAAACTCTTGGTTGAAAGAAAAGAAACAAACTGCTGCCAATTTTTTTTCCTTCTGTTTTTGGAGCTTTGGACAAATCCCATTGCTTGCATGGGCATAGGTCCAAAATGCAGACAGCCACAGTAACTTTGGATTTCAAAAATGTCTCTCTCTCTATTCTCTAACTGACTTTCTCGTGCAAGCAAGATCAATCTTACTATTTTCTTATTCCCAAAGCTGATTACTGATTCCTCTGGCCATCATATTCTCACTTGTGCATTTTGACCATTCTCAGATCTGTTCCATCCCTGTGCGATGCTGGGTGCTTACTGCTGCCGAACTGGTGAATCAACTCACAACCATCTTGGTGAGGTGTAGGAGAAAGACCACTCAGAAGATTGTTTTCAAGGAGAAAAGTTGGAGCTTGGCCCCTGGAATTGGGCTTAGAGAGGACAAACATAGATTGGGGGTCACAGTCTTTATAGATTCAGGAACATATAAGGAATGGTTGCTGGAATTGGATATGTCTAGTCTAATGAAGAGAAGGACGAGGGATGACATACAGCAGTTTTCCAATACCTAAGTGGCTGCCACAAAGAAGAGGGAATCAAGCTATTATCCAAAGCACCTGAAGGCAGCACAAGAAGCAACGGATGGAAACTAACCAAGGAGAGAAGCAACCTAGAACCAAGGAGAAATTTCCTAACAATTAACCAGTGGAACAATCTGCCTCCAGCAGTTGTGAATGCTCCAACACTGGAAGTTTTTAAGAAGAGACTGGACAGCCATTTGCCTGAAATGGTGTAGGGTTTCCTGCCTGAGCAGGGGGTTGGACTAGATGACCTCCAAGGTCCCTTCCAACTTTATAAATGATAGGAAAAGGAAGGAGACCTGACTATTTGGCCCACAGTTGGCTGGTTTTATTTTAAGCTATAATGCCTGATGTAGCAGAATATGTTTTTCCAGCTAAAGTTAGTCCTTGACTTCTAAACCGTTCGTTTAGTGACTGTTCAAAGTTACTACAACACTGAAAAAAGTGACTTATGACCAGTGCTTTTTTTCTAAAAAAAAAAAAAAAAAAAAAGGTGCCAGAACTCACACACATCATACAACCTGCCTTGCCTACCCTACAAGGTTCCATCCCAAAAAAGGTGCCAGAACTCTGATCTGGGCATTCTATGACAAAAAAAGCCCTGCTTATGACCATTTTTTCACACTTATAACCATTGTAGCATCCCCATGGTCATGTGACCAAAATTCAGACTCATAATGGTTGCAGCGCCCCAGGGTCATGTGATCACCCTTTGCGACCTTCTGACAAGCAAAGTTAATGGGGAAACCAGATTAATTTAACAACGATGTTACTAACTTAACAGTGATTCATTTAACAGCTGTGGCAAGAGAGGTCATAAAATGGGGGAAAATTCACTTAACAACTATCTCCCTTAGCAACAGAAATTTTGGGCTCAATTTGAGCTGAGGTGGCACAGCAGTTAGAGTGCAGTACTGCAGGCCACTTTAGCTGACTGTGTTCACCGGCTCAAGGTTGACTCAGCCTTCCATCCTTCCGGGGTAGGTAAAATGAGGACCCAGATTGTTGGGGGCAATGTAAATATATATATATATACATTGCTTACTGGTGTACACTGCTTAGAGAGTGCTTGCACTTAAAGTGGTATATAAGTCTCATAAATAAATAAATAAATTGCATTCATAAGTTAAGGACGGCTTGTACTGTAGTTTTTAATATTTAATATTAATTTTAAATTCCAATTTCCTGAACTGATCTTTATGTTGCATTTTTATACGCTGATCAGTTGTCCTTGTGAATCTTATTTCAAGGGAGGAATAAAAAGGAATGAAGTTGAAACTACACGAACTATTCTATAAAGCAGTTATAAATCACCCAACATTATTTGCAGGAAAGATGTTTCCTGAAAATGGTTTGTTTGCCAATTTCGGTAAAGAAACTGAGTGCTTGGATTTTATGCTCTAGGCCAGGAGTCTTGAAACTTGGCCCTTTTATGACTTGTGGACTTCAACTCCCAGAATTCCTCAGCCAGGGATGCTAGCTGAGGAATTCTGGGAATTGGAGTCCACAAGTCATAAAAGGGCCAAGTCTGAAGACCCCTGCTCTAGGCCTATTTTAAAATGTCTTGTGCCAAAGAGCTGGTCCTCACACCTGTCTCCACCTGAGTGAAAGGCCAGGTGGAAGGAGTTTGTTTGGGGAAAATCCCATTAAAGTAAGGGGGAGTTACCCCCCTTCCCAGTGTCTGAGTAGGTATGTATAACATTAGATACATAGATATGTAACTAATCTGGTGGGGAAGTTGTGATATAACTAAGTTCTTTATCATTGCAATCTATTTTCATATTTGATAAGCAAAATATTGCTTGCCCAAGAATACATAATACATCAGAAAGAATGGGAGCACCTAACGTTTGCCCCAGTTGTCTCCCTGATGTCTTTTTGTATTTGGATTTCTTGTTCACTTGTTTTGATAATTGGAGAAGTATTCAAAGTAGTTATCCTGGTTGGTAGAGCCCAAAGGAGGACTATACCATCTCCTGCCTGTCTCTTCCATAGTAATGAGGGCTGCATTGAGCATTTAAATGTTACAAGCAGGAGATCCGTGTGTTATCAGTTTGTCTTCTGACAGCCAATCAATATTAAATATCAGTGCAGTATAACTTTTTCCCCTTGGCATTTGTCTGCAAAACGTGATGCCACTGTTGGGACCATTGGCTAACTAGGTGTTTCACCTGATCTGTAATTTTTGTTATTTTAAGTTTACTTGCCAAGTCTTGGCTGTCACCCAGCCCACAACTGCCATTAAAATAAAATACTTCGAAATGTTACCCAAGTTAGAATGTTCCTTTTCTGCCACGAAACTCTAACTCCTCAATAAATAGGTTTCAAAGTCAAACTGGCCAAAAAAGAAGACAGTGTTGTATGTTGTTTCCCCTTTTTGCAGCTGTTAGAATTTTCTTCCTAGTGTTTTTCCACAGGTGCAAAATCTGCTGAAATTGAAGGGAGACAGAAACTACAATGTAACGGAATATTATCAAAACTTGGGACATATTTTATCAATGGCTAGAGCAGTGATTCTCAACCTTTCTAATGCCGTGACCCCATAATACAGTTCCCCATGTTGTGGTGACCCCCAAGTGGGTGTGGCCACCAATAAGAGGGAGTAGGACAGCTAGGGAAAAGTGAAAAAAATGGCGGACAGCATGGTTTGGTGACCCCCGTGAAATGGTCATTCGACCCCAAATGGGGTCCCGACCCACAGGTTGAGAACCACTGGGCTAGAGGAAAGAATAAAGGATTAGGAATTAAATATGTATTAGTGAATGTAAACTCAGACAGTACGTTTGTTGAAAAATTATTATTGAATGTATGGGGGGAACCAATAAAAACTTTTATAAAAAAGAAAAAAAGAAACTGCAATGTAAAGCAGGAAGTAAGTGCACAATTGTAATTAAATCATATAATGCATCTGTAAAAATGACACTGAAATTGTCTTATTCACTGAAAGAAATTTCAAAAGGACTTTTTTTTGGTCAAATTGAGTTAAGCATTGTTAGAAAAAAATTCCGGAGAGATTTTCAACAAGGTACTAATTTGTAGCACCAAAGATACATCAATATCTATTGACTTATAAGGGAAGAAAACAGCATTGTGTATAAGAAAAAGAAGGAAAAGCCCACAAAAATGATTATCGTTGTTTTTTCCAATCCTGCAGTAAATTTTATTATAGATCTTGAAGGGCAGTTTGAATAATATACACTTTTTATTGATTAAACCAAAAAGACACTACAGCTTAATCAGTATGTTTTTCTGGGGACTTGAAGTCCCAGAAGGCTTGAAGTGCACACATATTAAAGTTGCTAAGACTGAGAAACTCTGCTTTACAAGAATTCATTCCGGTGACTCTGAAGGAATTACAACATTTACACACAGCCTGAGTTAATTGAGTGACAATACTAGGTTGCAGGCAGGCTTATACCACACCATTTACCCTACAGGCATAATCCTATAGTTGAATTATTCTTTACTGGAGACAGAAATATATGGTGGATGGCAGTTCCATATATTGGTCAAGTAGATGAGTTGGTTTTAGACTGGGAGAGAATTTTTTTTTGTTCTTACTCAGATCATAACTTAATATCCACTGTGTGTGAAGCTAACCATTTGTAGGTCCTTCAAAGGTCAGCAAAGAATGGCTTAGTTAGTGTGTTGCATGAATCCACACAACATTTGACCTAAACATCTAGCCTTGCTGGTAATACTCTTGCTGTCTTGATTTTTGTTTTTAGTTTCACCTATGGTATAGACCAGACTTCAATCAGATTAAGCTGGAAACTAATCAGATCATACTATAATTGACTTATGGGAGACTAATGTTAATATGGTCATAAGTGAAGGAGGTGGATGTTAGTTCGTTTTATCCCCAAGGTCAAATTGACTCTTGGGTCTATCAGTAGTTTAGCCAAAATGAATATTTGAACATATTTTTCTGGAGGTGTTTTTTTCTCTGCTTAAAATTGTCATTCTATACTATTTCATAGCTGGGCTGTTGATAAGATTACTAATTCAGAGTAGCTAGGCAATATTTGTATACTATTAGAAAGTGAACTTGGTGTTCCTTTGTTTGCAGCATAATTTTATCTCTTAATTTTGCTTTGTCTAAAGAAGCAACATAAGACAGCGGGAATAGTACTTGGAACTCACTTCCACACTTGGGAATCCCATCCAGGACCCATTCCCTTTGGATGAAATGCCAATAATGATTAGTGCTAAACTATTGGTGACAGTTTAGTTAATTTAGTTTCAGGGTTCGGGGTTGGGGAATTCAAATCAGTTTGAATTCATTGATTTATGGCATTCTCTGTCTCTAAAAATGGTTCTGCCTTTAGAACTGAAAAGCTTCTCTGCCACAAAGTGTTTTGAATTATGGAGTGGTAATGAAATGGAAGAGTATATGACCAGAATGCAGATGGACCTTGGTGTGCTAAAGGTGATTGTGGCTTAGTATATTTTTAAATGATGATTTGGTGGTGGAAAGCAGCTGTGAGGAAACTATTTTCTCTGTGCTTCTTTCCCTTTATTTGCTCAGTTGCTTGTGTGCAAAAAACCTGTAATTCTATGTAATTCTATGTGACTGAATGAAGGAGAGAAGGACAAGCTGAGGCTAAAGGGCCGTGGATTATCCTAACCCATTATTTGTGCCCTGGAAAACACTATTTAGGAATAATTGCTGAAAACTAAAAGCATGATTTTCTTCTGTTTTGAGCTGAAGAAACATTAATGTAGTTTATCTCTGTCTTTAGACAGTGTAATAGGCAGAGGTTTGGTCTCCTATAGAGAAACTACCTATAGAGAAACTACCTATAGAGAAACTCGAACCAGACATCCTAGAATGTGAAGTGAAATGGGCCTTAGAAAAATTGAGCAACAACAAAGCTAGTGGAGGTGACAGTATTCCAGCTGAGCTATTCAAAATCTTAAAAGAGGATGCAGTAAAAGTGCTACATTCAATTTGCCAGCAAATTTGGAAAACTCAACAGTGGCCACAGGATTGGAAAAGGTCAGTTTACATTCCAATTCCAAAGAAAGGCAATGCCAAAGAATGTTCAAACTATCGCACCCATTGCACTCATTTCACATGCTAGTAAAGTTATGCTTAAAATCCTACAAGCTAGACTCCAGCAGTATGTGGATCGAGAACTACCAGAAGTACAGGCAGGATTTCGAAAAGGCAGAGGAACTAGACATCAAATTGCCAACATACGCTGGATCATGGAGAAAGCTAGGGAGTTCCAGAAAAACATCTACTTCTGCTTCATTGACTATGCTAAAGCCTTTGATTGTGTGGATCACAACAAATTGTGGCAAGTTCTTAAAGAGATGGGAGTACCAGACCATCTCATTTGTCTCTTGAGAAACCTATATGCGGGTCAAGAAGCAACAGTGAGAACCGAACACGGAACCAATGATTGGTTCAAAATTGGAAAAGGAGTCCGGCAAGGCTGTATACTGTCGCCCTGCCTATTTAACTTATATGCAGAGCACATCATGAGAAAGGCAGGGTTAGATGAATCAAAAGTTGGAATTAAGATTGCCGGGAGAAATATCAACAACCTAAAATATGCAGATGATACCACTCTAATGGCAGAAAGTGAAGAGGAACTAAAGAGCCTCTTGATGCGGGTGAAGAAGGAGAGTGTAAAAGTAGGCTTGAAACTCAACATTAAGAAAACCAAAATCATGGCATCCGGCCCTCTCAATTCCTGGCAAATAGATGGGGAAGAAATGGAGGTAGTGACAGACTTTATTTTTCTGGGCTCAAAGATCACCTCAGATGGGGACTGCAGCCAAGAAATTAAAAGACGCTTGCTCCTGGGGAGGAAAGCTATGGCAAATCTAGACAGCATTCTAAAAAGCAGAGACAGCACCCTGCCAACAAAAGTGCGTATAGTCCAGGCCATGGTTTTCCCAGTTGCAATGTATGGCTGTGAAAGTTGGACCATAAGAAAGGCTGAGCGCAAAAGAATTGAGGCCTTTGACCTATGGTGCTGGAGAAGACTCCTGCGAGTCCCTTGGACTGCAAGGCGTTCAAACCGGTCAGTCCTAGAAGAGATCAACCCCGACTGCTCTTTAGAAGGCCAGATCCTGAAGTTGAAACTCAAGTACTTTGGCCACCTAATGAGAAGGAAGGATTCACGGGAGAAGAGCCTAATGCTGGGAAAGATTGAGGGCAATAGAAGAAGGGGACGACAGAGAATGAGATGGCTGGATGGAGTCACTGAAGCAGTAGGTGTGAATTTAAATGGACTCCAGAAGATGGTAGAGGACAGGAAGACCTGGAGGAACGTTGTCCATGGGGTCGCGATGGGTCGGACACGACTTTGCAATTAACAACAACAACAACAACAGAGAAACTACTGGAACATATTGCACAATCCTTAACCCTCAAAATATCACTCAGCCATGCATGAATGGATTTTGTTCTTATCAATTTTATGATTATTTTGTTAAAGATTGTTATACAAATCAAAGTAATACACTCTACATAGAGTGTGTGTGTGTGTGTATGGGTATAAAACTTACATACACATACATACACAAGTGTAAAAAAACCCCTATCCCTTCCTCTCCAGCAAATATAATCAATATTAACCGTTTAATTAACAGATCTCTTTAAAAAAACCCATCACCTTTTCATCCCATATTTCACCTCATTCTCTATAACCAAATCTTTAAGGCTTCATCGTTCCATCTTACTCAGCAAAGATCCATTAAGAGTTATCAGTTCTTACCATTTTTCAGTTTATTTGTGTCATTTATATTTGTTGTTTGACAGATTGTTAAGGCTGTTGTATTTATGAGAACCTGTAGGGCTGTTGACTTGTCTTTGCCTCTTTGAGCTCTCCACCAGCATCCTTTAAGATCCAATGGGTCTTCCAGCCCAGCAGCATCAAATTTGGAAGCTAAGTTTGGAGTTAGATTTCTTTGTCTTCTTATATAACAGATTTTGTTTTAAGGCTGCTTATATTTGGAGGCTGAGAGAATTAACCTCAATTAACTTTCTTTTTTTTCTGGCTGCAGATAATCTGCAGCCAGGAAGCCTAGGTAGGGTGAATTATCCCATAATTAATCTTGGTACTCAGGGGATTTGGAGAAGTAATGCCTGAGTGTCTGGGTCTGCAGGATGTACTAAGATTATCCTTGACTCAGTCATGCATCTTGTACAAATCAGGTCTCTGCTGCTAAACTGAGTGAGTAGCCATATATAATCTTCTCCTTCATGAACTTGTCAAATCAGCTTATAAAACACTCCAAGTTGGTAGTTATCATCAACCAATTACAATATCATTTCTCACTGGCTAACACCTTTTTTCTCTTCAGGGCCCCAAATCCCTGTCTTTTCTGATTTCTGTCTGGGTGCTGTTTCTATGACCTGCTTAAGCCAATTCCAAGGGTTTAGCATATCATTCCAACTCCCAACTGAACTAATTGAGCAAGCTGGTTAACCTCAAAGAGATAGACATGGATGTTGCCTCAAATAGACCTGGCTCTTCTTGAAACTAAACAAATTCTGCAAATTCCTCATTGCTGATCAAGAAAAAGACCTGAAAAGGCCTCACAAAAACAAAATTACTCTTGGCATAGCCTTTCTGTGGTCATTTTAATCCTTCTGTCCTACAACGTTTGATGATATATAAAGATCAATTGATCTACAGGAGAACTTTGGATGAGCCATGCATATAGATTGTTTCTATATTCACTATCAATAAAAGTGTCATGGTTCCAAAAAGAAGCAGCTTTTCAAAGAACTTTGAGCCTTATTTATCTTAAAGAATCCTTTTATTGCTACATAGCTTCGGCACCTACATAATTAAGCCAAAAACTGAATCCTCCCACCCCCAATCACCTGTAATAAAGCATAACTCACTCCTTCATTTTACAGTCATCAATCACATTCTACAATTAATTTGAAGTGTGAACTGTCCCCCCCCCACTCCTCCGGTTACAGCTGACCTTGGTAATGCTGTACTGAAATACTGTTAAGGTTAACTAGCATATTTTCCCACCCATTGCTAGCATTGTCTGCTTTAACTCTAGAAGTGATATGCAGGCTAAATAAAACATGTTTGCTTCTTCATATATGGCAAGCAAGAAATCCGATGTTAGCAGTCTTGACAAAAAGCATGACCATAATAATTTGCTAGTCAAAAAGCAATCAACATAAGAAGAATTGTATTGCATTCATATCATGAGGGAGAAGTTAAACCTGGCTGGTATGGTTTAGAAAGCTTCATCAAATTGGAGTCAAGATAAATATGTTTGGAATCTTCAAGCTAGCAAGAGATGGTGATTAATGACACATATTCAGATACAGTGCTGGACAAGTGAAGCACAAAAGTCTTGAAAAGGCACCTGAGGCTGGGTATTTTTTTTAAATCATAATAAGCATATTTTAAGTTTTACCTTACCATTGTCATATGCTCTGTATCTCAAAGTGGCAGGAAACTCTTCTACCAATTTTTGGAAACAATGAGTAGTCGGAGGTAGCTTAAAAGGCCAGGAACAAGTGTGTAGGTTATCTACTCCCAGTTTACTGTTTCAGCAGCTCATAAAGAAGCCATAAGCTTTTTGTGAAAATGAGTTTCTCTATCACACCTTGACCACAGTGGAGATATCAAATAAAACTCAATATGCAGCAATAGGTTTTCATGCTGGACATTCTGCAATATTTGCATTTAGGGTCAAGGAAATGAAGCAACTGGAATCAATGTTCAGTCTAAGAGTAGGTTTAATTTATCAGCTTTCTATTACAGTATACAAGTAGGGGAGGGGTAAATCCAGTGTTTTTTTTGTAAAAAAAAAACAAAAGGTGCCGGGACTCACACACGTCATACAACCCGCCTTGCCTACCTACAAGGTTCCATCCAAAAAAGGTGCCGGAACTCTGTTCTGGATGTTCTATGACAAAAAAAAGCCCTGGGTAAATCTATCCATGTTGGCTTTGCTTGATGTTGCCTTTTTGATGCAATTTTGCACCAAATGATCACATTAAAAAAAAAGCCTACATAAAACTTGTGTCTCCTTCTGCATGCATATTCCCCAATGTGTGTATTTCCTGGGTGCACACACATCAACTCTCTGCCTGGCCATTGGCAACTTAAGTTTGGGAATGTAAGTATAATATATAATATGCAGTACTTTTTGTTGAAGACTTATTGGGAGTTTTCAGACAGATGAGAAAGTTTTCAAAAGTGAGGGAAGTTACCTGAGGTGGTGCCATTTACTTAAAATAAAGCAAAAGGAGATGTTTGAAAAGGGAACAATAAAAAGAATACACCTTTAAACAAGCAAGAGACCACGAGGTTCATAATGTGATTTTCCTATTGGTGATTTATAAGGTGACCAACCGTCCTCCTTTAGGGAGGACAATCCTCCTTTTGTAAGGTCTGTCCTCCTTCGAAAAGTGTCCTCCTACATGTCCTCCTTTTTGATATTTGAAGATTAATCTGCAGGGCTTTTTTTTCTCATAGAACGCTCAGAACAGCATTCTGACATCTTTTTTTGATGGTTTTTTTTTTCAACTTTTGCATGAGCTGTGCTTTCGAAAGCCAATAGGAATTGCTGCTGAGCGCGCCAAAACACCCGGCCGGCAAACTTTGCACATGCAAGTTGTCTGCAGCGAAGGCGAATTGGCAGAAACTTTGCACCCCTCCCTGCTACCCAACTACACCATCTCCTAGTTAGTTTCGAAGATACCTGGAGGAGACTGGAGTGGTAAGTTTCTCTTGATCTTCGGCTCTGCTAGGGCAATAATGGGTGCGGGCTCAAGAGGCAGGGGCGGCGGGGGTGCTGCGGGCGGAGATGTGAGGGGCAGCAGCAGCTGGCTGCCCCCCGTGCTGTGGGAGCCGCAAGCCCCTCTCTAAATGGGGCTGCGCAGGGTGGGCGGTGGGCGGTGATGCTGGCGGGGCAGCTGCAGGCAGGGTCTGTCGATAGCGGGCTGCCCCCCCGGCTTGGCTGGTGCTTTGGGAGCCACAGGGCCCGCTCTACCCAGTGGGGCAGCAGTGCTGGCGGGGCGGCTGCAGGCAGGGGCGCGGCGGGCAGTTGACCTTCCATGGTCCGGGCCAGCTTTTACGATATTTTTTTCTTCAATTTATTTGTGTCCTCCTTTTCATTGTAAAAAAGTTGGTCACCTTATGATATAGCATATTAGATGTAGTAGGCAATTATTTGGAAATTGTGGTTTGTGATACAGACCCTTAATTTAAGGCAGGGCTGGCTGAGGAATTCTGGGAATTGAAGTCCACAAGTCTTAAAGTTGCCAAGTTTGAAGACCCTGATTTAAGGCATGTAGCCCTCCAAAACCTTGGATACAACCCCTCAGAATCACTTCCATAGTCACTACCAAACTGCAACTCTTCATGTCATCCAAAGAGGAAATGTATTCAATTAATTACATTTAGTTTAAATTAAATACAAATTGTCAGCAGAAACTGATTTAGTTTCTCCTATCAACCCTTTCACCCTTTTCTAGTCTTTCCTGCCTGAAAGGAAAATTGGTTTAGGACTAGCCATTTATGTGTGAACTTACCTATATGCATCTGGTATAGTTTACAAACCTAACTCAAGCCAACTTGCATTATTATGGTACTAACTAGGATACTAGGATGGTGAGCTACTGTTTAGTAAAGGAATTTCCAGGGTCAAGGGCCAGGCTGCATGGTACAGGATGTTTTTGAATACCAGTTGCTGGAGAGCAAACAGTCCAAGTGTAGATGATGGCTTTCACATCCTGCTTGTGGGTTTTCTCTGGCCACTGTGTGAAACAGGATGCTGGAGCAGAAAAGTCTTTGGTCTGACTCAACTGGGTTCCTCTTGTGTCTTCTTTCTTATTTGGATGTATGTTGAACTCTGCAGCTCCTGATCCAGCCAAAAGATTGCATGAGGTTGGAATAGGAGTGAGGTTTTGATTAAAAAAAAGAAGAAAAAAAGAGGAAATGGTAAAAGAGGAAAATATATGTACTTCTACCACTTCCAGACTCTCTCTCTCTCTCTCTCCCTCTCCCTCCCTCTCCCTCTCCCTCTCCCTCTCCCTCTCCCTCGCCCCTCTTCGCAAGTATGGCCCAGAGATAAAGCCAAATAATATGACTTTAGAAAGCAGGAATGTCCTATGCAGATGCCAAAGTCTTATTTTGCATTCTACAAGCAAAGCACCCCATTCAGGGTTCCTGCGGGAGAATCCCGCAAGGCTGTTTCAAATGCAGGAAGGGAAAATGGGATTCCCATGCCAAGATATGTTTGCTCTTTCTTTGCTCCATGCTGGAGTCCTGCCCTTTGGTGTGGGTGGGTGAGGGAGACAAAAGGAAAGGAACATGAGCACTCTTTGAAATATGCCTCCAAAGGACTCAGGCCAGCTTTTCAGGAGGTGTTTCCAGGTAGGGGTCTCCAGGCTTTCCAATCCAAATATGCGTAAAAGTTTTGGCATTCTCTTTCCAGCCACTGTCTTTTCCTGGAAAGGGAGAAGAAAAAAGATGGAAAAAGCAGGGAGGAGATTACAATTGCAAAACCACATTCTGCCTGTGTAATATTTTTTTTAATAAAAGAGGGGCAATCAAACCTCTCATGGAAGCTTTGAATTATGTATATACATCTCATCTCATCTCTCTGGATCAAATAGGGAAAAGAGCTGCATTTCTGGGTGATTGCTACATGATCGTCATAGAATTTGTGACTCCCTAAGATGAATAAAAATAAAATCCCCATTCACTAAACCACAGCTTGCTATTTATCTTGCTCTAATTTAAAATTTAGCTTTAATTTGATCTTAGCTTTTGAGCACTAACTTGGTTAAATGGGTTTTGACTTCAGCTAAGACAGGGGTCTGCAAACTTGGCCCTTTTATGACTTGTGGATTTCAACTCACAGAATTCCGCAGCCAGCGTGCCTGGCTGAGGAATTCTGGGAGTTGAAGTCCACAAGTCATAAGAGGGCCACGTTTGAAGACCCCTGATGTAAGATACGAATCGGTGCAGAGTGTGGTGAAAATGGCTGAAAAGATCATTGGCAGTTCCCCCCTCCCATCCAGGATATAGCACAGAAGCTGTTGTGTCCTGAGCCTGCAAAGGCAGGCTTGGGACGTTGCAATGGTCCTGGGCAGTTGCAAGCTGCCCAGGACCAGACTGGCTGCGCCGGCGCTCGCGCACATGCGCGAGGTGCGCCACGCACCTAAATGTTGCCGTTTGGCCCGGGGATCGTCTTTAAGAGTGACTGAGAGGCTTGTGTGCCTCGGCACTGTAACGGGGCTACAGAACAACAATAAAGAGGCTCCTGAAACTACGAGATGCTTTGTGAGTTATTGCCATTAGCTGAGGACTTAACACTGGCGACGAAGGTGGGATGCCTTACAATTAATTGAAGAAATTGTAAGCTTACCCTGGAGTCCTGAAGCAGCAAGGAAACAGCGTTAAACTCAGCAACTGCCTGCCAATACAGCGTCGTTGGAGGTAAGCTGGCTGGTAGACCCTTCCTGTACTACTGCAAAAATGGCAAAGATAGGAAGACTTTCTGAGTTTGATGTTACGCATCCAGAAAGATGGGAGTCTTATGTGGCCAGAGTAGAAAATTATTTCAGAGTAAATCAAGTGAGAGAAGATGGCTTAAAGGCCGCCACCCTGCTGTGTGTTTGAGAGAGGTTACTGCAGAAGAGGCAGCAGGTGGGGCAATCAAGAATATGAGGCCTATCAGAAGTACTCCAGAAGCTGTTCCCGTGCACTATGAGGGAGTCCAAGGGAGCTCGGAAGAGGACCATGATGAAGAAGTAGATCATCTCTACCCAACCAAAGAAGGGAAGGAGAAGGAAGGCAAAGAAAAGTCTTCAGCTGTTCCCAAGTGCTTCGGGTGTGGAGGTCGCCACAAGAGGACCGACTGCAGGTTTCGTTCTGCAAATTGTAGAGCATGTGGAAAGCAAGGCCACATTGCAGCTGTGTGCCTGGGCCGTCAGAAGGTACAACCCCGAGAAGAATTGCGCCTGAAAGGTACCAGGGTCCTCAGCCAAAACAGGGTGGGTTTCTGTGCTTCACGAAGAAGCATTTATAAGACAGGCACACACAAGCCACTCAAGAAGAAACTGTCACTTAAAGTGAAGTTGCAAGGAGATCCATTGGTCATGGAACTAGACACTGGGTCTGCACTTTCAATCATTTCCATTCACACATTCAGAAAGATTTGTTCTGGTAGTGGGTTCCAGGCCAAGCTTAGGCCTTCTAATATAGTGCTAACAGACTTTCAAAACTCCAAAGTGTGTGTTAAGGGGGAGGCCACCCTTAACGTACAGTATAAGGATTTTGAAGGTCCATTAGATGTATTGATAGTGGGGGTAAGCGCAGGAGTCTCATAGGACTCGATTTGTTTGAGGCCTTGGGAATACAAGTTACAGGGCTCAATAGTTTGCAAACAGTAGGTCTACAAGAAGTCTGCAAAGAATTTGCAGATGTCTTCAGCCCACAGCTGGGTACATACAAAGGGCCCCAGTTTCCTTAAAATTGGACCCCACTGTCACTCCTATCAGAGTAAAGGCAAGGAGAGTACCTTTTGCTTTAAAAGGGAAAATTGATGCTGAATTGGACAAATTGATTCAGCAAGGAGTCTTAGAACCTGTTGACTCCAGTCCTTGGGAAACTCCCATAGTCACGCCTCTTAAGGCTAATGGGGACATTCACATCTGTGCAGATTACAAATGCACTTTAAATAAGGCATTGCAACAACATGCCTATCCTGTACCTGTAGTCAGCCATATTCTGGCTTCCCTCAAGGGGGGGCGTGTTTTTGCAAAGCTTGACTTAGCACAGGCTTATCAACAGTTGCCTGTTGATGAAGCTGCTGCTGTAGCACAAACCATTGTAACACACAGGGGGGCATTCAAAGTCAGAAGGCTACAGTTTGGAGTAAATGTGGCTCCTGGAATTTTCCAAAGCGTAATGGAAAATACATTGAGGGGTATACCAGGGGTTTGCCCCTATTCTGATGATGTCTTAATTGCTGGAGATTCTACTCAAAATTTAGCTGAGAGATTGAGGGCTGTCCTGCTGCGGTTCCGGAAAACGGGCCTCAAACTCAAGAAGGACAAATGTAAAATTGGGGTGCCTTCTACAGATTTTATGGGATTCAAAATTGATGCCAATGGGATTCACCCTGCTGAGTCCAAGTTAAAAGCTATCATGCAAGCTCCTAGGCCTAAGTCCAAAGCTGAACTACAAGCTTTCCTGGGCCTCTTGAATTTCTATAATTCATTCATTCCTAACAAGGCTAATGTAGCTGAACCACTTCATAGGCTTCTGGACAAACAGGCAGTGTGGCAGTGGTCACAAGCACATGAAGCAAGTTTCAATGAGGTTAAGGCCTTACTCACATCCAACAATGTGCTTGCACATTTTAATGAAACTCTCCCTGTGTGCATCGCTTGTGATGCTTCTCCTTATGGGGTGGGAGCAGTACTCAGCCACCTTAGACCAGATGGAATTCAAGTTCCTATTGCTCCAGAACCTTGTCTTCTGCTGAACGAAACTACGCTCAGATAGACAGGGAGGCCTTAGCTGTTGTTGCTGGAATTAAAAAATTTCATGATTTTTTATATGGCAGACATTTCACGGTCTACACTGACCATAAGCCTTTGTTGGGGTTGTTTACCACAAACAAACAAACTCCCCATATCATCTCCCCCAGGATGCTGAGATGGTCAATCTTTCTGTCAGCCTATGACTTTTCTTTAATTCACAAACCTGGCAAAGAAATGGGCCATGCTGATGGCCTCAGTAGATTACCCTTGCAAGTAGTAGAGGCTGATCCTGCCCCTGCCATCAACATCCTTTCCATTCAGGCACTGCCTGAGTCACCTTTAAATGCCAGGGATGTGGCTGCTGAATCAGCCACAGATCTCACACTCTCTCATGTCTTATCTTGGGTTTTGTCTGGATGGCCAGAGAGTTGTCCAGGCACTGAGTTTCAGAGTTTCTGGCTTAAGAGGAACGAGTTATCCACTTTTCAAGGTTGTCTGCTGTGGGGCAGCAGAGTTGTCATTCCTACCTCAATGAGGTCTAGGGTCTTAGGCTCCCTTCACGAGGGTCATCCTGGCATTGTATGATTGAAGGCGCTTGCGCGCAACCATTTGTGGTGGCCTGGGTTAGACAAGGAAATTGAGGCTAAGGTGCACACATGCCACCTTTGTCAGCGCTCACGCCCAGAAATGCCCCAGGCTCCTGTGCATAGATGGGAGGAAACACAGTCTCCATGGTCTAGGGTGCACATCGATTACACTGGGCTCTTTCAGGGTCAATTCTTCTTGGTCCTGGTTGATAGCTATTCAAAATGGCTTGAGGTTGTACCTGTCTCTTCCACCACCACTGCAAAGACCATTCAAGTACTGAGGGGGATTTTTGCTGCACATGGGCTTCCGGATGTTTTGGTGTCTTGACAATGGCCCTCAATTCACTTCTTCCGAATTCCAAGCTTTCTTACAGGCCAACATGATTCATCATGCCACCTCTGTGCCTTTCCACCCTTCCACCAACGGTATGGCTGAACGGATGGTCCGCATCACCAAGGATGCTTTAAAGAAACTGACCTATGGGGACTGGCACCACAGGTTGGCTGATTTTCTTCTTGCTTATCGCACCACACCTTCCACTTCTACGGGGAGAAGCCCAGCTGAACTTCGCTGGGGGCGCAAACTGACTACTAAACTTGACCGGTTGCATCTGGACAGACTGCCTCCTAAGTTTACACAACCCAGGGCACCGAGGCAATTGCTAGTGGGTGCCCTGGTATGGACCCGTAACTACAGGCCAGGTCACTTGTGGGTTCCTGCTGTAGTATGCAAGGTTACAGGTCCCTTGTCATACGAGGTCTCCTTGGATGACGGTCGTATCCTGCGATGGCATATCGACCAGCTGCGTACAAGACTGGACTTACCTTCAGGGACTCCTGGTTCTTTTCCGGGGGGGGGGAGGGGGACCTCTACGGGCAAAGGGAGGGGTATTGGCAGCAGCCAGGCATCAACAGAGAGGCCACAGACGGCCTATCACAAGATTCCGCGAGTGTTCCAAACAGGAATTCGTGGGAACCAGCTAGCACACAGGCACCAGTGCCTACTCAGGGAGTCACCCCGGGGGCATAATCATTATCCACTAACACCATTCAGCACTCCAGTCAGGGAGAATAACCAGGAGCATTCTAATAACTCAAACGTGGCAAGAGAGCTGGCACACAATCAGTCTAGTTGGACCAACACTGCTACTGTTCCCAGAAGGGGGCATTCACACAGGAAGGTGGTTGGGGGGCAAATCCCAATTCTGACATCTCTGGGTAGTTGAGGGGGCAACTGAGTTTTGGGACAGTACTGAAACCCCAGACAATCCTACTATGGAATTGGGGAGTGGAGGAAGGCAGCCTCACGAGAGGTCCAGTATGGGCCAGGGAGGCTCTACAGAGTTGCCCATCAGTGGCAGTCTTCTAGAGGGGCCAGAGAGCCTGCAACTAGGCAGCTCAACCAGATTATGGAGAGAACAAAGTCCTGGTCTGACGAGCCCGGTGGGCAAGAAGCAGACCAGGCAACGGGGCACGGTCCATGGGGACCACCAGGGTCCGAGAAAGGGGGCGAATCCATATCATCCCCTGGGCAAAATGTAATTGGAGATTATCAGGGCCTAAGGAGATCACAGAGAGCTAAGAGATCTCCTAAGTATCTTGAAGATTTTGTAACTCTGCTGGCAAAGCAGAAACAGTAAGAGGGAGTTCTGTGGAAAATTGGAAATAGGGACACTGGGGAATTAATCCCCAGAATTATAGCCTGGCACCATTGGAGCCAGGGGTTGGCACACCACGCTCGTGTTGAGGTCGTGTGTAACTATTCATGTAGTTGTAGTCTTAGCCAGGGGGGAAGGGTTGTTGTGTCTGGAGCCTGCAAAGGCAGGCTCGGGACATTGCAATGGTCCTGGGCAGTTGCAAGCTGCCTGGGACCAGACTGGCTGGTGCCAGTGCTTGCGCGCATGCACAAGGAGCACATGCGCGAGGCGCGCAGCGCACCTAAATGTTGCCGTTTGGCCCAGGGATCGTCTTTAAGAGTGACTGAGAGACTTGTGTGCCTCGGCGTTGTAACGGGGCTACAGAACAACAATAAAGAGGCTCCTGAAACTACGAGATGCTTCGTGAGTTATTGCCATTAGCTGAGGACTCAACAGAAACGCTGCTTGAGCAGGGTCCGAAAGATTATCTGGGACACTACACATCCTCTTCATGACCTGTTTTCCTTGTTACCTTCTGGGAGGAGGCTTCATGGTATCCAAAGCAGAACATCCAGATTCAACCATTCCATACAGCATTAACCATGCGAACTCTTAAGCTTCCTCCTTCCGTTATATATTCAAGATGGACAATATTTAATATTTATTTGCTATGTATATGTACGGATGTGGGTCTATACATATTGTAAGGAATATGTATAGACATATTCCAACAGGAATCCTTTATTAAGAAGAAGTGGTTGCAGGCATGCTAGACAGGACTTGGGGTCCAAGCTCTCCCATTCAAGGTTTTAAGGGGTTCCCCAGTAGTCCCACCCAATCACCCCCCCTTCCAGTGATAGTTTCAGGCATCACAATTCCACCCCTTTATTCCTTTCTTCCGTCTGGATGGAGACTTCAGATAAACTACATGAAAGGTAAATAGCCCCCTTTGTTATGGTAAGGTTCTTTGGTGCTAACTACATTCAAACTCTTTGAGGTTGCAATAAACACATTCAGTTCCTTAGAAGTATACTGAAGGAAGTGAGGGCCATAAAGCCCCTTTGTTCTCCCCCTTCTCTCCCTCTTATGGCAGAATCCAGAGAAGGCAGAATTGGGATTTTCTATGTTTGATAATTAAAGATGAAATATAATTGGATTCTGACACATATGTTGTTCATAGTATGTTTAGGTGTGTGTCATGTATGTGTTTCACTTTGAGAGCAGGCAATTAAATTTCATTTTTGACGTGTGCCATTGTGCCCACAGTATAAAAATGACAATAAATGTTATCTTATCTTATCTTATCTTATCTTATCTTATCTTATCTTATCTTATCTTACCTTACCTTACCTTACCTTACCTTACCTTACCTTACCTTACCTTACCTTACCTTATCATCTTATCTTATACATCAAACCAACTTTAATGGTTTGGTTTAATAGTGAAAAAACCCAGTCAGCAGTGGTTGATTTGAAAAGTTATGGCTTAATGCAAGATGTGATCTCAAGTATTTTGTCCCTTCAGGATCATCCATCTCTACCCCCAAGTTATACTACTGAGTTGAAGATGGCAACAAAAATATATTCTTATATGGAATGACTGGAAGTTGAATTTTTGTTTATGTGTTTTATGTGTATATATATGGAAAGATACAGGCCCAGCATTACAAGAAAAGATAGAAAGACCTGCACATGGATTAGAGAACAAACAAAAATATATAATGTCATCAAGAGAGTAAAAGATGTGGGCTGGCCACATAGCAAGAAGAAATGACGCAGGTGGATTAAGGCAGTCTCTAAAAATGGATCCCATTTGATAAAAAGCATCCATAAAGGAGACCTAAAACAAGATAAATCGACAACATCCACAAGTATTGTGGGCCCAATTGGCAAAAGAAAGCTCAGGATTGTATTGGTTGGAAACATGCGGAAGAGGCCTTCATCCTGCAATGGATAGATAATGTAAGGACCCACCCCACTTTGTATCTTAAGAAGACAGAACTCTTGGAATAATTCTTCCAACAGGAATCCTTTATTAAGAAGAAGTGGTTGCAGGCATGCTAGACAGGACTTGGGGTCCAAGCTCTCCCATTCAAGGTTTTAAGGGGTTCCCCAGCAGTCCCACCCAATCACTCCCCCTTCCAGTGATAGTTCCAGGCATCACAATTCCACCCCCTTGCTCCTTTCTTTCGTCTGTATGGAGACTTCAGATAACTACATGAAAGGTAAATAGCTCTCTTTTGTCATGGTAAGGTTCTTTGATGCTATTTACATTCAAAGTCTCTCTTTGATATTGCAATAAACACATTCAGCTCCTTAGAAGTCTACTGAAGGAAGTGAGGGCCATAAAGCCCCTTTGTTCTCCCCCTTCTCTCCCTCTTATGGCAGAATCCAGAGAAGGCAGAATTGGGAGTTTCTATATTTGATAATTAAAGATGAAATATAATTGGATTCTGACATCCGGCCCCTCTTAACAATAAGAGAGATCCACCTGCAAGAAAACAAAACAGGTATAAAAGTTAGTTAGGCTTGTTGGGATACTCTGTGTGAAACTTCTTCAATAGCTTCGGGGCTCTGACATGACGTTTATGGACCCACTCGTTTTGTGAGGCAGGGAGGTGTTTCCAGGCAACTAGGTACTGAGTTGCTCCATGATATCTCCTAGAGTCAAGGATTTCCTTTATTTCGAAGTGTTGTTCACCCTCCACCATGATTGGAGGTGGTGGGGGGGGGATTTTTGGCCGTAGAGGTGACTGATGCTCTCTTTTCAGCAAGCTGCAATGAAAAATTGGGTGTATTTGCCTGAGATTTTTGGGTAATTCTAATTCTACTGTTACTGGATTTATGATTCTTTTAATTGGAAAAGGTCCTATATATTTTGGTCCAAGTTTTTTACAGGGCTGTAGGGACTTTAGGTATTTTGTAGATAAGTACACCATTTCTCCTATAATGAATGGTGTAGGCTCAACCCTTTTTTTATCGGCTTGTGCTTTGTATGCCCGCCTAGCTTCATCTAGTGATTTTCTGACTATTGGCCAGGTGTTTTGTAGGTTTTCCATCCATTCTTTCAGTGAAGGGATCGTTGGTTCGTTTGGGGTTAACTCTGGCATAGGGTTGAAACTTTGACCGTTGGCTATTTGAAAAGGAGTGTAGCCTGTGCTGGAGTGGACTGCATTATTGTAGGCAACTTCTGCAAAAGGAAGTAAGTCCGTCCAATCACTCTGTTGGAAATTTAAAAAACATCTCAAATATTGCTCAAGTACCGAATGGCACCGTTCCGTTTGTCCATCCCCTTGTGGATGATGGCTAGATGTCAGTCCCTGAGTGGTCCCTAAGAGGGATAAAAATTCCTTCCAAAATGCAGACGTAAATTGCACTCCCCTATCAGAGATGATGCGTTGGGGTGCCCCGTGCAATCTGTAAATGTGCTGGATGAAAAGTTTTGCTAAGGCCTTTGCAGTGGGAATCTTTTGGCAAGGGATAAAGTGCACCTGTTTGGAAAATAAGTCCATGACTGTCCAGATAACAGTATTCCCATTGCTTTTTGGCAATTCCACTATAAAATCCATGGCTATTTCCCTCCAGGGGGCTGAGGGACTTGCCACTGGTTGTAATAGCCCTGGCGATTTCCCTTGCAACCTCTTTGCTGATGCACAGGTTGGGCAGCTGGCAACATAACTTTCTATGTCCTTTTTTATTGATGGCCACCAAAATTGCCGTTTAATTAACTGTAAAGTTTTTACAAATCCAAAATGCCCTGCTGATTTTGTGTCATGGCAAAGCTGCATGAACGTGATTCTTTGGGTTGTTGGTATATATAACTTTTCCCCTACCCAAGGCAACGCATCTCTCATTGTGCACACATTTTTGTTTTTCTGGAACCATTCATCTGTTTCCAAACTTTTTCTGAATTCAATTCCAGTTTGGCTGTCCAGTTGTGGTTTTAATTTGGCTTGGGTTCTTATGGTTACTGGTGCTGCCAGTTGTGACTCTGCCATTATTGGTCTAGAGTCTGTGGTTCGTGCGCTGTTATATTGAGGCATGCGAGATAGAGCATCTGCCAGGAAGTTCTTTCTCCCTGGTAAATGTTTGAGCTTAAACTGGAACTGGTGAAAATGCTGAGACCAGTGGGCTTGTTTGGGATTGAGTTTCCTGGATGTTTTCAGGGCTTCTAAATTTTTGTGATCGGTCCACACCTGGAAGGGGATTTTGTTGCCTTCCAGGAACTGTCGCCACGTGAGTAATGCCCAACGTATCCCATAAGCCTCCTTCTCCCATACGGGCCAGCGCTGTTCTGTTTCCGTGAGTTTCTTGGATGTATATGCACAGGGTTGCAATACTGCATCATTATTTTCTTGTAATAGCACAGCCCCCACTGCCACATCACTTGCATCTGCCTGTATTATGAAGGGCTTGTCCATATCTGGGTGCCTTAGTACTGGTTCGGCAGAAAAAAGTCTCTTTAGTCTCTCAAACGCTGCTTGGCACTCCATTGTCCATGTTAGTGGCTGGCTAGGTTTTCCTGAGGATGCTCCCTTCATTTTTAGTAAGTTAGTGAGGGGCAAGGCTATCTGGGCAAATGAGGGGATGAATTGGTGGTAAAAATTTGCAAAGCCAGGAAACTTTGTAGTTGCTTTCTTGTGCGGGGTGGTGCCCAATCTAATACTGCTTTGACCTTCTCTGGGTCCATTTCAATGCCCTGTGGGGATATGCGATAGCCTAGGTAGTCTATCCTTTCCTGGTGGAATTCACATTTTGAGAGTTTGGCATATAGGTGAGCGGCTCGCAGCTTCTTTAAAACCGCTCTGACAAGTTTGACGTGTTCTTCTTTTGTTTCGGTAAAGATAAGAATGTCGTCCAAGTAAACAAGGACCCCCTTAAACAGGTGCTCCCTTAGAACGTCATTGATTAATTGCATAAAGACTGCAGGGCCCCCTTGTAATCCAAATGGCAAGACTTTGAATTGATAGCACCCCATGGGGCAGTTAAATGCAGTCTTCCATTCGTCCCCTTCCTTAATTCTCACGCGATAGTAAGCTTCCCTTAGGTCTAGTTTAGAAAAAAAAATTCCCTTTCGATAGGTGTGACAGCATGTCTTTCATGAGGGGCAGCGGGTATAGGTTGCTTTCACTGATTGTATTCAGGGCCCTATAATCCACGCATAAACGTAAAGAGCCATCCTTCTTCTCTCTAAAAAGGACCGGGGCAGCCACTTTAGGCTTGGCTGGCTCAATGAAACCTCTCTCTAGGTTTTTTTTTTTAAATCTTTCCATTTCCTCCTTCTCCTTTGGGCTCATGGAGTATAATCTGGGCTTCGGGAGTTTTGCCCCAGGCTTGAATTCAATGGTACAGTCTGTGGGTCGGTGGGGGGGAAGCTCATTCGCCCTCTCCTCACTGAAGACTTCAGCAAGGTCCCTATATTCCTCTGGTATTTCTGTTAATCTTTTTTCCTCTCCTATGGATGCTTTTTCTATTCTTGATTCTGGTAGCCTCCCTTGGGGTTTTAAGTCCATAGGGTCCCCCTTCGGGAATTTGATTTCTGTCGTCCTCCAATTTACCCAGGGGTTCCATTTTTTCAACCATTCCATCCCTAGAATCATTGGGCATTCCATACCTGGGGTCACCACAAACGTTATGTCCTCTTCATGGTTGCCCAGGGAGAGGTGTATTGGCAGAGTGGCTAGGGTAGCTGGCACCCCCCCTGCTATGGATCCATCTACTGGCCAAATGAGATTGGTTGTTCCAGTCTCCTGGATGGGATGCCCAGATTCCCCACTAGTGTTGGGCTAATGAGGCAGCGGGTGCATCCAGAGTCTATTAAGGCTTTCACCTTCTCAGCTTCGGGCATGGGGGGGATTAATATAGTCACTGTTTTGAAGATGGGTGTGATGCATCCACTTATCAGGGGTTCGCCCTCCGAGCTGTCATCTGAGGCATCCACCGGCCCTGTGGTGTAGGCTGGAGTTCTTTCCCCTTGGTGAGCAGAAGTGGGGGGTTCTGCAATTTCCATCATTCTCATGGCCGTTTCTTTTGGCTTAGCTGAAGACTTTCCGGGTTTGTTGATTGGGGATCTGTCTGGGTTGTGCTGGGGGGCCTTTGAGCGGCATTCTACAGCTCGATGCCCTTCTCTTCCGCACTTGAAACACCCCATTTGCTTCTTGGCTGTATCCGATGATTTCACCGGTTGGTGTGTCAGCTCAGGCGGGGGGCGGCTCCATTGTTTTCCTCGGCGGTGCCTCTTCAATATGTCGATCTCTGCTTCCTCTGCCAAGACGTACCATTCCTCAAGTCGATGTGGGTCCCCTCAGGGCAGGCAAGCATCATATAGATCATAGTTTAGTCTGTCTTTGAAATGGCCAAGGAGGAGGTCTTCTGGCCAATTCAGTTTGCTGGCAATGGCCCGGAATTCTTGTGTATACTCAGCCACTGGGCGTTTGCCTTGCCTCATCGTTTTTATCCTTTCACGGGCTTTGCGATCAGCCAGGGGGTCTTCAAATCGTCTTCTCAAAGAGGACATGAAACGGTTGAAGTTACTGAGTTCTGGGGCATTGGAGTCATGCAAGTTCACCACCCAATCTGCAGCTGGTCCATCCAGGGCAGATTGCACGATCCGGATGCGGGCTTTGTCGCTGGGAATGTCCTGCCCATATTCCTCCATGTAGCTGAGGACTTGGGTTAGGAAAAACCCCAAGCGTGTTGGCTCCCCTTTGAATTTCACCTCCAACGGTGGACGTCTTGGAATGGATCGGTGCCTCCGTTGTGGGTGGTAGTGTCTTCCGTCCAGATTGCCATCTGTGGTCCGGTAGGGGGTGGGGGCTCCTGGATCAGTAGATGTCCCTGGGGTTGCAGGTTCCACGTCCCCCTCGGTGTCTCTCCCTTTGCGGCTCCAGGAGCTGGGGCGGCCGTAGGGCTCAGTATTCTCCTCTCCTAGGAAGCTGAGAGTTCTCTTCATCAGGTCAATAGCTTTCTCTAGGATCCAGTCTGAGTACGGTGCCCAGCTTCCTCCCTCTTCACTTGCGTGCAGGGATTTCTCCATCTCCTGCTTCCATTCTGGTTGCTTGGTCCCCCGTCTCAGGGTCACCTTTCTTGATTCCTTTCCCACTCACTTTTCTTTCCAACGCCCATCGACCAGCGAGGCTTGTGGTCCTGTGTCTCCACCACTTCTTCTCCCGAGGAATCTGACCTCTCAGATCCCAACATCTGGCAAGGTTCCAACTGGGTCAGCGGCTCTCTTTCCAGGGAGTTTTCCCCCTCTCTTTCTCCATTGTCTGACATGGTAAATTTTTTGCAAAATCCCCCGGCAAGGGTCTCCCTTCCAGGTGGATTAATTTTGCAAGTCCTGTCTAATGTAAGGACCCACCCCACTTTGCATCTTAAGAAGACAGAACTCTTGGAATAATTCTTCCAACAGGAATCCTTTATTAAGAAGAAGTGGTTGCAGGCATGCTAGACAGGACTTGGGGTCCAAGCTCTCCCATTCAAGGTTTTAAGGGGTTCCCCAGTAGTCCCACCCAATCACCCCCCCTTCCAGTGATAGTTTCAGGCATCACAATTCCACCCCTTTATTCCTTTCTTCCGTCTGGATGGAGACTTCAGATAAACTACATGAAAGGTAAATAGCCCCCTTTGTTATGGTAAGGTTCTTTGGTGCTAACTACATTCAAACTCTTTGAGGTTGCAATAAACACATTCAGTTCCTTAGAAGTATACTGAAGGAAGTGAGGGCCATAAAGCCCCTTTGTTCTCCCCCTTCTCTCCCTCTTATGGCAGAATCCAGAGAAGGCAGAATTGGGAGTTTCTATATTTGATAATTAAAGATGAAATATAATTGGATTCTGACAGATAATGGCTAAAATGATTGTGTGTGTGTGTGTTTGTATGTATCTATGTATTGTAATCTTAAAAAAGGACACCAAAAGCTCACTGGAATATTGCACATTTATTCAGAAATCAGTGTGGTTCTATGCAAACCATATTAGTTCCAAATCTATTTTACAATCTTTATATTACAGGGAAGGAAGGGTAACTAACATCCATCCTTTCTTATACTGTAGTATTTTTTTTTCCTAAATTCATTTGAATTTCTTTTGGTTTATATTTTTTGAAACTTTCTACTCTTAGCAACATTCTTACCTGATTTGACACATCTGACAAACTTTTTAAGGCTGAAATTTCTCTAGGTTTCCAAAGTAATGCAATAAAAAATGAGATGGAGGTAGCTCAGATCTCCTAGTGGAACATCTGTTTCTATATTCTGTAATAACATTTTATTTCTAGCTTAATCCAGTTTGTGCCTTGTGCTATTTAATCACAATGCCTTAGTGCCTCCCTGGGTACTAAAGTCATTTTGCTTTTAATTTTTAGTGTTGTTTTTCTTGTAACTGATTACAGGCCTGAACTGCTTGCTTGTTATAGCTCAGTGCAAACACAAACCTCGGAGTGTGTCAGGGGGACGAAGTTCCATGGTGAATTATTGTGGTTAAATTGCATCCTAGCGGCTGGAGAGTTTGCAGACTTCACAGAGGAGTTTGAAAAAATCCCTGTTGTTCTGTTGAACAAACTTTCTCTTATTAATTTGATCTCAGTAATTACCTGGCTTTGGCAATTTTGGAAGAATCAAAAAAGAATTAGACCATTTACACCTACCCAGGTCTGCTTAGAGCAGGGGTCTTCAAACTTGGCCCTTTTATGACTTGTGGACTTCAACTTCCAGAATTCCTCAGCCAGTGTGCCTGGCTGAGGATTTCTGGGAGTTGAAGTTCACAAGTTATAAAAGGGCCAAGTTTGAAGACCCCTGGCTTAGAGTAATCACTTTACAGACCAAGTTCATATCACACTGAAAGGAGTTTCAGTTTCAACTTTCAGCTACCCTTTTGATATACAGGTAGTCCTTGACTTACAGCCATCCACTTAGTGATCCTTCAAAGTTACAACAGCACTGAAAAAAAGCGATTTGTAACCATTTCTCACACTTATGGCTGTTGCCCCATCCTCATAGCCATGTGATCAAAATTATGACACTTGGCGACTTCCGGTGGCGATGGCCGCACCGATGGAGGCTTTTTTCAGCCGTCCGCCCTCGGATGTGTCAAAGCCAGCTGAGACAGCGAGCAACAGCTGTCTCACGGCTTGGAACCTCTCTCCCCGAGTGAAGGGAAGGAGGTGAGCTTTCCTCAGATAGTGGTAGAGTTCCCTGAGACCCCAAAGCTTTTTTTGGTGGTTGGAGGGTGAGAGCTCCCACAGAGTCTGAGGTGTCCTCCACATTCCAGGATGCCTTTGCCCTGATTTTCTCCAGGGCAAAGCTAGACGCTGCTTCCACATCTGCACTTAAAATGAATTTGTGAGTAAAATTTAAAGCAGACAGAGCTGATCAGGAGAGATTAAAATGGTAATTATTTTGAGACTTTAACTCTGGAAAAAAAATTATCTTCTCCTTTTTTCAATTAAGAGTGGTGAAAAATGGTGCTGAGATGTTGATTCTTTGAGTGAAAGGACCGGAACTTCTATTTGGAACAATGTAACAGATTTTGTATTTATATAAAATGCAAGAATCTTTTTTTTTTCTTTTAAGGGGGCTTTTGTCTTTTTTCCTCCCCTCTTTTTTTTCTTTTTCTTTTTTGGTATTTGTTGATTTTATAAGATTTTAGCAGACTTTTTAACAAGTGGTCTTAAAAATAAAATGGCTTCAAAGCGTCTCGGAGCTTTTGTTGTTTCTAAAGCCTCGATCTTCCTGGTAATGCAGACAGCTCAGCAAGCTAAGTTTAAGTTACCACCACCTTCTCCATCATCAGCAGCATGTATACTTGGATGCCTTGGGAAATATGGCACGACGGATTAAAGAAGAGATGGAGGAACTTTTTGAAAATAAAATTAGTAGATGGTTGGCTTATCAATTGCGTAAGAAGCAGAAATCAAGGATTATAAACAAAATATGTTATAAAGGCAAAGAGGTGTATCAACAAAATTTGATTAAAAAGGCTTTTTTAGATTTTTATTCTAAGTTATATACTAGTGAAGCTATACAAATTTCAGATGTAGAAAATTATTTACAACAAGCCAATTTTCCCAGACTTACGACTGATCAGCGTGATGGAATTAATGCTTCAATTACTGCTGAAGAGATTACCTCTGCAATTAAACAATTAAAGGTTGGTAAGACGCCATGTACTGATGAATTAACTGCAATTTATTACAAGATGCTAGTGGAAGAAATGATAGAACCATTGAGGGAACTTTTTAATGACATTTTGCTGGGAGCAGAGTTACCTCCATCCTGGAAAAGGGCCTTCATATCATTGATTCCAAAGGATGATCAGGACTTGTCCCAGCATAGAAATTATAGGCCTATATCTTTGTTAAATACAGACTATAAGATTTTTGCAAAGATTTTGGCAAATAGATTAATGCAGGTTTTGAAACAACTGATTCATACTGATCAATCAGGATTTATAACGGGAAGATACATGAAAAATAATGTAAGACAATTGGTTAATATAATAAAATATTTGGATAAGAATAATCAAATTCCTGCTGCCTTAATATTTATAGATGCAGAGAAAGCTTTTGATCAATTAGATTGGAAATTTTTATTGAAAGTGGTAGAGGAAATGAATTTTGGAGATAAATTTTTGTGTGCTCTTAAAGCTGTATATCAGCAACAATCAGCACAAATTATAATTAATGGGGGATTAACAGAGCAATTTAAAATAGAAAAAGGTACTAGGCAAGGTTGTCCTTTATCCCCTTTGTTATTTGTATTAACTATGGAAATCTTACTTATTAAAATTCGAGAATCCTCTAGATTAAAAGGAATAAAAATAAATAAGATTGATTATAGGTTGAAAGCTTTTGCTGATGATTTGGTGGTGACATTATCTTATCCAACAGATTCGGTTAACGAATTGATTGAAATTTTAGCGCAGTATGGACAGGTCTCTGGTTTTAAGGTGAATAAGAATAAAACTAAAATTTTACTTAAAAATGTGTCTATGAAGGGAAAAGATACTATAGTTGAAGCAACAGGTTATGATGTAGTTAATAAGGTTAAGTATTTAGGAGTATATATCACAACATCTAATGGGAAATTGTATAAGAATAATTATGAACAATTGTGGATAAAGGTACAAAAAGACTTAAATGACTGGCAAAAACTACAATTATCATTGTTGGGGAGAATTTCAGTAGTAAAGATGAATGTTCTACCAAAGTTTCTTTTTTTATTTCAGAAGTTACCCATTTTGAAAAAGGATGCAAATTTGGAAGAGTGGCAGAAGGGTATCAATAAATTTATATGGGGTGGCAAGAAACCAAGGGTTAAGTTTAAGATTTTACAAGATGCTAGAGAAAGGGGTGGACTTAAAGCACCTAATCTGAAATTATATTTGATGCGGTCATTTTAACTTTAGTAAGTGATTGGCTCAATTTAACAAATAAAAATATTTTGGTTTTTGAAGGCTGGGATTTATTATTTGGTTGGCACGCATATTTAGTTTTTGATAAGAAAGTAGATTGGGTGTTTTAAGAAATGCCATACTTCGTGTTTGAAGGAAGTATTATTATAAATTGAACTATAAAATACCCATTTGGGGGATTCCTGGACAGGCAATTCAAGGGGTTTCTAAACGGGTGAATTTTGACAATATTTCCTATAAAGAGTTGCTCATTTGGTCAGGTACAGATTGGCAATTAAAGTCTTTTGATTTGTTAAGGCAAGAAAATATTTTACAATCATGGTTTCAATATTTACAAATAATGGAGAGATGGAGAGTAGATAAGAAGGTGGAAATTACTTTAACAGATGAAAACTTGGTAATTCAGATTAAAGATCAGAAATTTATTTATTTATTTATTTATTTATTTATTTATTTTTGAGACTTATATACCGCTTTAAGCGCAAGCACTCTCTAAGCGGTGTACACCAGTAAGCAATGTATATATATATTTACATTGCCCCCAACAATCTGGGTCCTCATTTTACCTACCCCGGAAGGATGGAAGGCTGAGTCAACCTTGAGCCGGTGAGATTTGAACTGCTGACCTGATATGAGATTTGCTCATATCAAAATAATTTATAACAAGTTGATAAAATTGGATTCAGAAACAGAGTTAGTAAAAGATTGTATGATCAAATGGGGCCAGAATATACAGGAACCAATTTTAATGGATTCTTGGGAGATAATCTGGGTTAGAGATGTTAAATTTACTCAAGCACAAAATTTGAGGGAAAATTTTTGTAAAATGTTTTATAGATGGCATTTGGATCCTAAAAAGTTATCTTGTATGTATCCGAATTTGCAACCCAAATGTTGGAGATGTGGTTCCTCGGATGCAACTTATTTTCATGTTTGGTGGACTTGCAAAAATATTAAAGCTTTTTGGATTATGATTTGGTGGAACATTCAAAAGGTTTTTAAAAGGAAAATTAAATTTACTCCCCAATTATTTCTTTTGGGTATTTTTGTGGATTTTGATGTTAAAGAAACTATTTTAATGCTGAATTTAATAACAGCAGCAAGACTATTGGTGGGTCAGTATTGGAAAAAAGATTCTCTGCCTTCTTTAGAAGAATGGGTATTCAAGGTTTCTAACTTAGCAGAAATGGCTAAAATTTCTGCTTACTTAAAGGACTATTCACAAAAGAGATATGTTTCTGTATGGAGAAGATGGATAGAATATATTCAGAAGAAGTATGGAACAACAAAGTTTCATTTATTTTATGAATAATGGATTTTTATTAAATTATGAATTCAAGTTTGCAGAGAGTTAAGGGTTATTAGGATTCCGGTTATTGTATAAGTAGTAAATTTAAGTTGACTATGTTTAATTTTCTTTTTTTTTTCTTTTCTTCTTCTTCTTTTTTATATCCCTGTACTGAGCTCTGGGAAGTTGGGGGGGAAAGGGGGTGGGGGGAGGGGGGAGGGGAGAGTATGGGTAGTATGTTCAATAGTTCAGATTTTGGTGATTTTAACTTCTTATGTATCTGAATTTTTTTTCTTATGATTGTAATGAAAATAAAATAATAAAAATTAAGAAAATAAAATTAGGGAACTGAGAGAGGACATAGTGTTCGCGTTTCAAAAGTTTGTTGGTCATATAGATCGTCTGGATGCTCATATTGATGATGCTGTGGAAAATTTTGAAAAACTGGAAGATCGAGTTGACAAAGTAGAAAATAAGGTGGAAATAATACAGGATGAAATTACTATGTTACAATATAGCGGCATGGAATTTGCTTTAAGAATAAGGGGAATGAAGGAAAACATGCAAGGGGATTTGAGACAAGTGGTGGTAAAAGATATAGCTTTCATTTTGGGGGCTGAGCCTGAAGAAATACTGAGAGAGACGGAAAAAGTTTTTACGGTTAATTCAAGGGTTGTGAGGCAGAGGAATTTGCCACGAGACGTGGTTATTTATTTTTCTAGAAGATCACTTCGTAATGAAATTTTACAGGCTTTTTATAAGCAGAGATTTCAAATTGCAGCTCAAGATGTTATAATTTTAAAAGAAATACCTTCAAAAATTCTTAGAAAAAAAAAAGGATTTTGCTTTTTTGGCTGATGAGCTCAAAAAACGACAGGTCCGGTTCACATGGGAGATACCAGCTGGAATAGTGGTGAATTATGCAGGGATATATTATAGACTTAATACAATTTTAAAGGCGAAAGATTTTTACACTTCTGTTTTGAAGGCGGGCTCTCCATCATCTTTACGACCTGAGATAATAGAAGAAAAGTTGGAAGAGCAGCCGGTTGAAGGTGTTATGTTATTGGATGTAGGAGACATACAGGTTGAACCTCTGCAGCAGTCTCTTGTGACAGAAGATTTTTAAAAGAAACCGAGAATGACTCATGCAGCCTATAGCCAGTGGTTCTCAACCTTTTTAATGCCGCGACCCCCAACCGGTCGTAAGTCGAGGACTACTCAACCGGTCGTAAGTCGAGGACTACTCAACTGGTGCAGCACCGTTTGCAGAATGGGACTTTTGGCGGGCTCAGCAGGGCAGAGACAGCCTGGACAATTCCTATTGGCTTTTGAAAGCCAATAGAATTAGACTCTATTCAAGAGAGTCTATTCTATTGGCTTTCAAAAGCCAATAGAATAAAAGGGAGTAGCACAGCTAAGGAAAAGGGGGAAAAAATGGCGGACTGCGTTGTTTGGCGACCCCCGTGAAATGGTCGTTTGACCCCAAATGGGGTCCCGACCCACAGGTTGAGAACCACTGCTATAGACGTAAAGTAAAAGAACAACAGAAGGCGGATGTTGGAATAAAGAAAAGGAAATGATGAACTTTTGTAGTAGTTTTTTTTTAGATAGAGATGTTTTTTTAAAAAAAATTATTTAAATTTTCAATACATATAATATTTTCCATACATTATATATAAAACTAAAAAAAAGAGAAAAATACCTTTAAAATAAGACCTTAGGTGTCGCTCATCTATCACCCCCCGACTGCGTCCGCCCTCTCAGCCTTCCTTCCTTACTTCCCTACTCCCTCTCTCCTCTCCTCTCCTCTCTCCCCTCATCCCTTCCTCCCATCCAACTTCCTTCCTTCCCTCCTCCTCCCCTCTTATCCCTCTTCGGATACAGTTCAGGGGAAACACCCGAGCGGCACCTCCCTCTAAATTACTCCATCTATTTCATACTTTAATATTTCTATATATATTTAATCCCCCCTCCCCTCCCCCCCGCCCCCCCACTTCCCAGAGCAAAATACAGGGTTATTATAAACAAAACTAACACAATATATAACTTTTAAAACAAAACAAAAAAAAATCTATACAATAAACAAATTCATACATTACCCTTAACTCTCTCTAAATTTAAAAAAAAAATATAAACAAATCTACCATAAATCAAATATTATAAGAATCTATAAATAGTAATTATAACCTCAAGAAAAAATTAATCATAAAATAAATGGAACTTTAAAGTTCCATATTTATTCTGAATATAATCTATCCACCTTCTCCACACTATAATAAATTTTTCTTGTGTGTGGTCCTTTAAATAAGCAGAAATTTTTGCCATTTCTGCTAAAGTAGAAACCTTAAGTAGCCATTCTTCTAAAGTAGGCAGTGAATCCTTCTTCCAGTATAAACCTACAAGTAATCTTGCTACAGTTATTAAATTCAACATTAAAATAGTTTCATTAACATCTAAATCCATAAAAATACCCAATAAAAATAGTTGAGGAGTAAACTTTATCTTCTTTTTAAAAATCTTTTGAATGTTCCACCAAATCATTATCCAGAAAGCTTTAATCTTCTTACAGGTCCACCAAACATGAAAGTAAGTTGCATCAGTACTGCCACACCTCCAACATTTGGGCTATAGGTTAGGATACATACAATCCAATTTTTGGGGATCCAAATGCCACCTATAAAACATTTTATAAAAATTTTCCCTCAAATTTTGGGCCTGTGTAAATTTAACATTTCTAATCCAACTATTCTCCCATTGATCCAATAAGATCGGTTCCTGGATATTCTGAGCCCATTTAATCATACAATCTTTTACTAACTCTGTTTCCGAATCCAATTTTATTAACGCATCATAGATTCTTTTAATATGAGTATGATTCTAATCATTAATCTGAACGATCAGATTTTCATCTCCTAATATTATTCCAACTTTCTTATCTACTGTCCACCTATCCACAATTTGTGCGTAATGAAACCATGAATATAAAATGTTTTCTTGTCTTAATACATCTAGGGATTTTAAATGCCAGTCCAAACCTGACCAAATTAATAATTCTTTATACGAAGTTTTATCAAAATTCATCCCCTTAGAAACACCCTCAATTACATGTCCAGGAATCCTCCAAATAGATATTTTATAATTTAACCTATAATAATACTTCTTCCAAACTCGAAGAAAAGCATTCCTTAAAATATGTAATTTAAAAGCCCGATCAACTTTCTTATTAAAAACCAAATATGCATGCCAACCATACAGTAAATCCCACTCTTCAATAGAAAGAACATCTTTATTTGTTAAATTAAGCCAATCGCTTATCAAAGTTAAGGTGGCTGCATCATAATATAATTTCAAATTGGGTGCTTTAAGCCCACCTCTTTCTCGGGCATCCTGCAAAATCTTAAACTTTACCCTTGGTTTTTTCCCAGCCCAGATAAATTTGTTAATACCCTTTTGCCACTCATCCAAATTTGCATCTTTTTTTAGAACAGGTAACATTTGAAACAAAAAAAGAAACTTTGGTAGAACATTCATTTTTACCGCTGATATTCTCTCCAACAACGACAATTGCAACTTTTTCCAATCATTTAGATCCTTTTGTACTTTTGCCCATAATAATTCATAATTATTCTTATATAATATACCATTAGAAGCTGTTATATATGCTCCCAAATATTTAACCTTTTTTACCATCTGGAAACCTGTAAGTTTAACTAAAATTTCATTTTCCTTATTAGACATATTTTTAGATAACATTTTAGTTTTATTATTATTTATTTTAAAACCAGAAACTTTTCCATACTGAGATATAATTTCCAACAAATGACCAGCTACTTGAGTAGGTTGTGCTAAAGTTAAAACCAAATCATCTACAAAAGCTCTCAATTTATACTCATTCCTGTTTACTTTTATTCCCTTAATTACCATTGACTCTCTAATCTGAATTAACAAAATCTCCATTGTTAAAACAAATAACAATAGAGATAATGGACATCCTTGTCTTGTTCCCTTTTCAGTTTTAAAAGTCTCAGTCAGACCCCCATTGATAATAATTTGAGCAGATGTTGCTGATATATAGCCTTAATAACATGTAAAAACTTATCTCCAAAATTCATTTTCTCTATCAATAAAAATAAAAATTTCCAATCTAGTTGATCAAAAGCTTTCTCAGCATCTAGAAATATAAAGGCCGCAGGGATCTGATTATTCTTATCCAAATACTCTATTAAGTTAAGAATCTGCCTTACATTATATTTCATATATCTTCCTGTTATAAATACTGATTGATCACAATGAATCAAGTCCTTCATTACCTCCATTAATCTATTTGCTAAAATTTTTGAAAAAAATCTTGTAATCCACATTTAAAAGAGATATAGGTCTATAATTCCTAGGTTCAGTAAGATCTTGATCCTCCTTCGGGATCAATGATATAAACGCACTTCTCCATGAAGGGGGAACTTGAACTCCCAACAAAATACTATTAAAAAGCTCCTTTAATGGCTCCATCATTTCCTCAGATAAAATTTTATAATACATTGTCATCAATCCATCTGTACCTGGAGACTTTCCCACTTTTAACTGCTTAATAGCTAAACCAATTTCCTCTGAAGTGATTGGACAATTCATCATAATTTGTTGATCATTAGAAAGTTTAGGAAAATGCACTGATTGTAAATACTTTTCTACTTCTGCAACATGTATATTATCACTAGCATATAATTTTGTATAAAAATCTAAAAAACTCTTTTTAATCAAATTGAAAAACCTCAGTGACTTTATATTTTACTTTCTCTATAATTCTTGCTTTCTGTTTCTTATGTAATTGATAAGCTAACCATCTCCCAGGCTTATTTGCATTACAAAAAGTATTATATTTCATATAACACAAATTTGTCGCCACCTGATCTGACATCAACATGTTGAATTGTGTATAGTTTTGTGTAAAAATCTAAAAAACTCTTTTTAATCAAATTTTGCTGAAAAACCTCAGTATCTTTATATTTTACTTTCTCTATAATCCTAGCCTTCTGTTTCTTTCATAACTGATAAGCCAACCACCTCCCAGGCTTATTCGCATTACAAAAAGTATTATGTCTCATATAACGCAAATTGGTAGCCACCTGATCTGCCATCAACATATTAAATTGTTCCCTAAGCATCTTTATAGAAACCTTTAAGTTATTATCAGTTGGGTTAAGAGCAAGCGCTTCTTCTTTTATTTTAATCTCATCTTCTATTTCTCTACGTCTTTGTATCCTTTTATCCCTAGAAACTTTATTTAAATGAATTAAAATTCCCCTCATATATGCCTTACTGGCGTCCCAGACCATGGTCATCGATGTACCCTTATTCATATTTAAAGCAAAGAACTCCTTTAAATACTCTTTACATTTTTATACAAACTCTCCCCGGGTAAACAAATTCTCATTCAGTCTCCAAGGCCTTCTGTTCCCATCTTCCAAGTATAGCTCCATCCACACAGGACTATGGTCTGAAAGGGTCCTGGGAAAGATTTTTACCTTTCTCACCCTAGAAAGAAAATCACTAGTAATCAAAAAGAAGTCAATCCTTGAAAATGACTGGTGTCTATCCAAATAGAAGGTAAAGTCTCTATCACTTGTGTTCCTTTCTCGCCAAATGTCAATAAGTTCCAACTCTTCTTTCAAATCAAAAAAAGTTTTGGGTAATTTAGTTTGAATGAAATTTTTTGAAGAGCTCTTTTTATCTATAGTTATATCCAAAACTCCATTCCAGTCACCCATCAAAATTACAGATTTATAATCCAGCTGGGATATCTTCCCATGCAAAAGTTTATAAAATTGCTTCTGTTGTTGATTAGGGGCATATAATCCAACAATAAGAACTTTTTTGCCTTTTAACAGTAGTTCCACAAAGACATATCTTCCTTCAAGATCAACCTCAATTAATTTAGCTGATAAATTTTTCTTCACATAAATTACAACACCCCCTTTTTTCCCTGGAGCTGGAGCTATAAAATGTGATCCCAAACGAGAATTTGTCAGATATTTTGAGTCCTTTGAAGTTATATGAGTCTCTTGCAAACATATCAAGTCATTATTATGTTGTTTCAAATAATAGAAGACCTTTCTCTGTTTCTGAGGTGAATTTAAGCCATTAACATTCCAGGTCAGGAACTTGGCCATCTACATCGGCCTGAAGCCTTTGAAGCATAGCCTGAAGATCAACTGTCGAAGATCTTTTAGGTCTTGCCCCTCCCACAGGCTCTGTAGTAACCATTCCTTCTACTTTATCACCACTCTTCTGCTGCTGCTCTTTTTCTTTACGTTTATGGGCAGCTCATGTCATCCTTTGATCTTTTATCTCAGGATTCTGTACAGGCAACACCGCTTGTTGCATGACCATCAATGAGGAAGCTCCTGCCATAACGGGCTCTTCAATTATCCTTGTTTGTGGAGGTGAAGACGGTCCTGCCTTTAGAATAGAGTGATAGAAATCTCTTGCCTTTAAAACTGTAGTTAATCTGTAACATATTCCATCATAATTCACTACTATTCCTCTTGGAATCTCCCATCTGAACTGGATTTGACGACGTTTTAACTCATCAGACAGAAAAGTAAAATCTTTTCTACCTCTTAAAATTTTTGGAGGTATTTCTTTTAAAATTATCACGTCTTGAGCTGCAATTTGAAACCTCTTTTTATAAAAAGCCTGTATAATTTCATTACGAATAGGTCTTTTGGAAAAGTAAATAACCGCATCTCTTGGTAAATTTCTCTGTCTGGCAACCCGTGAGTTGACTCTGAAGATTTTTTCATCTCATTCCCAACTACTTCTGGTCTCCATCCAAGATTAAAAGCAATATCTCTAACAATAAGCATCTTCAAATCTTCCTGGGAATTTTCTTTCAATCCTCAGATACGCAATGCGAACTCCATTTCTCTGTATTGTGAAATAGTTTGTTCATCCTGTGTAACTTCTATCTTATTCTCCACTTCCTCCATTCTAAATTCCAGTTTTGCTGCATTTTCAGTAATCTCTTCCATTTTATCGTCAATCCTTTCAATATGCAGGGCAAGACCAGAAAACGCAAATAGTATGTCTTCTCTGACTTGCTTGTTCTTTTTCTTCAATAATTCTTCTGTAATAGCCCTCTCTGCAATTATAAGATCTTTTACCTCCTCTTTAATATCCAAAGCAGTCATTTTTAAAGCCTCTTGTAAGTCTTTGAGAGAGATTGCAGGAGGAGGAGAGAGTCGGGGTGATTTTGGTTTAGACTGAGAAACAGGCTGAGTCATTGGGGAGGAGATGGAAGCTTTAGGGACAGAGACCAAACGTTTTGAAGCCATTCTGTTAAGTTCAAAGGAGCACAATTCTTGCCTCTATAATATCACAGTTCTTTAAATAATAATAAAAAGAAAGAAAGAAGGAAAAAAAAAGAAAGAGGAACAAAATTTTTGCCTCTATATTTAAAACATGAACTTTTAACTTTGTTACAAAGTCAAACAAGAAAGAAAGTCGCCATTTTGCCTTTCACTTTCCCTTTCTTCAAAAGGGAAAATAAACAAAAAAGGGGGGGGAGATGCTTGCAGGAGTTAAAGTCACAACCAATCTTAAATCCACTTTCTCCTGATCTGCTCCGTCTGCATTTGAATACTCACAAGCCTCCAAAAAAAGTAGATGTGGGAGCGGCACCTTGCTTCATCCCAGAACTTCGGGACAAAGACGTCCTGGAGTGCGGAGTTGGCTCAGGCTCCGAGGGAGCTCTACCCTCCAATCCCCGAAATTATGGGGATCCAGGGGAGCTCTTACCTCTACCTGAGCAGCTCTTCTCTTCCCTTTCTCCCAGGGAAGAGATTCAAGCCGCGGGACAGCTGATTGTCAAAGTCCCGCGGCTTTTACACAACCCAGGAACGGGCTGCTTTGTGAAAAGCAGCCATCGTAGCTGCTTGATCCACCGGAAGTCCCTATACTATACTCAAGTGATAATATAAAGGGAATGGATATAGATAAATATTTACAATCAGTACATTTTCCTAAACTTTCTGAGGAACAGCAAAATGGGATGAATTGTTTAATTACTGTGGAGGAAATTGGCTTAGCTATCAAGCAGTTAAAGGTGGGAAAGTCTCCAGGAACAGATGGATTGATGTCGATGTATTATAAAAATTTATATGAAGAAAAGTTGGAGCCAATAAAGAAGCTTTTTCATAGTATCTTGCTGGGAGCACAAGTTCCTCCTTCTTGGAAAAGAGCGTTTATATCATTGATTCCGAAGGAGGATCAAGATCTTACAGAGCCTAAGAATTATAGGCCGATATCATAATTAAATGTAGATTACAAGATTTTTACAAAAATTTGGCAAATAGATTAATGCAGGTTATGAAGGATTTGATTCACAGTGATCAATCAGGATTCATAACAGAGCGATACATGAAATATAATGTAAGACAAATTATTAACTTAATTGAGTATTTGGATAAGAACAACCAAATTCCTGTGGCTTTTATATTTTTGGATGCTGAAAAAGCCTTTGATCAATTAGATTGGCAATTCTTATTCTCACTGGTAGAGAAAATGAATTTTGGGGATAATTTTTTACATGCATTTAAAGCTATATATCAGCAACAATCTGCTCAAATTGTTGTTAATGGGGGATTGACTGAGACTTTTAATATTGAGAAAGGGACAAGACAAGGATGTCCATTATCTCCATTGTTATTTGTTTTAACATTGGAGATTTTGTTGATCCAGATTCGAGAATCAATGATAATCAAGGGCATAAAGATAAGAAAAAATGAGTATAAATTACGGGCTTTTGCGGATGATTTGGTTTTGATTTTGGAACAACCGATTAGAGCGGTTGATTGTCTATTAGAACTTATAACACAGTATGGAAAAGTTTCTGGTTTTAAAGTCAATAACCATAAGACTAAGATATTATCTAAGAATATGTTAGCCAATGACAAGGAAAGTTTGGTTAAAGCCACAGGTTTTCAGATGGTAAAAAAATGTTAAATATCTGGGAGTATATTTAACTGCCTCATATGGAAAATTGTATAAAAATAATTATGAATTACTATGGGCAAAAGTGCAATTGTCATTGTTGGGGAGAATTTCAGCTATAAAAATGAATGTTCTACCAAAGTTTCTTTTCTTGTTTCAGATGATACCTATTTTAAAAAAAGATGTAAATTTGGAGGAATGGCAGAAGGGTATCAATAAATTCATTTGGACTGGGAAAAAACCAAGGGTTAAGTTTAAGATTTTGCAAGATGCCTGAGAAAGAGGAGGACTTAAAGCATCTAACTTGAAATTATACTATGATGCAGCCGCCTTAACTTGGATCAGTGATTGGCTTAATTTAACAAATAAGGATATTCTTGTTCTTGAAGGGTGGGATTTAATGTATGGTTGGCATGCATATTTAATTTTTAATAAGAAAGTGGACCGGGCTTTCAAATCACATATTTTGAGGAGTGCCTTACTTCGAGTTTGGAAAAAGTATTATTATAGGTTAAACTATAAAATACCTATCTGGGGGATTCCTAGACATGCAATTGAGGGGATTTCTAAGGGGATGAACTTTGATAAAATTTCGTATAAAGAATTATTAATTTGGTCAGGTTCGGATTGGCATTTAAAATCTCTAGATGTATTAAGGCAAGAAAATATTCTACAGTCATGGTTTCAATATTTACAAATAGTGGACAGGTGGACTGTAGATAAGAAAGAAGGAATAACACTAGAAGATGGAAATCTGGTTATTCAGATTAAAGATCAGAGTCAGGCCCATATAAAAAGAATTTACAATGCTTTAATAGAATTAGACTCTGAAACAGAATTGGTTAAAGACTGTATGATTAAATGGGCTCAGAATATCCAGGATCCGATCCCATTGGACTTATGGGAGACAATTTGGATTAGAAATGTTAAATTTACACAAGCTCAAAATTTGAGGGAAAATTTTTATAAAATGTTTTACAGATGGCATTTAGATCCTAAAAAATTATCTTGTATGTATCCAAATTTACAACCCAAATGTTGGAGATGTGGTAATATGGATGCGACATATTTTCATGTTTGGTGGAATTGTAAAAAGGTAAAGGCTTTTTGGATTATGATTTGGTGGAACATTCAAAAGATTTTTAAAAGGAAGATAAAGTTCACCCCTCAATTATTCCTATTGGGTATCTTTGTGGATTTAAATGACAAAGAAACTACTTTAATGTTGAATTTATTAATTGCAGCAAGGTTATTAGTAGGCTCGTATTGGAAGAAGGACTCATTGCCTACTTTAGAAGAATGGATATTTAAAGTTTCTAACTTTGCAGAAATGGCAAAAATTTCTGCTTATTTGAAGGATCATGCACAAGAAAGATATATTATTGTATGGAGAAGATGGATAGATTATATTCAGAAAAAATATGGGACTATAAAGTTTCATTTATTTTATGAGTAAATTTTATAGTAACTGTTGTAGAGATTTGTTTATATGACTTAATTTAAGGGGAGTTAAAGGTTAAGTATGATGTTTTTTTCTTTTTTCTTTCTTTTTTTCTTTTTTTCTATTATTGTTAACTTTCTTATTAATAACCCTGTACTCTGCTCTGGGAAGCGAGGGGGGGAGGGTTGAGGGTGGGTGGGTGGGTGGGTGAGTGGGTGGGTAATGATAATATAGTCATGGTAAATGCTTGGGCATTTCCCCTATGCTGCGTTCATGTGTGTGAGAGGGATGAGAGGGGAGGAAGGAGTAGGGAGGAAGTAGGATGGTTAGAGGAGAAGGGGAGGGGAAGAGAGTAGGAGGGGAGGAGAGAAAGAGGAGGGAAGTAGGGAAGGATTAGAGAGGGTGGACGCGGCCTGGGGGAAATGGGCAGGCGGTACCAATGGTTAGGAATTGTATTTTGTATGAATAAATGGAAAATAAAAACTTTTTAATAAAAAAAACATGTTGAATTGTGCCCTAAGCGTATTTATAGCAACCTTTAACCTATTATCCGTCAGATTCAGAACAAAAGCTTCTTCTTTTAATTTAATCTCTTCTTCTAATTCTTTACGTTTTCGTGTCAAGATACCCCTAAAAACATTATTCATATGAATCAAAATACCCCTCATATAAGCTTTACTAGCATCCCACACCATAGGCATTGATGTTCCCTTATTCATGTTTAAAACAAAACATTCCTTCAAATGTTCTTTACATTTTTGAACAAACTCCTCCCGTGTGAACAAATTCTCATTCAATCTCCAGGATCTTCTATTCTCATCTTCAACAAATAACTCCAGCCACATAGGACTATGATCCGACAATGTCCTAGGAAAAATCTTAACCTTCTTGACCCTGGAAAAAAGATAATTGGAAATTAAAATAAAGTCAATCCTTGAAAATGATTGATGTCTGTCCGAATAAAAAGTGTAATCTCTGTCAAACATCAATAAGTTCCAACTCATCTTTCATATCAAAAAAGGCTTTAGTTAATTTAGATTGGGTAAAAGTTTTAAAAGTACCCTTTTTATCCTTTCTTGAATCCAGAACTCCATTCCAGTCTCCCATCATAATTACAGATTTATAATCCAATTGAGTTATTTTTCCATGCAAAAACTTGTAAAATTGCTTCTGTTGTTGATTAGGGGCATATAATCCAACAATAAGAAATCTCTTGCCTCGTAGTAGTAAATCTATAAAAATATATCTTCCTTGAGGATCAGATTCTATTAATTCAGCCGATAAATTTTTCTTCACATAAATTACAACACCCCTTTTTTCCCTGGATCTGGAGCCATAAAATGTGATCCCAAATGAGAATTAGTCAGATATTTAGAATCTTTTAAAGTTATATGAGTTTCTTGCAAACATATTATGTCATTATTATATTGCTTCAGGTAATGAAAAACTTTTTTCCTTTTCTGCGGTGAGTTCAAGCCGTTAACATTCCATGGTAAGCTTTGCTATCCTTACTGACCTGAAGCCTCTGGAGCATAGCTTGAAGATCAATTGTTGAGGATCTTTTTGGTCTTGCTCCTCCCACAGGCTCTGTAGTAGTAGTACCTACTGTTGTTTCACTATTCTTCTGCTGCTTCTCTCTACGTTTATGCGCAGCTCTTGTCATCCTTTGTTCTTTTATCTCCGAATTCTGTACATCATATTGACCTTGTACTTCTCTAACAATCACTGAAGTTGCTCCTCCAATTATCTGCTCTTCTTCAATTTTACTAGCTTGTAAAGATAAGGAGGAACTCGCCTTCAAAACAGAGTTGTAAAATTCTTCTGCCTTTCAAACTGTAGTTAATCTGTAACACTTTCCTTCATAAATCATTGCAATTCCAGTTGGAATCTCCCATCTAAACTGAATTTGACGATGTTTTAACTCATCAGATAGAAAAGCAAAATCTTTTCTTCTTAAAATTTTTGGAGGTATTTCTTTTAAAATCATAACATCTTGAGCTGCAATTTGAAACTTCTGTTTATAAAAAGCCTGTAAAATTTCATTATGTATAGATCTTCTTGAAAAATAGATAACCACATCTCTAGGTAAATTTCTTTGTCTGGCAACCCATGAATTAACTCTGAAATTTTTTTCTATCTCATTCTGAATTTCTTCCGGAAGATAGAGATATTTTAAAGGACTAGTGAATGATTCGTGTAATATGTAGATGTAAAGAAAAAGAACAATAAATGTTAGTTTAGCTCAGGGGTTCTCAACCTTGGCAACTTTAAGACTTGTGGACTTTAACTCCCAGAATTCCTCAGCCAGCTTTGCTGGCTGAGGAATTCTGGGAGTTGAAGTCCACAAGTCTTAAAGTTGCCAAGGTTGAGAACCCCTGGTTTAGCTGGTAGTTTGACTTAGTATGTTTTAAAGGAATAGTGAATGATTTGTATAGTATGTAGATGTAAAGAAAAAGAATAATAGAAGGTGTTGATTTAGTGGAAAAGTTTAAATATTTGGGAGTGTATATATATTATAAATTTTTAATTTAAAGTGTATAAAAATAATTATGAGACATTATGGGTAAATGTGTAAAAGAATTTAAATTCTAAGGATCTCTGTTGGTGAGAATTTTAGTAATTAAGATGAATGGTTTACTGAAACTTTTTAAGTAGGAGGGTATTAATAGATTTACTTAGGGGTGGGGGGAAAAAAGCAAAGAGCCAAGTTTATCGAATGTAAGCTTGTTGGTTGGGTTATATTGGAGGGAAAATTTTGTGTTTATTATGGATGAATGGTTGTTTAAAAGAAATATACACCTCAGCGTGGAGAAGATGGATAAATTACATGTAGAGTAAATATGGGTTAGAGTTGATATGGGATTAAAAAGTATTATTTAGATTATGAATAATTTTTAGTTTTTAATTTGGAATTGCTTATATTGTTATTTTTTTTGCTTAAATTTGTTTTGTATTCAAGTTAAAGCACATTATTGATTTTGTTATTTGTATAGTTGAATAAGTTTATTTAGAATTTGCTTGTTTATTTGTAACCCTGTAACCAGCTCTGGGAAGTGAGGGGGGGAGGGAGGGAGGGGGTTATTTCAGGGGGGGGGATATTGTTAAAAACTTGTATAAAACTTTTCAATAAAAAAAACAAAATTATGACACTTGGCAACTGGCTTGTATTTATGACAGTTGCGCTATCCTGGAGTCATGTGATCCCCATATGTCACCTTCCCAGCTGGCTTCCCACAAGCAAAGTCAAAGGGGAAGCCAGGTTCAATTAATGACCACTTGATTCACTTAACAACTACAATTATTTATTTTGGGGGTCCTCAACCTTGGCAACTTTAAGACTTGTGGACTTCAACTCTCAGAATTCTGGGAGTTGAAGTCCACAAGTCTTAAAGTTGCCAAGGTTGGAGAGCCCTGATTTATTTAACAACTATGGGAAAAAAAGGTCCTGTAATGGGGCAAAACTCACTTAACAACTTCCTTGCTTTAACCACAGAAAATTTGGGCTGCAAGTCGAGGACTTACCTGTATTGGTTGGGTTCTTTCAACTGGTTATGCTAAGCCAGAGCAGATTAATTCATGGTTAGGATTTCTAAAAGCCACAGGTTCATGGCAAAGGCATGGCAATCTTCCTAGAAGAGACAGACCTGAAACACGCATCTTCTTTTTGGCTTGGGGAATTTCAAACACTGCCTCATGTGAACAAAAGCAGTCCAGGAGTGCCAAGAGAATCAGATAATCAGCAGCTGTTTGCAGAAGGCTCTGACTTTTGGGGAAGGCAGATTTGTTTGCAGATGTAAACACTTCCTAGCACAAACCTTGATACTTCCAGGTAAAGGAACTCTGGCAGTTGCTTTGGCGATTGGGAAGAGCAGTTTGCAGCTGAGACCAATAAGCTAGATGTGCTGACATTTATCAAGCCGCTTCTTGTATTGTAAAATCTGATAATGTCTCCTGGACTGGCAAGGCAGGGAGTATTCAAGCTCTTTTTGACCTCTGCTCTAAATAGCTGAAACTCCTGGATAAGCTGTTCACTGCCCTTACATGTCATCTTTGAGTTTTTATGCTTTGTTAATCAAGCATCCAAAAGCTCAGGAAATGGGAGTATGTATACAGGCACACAGATTTTAAGGAGTGTATTTCCATGTATGATGTTGGATTCTGGCCACCCAAAACAGTGGAATTGTTCAATGACTATTTCATAGGTAACCTTTTAGAACTATAAAACTCTGATGGATTCAGGCCTTTTCTTCCAGAAACTATCTGGAATTAACTATCAGCTCCTGGAATTTCTGCTTCCTTGGCTGAGTTTTATTCAAATTGTTTCTAAGTCTGACTCATGTCTTAGTAGCATGTACGAATCCATCTGTTCTGACCTGAAGTCAATAAGGCATTGTTAAAAGCCATCCAAAACTCTAACTTAGCACAGAGTGGTATAAAATAAACAACACAAACCAATGCAATGTGGTAAAATAAAAGTAATAAATAAAAAATCTATTATGTCAAAAAACAGTAACATATAATGGGAGTTTCATTCTTGGCACCAGCAACATTGCAAGATTTAGGCCCAAAAGTCTTCTGGAAAATCAAGTTTTTTTCAAGCTTCTGGAAGGCTGCGATAGGGATGGGTAGCTCAAGTTTTGGGGTTCCTTTCATTTTTAACAAGCTTCGGTGCTCCCAATTATGAAACAGCTCTGTGGAAGAGAAAGAAGATGTAGGAGAAACTGGACTGATGAAAAACCTGGAAGCCTATGTGCATCTTGGCATTGCATCTTGCTTAGAGACCTACAAAACTAGCAAAAACTACTGGATGTGTGCAATCATGTAATATTCTAAACTATGTTTATTACTGTTGGCCAAAAAGGGTAAATCAGAAAGGAATAACAACCAGATGAGCTAATTCTACTTCATTGTAAAGCACATTAACAGACTTTTTCAAGTCTGAAAGTACAATCCTTCCCCTCCCCATCTCTTTTACAGCCCAAAAAACTAGGGAGGTCTCTTATGAACTTCCTGTCCTGCCTGCTATCCATTTGCAGGCTCTGCTGTCTCTTATCTGACCCTTCCTGTGGTAGTGTCCCTTGAACCAGTCTCCTTGATATCTGCATTAAATCACAACTGGCTGGATTTACAGCTGTTGGCCATAAGTAGGCTCTGGAAATGACAGTTGTTAGTTCACATAGCATGCTGCTCCACAAATCTCAACCTGTATTTGGTTTTGTGTGTGGTGTGAATCCAGTCTCTCTGTTGTATGCTGAAAAGTCTCTCTTCAACAGTGTCTTTATCATTGTTTGGGGTCTTGTGTTCCAGATTCTCTTTTTTGTTACTCCTAGTCTGCTAAGAATCATGCATTCATTTTTGTAAATGACTTAGGGAACACCAATGGGAAAGGCTGATTGTGAAACCCAGAATGAACTCAGAAATGAGAAACAAAATCTATGGTGCAAATTAGGATTAGGTTCACTGATTGCTTCATGTCCATTTCAGGAACTTACCCAATGCTTCACAAATCAATGTTAAAAGTAGAGTAGATTTCACAAAGACTCCAAAATTAATTCTGACCAACCCATGAAACATAAGAATTCTTTATTGGCCAAGTGTGATTGGACATACAAGAAATGAAACATGTTCATTAAGCAAGATGTTCTGTGCATGGTTTTCCCTTGGGATTTATTAGTTTTTCAAGCTAACAGTTTTATTTCAACTTTTTTGGGTCACAATTTGGATGAGAATTGTCAGGAAGGCCACATTCATTTTGCTGCCATTGTGTCTCTCTTTTGCCCCTCTCTTCTTTTACAAATTATAACATCCTCACTGTCCTCTAAGATCTCATGCCCCAACAGAGCTGCCCTTCCCAGCTTCAGAAGCCTGTAAGGAAGTAGTTGACTTAATGGGTGTTTTTAGCAAACAATTGAAATATTTTCCTCCAATTATGGTCAAATTCCAAACTGCATGATCTTTCAAACATCCTGAGGTAGTCAAAAAAGTTAAAATGGCATCTACAACAGTGTAACCGAAAATAGGTGGAGTTTTGATTGTATCATCTGTTGCGTCCTTGGCGGGAAAACAGACACGAGAAGCAGCTGGAGTTCTCAGGTTCTTTTATTCAGCGTTCAGCTTACAGGAAGATGGCTTCAGCTCAGCCCAAACGCCTCACAGCCTCTTATATAGGCAACTCCCGGGTAAATGGGTTACTTTTCCCGCGCCAGCACCCGCGCATGCGCACGGCGCTGGCGACAGCCTGTCTGGTCCCGGGCAGCTTTGCACCTGCCCGGGACTGCCTGCAAACGCCCGAGCCGTTTGCAAGGCTCGGGACATAACACCCCTTTCCCCCGGGCTAAAACTACTATCAACATACAACATTTATTTTACACGACAATTTGCTCCCCAGTGTTCCCACTGTTTACTGGCTTTTGTCTTGCCAACAATGTTATGTAATCTTCTAGGTACTTAGGAGATTTCTTTGCTCTCTGTGACCTTCTTAGCTCTGGGTTACTGGCATAAGTCCCCTGACTGGAGGGAGGCATGAGCCTGTTCTCTCTACTGTGCCCTGGTGTCTTCCAAGGACTGTGCCCCGATGCCTGGCCTGCTTGCTTGCCCACCGGGCTCGTCAGGCCAGGGCTTCTGTTGCTTTGTGACCTGGTTGTCCTACCTAGCTGTAGACCCTCAGGCCCCTTGAAGTGATAGCCACTGCTGGGCGTCTCTGTAGAACCCCCTAGGTCAGTCCAAGACCTGTCAGGAGGCTGTCTATTCCCTGAACCCCATTCTGTGTTTGGGCTCGTGTGGGTTTCTGTACTCTCCCAAAACTCAGGTGTCCCCTGATTTGTGCTAGGGGTGTTGTAGTCGGGACTTGGTTCCTCGACTAGCTCTGTGTATGTTTGACCCCCTGTAGGATTTGGGGTAAGGTCAGGCCAACCTTGGGTATTGTGTGCCAGCTCTCTTGCGGGGAATGATTTGTTGGGATGCCCCCGGGTATCCTCCGTTGCTGGAGTGCTGTGTGCTGTGTGTGGAAAGTGAGTATGCCCCCGGGGTAACTCCCTGGCTGGAGTAGGCGTGAGTGCCTGTTGTGTGGGTAAGCTCCAAGACTTCCTTTTCGGAGCAATTGCAGAACCTTGGGACGAGCCGTTTGTGGCTCCCTCAGTGGCGATGGGCAGTAGCTCTTGCCCTTCCCTTTGCTCCAAAGGGTCCCCCTCCCCCCCTGGAAAAGACCCAGGAGTTTCAGCAGAAAAGTCCCGCCTAGAGCGGAGTTGGTCGATGTGCCGACGCAGGACACGACCGTTGTCCAGGGCAACCTCGTAGGAGAGAGGACCTGTGATCCTGGACACAGAAGCGGGGACCCATGTATGACCAGGCCCGTAATTGCGAGCCCAAACCGGGGCACCCACAAGTAGTTGTCTAGGTGCCCTAGGATGTGAGGTAGATGAAGGCAGTCTGTCCGGATGCAACCGGTCAAGTCTCGTAGTAAGTTGGCGCCCCCAACGAAGTTCAGCTGGACTTCTCCCTGTAGAAGTGGACGGTGTGGTGCGATAAGAAAGGAGAAAGTCAGCCAACCTGTGATGCCAGTCCCCGTAGGTGAGTCTCTTCAAGGCGTCCTTTGCGATGCGCACCATGCGTTCAGCCATACCGTTGGTGGATGGGTGAAAAGGCGCAGATGTGGCATGACGAATCAGGTTTGCCTGTAAGAAAGCTTGGAATTCGGAGGAGGTGAATTGAGGGCCGTTGTCAGACACAATGACATCTGGCAGCCCGTGTGCAGCAAAAATCTCAGTACCCTCAGTACCTGTAGTCTTTGCAGTGGTGGTGGACGAGACAGGCACAACCTCAAGCCATTTTGAATGGCTGTCAACAAGGACCAAGAAGAACTGGCCCTGAAAGGGCCCAGCGTAGTCAATGTGCACCCTAGACCATGGGGACTGTGTTTCCTCCCATTTATGCACAGGAGCTTGGGGCATCTCTGGGCGAGATCGTTGGCACATGTGGCATGCGTGTACCTTAGCCTCAATATCTTTATCTAAAGCAGGCCACCACAAGTGGCTGCGTGCAAGAGCCTTCATACGAACAATGCCAGGATGACCCTCGTGGAGGGATTCTAAGACCCTAGTCCTCATTGAGGTGGGAATGACAACTCTGTTTCCCCAAAGCAAACAACCCTGAGAAAGGGACAATTCGTTCCTTTTGGACCAGAAACTCTGAAACTCAGGACTAGGGCAGTGCTCAGGCCACCCGGACAGGACCCAGGAGCGGACACGTGAAAGTGTGTGATCTGTACCTGTTTCAGCGGTAACATCCCTGGCACTAAGAGGAAGCTCGGGCAAGGCTTGGATTGATAGAATGTTGACAGCTGGCGCGGGGTCAGCTTCTACTACTGGCAGAGGCAACCTACTGAGGCCATCAGCATGGCCCATTTCTTTCCCAGGCTTGTGGAGTAATGAAAAATCATATGCAGACAAAAAAATAGACCACCTAAGCATTCTAGGGGAAATGATGTGGGGAGTCTGCTTACGTGTGGTAAACAGTCCCAGCAGAGGCTTATGGTCAGTGAAGACCGTGAAATGCCTGCCATATAGAAAATCGTGGAATTTTTTAATTCCAGCAACAACAGCCAGAGCCTCCCTGTCTATCTGAGCGTAGTTGCGCTCGGCAGAAGACAATGTTCTGGAGTAGTATGCAATAGGAACCTGAGTTCCATCAGACCTGAGGTGACTCAGGACAGCTCCAACCCCGTAGGGGGATGCATCACAAGCGATGCACACAGGAAGAGACTCGTTGAAATGTGCAAGAACACTGTTAGAAGTGAGCAAGGCCTTGACTTCTTTAAAGCAAGCCTCATGTGCTTGTGACCACAGCCACACAGCTTGTTTGTCTAGTAGCCTGTGAAGAGGCTCAGCTACACTAGCTTTATGTGGAAGAAAAGAATTGTAGAAATTCAGGAGGCCTAAGAAGGCCTGAAGTTCGGCCTTAGACTTTGGCCTGGGTGCTTCTAAAATAGCAGTTAGTTTGGATTCAGCAGGATGAATCCCAGCAGCATCAATTTTGAATCCCAGAAATTCAGTAGAAGGCACCCCAATCTTGCATTTGTCTTTTCTGAGCTTAAGGCCTGATTTCCTGAATCTTAACAGGACAGCCCTAAGCCTTTCAGCTAGAATGTGTGTGGAGTCTCCTGCAATCAAGACATCGTCAAAGTAGGGGCAGACCCCTGGTATACCTCGTAGTGTGTTTTCCATTACGCTTTGGAAAATCCCAGGAGCGACATTCACTCCAAACTGCAGCCTTTTTACCTTAAAGGCTCCCCTGTGGGTCACAATAGTCTGAGCTATGGCAGCATCATTATCAACAGGCAGCTGTTGATATGCTTGAGCTAGGTCAAGCTTTGCAAAAACACGCCCCCCCTTGAGAGAGGCCAGGATGTGACTGACCACAGGAACAGGATAGGCATGTTGCTGCAATGCCTTATTGAGTGTGCATTTGTAATCAGCACAAATGCGAATGTCCCCATTTGCCTTTAGAGGCGTGACAATGGGGGTCTCCCATGGGCTGGAATCAACAGGTTCTAGGATTCCTTGTTGGATTAGTTTGTCTAATTCAGTGTCAATCTTACTTTTTAAAGCAAAAGGGACCCTTCTTGCTTTAATCCTAATGGGAGTGACAGTGGGGTCTAGCTTTAAGGACACAGGTGGTCCTTTGAATGTGCCCAGCTGGGGGCTGAAAACATCTGCAAATTCCTTGCAGACTTCCTGTAGGTCGAGTGTTTGTAAGCTGTTGAGTCCTGTGACGTGTATCCCCAGGGCCTCAAACCAATCGAGTCCTATGAGACTCGTTCTTTCACCCCCTACTACTAACAAGTCTAGTGGACCTTCAAAACTCTTGTATTGCACGTTAAGGGTGGCCTCCCCCTTAACACACACTCTTGAGTTCTGAAAATCAGTTAATACAATATCAGAAGGCCTTAACTTGGCCTTAGTCCCACTACTGGAACAAATCTTCCTAAATGTATGCAATGAAATGATGGAAAGGGCAGACCCTGTGTCTAGTTCCATAGATAATGGAACCCCTTGTAGCTTCACGTTGAGTGACAGCTTTTTCTTCATGGGCTTGTGTGTGCCTGTCCTACAAATGTTTCTACGCGAAGCGCAAAAACCTACCCTATTCTGGCTGGGGACTCTGGTACCCTTCAGGCGTTCTTCTTGAGGTTGTGCCTTTCGTCGGCCCAGACACACAGCTGCAATGTGCCCTTGTTTGCCGCATGCCCGGCAGGTAGCGGAGCGGAACTTGCAGTCGGTTCTCCTGTGGCGACCTCCACAGCCGATGCACTTGAGCGGAGCTGAAGAGCTTTCCTTCTGATTTTCTCCCTTCGCGGGGTGTAGACGGTCGACTTCTTCGTCCGGATCCTCCTCGGAGTTTCGTCGGACGTCTTCTTGGTGCACGGACGCACCCTCTGCACTGCTTCTGATCGGCCGCATGTTCTTGACGGCGCCGCCTGCTGCTTCTTCCGCGGTGGCTTCCCTTAAAGCGTCTTGGAAGGATAATTCTTCCTTAGCGAAAAGTCTCTGTTGTAGCTCTCGATGCCTCAACCCGCACACGAATCGGTCCCTCAGTCGTTCCTCGAGGTCCTTGAACTCGCAGGGCTTGGCGGCCTTCCGTAACGCGGCGATGTACTCCTTGACTGACTCCCCGGACCGTTGATCCCTCTGCTCGAAGGTGTGGCGCCATGAGATAACGGACACCTTGGGGTGGAAGTGGTCCTTCAGCAGCTTCTTCAGGTCTGCGTAGCTTACAGACTCTACTGGAACAGGTGCTGCAAGGTTTTCTGCGATTTCGAAGGCGTCTTGGCCGCAAGCGCAAAGCAGGGTGGCAGCCTTCAAGCTATCTTCCCTCACTTGGTTTGCCTTGAAGTAGTTCTCCATTCTGGATACGTAGGACTCCCACCGCTCTGGATGTGAGACGTCGAATTCCGCAAGCCTTCCGATTTTCGCCATCTTCGGATCTTCAGGAGACGGGTCTATCAGCCAGCCTACCCCCGAATGCGCACTGGATTGGCGGGCAGCTGCTGAGTCAACACCGTTCCTCTTCCGCCGCTCAGGACTCCTTGGGTAAGCTTACACTTTTTCCTTTCCAGGTAGTGCAAGGCATCCCACCTTCGTCGCCAGTGTTGCGTCCTTGGCGGGAAAACAGACACGAGAAGCAGCTGGAGTTCTCAGGTTCTTTTATTCAGCGTTCAGCTTACAGGAAGATGGCTTCAGCTCAGCCCAAACGCCTCACAGCCTCTTATATAGGCAACTCCCGGGTAAATGGGTTACTTTTCCCGCGCCAGCACCCGCGCATGCGCACGGCGCTGGCGACAGCCTGTCTGGTCCCGGGCAGCTTTGCACCTGCCCGGGACTGCCTGCAAACGCCCGAGCCGTTTGCAAGGCTCGGGACATAACATCATCAAAGTAGTTGCCATTTTGATTTTTTTGACCATACCATTGCCAGTATTAAAAGTTGTAGCTGCAGAGACACATTTCCTTAAGCCTTTTGATTCTAAATCAGATAAAGTCAGGACTTGGAGAGGTATAATGGTCATCAGGTTTGAGTAGGACTCTATGTTGCTTTCTTGCAAAATAGGGACACTGTTTTCACTGGGGATTTTAAAATTTATTCTCCAATTCAAGTACTTACCAGGTTTCACACTCCTTAGACCAGGGATCTTCAAACTTGACTCTTTTATGATTTGTGGACTTCAACTCCCAGAACTCCTCAGCCAGGAATTCTGGGAGTTGAAGTCCACAAGTCATAAAAGAGCCAAATTTGAAGACCCCTGCCTTAGACTTTTGAGATCAGCCAAGCTCTTCCCTCCTATTAATTCTATCTCTTGCTCACCTCTGACACTAAGCTTACTTGTGAAGGGAGGGGTTTCTCAACATACTCAGCCCAACCCAATTCATTAGCACTGTTTAGGCCAGAGCTGTCCAACCTTGTCAACTTTTAAGACCTGTAGACTTCAACTCCCAGAATTCCCCAAAATCCCATGCAGGCTAGGGGATTCTGGAAGTTGAAGTCCACAGGTCTTAAGTAGCCAAGGCTGGCCACTTCCCCACCCCCTTTTAGGCAGAGATGAATGCAGCTTTGCCAGATTGACCTAAAGTGGGAACAAATACAACTTTACAAGCGTCACCCCTCAGGATGGTGACCTTTGCTCACTTGAGATCCCTAGACCAGGGCAAAAGCCTAGACATTGTCCAGCAATGGAGGGGGGTGCTGCTGGAGAGCCTTGATTGCCCTCCCCCCTTTCAAAGCCTTCCCTCTTGTTTCCCAGCAGCTGTGGCCATCTCCCCGCTTGGATAATCTCTTCCTTGTTTAGACTAAGCCTCCAACCTCACCCTGAGTGAAAGGCAAGTGAAACTCTCTCTCATTCTCTCTCTCTCTCCCCCCCCCCTGTATAGAGACGGAGGTGTGTGTCGTGTGAGCCAGGGGTGGAACAGCGGTGCCAAAATTTTGCTGAGCTCAGGGCGCTCTGGGCAGCAGCAGAGCCCAGGCTGGTGACATTTCCGGTTTGCAAGCGGCCAGCCAATTGGTGCTTCGCAGCCGGCTCGCCGGAGCAACGAGACGCGAAATAGGATAATCCAGCCCCCCCCGCCCCTCCCCTCCCCGCGCGCGCTGGAGGCGGGAGGGGCAGGACTGAGCTGAGCCGCTCGATTGCCCCGGCTTGGCAGCCCCAGCCAAGAGAGCGCGGCTCAGCCCTGAGCAGCTGAGCTGGCTTTGCGACCGAAAGGGGCGGGGCTTTCGCTCTGCAGCGGTGTGGGTTTGTCCCTGAAGGGTGGCGGCCCGGGCGCTCTGCACACGCTCGGAGGCCGCTTGTCTCGGGGCTCTCCTCCTAAAAGCAAGTCCCCAACGGGAAACGGATTCGGAATCCGATCCGCGCTGGACCATGCCAAGCCGTGATGTAGCTCACTGGCGCCGGGACTGAAGGAGCGCTCTGCACGTGCTCAAGAGCCCCCCTCTCCTCCCTCTAAGCTCCGGGGGCTGCGTTTAGGCACCGGGAAGGGTCGGTAGGTGAAGCGGCTTCTCGATGTAGAATGTCTCCTCTTCGCCAATGGCTCGGCGGCTCTCGGCGGGGAGGACTACGCGGCTGCCCTCCTGAGACACCCGCCCCGGAGAGCAGGAGGCGGCGGCGGCGGCGGCAGCAGCAGCAGCAGCAACAGCAGCGGGTTTCCTCCGGCAACTTCGCTCAGGTTTCCTCGGCGGCCGAGCGCCTAGTGAGCTTGTCCCTCCCGGGTCTTATTCTGGAGCGCTGAGTCGGTGCTTCTTGGATCGCGGTGGAGAAGCGCGGCTCCAGCCCCCCTTCGCTGGACTGGCCGGTGGACTCGGAACTTCGGCGGCGCTGCGAGTCGCTTCTCTGAGCCTCCCTTTTGGACTCGGTGAGTAACGGGGACTGGATTGTAAAAGAAAGAAGCCCCTTCCCCAAACCGGCCAAGGGGTCTGGGGCCATTCTGGGGAAGAGGAAGGTTGCACGGAGGGTCGCGTCCCCGCGAGTGGCTCATGAACCGCTTCTTTCCGCGCGTGTCGTAGGAGACGGGTTCTTGCGAGTGCTCCGGACGAGTCCGACCGCTAAGTCGGGGAGCCAACTACGGGCTAAGCTGTTCTTAAGGCGCTAGTCCTCAGGTGTCCGGTTAGCTGCCGGTGACACCACTGAACGTTGTATTTCTGTCTTCTTTCTGAATTTTGGTTTATTTTGGAGAAGGCGTGCGCTGTCGGACAGAAAAAAAATGGACGTGTCGAGAGAAAAGCTGTAATCGCCGGTGGGCTCTTTTGCAAATAAACGCGGCAGAACTTCCTTTCTGGAAATAGAGGCTTACGGTACTATGACTATCAAATATGGGTAGTTTACTCGGAAGCAAAGTGTAATGCGCTTTACGGAGAGTAGGCAGGTAGTGATATGGTCGCGGCTGGTCTGAACTTCGCCTGCTTAGAAGTGGGAAGTTGCGCCGTCCGCTGTGAGTTACTCCTTGCTAAGGATCCTTAGTATCTTAGCACCTTGAAGATCTGTAGAAACGGGTTATCTTTATAGTATGTCTGCTTGGAAATGTGCTTCATTAAATGCAGCGGGCGAGGGGTAAATAAAGAGCTCTGCCTGGTTATGTGTTAAATTTTGGTGCATACAGTTCACAACATTTTTTAAACGGAGTTGGGGCGCATGCGAGTAGCGCACACTCATGTTAACCTTTGAAGCACCACAGGATCCCGTATATATTGCCCTTGTCCCGACTTAACAGGTTACGTGGTCCACCTGCTTCCAGCCTGTGATTCCGTGCCCCGCTCTTTCGGGAAAGCAGTCCCCTGAGAGCTCAGTATTTGCGTTCACATGACACGCTTGCCCAGATCGTCTTCAAAGCTTACGGCTTCGTTCAGACTCCATGACAAACTCCGTTCTTTCCCCCCTTGGGTGCTTTTTTATGGCTTAAAAGTGTTATGTGTGAAACACACACCCCCCGGCTGTTGCGTTTGTGCTTCTGTATCTGGTGCAAAGCCAGAAAACGGGTTAATGCCCTCACGGGGGTGAAGCGTGTTTGCGGGAAAGCAGTCCAGGCTTGTGCTAGATCGAGTTGCAGCCTGCTGGCAATGAAAAGGTGCTGGAGCGGTCAGAAAAGGGACGGCAGATGCAAAACCCAGTGCCCGCGATCCGGGAAGCGCCCAGCGGGGAAGAAAACTCGCTTTGGCATCGGCCGGACTGCTGACTTCCCAAGGGGGGCGGGCTGAGCGGTGGCTCCTCCCCTCACCACCCATGACGCCCTTCGTGGCGCCCGCTGGCTTGGCTCTTCCGAGCCGGCTCTCCCTCCCCTTAAAGCAGACCCCCCCCCCGCCAATCCATATACTGTAGCTTTAAAAAGATCCAACCACGTTTCAAAGGCCTAAATAGCACAGAAAGATGGGGGGGTGGGGAAGAGAAAGAGTGCAAAGGCTTGCTGTTGTTATTGTTATTCCTGTCATCATCTCTAGAATAACAGCAAATAAGCAAGACAATTGCAATTATTAGTTATTTTTCTTTTTAAATAAATAAATAAATAAATAAATAACAATAACAACAGCAACCGGCCGATCCGATTATGCTGCGGCTGTTCCGGGCGGGATTAATTCCCTGCTGTCCAGCAGCGTCAGGAAGAGGCTTTCGGCTGCCCGCCTTCTTTCTTCGCTTCCACGGTGTGGATTATTTTTATTCTGAAGAATAACAGCCGAGGCTTGGTTCCAACTGGAGCATGCTCACAAACTGCGAGATCTCCCATTATGAAGCAGGTTGGGCCGTTGTGCTTATGTCTGTAGATACCACCCCCTCCCCCCCAGAATTCCCCCCTCCCTCCCACTCACCCACCCACCCAGCATTGATTTTGTTTGGAATCGGCTCTAAGAGCCACCCGGAATGACCCGTCCATTCGTCTAATAGCGAGCTGAGAATAATTCTTGATCGCCCCCTCCCCCGCCTGCCCAAAACAGGTGTTAGTGAAGAGATACCAACGCCTGATCAGTGGAACCTACCTCCTCGAGGAGGAGGAAACCAGGCAGCAAATTCCTCTCACCCCCACCCCATCTCTGCAAAAAGGAAAGCAAGGGGAAAGAATGCCAGCGAAGGCTGTGTTTTGCAGCTAGACGGAAAGGTAAGGGCAACGAAGCCGAGAGGTGTTTTCCTGTTTATTCTGCCTGTTCTCATGCTGGGGCTGTGCTCGTGTGTGTGTGTGTGTGTGTGTGTGTGTGTGTGTGTGTGTGTGTGTGTGTGTGTGTGTGTGTGTGTGTTTGCACCATCGCGATGGCTGTTTTCTGCTGGGGAAGAATCTCGGAGGGGACAGATTTCCATTTTGGTAGTGGAGAAGTGTCTCAGGGGTCACTTGGGAAAACACTCTGCCTCTGGGGTTGCCCTGCATGAGGGCTGTTCTCGGGGTGCCTGTAGAGAGAGAAGCTATTCCCTTGGGTGGGCTGTGCTGCATAGTTGATAGGATCCAGCCTTGCTCAGGGCCTGAAGTAACCTTTGTGGTGTCAATTGGTGGAGGTTAACCCTTTCATCGCCTCCTGCAGTTTGAGCTGCTTCTGGAAGGCCTGTGTGGGGTGGAAGGGGACAAGGTCCTTGCACACCACATCTCTTGCATCTGTATCTTTCTTGCTAAACTTAGTCTGGGTTCTAGATACCTTGGGAGTTGTGTGCCTGATGGAGTGGGGGGTGGGTGAGGGGAAGAAGCAGGTAAAAATAACATTTGCCTGGAGTCCGCTCACCTCTGGGATGCTGTTTCTGATGAAGTCACCAGAAAGATACACACATGTGTTTAGCATCCTCACAGGGTGTGTGCATCTAGAATTTAATCTATCAGTCAATCAATCAGGCCTCTGTAACTTGAGGAGTGGGGGGTGTCCGGGTGGAGAGAAGGGCCAGCAAAACCTCTGATCTGCTTCTTGGAGGGAGCTAAGGGTGGTTTCCTCTCCATTGCACTGGATGCAGGGAGCTGAATGGAGCTATGGCATTTCTGTCTAGTTTTGCAGTCCCCCCCCCCCTTAAAGGCTCTGAGTTGCCGCAGAATATGGTTAGCTTGAAAGCATGGAATCAGCTCCTGATAGATGGCTCTGCACATCAGATGCCCAGCAAAGCATGTATTCTGTGCTTCAGCGGGCTTACTTGAATTTTTTATCAGTTGCAGCTTTTCCACATATGACAAATGACTGACATTTAAATGGTATTTAAGTTTTGGAGAACAGTACAGTATTCACTCTGGGGGTGGGGGAGGAGGCTAGGAGAGGCAAATTCCAGCATCTTACTTTGCAGGCAAAGGACCTCCAGCTATTGCCTGGGAATCTTTGCTTAGCAACTTCATTGCTTGTAATACCTGCCTTGTCTATCTTTAGCCATTCATGCTGAGATTTTTCTGCTGGGGTCCAAGAAGGCTGCAGCGCTGCGATTGTAGCAGACTGACTGCAAGAGGGTTCTTCTCTGTGTGAGGCAAAAGGAGGGGGAAAAAAAGTCTTAAGGGTGCCCTAGTATACAATCTGGAGAGGGCAATTTCTGGGTGACAATTGGTTTCTTGATTGCATAACAATAGCAAGGCTGATGTAACCTTAGGGTTGAATTGTTATTTAGTGAATTAATGAGACACTCATTAATAGGAAATTCTGTGGGTCACCTCCCTCCCCCCAAGGTTTCACATTGGGACACTTCCTAGCAAATTTAAACTCTCTATGAGTCCTTGCATTTCTTTAGTTTCCAAACATAGGAATTTGTGTCTTTCTAACCTGGATCTTTAAAAAAGAAAGTCATGTGATTCAGTTGGTCCTGTTCCAGCATTTTTTCCATGCTTCTAGTAGTAAGGATCACTAGTAAAGTTCTTAGCACAAGAACTACACTGGGTAGCAGTGTACAAGTTGAAGGAGGGAAAGGGAACGGATTTTCAAGTATTGCTAAACTGAGCTTTGGAGAACCAGCCCTAGGGAACATAGGTTTTCTGTAGTTTCCTCTCCCTTCAGCATGGCTGCCAGTTATTTAAAAGGTTTTTATTTTGAAGTCTGGTTCCACTGTTCACTTGCATGGACTCCATCTGTTGCTAAATCTGTTTCCCGAAACAACCTTTAGCTTGATGGAGCAAATTGTGGTTCAAATTAAGCCCAGTTTAGCTGATCAGTTTTGGATTAATTTAAGACAGAGACTACCAGCTCTTACAACTAGCTTAGGGAGTGGAAAAATAAAAGGGTTGTGTGTGAGTTTTCATTACTGCATTAGTTTTGCAAGCTATATTTAGCTGTTGGGCTTTTCACAATATCCTAATGTTTAATATTGCTGTCATCCATTAGAATACTTAGTAAGAAACATCTGTGTTAACATGTTTTTTGAAATGGACAACTGTTCATACAGTATAATTTTTCTCCTTGCCAAGGTGTCGGATATTACCAGGAACATGCTGGCCCCTTGTAGTAACAGACTATGCTTTTACACAAATTATTATGATAGATTTTATGCTGTTTACTTGAGTGTGTGACATTCAGTTGGATTACAGCTCATCTCTGGCTGGAATGTTTTAGTGACCAAGATATCCAGCAGTGGTTAGCAATGTTTGTAATTGCTGTATTGATGCCTTAGAGATAAGAAATTGCTTGTTAACACTGGGAAGAGAGGGATGTTCAGCAGTGTGAAATTTTCACAGCCAGTCAGGGTGTCATTGCTGATGCTCTAGTGCTGCTTAGTGAATGATTTTAAGGGCAGCCATATTCAGTGAATTCCAGGGCTGGCATTTAAACAACCTCCTTCTTTAGGGGAATATTTTAATTTAAAAATTCCCTTTATGGCAGAGTCTCTCAAACTTTGTAATTGCTGCTCCCCTCCCCCCAAACAGGAAATGAATGTGTGTCAAGCCCATAAGGAAAAAAAAAGATCATCTTTAAGAGTTAGGCAACTACTAACTCCCCTTCTTCTTTTAAAAATTATATTTTAATCTATATAGCCAATAAAACAATGATAAGAATTTTGGCTTCATGCTCTCAGTGGACAGTGTTTTTTGACAAATAACACATTGAAGACATTCTTAGGTTTCACAAGTGTTTTTGTTTCCAAACAATATGTAATTTTCATCACACTTAAATGATTTTAGTTTACTTCTACAGCCAGTTGGTCTAGTGCAGTGGTTCTCAACCTTTTTAATGCCGTGACCCCCAACTGGTCATAAGTCGAGGACTACTCAACTGGTTGTAAGTCGAGGACTACTCAACTGGTGCAGCACCGTTTGCAGAATGGGACTTTTGGCAGGCTCAGCAGGGCAGAGACAGCCTGGACAATTCCTATTGGCTTTTGAAAGCCAATAGAATTAGACTCTATTCAAGAGAGTCTATCCTATTGGCTTTCAAAAGCCAATAGAATAAAAGGGAGTAGCACAGCTAAGGAAAAGGGGAAAAAAATGGTGGACCGCGTTGTTTGGCGACCCCCGTGAAATGGTCGTTCAGCCCCAAATGGGGTCCCGACCCACAGGTTGAGAACCATTGGTCTAGTGGCTGAGGCTCTAGTCCAGGGGTCCCCAACCCCCGGGCTGTGGACTGGCACTGGGCCGCAGCATGCCAGCAATTGGTCCACACAAACAAGCAAAGCCCCATCCGTGGGATGCAGGCAGCACACAAAACTACGCACTCTCTGGTGCGTGGAAAAACCTCTCTCCACGGAACCGGTCCTTCGTGCCCAAAAGGTTGGGGACCTCTGCTCTAGTCTAGAAACCAGGACAGGGGTAGGCAACTTTGGCTCTTTTATGACTTGTGTACTTCAACTCCCAGAATTCCTGAGCCAGCCATGCTGAGGGGAAAGGAAGAGGTTTCCATGCTGAGCCATGCTGGCTTGGGAATTCTGGGAGTTGAAGTCCACGAATCATAAAAGAGCCAAGGTTGCCTACCCCTGAACCAGGAGGCTGTGAATTGTGGTCTCACCTTAGCCACGAAAGATAATCAGTTCCTTGTAAAGATAACTACAATTCTGAAATGTTGAAATATGATTTATGATTCATATGGCTGGTGAAGCCCTTTAGGGCCAGGGAGAGAGAACGAAGATCAAAGGGAAGCTCATGGGATACAGATAGTCCTTGACTTATGACTAAGACCTGAGCCCAAAATTTCTGTTGCTAAGCTTGCTAAGTGATTTTTGTCCCATTTTGCAACCTTTCTTGCCACTATCGTTAAGTGAGTCACTGCAATTAAGTGAACCTGGGTTCCCCATTGACTTTGTTTGTCAGAAGGTCACAAAAGGTGATCACATGATGCTGGGACATTGTGACCATCATAAATATGAGTCAGTTGTCAAGCGTCCGAATTTTGATCACATGACCTTGGGGATACCGCAATAGTCATAAGTCATAAATGATAAGTTGCTTTTTTCAGTGCCGTTGTAACTCTGAACAGTCACTACACAAAGGGTTGGCAAATGAGGACCCCCTGTAATGTGGCTGGTTCTTCTGTTTCAACCCCAAATCCAGCATTCTGTTGCAAGGCAGGTGCTCGACTAGACCCCAGTTCCTGGTCTTCCTTCAGCCACTGAAGCTCTCCAGAGTCATTGGACTCAGCCCTCTCTCTCTGGACCAAGAATCTTTGTGATCTACTGGTGAAAGGGCTAGACAAGGAGCAGAAAGATCCAGATTCTGGTTCCCCCTCAGCTACAGAAGCTCCCTGGGGAAGCTTGGGACCGTTCCCTCTTTCTCAACTCAAGAGGCAGTATGATGTAATGCATTTCATTGTTAATCAGCTGTGTTTCATGCACAGAAACTTTTGCATGGCAGATGCATCTCATAAATAAAGCCGTCTTGTTCCATGCATGACGTTTTGCATGGCAGAGCTAATATGGCAGTGTAGTTGCTTACATTTGCTGGTATTTCAGTGTGTCACGCAACTGTTAAAAATCAGCTGGACCTAGGCAAAGAATCACAGATGGCAGCCATAGGCAGAATTAGCTCCAAGGGATTGGAGGGCCATATTAAGGGTAATTGCTAAGTAGCTACGCATGAGGATCCATGTGCTTTGTTGGGTGGGTTCACACAACAAATTAAACACAGATGGATAAGCAGCACATACCTTGACAAACCATAGTTGACTTGTACATAAGCTATAACTCATGATTTAAACTAAATGGCTGGGTCATGCTAGGCCAGGTTGGAACAAACCATTCTGTGGCTTAGCACAGTAGGTGAAACAAGGAAAAGAAACTTTAATGATGCTCTTTGTTCGCCAAGTGTTGCCAAACAACAGGAGTCTTGACTTCAATTGGAGGTGGATTGGGCCCTGGCTGGGATTTCTTTGTGTTGTTATTATATTTCATAGAATTACAGTGATTTTGCTTGATGCTCTTTGGACCTCCATCCTGTTCCCTGAAGCATTAAGAAAATGTGAACTTGAACATGGTTGCACAATATTGCAGGCTGCAGTTTTGTGTTTCTTGAAGTTCGATAGCAATAAACTTTTTGGCAATGACTTGGTTGGGTCAGAAAGATTTGCTGGCCTGTTGTGTCACAAAAGACGATGAACCTCAGGAGGAAGCCTCCCTTCCCAAGCATCTCGGTTCCTTGCCAGGAGAGATGTGCAGTGTCAACTTGCTTAGGTCTGGAGAAGTTCTCCTTTTTCCACTAGCTTACCCAAATATTTTGGATCCGCCTTTGAGTTAGAAAGTCCTCGACTTAACAACTACAATTGGGGCCAGATTTTCCATTACTAAGCAAGGAGTTTGTTAAGTCAGTCACATCCTTTTGTACAACATTTTTTTGCCCTTGGTGTCATTAAGTGAATCTGGCTCCTGTCATTGACTTTGTTGGAAGTGGGCTGGGAAGAGCACTCAAAAACACATGCCATTTGCCAAGCACACAAATTTTGATCATGTGACCGTGGAATGCTGCAAGGGTTGCAAGAGTGGGGACTAGTTGTAGGTGACTTTTTTCATTGCCGTTGTAACTTCAAATGGTTGCTGAATGAATGAATGTAAGTTGAGGACTACCTGTAGTCTCTCTTCAAAGCTATTTCTTCCAGTTCAGATTCTTCCAGTGGATCATCTGCTTGTTTAAAGAAATGGTGCTGAAGCCACCATAGTTTCTTAATACTGTACTGTTGAAAAAAAAGATGGACATGGTAAATGGATACATTTTGAACACATCTGGTTAGAAGAGGCAGTACAAAGCAGATCTTGTCACAGAGTTTTGGGCTGCACCTAGAATGTGGAAGAAAACACTTTGTCTTAGTTTTCATTGGCATATATTTTTATTGCCATCTGCACGTATGTAAAGTTTGTATTGACATATGCGTGTGTGCAAAGGAGACTTGGCTTTGCCATAAGGCTTCTGTGCTGTGGCTGCTATCCTACATTATCAGTATTTTACAGGGTTGGAATTTTATTTTCAAGCAAAAATATTCATATTTCCTTTTATTTCCTTAAAAAAAATCTCAGGCCAATTCATTTAGTTATGTGCCATCTAGTCATTTTCGACTTCTAGTGACTTCATAAATATTCTTCATAACTAGGCCAGTTGCTCTCTCATAATTTGAAGAGTTGGTACTTTAGTAGCATGATGCCGCTTTGGTGTTGTGGTTATGGTGCTGATCTAGAAAGCAGGAAGCTGTGAGTTCTAGTCCCTTCTTAGGCATGAAAATGGGCTGAGTGACTTTTGGCCAATCTCTCTCTCTCTCAGAGGGCTGCTGTTGTGGGGAAAATAGGAGGAGGAAGATGCATTATGCCTGTTTGCCACCTTGAGTTACTAATAAAGTAATAAAGGGGAGATAAAAATCTAATAAATAATAATAAATGATCTTCACAGGTTCCTGAAGGAGAGGAGAAAGTCACAAAATCATGGCTGAGTAGGTCAGATCTGGCCTGCAGGTTGGATGGTTGTCCACTTCTGTCTTCACCCAAAACTGAAAAGAGAAGGGTATTGTAGATCCAACCTAGAACAAAGGAGAAATTTTCTGATGGTGAGAACAATCAATCAGTGGAACAGCTTGTCTTTAGAAGTTGTAGGTGCTCCATCACTGGAGGTTTTCAAGAAGAGATTGGACAACCATTTGTCCAGAATGGGTCTTCTGCTTGAGCAACTGAAGACCTTCAAAGTCCTTTCCAACCTTGTTATTCTATGTTGTATGTTCTGCTCATTTGGGTTTAAGATGACATGATGAATCTACTGGAGAAGTCTACATTTCTGGTAAATTGATGCATATCCTTCAAAGAAACAAATATATGGAGAAATGGAACCTTACTTGACTTTCAGTTCTTGATTGCATTCCTTGATGCCAGACATGCATTTATTTTTGTTTCCCATTTTTAAATTGCTAAGGCTCAATTGATAATGTCAGCCTTCCAAGGTACGTGTGGAGGAGAGGAAGTGACCACTTTAGCAATTAAGACAAATAGAAAAAATGTGAGGAATGTTACTTTAATTCAAGTGTGTCCCAGGAAACCCACTTGTCTAAGGAACATTGAAAAAAGAGCAGAATTCCCAGTCTTTTCATTTGCTTGGAATGTAGCTTGGTAACAAAAGCAAACATGTCATGACAGATTTGGAAGAAAGTAGTAACTGTGATTTTATTTTTTTGGCTTAGTACATCTTGATTCTTTACTGCCATGTTATGTAATGGAAGAATGACGATAGGAAAATATGCTGATTTCTAAGCTTGGATTTTTTTCTTGGTTGCTTAGGATCTAGAGCAATGTTTCTCGACCTCTTCAACTTTTATGATGTGTGGGCGAGCATGCTAGAGAATTCTGGGAGTTGGAATCAACACTTCTTAAAGTTGTAGAGGTTGAGAAACTCTGGCCTACAAAGCCAGTTGCTATCCACAGTATATGTGTGTCAGTGTTTATATTAATTTTGGAAAGAATATATAAGTTTTATCTGCTCCCAATTTTATGGATTATCTAATTATATAGCATTGAACTCCTGATAGAAAAAAGTTGGTGATGCTTCCTATTACTCAAAAACTACTTTTAGGAATTAGAAGAACTTTCTAAGCTGGCTTTGGATCAGTGTGTTGATGGTGAAAGAGGAATATAACATGATTCATATATATTACACTATGACATGGTTTGCTTATTTGTAGCTTATTTAACAAGTAACACCTGGCTAGGTTCATATCTTATACTAAGTTAAATAACAGTAGCTGGGTTCACACAACCTGTAAACTGAAAGAAAACCAACCACTTTGTAACTTAATATGAAGTGTAAAAGTAGCTCTGTGCGTAACTGTTTTTGTATGTTTATGATTTTAATTGTTGTGATACTCATCACTGCCCAGAGTCATTTGGATTGAGATAGAAATTGACCGACTGACTGAATAAATATCAAGAATGTTTCTTATGCTCACCAACTGAGACGGTCTTCAAAATTTCCCAGATATGCTAGAAAATATGTGACAAGATCAGGATGAACAAATATTGTCACTTTCATTTCCATTCACTCATTTCTCAGTTGGAAATGTTTCTTCTTTTGTTTGGTCAGCCACTTGCAAATTATTAGGTCAAAATATATATGTATTGCATATGCTATTTTACCTAGTACATTTATTAGCAATTTAGCCTAGTGCAGGAGTAGGCAACCTTGGCTCTTTTATGACTCGTGAACTTCAACTCCCAGAATTCCTGAGCCAGCCATGCATTACAATACCAGTACTCTTGGCAACTTCAGGGATTTTTTGCTTGTAACTGCAACACATAACCAGGATAATTTTGGTAGATTTTTTTATGTTGTTTTGGTGAGATCAGTGACTACCAGAGCCTTTGCTACTTAGTAAATGCCTTTTATGCATTGGACTGCAATTGAGAGCTTGTGTGGTGTAGTGATTAAGATGTTGGAGTGAAAAGGTCCAGATCCTACTTCATCCTCAGCCCTTAAGTCATAGAAATAAAAAGAGCCATTATTTCCAGTCTGAGGTTGGTGTCAGGCATCTGGGATCACTAGGTTAGGCGAAAACTGGGGGCTCAGAACAGCAGAAGTAATACATATTATGGAATTGCATGGTACAACCCCCCTCCCCCCCAAAAAACCCAACCCCTGGCCTTATTTCCAGCAAGAAGCTGCTGGCATCAATGCGGGTGATGGTGCCTAATCATCAAAAGTTGAGTAATCATTTTTGGCTGAATTACAGGTTACTAAATCCTTAGCTGTAAAGTACCCAGGTAGTTAATTAGGTGAACAGAAGCATTTTCCTTGCAAAATTCTAATTTTGATTGATGTACTGTAGCTTGTAGCTCTATTAAGAAACTCTTCTCAACAGTCTGGTCCATAGTTTTCATAAAATGATGCTAGCTTTTATGAAGATGTTGAAGAGATGGATGATAGATAGTAGAGAGATAAGGTATGTTTGTGTGTATCTGTTTAATATATATGTGTATATGTGTTTTTTTATGTGGTTGCTTTCATTTGTAGAACAAAAAAGTTTCTTAGGTGGTTTGCAAAATTTTTTGAAGCAGGTCTCCAGTGTACTAAAAAAAACAAACAAAAAACAAAAAACAAAAAGAGAACACTCTAGACAGCTCCACCATTTTGGACTCTTTCCCACCAGATAGGTTTTAACTTATTGCATTCTTAGCAATGGCTAAGTAAGCCAGAAAATACTGGAAATAGATTCTGGAAAAGTGCAGTGAGACTGGGGAGAGCTATATTATAAATTCTTGTCATGATGGGAAGTCTTGTCAACCAGTTAGTTCTAAAAAAATATTGCTGATAAAGATTTTCTTCATGTAACCTTTGAAGGCTATGTTTTAGATCAGGGTCTTCAAACTTGGGTCTTTTATGACTTGTGGACTTCAACTCCCAGAATTCCTCAGCCAGGCATGCTGGCTGAGGAATTCTGGGAGTTGAAGTCCACAAGTCATAAAAGAGCCAAGTTTGAAGATCCGAGGTCTAGAACATTGGGCTAAAATATGAAGGGAAGATTTCCTTGGTTCCTCCAGTTTTAACAAGCTCCGCAATTAGAAAGTCTCAAAGCCACACAAATATTGCTTTGCTATTTCAGACATTGGTCATATTTTTAGAACACATTTCCTTTTTGCAGACATTAGTGTAGATCAGGTAAAGACCTCCACCGCAGTGCTATAATATTGGTTTTTTTTTTTAGAATCCGGGATCTGTGTAGTATTCTCCTTCCTACTCCTCATATTCACACATTGTACTGAGTCATAAACAGCCATTTAGAAATACACTTAAAGTGAAAATCAAGCAGACTACGAGTTATTGTAGTGTACATGTTGAACATAAATTGGGTTTATACACTTGAGTTTGTGAAATACATACACAGCTATTTTGTTCTGTAAAACTTAGTTTTTGTTGTGGGCTTGGTTCGTGTGAACCAAACCAACTGTGGATTACTCAATAAACTATCCATGTTTGTTTAATGAATGCGTGGGTTTGATTATGTCAAGTTTGGTTGTTCTTAAGATTCCCTTGCTTTGAGTTTTTTTTTTCTCCTAAAATTTGGGGAAGTTTTTTTTTGGGGGGGAAAGAAGATCATATTTTAGCCTATTAAATCATATCCAAGCCCTGAAGCTGTTTAAGCTGCTTAAGTCAACCTTAAATCCATAGATCAGTTAAACAGCTTGTCACAATATAAAGGCTTAGAGTTTCCTAAGCACTTTAAATAGAGCTAAAGCTTTTAGATAAGGCTGTATTTAAGCTGTAACATGTGTTTAATTTTTCACAACTATCAGTCAACCTCCATTGGGCAAGTTGGCTAATTCTAATGCTTGAAACCACATTCCCCTAAGAACTAGAAGGGTAATCAACCTTTAATGAGATGCTCAGTATATATCTAGGTCAGGGGTCTTCAAACTTGGGTCTTTTATGACTTGTGGACTTCAACTCCCAGAATTACTCAGCCAGTGTGCCTGGCTGAGGAATTCTGGGAGTTGAAGTCCACAAGTCATAAAAGACCCAAGTTTGAAGACCCCTGATCTAGGTTATGGTGTTTGGGCCATCACTGGTTCCAAGAATGGAATCAGTGAGTGTCCAAGCCCTCCTCCCATAGTTGTGGTTCTCTCTCTGCAGCTTCTGAGGACAATTGGCTATGTATGACATTACTGACCATTTTAATCCAGAGAAGCTCTCTTTGTCACTGGTTTTCCAGGAAAGAGATGAGTGGAGGCCTCTTCAGTAGCCTAACCTGGCAGGAAGCAGGTGTGGAAGATTTAGGCCCTTGTCCCCGAATAAGCACTATTAGATCGTTCTAAGAGATTGATTCTAAATCTCTGTTATATATATATAGACCTTGATTGCCAGAGTGGCAATCAAGTGATGTGGCTGCTGTAACCAGCCTCCTTTTACAGAAGCTTGTCCAAAACCTTTGTAACATCTTGTAACATCTGGAAGTCTTTTAGAAGAGGTATAAGGTTTCCTGCCTGAGCAGGGGGTTGGACTAGATCAAGGCTTTTCAACCAGTGGTACGGGTACCACCTGTGGTACATTGGCACCTGGCAGGTGGTACGTGACCATCCTAGAGACGTGGTAGTGGGGGAGGGGAATGAGCTGAACTGGTGGCAGCACCGCACAGGCTGGAGTGAGAGATAGTTGGAGCTGCAGGGCTGTCAGGGCTCAGCGGAAGTGCCAGTATCAGCGCTTCTTCAGGACTGTCAGGGCTCAGTGGAAGTGCCAGAATTGGCGCCAGGCTCCAGCTGGAGCTTGGCGCTGATCCTGGTGCTTCTGAGCCCAGAAGAAGCATCGATCAGCTGGAATGCAGCAGCATCTCCAGGGTCTTGTGATTTACATTCAGATGCTTGGCAACTGTTTCATATTTATGACAGTCACAGTGTCCCAGGGTCATGTGAAGTGACCAAACCTGCTGCAACCACCCAGCAGACAGGGGGAATAAAAATCAACCCTCCCACCCCAGCCCCGCTGCCAATCCTCAACAGAAATGCTCACAACAATGAAAACCTCGGACAGGAGGAAGAGCGCCGCCAGGTGGATAGGCAGGTATCTTGCTCGGCTGTGGCTTGGGGGGCATTTTTTTCAGTGCCATTGTAACTTCGAACAGTCACTAAGCGAACTGTTGTAAGTCGAGGACTACCTGTACTTCATCATTTTTTTCCTTTTGGGGGGGTCATCAAGTTTTTGCAACCTTGCTAGGCGACTGGTGGTACTCAGATATTGCCATATCCTAAAAGTGGTACAATGGATGAAAAGATTGAAAAGCCCTGGATTAGATGACCTCTAGGGTCCCTTCCAACATTATTATTATTATTATTATTATTATTATTATTATTATTATTGTTATTGTTATTGTTGTTGTTGTTGTTGTTGTTGTTGTTGTTATCTCAAATGTAAAACTGGCAAAAGAAAAAATAGCAACTTATGCCATATTTTTAAAAAAGAATATAAGATTTTTTAAAGAACAGTACCATGACAAACAGCAATCATATGCATTTTCATTAATTAAATCTGCGTAAGCTACCATGTTTAAAATGGAGAGAGTCAATTTGGCACCAAGCTAGAAAGTAGCAGGCCATGTTCAAGTTCCATCTTAGCCATGAAAGCTGGTTGGGTGAGTTTAGGCCAGTTAACTCTTTCCCAGCTCAACTCGCCTCACAGAGTTGTTATGGGGAAAATGGAAAGGAGGAAGGTATGTTGGATATGTTCACTGCCTTGGATTATTTGTAAAAAATAATAGAAGGCAGGATACAAATAGGAAAATAAATAGGGAGAAAGAATGAACAATGGCTTTCTAAAGAGGTTGATCTTAATCACCAGAAAGCTCAACGCTTGCTATTCTTTGGGTTCCAAAAACTCATATCAATACCCACTGCAGAGCCAATTCACACTGTCCAGATCTCAGGCTATGAAATGAAACAGAATCCATATTGCAACCAGCTCCAGGGATCTTAGTTTGCTGTCCAAATTCTCTAGATTCCAGGCCAGTTGCTGTTGGCTGGAGGCCTGGCTTGTATCTCACTTTCAGCCAGCCTCAGAAAGAGGAAAAACACAGACACCAAAGACAAAAATGGAGGCTGCCCTCTTCTCTTAAAATCTATGAAAAACCCACCAGAGGGAAAAGATTATCTGTTATGGTTCCTGGATCTCCTGAAAGGACTTCAGAAATCACAGGATAAAAATACAGAATATGGATTGTTTTGCCTATTGTGGGTAAAGCCTGGTCTTGGTTAGTATCTCCTATGAGTAGAATTGGGGAATTAGGACTATTCAGTTCAGGCTAGAAGCTGTCAGATCCACACAGAATGTATGAAGTTTGCTTCAGTGTGTTTGTTGGTATTTTATATTTTGTCTTAGCCTGTTTCATCAATGTGCTTGCTACGAGCTAAAAGCTATTCCAGGTAGAAATTTAGAGCATAAATTGAATACAAATGTTTTTTTTTTTTTATTATGGAACAGACTAATTTGAATTCAAAACATAAAAAAAAGGAAGGCGTTCTTGAAAGCCTCTTTACTCTGTGGGTCCATAGCAAAGGGGTTTTGAAAAGTCAAAGCCCATTTGCACAGCTAGATGGAGGAGGCAGATGGTTGGTTGCTGTTGACTTGCAGACACATGTTTTCAGTTAGGGTTGACAACAGCAGAGCAGAGTTAAGCATGTATGGTTGCAGAAAATCATGTCTACATCCCCCCCCCCAAGGTGGATTGTGACATGAAATGATCCCAAAACATTTGCTACATTAAATGGGTGCCCCAGATTCTAAACCTAAACTTCAAGTGTTCTTACTCTGAATATTATTTCCAGATGAAGTTGGCAAGTGAAAAAAGTATGCTGAGGTCCTTTTCTAAGAAGATGCTTGTCTCAAAGTCTGTTCTTTGGGGGAGCGGGGGGGGGGAGCATTTTAAACATGGTAGCTTACACACATTTAATTAATGAAGATACATATGGTTGCTTTTTGTCATGGTGGTATTCTTCAAGACGTGAGAGGTGCAGTGGCCTAGAGCTGAAGATGCTTGCCTCCCACTCAGAAGGTTTGAGAGTTCAATCCTAGGCAGCAGCAGATGTTTCTCCAGCATGATGATGTAGCATCCATCGATTGGGTAATCAAAGCCTTCCTGCTCAGATTTAGACTAAGACCAAACTTGAGCCACGCCTCCTTTGGGCGTTCCTTCCCCAGTTTTGTCTTAGTCTATGCTCAGATAGGACACAACTTTACTAGCTCCTCATTAGTTTATTATTTAAAACTGTTAGATTAGGTTAGAAAGTCAGGAATTGATTTAGCTTTTGTTGTTTTAACAACTTTATGAGCGAATTTGAAAGCGTCGGTTCCATTGGGGCCTTGTGGATCATCGGAGCTCTGCCGCTGCGGCGGTGTTAATTCAGCTCAGCTGCTGAGCGCAGTTTGGGAGGCTTCCCTCATGCCGGAGAGCGATCTTTCTTCCAGTGATCTGGAAAGTTCAGCTGAGCACCGGACTGTGGAGAGTAGCCAGGGAGGCTTCCCTGGCATCGGAGAGCACATTTTCTTCCAACGCCGCTGGCAAACTCCGGATTGCCGCTCCTGCCTTGTGGCCACGAGGTCCTTTGAAGAAGAACTCAGAATCTCCCCTACGCTGCAAAATCACAAGTTTATGGTGCCTTAAACTTGCAGGGGGGGGGTGAGGGGTGTAATTTCCCTCACTTGGTCTCCCTGAACGGGGAAATTAAGCAAACGAGCTCAGCGAGCTTCAGTCAGCTTAGCTAAAGGGGAGAATCCATTCTTTAGGCACCAACGTGACTCGCGGCCGCCATTTTGAATTCGGACCTGGGTGTGGTCACCATATTGAGGATCGTCCTCTTGCCTCTAATTCAGGCCTATTACTAGTAGCCCACTGTGTTGGGTTCTTGTGGGGGTTTATCAGTTGGTTCGGCTCCAGCTTCTTCATAGAGCCTCCTTACTGAAGGTGTAATAGTGGTGGAGGCTTGCAGACTTCTCCTGTAGTAATTTATAACCTGTTCTCCTTAGTGCCCGGCGCTGTGTCGTAAGGGCCAAACAGACAGTTTTAGATAGCTGTTCTGACTGTTTGCCATTGTGGTTGTCTTAGGGCACAGAAAGATTCCCTCCCAGACAACTTGATCTGCATGTTAACAGGCTTCTCCTGTCTGGAAGGTCCAGGGCACAATGGCAGATGGTGAGTCTCCTCAGACATTGCAGGGTTCTGATGTTTCCCCCCACTCAATCTAAACGCAGATCATCTGAGGTGGACCCGGGGGGGGGGGAGAAAAAAGCTAAAACCAAGCATCTAACAATCAAAGAACTCTCCAAATCTGCTGAGCGAGAGGCCTCGAGGAGACGTCAGGCACTGGAGAAAGAATTCTCCAAAGCACAGAGGCTCTTGTCCAGCGAAGCTGAAGTGGTTCCTCCTGCTTCTTTGGGCGGTTCACCTTATGAGCCACCGCTGGTGCCTTCTTATCAGCCCCCCAGGGCTTGGTCTCCTCAAGGGGGAACTGAACAGGTTGGTCTACCTCCCCACGTTCATCATATTCCTTCATCTCCTATCCCGGGTCCCTCCATTTCACCTGCTAATATCTCTACGCAGGCCTCTGAAGCCACTGCCGTTGGTGTGTCTTCTGCTGAACAAGACTTATGGGCTCAACAGTTCCAGAGCTTTATGCATAAGGCCTTTGATCAATTTATGTCTTCTTCCTTGGCAAAGGGACGTTTGCAGATACCATCTTCTCCTTCCCTGCCCGCAGACTGCACTGGACATCTCCAGTCAGCGGGTTCAGGTATTTCTGAAACTTCATCTCAGATTGGGGAAGCCAAGTCTGTAGACTTGGAGACAACTGATGCTCCCATGTCGGAGGATGAGGAGGTGACTCCGGATCCGACTCCAACATCGGGTCTTTTTGATCCAAACCTGTTTAAGTCTCTATTATTAAAAGCCTGCACCATGGCCAACTTGGTCTCAGAGCAGGAAGCCAAACCATCTACCTCTACTGCAAAGGAATCAAATCCCCTGTTTGCTATAAAGGTGGTGGAGGAAAAACAGGTCCCTTGTCCAGCTGTTTTCCGCGAGATGGTGGAGAAGCAGTGGATTTCATTAGCCACTCTGCCTTCTCCAACCAGCACGGAAAAGAAGTTGTATAACGTATCTTCTGCATTCTCTTCCCTCCTAGAGGTACCTACAGTGGATGCCCCCTTAACATCCTTGTTCTCCACATCCACTGTGCCTGGAGACATGGCTGAACATCTCAAGTCGGAGGATAAGAGGTTGGAATTTTCTCTCCACGGGGCCCACCAGGCCTCGGCCTGGGCTATCAGAGCGGCTTCATCCTCATCCTTTTTCGCAAGGATCTCTATAATGTGGCTCCGTGAACTACAGGCTTTAATTCCTTCAGACCAGGTACGTGCGCAATAGACCCTAGGTAAGCTTGTAGCCGCAACAGAGTACATGTCGGATGCCTCCCTCCATTCTACCAAATTTTCTGCCAGATCAATTGCGGCCACAGTAGCCTCTCGCAGGTTCTTGTGGTTCAAGCAGTGGAGGGCTGACCTAAAGTCAAGATGGCGTCTAGCTACAGACACCTACACTGGCAAGAATCTATTTGGCCAGATCTTAGAGCTGTACCTGGTTGAAGGGAAAGATAAAAGAAAGGCCTTAGCTTTGGCTTGCGACCAAAGTCAAAAATAACAAAAAAAGCTTCTTTCAACATGTAAAAAACAAGAAAAAAGTGAAGGAAATGATTGGTCCATTAGTGGGTGAAAGTGGCAAGAAGGTGACAAGCAACAGGGAGAAAGCAGAACTATTTAACTCATTTTTTTCATCTGTCTTCACACAAAGGGAAAAAACAGACCAACCTATCAAAAATAGTGCCATAAAAAACAAAACAGAAACACAAGTTAAGATAGGCAAGAAAATGGTTAGGGAGCACCTGTCCAGCCTAGATGAGTTCAAATCGCCAGGACCAGATGGATTACACCCCAAAGTTCTCAAGGAACTGGCAGATGTGATATCGGAGCCACTGAACTATATTTTTCAAAGATCCTGGAACACAGGGGAACTACCAGAGGACTGGAAAAGAGCTGATTTAGTTCCCATCCTCAAAAAAGGAAAAAAAATGGATCCAGGAAATTACAGACCTATCAGCCTGACCTCAATACCTTGGAAGATCCTGGAAAAGATAATCAAACAACGAATCAACGAACACCTAGAGGCAAACAAAGTCATTACTAAAAGCCAACATGGGTTTGTCAAAAATAGATCATGCCAGACAAATCTTATTGCATTCTTTGACCAAGTGACAAAATTAGTGGATCAGAGGAATGCTGTGGACATAATTTACTTGGACTTCAGTAAGGCATTTGATAAAGTAGATCACAACCTACTACTTGACAAGATAGAAAAATGTGGGGTAGACAGAACCACCACCAGATGGATCCGTAGCTGGCTGACCGGCCCTACTCAGCGAGTGGTCCTCAATGGAACTGCATCTATATGGAGGGAAGTGTGTAGTGGGGTGCCCCAGAGCTCTGTTCTGGGCCCAGTACTCTTCAACATCTTCATCAACGATTTGGATGAAGGGATAGATGGGGAACTCATCAAATTTGCAGACGACACCAAGCTGGCAGGAATAGCCAACACTCCAGAAGACAGGCTTAAGATACAGAAGGATCTGGACAGACTTGAACACTGGGCACTAACTAACAAAATGAAATTCAATGGTGAAAAAAGCAAGGTTCTACATTTAGGCAAGAAAAACCAAATGCACAAGTACAGCATAGGTGGCACCATGCTCAATAGTAGTAACTGTGAGAGGGACCTCAGAGTCCTAGTAGACAATCACCTAAATATGAGCCAGCAGTGTGCTGCAGCTGCCAAAAAGGCCAACACAGTGCTAGGCTGCATTAACAGAGGGATAGAATCAAGATCACGTGAAGTATTAATACCACTCTTCAATGCCTTGGTAAGGCCACACTTGGAATACTGCATCCAGTTTTGGTCACCACGATGTAAAAAAGATGTTGAGACTCTAGAAAGAGTACAGAGAAGAGCAACAAAGATGATTAGGGGACTGGAGGCTAAAACATATAAGGAACGGTTGCTAGAATTGGGTATGTCTAGTTTAACGAAGAGAAGGACAAGGGGGGACATGATAGCAGTATTCCAATATCTCAGGGGCTGCCATAAAGAAGAGGGAATTAAGCTATTTTCCAAAGCACCTGAAGGCAGGACAAGAAGCAACGGGTGGAAACTAATCAAGGAGAGAAGCAACCTAGAACTAAGGAGAAACTTCCTGACAGTGAGAGCAATTAATCAGTGGAACAGCTTGCCTCCAGAAGCAGTAAATGCTCCAACACTGGAAGTTTTTAAGAAGAGACTGGACAGCCATTTGTCCGAAATGGTGTAGGGTTTCCTGCCCGAGCAGGGGGTTGGACTAGATGATCCCCAAGGTCCCTTCCAACTTTACTACTACTATTATTATTATTATTATCCATCCAAAAAGACGGATAAGAAGACCCAACAAGAATTTCGCAGGCAGACTTTTTGTGCCAGAAGTTCTTGGGAATTGAAGCAGTCCTTTCAATCAGGGCAGTCCTGGGATTGGCCCAGAGGTTCCCGATCCTTCTCTCCCAGACAGGATCACCAACAGGACCGCCAGAATTCAGGAGCCAGGGGTCAATTCCAGCCAAAGCGTCCCTTCAGGGGGGTGGGAGGCCGGCCCTATAGAAAGTCTAAGTGACGCCAAATTGGACCCTCCCATAGGCGGGCACTTAGCTCTGTTCAGCGACACCTGGGAGATCACCACAAACGATGTTTGGGTCAGAGAGACCATAAGATTCGGTCTATCCCTAGAGCTAAAATCCATCCCACCAGACCGCTTCCTTCAAGGTCAGGCCTCAAGACACGCACTCAAGGCCGAGCTGGTAGCCACAGCGATAGCACACTTATTTATTTATTTATTTATGAGACTTATATACCACTTTAAGTGCAAGCACTCTCTAAGCGGTGTACACCAGTAAGCAATGTATATATATATTTACATTGCCCCCAACAATCTGGGTCCTCATTTTACCTACCCCGGAAGGATGGAAGGCTGAGTCAACCTTGAGCCGGTGAGATTTGAACCGCTGACCTGCTGAACACAGTCAGCCAAAGTGGCCTGCGGTACTGCACTCTAACTGCTGTGCCACCTCGGCTCACTTATTAGACATACAGGCCATAGAACCAGTTCCTCTGAACCAAAAGGGAAAGGGGTTCTACTCAATACTTTTCATGGTCCCCAAGGCCTCGGAGGGTTGGAGAGTGATATTGGATCTGAAGGGACTCAACCGCTTTCTTATATACAGAAAATTCAAGATGCAGTCCCTCAAGTCCATTCTGGACAGCATCAGGAAAGGAGATTACCTTTCCTCAATAGACCTGACAGAGGCCTATCTTCATGTTCCTATCAGTCCACATCACCGCAGATACCTCCGTTTCTATCACGCACACAAACATTATCAGTACAGGGCTCTTCCCTTCGGTCTATCCTCAGCACCTCGGGTTTTCAGAAAGATTCTAGCAGTATTAGCAGCCCATCTCAGGCTAATACCGATAAGAGTGCAGTGCTACCTGGACGATATAATTATCCAGTCCAGCTCATTCCACACCACTCAAGCAGATCTACAGACTACAATAGAGACTCTTCAGAGGCACGGGTTTTTCGTGAATTTCAAAAAGAGCCACACCACACCCACCACTTGGATTTTACATCTTGGTGCGGTGATAGATTCAAAGATTTGCAAGATTTATCTTTCACGGGAACGCAAGGACAGCATCAGCTCCCTGATGCACAGGATTCAGAGAGAGAAAGTGGTTCCACTTGTCCAACTATCACAGCTGTTGGGGAAAATGATTTCCTGCCTAGGCATAGTGCCGTGGGCCAGATTTCATTCCAGACATCTCCAATGGTTCCTACTCCCCTTTCAGCAGCGGAACATGAGCGCTTCCACTCGGAAGGTGAGAGTTCCGCATCACAGTCTGCAGTCACTCAGATGGTGGGGGTCACCAGCCATACACAAGGGGAACCTTTTCAAGGAGCCTCACAGACTTATCCTGACCACGGACGTGAGTCTGTTCAGTTGGGGAGCCCACATTCAGACACATATGACTCAGGGTCAATGGTCCAAACGCGATCTAGCACACAACATAAATTGGCTAGAACTCAGGGCAATACACTTGGCACTTCGCCAATTCTCCAACATAGTGACAGGAAATCATGTCCTGGTAATGATGGACAACGTCGCAGCCAAGGCTCATATCAACAGACAGGGAGGGACCAGTTCTTGGCCCCTCATGTAGGAAGCCTTAGCACTGGGTCTGTGGGCAGAATCCCATCTGAAATCCATCAGAGTGGAACACATTTCAGGGGTGGAGAATCATCAGGCAGATTCTCTAAGCAGGGTGACGATAAACCACTCGGAGTGGAAATTGGAGCCAAACCTCTTCAAGGAAATATTGGAGAGGTTCGGGCAGCCCCAGATAGATCTGTTTGCTTCGCCAGCAAACACCCAGCTTCCCAGATATTTCACATGGTTCCCGTCATGGGGGGCGGAGGGAACGGATGCTCTTCGCAGCAGATGGCCCAGGGAGCTTCTGTATGCATTCCCTCCACTTCCTCTGATACCAGCCGTCATCAGGAAGATCCTATTAGAACAGACAGAATTAATCTTGCTGGTCCCACATTGGTCAAGGCGCCCTTGGTTTGCAGATCTAGTGGACCTGTCGATCTCACTGCCTTGGAAGATCCCACCAGATCGCATTTCCCTCAGTCAGGTCAGCTCCATCATCTGGACCCACAGTGGCTTCAATTAACCGCTTGGCACTTGAGTGGGAGAGTTTAGCCAGACAGTCCTATTCATCTGGAGTGATCGCTGTAATTCAAGCCTCCAGACGTCCCTCGACCAATAGGATATATGATGCCACATGGAAAAATTTCTGTACATGGTGTAACTCTAGGAAGCTCAATCCACTGACTATTACCATTCCAAATTTGTTGGACTATCTTTTAGACGGATTAAACAAGGGTCTGTCTCATGACACAATTCATAGGCAGATAGCAGCATTATCCTAATCTGTGAGAATCAGGTCCAGCTTTCTCATCATCCAGAAGTTACGGCCTTCCTTAAGGGAGCTGTTAATACCAGTCCTCCTGTGGTACATAGATACCCCACAAGGGACTTGCCAATGGTTCTAAAGGTTCTTACCAGTTCACCATTTGAGCCCATCAGATCATGTTCGTTACACTTCCTTTCATTAAAGGTAGTCTTTATGATAGCCATCACTTCAGCAAGACGCATCTCGGAACTGGCCGCTCTGTCAGTCAGAAGGGATCTGTGTATTTTTCTGGATGACAGAGTGATCCTCAAATTGGATCCTTCTTTCATCTCGAAGGTTAATACCTGGTTCCATAGGTCTCAGGATCTGATTCTTCCAGACTTTTGTCCAAGACCGTTTCATCATCTTGAAAGTTTGTGGCATACATTGGACGTGCGCAGGGCTTTGCACCACTATGTGAAACGAACCGAAGCATTTTGTAGATCGGAGGCACTGTTCATGTCATTCCAATCTTCTTCAATGGGTCTGAAAGTATCATCCTCGACCATTGGTAGATGGATTAGAGCATGCATCTCCTTTGCATACAAGACTCAGTCCCTTCCTATTCCTCCCAACATCACAACTCATTCCACATGTAGTGCAGCTACATCTGCGGCCTGGTCCACCCAGCCTCAATCGAGGAAATTTGCAGGGCAGCCACCTGGGCTTCTCCCTCTTCATTTATAAGGCATTACAAGCTTGATAAATTTGCTGCCTCAGACGCATCCTTCGGCAGAAAGATCCTGCAGCAGGTTGTTTCTACACATGATTCACTAGCCTAGACTTCCCTCCCGACGGGGACATGGGTGGCTTTGGTATGTCCCAAACAGTGGATGCTACATGATCATGCTGGAGAAGGGGCATTGTCTTACCTGAACGCCTTTTCTCAGCATGAAGATATAGCATCCACACCCACCCTTTACAGTTAGTCTAGGCAGATTTCTTTCAGGAGGAGCTACTGTGTCGGACCTAATGAACACTTCGCCTCGACAAAACTGGGGAAGGAACGCCCAAAGGAGGCATGGCTCAAGTTTGGTCTTAGTCTAAATCTGAGCAGGAAGGCTTTGATTACCCAATTGGTGGATGCTACATCTTCATGCTGAGAAAAGGCGTTCAGGTAAGACAACACTCCTTCTCTATCAGGGTGCAAAGAGAAAATATCTGCTGTGAACTCTGCATAGGCATCAGGAAGGGCCTCTGGCCGGTAAATGCTCAGCTCTATTCAATCACCCCGACTTCACCCCAAATAAAGGGATTAAAAGGTTGTAAAAAGGAAAGAAATCGTTCTTTAAGAAATCTTGGGTTCTTTTTAAAAAATATGGCAGGGACTTGCTGCTTTTTCCCCCCCCCCATTTTGCATTTGAGATATTGCAAAGATTTTGGATAGGCTCCTGTAAATGGATGCTGGTTTCATACACAAGTACTGTAAAACTCTTTTTTCACTACCTCTGAAAGAAATCAATTGCCAATTATTGCTAAGAAAAGTTGGCAATAATATACTGACAACAGTTTTTTTTATTTCTTCTTAATCCTTGTGTGTAATTTCTAGTGCTTTAGTCATAAGTTTATTTATTTGGGAGCGGGCTCAACAGAATTTACTTTCCAGTAAGATCTTGGCAACAAAAGGACACATTAGTGTTAATACTTGCTCCCACTTCCCTTGTTGGTCTTTTGATTGAAATGATGTCATCACATGTATGGGGAAAGGACCATCACTCTGCGGTGCAGCATTTGGTCTGCAGGCTAAAGCTTTCAGATTCCTCCCCTGTATATCTTGAAGGGATACTGCATGCAATGCTTTGGACTCAAGGGCAAAAAGGTGCTTCAAAGAGTGCAAGGAGTTTGTAGAGCACTTGTCTACAACTCATGAAAGCAGCTACGTCTTTCCAGGGGATTATTTATTTATTTATTTATTTAAACTGCAGTTTGGATCCACCGCCTCAATCTTAGAGGGTTCTATGAAGTTTACAAATAAACTAATAATGATAATAGTGATGATAACAATAGCATATCAGCATTGACAAAAATCACCTGGGTCAATTGCAAAAGGCAGTTTTACTTGGAACAGTTTACATCCTGTGATGATTTGGCTGTCTGTGCGACAAACCATAACACCATCAAACAACAGCTATATCTGTCCCTATCAGTTTAATATCTGATGTGTGAGTGTGTGTGTGTGTGTGTGTGTGTGTGTGTATGTGTGTATGTGTGTATGTCCTTTCAGTGAAGCAGTCGACGTGATGTGCCGGTGCCTGGAAGATGTGAGGGTCTGGATGGGGGTGAACAGGCTTAGACTCAACCCTGAGAAGACCGAGTGGCTCTGGGTCTTGCCTCCCAAAGGCCAACTGGATGGTCCATCATTAGTCCTGGGGGGGGGGCAAATTTACCTCCCTCAGTGCAGGCGCGCAACTTGGGTGTTCTCCTGGACTCACAGCTAAATTTGGAACAACATCTATTGGCTGTGGCCAGGGGGACCTTTGCACAGGTTCGCCTAGTGCACCAGTTGCGGCCTTATTTGGACCGGGAGGCTTTACTCACAGTCACTCATGCCCTTGTCACCTCAAGACTGGATTACTGTAATGCACTCTACATGGGGCTACCCTTGAAGGGCGTTCGGAGGCTGCAGTTGGTTCAGAATGCAGCCGCGAGAGCGATTGTGGGCACACCAAGGTACGCCCACGTGTCACCTATCCTCCGCAAGCTGCACTGGCTTCCTGTGGGTCTCTGGACGCAATTCAAGGTGTTGGTTATCACCTTTAAAGCCCTTCATGGCATAGGACCAGGTTACTTACAGGACCGCATACTGCCGCATAGTTCCCAGAGACCGGTGAGATCCCAAAGATTGGGCCTCCTTCAGGTCCCGTTGGCCAGACAATGTCGGCTGGCGGGCCCTCGGGGAAGGGCCTTTTCTGTGGTGGCTCCGACCTGGTGGAATCAACTTCCCCCCGAGGTTCGAACTACTCCCACCCTGCCGGCCTTTAAGAAAGCCGTTAAAACTCTCCTGTTCTGGCAGGCCTGGGGCTGATGTCCCGGGGGGGGGAGGCTGGGATATGATCTGACTCGCGGTATGACTGTATTATTTTATTGTTTTATGATTGTTTTAACTCTGTACGCCGCCCTGAGTCCTTTGGGATTGGGCGGCATATAAATAAAATTAAATACAAAATACAAAAAAAATACATACATACATACACACATACATACATATACACATACATAGATACATACACATACATATGAAAACTATCTATTAAATGGACACACCCCAGGGTCCCTCTCTGTGGGAGCTAGGTGGGATAGAACTGTGAAAAATAAATAAGTAAAGTTTTCTGAGGTCATGGCTGCATTTAACCTGTAATGCTGTGGACCACACTATGACAAGTAGTGGGTGAAATCAGGACAAATAGGAGATCCTATTCCATTTGCAATCCATCAAAATTAAATCCAGCAAAAATACTTACTTTCCAATCCTGTGTTTAATAAATTTCTCCTTCTCCCACATTAAAAAATATTTTTATTAACTTATTTTTGAGAGGTTTGGCAGTGTCATTTGGGGGCTGTAAACATCTCTGCTCTGGAAAGCCAAGGGTTTGGGGAGTAGAAATCAATGATAGCAAAGAATTGTATTTCTGCTCTTGGAGTGTTGCTGCTGATGCTGTTTTTTAGTGTAAATCTTGACAAACAATGTAGTATCCACCAGATATTTGGGACTGCGTGTTCCAGTCAGCCTTGCCAATGTTGAGAACCGGTGGGAATTGTGGCTAAACCATATGGTGGATTCCAGATGTAGACAGTACTGAATGAGCAGATCCATGTTTCTTAACTTTAGCAACTTTAAGAGGTCTGGACTTCAATTCCCAGAATTCCCCAGCCAATATACTGGAGTAGATAATAATTCCCCACAGTGTAAATCAGAACAGTAGATTCCATTCTGAATTACACTTAGTAACAAGCACCTCATTCAGAAATCCCATTGCTTTGATATTTATACTTCCTGTCATAATATGGGACAATGTCTATGCAGTTTGTTCCAGAATCTGTGTGTTTCTGAAACTGAGCCAGATGGAAAGAAATCAGAATAACAGAATAATAGAGTTGGAGGATACCTTGGAGGTCTTCTAGTCCAACCTCCTGCTCAAACAGGAGACCCCATACCATTTCAGACAAATGGTTGTTCAGTCTCTTTTTGAAAGCCTCCAGTGATGGAACATCCACAACTTCTGAAGGTAAGCTATTCCATTGGTTGATTGCCCTAACCATTAGGAATTTTCTCCTTAGTTCTAGGTTGCTTCTCTCCTTGGTTAGTTTCCATCCATTGCTTTTTGTCCTGCCTTCAGGTGCTTTGGAGAATAGCTTGACCCCCCTCTTTTTTATGACAACTTAGATATTGGAATACTGCTTACTGTATTTGGTCCTTACTGGATTTGGGAGGTTTTAATTTTTATTGACTTTTGGAAAAAGACCTTGATTCTCCAGCATGATGAGTGTAGAATCCACCGGATGGGTAATTTCAGCCTTTCTGCTCAGAAGATACTAGGTCAGAACTTTGGCCACGCCTCCCTCTGGGTGTGTCTTCCCAGTTTTGACTTAGTCTCATGCTTAGGAAGGCGCAGGAATTTTAGCTCCTTAACTAGGCTAAGTTAATTTCATCTATTTAAATCTATTTAAATCTAATTAGGTTAATCCTTCTTTTTAGTTATTTAAAGTGTAGTGTTTCTTTTGTTTCTGTTGTAATTGGGATTAAATTGGCAGAGATTTAAATTCAAAATTGAAAAGCGGCCTTCTGGCTTCTAGCCTGCCAGGTTTCTGTGAAGAAGGCTGCAGGCCTTTTTTCTTCGAGCGGGGTTTTTTCCACCACCGATCAGACAGAACAGCGGAGCGCGGACCAGCCTACCAGCTGGCTCTTGGCGATTGGAGTCGTTCAGGACTCAGGCCGTTCAGAGGCTTCCTTTTCTGGCTTCGTTGCAACGAGGCTCCTCTTGGCCACAGGACTCGGATCGCAGTGGAGGCTGCGCAACTAATAGCAAGTTCCTTTCCGTGACTGGGGGAGAGTGCTTATTTAAATTGGCTGTTCCTTGAAGTTATTGTCCTAGCAGGGAGGTTGATTCCCTCCATTATTTCCTTTTGGCGTTTTCGCCTTTTTGGAGGCTCTGAACAGGCGCGGCCACACGCGGTCGCCATTTTGAGAGTGTTATTGTGGGCGGCCGCCATTTTGAGTGTGACTTTAGACGTGGCCGCCATTTTGAGAGTGTCCCTAGGCACAGAAGCCAATCTGTGGGGACCTCGTATTCCTCTTAAAGACATTGAGGCCTGCCTTATTTGCTATTGGCCTGTGTTACCAGGCCTTTAACCGGGGGGAATTTTTCCAGCTTGTTTTCATACGAATCACAGATTTGATTCTGCCCTATATTGGAATTATTGTTCTAATTACTTATTGGTGGTTCTGTCACATATTCTTATTCTGGTGTGAGTTGAGCGAAGGGGAACTGTTTTAGACCACCTGTTCCACATAGAGAGTGGCATTTGTCACTGTCCTAGACAGGCAGTTCTAGGGAGCTGTCTGGCTGTCCTTGCCATTGTTGTTGTGCAGAGCGAGGATCGTTTTCCATCTCTGTCAACTAGATCTGCGTGTTTGGCTTCCCCCCCCCACTTCTGGATATCTCCTACTTGGATTATCTGGACTGCAATGGCAGATAGTTCCTCGCCCCAGGCATCACAGGGCTCTGGTATTCCCACCGCACAAACAAAGCACAGATCTACTGATTTGGACGCGGGGGAAAAGAAAAAGGCCAAGACAAAACACATTTCTACCAAAGAGCCCTCAAAGTCAGCTGAGCGAGAGGCCTCGAGGAGACATTTGGTGCTGGAAAGAGAATTCCCCAAAGCCCAAAGGCTCCTATCCAGTGAAGCTGAACTGATTCCCCCCACTCCATTGGATACTTCTCCATTTGAGCCTCCATTTGCACCTTCTCACGATGTCCCAAGGGTTTGGTCTCCTCAGGGGGAAACTGAGCAGGTTGGTCCCCCTCGCTCCTCATCATCATCTACTCATCAAGGTCCTGAGGCCATGTTTATTCCAGCTGAGGTTCTATGGAACAAAGGGATATGTGGTCAGATCAGTTTCAGGCTTTCATGCACAATGCGTTTACGCAATTCATGTCTTGTAGGGGACAACGACCCTTCTAACCACCACCACCTCCTTCTATACCTCCTTCTCAAGTGGGATGTACCACTGTCCCTGGTTCAGGTGTCTCTGACACTTCTTCCCAGCTAGGGGAAGAGGGATCTGTGGACCTGGAGATAGCTGACACACCCATGTCAGAGGATGAGGAAGCAGCACCCAAACAAGCGCCGACTTCGAGTCTTTTTGATCCTTCTCTTTTCAGGTCCCTACCACCATCAACCTCACTTCGGTACAGAAGGAGAAACCTTCTACCTCCACCAGTCAGGAGTCTAACCGTTTGTTCACTGAACAGGTTGTAGAGGACAAGCAGATTCCTTGTCCACAGGTTTTCCGTACCACAGTGGTTAAACAGTGGTCCTCCCTAGCCACTCTACCTTCTCCTAATAGTACAGAGAAGAAACTGTTCAATGTTTCTTCTTCATTTGCTTCCCTCTTAGAGGTCCCTTCTGTAGATACTCCTCTGACTTCTTTGTTTTCCACATCTGCTATTCCAGGGGATATGGCTGAGGCCCTGAAAGCGGAGGATAAGAAGTTTGAGCTTTCTCTCTGCCGAGTGCACCAGCTTTGGCATGGGCGATCAAGGCCGCAACTTCATCCTCTTTCTTCGCCAGGGCTTCAATCATGTGGCTTCGCGAACTACAGGCAATTGTTCCACCGGATCAGGTTCGGAGGCATCAGACACTAGGACAGCTAGTGGCCGCTTCAGAGTACGTGGCAGACGCTTCTCTTCATTCGACCAGGTACTCTGCCAGATCCATTGCAGCCGCGGTTGCCTCTTGTAGGTTACTATGGCTGAAACAGTGGAGAACAGACTTGAAGTCAAAGTGGCATCTGTCCACGTCCAAATACAGTGGTACACAGTTGTTCGGGCCAATCCTTGAACCACACATTATTGAGGGCAAAGATAAACACAAGATTCTGGCTCACCCCTCCAAATGGTCGGATAGGCAGCCCCAGCAGGAGTTCCGTAGGCAGGCCTTCCATCCCAGAGGTTCTTGGGAGTGGAGGCAGCCCTTTCGGGCAGGGCAGTCCTGGGATTGGTCAAGAGGCTCGCGATCCTTTCCCCCCAGGCAGGATTGTCCACAGGACCGCCAAAGCATGGGAGCCAAGGGCCAATTCCAATCTAAATGCCCCTTCAGGGGATCGGGTGGCCGCCCGTACAGGCAGTCCAAGTGACACAGGGAGGACTCTCCCATCGGGGGTCACCTGGCGCTGTTCAGCGACATTTGGGAGGCGATTATCACCGACTCTTGGGTCAGGGAAACCATCAAGTACGGACTCACCCTAGAGTTCTACTCTCTTCCCCCAGACCGTTTCATTCAGTGTCCAGTGTCCCGAAATGCAACCAAAACAAACTTGGTAGCCACGGTCATCTCCCATCTGACAGAAATCAAAGCCATAGAACCAGTACCACGGGACCAAGAAGAAAAGGGGTTTTACTCCATTCTGTTTGTGGTCCCCAAAGCCTCAGGAGGATGGAGGGCGATACTGGACTTAAAAGATCTGAACTATTTCTTGACCTACAGGAGGTTCAAGATGCAGACAATAAAGTCCATTCTCGCCAGTATCAGGAAAGGGGACTTCCTCTCCTCCATAGATCTAACAGAGGCGTACTTACACATCCCGATACTTCCAGAACACCGCAGGTTCCTCCGGTTTTGTTACGCGCACCGGCATTACCAGTACAGAGCCCTTCCCTTTGGTCTAGCTTGAGCTCCGAAGGTTTTCACAAAAATCTTGGCAGTCTTGGCGGCTCACCTCAGGATGATGCCAGTGCGCGTGCAATGCTATCTAGATGACATTCTAGTTCAGTCCAGTTCCTTCCAGTCGGCCCAGTCAGACCTGGAAGACACGATACATACCCTTCAGGTTCATGGGTTCTCAGTGAACTTCAAAAAGAGCCACATGATCCCCACAAAGTGCCTCCTACATCTTGAGGCGATCATAGATTCAGACCTTTGCAAGGTCTATCTTTCACAGGAACGTTGGGTCAGCATCCGAGAGCTAGTACATCAGGTTCGGAGAGACAAGACAGTGCCCCTGGTACAGCAGTCTCAACTCTTGGGAAAGATGGTTTCTTGCATGGGGATCGTTCCATGGGCCAGGCTTCATTCAAGAAACCTTCAGTGGTTCCTCCTTCCCTTTCAGAAACAGAACCTCAGTTCCTCCAACAGGAAGGTCAGGGTTCCCCATCACACTCTATTATCCCTCCTATGGTGGGCTTCATCCGCAATGAACAAGGGGACCATCTTCAAGGAGCCCCTCAGGCTCATCTTGACTACAGACGCCAGTCTGTTCGGTTGGGGTGGCCATCTTCAGACTCTGGTCCTGGTCGGATCTAGTTCACAATATAAATTGGCTTGAACTCAGGGCCATTCACTTAGCACTCCGACAGTTTTCCTCCCTAGTGATGGGAAAGCATGCCCTGATTCTGATGGACAACGTGGAGGCCAAGGCTCACGTCAACAAGCAGGGAGGGACCTGGTCCTGGTCGCTTATGCAGGAGGCCTTGGATCTAGGTCTGTGGGCAGAGTCCAACCTGGGGTCCATCAGGGTGGAACACATTTCAGGGGAGGCGAATCGACAGGCAGATTCCCTGAGCAGGGTCACAGTGGACCACTCGGAGTGGTGACTGGACCCGGCACTGTTCAGGGACATCTCGATAAGGTTCGGTCGTTCACATCTGGACCTCTTTGCCTCCCTGTCGAACACTCAACTTCCCAGGTTCTTCTCCAGGTTCCCGACATGGGGAGCGGAGGGAACGGACCTCGGTGCCAGTGGCTGGGGGGCCTTCTTTATGCCCTTCCATTGTTACAGGCAACTATCTGCAAGCTGATTCAGGAAGGGGCGGAGATAATCTTGATTGCTCCACATTGGCCAAGGCATCCGTGGTTTGCCGACCTTGTGGATCTCTCGCTCTCGCCACCGTGGAGGATTCCCTCGGACCAAGTGGCTCTCAGCCAAGGGAATCTTCAACATCCAGATCCACAGTGGCTCCAGTTGGCCGCCTGGCACTTGAGTGGGAAAGTTTAGCTAGGCAATCCTATTCGTCCGGGGTGATCTCGATGATTCAAGCCTCAAGGCGCCCCTCGACTAATAGGATTTATGACGCCATGTGGAGAAACGTCTGCACGTGGTGTGCTAAACAAAATCTCAGGCTGCTCTCGGTCACAATTCCCAATATTTTGGACTATCTGCTGGAAGGTATGAACAAGGGTTTATCGCCTAGTACCATCCGCAGGCAGGTCGCGGCCCTGTCAATGGTCCTTACCTGAGACAACTTGGTTCCTCTGTCGCAACATCTGGCAGTTAGTGCTTTCCTCAAAGGGGCGGTTAACGCTAGACCGCCCGCGATACATTGCTATCCATCTTGGGACCTACCTAGGGTGTTGCAGGCTCTGACCTCTCCTCCGTTTGAACCTCTCAGTTCTTGTTCTCTTCATTTTCTGTCTTTGAAAGTGGCATTCCTAGTAGCCATAACATCAGCTAGAAAGATTTCAGAATTGGCCGCACTTTCGGTTAGAAGTGATTTGTGCACCTTTTTTGAGGATAGGGTGGTCCTCAGATTGGACCCTTCCTTCATTCCAAAAGTTAATACCTTATTTCACAGGTCCCAAGACTTAGTTCTTCTAAATTTTTGTCCGAATCCTTCACATAGTCTGGAACGACAGTGGCATAAATTGGATGTGCGCAGGGCTCTGCATCATTACATCAAGCGAACCTCAGGTAAGACAACGCCCCTTTTAGTCATGAATATGAAGGCTGCTAAATATTTGCTGCTGACTTCTGGATTAAGGATGACCTGAAAGAGAAAGACATTTAAATTTTGTTGTGAGGGGCAAGAAATCAGGAACCAAGGTAGAGTTCAATGATAGTCTGGTTGATCCAAATCTGTAGAATACGGAGATTGAAGAAACACCGCATCAGGTTTATTGGTAGCACAAATGGCACCATTAAGCTACAATGCAATAGAGATAGATTTTAGCTTCATATGTTGTATGGACCCAGCCTTTGTGCCTCATAAACTGCTTGGTGCGTCAATTGGGCTTTGGTCAGTGAACCCCAATTAAAACAAACATTTGATTTGCATAGTATGCGAACCCAGAGTGATGCGCCTTGTTATTAGTCCATTGCATCATTAGTAGCTCACTGTGCCTTGTAATCTGCAGTGTGCAGTTTCTTTTCATCACATTTCACTGAGTTCCAGTCACTTTTCTCAAGAATGCTGTTTCTTGGTGCCTTGTGCAATGCTTGGGGCGGGAGACTCTCCTTCTGCCTGTTTTGTTGTCATTGTGGCTAACCTGTTGCCAAGGCAGCAGTGGGCTATATAAAGACCAAAGGGGGATAGTTGGGAGGGGGAAGAGGAAATTTGCATTCACAAACCGACTTTGATCTGTGGGCCTTGAGCCACCAAGAGTCTAGGTGAGCCCTAGACTCCTCTGTCCTGGAACAGCATGACCCTTACATTGTGCAAGCAGCTTGACCGGTTGGCTAGTTTCCTGCTTTCCGCATCCTCTGCATCAAAGCGTCCTGTTCACTGATCCGCTGCATGCGTTGGTGCTCGGTCCCCTATGGCTAGTGGAAAAGGTGTCTTGGGAACATTAGTCAGCTGCAGAAGGAGGGAGCGGAGTGACTGGCAGCAGAAGCTGTGATCACTAAAGCTTCACAACTGGGATTCAAGAGGGCAGGGCTGGAGCTGGGACTCAGCTTTCCTAAATAGCATTTGGAATTGGGGGATTTGTTTGCCCCTTGGGCCTGCTGGGCTTTCTTGGGTCTGCTGGGGTTTTATGCATGCAACATGATCAGGGCTTGTCTGGGACTTTGTGAAGGATGGTTGTTGATGTTTTTAAGGTTGCTTTGTGCCAAACACTTGACTTGTAAGAGGAGAGAATCAAAGCTTCCCCTCTATAGTTTATTTGACTGTAGAGAGCAGGAGAGTGGCAGTCAGGCTTCTGCTAAAATATACTGCTTGAAAGAAATACATTTTGGGTTTAGCTCAACATTGAGAAAAAGAAAGAAAAATTGATCCAAGCAGGGAAGAAAGTCAAGTCCTTGACATCTTTAGTTGTGGTGCTAAGTCTCTGGGTTGTGGTTCAGCTTCAGACCTCATGGATGTACAGTCATGGTCAGTGGTCTGTTGTCGACTCTAGTGAGAAGAAAAAGGGTCTTGCTTCTTGGCAGCCAGGATAATGAACAGGGTGGCATGGCCAGGTCAGCACAGTGGTATAACCTCAAAAAGGCATCTTTCCAAGGATCCTCTCAAAAGTTACAGGTACATTGGTTATCCCAACTATACTTAATGATCTATTCTAATCTTGGTTGTATATTCTGGCCTTGCTAAACAGGATGGTCTGTGGATTTCTGTTGGGAATGCTGGGAGTGTAGTCCCAAGATGGCCATTTGGAAGACACCAGACTGTGGTTCTGTCTGCAATTTGATAGGCTGTGGTGGATAGCTGGTGGAGAAAGTTTTCTTTGAAGAGTCTGCAAGTTCAACCAGCTCAGTCCATGTGTATGCAAATATAAGACAGAGGCTTGTTTTGCAGAATGCAGCTGCAGTACATATTAGGGTATGCAGATGGTTTTTCTTGCATAGATAGCCCATGTATTGGGGAATAGGATGAGTGTTATTTTTTTGTCCTTCGATGTGGTTGCAGTAGAACTCTTTTTTCTTGCTCTTTACTTAGGTGTGAGTGTGTGTATGTGTGTGTGTGTGCATGCAAAAGGTAGGCAAAAAGTTTAAACCTTGGCATCATCTTGGTGGTGGTGCAATGGTTAGAATGCAGTATTGCAGGCTAGTTCTGCCAACTGCCAGCAGTTCGATCTTGACTGATTCAAAGTTGACTCAGCCTTCCATCCTTCTGAGGTTGTAAAATGAGGACCCAAATTGTTGGGGGCAATCTGCTGGTCACTTAGAGAGGGCTGTAAAGTGGTATATAAGTCTAAGTGCTATTGCTATCTTAAGAATAGCCTATGTTCTGGTTTTTGGAGAAAAATCATCTTGCCCTTAAGTGCACTTAATGCATTATGTCAGTCAAGTTCACACAGTTTGTTGAGTCATATATGTAGGAGATAATCAGGCTGAACCCGAGGGAGGCGTCAAACGTGTCGTCAGTCATGAGTGCCTTTGTACCCATAAGAGATCTAAGTCCAGCCCACCATGAATTCCTTAATTACCACCAAATTGCTTTGATCGTTAATAGTTCAGATTCCTGTAGAAAGCTTAAGCTTTCAATAAGTCTTTATACCTATTTGAACTACCTGGCTCTCCTGATTTTCTTGACAATAATTGTATCTTGACAATTATTGTCAAGCATGTACTGTGAACTTAGCCAATTATGGTTTAAGCAAACCATGATTTAATATAAATACAGCTGATGATTTCTTGTTTGGATGGGCATGGCTGTTCCTTTTTGAAAATGCTGCTTTTGTGAGGTCTTGGGAAGAATCTTTTTTTTTTTCAACATTCTTTTTCCCACTAGTCTACTACTGCTCCCGGTGCTACTGAACATGTGTTTAAGACCAAGAGAGCTCTGGTGAAGAACAGACATTTATAAGACAAAATAATTCATTTATTAGTTTGTCCTAAATATCTGTTTAGAGTGGAGAAGAGGGAGCAAATTTTCCTGTGGGTGATACTGCAGAATAGACTGCTCCTCTTCTGCTCCCTGTAGCCCTTGAATTTTACCCTTAGGAAAATTGTTATATCCCTTAAAAATAAACACTGTCCTTTGGCCCTGTGTGTTGTTTATCTTGGAAGAGGTTTAGGAACACAGAAAGCCACAGGATAAAACTACAATCGCCCACTGGGCAACAGCCATTGAATTTACAAATTTTGAGTTCCTCTATACTTAAATGCATTTTTTCCCTCTAGCAGGATTCAACACACCTTATGCTACTGTCCCAGTTTTTCCTTGTAAGAACCAAAAGATTAGGTCAGTACAAAGGATTGTTCAGCCTAGCTTGTTATGGTTCCGGCTAATGAAACACTTCAAAGAACTTCAAGGCACTGATTTTCCTAAAAGTAATTTATTGTTACAAAATGTCGGCACAGGCATAAGGAAAGGTTTATGCTAAGATCTAAGTTCTCTTCCTCTGAGCAGTTAATTTATCAGCATGTTCCCTTCCTAAACCAGCTGTCATATATCACATTATCCAATTAGTTCATACTTTAAATACTTGTTCTCTTTGATGACTTCTAAGTCAGTTTGGGATGGGAGGTCAATTTCCATGTTGGTAGTTGATGGTGAGCATATCTGAGAAGAACAATGCCAGGGAAATCAGGAGTCCATGAGGAGGCAATGACTCTTCCGAGTATCATATGAAAGTTGTCTTCATGGCTTCCCAGAATTGGCACAGTTTGAATCCAAGATCTATTTAGAAAGTAGGACGAACTTTATACTTTGCCCTGAGCCCCAGTTTCTTCAACTGCAGTGTTTTTTTAAAAAAAGAAACTATAGTTGACCAGGATAGTACAACAGACTAAATCACGAGCCATAGTTTAAGGACCACTTGGTGTAGGTTTACATAAAACCCTAAGCATTGTTTAGTCTGGAGGGTGAACCCACTGAACAGATCAATGTGATAGTTTATAACGGGTCTTCAAACTTGGCCACTTTAAGACTTGTGGACTTCAACCCAGAATTCCTCAGCCAGGGCTGGTTGAGGAATTCTGGGAGTTGAAGTCCACAAGTCTTGAACTACCCAAGTTTGAAGACCTCTGGTTTATAATCAATAGAAAAAGTAAACATTGACACAAGTCTTTGACGGGTTACCCATTTGTGCCTACTGTATTGTCATGGTCTTTTTTTACATATTAGCACTCAATTCATTTCCTCCTTGAAGAATTGCTGCTGTCCTGAATTGACAAGTAGAATCTCCCTGTGAGTTACTAGATTTTAGCAAATAGGCTGCATTTCTTCTTTTTTTTCTCTAACTCTTTCTGGCCACCCCCAGGGAAACATGTTAAGTCCTCAAAGCCAGACTTTGGCTTTGCTTTTCTGCCCTCTCCTTGGCACTAGAGTAGTTTCATTATCAGGAAGAGAACAAAAAGAGCCTTCTGGCTTGCTTATGCAAATTGACAAATTGCAGAACTGGCCAGGCTCTGGTTATGTTGCAACCTGGGAACATTTCTGCTGTTTGCTTGTCCCAGTATTTCGTGGTGCAGTCCAATTATCCAGGACACTACAATAAATGATGCTGATACTTTGCTCACTCCACCTGAGTCCCAAACCCTGTCTCTTATTTCTAGGTTTTGATGGCTAGAGAGCATGGCATGAAGATGGTTTTGATTCTAGTGGGCACCGTTTGTGCTTTACTGTAATTCTCCAGACTGTAGTCACATGATGTCTGGTACATTGAGACCTTGAAGCCTGATGGAGGTTGGCACGTCATGATTCATTCATTCATTCAAGAGTTGTGTAGTGAGAAAAGGCGCTTGTTCAAAGAATGTTTAAAGCTCTCTGAGGTGAATATTGTGTGCTGATGTAGATAGGCATAAATGATAGGGAATGGAAGTCTGCTTGTTAGTTGCTTGGGTAATATTTATGTGACTTTCTTAAAACAATTTCCCATATAGTACTTAGTTCACCCCTGATTGTGAGTGACAAGGTCTCAATGAAATACCCTCAAGGCTGGACTGCTGGGGTTGCAGGAGCATTCCAGATGACCTTCAAACCTTGGAAGACTAATAATTTCTTCTGCAGCAGAGATAAGAGCCACTAGTTTGGCTTTGTCCCTTACTGTTTGCTTGCCTAAGCTCATTTGCTTTTGGCAGGATTATTCTTCCAGGTTATTATCAAGAGAATGTAGCCCTCAGTGGGGAGAAAGGTTATAGAGCAATCTTCAAGGGATAGAAAGGCAAGGAAGAAAAGTTATAGAGCAACCTTCTCCAAGGGCTAGAGAGGCAAGGAAGAGAGGTTGCAGAACAACCTTCTTCAAGGGCTAGAGCAGTGGTTCTCAACCGTTTTAATGCCGCGACCCCCCAACCGGTCGTAAGTCGAGGACTACTCAACCGGTCGTAAGTCAAGGACTACTCAACTGATGCAGCACCGTTTGCAGAATGGGACTTTTGGCGGGCTCAGCAGGGCAGAGACAGCCTGGACAATTCCTATTGGCTTTTGAAAGCCAATAGAATTAGACTCTATTCAAGAGAGTCTATTCTATTGGCTTTCAAAAGCCAATAGAATAAAAGGGAGTAGCACAGTTAAGGAAAAGGGGGAAAAAATGGCGGACTGCGTTGTTTGGCGACCCCTGTGAAATGGTCCCGACCCACAGGTTGAGAACCACTGGGCTAGAGAGACAAGTTGACAATGTAGTCTAAAGAAGGAAGAGGAGGAACCCAGTGGAACCTGGGCAACAAGGATGCCACATTATGGGAAAAATGTAACAAAGGGAGGATCTCTTCTATTTTCTAAAGAGGGAGGAGGGTGGCCTTTGGTAAGAACCACAGGGCACGCTGTGGGTGATGGGAGGTGAGGCCATAGTCCGAATGAGTCACGGGGGGGGGGGCTCTCCTGCATTACAAGACAGCTGGGCTTGTGGTTCTTTCTTAGGATGCTTTCAACAGTGGATCATCGGAAGCTGCCTGGAAAGGGTGCAATGTGATGAAAAACAAATACAAGGGAGTGCCTATCTGTGGCTTTCACATTTCCTCTACCAGACAATACAAGTATTGTTTCAAGCCCTGCTCTTGTATGTACAGGTTTTCCACGAGGAGATGTTTGTCATTGCCAGCAGAGGCTGGGCCACACAAAGCTTTGGTCTCTTTTACAGGAATCTTCCTGGGCTTCTCAATTTCTTTGGCTTCCTTTTTGGCAGGCAACTTATTGCACAGGGCATTACTTAGAATGACTTGGTATATTTCCTGAAAAACTCTGGAGTTCCCTCTGTTGTTGCCCTCGACATTAGTTCTGGTGTTGTGCAGGGTCACTGCTGCTTTGAATAGAATTTGTTTGAAGGGCTGTATCTGGCAGATTCTTTTGGAAGCAAATCCCAACGGTTGATTCTGCCCTGGAGAGGTTTGTGGTCCAATGCTGTGCAGGGAATCAATCCAGCTATTCCTTTATTAAGTTTTGTGAACCAGTCCATCATGCTCAATTACAGTTTGGCTTATTTGTTTGGATATTGAAGGTTAGTAAACACCGTGGATTTAGCACGTGGTCTAGTTATTTGGGTCTGCTTCTTGGAAAGTGTGCATAAGATTGCAACCTCACTGGTTTTTATAGTTTGCTTATTTTAAATAGTTATTACACTGCCTTTTGGAGAGGAGCTCAAGGTGACATAAGTAGTACTCCCTTCTCCTGTTTTCTCACAAGAGAATATCTGCCGCTCAGTTGAACTGGAGTTCTTGGTGCTGTCTGAGCTTGGTTGTTTACTTGACAATCTTTCATTACTTGACTAGGTAACATCATCAGGGTGAGTGAATTTGGGATTTTCTTCCTGTTTATGTACAGTAGCTTGCCATGCCAGTGTTGATAGGGGTGTGGTTTCCCCAGGGGGAAAGTGGCACTTAAGTAAATGAGAGGTGTAGCATGCCCTCTTGCTGGATCTGATGGACAGATTGACGCAGTCAAGGAGAGGTGCTCCCTCCAAGATTTATTTATAAACTTGCATTTTTTTTTTTTGTCTGCAAAACAGTGTAAGCATGTCAGTTTTCATGATGCTATACTGACACATGGCTTTTACTGGACACATTAAATGAGTATTTTTGTGAAGCTAGTATGTTCCATGGATCAAGTCTGCATGGTGAATTTATGGCTAGCCATGCTGTACAAATGTAGCTAAATACATCTACAATAATGGGGCATAAATGCAATCTACTTTTGTTTTAATTGTACTCTTTGTGGCACACACGGTTCTAACAAAAGTGTTTTCAAATTTTTAACCCTGAAGGCCTTTGGAGATGATAGAAAGTGTCGCACAGTTGGAGTTTAGCCAAAAAAAAAAAAAAAAAGAAAAGAAAGAAAGAAAAAAAAAAGAATCCTCATCTTTGGAAGAATTTGGATTTAGGAGGCGGATGTGTATATTATCATGAAAAAAAAATCACATTTTTTAAAAAAAGCTATCTTTTAAATTGCTCACTAACTCCTTCAGCACATGTTCAGACCACTTGCTTATAAGTCATCTTGTGATCTGAACTAGGAACTAGCCTGAGATAAAGAGAAAGTTTTGTGGATGTTGTGGTCTCTGCCACTGCTATTTGCCATCTTCATTTTTAACTTGCAAGTAAGTTGAGTCAAGGGCAGATGCTTTTGGAGAACTTTCACTGCTAAGCAGGACCCAGAATAAACCACTGTAGAGATATTATAGAACAGGGATCCTCAACCTTAGCAACTTTAAGATTTGTGGACTTCCACTCCCAGAATTCTGTGAGTTGAAGTTCACAAGTCTTAAAGTTGCCAAGGTTGGAGACCCCTGCTGTAGAGAGTATCATGAGTATCAGGATTAGGGGTGACATAATACCAGAGTTCCAATATCTAAGCAGCTGCCACAAAGAAGAGGGACTCAAGCTATTCTCCAAAGCACCTGAAGGCAGGACAAGAAGCAATGGATGGAAACTAATCAAGGAGAGAACCTAACTAGAGCCAAGGAGAAATTTCCCGACACTGAGAACAATTGATCAGTGGAATGACTTGCCACCAGAAGTTGTGAGTGCTCCAACACTGGCGGTTTTTAAGAAGAGACTGGACAACCCTTTGTCTGAATGGTATAGGTTTTGTGCAAAGGGTTGGACTAGAAGACCTCCAAGGTCCCTTCCAACTCTGTTATTCTGTTTTTATGTTCAACAGATATTTTGACACTTGGCTTTTCCTGAGCTGTACAAAGTAATTCTCAATTTATCACCAGATGCTTAATGATTCTTCAAAGATACTTATGACCCAGTTTTGAAGTTACAACGGTTGTCCATACACACACATAGTCACATGATCACATGATCACATTTTGGAGTCTTCGGTGATTTGGAACCAGTTTTCCTTTACTGCAACTTTCAGTGTTCTTTGCTGGTTTCTAGCATTTACTTCCAGTTTCTGGAAAAAAAAAGTCCATTGGGTGTAATTGATTCACTTAAAGGCTGCTGTTGCAAAAAAGAATGATATAAAGTCCAGTCACTTGATCACTGGCTTAATGTACGCAATGACTTACTATTATAATTGTAGTGTTATGGTTCCGGCTAATGAAACATTTCAAAGAACTTCCAGGCATTATTTTCCTAAAAGTCTTTTATTGTTACAAAATGTCGGCACAGGCACAATGGAGGGATGCTAGGATCTAAGTTCTCTTCCTCTGAGCAGTTAAATTATCAGCATGTTCCCTCCCTAAATTAGCCATCATATCTCACATTATCCAATTAGTGTGAAGGTCAAATGTTTTCTTCCTCTTTCTTTCCCGGACGTTACCCCCAACCCCCACTTCTGCTTTGTATTAACCCCATAATTACCAGACAATTCTGCATATTGTCAAAAGCAAGAATATACAATATTTGCAGTGTTGACATCCAGCCCCCCTTACAAAAAGGGCAGATCCTGTAAAGTAAACAAAAGCATATGTTAAGGGTTATCTTTCAGTTTGTTGGGGTGTTTCATATGAAACCTTTTGACCAATCTGTCAGCTTTCACTTCACTGGATTTCACCCAGGTAGCTTCAGACAACGGGTATCCCTTCCATTGGATTAGGAACTGCAATTTCCCTTTAAAAATTCTAGAATCAAGAATACATTTTACTTCATAGTGGGTCTGTCCCAAGACTATGAGGGGCCCAGGCGCCTTCTTCAGAGGAGGTCTTAAAGTGGAGCCCTGATAAGGCTTCAACAAGCTACAATGGAAAACTGGATGAATTTTCCCTAAAAGTCTAGGGAGTTTTAGTTCTACTGTGACCGGGTTGATGATCCTTACTATGGGGAAAGGCCCCAAGAATTTTGGTCCCAATTTCTTGCTGGGCAATTTGAGGCGTAGATATTTAGTTGACAGATAGACCTTTCCCCCCAACTTGGAATGTTCTTTGGGGAGCCCTCTTTTTATCAGCCTGCTTTTTATAGGTCTCAAAAGTCTTTTTAAAGCAGTTTTTGTGTTTTTCTAAACTTCTTCCCATCCCCTCACCCACTGATCAAAGGTCTGGGAAGCGGAGGGCAACTGAGGATATTCAGGTATTGGGTTGAACTCTTTTCCTGTGGCCACTCTGAAAGGCATGTAGCCGGTGCTGCTGTACGCAGAATTATTGTATGCCACCTCCGCAAAAGGGAGGAGATCAGTCCAGTTCGTCTGTTGGTAAGAAATGTAGCATCTAAGATATTGCTCCACCATTTTGTTAGCGGCTTCTGTGGCCCCACTGGTGGCCAGATGAAAAGCAGATGATAAACATTGAGATGACCCAATTAATTTAAGAAAACTTCTGCAAAACTTTGCTGTGAACTGCACCCCCCTGTCCGAAATTATTCGCTTAGGGGCGCTATGCAGCCGGTAGATATGTTTCAGGAACAGTTTGGTCAGTCATTGGGCAGATGGGAGTCCGTTGCAGGCGATGAAATGAGCCTGCTTCGAGAACAAGTCTATTACAGTCCAGATGACAGTATTTCCCCTACTTTCAAGTAGGTCTACTATAAAGTCCATAGCTATTTCTTCCCATGGTTGAGAAGGGTCTGCCACAGGTTGCAGTAACCCAGGGGTTTTCCCCGGGATTCTTTTCATTGTGGCACATACAGTACAACTTTTTACATAGTTTTCCACATCCTTTTTCAGCCCCGGCCACCAGGTGTAAGGTTTTCAAATATTCAAAGTGTCCAGTCTGCTTTACATCGTGGCTGTGTTTGAGAGCATTAAGACGGAGCGCTTCTGGCAAATATAGCTTCCCCCTTTGTAAGCCAAGCCATCCCTGCATGTTAGGGACGCTTGATTATCTTTGAACCATTGGTCAGTGAGGAGCTCTCATTTTATTTTCTTTACTCCAGGATTGGGGACCCTGTGAGGTGTAAGTTGAGCGACAGTTTGTGGATTGGGAATAATTGCCTCGTTAACCTACTCTCGTTCACTTTTGTACAGGGGTAACCGGGATAGCGCATCAGCTAGGAAGTTCTTTCCTCCTGGTATGTACTTTAGAGTGAAGTTGAAGCGGTTAAAGTACTGTGCCCACAGTACTTGATTTGGTGACAATTTGCGGGGAGTTTTCAGTGCTTCTAGGTTTTTGTGATCTGTCCATACCTCAAATGGCACTTTGCTTCCTTCCAGATAGTGTCGCCAGTTTAATAGAGCCATCTAATCGTGAAGGCCTCTTTCTCCCAGATTGCCCATCTCCGCTTGCTCTCAGTAAATTTCTTAGAAGTGTAGGTGCAGGGTTGCAGGATCCCATTTTTGTTCTTTTGCAGTAACACAGCCCCAACTGCCACATCGCTGGCATCAGCTTGAATCACAAAGGGTTCCCCTGGGCAGGGGTGCTTCAGAACCGGTTCAGCAGCAAATAGTCTCTTTAAATTCTCCAAAGCTGTTTGACAGCCCATTGTCCATGCTAGTGGTTGGCCCGGTCATGGCTTCCCTCCTCCTTTGCCTGTTTTGAATAGTTCTGTAAGAGGTAGGGCAATCTCGGCAAAAGAGGGGATGAATTGACGATAAAAGTTGGAAAAACCCAGAAAACTCTGGAGCTGTTTGCGAGTCTTTGGGGGCTGCCATTCGATTATAGTTTTCACCTTGGCTGGATCCATTTCAATACCCTCATTAGAAATTTGGTAGCCAATATAGTCTAAACGGGTTTGGTGAAATTCACATTTCCACAACTTGACATAAAGCTTGGCGTTCAATAGTTTCTTTAACACTTCTCTCACCAGCTTTATGTGATCAGTCATATTCATGCTGTATATCAGGATATCATCAAGATACACCAAAACCCCTTTGTACAAGTGATCATGTAGGACCTCATTAATCAACTGCATAAATACCGCTGGGGCCCCCTGTAGCCCAAATGGCATGACTTTGAACTGATAGCTCCCCATAGGACAGTTGAAGGCAGTTTTCCACTCATCTCCCTCTTTTATTCTCACCTGGTAGTATGCCTCTCTTAGGTCTAACTTAGTGAAGACACTCCCCTTAGCCAGATGGGTCAATAAATCCTTTACGAGGGGGTATTTATTTTCCACACTCACAGAGTTGAGTCCCTTATAGTTTACGCAGAGACAAAGAGACCCATCTTTTTTCTCTTTGAACAACACAGGGGCTCCCACAGAAGATTTGGCCCGTTTGATAAACCCCCTCGCTAGGTTTTTGTTCACGTATTGCTGCATCTCCATTTCGAGGGGGGACATAGCATACATTCTTGGACGTGGGAGTTTGGCTCCTGGCACCAGTTCAATGGAGCAGTCATTGGGTCTGTGAGGGGGTAGGGCATCACATTCTTTTTCACTGAACACCTCTGCCAGGTCCCGGTATTCCTTGGGGATGACTGGTTTGTCTGGAGGCAGTGAGGCGGCCATGTGCGCTCACTCATTGGGTGGCCTAAGATGCCCAGTAACATCTGTTGAATCAATGGGGAGATCAGGCCCTATAGGTAGTCTCACAGTTCTCATTCCTTTCTCCCACCAGATAAATAGCTTCCATTTGTCTAACCAGGCTAGTCCTAGGATCACTGCCTCAGTCATTTTTGGAGCCACCAGGAAGCGAGTAAACTCCCAGTATGCACCTATTTCTAGGTGTAAGGGCTCAGTTAATTGTGTGACAAGAGTCCCTCTCATCAGGGAGCCATTGGCTTGCTCAAACCTCACCAGTTTGGAAATCTGTTTTGCCCTTATGCCCATTTTCATAGCAAACACCAGACTAATAATGCAGCAGGTTCATCCCGAATCAATTAGTACGTTCAAGTCCATTTGTGCCCCAGACTTAGGTTTGGCGGCCAGTGAAAAAGGCGGGATTTGTCAACTCACCATTGGGTCATTTTCTCCTTCATTGTCACTGTCAAAGAAGGGTAGAGCAGGGGCAGGTCCACTTGGAGTCTCGGCGTCCTCCTGCGTGTGCGGTGTAACCTGGGTGACAGGTTCCTGCGTGAGTCAGTTGAATTTTTCTCTCATTGGCCGCTGAGCAGGTTTCTTTTGCATTGCTGGTTCTGGTCTGCTCTGCAGTCGGGGGTAGGGGACTGGACAGGTGGCCACTCAACGTCCTCTTTGTCCACACCGGAAACACTTGAAGGAAGGGTGTGTATGTGGCCTGGGTCTCTCAGCTCTTGCAGTAGTCGAAGGCTTTCATGGGGGTGATTGCTGTCTGGGTAGCTCTGGTTGCTGTTCGGGTTCATGTGGGGGAGGTTTCTTATAGCGAGAGAGCTTAACATCTAGCTTCATGGCCGTCTGGTACCACTCCTGTAGCCGATCAGGTACTTCTTGATAGATGCAGGCCTGAGAGAGGTGATCGTCTAATCCCTCGATGAAGTAATGGATGAGGGACTGCTCAGGCCACCCCTCTATTCGACCTGGTATCTTACGGAATTCTCGCACGTACTCCAGGGCAGGCCTCCCGGCTTGTTTTATTTTATGAATTTTTCCTCCTGCTTTAAGGCCAATGGATGGGTCCTCAAATCGTTCTCTCAGACTTAAGACAAAGAGGTGGGGATCTTCCAATTCGGGGGCTTGCTGGCTATATAAATTGTTCAGCCATTCAGATGCTTCTCCCTCTAGGTTGGACGCAATGACATCGTCTATGGCCCCTGGTTCCGGGTATAGATAGGCCCAGAGTTTCAAGTGAGAACGCACTTGGTTTAGGAAAAAAATCAGCTTCTCTGGGTCCCCATCGAAGGTTGCATTGAAAGGTGGTGCGAACACAGGCTGCTGTGGCTCCCACTGGGGCTGGTTCCATGGCTGCTGGGCTCTCTGCTGCTGGCCAGCGGGGTCTGATGGTGTCCCCTGCTGCTGTAGGCCTCCCAATGGTGGCTGCACAAGTGGGGATTGTAGTGGTCTTCTCTGTTGTTGGACTGCAGGGGGTGGTGACGCCCTCTGTTGCTGCTGATCATTCATCTGCTGGGGAAACCCATCTACCCATTGCTGCAGATGCCTCAGACTGGAACTCCCCTTCTCTTCAGGGTTGGGATCCCTGGCCAGTGAAGGCAGGATCTGACAGGCTTCCTGCTGGGCTCACCACTGCTCTTGTGCCCCCCCAGTTGCTGTAGGCCCCATCCTGGCTGCAGATTTATGCCCAGGGGTTGCATGTTTGGGGGCTGTGGCCAACCTCCTTGCTGTGGCTGTTCTCCCAACAGCTGCTGATCTCCTGGCTTCTGTACCACCCCAAGGCATTGCAAGGCCTCTATTACGTGTGGTAAGTTCAGAGGACATGGATCAACCACCTGCTGGGAAACCCAATCTCCCCATTGCTGCAGAGGATTCAAACTGGGATTCTCTCTCTCTTCAGGGCTGGAGTCCCTGGCAGGAACATCTGCAATGGAAGGGCTGTAGGTTTCACTTTGTAGAAACTGATTTCTGGTTTTCATTTCTAAGTTTTGAAATCTTTCCAATGACTCACCCATAACTGTGTTATCTGTCCGTTCTGCTTTTGAAGTCTTTGCTCTCAGCTGGGAAATCTGCCAAATTCCTCTCTCCCCCAGCTTGCTGGCTGTCGCCTCCCCCCCCCCCCGGGAAACTGTTGCAGCCACGGGGCTGGTCTCAGACAATCTTTCTTTCTCCATAATGAGATCTTCCCCGAATCTTTACCACGTCCTCTCAAGCATAGAGACAGTGGATGGAGTTCGGGACCCCAAGTCGTTTGAAAAGAATGTGAGATCCTAGCATGTTATGAGCCGAGGTGGCGCAGCAGTTAGAGTGCATTACTGCAGGCCACTTTAGCTGACTGTGTTCAGCAGGTCAGCGGTTCAAATCTCACCGGCTCAAGGTTGACTCAGCCTTCTATCCTTCCGAGGTAGGTAAAATGAGGACCCAGATTGTTGGGGGCAATGTAAATATATATACATTGCTTACTGGTGTACACTGCTTAGAGAGTGCTTGCACTTAAAGCGGTATATAAGTCTCATAAATAAATAAATAAATAAATAAATAAATAAATAAATGTTGTTATGGTTCCGCCTAATGAAACATTTCAAAGAACTTCCAGGCATTATTTTCCTAAAAGTCTTTTATTGTTACAAAGTGTCGGCACAGGCACAACGGAGGGATGCTAGGATCTAAGTTCTCTTCCTCTGAGCAGTTAAATTATCAGCATGTTCCCTCCCTAAATTATTTATTTATTTATTTATGAGACTTATATACCGCTTTTAAGTTTTAAATTAGCCGTCATATCTCACATTATCCAATTACTGTGAAGGTCAAATGTTTTCTTCCTCTTTCTTTCCCGGACTTTACCCCCAACCCCCCCCTTCTGCTCTGTATTAACCCCATAATTACCAGACAATTCTGCATATTGTCAAAAGCAAGAATATACAATATTTGCAGTGTTGACATGTAGGCTCAACTATGGTTGATTATCTATACACAAAAATGTGGTCTGCAAAGTATGCAGGATTCATTTAACTTGCACTTTTATGTATTGGGGTTCACGGCATTGAAGCAACACACAAGTTGTTAACCAAGTTCTTCTTTATTCATTCCACATTATCATTCAATAACCCAACAGGCTCGCAGGCCTTTTATAGTTTTCTCAACATCCAATCATAAATCCCCTTTCTTCGCACCTTGCACCTGCGCGCAAGACCAGCACCAACCAGTCTAGTCCCGGGCAGCTTTTAGGTTGCCCGGGACCATTTGCAACATTTCAGGACACAACACCCCTCCCCCCTAGATGAAACACATAATTGTACACATAATTACGTTTGTTTCCTGGCAGGGGAAAAAGGAATTCCTCTGCCCAGCACATAGGCAGAATACCTTTATAAAATAATGAGGTTAACTTAAACAAAATGCTCTCCAAAATTATAATTAGTCTATTTACGCTAGACCAAGTGTAGATCCCCATCATCCAGTTATAGATCAGCAAGGTTCCTTTGTGAAGACAGAAACCTCACATAGTCTCCCATATGCTTGGGAGGGGCCTTAGCCCTTTGCGACTTACGCAAGGTCAGGGCGGGTGCCTGGTCTGTCAGCTCACCTGCCTGGCTAGGCAGACCAGGACTTTTACTTAATGGTGCCTGGCCTACCAGCCCGCCTGGTTGGCTTGATAGACCAGGACTTTGATGCCCTTGTATGACAGGTGACCTCCGTCGCAGTGGACTGGCTGGATCTTCTGAACTCCAGCCAGGTTCCCTCGGAGGCAAGGAAATTCCCAAGCTCAATGGTGGAGTGGAGTTTTCCCCTTCCACCATGGACTGCTCTTGGGAACATTGTCCTTCGAGCCTGCGACCAGTCTCGGACGTGACCTGCATTGCAGGTGTGCCCCAGTAGTTCCAGTTCCCCGTGTATTTGGCCGAGGTGCCATAGTCAGGAGCCGCCTCTATGGCAAACCCCCTCTCAGGAGAATTCCTGTTTGGAGTACTTGCGGATGCGCAGGCCACCCCCCCGGGGTGACTCCCTGTTCAGAGCAATAGCTGAACCTTGAGGATGCCCTTGCTCCTCCACTGGGGCATTAACAGCAACCTGCGGAAATTCCCAGGCACTGAAAGACTCATTCTCAGGATTTTGACCTGAAGTGTCAGCATGTTCCTGATCCCCCTCCCCCCCGAGAGCAGAGCCAGGAGCAGAAACGTCGGGGGACAACCGCCAGCGCAGTTGGTCAATATGATACCGAAGGACACGGCCATCTCCCAAGGTCACTTCGTATGATAGTGGCCCCGAGATCTTGCAGACAACAGCAGTGACCCAGAGATGTCCAGGACCATAGTTCCTTGCCCAGATCGGATCGCTCACCTGAAGTCTCCGAGGTGCCTGCGGCTGTGGCACCTGTGAATGTACCCGGTCTGGGTGCAGTCTGTCCAACTTCGTGATGAGGCGGTGACCCCAGCGGAGTTCAGCTGGGCTCTTTCCCGTGGCAGTGCATGATGTGGTGCGATGTGCAAGAAGAAAGTCTGCTAACCTGGGATGCCAGCTACCATGTGTGATTCTTTTGAGTGCATCTTTGGTGGTGCATACCATTTGTTCAGCTGGCCCATTGGTGGAAGGGCAGAAAGGAGCTGACATTGCGTGCCAGATCAAGTTGGCCTGTAGGAAAGCCTGGAACTCAAAAGAAGTAAATTGGGGCTGTTGTCAGAGACGAGGACATCGGGAAGCCCATGGGTAGCGAAGATTCCTCTCAACACCTGGATGGTCCTAGCAGTGGTAGTGGAGGAGACAGGTACAACCTCTAGCCACTTAGAGTGACTATCTACCAGGATAAGGAAGAATTGCCCCTGAAAGGGCCCAGCATAATCTAAATGTACTCTTGACCAAGGGGTTTGTGTCTCCTCCCACCTGTGTACAGGGGTCTGAGGCATTTCAGGCCATGACTGTTGGCACACCTGGCACCCGTGCATCTGGGCCTCAATATTTGTATCAAGCCCAGGCCACAAAGATGGCTGCGTGCAAGCACTTTCATGCACACGATGCCCGGATGTCCCTCATGCAGAGAGGACAAGACTCTAGACCTCAGTGAGGCTGGGATAACTACTCAACTATCCCATAACAGGCACCCCTTAAATGTAGACAGTTGCCAGAAACTTTGAAACGCAGCATCTGGACACGTGTCAGGCCATTCTGACAAGACCCATGTCAGCATGCATGTGAGCATGTGATCAGTGGCAGTTTCTGCAGCCACGTCCCTAGCATTGAGGGGAGATTCAGGTAACTCCTGAATGGAGAGAATGTGAATACCAGGAGCAGGATCTGCCTCTATTTGTTTGAGAGGTAATCTGCTGAGGCCGTCTGCATGGCCCATCTCTTTTCCAGGTTTGTGAATGAGTGTATAATCATATGCTGATAGGAAAATCGACCATCTCAGCATACGTGGGGAAATAATGTGTGGTGTCTGTTTGTTAGTAGTAAACAGCCCTAACAGAGGTTTATGGTCTGTGTAGACCGTGAAATGACATTATAAGAAATCATGGAATTTCTTTATGCCAGCCACTATGGCCAAGGCTTCTCTGTCAATCTGAGTGTAATTCTGCTCTGCAGATGACAGAGTCCTTGAATAGTACGCTACAGGGACTTGTGTCCCATCAGCCTTCAGGTGGCTAAGTGCTGCTCCCACCCATAAGGAGATGCATCGCATGCGATGCACATAGGCAGTTGCTCATTGAAATGTGCTAAAACAGCATTTGAAGAGAGCAAGGCCTTAACCTCATTGAAACTCCTTTCGTGGACTTGTCCACTGCAATGGAGCCTGCTTGTCTAAGAGCCTGTGTAACGGCTCTGCCACTGCAGCCTTATGTGGGAGAAATGCATGATGGAAATTTAAGAGCCCCAAGAAAGCTTGCAGCTCACTTTTGGACTTGGGACTTGGGGCTTGCTGAATCACTTGAAACTTGGATTCGGCAGGGTGTATGCCTTGAGCATAAATCCTGAAGCCTAAGAAATCAGTGGAAGTGACTCCTATTTTGCATTTGTCTTGCTTCAATTTAAGGCCTGCTTGGCGGAAACGAAGCAAGACAGCCCTTAATCTTTCTGCTAGATTTTAAGATGATTCCCCAGCAATGAGGACATCATCAAAGTAATGCCTTTAAAGGTTAATGGAGAAGTCCGCATATGCGCAGTAATACCATGGAGACCCCAGGAATACCATGAAGTGTGCGTTCCGTGACACTTTGAAATATGCCAGGAGCTACATTAACCCCAAACTGCAGTCTTTTCGTTTGGGCCTCTGCAGTTGCCTCATCAACAGGTAGCTGTGATAGGCCTGTGCCAAATCATGTTTTGCAAAATGGCGCCCCCCTTTGAGGGAGGCCAGAATGTGGCTCACCACAGGCACTGGATATGCGTGCTGTTGCAATGCTTTATTCAGTGTACACTTATAGTCTGCGCATATGCGGACTTCTCCATTAACCTTTAAAGGCATTACTATGGGGGTTTCCCATGGACTAGAATCCACAGGTTCTAAGATGCCCTGCTGGAGCAGTTTGTCCAGCTCTGCATCTATCTTGCTTTTGAGGGCAAAAGGCACCCTTCTAGGCTTGATCCTGATGAGCGTGATAATTGGGTCTAAACGTAATGCAATGGAAGGCCCCTTGTAGGAACCAAGCTCTGAGCTGAACACATCAGCAAACTCCTTGCAAACTTCTGCAAGGCCCAACGTTTGCAAGCTGTGAAGCCCAGTTACTTGGATTCCAAGGGCCTCGAACCACTCGAATCCAATAAGACTCGTGCATTCACCCCCAACTACCACCACATTTAGGAATCCCTCAAAAGCCTTATGCTGCACCTTGAGCGTAGCCTCCTCTTTCACACTGACTTTGGAATTCTGGATGTCAGTGAGGATTAAATTTGATGGCCTGAGTCTGACTCAAAGGCCACTACTACTGCAAAACCTTTTGAAGGTATCAAGGGAAATGATTGATAGAGCGGACCCTGTGCCAACTTCATCGATAAGGGAACCCCTTGCAACTTCACGTCAATGCAAAGTTTTTTCTTAAGGGATTTGTGTGTCCCTGTCCTCAGAATACGCCTGCGTGATGCGCAGAAACCCACCCTGTGTTGGCTGGGGACCCTGGTACCTTTCTAAAGCAATTCTTCTCGAGGTTGCACCTGCTGGCGACCCAAACAGACAATGACAACGTGGTCTTGCCTACCACATGCCTGACAAATGGCGGAGTGGAACCGGCAGTCTGAGCGCTTGTGGCGTCCTCCACATCCGAGGCACTGAAGGGCCGCTGAGATCTTGACTTGCTTTTCTCGTGGCCTTTGTACTGCAGGCTGGTGAAGTCTGTCCACCTCTTCTTCTGGATCCGGGTCCTGCACTTCTTGAGTGACCTTTTGATGGACGGACGCGACTGCTGTAGCGCTTTTGGCAAGTCTCAAGACCTTCACAGCGCCGCCTGCTGCCTCTTCAGCTGCAACTTCACGTAAGACATCATCTTCAGCTTTAGCAAATATTTTTTGTTGCAGCTCTCTACTTCTAAGGCCGCAGACAAAGCGGTTTCGTAAGCGTTCTTCCAGGTCCTTGAACTCACAAGGCCTGGCTGTTTGTCTCAAGGCAGCAATGAATTCTGCAGCAGACTCACCAGGCTTCTGGTCCCTCTGCTCAAAAGTGTGCCTCCACGCAATTACAGATAGCTTCGGATGAAAATGATCCTTCAGCATATTCTTCAAGTCTGTGTATGTTACAGACTCAAGCGGTGCAGGAGCTACTAAATTTTCGGCCACATCAAAAGTGTCCTGCCTGCAGACGCACAGCAGGGTTGCTGCCTTCAAACCATCTTCTCGAACCTGGTTAACTCACAGGTAGTTTTCCACCCGGGCCACGTAAGAATTCCAACGCTCCATGTGAGACTCGTCGAATTTGGACAGCCAGCCGATCTTTGACATTGCTAGCTTCTCTTAGCCTTGTTGCAACTCAGGCTGGGAAGAGGCCCGTTTGCCAAGCCCACCTCCAGCGTTTGTGTACTGGCAGGTGAGTGCAGATCTGGGTGCTGACTTCCTGTCTTCCAGCTCTTTTTGTAGAGGCTAGGTTCTTCAAGTTGTTTTCTTCTTTACAGCTATCCCACCCTTGTCGCCACTTTTATGTATTGGGGTTCGCGGCATTGAAGCGACACACAAGTTGTTAACCAAGTTCTTCTTTATTTGTTCCACGTTACCACTCAATAACCCAACAGGCTCGCAGGCCTTTTATAGTTTTCCCAACATCCAATCGTAAATCCCCTTTCTTCGCGCCTTGCACCTGCGCTCAAGACCGGCACCAACCAGTCTGGTCCTGGGCAGCTTTTAGGTTGCCTGGGACCATTTGCAACATTTCTGGGCCCACAACATGCACAATGAAAAATACTGACATATTGATTGTGAATTATTGTTATCTATGTGATAAGTTTTTTGTTTTAGTGTTAGCATTAGTATTCTTAATAGAAACATACAGTTTTTTTCTTAGTGATATTTCTCAGTGTCATAACTTGATATTCAGAGCTGTTTTTTTTACATTTTTCAATTTTTTTAAAGGTCTGAAAACTTTTAAACTCAGCCTGTCATCAATGTGTGAAAAGATTTTCTTTTCCTTCTGAAGAAACACAACCCTGGAGACCTTGCTTCTCTCTGTTGAGAAGGAACAATAGACAAGAGTAGAGGCTTTAAAGCAAATCATTTTTTGGGAATCAACCAAAGGTATAACATTAATACTTGGAAATTTGCTGGTACGATCTACTTAGCAATTTTAAAAAATGAAATATATTGTAGGTGTTTGAACTCCAAAAATTGTTGGTCAGCTGTTCATTGAGACCTACATTAAGGTAACCATGACAAACAGGCCTAATTTAAACAAATGAATAATGGGGATAAAAATACATATTCTGAGATATTTAAAATAAGTGTGGAGAGGTGCCCAATTTCATTCTGTTATATTCCAAAATTTGGGTGATAGAGATGGGCAGAGTTCCAGACAAAATTTGGGTTAGACACTGGTATCAGTTCTATCCTGAAAGATTGCTTATGTGGTGCTCAGAAGCATTCTTGCAAGTAATAAAGATTTTACTAGATGCTGATGCTTTTATTTGTAATATGAGAGCAACCCATTAATTTGTTTAATTAAAAAAAGGTAAAATATATTAAATACTAAAAGAGGCTTGGCCTTTTGTGCCCATGGGTATCATATTGACTTACCTCTTGAGGTCTGGATATCCCTTCAGAAGATATTTGTTGATACCCACCCCGTGCATCAGGGGTCCCCAACCCCTGTGTCATAGTTCCAACAGATGAAACTCTTCAAAGAACTTCGAGGCATTGTTTATCTTAAAGAATCTTTATTTGAGAAGCATAGCATCAGCACTAACACAATCAAAGCCAAAAACTAGATTCCCGTCCCCTGAGCACATAGTATCAAAGCACAATTCCCTCTTCCAATTAACAGTCATAAATCACATTCTCCAATTAGTTTGAAATGCAGGCTTTCCCTCCAGTTCTCCAGCCCGCTAATTCTTATCATCTCTTATTCCAATAACCTTGGTTCATACACTAGGTTCAGTTTTATTCTGTCTAGCTCAGTGGTTCTCAACCTTTTTAATGCCACGACCCCCAAATGGTCGTAAGTCAAGGACTACCCAACCGGTCGTAAGTTGAGGACTTTCCCTGCCCGGGAGCACCGCATATGCGTGGTGCCTCCCCCTGTGCTGGCTGAGGCGTAGCTGGCAAGCGGCAGAGATGGCGCAGGCCGACCACCGGCTGGGCCACCAGCTGGCCCAGCCCAAGGAAGGTAAGGCACCCGCCGGGCCCCACGCGCACCAGCAACCCTTCCTGCGCCCGCTGGCCTCCCACCTCCCACCCCTGGCCCTCTTTTACTTACATTTTTAGTAGTTGCTCAGCAGGGAGGGGTGGAAACTTCCAGACAGTTCACCTTCGCTGCAGACAACTTGCAGCACCGTTTGCAGAATGGGACTTTTGGCAGGCTCAGCAGGGCAGAGACAGCCTGGACAATTCCTATTGGCTTTTGAAAGCCAATAGAATTAGACTCTATTCAAGAGAGTCTATTCTATTGGCTTTCAAAAGCCGATAGAATAAAAGGGAGTAGCACAGCTAAGGAAAAGGGAAAAAATGGCGGACTGCGTTGTTTGGCGACCCCCGTGAAATGGTCATTCGACCCCAAATGGGGTCCCGACCCACAGGTTGAGAACCGCTGGTCTAGCTAAACTCTCATGCACATTCCTCCCCCCAGCATCATCTAACTCTAGCTCTAACTCTAAGAGTAAAACATAAGAAGAAAAGGGTTGCATCTCCATCTGTTGTCAAAACAAAAACATCCAATGTTAGCAGCGTTGACACCCCAGGTTCTGGACCGGTACTGGGCCACTGCTCATTAGGAATTGAGCTGCACAAGCAAGTGAAGCTTCATCTGCGCATGCATGGGATCTTGGTAGCATACAAAACCACGACTTTCAGTCCATGGAAACTCCCCCCCCCCACAGAATTGGTCCCTGGTGTATCAAAGGTTGGTGGGCCACTGCCCTAGATGATGTCTGAAGAGACCCATACTGGTTTATCTCAGAAAATCATGTAAATACGTTTAGTGATTCAGTAAGATTTTATAACTAAGTTTTATTTGTATTTGGATTAAGACAATAAAAGAAATCTGCTATAGATTGTAATGATAATGATCTGCTAAAATAGATTCTACCAGCACACAGATTCTCTCAGATCTGTCATGGTATGCTCCGAAATTTTCAGAAATCTGCGAAAGGAAACATCAGCAGATTTCTCCTCAGATTTGTTTTAAAAGTTGCAATATTTGCTCCCCTGTCTTTCTATCTCTTATCTCCTATCTCCATCACTCTCTTTAGATTTATCTCTATCTTGGCCAGTTATGTGAGTTGTAATTTAAAGATTTAAAGATTTAAATTGGGGGATGGCAGGTACAACTAGATTTTTATTGCAAGAAAAGCAAGTTTTTCTTTAAAAGAAAATCATTAAAACAGCAACTGGTGAACTGAGATGTTATGTGGCATGTGAGATAGGCAGCTTTAGAATGCATCCCTAGTCTGGGCTGGAGATGTTGTACTTCAATTTATTGCCAGTGATTTGGTAGCCTTATTTTAAAGTTGGAATCACAAAAGGAGAAATACGTAACTAGATAAAATCTGTATCATATCTAAAAGTGTCATGCTAATTTGATCTTGCTCCTTTCTTTTGCTATATGGAATGTCTCAGGAAATCTAGACTGAAATATGGGATTAAGTAGTTATTTAGTATGTATCTTGATCTGATTATGGAAATACTGGCTGACAGATACAAAGAGTCTATGGAGATCCTGAAAGATATATCTTGTATTTTGAATTTTAACATGTGAGTTTATAATTGAACTCATTTTTCTCCTTGTATGAAGTTAGTTTTTCTGGTTTTAGCATGACATAATGTATGAACCCAGCAATTGTAATTTGTAGATTATGATTTATGGATTCCAGTAATGAGTGAAGAAAGCTACGGTACTGTGGCTTCTTTAAGAAACCATGGATAAAATAATTACAGTATATCAAGGTGCGATGTGTGAATCCAGCCAAGGAATGTTATATAGAACAGAAAATAAGAGATCTTGGAGGTCTTCTATTCCAACCCTTGCTCAAGCACGAGAACATTCCAGGCACATGTCTGTCCAGTCTCTTCTTGAAAACTTCCACAACTTCTGGAGACACTGTAAGCTGTTCCATTGATTAATTATTCTCACCGTCTGGGAATTTCTCCTTAGTTCTAGGCTGATTTTCTCTTTAATGATCTTCTACTCTTTAGTTCTTGTCATGCCCTCAGATACTTTGGAGGATAGGTCAACCCCTTCTTTTCTGTGACAGTGTCAACAACAACAACAACAACAACAATAATAATAAGTTGGAAGGGATCTTGGAGGTCTTCTAGTCCAACCCACATTGACTTCCCCATTGACTTTATCAGAAGGTCATAAAAAGTCATCACATGACCCTAGGACACTTCAACTGTCATAAATACATGCCAGTTGCCAAGCATCTGAATTCTGATCACATGACCTTGGGGATGCTGCAACACTTGTAAATGTGAAAAATGGTGATAAGTCACTTCAGCAGTTTATCTGACCACCTTTTCAGCCAACCGTTGCATGTTGTGGCAGGATTGGATAAGGCAATGGGAATTGTATGGATTGTATTTGAAAACTGTGTATGTGTACATTTTCTATTTGTTTCCTCATAATGATGGAAACCTCCTTACTTTTCTTGGCTCCTTGAAGTTACTTCAAGCTCTGATTAGCAATTTTTCTTCATTAGTTGTTTTCATTCTTACTTATAAGTGTTTTCTCCATACAAGGTTAGAACTCTTAAGGGAGAAGTTAAAACATCTAAAGCATTTTCTAATTGCTCCATCCTTAACAGTAGCATTTAAGTAGCTCACCTGAATAGACAGAGAAGAGACATAATGGATTCTTTTGCCCGAGGAAGTGAAAAATACTTTTATTCAAGCTAGTTTCTAATGCAGAAATAAATCCTGCATTGACTAAAGCATTTGAAGCTAGGAGAAACTGGTTTCACACATCATCACATTGAGAAACAAATGAACCATGTGATGCTTCCTTATTATTGGATTTGGTCCTACTTTATATTAAGAGTTCAAGACAGAATATCTGACCCCTTTTGTCTTTTCTTCACAAACACAATCCCGGTGATGAATTGGTCTCAGAAATACTGACTGGCTCAGAATCATCAGCTTCCATAATTGTAGGACCAATTTGCATCTTGAAAGAAACATGTAATTTCTCAGCTGATTAAAAGATAAACCCTTCTTTGTGTGGCATTCAGTTCTCTTGGTAATAATATGGAGGTCATTTGCCATTGTTTTTTTTTTTTTTCAGAACACTGTCTCAATTTCCTACTCAGTGTATTCTGGAGTACTGAGATATCCTTTTCTTTTCCCATCCAAGAATGGAGGCCAAACATCTTCTAAATAAGACCAAGACCTATGAAAGCTCCCCTTAATGTCAGGTGTAAGAAATCAAGATTAGAGTACTACATACAGTACTACAAGTTTATTTCATGCTATTACCTTTAAACAAGAATCTGAACTACTAAAGGTCAAGTCGAATTGGCACCAGATAAGAGTCAATGGACTTCAAAGAGGGCTGGACATTTTTTTAAAACTTTATTTGTTTAAATTACAAATAAATTACAAATCTGAACAAGCAAAATAAGAAAATTAAAATGTGACAGGGACGATAGGCATGTTAGTGCACTTATGCATGCCGCCTTAGGGACCACAGAAGTTAAATTAGAATGAAATTAAGATTTAGCTCTCTTATTGGGATGTAGAGATTCCAAACTGATGATGCATTTGAGCCCACCCTCAGGCTCAGCCTTGTTGTCTCTTACACTGGTGGTCCCCAAACTTTCATGGAAGACAATTTTTTCATCATAGACCGGGGGTGGGGGGAGGAGCATGCAACTTAGATCCCGCACATGCTCAGTTCTCCAGCAGAATGGATGTAGAATCCACTAGTGGGTAATTTCAGCCTTCCTGCTCAGCAGACTAAGACAAAGCTTTAGCCACACCTCCCTCTGGGTGTGACTTCCCAGTTTTTTGTCTTAGTCTCAAGCTCAGTAGGACGCAAAGTTGAAGGCTCCTTAGCTAGGCTAGATTTAAATTAGATTTAATTGGATTTATTTGGATTTCATTCTTTAAATTTCCTAAATTTTTTTAACTAATTGAATTTGGATCATCTGAAAGCTTTGTGGACAAGGACTCTGTCCTTTACACCTTGGAAGCCCTTCAGGGCTCGGAAGTTGGAGGCTGCAGGCCTCGATCAGGTGGGGGCTCCCATCTCGATGGATCGAAGCTCTCCGCGCCGACCAGCTGGTCAGCGGAGAACAACAATACATTAGGAAGGCTGCCGGCATTTTTACTTTGAGAATGGCGAAGCCACGAGGCTTCTTCTGCAGCCACAACCGGATCGCAGCGGAGGCTGCGCAACGAATCGCAAGTCACTAGCAAACGGGGGGAACAGGGTTTTGCCTGCTTATCCGTCCGTTCATTCTATCGTGGTTGTTGCCTTGCCTTTCCTACCTTCTGTTGCTAAAGGCTTTAGCTCTTTGGGAGGTTCAGAAGGAACTGCGGCCGCCATTTTGACCACATGGTCATAGCGCGGCCGCCATTTTGAGAGGCCCACGAGGCGGACACCATTTTGTGGAGGCCTACTCCGATTCTTTGTAACATCTAAGATTGCCTGAGTGCCTTGGTCTGCGAGTCAGGCCCGTACTGGGGGATAAAGCAATTTTCTTATATCCACAGCAAGTGTGGTGAACTCGTGGGTGTTATCCCAAATTATTGGGGCTTTGCCTACCTTCAGGTGTGTTATTGTGTTAAAAATCAAGTCTTTAGGACCTAAGTAAGTAGAGTGAAGAGGTATTCTTTTTTGACCACCTGTTTCAGATAGTTAGTGGCCTTTAGCCACGGGGCCTGAGCAGACAGTATTAGAAAACTGTCTGGCTGTTCTTGCCATTGCCATTGTTCAGAGCGAGGATTGGTTTTCCATCTCTGACTAATTGATCTGTGTGGTTGGGTTCCCCCCACTTCTAGGTATCCCTGACCAGGATTATCTAGACTGCAATGGCAGACAGTTCCTCACCCCAGGCAACTCAAACCAGTGTCCCCCCCCCGTGCAAACAAAATGGGAGGGGGAAGTGGGGGGGGGAGAAAAAAAACCAAACATTTGTCAGTCAAAGAGACTTCTAAAGCAGCCGAGCGGGAGGCCTCGAGGAGACATTTAGCACTGGAGAAAGAATTCTCCAAGGCACAAAGGCTCAGGTCCAGTGGGACTGAAGTGGTTTCCCCCGTCCCATTGGACATTTCTTCGTTTGAGCCTCAATTTGACTCTTCGCAGGATGCCCCATGGACTTGGTCTCCTCAGGGGGAAACTGAACAGGTTGGTCCTCCTCGCTCCTGTTCTTCTTCTTCACACCAGGCATCCAAGAGCAGGCGTGCTTCAACGGAGGTTGGGGTCAGCTCTAGGGAACAAGGAGAGATGTGGTCCCAGAGCCAATTCCAGGCATTCATGCATCATGCTTTCAAGCAATTTATGTCCTCCACTGGGAGTAGCCAAGGGCAGTCTCCTCCTCCTCCCCCCCATCTATTCCTCCTTCCCAGGTGGAACATGACACGAGGCCCAGTTCTGGTGTCTCAGAGACCTCCTCCAAATTAGGTGAGGAGGGATCAGTAGAATTGGAAACAGCAGATACTCACTTGTCTGAGGATGAGGAACCAACACCTGAGCAGGTGACTAATTTGGATCTCTTTGACCCTTCCATATTTTGGTCTCTTCTCCTAAATGCCATCACCACGGCCAAACTTACATCGGTCCAGGAGGAGAAGCCATCCACCTCCACCAGCCAGAGGCCAACTCCCTGTTTTCAGAAAAGGTCAAAGAGGAGACACAAATACCCTGTCCGCTAGTTTTTCGGACTACGGTGGAAAAGCAGTGGTCATCCTTAGCCACCACTCCTTCCCCAAGTAGTATGGAAAAGAAATTTTACAATGTCTCTTCTTCCTTTGCGGGCCCTCCCCTTTGCCCTCTCTTTGGCCTCGAGGGTCTTCACAAAAATTTTGGCCGTACTGGCGGCTCATCTAAGGATGATGCCCATGCACGTACAGTGCTATCTGGACGACATATTAGTACAGTCCAGATCCTTCCAGTCAGCCCAGTCAGGCCTGGCAGTCATGATTCAAACACTTCAGGATCACGGGTTCTCCGTGAAATTCAAAAAGAGCCACACAACACCTACAAGACATCTGCTCCATCTAGGAGTGTTGATAGATTTGAGCCTATGCAAGGTCTATCTCTCTCAGGAGCGTCGGATCAGCATCCGAAAACTGATCCAACAGGTCCGGAGAGAGAAGATGGTACCCTTGGTACAACTATCCCAACTCTTGGGGAAAATGGTCTCTTGCTTGGGCATCGTTCCGTGGGCCAGGCTTCACTCCAGGAACCTCCAATGGTTCCTCCTTCCTTTTCAGAGATGCAATATCAGTGCCTCCAACAAGAAGGTCAGGGTTCCCCATCACACTCTGTCATCATTCCTATGGTGGACCTCGTCCGCCTTGAACAAGGGCACCCTTTCCAAGGAGCCTCCCAGGATTACCTTGACCACAGACGCCAGTCTGTTCAGTTGGGGGGCATATCTTCAGAACCACCTGGCCCAGGGTCAGTGGTCCAGGTCAGACCTGGCTCACAACATAAATTGGCTCGAGCTCAGGGCCATCCACCTGGCTTTCCAATGGTTCTCCTCCCTTGTGTCAGGGAAACATGTGTTGATCCTGACAGACAACATTGCAGCCAAGGCTCATGTCAACAAGCAGGGAGGGACCCACTCCTGGCCACTCATGCAGGAAGCTCTGTCCATAGGGCTCTGGGCAGAGTCCACTTTGAGCTCCATCGGAATGGAACACATCTCGGGGGAGGCAAAGCAGCAGGCAGACTCCCTGAGCAGGGCCACAGTGGACCACTCAGAGTGGAAACTGGACTCGAGCCTGTTCAGGGAGATATCGTACAGGTTCGGCCATCCATGTCTAGATCTCTTCGCCTCCCCAGGGAATGCACAGCTCCCCAGATTCTTCACCAGGTTCCTGGCAAGGGGGGCGGAGGGAACGAATGCCCTCCAGTGCAGATGGCCAGAGGGCATACTTTATGCCTTCCCTCCTCTTCCGTTGCTGCAAGCGACCATATGCAAGCTTCTACAAGAACAGGCGGAGCTAATCTTAATTGCTCCATACTGGCCAAGGCGTCCATGGTTTGCCGACCTGGTGGACCTGTCACTCTTGCCACCATGGAGAATTCCCCCGGACCGAGTAGCTCTCAACCAGGGGAACCTTCAACATCCAGATCCACAGTGGCTTCAATTATCCGCCTGGCACTTGAGCGGGAAAGTCTGACTAGGCAATCCTATTCCTCCGGGGTGATCTCGATGATCCAAGCCTCAAGGCGTCCCTCGACTAATAGGATCTATGATGCCACATGGAGAAACTTCTGCTCCTGGTGCGACAGGCAGTGGCTCTTGCCGCTCTCTGTCACTATTCCGGATATATTGGAGTATTTACTTGAAGGGCTAAATAGGGAGTTGTCACCTAGTACCATATGCAGGCAGGTAGCGGCGTTATCGACGGTTCTCACCTGTGACAACCAAGTTTCCTTGTTTCAACACCCAGCAGTTAGTGCCTTTCTCAAGGGTGCAATTAATGCTGGGCCACCTATGGTTCATCGTTATCCATCCTGGGATTTGTCTAAAGAGTTGCAGGCTTTAACTTCTCCTCCATTTGAACCTCTGAGCACTTGCTCCCTTCACTTTCTCACCTTGAAGGTAGCCTTTCTAGTAGCCATTACTTCAGCCAGGAGGATTTCAGAATTGGCCGCACTGTCGGTCAGAGATGACCTATGTACCTTCCATGAGAACAGGGTGGTCCTCAGGTTGGATCCCTCATTTATTCCAAAGGTTAATACAGGGTTCCATCGATCCCAGGACTTGGTTCTTCCTAACTTCTGCCCTAATCCCTCACATCGTCTGGAAAGACGGTGGCATATGTTGGACGTGCGCAGGGCCCTGCGCCATTACATTAAAAGAACCTCGGCTTTTAGAAAGTCGGAGGCTTTATTCATGTCCTTTCAACCCTCTGCAATGGGTCGGAAGGTTTCTTCTTCCACCATTGGCAGATGGATTAGGGCTTGCATTTCTAGGGCTTACCTCTCTCAGTCTCTTCCAGTCCCTTCACACATCATGGCTCACTCAACACGCAGTGCAGCAGCTTCAGCAGCCTGGTCTACCCAGGCTTCAATTGAGGAGATTTGTAGGGCAGCGACGTGGTCCTCTTCCTCTTCCTTCATTAAACATTATAGGATTGATCAGTTTGCAGCGGCGGAGGCTGCCTTTGGTAGGCGAGTCCTACAACAAGTAGTTACTTCTCAGGGGACACAGGCCTAGACTTCCCCTCTCTATAGGGACATGAACGGCTTTGGTATGTCCCATCAGTGGATTCTATATCCATTCTGCTGGAGAAAAGGCGTTGTCTTACCTGAATGCCTTTTCTCAGCAGGATGATGTAGAATCCACACACACCCCTGTTGAAGTAGCTTAGGCATGTGTATTAACTTTTATTTGGAGTCTTGCGTCAAGAATACTTCGCCTTGACAAAAACTGGGAAGTCACACCCAGAAGGAGACGTGGCTAAAGCTTTGTCTTAGTCTGCTGAGCAGGAAGGCTGAAATTACCCATCAGTGGATTCTACACCATCCTGCTGAGAAAAGGCGTTCAGGTAAGACAACGCCCTTTTCACTCTTCTGCCACTCACCTCCAGTTGTGCAGCCTAACATGCCATGGACCAGTCCTGATCTGTGGCCCAAGTTGGGGATCCTTGTCATACACCATACTTGGAAAAAAAACACCTGATCCATTTCTTAAGAAGTATTCTTGGAATTGAGAAGAACATATTGGTCCCTGCATTAAGATCTAAAACAAGCATCTATCCCACACAATTAAAGTCTTTAATTACTGTTGGAGGATTCTCTTACATTTTTCCAAAATGTACCTACCAGTAGAAGAACAGATAGCTATGGGTCAGCCTACACCTTATATAAATTGGGCTAATTTACTGATACTTTATTTTCCATCCACTTTGTCTTCTCACATTTTCTTATTTTGTTTATTAAATTTCTATGCCACCCCTCTCACTGATACAGCAACTCTAGGAGGCTTGCAGTATAATAAAAAGATAAACAGTGCTTAAAAACCAGGTAAAATTAGAAAAAGTGAATAGGGTAGTTAGAAGTTAAAAGCCAAGATGATTGGCAGACTGGGGTTAAGATTCTTCTCTAACCCATCAGCCACCCCCCAACATAGCAGGCTCCTGTTGGAGCCCTAGGCCAAGTAGCAGATCCCCATTTTATGTTCTTCTGGAAGGCCAGGAATGTGTTTGTGTGTGGAGGGGTGAAATTCATCTTCAATGGGAGAATATTCCAGAGGGTGGGGGCCATAGCAGAAAAGGCTCTTCACCTGAACCCCACCAGCTGAAATTCTTTGGCCAACAGGATCCAAGGCAGGACCGTGAATTCTCCAGCATGATGAATGTAGCATCCACCGGTGGTAATCTCAGCCTTCCTGCTCAGTTGAGACTAAGTCTCCCTTGGGTGGTGTCTTCCTTGGGTGGTGTCTTCCAGTTTTTGACTTAGTCTCAGCTCAGTAGGATGCAACTTTGTTTGGCTCCTTAGTTAGGCTAGTTAAAATAAAGACATTTTAGGATTATTGGAAGTAATTTGGATCTAGGACTTAAACTTTAGTTTATTGCAAATTGTCAGCTTAAACTGATTCAATTTAGAGGATTCCAAAGGTCAGCTTAGGTGCCTTTCGGTTCCAAGGGGCCTTACAGGCTCTTTGCGGGCCGAATTTCAGCCGTGCCGGACCGCTGAGGAATTTAGCCCCGAATCAGCTGCTTAGCGCTGAAAACGGAGGTTTTTTTGGTGATCGGGGATTCCCAGGAGCGCGGCTTAGCTGGGCGGCTTCGTTACTAACCTTGTGGCCACGAGGTCTCTGCCGGTGAAAGCGACGATCTGGATCGCAGCAGAGGCTGCGCTACTCAAACGCAAGTTGACTGGGCTTTAAAGATAAAAGGGGGAAACAGACCTTATTGTATTAAGTTCCCTCAGTTCCTTTCTCAGTCCGAAGGCTGAATAGATTGGTGGTTTTCCTTGGTGCGTCGCCATTTTGGATGACGAGGAAGCCTCAAGGCCGCCATTTTGAATTGCAACAACAGGCGTGGTCGTCATTTTGAGGGCCCTCGTGTGCCATAGTAGTACCATCGGGCCTGATCCCAGCTAAATTTAGCCTGCTGTGTCAGGTTTTCATGGGGGATTCTCCAGCACTCCTTTGCATATTCCTCTCCTAATCAAGGGAAATAGTAGACGAAGGGGGTACGGATGCCATTTTGGATTTTACTAATTGATCACACCTATACATTACAAATTCTATCCTTCTGTATTACCTTCTGAGGGGGAATTAATCTAGAATCCACCTGTTCCTATTAGTTTGTGGCACTGTGCCAGCAGGGCCTAGACAGGCAGTTCTAGTACTGTCTGGCTGTTTGCCATCGTGGTTATTCAGAGCCCGGGAAGCTCCCTCTTTGATAACCAGATCTGCGTGTTGATTGCCCCCCTCCCTGGACATCTCCTACCTGGAATATCCAGTGTGCGATGGCAGACAGTGCAACTCCTCAGACATCGCAGGGCTCTGATGTTCCCCCCACACAAAAAAAGCGCAGATCTTCTGATTTGGACACGGGGGAGGGGGAAGAAAAAGGCCAAGACAAAGAACATTTCCACCAAGGAGCCCTCCAAAGCAGCTGAGTGAGAGGCCTTGAGGAGACATCAGGTGCTGGAGAGGGAATTCTCCAAAGCTCAAAGGCTCTTGTCCAGCGAGGCTGAAGTGGTTCCCTCCGTTTCACTGGACCGCTCCCCATTTGAGCCTCAATTCGTGCCTTCTCATGATGCTCCTAGGGCATGGTCTCCTCAGGGGGAAACTGAACAGGTTGGTCCCCCTCCTTCCTCTTTTTCCATCACACAACAAGCCTCTGAAGCCACGTATACTCCCACTACAGCTGGAGCTTGTTCAGCAGACCAACAAGATATATGGTCAGAGCAGTTCCAGGCATTCATGCACCATGCATTTGGCCAATTTATGGCCTCCTCCATGGGTCAAAGGTTCCCGCAGGTACCACCACCTCCACCCATACCTTTACCTCAAACAGGGCGTGCCCCGTTAACCAGCTCTGGTAATTCTGAGACATCCTCTCAGTTAGATGAAGAGGAGTCCGTGGACTTGGAGACAGCAGACATGCCTATGTCGGAGGATGAGGAGGCGGCGCCGGACCCGGCTCTGACATCAGGTCTCTTCGATCCTTCCCTATTCAGGTCATTGCTTATGAAGGCCTGTACTATGGCCAATTTGGCTACTGAACAGGAGCCTAAACCATCTACCTCCACTGCACAAGAGTCTAATCCCTTGTTTGCAGAGCAAGTAGTGGAGGAGAAACAAATCCCTTGCCCCAATGTCTTCTGCACCACTGTGGAGAAACAGTGGTCCTCATTGGCCACTCTGCCTTCTCCCAATAGCACAGAAAAGAAACTCTTCAATGTTTCTTCTTCATTTTCTTCCCTTCTAGAGGTGCCTACTGTAGATACTCCTCTAATTTCGTTGTTCTCCACATCTACAATCCTGGGAGATATGGCAGAAGCCCTGAAGGCAGAGGACAAGAGGTTTGAGTTTTCTTTCTGCAGAGCTCACCAGGCCTTGACATGGGCGATCAAGGCAGCAACGTCTTCATCCTTTTTCGCATCATGTGGCTCCAAGAACTACAGGCCCTCATTCCTCCTGACCTGGTGCGTGCACACCAGATGTTGGGAAAATTAGTTGCTGCGTCGGAGTATATGGCAGACGCATCTCTCCACTCTGCCAGGTATTCCGCCAGATCCATTGCGGCTACTGTCTCATCTCGCAGGCTGCTGTGGTTAAAACAGTGGCGGACAGATTTAAAATCCAGGTGGCGCCTATCGACAGCCACGTACAGTGGAACACATCTGTTTGGTCCAGTTCTCGAACCGTACCTTATAGAGGGAAAGGACAAGTGCAAAATTCTTGCACACTCCTCTAAGAGGTTGGATAGAAGACCCCAACAGGAATTCCGCAGGCAGACCTTTTGTGCCAGAGGTTCCTGGGAGTGGAGGTAGCCCTTTTGGACTGGGCAGTCCTGGGAATGGCCCAAAGGTTCTCGATCCTTTTCCCCTAGACAGGATCGACAGCAGGACCACCAAAATCCTGGAACCAGGGGTCAATTCCATTCCAAGCATCCCTTTCGGGAGTCCGGGGGCCGTCCTTACAGGCGGTCCAAGTGACGCCAAGGCAGACCCTCCTATAGGCGGTCGATTGTCCCTGTTCAGTGACATTTGGGAGGTCACCACAAATGACTCTTGGGTAAGGGAGACCATAAGATATGGTCTCGCTCTAGAATTTTTATCCATCCCTCCAGACCACTTTATACAGTGTCCCACTTCAAGAAACACAAGCAGGGCAGAATTGGTATTCACGGCCATATCCCATCTGCTAGAGATAGAGACCATAGAACCAGTGCCTCTGGAACAGAGAGGGAGAGGTTTTTACTCAATTTTGTTCGTGGTTCCCAAGGCCTTGGGAGGTTGGAGAGCCATATTGGATTTAAAGGGACTGAATTACTTTCTAACCTACAGGAGGTTCAAAATGCAGTCCCTCAAATCCGTTCTGGCCAGTATCAGAAAAGGGGATTTCCTCTTTTCCATAGACCTGACAGAGGCATACTTTCACATCCCCATCCTCCCACAACACCACAGATTCCTCCGGTTTTGTTATGCGCACCGGCATTATCAGTACAGGGCTCTATCCTTTGGCCTTTCCTCGGCCCCTTGGGTATTTACAAAGATATTGGCAGTCTTGGCAGCCCATCTCAGATTAGTTCTGGTGCACGTGCAATGTTACCTGGACAATATAATTATCCAATCCAGTTCATTCTGTTCCGCCCAATCAGACCTACAACTCACAATCAGTACTTTTCAGGAGCACGGATTTTCCGTAAATTTCAAGAAGAGTCACACAACCCCCTCCACTCACCTCCTTCACCTAGGAGCAATAAAAGACTCAAATCTTTGCAGGGTTTACTTTTCCCAGGAGCGCAAAAACAGTATCAGGTCACTTGTTCACAAGGTCCGGAGAGAAAAGGTAGTTCCACTGGTCCAGCTGTCTCAGCTGTTGGGGAAGATGGTCTCCTGTCTGGGAATTGTTCCATGGGCCAGACTACATTCCAGACCTCTCCAGTGGTTCCTCCTTCCCTTCCAGAAATGGAATGTGAATGCCTCCACAAGGAAGGTGAGAGTCCCGCACCACACACTGCTATCCCTTCTGTGGTGGACGTCATCAGCAATGAACAGAGGATCCCTCTTCAAGGAGCCTCCCAGGCTTACCTTGACTATGGATGCCAGCCTGTTCGGCTGGGGTGCCCACCTACAGACTCACATGGCAGAGGGTCAATGGTCCCAGTCAGATTTATCACACAACATAAATTGGCTCGAACTCAGAGCAATCCATTTGGCACTCCGTCAATTCTCCGCCCTTGTGGCGGGAAGACACATTCTAATACTGACGAACAACGTAGCAGCCAAGGCACATGTCAACAGACAGGGAGGGACCCAGTCGTGGTCTCTCATGCTGGAGGCCTTGGACCTGGGTCTGTGGGCAGAGTCCAACCTGGAATCTCTCAGTGTGGAACACATTTCTGGGGAAGCGAATCGACAAGCCAATTCACTGAGCAGGGTTACGGTCGACCACTCGGAGTGGCGCCTAGACCCGGCCCTGTTCAGGGAAATTTCAGCCAGATTCGGACAACCACAAGTGGATCTGTTTGCCTCCCCGACAAACTCCTAACTACCCAGGTACTTCACCAGGTTTCCGTCACCGGGGGTGAAGTGAACAGATGCCCTCTGCAGCAAGTGGCCCAGGGGACTCCTTTATGCCTTTCCTCCTCTTCCCCTGATACCAGCAACTATCCGCAAGCTTCTTCAGGAACAGGCGGAAGTAATCTTAGTTGTCCCACAATGGCCAAGGCGACCGTGATTTACCGACCTCGTGGATCTGTCGCTCTCCCCACTGTGGAGGATTTTGCCGGATCACATTTCTCTCAGTCAGGGGAGACTTCAGCATCCAGAACCCCAGTGGCTTCAACTAGCCACTTGGCACTTGAACGGGGGAGTCTAGCCAGGCAGTCTTATTCGTCGGGGGTGATCTCCATAATCGAAGCCTCAAGGCAACCCTCGACCAATAGGATTTATGATGCCACGTGGAGAAACTTCTGCACGTGGTGTACTAAGCAGAATCTTAGACCATTGGCGTTCACCATCCCTGACATGTTAGACTATCTCTTGGAGAGTCTGAATAAAGGTCTATCACATAGTACCATCCGCAGACAGGTTGCGGCCTTATCTACAGTCCTCACATGCGACAATCTAGTCCCATTATCACAGCACCCAGCAGTTAGCGCTTTTCTGAAAGGGGCGGTTAACGCTAAGCCTCCTGCGGTGCATCGCTATCCCTCATGGGACTTACCAAGGGTGCTACAGGCTCTGATGTCATCACCATCCAGTCTTGCTCACTTCAATTCCTTTCTCTGAAAGTTGCCTTTCTGGTAGCCATCACGTTGGCAAGGCATATTTCAGAACTGGCCGCGCTCTCGATCAGAAGTGACCTTTGTATGTTTCTGGATGACAGTGGTCCTTAGATTGGACCCTTCTTTCATTCCGAAAGTCAATACCTGGTTCCATAGGTCCCAAGACTTGATTCTTCCAGACTTTTGTCCCAACCCGTCACATCGTCTGGAGAGGCTGTGGCATAAATTGGACATGCACAGGGCTCTGCACCATTATGTACGGCAGACCTCTGCTTTTCACAAGTCTGAGGCCCTGTTTGTGTCTTTCCAGCCCTCTTCCATGGGTAAGAAGGTATCGTCTTCAACCATTGGAAGATGGATCAGAGCATGCATTGCTCACACCTATAGGTTCCAGTCTCTCCTGGTGCCTACAAATATCACCACTCATTCTACACGTAGCGTGGCCACATCAGCGGCCTGGTCTACCCAGGCTTCTGTTGAGGAGATCTGTAGGGCAGCGACCTGGTCTTCTCCCTCTTCCTTTATAAGGCATTACAAGCTTGATAAGTTCGCTGCGGCAGATGCCTCATTTGGTAGAAGGGTTTTGCAGCAGGTAGTTTCCTCTCAGGGGACACATGCCTAGACTTTTCCCTCCCCGTAGGGACATGAGCGGCTTTGGTATGTCCCACCAGTGGATGTTACATTCATCATGCTGGAGAAGGGGTGTTGTCTTATCTGAATGCCTTTTCTCAGCATGATGATGTAGCATTCACACCCACCCTTAACGGCAGTCTAGGCAGGTGTAGTTTCATGAGGAGCCATTGTGTCGGACTTCGTGATGGATGCTTCGCCTCGTCAAAACTGGGAAGACACCGCCCAAGGGAGGCGTGGCTAAAGTTCTGACTTAGTCTCAACTGAGCAGGAAGGCTGAGATTGGACCGGTGGATGCTACATCATCATGCTGAGAAAAGGCGTTCAGGTAAGACAACGCCCCTTTTTTTCTTATGTTTATTGTAGAATCATTTATTTTATTCTTGAAATATTTTAAAATTAAATTAAAAAAAAAATTGACCACGGTGGTGTTGGCAGGGGAATGAGCGCCAGTGGAGAGATTTTTTGGAAGGCTGAACAAACTGAAGTTGTTGGGCAGACTTTAAAGCCAACCCTGTGTTATGGTTATCTTCCGAGGCCCAAGTTTTGATCGCCATTTTTTTCTTCTTCCATGCTGATATTCTCCAGCTAATTGAGGAATGTTGGCTCTCTTTTGTAAGTTCAGCATGCTTTTCATGGAAAGAGGAACTGCTTGCTCAAAACCATGGGGACAGTGTGGGAAGGAATGTGTGATTCTTTAGGATCCCATACAGATATCTCCCTTTGACAAAAGCTTGAGGCAAGGGCAAAATTATGGGCTAACCTGTATTATAAGGACTCGCAACACCATTATCTAAGCAGACCGGATGGCCTGCTGCTGTTCTTCATTCAGATCTCAGCATGGTGACCTGCTTTTCAGTGCAGTGTTTATACTCTCTCATTGCCTGCAAGAGGAATGAAAAAAGACGGGTTAACTGCTGTTGATGTTCTTCAAATAGTCTCTTTTTCCACAAGTGCCTTCTAGTTATTCCTAGATGTTCAAACATTTGTCCTTAATTGACACAGCCCGTTAAGGATGTGGAGAAGAAAGAGAATGAAATATTCATCATATAGTCTGCCACTAATTATCACTCTACCAATGTGCGACTGGGCACATGTACACAGCTGTCTGGAAAAACAGGCACTGAGCAAGTGGGAACTGCATGGTCTCCCTTTCTCTCTCAGCTGTGTTTCCACACTGCCGTGGCACAACTCATATTCATGCAGCGTGCCAATGGCAGAAAAGCAAGAACATTTCAGGGAAAACATGAAGTGGAATTTTGTGTCTTGGAATATTTTATCACATTCTCAAATAAACTTTGGATGTTCTTCAGTGAGTTCCATTTTGCAATCCTTCAACACTACATTGTTATTTTTTTTCCATCTGGGGAGAGGAGAAAGGGGAGGGAATGATAATGGTGATTGTTTTGGATGGGGTCTGTGTGACATAATTAGGAATTCAGTTGGTTTTTTGAGGAAGCAAAAGCAGAATGATTAGAGATTGAAGTAATTGCTTGCTCAAAACCATGCTTTCTTGGATCTACTGCTCCAAGGCTGAGGTGAACTAAACTGGATAGTTTAGGCTGTGTTATAAGATGTTCTGTCCTCCCCTCCCCTTTGTTTGTTTCTTTCATGCTGTTTATTACAACTAGTTATAACAATTAATCAGTGGAACAACCTGCCTCCAGAAGCTGTGAATGCTCCAACATTGGAAGTTTTTAAGAAGAGACTGGACAGTCATTTGTCTGAAATGATATAGGGTTTCCTACCTGAGCAGGGGGTTGGACTACATGACCTCCAAGGTCCCTTCCAACTACTACTACTACTACTACTTACTTTCTTCTTCTTCTTCTTCTTCTTCTTCTTCTTCTTCTTCTTCTTCTTCTTCTTCTTCTTCTTCTTCTTCTTCTTCTTCTTCTTCTTCTTCTTCTTCTTCCTCCTCCTCTCTCCTCCTCCTTCTCCCTCCTATTATTATTATTATTATTTATTTATTATTATTATTATTATTATTATTATTATTATTATTATCAATCATCGCACAGTCAGCCAGATGTTCAGACTGGATTTGGCATTTTGTCTACCTATCGAGTCCTTACCCAGGACCTGGGATAGGCAGATGTGGATGTTTGATGGTATTACAGATATCGTCGCAGGATGGAAGCAGTTCCTAGTAAGGCCGCCTTTTGCAATTGACTAATAGCGAATTTGTCAATGCCAATGGTGTTCAAGTGGTGCTCCAGTTGTTTTGGGATTGCACCCAAGGAGCCTATTACTATTGGTACTACCCTTGCTTGCTTTTGCCACAGTCTTTCTATTTCTATTTGTAGGTCTTTGTATTTTGTTATCTTCTCCAGTTCTTTCTCTTCTATTCTGCTATCTCCAGGCACTGCCACGTCCACTATCCAGACTTTTTTGTCTTTCTTATCGACAATTGTTAAGTCTGGGGTGTTATGTTGCAGGTGCTTGTCTGTTTGAATTCTGAAGTCCCAGAGCAGTTTAATTTTATCATTTTCTATGACTTTCTCTATTTTATGATCCCACCAGTTTTTGCTTACAGGCAAATGATATTTTTTGCAGATCTTCCAATGCACCATTGTTGCTACTTTGTCATGCCGCTGCTTGTAATCAGTCTGTGCAATCTTCTTGCAACAGCTTACCAAGTGGTCCACTGTTTCTTCAGCTTCTTTGCATAGGCGGCACTTACTGTCTGTTGCTGTCTTCTCAATTTTGACTTTGTATGCATTTGTCCTTAAGGCTTGGTCTTGTGCAGCCAGAATTAGTCCCTCGGTCTCTTTCTTCAATTTTCCTGCTCTTAGCCATTGCCAGGTTTTATTATTATCTGCTTTCCCAGTTATTTTTTTCATGTATTGGCCATGTAGTGCTTTGTCTTCCCATGCCTCTATTCTGTTCTTCATTTGGTCTTTCTTGTAGGCCAGTTTGGTCTCTCCAGTAGTTAGTAAGCCTTCCTGATATACTAATTTCAGTGCATCTTCATCATTGTTCTTCAGATATTCTTCCAAAGCCATTTTTTCTTCTTCAACCATCTGATGTACTTGTAGCATTCCACGCCCACCTATTTGCCTTGGTAGATAAAGTCTATCAATGTCACTGCGTGGATGAAGGGTGTGATTCATTGTCATTATTTTTCTGGTCTGCCTATCCATTGCTTTTAGTTCTGCTTGAGTCCAGTCCACTATTCCAGCTGTGTACCTAATGACTGGGATTGCCCAGGTGTTGATTGCCTTTATGGTATTTCCTCCATTGAGTTTGGATTTTAAGATCTTCTTCACTCTCTTGATGTATTCACCTCTAATCTTTTTCTTGACTTCAGTGTGCTTGATGTTGTCAGCTTGAAGGATACCCAAGTATTTGTAGTACTCTTCCTCATCCAGACTCTTAATGTTATTTTCGTGGGGCATCTTGATTCCTTCAGTTTTCATTATTTTTCCTTGTTTGATAGTAAGTGTGGCACATTTGTCCAAGCCAAACTCCATTACAATATCTTGGCTATATATACGGACAGTGTTGAGCAGCGATTCTATTTCAGATGATGTTTTTCCATACAGCTTCAGATCATCCATATAAAGGAGGTGGGATAGTCTGGCAGATGTTTTTGATGTTTGATAGCCATGTCCTGAGTTATTCAGTATTGTTGACAGAGGAAACAGTGCAATAACAAATAGTAATGGTGATAATGAATCTCCTTGAAATATTCCTCTCTTGATATTAACCTCTCCCAGCCTCTCACCATTGATCTGCAACTGTGTCTTCCATTGTGCCATCGATCTTTGCACAAATTTTCTGATGTTTCTACTGACTCCTGTTATTTCTAGGCACTTTATTATCCAATCATGTGGCAGAGAGTCAAATGCCTTTTTGTAGTCAATCCATGCCACATTCAGGTTGGTCTTCCTTCTCTTGCAGTTTTCCAAGATCATTTTGTCTATTAGGAGTTGATCTTTTGTTCCTCTGCTGTTGGGGCGGTTTCCTTTCTGCTCAGGTGGAAAGAGATTGTTTTCAACTACATGCTGTTGCACTGCATCAGCTACTACACCAGTTAGTAATTTGAAAGTTGTTGGTAAGCAGGTAATTGGCCTGTAGTTACCTGGTGTTGCCCCTTTTGCTGGATTTTTCATTATTAGGTAGGTTTTCCCAGTTGTTAGCCACTTTTCAATTTCTCCTCCTTGTAGTATATTGTTGAACTGTTTGGCAATGAGTGGGTGTATAACAGTTAGATGTTTCAACCAAAACCCATGCAGTTCATCTTCACCTGGTGCTGACCAATTTTTGATTTTCTTTGCTCTTTTTTCTACCATTTTTGTTGTTATTACTAGTTCTTTCATTTCAACTTCTGTTTTATTTGCATCCACCTCTTTTAACCAAGCCGCATCCTTGTTGTATTTCTTTGGGTTATCCCATATCTGCTTCCAGAACTGCACTGTTTCTTCCTTGTCAGGTACTGACTGATTCCTTGCAGTTTCTCCATTGATGGATTGGTAGAAACGTTTCTGATTGGATTGAAATTGGAGGTTCTGCCTATAGTTTGCAATTCGAGCTTCATATCTACTGATTTTCCTGGCTATAGCTGTTATTTGTTGCTTTATTATTTCCAGTGCTTCCTTGATCTTCCTTGTTTCTAAGTGGTATTTCTTGATTAGGTATTCTTTGGTCTTCTTGTTCTTCAGCTTCTTTTCTTTCATCTGTTCTAGCTTGCTTGCATGTGATCTTAACTTGCTGATCTTATTTTCTAGTCTAACCTTCCATTTTTCTGGTGCACTGTTTGTTTGTTTTTCTTCTTTGTTGATTTTGCATCCCAGGTATTCTGTTATAACTGCAGCTGTGCTGTACATTAGTTGGTTTGTTTCTTGCAGTGAATTGGTGCTTATACTTGCTATTGCAGTATTTGCATCTTTTAATGCTTGTGCTAGCTGTTTCTTTGGAACAAGCTTCAATGCAGGTAGCCTTATTCTGTTGTTTTTGTGCTGTTCTAGATGCTCAGTTATTCTTTGTTTCAATTCTTTTATTTCTTTAGTTAGAGGGTTTTGTTCTTCCTGAGGTAGAGGTGCCTGGTTTCCAAATGAGAACAGTTGTATATCTCTGCTAGATTCCTTCACTGCCAACTCCCCCTGGTTTGCCTCTACATTCTGAATTACTTCTGGTAAGGCTTTGATTTCTTTGCCCTGGGTAAACCTTTGCAGTTCGTCCAATTCTGTTTCTGTGAATATTTTATTTCGTGTTATAAATCGGCGTTGATCTGCTAGTCTCTGTTCTGTTATTTCTGATTCTGGATGTTGTTCTTTCCAGAACTGGTGCATTCGTTTTAGATATCCTCTTCTTGTTGGACTTGATCTGTAGTAACAGATCATTATTTCTTTGTTTTCAATCACTGTGTATCTGAGACGGGTAAACACCTTTTCTTCCAGTAGTTCTGCAGCTGCTGGCCCTGGTTGCTCAGCCAACAGTCCTGAGTCCTGTAACCCATTTTTCACCAGATATCCAGGAACTCCTATCTAGCGCGGACCTTGTTACCCGGGCGACGTCCGAGCCGATATGGCATTCTGCAATTTTTTATGGGAGAGACACTCTTTGTCTGACTCCTCTGATGAGACCTGTCCAGTATGGTTGAACCTCTGGCATAGCTCTCATCTTCCTCAGAGTACACAAGCCCCACAACCAATCTTTTAAACAAGCTGCATCCTTGTTGTATTTCTTTGGGTTATCCCATATCTGCTTCCAGAATTGCACTGTTTCTTCCTTGTCAGGTACTGACTGATTCCTTGCAGTTTCTCCATTGATGGATTGGTAGAAACGTTTCTGATTGGATTGAAATTGGAGGTTCTGCCTATAGTTTGCAATTCGAGCTTCATATCTACTGATTTTCCTGGCTATAGCTGTTATTTGTTGCTTTATTATTTCCAGTGCTTCCTTGATCTTCCTTGTTTCTAAGTGGTATTTCTTGATTAGGTATTCTTTGGTCTTCTTGTTCTTCAGCTTCTTTTCTTTCATCTGTTCTAGCTTGCTTGCATGTGATCTTAACTTGCTGATCTTATTTTCTAGTCTAACCTTCCATTTTTGTGGTGCACTGTTTGTTTTTCTTTTTTGTTGTATATTATTATTTTATTATTATTATTAGTATTATTATTATTATTATTATTATTATATTATATATTATGGATCATCGCACAGTCAGCAGAGTTCAGACTGGATTTGCATTGTCACTATCGAGTCTTACCAGAAACTGGGATAGGCAGATGTGGATGTTTGATGGTAGTACAGATATTGTCGCTAGGATGGAAGCAGCTTCTAGTAAGGCGCGCCTTGCAATTGACTAATGGCGAATTTGTCAATGCCGATGATGGTGTCCAAGTGGCGCTCCAGTTGTTTTGGGATGCACCCAAGGAGCCTATGACTATTGGTACTACCCTTGCTTGCTTTTGCCACAGTCTTTCTATTTCTATTTGTAGGTCTTTGTATTTTGTTATCTTCTCCAGTTCTTTCTCTTCTATTCTGCTATCTCCAGGCACTGCCACATCCACTATCCAGACTTTTTTGTCTTTCTTATCGACAAGTGTTAAGTCTGGGGTGTTATGTTGCAGGTGCTTGTCTGTTTGAATTCTGAAGTCCAGAGCAGTTTAATTTTATCATTTTCTATGACTTTCTCTATTTTATGATCCCACCAGTTTTTGCTTACAGGCAAATGATATTTTTTGCAGATCTTCCAATGCACCATTGTTTCTACTTTGTCATGCCGCTGCTTGTAGTCAGTCTGTGCAATCTTCTTGCAACATCTTACCAGGTGGTCCACTGTTTCTTCAGCTTCTTTGCATAGGCGGCACATACTGTCTGGATGTCAGAATCCAATTATATTTCATCTCTTATTATTATTAATTGCGAAGTCGTGTCCGACCCATCGCGACCCCATGGACAACATTCCTCCAGGTCTTCCTGTCCTCTACCATCTTCTGGAGTCCATTTAAATTCACACCTACTGCTTCAGTGACTCAATCCAGCCATCTCATTCTCTGTCGTCCCCTTCTTCTATTGCCCTCAATCTTTCCCAGCATTAGGCTCTTCTCCAGTGAATCCTTCCTTCTCATTAGGTGGCCAAAGTACTTGAGTTTCAACTTCAGGATCTGGCCTTCTAAAGAGCAGTCGGGGTTGATCTCTTCTAGGACTGACCGGTTTGAACGCCTTGCAGTCAAGGGGACTCGCAGGAGTCTTCTGCAGTCCAGGGGACTCGCAGGAGTCTTCTCAGCACCATAGTTCAAAGGCCCAATTCTTTTGCGCTCAGCCTTTCTTTGGTCCAACTTTCACAGCCCCTACATTGCACTGGAAAACCATGGCCTGACCTATAAACGTACTTTTGTTGGCAGGGTGATGTCTCCTCTGCTATTTTAGAATGCTGTCTAGATTTGCCCTAGCTTTCCTCCCCAGTAGCCAGCGCTTTTAATTTCTTGGCTGCGTCCCCATCTGAGGTGATTCTTGGCGCCCGGAAAAATAAAATCTGTCACTACCCTCCCTTTTCTTCCCTCTATTTGCCTATTGAGAGGGCCGGATGCCATGATTTTGGTTTTCTTAATGTTGAGTTTCAAGCCAACTTTTGTACTCTCCTTCTTCACCCGCATCAAGAGGCTCTTTAGTTCCTCTTCACTTTCTGCCATTAGAGTGGTATCATCTGCATATCTAGGTTGTTGATATTTCTCCCGGCAATCTTAATTCCAACTTTTGATTCATCTAGCCCTGCCTTTCTCATGATGTGCTCTGCATATAAGTTAAATAGGCAGGGCGACAGTATACAGCCTTGCCGGACTCCTTTCCAATTTTGAACCAATCAGTGGTTCCGTGTTCGGTTCTCACTGTTGCTTCTTGACCCGCATATAGGTTTCTCAGGAGACAAATGAGATGGTCTGGTACTCCCATCTCTTTAAGAACTTGCCACAATTTGTTGTGATCCCCACAATCAAAGGCTTTTGCATAGTCAATGAAGCAGAAGTAGATGTTTTTCTGGAACTCCCTAGCTTTCTCCATGATCCAGCGTATGTTTGCAATTTGATCTCTAGTTCCTCTGCCTCTTCGAAATCCTGCCTGTACTTCTGGTAGTTCTCGATCCACATACTGCTGGAGTCTAGCTTGTAGGATTTTAAGCATAACTTTACTAGCATGTGAAATGAGTGCAATGGTGCGATAGTTTGAACATTCTTTGACATTGCCTTTCTTTGAATTGGAATGTAAACTGACCTTTTCCAATCCTGTGGCCACTGTTGAGTTTTTCAAATTTGCTGGCAAATTGAGTGTAGCACTTTTACTGCATCGTCTTTTAAGATTTTGAATAGCTCAGCTGGAATACTGTCACCTCCACTAGCTTTGTTGTTGCTCAGATTTTCTAAGGCCCATTTCACTTCACATTCTAGGATGTCTGGTTCGAGGTCAGTGACCATCTCATTGTGATTATCTGGGATGTTAAGCTCGTTCTTGTATAGTTCTTCTGTGTAGTTTTGCCATCTCTTCTTAATCTCTTCTGCCTCTGTTAGGTCCTTGCCATTTTGGTCCTTTATCATGCCCATCTTTGCATGAAACGTTCCCTTCATATCTCCAATTTTCTTGAAGAGATCTCTGGTCCTCCCTATTCTGTTGTTTTCTTCTATTTCTTTGCACTGTTCATTTAAAAAGGTATTCTTATCTCTTCTAGCCATTCTCTGGAATTCTGTATTCAATTGGGTGTATATTTCTCTTTCTCCTTTGCCTTTCGCTTCCCTTCTTTCCTCAGCTATTTGCAAAGCTTCCTCAGACAGCCATTTTGCTTTCTTGCATTTTTTTTTCTTTGGGATGGTTTTAGTTGCTACCTCTTGTACAATGTTGCGAACTTCCATCCATAGTTCTTCAGGCACTCTGTCTATCAGATCTAATTCCTTAAATCTATTTGTCACCTCTACTGTATATTCATCAGGAATATGATTTATTTCATACCTGAGTGGCCTAGTGCTTTTCCCTACTTTTTTCAATTTAAGCCTAAATTTTGCAACGAGAAGCTCATGATCTGAGTCACAGTCAGCTCCTGGTCTTGTTTTTACTGACTGTATAGAGCTTCTCCATCTTTGGCTGCAGAGTACATAGTCAATCTGATTTCTATGTTGACTGTCTGGTGATGTCCATGTGTAGAGCCGTCTCTTGGGTTGTTTGAAAAGAGTGTTTGTTATGACCATCGTATTCTCTTGACAAAATTCTATTAGCCTGTGCCCTGCTTCATTTTGTTCTCCAAGGCCAAACTTGCCTGTTATTCCGGTTATCTTTTGGCTTCCTACCTTAGCATTCCAATCCCCCATGATGATCAGGACATCATTTTTTGGTGTTAATTCTATAAGGTGCTGTAGGGCTTCATAGAACCGGTCAATTTCATCCTCTTCAGCACCAGTGGTTGGGGCATAGATTTGAACTACTGTGATATTGAATGGTTTGCCTTGGATTCGAATTGAGATCATTTTGTCATTTTGGGGATTGTATCCCAGTATTGCTTTTCCTATTCTTTTATTGACTATGACGGCTACTCCATTTCTTCTGAGGGATTCTTGCCCACAGTAGTATACCTGATGGTCATCTGAGTTAAATTCACCCATTCTTGTCCATTTTAGTTTGCTGATTCCTAAGATGTCGATGTCAGTCTTGTCATCTCTTTTTTGACTACGTCTAGCTTGCCTTGATTCATGGATCTTACATTCCAGGTTCCTATGGAGAAAAAATCTTTACAGCATCGGACTTTCCTTTCACCACCAGATATATCCACAGCTGAGCATCCTTTCTGCTTTGGCCCAGTCGCTTCATTCTTTCTGGTGCTACTAGTACTAGCCCTATGCTCTTCCCCAGTAGCATATTGGACACCTTCCGACCTGAGGGGCTCATCTTCCAGCGTCATATCTTTTTTCCTTTTAGTACTGTCCATGGGGTTTTCATGGCAAAGATACTGGAGTGGTTTGCCATTTCCTTTCTCAGTGTTCACATTTTGTCAAGAACTCCTCTGCTATAACCTGTCCGTCTTGGGGTGGCCCTGCACGGCATAGCTTATAGCTTCAGTGAGTTACGCAAACCCCTTCGCCACGACAAGGCAGTAATCCATAATCCACTTTATGAGAATACTAAAGAGGCTATCGCTTGTGGGAAAAAAAGGTGAATAGGGGTGACTAGTATCAAGTATACATTGTCACATAGAAAAGATGGACAATTTTTCTCGCTCAATCAAAATAAAAGATCCAGAGGTCAATCCTTGAATTTGTAACTGGGACAAAGTTTCTAATAGATAAAAGAAATTACATATTCACTCACCATGTAATTAACTTGTGGAATTCATAGCTACAATTGATGGTGATAGCCACTAATTTGAATAGCAATATAGCAATAGCACTTAGACTTATATACCATTTCATAGTGCTTTATAGCCCTCTCTAACTGGTTTGCAATGTCAGCTTATTGCCCCCAACAATCTGGGTCCTCATTTACCAACCTCAGAAGGATGGAAGACTGAGTCAACCTTGAGATGGTGAGAATCGAATTGCTATCTATAATACTGCATTCTAATCATTGCATCACATGGTTTCTCTGAATGGCTTTAAACGTATGGCTCTTAGTTTTTACACAACAGGTGGCACCTCCAACACCACCTGCAAAGGAACAAATGTAGGAGAGAGGAATGTCTTGACTTTCTGTTTGTGAGCAACACCAAAACTTCTGTTTGGCTAATCTGAGAAATAAAATGCTGAGCTAAGGCAAGTCTTGGCCTGATCCATACTTGTATTCTTAAACCCAACTTTTTCCAATAGTGGAATGAGCAATCAGATTAGCAACATTTGAAAAATGAAACATTTGGAAATATAGAAATGAAAAAAGCTAAAATAAAGCCACATTAAAATATAAACAAATGTTAGAAACATTCAAACTGCTTCAAAATCACATTATGAACCTAGCTGCAATCATGTCCAAAGGGAAGTGGCTTTTTTCTTGAAAACTATACCCAGTATGCAGATTATTTTCTTTTCCTGAATGAAATATTGCATGAAATATTTTATTTTTTTCAGTAGAAAAATATATGAATAGGGGGCAGCATCATCTTGTAGAGAGACAGAATCATTTTGTAGTGACAGTTGATAGCCATCAACAAAAACCATCAATAGAAAGAAATGCAGGTCTTTATTTAAATTTTGAAAAATCAATTTGAAAGGAAAATGAACAGAGTACAGGATGAGGAAATGAGGAGAAAATATACCCTTTTTTCTTCCATGAACTGATAAGGTATTTTTGCTCAGTGTTATATTTTTAAGGTAGACAGTATCATTACAAATTGCTTACAAACCCTAATAATAATAAAAAAAGTAAAAGTAAATGCTTTGACTTCCTTTGCCAAAGCTGTAGGTTTTTTTTAATATACCCTTATCAACTATTTATTTGTTTAGTTTTGTTTGTTGTGTCAGTAAAAATGTGCACCTGTTTATTCTGGCACCAGGAACAGTTACATTTCTGTTCTACATAAATATTCCCACCTGTTTTACTTACTAAGAAATAATAAACATCCAATTCACTAGTTGTGGATAATTATCCAACCAGCTTAATCAGAAAAATGTATTTTTCTCTGGGCATCTGTAAACAAGGCTTCATATTGCCAGCAGATCTTTATCAGGAATGTTGCTACATTCAAAGGACAACACAAAGATGGAGTGGTGTTTCTCCCTCCTTCCCTCTCTCTCTCCTTCTCTCCCTCTGTGTGTGTTTGTGTGTGTGTGTGTGTGTGTGTGTGTGTGTGTGTGTGTGCGCACGCATGCATAAAGCATATGAGAAGCCATTTGTAATTGATGTAAAAAATGAGGTATGGAGCCTTAAGCCATCCTTGGGGACTGCAATGATATCCTGGTAACCATGAGACCAAAGCCCATGTGGACTGTAGTGACAAAAGATGCCTGCATAGCTTAATATGCATTCCTTTCTTCTGTTATATTTTTAAATATACTGAATAGCCCATATGACATTTCAAGTAGAATATCAACCCTGTAGACTAAATGATGATGTAAAACATTTATGCTTTGTGAGACACAAAATAGCACAAGCTGCTTCTTTTCCCTGATGCTAGGCACAGGAGTCATTATTTTTCATTTCTAGCAAGTTGGCAGGTTCAGACCATGGACAAATATTAACTTATCACAGATTCCAGTAGATAGAGGGAAGTCGGTTTTTGCTTCTCCAACGACTTCTTCTGATAGACAGGGTTTTTTTATTGGTACTACACAAGGGATGCTGAACAATCACTGCAACATCTTAGACCTCCTAGTGTGGATTTCCAGTGCCAAAGACATCAAAAGAAAACAAATTCATCTCACCAGAGCAGAAGGAAAGGTCCTTCTCTGTTCCTCCTTCTTCCCTAACAAGAAATATATTTCTTTTTTAGAACAACTGCATGGCTGGATAGGGAATTAGAATATCAGTGATGCCTGTGGTGCCAAAGCATTCCATGAATTGCTCATAGCACATTTCAGGGTTGTACCTATTCTCACAAGGCAAAATGGAAGCCTTTGAAGAAAGGCCTTCTGAAGGAGATTCTCACTATCTGATTCAGAGAAGGAAAATTCAAAAAGATCACATGGTCCTCAAGGACTGCAGTATAAGGTCTGTTTCTCATGTTTATGTTGAGAATAAGTCATCCAGCTGTTGCATGCCATTAGCCTTCTGCCATTTTCCTCAACTTCCTGCTCCCGCCTTGCTTGCCTGTTCACTCACAACCTCGCTCTGTACTGCTTGTTTTTTACCTATTGGCAACAATGCTGCTTTCCTTCCTCTGCTTTTCCTTTACTTCTCCTCACTCATTTGCATGGCTCTCCACATTGGCTTGTTCTCTGATAGCCTACCAATGTATTTTTGTGCAACTTCTGTCAACCCTATTCTTCTATTGCAGGAGTCTTCAAACGTGGCCCTTTTATGACTTGTGGACTTCAACTCCCAGAATTCCTCAGCCAGTGTGAAGTCCACAAGTCATAAAAGGGCCAAGTTTGAAGATCCCTGTTTTATTGCCACAGTCACCTCCATAGCCATTGCATCATTTACTTTATGGAAATAAAATATTTCTGTAAGTAGAAGGAACAAACAGCAGCCCTAATATGGTGCTTCCTTTCTGAGCATGAAAGAGATTAGGTTTATTGATGCTCCAACACCCTTACTGTTCATCCACAAAGGAAGCATGAATTCAGGTGCCAGCAAATTACGTTTCCATGATTTTTTCCCCTTTTCAAATGGTGTACATCAGCAATAGTTTTATTGGCAAGCACAGAATGATATCATTGTCCCTGATACCCAAAGGTCCTTAGCTGCAGATCAAGACACTCTTCCTCTCTGTCTTACTCTGAATTTATCATAACTCTTTCTCCATGATCACCTCAGGAGAACTCTGGAAGCCAGCTTTAATAAACTTTATAGTCTTTTGTGGCACTTGTTATTGCTGCTTCCTTAATTCTGTTTTTAGTAAGTCAGAAACTAGAGCTTGTCTTTTGCTATTTAGACTTTTTTATATTTATATTACAAAAAATTCAGAAAGCCAGAAATAAATACATGCATAGCTCCTCCCTCCCTCCCTCCCTCCCTCCCTCCCTCCCTCCCTTCCTTCCTTCCTCTACCTGCTGTAATTTTGACTAAGGGATTCATTTGTTTCCTGAAGAATTACAATAAATTCAAATCAGATATTCTTGTACCCAGATGGTCTCTACACCAGGATTGGCCTAATATAAAATAGCAAGTAGTTCATCCAAGATAAAAATGGAGGAGGAAAGAGCAAAAAGGAAACAAAATAGAAAAAGAAGGAAATGGGGTGGCAGATTGTAGCCTCCACTGACATCATGAGCATGCAAAAATATGCCACTTCACTCTTGAAGCATTTAGTGAGGCGGATTCAAGGAAATTGCCAAGCAGCTTGTTCTGCAGAGCTTCTCTCAGCAGTTCCATCTGTTAATGAGGAAGAGAAAGGTCTGGCTGCATGAACTCCAAGAACTTGATGACACAGGGACTGTTCAGATGGCATGGAGATGACCTGGAACAAAAGGAAAAGCAACAAGATCAGATCAGGAATATTAGTTGACAAGGAAAAAAATCTGGAGACCTCATATTAATTTGGATGAATAAGGCAATATGGAAGCAGACATTTTTGTTAAGATATTATGACAAGGCATTATCAATATTGGCTATGGACATGAGGAACCAAGTCACCTCTAGTCAGCTGAGGGGTGCAGTTAAGTTTTGGTAGGTAGGAATCAAGTAAAACATTTTCATTAGAAGAACTAGAGGCTGTGTGCTTTGTGCCAGTTTAAAAACTTGTAGATTATATTTATATTAAACAACTTGGTAAATAAGTCTGTGAATAGTTCACCCTAGAATCCTGGCCTTTTCACAATGAGAAGAGATGGAGTTTGGGATTATCTTTTCTGCCCATTCAGATAGTATGACCTGGAGTGTTTGTGTGAGTATCATGGCCACTTCCTGTTCCCTGCCAACGTTACTCTAAAGACACCATGTAATTTACACATTGAGAGTAAATATTTGCAGACATTTGTCTTCCATGTAATATCTGGTTGACACAGACATTAACACGAACATAGTTTATGCACATCTACAGTTCCAACTACCTTTGTCAAAATGATGAAAGCGGCTTTGTATTGCAACTTCTGCCTCTTTGGGATGTGCATCTGATGTCACAATGCATTTACTGAAAGAGATGGCCTTACATATGTCATGATAGCATAATGTCATTTTTATTGACTAATTAGTTTGACCCTCTCCTATCTCCAAAATATACAGCCACTACCTACAACTGTACATGCATAGGTTTTCTTCCTGAAAACATTCATAAGAAATGTGTGAATGACATTGGGGAAACCAATGACATTTGAGTGAATCAGAGGGATGGAACTTTTCTAGAGCACCTGTGAAGCAACTATTCCATTTTAGATAAAGCACGAATGAGGCTTTCCTCATTAATTCATTCTAGAAACCTGTGAGTGTGTACATGTATAAAATCTTGCTCTTCTTCACTATGATCTATTAGTAGAACCCATTGCCTATCCTACTGAGAAACAGAAAGTAATTAAGTAATTAGTAAGTCAAATTATCTGTTATGAGGCTATAAAGTTCAAAACATGAGTTTGCAATTGGGGATACAGAAAATATGGCACACTCTGTTCCTAACATTTAAAAGGAACAAGAGAACCAACATTTTTATGCATCCTTCACATTCTTTATCCAACTTGTACATTCTACATTTGACTATATGCCTTTTTACTTCTCCTCTGAAGGACCTTCAACCCAGAGGAAGATGTTCACTGAGGTCCAAAGGCGGGCAAGATTTGCATCCCTGCAGAATTCCCTCTCATATGCTGCCACCACATATCTCTCAGTGCATGCCACTCTATCCTGCTTCTTCCTTCTTTCCATATGCCTCATCGGAAATTAGAGCAATAAGTAACTTTATCCAAAAATAGGTCAGGGCTGTCAGTATCCCTTTGAAACCTTAGAGTATCCCTTAGAGCAGGGATGTCAAACTTCCGGCCCATGGGCCAGTTGCATCATGTGGAGGCTGCACCCACCCCAGCTCCGATGAGTTTGACACCCATGCCTTAGAGCATCATAGCCTGTCTGAAGTGCTCAGGGTCAAAACGTCAGCTCTTTTAAAGAAATAAAACAAATAAGGTCCGTTTTCCTTTTTAGGAAGGCTTAGGGGCAAAAGAGGTTCCCAGTGACTTTGTTATGAGAAGACAGGCTACCTTAGGAGTCAAAGAGCAGAACCAAGAATGAAAGACAATGGAGGGAAGGTTTGGGAAAAGCTTAAAGCTTGGTGGAAGAAAGTACCATTGTCAGAAATTGGAAATTTTAAGATAAGAAGATTCTTAAAGTTAGTTATTACTGGAAGAAATAGCTGTGAATTATTTCAGTTAATTAGAACTCAACATGCATGGCTACTTGGCATGGCTATAATACACACACACACACACACACACACACACACACACACACACACACACACACATATATATATATATATATATATATATATATATATATATATATATTACAATTACATTGTTAAAAGTGTATTTCACAAATGCATTTTTTTCTCTTGGGGCCGAAGCAAAATAAATTCTGAATTCCTAACATAGCAGAAAGCTTGAATAGTTATACTATATCTGGAATAATTTTACTTCTTAGTACAAAAGTTCTTTCATGCTACATGTTATTCTGATAATATTACATGTCTCTTTAATGTAAAGTTATCCAATCATTATGGCTATTCGGGTTCAAGTCAAGCATGAAAAAAATCTATCAAAGGTAATTTAAAGTTGCTTTAATAAAACTATTCAATGTAAAAAGTAATCTTTCTCTTCATTAAGCTCTGCCAAGTTCTGTTAGAAGGTATATTGTTACAGTGAATATATACCACTACCATGAAAATTGACAGAAATATTGGATCTTCCTTAAAATGAAAACATATGAGATTAGTTTGTGTGTGTGTGTGTGTGTGTGTGTGCATGTGTATGTGTTTCAGAACTTCACAGCCTTTTACAGTAGATAAACTATATTTGAAAGACAACCTAGAGTTTGGAGTGTGATGATGGGGTTGTCATCTTCCTGCAATAGGCAACGGCTGTCTTTATGACTGTTTCCTTGCCCTGTCAATGATAGCAATGTTTACTGTGGATACTGGAATCAGAGGTTCATATTGTTTTTATATTATTTTTGTTTTGTTTGTAATATTAGAGTTTGTTTAGAATTGAACGGCATATAAATTGCAGGAATAGTTAATTAGTTAACTTTAAACTGTCTTCTTTTTCTGTTTAACTCCCCTTCTTGCCTCTTTGCTTGCTAAAAATATCTGATGTTTCTCAACAAAGTTGTCTATGTAGTAAGGTGACCAACTTTTTTACAATGAAAAGGAGGACACAAATAAATTGAAGAAAAAAATATCGTAAATAAAAGAAACATTTTATTCATTGCAACAATAATACAGACAACTTGCATCTGCAAAGTTTGCCAGCCGGGTATTTTGGCGCGCTCAGCAGCAATTCTTCTTGGCTTTTGAAAGCCAATAGTGGGAATAGCACAGCTCATGCAAAAGTTGAAAAAAAACCCATCAAAAAAAGGTGCCGGAACGCTGTTCTGAGCGTTCTATGAGGAAAAAAAAAGCCCTGCAGATTAGTCTTCAAATATCGAAAAGGAGGACATGAAGGAGGACACTTTTTGAGGGAGGACAGAACTTACAAAAGGAGGACTGTCCTCCCTAAAGGAGGACGGTTGGTCACCTTATATGTAGAATAAGAATAACAAGCAAGGAATTGATGTATCTTCACTCTATTTCATCTTTTGAAACTGTAGCTGTCTGTACCAGGACATTTGTCCAAATCTCCAAGGACATTTCTCTTATAATTGCTCCCATGCCCCATAAGCTAGCTTACCTTCTTAGGGAATCTGTAATGCAGTTTTCACTTCCCCCAAAAAAATGATGTGAGGAGTTAGTAAGAAAGCTAGTTCGATCCCAAATAGCCTATAGATACAAGATCCTTCATAATGCATAAATGCAACAGTAAGGGAAGCTCCAAAAAGCAAAATAAAATGATCAAAGACAGGACAGGACAGGAGGAAAGGAAAGGAAAGGAAAGGAAAGGAAAGGAGAAGAGAAAGGATTTTTTAATAAAATCAAATTTTATCAAATTGCATGCAATTTGTTCCTATTTGTTTCTCATAGCTGTTAGACAAAATTTGGCTACATTATGGGCAACATGGCCCTATGGCAGTGGTTCTCAACCTGTGGGTCGGGATCCCATTTGGGGTCGAACGACCATTTCACAGGGGTCGCCAAACAATGCAGTCCACCATTTTTTCCCCCTTTTCCTTAGCTGTGCTACTCCCTTTTATTCTATTGGCTTTTGAAAGCCAATAGAATAGACTCTCTTGAATAGAGTCTAATTCTATTGGCTTTCAAAAGCCAATAGGATTGTCCAGGCTGTCTCTGCCCTGCTGAGCCCGCCAAAAGTCCCATTCTGCAAACGGTGCTGCAAGTTGTCTGCAGTGAAGGCGAGCTGTCTGGAAGCTTCCACCCCTCCCTGCTAAGCAACTACTAAAAATGTAAGTAAAAGAGGGCCAGGGGTGGGAGGCCTGCGAGTGCAGGGAGGGTTGCTGGTGCCTGTGGGGCCTGGCGGGTGCTTTACCTCCCTTGGGCTGGGCCAGCTGGTGGCCCAGCCGGTGGTCGGCCTGCGCCATCTCTGCCACTTGCCAGCTACACCTCGGCCGGCGCAGGGGGCAGCACCACGCATGCACGGCGGTCCCGGGCAGGGAAAGTCCCCGACTTACGACCAGTTGGGTAGTCCTCAACGTACGACCGGTTGGGGTCGCGGCATTAAAAAGGTTGAGAACCACTGCCCTATGGTCTGCTAGGTGAAAGGAGATTTATCAGTCGTCATGGACTACCCATCTTTTATAACTACCCTTCTTTTATAAGGGGTTTAACTAACACGGTACATAAATCCCTTTAAAAATTACAATATAGATATAATATAATATAATCAATATAATTACAATATATCCCACATTCTTTGCAGCTTGGGAATCAGGCAGGTTTCATGTGGGGAATCTATTGATATCTGCCATCCATGACAGCATAAAGTCTTGATGCATTCAGACTTGCTGTGGAAAATGCTCTACAATGTTTGCAATTTTTTCAAGGATTGGCAATGGTCATCTGGCATTGTAGTAAAGACTTACATTGTCATGATCACATACTAATATCTTGTTGTCATCCTATGTTTTAAAATCTTTCCTTCAGTAGTTTTTCTGCTTAATCATATCCTATCCTTTCTAATGTCTCTCATGAGAAACCATAAAGAGTACATTTTTCTCTAAGAGGGATCTTCTATGTGGGTAGCAACTATCCTTGATTATCAGAGAAGTCAGCTCTGTTGGAAGAAACCATAATTTCAGACAATAATTAAAAATAACAGTCAAGATTCAAGGCTCTCTCCTTCTAATTCCCAGTTCTAATCTTAAATTTGTTTTGGACATACATTAAGGGACTTACATAATTGCACTTAAAAACTCTGTACCTTCTCTGCTGTAACTAAATTATAGTAAAGTCTTAATTGTGCACCATCCAATAGCTGTGCCATTATTTTTTGTCTCTTATAATGACTACCTTTAGAGAAATAAAAAGAGAAAATAGCAAAAGTACTCTGCTGGATGATTTGGTATAGATAAACCAGATATGCATCTCTATCCACAGATACTGGATAGAGATTTCCAATTATTTAAAACATCTGAGTTGTTCTAATTTTTTGCCATTAATAGTCCAAAATTTTAACAAAATTCATACTTTTTGTTTTTGACAGTTTATCAGCAGTTTTTCATCTTAGCTGCTTAGGAATAGAAATTGAGAATTAAAGTAGGGAGAGTTATGGTACAAAAAGGGAAATGTATCACATAGGACTCTCTGTGACTGTTTTATTGGTTTTTTTAAGAGGTCTTCATATTACGTAACATTGTCTTTATATTACTTTACTTATACAGTATATTGAATTTAGAAATTGCCCATCTCACAGGGTGCCATTTGCACACATTCCTAGATTGGGTGGTGACTCAAGTGACTCAGAGTAACACCACAGTACTGACTAGCCCTACTCAGTGTGTGGTCCTCAATGGAACTGCATCTACTTGGAGGGAAGTGTGTAGTGGGATGCCCCAGGGCTCTGTTCTAGGCTCAGTGCTCCTCAACATCTTCATCAACAATTTGGACAAGGGGATAGATGGAGAATTCATCAAATTTGCAGATGACACCAAGCTGGCAGGAATAGCCAACCCTCCAGAAGATAGGCTTAAGATACAAGACGATCTGGACAGATTTGAACACTGGGCGCTATCTAACAAAATGAAATGCAATGGTGAAAAAAGTAAGGTTCTAAATTTAGGCAGAAAAACCAATTGTACGGTATAGTATAGATGGTACCTTGCTCAATAGTAGCAACTGTGAGAGGGATCTTGGAGTTTTAGTGGACAATCACTTACATATGAGCCAGCAGTGTGCTGCAGCTGCCCCCCCAAAAAAAACCAACACAGTGCTAGGCTGCATTAACAGAGGGATAGAATCAAGATCACGTGAAGTATTAATATCACTTTACAATGCCTTGGTAAGGCCACACTTGGAATACTGCATCCAGTTTTGGTCACCACAATGTAAAAAAGATGTTGAGACTCTAGAAAGAGTACAGAGAAGAGCAACAAAGATGATTAGGGGACTGGAGGATAAAACGTATAAGGAATGGTTGCTGGAATTGGGTATGTCTAATTTAATGAAAAGAAGGACTAGGGCTGATATGATAGCAGTATTCCAATATCTCAGGTGTTGCCACAAAGAAGAGAGAGTCAAGCTATTCTACAAAGCACGCGAAGGCAGGACAAGAAGCAATGGATGGAAACTAATCAAGGGGAGAAGCAGCCTAGAACTAAGGAGAAACTTCCTGACAGTTAGAACAATTAACCAGTGGAACAACCTGCCTCCAGAAGCGGTGAATGCTCCAATGCTGGAAGTTTTTAAGAAGAGACTGGACAGCCATTTGGCTGAAATAATATAGGGTTTCCTGCCTGAGCAGGGGGTTGGACTAGATGACCTCCAAAGTCCCTTCCAACTTTTTTATTACTATTACTACTACTACTACTACTACTACTACTACTACTACTACTACTACTATATCTCCCCCCAACTTTAAATGTTCTAAGATTGACATATTATTCTTTTTCTAATGTGCCTCAAAATGGTGGGAAAGTAGTGGTAAAAATTTGTGCTTACATTTGTAGTAATTTTTTCCTCTTTCTAGCAGAAATGGCCAGCCACTTGAAAAGTTTACATTATATGGTAATCTACAAAGGGCTATGCATCTTTAGCTTTTAACTCTACTGCATTTGTGGATGTTAAATTGGTGTGTGATCATTAAAATGCTGAATTAGAAATTGAGAGAGTTCTAGTCCAGGGCTTTTCAACCAGTGGTACGGGTACCACCTGTGGTACATTGGCATGTGGCAGGTGGTACGCGACCATCCTAGAAAAGTGGTAGCGGAGGAGAGAAATGAACTGAACCAGTGGCAGCACTGCAGAAGTGTGAGCAAGAGATGGCTGGAGCTGCAGGGCTGTCAGGGCTCAGCGGAAGCGCCAGGATCAGCGCCAGGCTCAGCTGGAGCTAGGCGCTGATCCTGGTGTTTCTGCTGAGTCCTAAAGAGGCACCAATCAGCTGGAAAGCAGCACTGATCCTGGTACTTCTGCTGAGCCCAGAAGAAGTGCCGATCAGCTGGAATATTGCAGCATCTCTAGGGTCTTGTGATTTACATTCAGATGCTTGACAACTGATTCATATTTATGACAGTCACAGTGTCCCAGGGTCATGTGAAGTGACCAAAACCTGCTGCAACCACCCAGCAGACGGGGGAAAATAAAAATCAAAATACCCCCCCCACCCTACCCCCGCTGCCAATCCTCAACAGAAATGGTCACAACAATGAAAACCTTGGACAGAAGGAAGAGCGCTGCCAGGTGATCAGGCAGGTGTCTTGCTTGGCTGTGGCTTAGGGGGCACTTTTTCAGTGCCATTGTACTTCGAACAGTCACTAAGCAAACTGTTGTAAGTCAGAACTACCTGTACTTTGTCACTTTTTCCTTTTTTTTGTCATCAAGTTTTTGACACCTTGCTAGGAGACTGGTGGTAGTCGGATATTGCCATATCCTAAAGGTGGTACAATGGGTGAAAAAGTTGAAAAGCCCTGAAGTTCCTGAACTCCAAGTTCCTGAACTCCAGTCATCCTGGACCACTTTTTCAACTTTATGAGAATACCAATATTTTAGGATATCAAACATAACATCTACTTTACAAATGAGCATGGCTGCAGCCATTTTACCTACCGTATATTCTGGTGTATAAGACGACTGGGTGTAGAAGACAACCCCAACTTTTGAGAAGATTTTCAGGCTTTAGAAAGTCATCTTATATGCCAGAAAATACAGTACAATATTGAATTTCTGTTTATAGATGAGCACAATAGGAGCTCCTTTGCTGCTAGAAAGCTTTGTCCTGTTAGTGCTTATTTCTGTAAAAAAAAAATAGGGCTGGCCACTAGGGGGTAGATTGGTTTTAAATTCAGAGAACAGCTACCCATATATTCCTGCGTATAAGACAACCCCTGACTTTTGAGAAGATTTTCAGGCTTTAGAAAGTCGTCTTATACACCGGAAAATACGGTACTCATTTTCAGTTGCCACACAGACGGAGGGAGGGTGGTTGCCCAGGTGCTTTTTCCTGTGGGAACCAAGGTCATCAGCTGCTCTCGAGACTGCAGGCTGGGCATTATGTAAAAAGCCCGCCAAGAAGATGTATTGGGGAATGTAGTTGTTTGCATAGTTTTAAGTGTGGGATTTTTAAACTTTGTATTGGGGAATTGTTATGTGTATCTCCAGATTTGGTTTCACGTTTGATGTGCCAATACTTTGTAACTAATAAACATGTTCTTTGAGGAATCTGCAAGCCTCGGAGTTCTGCTTTATTCATCTTTGTCTGTCAGAACCATGACACCCATACCATGTACATAAATTTCAATGTATCATTTTGCCACATGACTTGCCTTATGAACTATCTGGACTATTTTGCAACAACTCAAATACTTCCTATTTGGGAAAAGAAAGGCGGCATTCAATTGCTTCCCTCACTAAAGTCAGGTGAAAACAATTATAAAAGAAATACATTAAAATTATGTAATGAAGAAAGCCTTTTTACGAATAGTAAAAATCTACTTTTTTCTTTTTTACCAAAGCTATTCGCTATGAACTAATAAATGATGCTAAAGAAATGGTAAGCTAAAGAGCCCATTGTGAGAAGTTTAACATAATATGTCTGATGGTGTGCAATTCTAACCTCAGTTTATTTTAATGCTATTTGTAAGGAATTCTTCAGAAACATATGATTAATCCAGCGGTGGAGAACTATGGTCCTTTTATGACTTGTGGACTTCAACGCCCAAAATTCCTGAGCCAGCCATGCTTGCTCAGGAATTCTGGGAGTTAAAATCCACAAGTCATAAAGAAGCCATAGTTCCCCACCTCTGGATTAACCCTTGGGCTCCATTTTGAGATTATTATTCTATACAATGCAATCATAGGAAGACTGTCTTAGAAGTAAATTCCATTCAATTTAATGGTGCTTAGATCTGTATAAAGTCCTCAAAGAGACAATGTAATTCACTTTGTAAGGCAATATGTTGATCTAATTTTTCTCCATAAATTGCTTTGAAATTCTCCAACCCTTGAATTCAATCTTCAAATCTCAAGTTGCCAGATGTTATTATTTTCCTCTCTCCTAGAACAGAAATATCTGTATTTGAAGGATCTATATGAGCACTTGATCTTTATGCATAAAGGGGAGTAAAGGATTTATTTATTACTCCTTGGAGGAAGAAGGACTTTTGGCTTGAACTATTTGGCCTAATATAGTCCATGTTTGTTAACCATTATATTTGCTTAGACAATTTGCACTTTAATTTTAATGAAAGAAAATCTTCACAAATCTCATTTCAGTAGGACCCACTGTACAGAACTTGCTATGCAATTATTTTATACTTATAGACATACTTCATCACAGACTATGTTATTCCCAAAACTTCATCTCACAACTACTTAAGACAAAGTTCTCAAACTGATTATCTTCACACAATTATTTTTTTCTCATGCCTAAAGTCAGTGGTAATATTCTAGGCATTTGATTAATTGCATCTGTGTCAATGTGTTCTACAATTTCCTTCTTGAAACAGCAATTATAATTGACAATTTGGCAAAGTATAGCAGGAGATAATGAGTTGTGAGCACAGATTGTAAGGATTTGGACATGGAATTTCATCTCAAAATAAGTTTCTACAGAAAGGGCCAAAAGTTGCTTTCAATTCTAAGAGCACAATTACAAATATATAAAATTGAATAATTTTCTCTCTTCACGAAATACATGCAGTATCAAATTTGAAATCTGAAATATTGATCTATGGAGAAATGTAACTGTTCCTCAGATTTTACATTTCTCTGAATGTTGCAAGACAGTTTATAGAAGCTAAGATACATACACATACACACGCATGCGCACGCACGCACACACACACACACACACAAAATATACACTTAAAATATTTCAGGGGAATATCACACAATGCTTATTTGAAAGCTTTCTTTCTTAAAAAAGAGAGGAAAGTTTGAAATTACTTTGGAAATTGAATTTTTAATAAATATGTATATTTTTATAAATATATGCATATCCACAAAGAGACAGCTTCCCCTCCCCCCAGAACATTATGTACAAGTGGGATAAATAGATTTATGAATTAAAATCATGGGTCACTGGCAAGGAATATATTGAATAATGTTGAAAATATAATTCTCAGTCTATCAGCCCTATACATCTTTTAACTCATTTAAAATGTCACATTTAACATAGTCAGACTTATTCTCTTTTTAATAATGTGTATTACTCAGACGTTTTAGTAAGAAGCAGTTTAGTAAGAAGAAGTTGTGAAACCTGCTATTAGATCTATGAGATTTGAGGAAAGAGGGAATGTTTCTCCCAGAAAAGCAGAAACAAGACTAAGTCATAGGGGTGGGGAACGTAAAATATCCCAGTGCACTAAATCTGATGCCTGGTGAGTCAGTATTGTTCTTCCTAACACAATAAATTACAATAAACCATGTTAAAGATGAGACAAAAAGGAAGCTGCAATGCTCATCTTACCTCTAGTTACCTATATGATCATTTAATACTAATGATTTGGATAGAGTAGAAATGTTTCTTTGACTGTCTCAATAGTAAATACCATGTGCTAGAAGAAAATGTGGCAAGATCAGAAATGACCTTGAGGAAAAGAAGAAAAAAAGGGAAGACAGGAGATAACTGGTAGGAAAAGCCATCTGTGCTTATTCTAATGTATATTTTTACTGTAGCAGTTAGCAATACTAAAACAAAACAGAACAAAAAAAAATACACTCAGCATCTCTTTGGGATAATCCTTTACAATGTCAGCACTGTCTCAGCATGAGCCCTAAGTATGTGTGCTTGGTTGGATAACTGTGCCCTGAGAGAATGAATAATATAGCAGTACTTGCATAGAGAGAAACTATCCCACCAGATAAACAGTCTGTAGGAGTCTAAGGATACATAAAGTCATGGCTTACGCAGACCGCAATAATCACAATGGAAAAGCAGAAGAGAAAGTTTTGGGCAGTGATGGTGAAACTTTTAGAGACCGAATGCCCAGAAACTGGCCCTGCCCCCGCTCCATCCCCTGCCCTGCCCCTGCTTTGCCCCCACTCTGCCTGCCACTCACTGTCTCCTGGGCCTGCCGCAGATTGTCCAGGCAGTCCAGCAACACCATGGCAACCACACCCTTGCCCGAGCCCCGCAGCATCAACTGTGTGTGATGGGGCATGAGGGCAGAGTCTTGTCTACGCTGCCTGGCTGCCATGTCCTTGGCTGTGCTGCTCCATGTGAGCCACACTTGGGGGTGACTCTCCTCCAGGGGGGCTGCTGGTGAGGAGGGGGTCAGTGGGAAGGCAAGGCTGGGGCAACGGCACGCATGCCCACAGAGAGGGCTCCGAGTGCCACTTCTGGCACCTGTGCCATAGGTTCGTCACCACTGGTTTAGGGCCTAAAGAAGTTTCATCAAAAATGTCAAGAGGCCAAGAATTAAATATTCAGATCCTGTATTTACTGTTGGGTCTGAGGAACTCAGAATAAAATATATTTTCTTTTTGCTGTCAAGTGCACCCACACCCAAAGTTTTGTTTTGTCGATGACATGTACATTAGCAGGATCACAGACAGATACATAGAAATGCTTTTGTGTCCTCCTGAATGATTCAGAACTGAGAATTATTGTACCAGCGTTCAAGCTCTATCTTCTTAAGTAAATAAAAATGTTACTTTAATGTAGTTCCAAATGAACAAATTGCTAGCTTGGATTTACTCAAGATGCACTACCCAACTTTCTTTGTAAAGTACAATTTGTGAAGATTTGTATTCATTTTGAGATTGTGCTAATGTTATTTTGTTCATGCTTCAGTTTTCTGTCCCTTCATCTTTCCCTTAAGTATTTTACTCATTTGATTTTAAGCATGCTAGTTATTGTGAAGTGAACCTTTGTCTTATCCCTTTGACATGGATCAGATTTATATCATAAAGGCATTATAATCTAATTTCCTTTAAAAAAATAAAATTTATAGGCACATGATTAGAAATTTATCTGTATTTTGGTAGGATTCATTGCCTACTAAACAATATTATATTTCTCTTCACTTGTAAATTGTCCAAATGTGTTCCAATTCTCAAACAAATCAAGCAATTGATTTGAGTTTTAAAAAATCAAACAATTGATTTAAACAAATTTAAAGCAGCTTTCTCTTATAGCCAGAAGCCTGTAAAGCAGATCTCAATAATATTATGCACATGGTAACATCCTCCAGCAAATGCCACAATTATATATTTGCATACTAACCTCTAATAGAACTATATAAATTGTGCCATTTGTCTGATCACATTGTCATGTGTATTTTACCATTTACCATATTCCCCCTGCTGCCAACTTTGTTGACTTTAATTTGCAGAATTATCAACAATGGACAGTAGCTGTACACCTGATCACTGGGGTTTGTGGAGAGCCAGGAGTATAAAAATATAAAAGCCACTTTGGTGTGGTGGTTAAAGCAGTGGGGAGGTCCTGAGTTTGAGTCCCACTTAAGGTCTGAAGCTAGCTGGGTAACTGAGCCAGTCATCATTCTCAGCCCTAGGAAGGTGACAATAGCAAACCACTTCTGAAACCTTGTCAAGATAACTGCAGGGATTAGTTCTGACAATCACCAGGAATTCACACTGATTTGAAGGCAGACAGAGACAAATGGAAGATGACATAGCTCATAGGAAAATTGGTCCTTCCTGGAATGGACTCCTTCCTATCGAGCAGATCATAGCCACCATTGGAGCTCTTTCAGTGGAAATCAGCTGTATCAGGATTGTAGCCTGCTTTTAATCCTCTGTATTAGTTAACATAGGTAGCAGAGATAGGATTCCACAGTGTGATACAATCATACAGAGGTAGGCAAGCTGCAGAGAAAGAGGCTGAGGCACAAATCCCATTATTTGCAACTTTTCTACTTCCCAGTTCTTAAATGCAATAAACCTCAGAATAGGGTCTGAAAGAGTTAACATGGCATCTAATAATTCATGAAGAGAAATTTAATCATCTAATATCAGGATTTCTATTTCTAGTGATCCAGGTTTGTGTGCTAGTTTTTGAGTATAAATGCAGAGTATATATTAAGTATATATTCAGAGAGCAGAGAGTTGAATTGAACTCACAGTTTTGTTGACAGGGCCAGCAAAAAAGTGATGTATTCTTTTTTTTTTTTTTTTTTTTTTATTGAAATTTTTCAAAAGTTTTACAAATAAAAATCCACCCCCCCCCTCCCCAACCACCCCACCCCCCCCCGACTTCCCAGAACTGGATATAGGATTATTTAACAAATTTTTTAAAAATAACATTTACAATTTATAAAATAGTTAATAATAATGATTAAAAATCACAATAATAATATATATAATAATAATATGCATAACATAAACTTTAAAATAAGTAATATATACTAAGAAGAAAAAAAAAAAATAAAATAAAAAAATGAAAAAAAGAAAAGAGAGAGAGAAAGAAAAAGGAAGAAAATAGACGAAAAATATATATGAATAATAATACATAAAAATTATATATATATAAAAAGGAAAAAGAAGAAAGAAAGAAAGAAATAGCATTCATTACAAATTATGAGAAATCTAAATAATATTTTTCCATATCCAAATTATATTGTATGAAATTTATCCATTTTTCCCATACCGCAAAAAATTTTTCTTGAGATTGCTCCTTTAAGAAAGCCGAAATCTTTGCCATTTCTGCCAAATACGAAACTTTGTAAAACCATTCTTGTAAAGTAGGCAAAGATTCCTTCTTCCAATATTGTCCTATTAATAGCCTAGCGGCTGTAATCAAATTTAACATCAATGTAACCTCTTTAGCATCACAGTCAATAACAATACCTAATAAAAATAATTGCGGCGTAAATTTTACCCTCCTTTTAAAAATTCTTTGAATATTCCACCATATCTTAATCCAAAAAACTTTTATATGTTTACAGGTCCACCAAATATGATAATAGGTAGCAAAAAAAGTGATGTATTCTATCAGCCCAAGAAAGAGCAAGGACTTGTGGCTGGTCACAATACAGAAATTGAGAGAGATAAATGAATAAAATCCACAGTGTTAGACTCCTCTGAAATAGCCCTGGTAGGCAGACAGTTTAATGAGGTGATTACTTTCAATTCAGTGTTCATACCATTTAACCTCCCTAGTCTTTGCAAATATGTAGTGAAATTGAAGCATTGTATATTTTCTATAACAATGGCAGAAACAGGAGAAAAAGTAATTCAATCTGTACAGTGCTTTAAAAAACCCCTTCAAAGTGCTTTGAAGCCATTTGATTTGATCTATTTCATTGATGTGGACCATATTTAATTCCCAAAGCTTCATTGGAATGAACCCATCAGAAGTCACTGAATCAAGATACCGTATTTTCCAGCGTATAAGATGACTTTCTAAACCCTGAACATTTTCTCAAAAGTCTGGGATCGTCTTATACGCTGGGTAGCTGTTCTCTGAATTTAAAACCAATCTGTCCCCTAGTGGCCAGCCCTATTTTTTTTTACAGAAATAAGCAGTAACAGAGTGTTTCTCAACCTTGACAATTTTAAGGCATGTGGACTTCAACTCCCAGAATTCCTCAGCCAGCAGGACAAAGCATTCAAAAATCCCATTTTTCTACATCGCCCATCACTTTATTCTTTTTTATTCTTTGGTAGAAAACAGTAAGCTATATAAATTAAGGACATTACATCTACCCCCCCCCCCAAAAAAAAGAAGAAGCATTTGATTTACTTCTTATACCTATAGCAGCAGTCATGAATATATGGGAAAAAAAATTTGATTCAGCAAATCAATTGATTAAGAAAGATACTGGTCAAAGGAAAAAGATCAAAATGAAAATTAAGAAAATAGATGATGGGATCTACCAGAGAGAATATTTAAAAAAGAAACATTTGTTTGAATATGGTTAAAGAAACAGAAAAGATTCTGAATATATATGTCATTCTAAGAGAGATGAATTCTTTAAATAATACTGTATGCTTTCCCCCCCTTTTATTTTATTTCTTGATATAAGTAATATAATACTGCTGAAATGGCCTAGATGAAGTAAATGTTTTAGATAATTAAATGTGTCTGAATTTAGGGAAATTATAATGTATAAAAAAGAAAAAAATATTTTGAATAAGGATTAGATGACTAGGCACATTAAATGGAATATTTAAAGATTAAATATATTTTATCAAAATAATAAAAACTATATTATTTCAAGATTTGCAAAGAAGGCATTTTGGGGAAAAGGGGAAATCAACTAAATGTACGATGTGGATTATAGATTATATAAACCAATTGTTAATGATTTTTCTTTACAAATGTAAACCCAGCAAACACACTGTTTATCAACTATTAAGTGATTTATGTTTTAAAAAATCAATAAAATATATGGGGAAAAAAATACCAGCTATGTTCAGGAAGCATTAGGGAAGCAGTGGTGGGCAACACTCGCTTTCTAGCAGCAAAGGAATGGAGCTCCTATTGTGCTCATCTATAAACAGAAATTCAATATTGTACCGTATTTTTCGGCATATAAGATGACTTTCTAAACTCTGAAAATCTTCTCAAAAGTTGGGGGTTGTCTTATATGCCCAGCCATCTTATATGCCATACTTTATACAGTACCTGCTGAAACTTTGGAGAACCTTATTTACTGGACAATTTTCATGGTACACACAATGGGGCAATAACCCTGTGTCCATAAGTTGGAACTTAAATGTTTATCAGCATCTAGTGATTGGAGGAGAAAATGAAAATATATTTATGAGACTTACATGAGCACACATCTTATATGCCATAATTTTGGGCAATTCATACTGACAGCAATAAAATTATTACAGAAACAATAAAGACAGACATCCCCCCCCAAAAAATGAACAATACCCAGAGTTCTAAAAATACTTTCCAGTACACAAACAATCACTCCAACCCATTCTAACTTATCTTCTGAAGTTATTTTCATACGAACAAAGAAGTTGACTAGAAAAAGAGATAGAAAAAAAAATAAGCCATGACTACCATTTCTGGGATGACAAAACCCTGACAGCTCTAGATGACCACAGAGAGTTCAGTATTTCTTTTGCTAGCCTGGGTTTTTGTAACTCAGAAATGGTAGTTCCAAATAAAAGTGTTGCAATCCCCCCCCCACCAAGTATAATTTTAGTTACCAGATTTCTGAATTTTTTGTTCACACATCGTTTTGTTGAACTTACTAGACATAGTACTTAGTATTTTGGCTATTATTGTATTTGTAACCTGTACAACAACTGAAGGAATACTGTAGTTTGTATGGCAGACATGCCATTTTTGCAATTATTTTCAGTGCATTGCAATAGGCAAATGGGAACTCAAGCGTGTGAGTGAGCAAACATTATTAAATCTAATTAGTTTCAGTGTTTTCAATTAAGGTTTTTAAAACTTCAAAAAAGTTTTTGGACAATATATTAAGACATCATTCTAAAAATTATGGGAAAAAAGAGGACGTTGTTTTAACCCTGAAAGAGTATGCCCCTTTGTTGAAGTTGAAACTGAGCTATAATGTCATTTGTATATATTGTATACATTTCATTTTTTCAAATACGTGACAATTGTGTATCTTGTAAATCAGAACCTTCCAGATCAGAAAAGCATATAGAATTGGCAACTTTTATAGCTTTGGATAAAATTATATTGATATGTTTTTAAATTCAAATGTAGATTTTTATTGATATAAAACATTACAAGTAACTGAACAGATGGTCAGTGACTTAATATGAAAATTAAAAACAACTTTTAAAAGGTTTCATTTTATTACATCTCTTATATTAGATTTCATCCTGCTTTTACTTTGGGAATTCAAAACAGTCTATATAGCACATCCCCTTTCATTTTATCCACTTAACAAAAAAAGAAATATAGAAATAAAACAACCTCAAACAAGGAGTGAAAGATGGATAAATGGTTCAACCTCACCACATAATCTCGTGAATGAATGGGTTCTTGACCCACAACACCTGATCCATGTTACTGTTGGACTACACAAATAATTGCCAAACAAGTTAAGCTGTTTCCTTAATTATATACTCCAGAGTAGTAAAGATGATACCATTTATCTACACTGCTGTATTTCATCTTTATCAGGAGCATCAGTGCTGCTTTAAAAAAAACCCAACCAATTAATTATGTCCAAGTAAATGTGTTTCTATAACAAATGCAGTTGGGAAGAGAGACTCACAGCAATAGTGGCAAGTATTTGGAACTGTTATGCATTGTGCAGCACAAAAGAAGTATAATTGGATCCGGGTGACAAGAAGCAGCCTTACACTTTGTAACCTAATTGTAAAAAAGTGATAAATTGCTTTAGATTGGAATCTTGTGGAATTAAGAGGCAATTCAGGGATTTTTCAGAACTGTATATGTAATAGGTAAAGCTAATATGACTTAATTAGCACTTGCTTTCACAAAACCAATGAAGAAAAATTATAATTAGAAGAAGTTATCTGGATCTCTTTAGTTATATTTGACATCAAAACATACTGTATGAGGCAGGAAACTAGAAAGACAGACTGGCAGTTGGGAAGGGAGGGAGGGAGGGAGGGAGGGAGGAAGGAAGGAAGGAAGGAAGGAAGGAAGGAAGGAAGGAAGGAAGGAAGGAAGGGAGGAAGAGAGGAAGGAAGGAAGGAAGGAAGGAAGGAAGGAAGGAAGGAAGGAAGGAAGGAAGGAAGGAAGGAAAATTAAAGTCTAAACAGTGAAGAACTTGCTAATAATAACCAATATCATTGTGAAATGTTATTCCTTTCTTTATTGCTTGAATTATCTGAAGCAAATATATACTGGTTCAAACTGTAGGTGGAACTTAAGTATCTGGGGCAAGAACCCATGGCTATTCTCTTGACCATTGGTGTTAAGCTCTTCACAGCTTATTCAAAATAGATTTATTAAAAAGAGGGAAATGTTTAGGTTATATAAATCTCAACAATTTAATGCTTTCATTTTTAGGATCCAATTTATATTTGATTTCACTAGGGTGAAACTTTCTTCATCCTTTTGGTAACTATTGCTTTATGAAAAGGAGAGCTAGCTAGCTATCCATTTTCCATATGCTGAATACATGTGCATTTGTTCTGATGATGCAACGCTTTCTAAACACTCCCCATTGAGAAGACCCTGATAATTGCACAATTTGGCTGTGTTTGATTATATAGTCCAATAAAATCCACAGTTTGCTCATGTCTTTCTAAGAGAAAAATACTGTTCCATTATTAGTTTGCATTGTCTCTCAAGAGTACTGTAATAGTATTGGCAGTCCCTGAGGTTTATCACAAGTGTTATCAAAAACAAAACTAACAAAAATCTAAAAAGCCTTGCTTCAGGGGAAAGTATAAGAGAATAAAATATTCCTGATCTTACTCCTAAATTGTTGAAAGCAAAATCTTCATCAGGGTCCAGTCCAAGCCAGGAATAAATAAAATGGAGACTCCTTTAGAAAGAAGGTTATAGTTTATTGAAGAGTAGAACCAGACAGAGGACTCTGGGAAAGCTAACCACATGGAGCAGGGAGTGGTGGGTTTTTATACCTTCTTGGGCTTTTCTGTTTGGAATTGTTCCTGTTGCATGAACTTTGACCTGAGGTTCAGTGTGCCTTTCTGGTATTCTGATGGTGGTGGGTTAATCCTATTATGTCCTAAAGATCATATTTTTAGAGTTTGGGTGGGGTATGTAGATTTTAGGGGTCTTTGTCTTTCTAATCTCATCAGCTTCTAGCTTCCTGGCTTCAGTCTTTCTGAAAGGATTATTGAATTTGTATTTCTACAGAGCTGGCCTCTGCCTGGGTTTCTGGCTGGGGGGGGGGAGGAGGAGAAGTTTCTGCCTTTTTAAGATTCTTTGAGGAAATATAATATTCTGTCTTTTAAATATTTCTTTCTCTGGGGAGGGGTGACTTCTCCTGTAAGAGGTCTCAATCGTATGCTCTTTAATTTTACAAGGTGCATGTTTATTGGAATATATCAGAAGACCTCAATTATTTCCAAGATTTGTAACATAAGTATAGAACATTCTAGATAACAGAATTTTTTTATATATATATAAAAAAGTCTTCAGAGACTTTGAAGCCTTATCAATTTTATATGCACAGAAAAGTAACAAATAGTATGAATAGTAGTAATGCTCATGAAATAGTTTTCCCTTGTGATCTCCTATGTTATCAAAAATGATAACTTATCATCAAATGATGAGTTTTCTTCTGTAACTCTGATGTATACTGTAGAAGCTATTCTATAAGGATGGTAGTAGAAAATCAAATAAAATAAACCGAAGAAAGGCATGAAGTTCATGAATAGTACTAATTAGATAAATATTGCTTAATGGGAAATACTAATAGGTATATGAAGGGAGAATCCCAGATTTTGTTTGCCTTGGTTTATTTATTTCATAGTTTGCACCTTCTTCTCTCTCATCATCCACTTTTCATCACACATCACTCTTTTGTGATGCGTATGCTCAGCTAAACTTCATACATATGTATCGCCATATGCTTCATGCATCATATGCTTCCTCATCTACATTTACAAGTTCAACATCAATACCCTATTTCTCTCACAATTATAAACAGTTGGTTTGTTCATTTCACACATCTCAACATGCTTGTGGAGATTATTGTACTTTCTTTACAATTCAGAAGAAGATGTTTTATTAGTCTACATCCAGTGGAAGAAAAAGGGGCGTTGTCTTACCTGAACGCCTTTTCTCAGCATGATGATGGAGAATCCACGGATGGGTTGTCTTAATCTATCTGCTCCAATTGGACTAAGTCTGAAATTGGTAACGCCCCCTCTGTGCCAAGTGCACCCCAGTTTTAGACTAAGGCGATACCCAGACTTTAGTCCGACGCGTCTGAACAAATGGGAACCAGGCCAACTGACCTAATGGGAGGGAGTGGATTCTCCATCATCATGCTGAGACAAGGCGTTCAGGTAAGACAACGCCCCTTTCTCCAGCATGATTGGATGGAGAACCCACGGATGGGACATACCAAAGCCCTGTGTCCCTAGGTGGGGAATTAGATTGGGCCTGGGTCCCATCCAATGTTAATGCGTGTTCTAGGACCTTGCGGCCAAATGAAGCTGTAGAAGATGCATATATATCCATCTTGTAGTGACGGACAAAGGAGGAGGGCGATGCCCATGTTGCTGCCCTACAAACTTCCTCTATGGATGCCTGGGTAGACCAGGCTGCCGTAGTGGCTGCGCCCCTGGTGGAATGGGCCGTGATATGGCTGGGAGCTTGAAGTGACTGAGTCTGGTATGCCAGAGAAATACAAGCTCTAATCCACCTGCCTATAGTGTGCGAGGAAACCTTTTGTCCTAACGACGATGGGTGAAATGACACAAACAGAGCCTCAGTCTTGCGGAAAGATGAGGTTCTCTGTATATAACAATATAAGGCCCTGCGAACATCCAATCTGTTCCACTGAGCCTCTGTGTTATTGGATGGGTTCGGACAGAAGTCCGGCAAAACTATGTCCTGGGACCTATGATATAAGGAGTTAACCTTGGGCACAAAGGAGGGATCTAACCTGAGACTAACCCTGTCCTTATGGAAAATACACAGGTCCTTTCTTACTGACAGGGCAGCCAGCTCAGAGATCCTTCTGGCTGAAGTTATAGCAACCAGAAATGCCACCTTCATTGATAATTGTTTGAGCAAACAAGTGTCAATAGGCTCAAAGGTGGTGAGACAAGAGCCTGTAGAACCTGATGAAGGTCCCAGGAGGGATATCTATGTACCGTTGGTGGTCTGGCATTGTTAGCTCCCTTTAGGAAGGAGCGTATCATAGGGTGTTGTTTTAAGGGCTCCTTGCCATAGGAAATAACCGTGGCAAGTGCTGCTACCTGCCTACGGATGGTACTTGTGGAAAGACCTTTGTCCAGACCATCCATCAGGAACTCCAGGATAACTGGCACTGTAGCCTGTAAGGGTTCAATATTGTGCGCTAAACACCAATTACAGAAGCTTTTCCACGTGGCATCATATATTCTATTCGTCGAGGGTCGCCTGGATTGCTGGATCATGGCTATGACCCTTGACGAATATGAGTCTAGGCCTAAGGCCTGCCTCTCAAGTGACAGACGGTTAACTGGAGCCATTGAGGGTCTGGATGATGTAACTCCCCCTGAATGAGGGAGATTCAATTGGCTGGAATCCTCCATGGAGCCGATGCGGAGAGCTCCATCAGGTCGGCGAACCAAGGTCGCCTCGGCCAATGTGGGGCGACCAGGAGAACCTCTGCTTGTTCGCGAACGATCTTCCTGATCGTGGCCGGTAGGAGAGGTAGTGGAGGAAAGGCATAGAGCAGTTCCCTGGGCCAGGGACTGCGGAGTGCATCTGTTCCTTCCGCTGATGGGGACGGGAACCTGGAAAGGAATCTGGGAAGCTGTGAGTTGGCTGGGGAGGCAAACAGATCTAGGGTTGGGGAACCAAACCTGTCCATGATCTCTCTGAAGATCTCCGGATTCAGCTGCCATTCGGAATGGTCCACGGTGGCTCTGCTCAGTGAGTCCGCCTGCTGGTTGGCCACTCTGGATATGTGCTCCGCCCTGATGGAGGCAAGATTCAGTTCCGCCCAAGACCCCAGCAATCTGGCCTCCTGCATGAGAGGCTTGGACCTCGTTCCCCCCGGTCTGTTGATATGGGCCTTGGCTGTGATGTTGTCGGTTAAGACCAGGACGTGCTGGCCCTGTACTAAGCTGCTGAATCTCTTTAGGGCCATGTGTATGGCTCTTAGCTCCAGCCAGTTTATATTGTTCTTTAGATCCTGCCTGGACCATTGCCCTTGGGCCCAGCGTGTGTGGAGGTGTGCCCCCCACCCAAATAGTGAAATGGAAGGAGAAGCCACTGCAATTCCCTGGCATGGAGACGTGCCCATGGCACAATTTGCACGCAGGACACCATCTTCCCTAGTAGCTGTGAAAGGGTTGCCAATGTGACTACTCTGTCCCTTCGGATCCGACGTACAAGAGTCTGGATAGAGTTCCGTCGGTCCTGAGATAGGTATACCGTGCAGTTGTCTGTGTCTATAACTGCCCCCAAATGGAGGAGCCGAGTTGTTGGTACAGTATGACTTTTCTGGAAATTCACAGAAAAACCGTGCTCCTGCAAAACCTTGATGGCTAGGGCGAGGTCTGCTTGGGCACCTTGCCATGATGATGACTGAATTAGAATGTCATCTAAATAACATTGAATCCTGATGGGAATTAGTCTAAGGTGGGCTGCGATCACTGCCAGTACCTTTGTAAATACTCTCGGTGCAGATGAGAGGCCAAATGGAAGGGCTCTGTACTGGTAATGGCGTCGGGCGTAACTAAACCTGAGGAATTTGCGGTGACCAGGAAAAATGGGAATGTGCAAATATGCCTCAGTCAGGTCTATGGAGGTAAGAAAGTCGCCTTGCCTGATGCTAGCCAGGATTGATTGAAGTGATTGCATCTTAAATTTCTTATACCTCAGGTAGAGGTTTAGACCTTTTAAGTACAAGATCGCCCTCCAGCCCCCTGAAGCCTTGGAAATGACGAAGAGGTCTGAGTAAAACCCTCGCCCTTCCTGTTCTTTTGGAACTGGTTCAATTGCTTGTATTTGCAATAAATGAGCTATTGCTTCTGGCCTAAGTTCAACTCTAATCGTAGGCCTTGGGAGACGGTGTCTAACACCCATGCATCCGTAGTAGTGGCCGCCCAAATGTTAGAATAGAGGGCCAGCCGGCCTCCTATGGGAGGTGAGGCTGCAGACTCACTTGCCTCGCTTGAAGGAGTGGCTCCCTGTGCCCCGAAAGGACCGTTTAGTCTGGAACTGTGATCTGCCTCTGTATGCTGAACGATCTTGTTGTCGTTCCTGCCTCTGAAAGGAGGGGCGAGAAGCCTGGGCCCAATCCCAGGATGGCGCTGGCCGAAAGGGCTGCCTTCTGTAGTTACTCTGCGACAAGTTCCCCCAGCGCCTATCTCCCCTCCTTGATGTATTGACCAAGATCTTGCGTTTATCCTTACCTTCGGTTAGGTATGGCTCTACCATACCATACCATACTATCCTTACCAAAGAGTTGTCCACCTGTGTAAGGCTTGGAGGCCAGACGCCACTTGGCCTTGGTGTCTGCTCGCCAGTTCCTGAGCCAAAGGAGCCTTCGTGCTGAAATGTCTGCCGCGATGGTCCGGGCAGTGTATCTGGCCGTGTGTAAGGAGGCATCGGCCAGATACTGGGACGTGGCCACCAACTTACCCAGATTCTGGTGGACTCTGAGCTGGTCCGGAGGGATCATGTCCTGGAGCTCCCATAACCACAGGACCGAAGCCCTGGCAAATAAGGCCATGGAGGTTGCCGCCCTCGTTGCCCAGGCTGACGCTTGGTGGGCTCTGCGTAGGGCAGACTCGATCTTCTTGTCCTCTGCTCTTAGTGCCTCATTTATGTCCCCAGGAATATTGGACTTGGGAAACAATGAGTTCAAGGGTTCATCAATTTCGGGTATCTCCAAAAGGGAGGCCAGGGAAGGAGCGACATTGAACAATTGTCTTTCTACTGGCCCAGGGCTCAAGGGGGATCCTAGGTTCTCCCATTGTTTCTGGACCATCTTTAGAAAAAGGGGAGGGCAGGGAATATGATTCTGTGAGACAGAGGGTTCAGTGTATATGGCATGGGGACCTTGGGATGTTGGTGGGGTCTCCTGTTGTTGAGTGAGGTTAGCAGTAGTACAGGCTTTGAGTAACAGGGAATTAAAGAAGGAATGGTCAAAGAGACCAACAGGGGGGGTGGGCTTAGATGGGGCGATGCCCTCGTCATCAGACAAGATCAGGTCAGGTTGTTCAGCTCCTCTAGATTCCAGGTCCGATGTGGGGTCATCCATCCAGTCCGGAGATTGTGAGTGATGTGTGGTCTGGGGGGGTGGCTGTGGAGTGTTGGAGGCCATAAACTGAGCCACAGCCTGGGCTATCATGGACTGGAGCAAGTTTGGGTTCAGGGCCTGGTTCTCAGGGAGGCGAAGCCCTGCTGCAGTGGGTGTAAATGTGGCCTGGGGCCCTGAGATGTCCTGACCAGTCATACCTCTCCCTGAGGTCACAGCTATGCTTGAATCTGACTCGGTAATTCCTCTGGGAGGAGACCAAGCCCCTGGGGCCGAGGCACTATGTGAAGAAAGGGGCTCAAATATAGACCTCCCCCTTGTGCCTGCCAGATCTGGGGATACCGTTCTCGGTCCTTGGCCCCCTTCCTCTCTCTGGGGCTCCCTGCTTAGTCGGGCTCGCTTGGTGGTGCTCTTTCCACTTGCCTCTGATTGACGACTTCTCTTGACCGGCTCGCTGCCTCTCTCTGCCATGACGGTTGCTCTGGTCTCAACCTTGGCAAAACGCCCCCTCAGCGCTGTAGTTCACCAAGGGAGTCTACAGAGATAATTCAGCCCTAGAGGGGAAGGGCGGGGAACTGATGTGGGCACCCCGATCACTCAGGATCGATCAGGCCCTCCCCGGTCGGAGCTGCTCTCTGAAGCGTTGGCCACCGATGATCGAATGCTGCCTTCAGAAGAAGGTTCCAGGCAGCCTGGACTCCGGCCACACCCAAAAAAGGCCTCCGGTGGCTTTAGCCACGCACAAAATGGCCTCCGATGACTTTAGTAACAATTAAAATGGCCGCTGAGGCTTCAGCCCCACTCAAAATGGCCGCCGAGGGCTTCAGCCACAAACAAAATGGCTGCCGAGGCTTCAGCCCCTGGTAGTCGGAGGATCGCAAGGCAGCTCCGGATGAAAGCGAGTGATTTTGAAGGTTCAAACTGCTGTCCCTAACTGAGGGAAACGAACAAGGGGAAACTTCCCCCCCCAGGGGGAGGGGGTGTGGGTCTGTCAGCCTAAATAGGCTTCAGACTGGTCTAATTGATCCTTTTTCCTAGCTAATAATCGATTCAATTCAACAATAAAAAACAATTAATACTAATAGCCTGAGCTAGACAATTAAATGGAATCTAACAGTCTTCTGCTCCAGGAGCGAAGACAAAACGTGTCTTAGAGCAAATAGGACTAAGTCTAAAACTGGGGTGCACTTGGCACAGAGGGGGCGTTACCAATTTCAGACTTAGTCCAATTGGAGCAGATAGATTAAGACAACCCATCCGTGGGTTCTCCATCCAATCATGCTGGAGAACAAAAAATTACTACTTACCTTATTAACCAAATCCTCTACCATTCTCGTCACTGATGGCAAAAGTATTAGCTCGCATTGATAGCAATGCCAATAGTAATAAATTGAGATTAAACTGAGAGTAATGCCAAAAATAGTAGCTATTTCTACAATTGTCCAAATTCTCTAGCCTGTTAGTTAACTTTGTAACATTGTTTAATATTCTCAAGATGACGGAAAGTCTCCAAAAACTTGAAAAACATCTTAGGTTAATTTTCAGACAATAGCATTTGATACTTAATAATGTAGTTATTTTCAAAATATTGGTTTGCATGTGAGCATATACTAGAGGATATTTGTAAAATATGGAATACTTTTTTTAAAAAAATACTTTTTATTGAAAAGGTTTTTTACAAGGTAAAAATAGATTTAAGAAAGAAAAAGTAATATAAAAGCAAAGTAATAAATAAATAGAAAAAATGAAAGAAGGACAAAGAAACAAAAGAAAAAGAAAGACAAGGTATAATTGAACTGAATGTCTTTACAGCAGTGATGCATGCATTTATATTTTATCCTCTCTCTAAGGTTTTAATGGATCTTTTCTCTCCATATGCTATCCTTTCTAATCATCAAACCCATAAATCACAAATTCATTTTTTTCTGTTTTCAAAAAAAAAGTCCATAAAGGGTTCTAGCCATCAACAAATGTAGTTGTTCTCTTTTTTTCTAACCACCGAAGTCAATTTTGCCATCTCAGCAAATTCTGTTATCTTCACCAATAATTTTTCCATTGTAGGTATTTTAGAGTCTTTCCATCTTTGTGCATATAATAATCTTGCTGCAGTTACCATGTATAAAAATAGTTGGTCATAAGTCTTTTCTAGTTTGTCTATCCATTAACCCATACAAGAAAATTCCTGGTTTAAGTTAAATATTAATCTTTAAAATTCTTTGTATCGCTGTGTATATTTGAATCCAAAATTTTCTAGCCTGTTTACTAGTCAAGCAAGTATAATACAATAGATTAACAGGAATGGAAGAGATGTTGAAGTTTTTCTAGTCCAACCCCCTGCTCAAACAGGAGACCAAATGGTTGTCCAATCTTTTCTTAAAAACCTCCAGTGATGAAGCACCCACAATTTATGAAGGCAAGTCATTCCACTGGTTGATTGTTCCAACTGTCAGGAAATTTTTCCTTAGTTCTAGGTTGCTTCCCATTTTTATCAGTTTACAACTGTTATTTCTTGTCCTGCCCTTTGGTGCTTTGTGGCAGCCCCTCAAATATCAGAAACTGCTATCAAGTCATCCCTAGTCCTTGTCTTCATTAGACTAAACATGTTCAGTTCCTCATCATGTGTTTTGACCTCCAGTCCCCTAATAATTTTTATTGCTCTTCTCTGCACTCTTTCTAGAGTCATAACGTATTTTTGGATCATGGTGACCAAAACTGGACATAGTATTGCAAGTGTTATCAAAAGCAGTATACAGTGGTACTAATGATACTAGCCCCTGTTGATGCAGCCTAGGACTATATTGGCCTTTTTGAAAACTATAGCACATTGCAGGCTCACATTTAAGTGATTGCCCACTAGGACCCCTAGATCCTTCTCACAATTACTGCTATTGACCCATGTACTATCTATTTTATACCCGTGCATTGCCTAAGGGTAAAACCTTACTTTTCCCAGAATAAATTTCATTTTGTTAAAATGACACTTCTTTGTTTCACATTTCCAAAACAGTCTGAAGGGCCTTTATACTTTCTAGTAAAATTTTATGATGTCATATACCAATGGGTAAAAAGTATAGGATACTTTTATATAACCCCTCATCCCGCCCCCAAAAAAGCAGGTCAAAATGAGAGTAGGAAAGTGAAATGAAAAGGACTTTACTGACAGATTTCCTTACAGGAACAATATGGTCATTGAAATAAAAATATTTTTAAGCAACTGTCATGTACGACCACCTGGTGGATGGGGGGCACAGTTTTTAAGAGTTATTAGAATGACAACACTCCTAGGAAGGAAGAAAACATAGCCAGTACTTATGCATTATGAAAAACTTACAAGCCCACACACAACGTCATCTTCAGATGTTATGTTTTTGCTCTTTAGCTATTAACCTTTGTTAGAGCAGCACCTCACTTGGACATCATCCTTTCAAATTGCCTGAATATCAGAGGAAAAACCTTGTATTTGCTTTTTTTTATTGAGGGGGACTCTAACTATACAGTTCTATATTTTCATCTGACATTTATCTGTAACTACTTTATGGCTGTTGAGATAAATGTCAAATGAAAGGTTTCTTGTTTGACATTTTTAACAGATTGCCTAATAGTACTGAAGTGGAATAAAGAACTCTATATGCACATGTACTTAAGAGAGTTTATCTGCCTATCTGGATAAAATTAGCAGGTAAGAATCTACAGTCTAAGAAACACTATTATTGTTAGAAATACACTCCATGGTACAAGTATCAATCACTATAGGAGAGCAGAAGTTTGAGAGAGAAATTGGGAGAGATGCATAGATCGGAAACTGATTTTTATATAATCTCAACAATGGCCAGATAAGGCATTTTGAATCATTGCTGGTTAAAATAGCATAATGCAAGACTTGATTTCTTTCAAGACAAGTAAATACTTTTATATACATTCCTACTTGTGAAAAAGACGTAGGTAAACTAAACTGCAATGGCTTTATTTGAAGTTCTGAACTAATTCTGCTGCTATAAAAATTCAATAGTATGCAGTTCAAGATATGGTATTTAATGAAAGCAATGTAACTATAGTTGCATTTGAATTATTATTCCAATCTGCAGTCCTATATAAATTCAAATATCCATACAGACAAATACTTCTTGATTTGTGAAGTGAAGCATTTTCACTATTAATGAGGAGCATTATATAGTAAAACAGAGAGTCTTATATGGTTGTCAAGGCAAAAAAAAATTATGTCTACCTTTATTTAGCTTAATTACTTGTGTCTTTTTAAATAGAAATTAACAATGTATTTAGAAGAAAACCAAATACAGAAACAAAGCTGACTTATTTGGAAAAATGGGGGGTTGGGATGAGGAAGATGAATACTAAATATAGTAAATGGAAGTCAAAGCTTAACTATTGGTTTAATGATAAATAGCATTATTTTTCTGCCTTCAAACTAGCTTCTTCAAGTGAATGAACATTTCCCTGTAGTTTTCTTGGCAAGATTTGAGAAGTGATTTGCAATTGCCTCCTTCCTAGGAAGAGAGCGTGCCTGGCCCAAGATCACCCATCTGGCTTTATGTGTAAGGAGAGACTAGAATTCATGATCTCCTAATTTCTTGCTTAATGCCTTAACCATTATACAAAACGAGTTGTCTTTTATTAATAAATAAATAAAGTTATCTTCAGTCAAGCTAATTTCTTCTTTCTGTATGGACATAAACTCAAGGGTGGGATATGAGAGATAAAATAGCAATAGCGCTTAGACTTATATACTTCCCCATTGTGCTTTACAATCTGGGTCCTAATGTTACCTCAGAAGGATGGATGGCTGAGTCAACCTTGAGCCGTCAGCATCGAACTGCAGACTGTGGGCAAAGTTAGCCTTTAACACTGCATTCCAACCACAGCACCACCAGGCCGTCTAGTGAAATGGTGGCCTACAGGTCTGTATCAAGCTTCAGATAGGTAATTTGATTTGACAAAGCTTTGATCAGATCACCTCATTAAATCAGAATGGTGAATCAAAATCAGGACTTGCTTTAAGGAACAACCCACTCACATGAAATCAAAATATCTCAAATCCTTCCTAGGTTTTTGCAAATCTGATGGTGATTCAGTGGCCAGCCAATGAGATTTATCATTTCATTGAGCTCTCTGCCCATTGGAGCTATGTAGAGATGGAAAGACTAGCATTACTTTTGGCTTGATTTACTTTCTCAGCTCTCAAATCTTTAATATGGTCAGCGATAAGCTATTATTCAAATGATAAGTCATATACCTGGTCTTACTTTTAAATTCTGCAAAAAAAAAAAAAAAGGCAAATTTAAGTCCCTTGGTGACAATGAATGGTCTCATATTAATACTTTCAGGGACTGGTTGAAAACTTTAGGACTGGGATAGGATATAAATATCACTTTCACTGTGACTTGTTCACCTTTATGTAATTCTATTTCATTCTTCCACCCTGCTTCTACTGCCTCATTTATTTAACACCCAAGAATCACCAACAAGCCACAACCTTGACATAATCAATTCGACCAGTAATGAAGAGATCTTTGTAGGGAAAGCCAAGCTTGCCAAGCAGTTATGCAAGGCTCCTGACATTCTAGAAAACCCAACAAAACTGTATCATCTGCAAAGGGCAAAATAGATTTCTTTTCTTTTCTTTCTTTCTTTTCTTTCTTTTTCCTTCCTTCCTTCCTTCCTTCCTTCCTTCCTTCCTTCCTTCCTTCCTTCCTTTCTTTCTTTCTTTCTCTCTTTCTTTCTTTCTTTCTTTCTTTCTTTCTTTCTGTTTTTCAGTTACAAATAGAAAAAATCAAGCTGGCAAACATTAATCTGTACCTCACAAATACCTGATTTAATAGGGTCCTTCTTGAATAGGTCCAAACATTTATGGTACCTCAGAAAACCCAGAGATGAAAGCAAGTAAAGCATAAGATTATGGCATCCAAGAAAAACAAGTAAAAAAAATAAGCGTTTATATTTAGGAGAGTTGAAAACTTTGGAATTTAAGATGGAATAGATATTATTCAGCCAACTGTTCTGTAATTATTTTTTTCCAGACATTAGGCAATTTTGGAGGCGTCTGTACTGTAGTTTCTATCATGCCCTACAATAGGTACAGGGGAGTACTTCCACAATTTATTTATTGTTAAAACCCTTGAAAGTATTTGGCTAAAACCTAGCAGTATTAATATCCTCTAAAGTATTTACCAACCCTGTTTCTTTTTCATTCCTTTCTGCCAAAAGAATGAAGCAGCATCTTGAAGCTTCCACATTAAGGCCTATGGACAAAACTTGTTTGATCGGGAATCTTGAATTTGCTCAAAATAGACTAGGATGTCATCAAATCCTAAGTGATCATTGAATCATGTCATTTTTCATGTCAGTAAATTCATATATTGAAGCTAATTTGTGTAGGGTTAGTAGCTTTGTGGTGCAGTGGTTAGAATGCACTATTGCAGGCAAACTCTGCTCATAGTCTGGAATTTGATCCTCGTGGACTCAAGTTGTCTCAGCCTTCCATCCTTCTGAGGTTGGTAAAATAAGGACCCAGATTGTTCAGTAAATATGCTGACACTGTAAACCACTCAGTGAATGCTGTAAAGCACTATGGGGCAGTATATAAGCCTAACTGCTATTGCTATATTCTTTGTTTACTAAAAACTTTCATCCCTGTGTTTTGGAAAAGGAAAATTAATATATTGGAGGGACTATTCCAATATCTAAAACTCATCCCTATTTATCTCAGGAACAGCTAAAAAAGAGTTTTAGCAAAGTTTGTGGTATCACAGCAACTATGACTCTGAATGCTTATTTAGAAAATACTGTTATTATAGATACCAAAAATAATTCTCTCTCTGTTGCTAGATGTTCCACATTATATGTTTTATGTCTGCCATTTGTTCTTCTCTCAGTCTTCTGACACTGGTGCCAACTGAGCAAAGAAAGATTTAAAGACTCATCCATTCATCATGCAACATGAAATACCATAAGTTTTTTCCCCCTATGTTATGTTTGTGATATGCACAGAAGTTGTACTTTGAAAAGTAGTACCTAAATAATGAAAAAAAAATATTCTTCTTTTCCCAAAAAGCTGAAATTCGATCTTACTGGGAGGAGGCTTCATGGTATCCGTAGCAGAACATCCAGATTCAGCCATAGTTTCATTCCATACAGCATTAACCTTGTGAACTCTCAAGCTTCCTCCTTCCGTTATATATTCAAGATGGATAGTATTTAATATTTACTTGCTATGTATATGTAGGGATGTGGGTCTGTACATATGTTGTTCATGTATGTTTTGGTATGTGTCATGTATGTGTTTCATTTTGAGAGCGGGCAACTAAATTTCATTTTTGATGTGTGCCATTGTGCCCACAGTAAAAAAAAATGACAATAAAGGTTATCTTATCTTATCTTACTCCTGAAAATTTGCCGATTTCTTATTAGATATACCTCTGTGTTTTATGTTATTTTTATAATAATCTGTCCGAGCTGTCATAGCTACAACATGACAATAGTTGTGCAATAACTTTAGAATATAAAGCCCAAGCAAATATACTCTGACTGGAGACTTATGATCTAAAATTAGCTACATCTATTGGAGCTTGCAAATCAAGATTCAAGACAATATTGATTTATACAAAGCACTTTGAGATTTGTGTCAAAAGATTCCCTGTAGACTCTTACTTTTTTGACAGAGTTAGATTAAAAGAGCAATGATGGTAATTTTTTAGAAGACATGAACCCTGCCCAATTTCAACTGGATACTGTCAAAGATTGAAGCATAACACACATTTTAATGTATTGTGTACCTGTTCCTTTTAAAAGTGAAATAATTAAAATGAAGAAAAGAATGCAGAGCGGTCTCAAGTAAAAATCTAAGTTGAAGCAATACAAAGCAATATAAAGATGAATATTTTCAAAACCTGTTTAAAAATTAAGCACTTGTCTTTTCTGAGATGTTGGGGTGATGTGGCATCAAAGAATGGCCACTGAGATGCCTTTATTTTGTGTTGTTTTGTATTAATTGAATACAAAAGAACAAATTAAAAAAAGGAAAAAATATCCAATATGCATATTTTAAAGGAAGAAAAAGATGGGAGAAAATAAATCTAAAAAATTCAAAGTTATGAAAACATACGAGTGATATATTTGTGGATACTTATAATAGTTCTACAGAAGTATAGTGGCCATATTTCATTATAATAAACATGGCAAATCTATAGCAATTAGTCATTCTTTCGTAAATAGCTTATCTTTGTAGGCAACCACATGGTTGAAATCTTATATTTATCTATTCATTGTTGAAGAGTAAGTCTTTTAGCTACAGTTACATAGGTGATAGAGAATCCACTTTTCTTGACAGCGTTCAATTTCCATCCAATAGGAATATTTTTCAAAAGAATATGAACACCTAAGCACATTAAATCTTGCCCGAAAGTTTATAGATGTCATAACATTCTCTCCAAAGGAACAACCATAGACTACTGTACAAACAAATGAAATATCAATTCTCATTGCCATGTCTCACAATGTGACCATTTAGTCAACCCTTTTCTATATAAACGTACTGAGTTACTGTCATGATTCCGTGCCAGCCTGTGTTCCCAACAGGTGAGTCCGGGGAATCTGAGGAGGAGGTGGAGGAGGCATTTGGAGGGCCATCAGAGTCAGAGGGAGGCTCTGATGAATTACAAGACTCACAGTTTGATGAAGAGCCTGGGCCCTCCAGTCGTGTTCCGGATGAAGCTCAGCTGTGGGGGGAGAATGAGTCAGACTTGGAAAATTCACACCTGATGAACATGATTGATGCTCGTAGACGCAGGCAATTAGCTAGAGCAGATCAGCAGCAGTCAATACAACAACTCCAGGGGAGGAGGAGAAGGCATTGAGAAGCCACACCTTGGGACAGCTTTATAAAAAGGGAAGGTGTGGGTGGTGCTGGTTGCTGAAGGCAACCATTGCAAAGTACTTCATGGGATAATGTTCTGTTAGTATTGCCGGTGACTACTTTTCTGTTTTGCATTGGGTTTCATGTGGACAATTTCCTCCATTTGGATTGTGTTTTGTTGCTTTTGTTTCTGGACTATTTGGCAGGTTTGTTACCCACATTAAAAGGGGTTTGTTTTATTTTGAGTCTCCAGCCTATTTTCTCAACAGGGGTTTTGTCCTTGTGCCTTTAACAAGGACGGCCATAGGCTGGGATAGAACAGTTTGCCTTCAGCCTAACCCCCTACTATTACGGAGCAACTATGTGCTGAGAATGCCCAGCTCTCCCAGCAGCCGGCTTTGTTATCAGCCCAAGTTGCTCAGCTGTCAGCCCATGTTCCTGCTCCTCCATCACCACCCAGGAGAAAATGCCAAGTTGCGATGCTGGACAAATGCCAGCTGTATATCAGTGTGAGAGCAGCTGATTTCCCCACTGACCGGGATAAAGTGGGGCTTATGATAAGCCTGCTGTCTGGTGCTGCAGCTCGTTGGGGCACACCCCTGCTAGCCCAACCTAGTCCATTGGTGGACAACTTTGTAGTGTGTTGTGATTATATGCAGATGATGTACGAAGACCCCATCAAGACCCAGACAGCTACCCAACGTTTGAAAGCTCTGAGGCAGGGCCAATGCCCCCTGCAGGGCTATATCAGCGAATTTCAGCTGCTTAGCCAGGATTCAGCCTGGAATGAGGCTGCACTCCAGGATGAATTGTCGAAGGAGATGTTGGATGAGCTGGCCTGTGTTGATGTTCCCCCGGACCTTAATGGGATCATTCATCTCTGTCTGTGGATCGACACTTGGCTGCAGCAGTGAAGGAGTCACCGTGCAACCCCAGAGACCCGTGCTGCCCCCATTGTGCATGAGACCCTGGTCCAGAGGGAGGAGCCAATGGAGTTAGGTGCTGCCAGACCTCACCTATCCATGGCAGAAATGAACAGGCAATGTTCGGGGGGGTTGTGTTTTTACTGTGGGGATCCTGAGCATTTGGCTGCTTTCTGCCCCAAGAAGCGACAAAGGGCATCTGTGACTGAGCCTGCCCCAAGACTGCCACCTGCTCCCCTGTCAGGAAACACCCCACGCCTGGCCTGAAGGGCATTTTGGGTGGGGCATCCCACAACACCGAGCGACATCCTTCAGCTGCTGCCCACGGATCCCCACGACATCTGATATTGGAGGTGCGCCTGATTCTCCCCAGGTTGCCCAAGGGGATTCCTGTCCATGTGTTGATTGACTCTGGGGCCACTATGAACTTTATGGACACAGCATTTGTGGCCAAATGGGCGATTTTCCCAATGCCCAGTGGAACCACCGATGTTAGTGAAGACCAATGATGGTCGAGTGCTCCTGTTTGGGCCAATTAAGGCCACCATGCAACTGTTATGTATGGCCATTAGTTCACATGAGGAGGCCATCCAGTTCTACATCACATCAGACCTGCATTTCCCCGTGGTCTTGGGACTGGTGTGGTGCCGGGCGCATGACCTACAGATTTATTGATTACAGAACTTGGTCATCTTCCCAAGCTTACAGTGCGTGGACCACACCCGCCAAATCTGTGCCGGCCAGGTAGAGGGGCCCACAGGGGTCTCCTTACCCTCCAAACTGGCGGATTGTGCTGATGTTTTCAGCAAGACTGAGGCGGATCAATTGCCACTGCACAGACCCTATGACTGCCCCATTGACTTAGTCCCTGACACACCTCTTCCAGTGGGGTGTTTGTATTCCATGTTGGATCCTGAGTTGGCTGCATTGTGGGACTTTTTGGACAAGAATTTGGCTCAGGGTTTTATTCGGCCCTCGTGTCTGCACCCATGCTCTTTGTCAAGAAGAAGTCTGGCAAACTGCGGCTTTGCTCTGATTACAGGAAATTAAATGCCATCATGGTGCACCACCAATACCCGCTGCCCCTCCTCCCCGAACTCTTGGACCGGCTCCAGGAGGCAAAGATCTTCATGAAACTGGATTTGTGTGCAGCTTACAACCTTGTCAGAGTTTGGTTGGGTGATGAGTGGAAGACGGCGTTTGGTATTCAGTACAGGCACTTCAAGTACACGGTGATACCATTTGGCCTGACCAACGCCCCCGTCGTGTTTTAGCATTTTATGAATGACATTTTCCGAGACTTGTTAGATCAGTTTGTTGTGATCTACTTGGACGACCGTCTGGTGATGTCCATGTGTAGAGCCGTCTCTTGGGTTGTTGGAAAAGAGTGTTTGTTATGACCATCGTATTCTCTTGACAAAATTCTATTAGCCTGTGCCCTGCTTCATTTTGTACTCCAAGGCCAAACTTGCCTGTTATTCCGGTTATCTTTTGGCTTCCTACCTTAGCATTCCAATCCCCCATGATGATAAGGACATCATGTTTTGGTGTTAATTCTATAAGGTGCTGTAGGGCTTCATAAAACTGGTTAATTTCATCCTCTTCAGCACCAGTGGTTGGAGCATAGATTTGGACTATTGTGATATTGAATGGTTTGCCTTGGATTCAAATTGAGATCATTCTGTCATTTTGGGGATTGTATCCCAATATTGCTTTTCCTATTCTTTTATTGACTATGAAGGCTACTCCATTTCATCTGAGGGATTCTTGCCCACAGCAGTATACCTGATGGTCATCTGAGTTAAATTCACCCATTCCTGTCCATTTTAGTTTTCTGATTCCTAAGATGTCGATGTTCAGTCTTGTCATCTCTTTTTTGACTACGTCTAGCTTGCCTTGATTCATGGATCTTACATTCCAGGTTCCTATGGAGAAAAAATCTTTACAGCATCGGACTTTCCTTTCACCACCAGATATATCCACAGCTGAGCGTCCTTTCGGCCTTGGCCCAGTCGCTTCATTCTTTCTGGTGCTACTAGTACTAGCCCTCTGCTCTTCCCCAGTAGCATATTGGACACCTTCCGACCTGAGGGGCTCATCTTCCAGCGTCATATTTTTTTTCCTTTTAGTACTGTCCATGGGGTTTTCATGGCAAAGATACTGGAGTGGTTTGCCATTTCCTTCTCCAGTGGATCACATTTTGTCAGAACTCTCTGCTATGACCTGTCCGTCTTGGGTGGCCCTGCATGGCATAGCTTATAGCTTCATTGAGTTACGCAAGCCCCTTCACCACGACAAGGCAGTAATCCATAAAGGGGTCCATGGGGTCGCGATGGGTCGGACACGACTTTGCAATTAACAACAACAACACTTGGACGACATCCTGATCTACTCCCCGTCATGAGAAGTGCACCATCAGCATCTCTGTCAGGTCCTGCAGCGGCTCTGAGAACATTGGTTGTACGCCAAACTGGAGAAGTGCCAGTTCTACCAGATGACTATCGAGTTCCTGGGTCACCACATTTCTCCTGAGGGCATCACCATGGAGCCGAGTAAGGTCGAGTCTTTACAGAGTTGGCAACCCCCATGTCATGTGAAGGATGTCCAGGACTTCTTGGGTTTGCCAACAAGGGGTTTTGTCCTTGTGTCTTTAACAAGGACGGCCATAGGCTGGGATAGAACAGTTACATTGAAAGATGTTGTGTTTTGTTGTTTCAAAATCACAGAACTTTGGTATAGCTGGTTAAGTCTCACTCTCTCTCTCTCTCTCTCTCTCTCTCTCTCTCTCTCTCTCTCTCTCTCTTTCTATCTCTCTCTCTCTCTCTCTCTCTCCGCCCGCCTCCCTTCTAACTCACTAAAGTCAATAGGATGCCAGGCTGGGCATGGCACATTGACAAAGCTTTCCTGAGCAATTCGAGAGAATGATTTACCCATTCATTTGGGTAAATTGATTGACCCTAGTGAGATGGTATAGCCCTACTGCTTTTCTTCATTAGATTTTATGGAAGACAGGAGGACTGGAGTTTGCAAAAGACATTTAAACTTTACTAAGAGATTGAGAGTCACTTGATTTGATTTGCCACTTCAAAGTAAGTCTTTCTTAGATTCACAAATTGGTCTTAATGGGGTGATTTGCTCAAAGCCTTGCTCTTCTGATGCACTCTTTCAAAGCTTTGCACACCCAATAAATTAGATCAAGTGTAGTTCATTCATAGAAACATACAAATATAAAGTAGAGGAGAATACAGTATGAGGATAGCAATGGTAGGAAAAATAGACAGGACCTACCTAATATTCTAAGTTTTCAGCTAAAATGTATATATGTACATATGCATGTGTGGGGGAGTATGGATGTTCATGTATGGGTGCATGTATATACACACACACTTCCTCATACACTAACACTGTAGTTTTGAAAACAAACATGACAGAGCTGATTGAAGCGTTATATTTTGCAAGCAATTCATTGAAGATTCTTTTTCTTGAAATAATCATCCTGAAGCTGAATCACACAACATCTTGAGATAGGCTAAACTCCTGCTGCTGACATTTGTAGATGGTTCATGAGCAAGAGTTTCACCCATCACGAATCTTCAGTTATATTGGCTTATTGTTACCCTATTTCAGCTTTTTGTTAACAGGATATTTAATTCATTAGGGAGTAGTGTGTGCTGTGGGCACAAACTACATCATTATGATATCCGCTTCACCTCAGAGCTGACAGAGCCATTTTGTGCTGAATTATGAACCAATTTGAGGCAACTTTAATACCATAAAAAACGTTATCGAATCTGCTTACTGCTTCTGCCAAGACCACAAGGCAAACCAGTTGCACCCTACAGGAGTCTTTTGGCCTTGTGAGAAGAAAAATGATCCATAGCTAATTTCACTGAGGGGATGCTCAGAAGGCCATAACGTAGATCAGCAAATCTGTGAAAGGTTTGCCTGAAATAAATGTGTGAAAGAATTTTTTTTTTAAGTCCAAGATGAACAGACTGAAAAGAATTGGGGTTACCAACGTTTCCTTATAATATTCAAAACAATCCTCAGAGTCTAAATCTTGGACAATGAAATTTGAAATGTTTCCTGATTTTTTTTTGCCATTACCATTTAAATGAGTGTAACATATGAACTAATTTTATATACCTGTATTTATTTTCTTGCCTGCCTAATTTCTGAATTTTGCCTTGGGGAATTAAGCAGCCCTATCTAAGTCAGTGTAAGTTGTCTTTATTTTGTTTCCTCTGTAAGCAAGACTCAATAATGGGCTGAAATTGTGACTGTACAGTTAAATTTGTTTGACATTAGAAATGTTTACCTACTTGGAGTACAAATATTTGAAAATAGGATACATGCAGTAGATGATGATATAAATTGGAACCCATGCTTTTTCTGTTCATATTGAAAATGTCATTCCTAGCATTGGCTCTGTCACTAAAATCAACAATGCCTCAGATAACTGATGTAAAGAACAAGTAGGAAATGTTACTCTAACCTAACTTCTGGTTAGTTAGTTTTCAGGGGCAGTGTAGATACTGTTTTATAACTGATACTAAAATAAGGCACTGTTTAAGCCTTTGTAGATATAAAATATAGAGGAAGCCTAACCTATGTTTCATACAATACAATGTTTTAGAAAAGTCACTTTCCTTTTCCATGACTGAGTTTCAGTGTTAAAATCTGCTACCTAAACTGTAGCAAGTTATTCATGGTGGCACAGTGATTAGAATGAAGTTTTGCAGGCTAATTCTGCCAATTGCCAGAAGTTCGATTCTCACCTGCTCAAGGTTGACTCAGCCTTCCATCCTTCTGAGGTCAGTAAAATGAGGACCAAGATTGTTGGGAGCAATACGCTGACTTTGTAAACTACTTAGAAGGGGCTGTAAAAATTGTGAAGTGGTACATAAGTCTACATGCTATTGCTATTGCTAATTTAGAGGTAGTAAACATGTTTGATTTCTACCACTTCTTCACTGCTCCACAAATTAACAAAAGCTAGATATCAGGTAGCTCTTTTCTCATACTGTCTGTTTTCTGAATATCTATTTTCCCCCCAATCATTTGAATTGTCCAGATTTTCCTAGACTAAAACTATGTTTATATCAAATCAGGACCCATGAAATCTCTCTTGGATGATTAAACCTTCAGTTATGTACATAGCCAAGGTCCCTCTATAACAAAACATCTTCCTAAACAACAAGGTGTTGCATTATCTTGGCTTTATGTTTCTTTTGAATTATTTAAATTTTGAATGAACTATAAAATGAAAATAAAAAATGCTGAAAAATTTCACACTTGCTAGTATTATGTGTAAGATATAAAATATGGAATAATAGTTGTGGAGAGTTATAATAGCACTAAAGCATCTACTCTGGGGAGTAGCATTGTACTGGAAGCTGAATTTGAATGGTATAAAATATGTACAAGTTCACAATTATGGCTATAATTAGTATGGAAATTGCCCAAGTTTTGCTTTCATAATGCTAGCTGGCCAAGAAAGAATGAGCTGTACTATCTGCTTGATGCATACTATAGGAAAAGGAGGAGCTGTAATCCTCATTAGTGAAATATACTGGCACATTATTTTACGCCCACAAACAGAAGTGGCCTCATTACGTAAAAGAAATAAAAGAGCTATCCAACTACTTCTGAATGAAACTGTGATTTAATCTAACCACAGCACTTCTATTTTAGATTATTTTAATTGCAGTTTGTAAAACAAACACAGATGGATGCAGATTATGCTTGCTACTTCATACTATTTCTAAATTAACACTGATTGAATTATAGTACTAATAAAAGTGAGTATTTGGGGATTCATTCATTGTAGTGCTAAAACAATCAGCTCCTTGAAAGGAAGTGTGGAGGAACATTTTAATATGTTGAAAAATATTTTAAGTGACTCTTAAAGAAATTGCACATGGTTTCACACATGTGGAAGTTTGATAAGAGACACGGATGTTATAATGAACAGCGGAAAGGAGCTTTGCTTATGTATGTGTGAAGTCTGAAGCAATTCTCCTTAATTATTTTCAAAATATACTCAGTGTTAATAAATTCACATTCTATTTTCCTGTAGTGAGAAAGAGCAGGAAAGCTAAAGAAAGAGACAGAAGGACTAATTCTGACTGCACAAGACCAATTCTTAAGAACAAAGGCATACAAAGTCAGAATTGAACAGACAGCAAATACCTCCTCTGCAAAGAAGTTGAAAAAAAAGTGAACCACACAGTTAGCTTCTGCAAGAAGTTAGCAAAGACTATTACAAATGATAAAATAGCAACCATGGTGCATTGGAATACTTGCAGGAAATACCATTTGCCTGCAAGCAAGAACTGGTGGAACCACAATACAAAGTTATAGAAAATGAAGAAGCTTAAAGTGTTCTGGGACTTTAGAATTCAAACAGACATGCACCTGCCACAAAATACCTCAGACTCAATAATTTTCAATAAAACAAAACAAAACAAAAATCTGGAGAGTGGACATGGCAGTACCTGGACATAACAGAACAGAAGAGAAAGAACTGGAGAAAATAACTAATACAAAGACTTGCAAATAGAAATAGAACAACTGTGGCAAAAGCAAGCAAAGAGAGTAGCAATAGTAATAGACACTGTGGGTGCAATTCCAAAACAGCTGGAGCCTCACTTGAATACCATTGGCACTGACAAAATCTCCATCAGTCAATTGCAAAAGGCAACTTTACCTGGAACAAGCTTATATTATGCAACAATACTTTAACATCAGCACACATCCACATCTGTCTATCTCAAGCCCTTGGGAAGGACTTCATAGGTGGACAAAAATGCCAAATTCATTCTCAACATCTTTCTCACTGTGTAACCATCACGACCAACAACAATAATAATAATAACAACAACAACCATTTTATCATGCCTTTCTTTGCCCATTGGCATACCAAACTCTTTAAACATTCTTCTGTATTCGTATTAGCTAGGTGAGAAGAACCATTCTTTTCATTCTTCATGAAGTAGAAGAATTTTGTCCAATCTTGGAAGAATAATTTTATATTATTCAATCACCAGGCAAAATTTTATGGATGTTATGATACAGACCTTCCTTTCTTTACTGATTTTGAACTCTCAGACTAGAGACCTATAAAAGTTAATTTATTTCAGCCTCTTACTAAAAACTTCAAGATATCTTCCCATGTACAGTAGTAACTTTGTAGTTCAATGGTTATGTTGACCACTAGAAGGCACTATGCGACTGGTTTCATTCATGTTGGAACTTACTTGGCATAGGTGTTCAATCTTATATATTATGTTCAACAAATTGAACATTCAGTAGTGATACAGTAAATATAACTAGTGTAACATTTTTTATTTTTCGTGGGTTTTCAACATGTGATAAAAACCAGGTTTATTTTTTCATCGCCTTTGAGTGCTACTAGATTACTGTGATATCATGGAGCTTCATTAGCTTATTATTTTTAAAAATGTTTGCTGCCTTAAGAGTCCTTCTTGAACTGTATTTCAGTAATTCTCAGAATTCATAACTGTTCATGGACACTTTATCATGTTATAACACTTGCCCTTAGGACTGTTACTGGAAAGAGTGGTTAAAATAAATAATTAATAACTAAATAAACATTTTAATTCTCTGTAGTTGCCCAATCAAGAAAGCATTAGAAAGCTTGACTAGATACCTATCTCTAGAGATGAGCCTGAATATCTTTACAATGGTTTAATTCAATTACTGACATTTTATGTTCATTTATCCTGTCTGATTTAATTTGTGGTTTATGTAACCTGTCATACTGATATTATAATTGAACCTTTGCAAATGACATTCATTAAGAATGGGGCAGAGTTTATCAATAAGAATTTAGAGAGGCGTATTTATCAAGAAAGCCATCAGATGGCTACTCAAAAGGGAAGATATTTAAGGCCAAATCAAAAGATATGGGGACAGACCTCGATAATTTTTGATAGCTGGCAAGTTCTTATATTTTCAGACTTTGGAATTTACAGCTAGTCTTTGGTTAAGACTGTAATTGGCATTGGATTTTCCTTTGCTAAGCAATACAGTTGTAAAGAGGTATGTCAAATGACTGCATTGCTTAGAAGTTCTTCTTGCCATTGTTAAGTGTGGTTCACAATTCATTAAGTGAGGACCTCCTTGCAATTTCCGGCTAACAATCAAAGTCAGTGAGGAAGCCAGTGGGAAGTTACAACTCCCAGACAGCTTGCAAGCAGGCCAGCTGGCAGCTAAGTGGCTGTTGTTGGGTGGGTAGGATACAGCATGGTGCAAGCAGGGGAGGGCCAGGGGTGGCTGCTGCAGGGCACAGGAGACTGTGTGAAAGTGTGTAAAGGTCTAGCATGGCATAGTGCAAGGGTAGTGGAGGTGGGAGTGGCTACTGCAGGGTACAGGAAGACATTTGAGTATGAGCCAGCACAGAGTAGCGCAAGTGTGGCAGGACGTGGAATGGCAGTTAAAGAACACAGGAGGGTGAGCAAGAATCCAGGAAGGTATGCAAGGGTGCACAAGGGGCCCGTGTGGCATATGCCTAGTGCTTGCAGGATGTGGGAAGTGTGCATGAGGGTGCACAGTGCAAGGCAAATATGGTGAGGTGAGGGTGGTTGCTGGTGGAATACTTGCCAGAACAACTTGTGACCTTCCCTGCTGGCTTCTCCAGGTACTTTGCAATCACATGATCATAGTGATCATATGATCATGTGATCCTCAAACTGTTGTAATTGCAAGCTGGTTGCCAAGCACCATGATTACAACTACATGGTTATTAAGGGATGCTGGGGACAGCCAGAAGTTCAAGGACAAGTTATAACCAGCATTTGTTGAGCATCGTCAACTGAACATGTGGTCATTAACCAATGATTACCTGTCTTTACATGTAACCAGCTCAACTGCTCAATCAGATACACTTAATATGTTTTTGTGAACAATAGTTAAAAATTCAAATGTATCCAATAATTTAGCACTGTGATTTGTAATAATTCTGTTTATCACATTTTCTCCCATATAGCTTGGTTGGAAATAGATGCATCGTGAAAATTTGAAGAAGTCCATGCATGCCTTCATTCATAAGTTTCTTCACTAACTTTTACTTCCCAAGTAATTGGACAACATCCATTTACATAAAACCAGGCTCACCTCTGCCTCATGCATTCATGCCTCATTTCCTCACTTAATGCCTTTTCACTCCTGTTATTTATTTTCTTTATTATTACATTTCCAGTATATGGCACTGTGACTCATTCTCATTGCTATCCTGGCAGCACCTTCCCAGGGCTGTGAAACAGTAAGAAGATTTAAAAAAGCTTTTCCATCTAGTCAGAGGAGCTAACCTTTATTATAATGGCATTTGGTTTGTAACAGGACTTCATTCAATAAAGAATTATTTATAATAAGATTTCAACAAGTATCCTGCTAGTTCAGAGATGAGGAACTGGATGCGGAACATTAATGCTCAGCAGTTACAGCCAGCATGGCCAATAGTCAAAGATACTGGGGGGCTGAAATTCAGCAATCTCTGTAGAGGCAGCCATTGTCTTGATTCTCAATTTCCCAAGACTCTCTATAAATACAGTAGTGGCCAAAATTGTGGAAATCTTTTGGGAAAAGTGTATTTTTGAGGTTTGATGTCTAATAACACCACTTATTTGGGGGGGAAGTAGTACCATAAAATTATATATCAATGGAAAGATAATTTAATCAAGAATGTAATTTAACAAAGTTTGTTCAATTATCTGTACTGTATTCTATGAAAATTATAGCCAAATAACCAGAAAAAGGAAGCACAACTTGCTTAGGTTGATATCAGGTAGCTTTCCTTCATCTGATTGTAGTCAATGAGCATGAGTGTTTAGAGAGCCAATCAAGTGTCATCTTGTTTTGGCAATGAGCCAATCAGATCACAGTAGGATTCAGTTATTGATGTCGTTTATTGATTGCTATCAATTTTTTGTGTTCTTTCATTTAGTGAGCTTGTAAAACGTAATAAAATAAAATTAAAATAATGGTGCAAAGAGTTGACAGGTTGCCCAGAAAGCGATGTAAAATAGAATTATTAAGTGAACAAGGCTACAGTTATAAAGAAATTAGAAGAAAAATTGGTGGAAACTTAACCAAAGGTGGCATTTCTACTGTACACTTTTCCCAAAGGGTTTCTACAATTTTGGCCACTACTGTACAACTGAATGTAAAACATAGTCTCATTTGAAAGAGCCAAGCACAACATGAAAACTGATTTAAAGTTGGAAGCTTGCCTAAGGAGAGGTCAAAGGTAATGATTCACCTTCTTAAATGGTTATAGTTAGTTTTTTTATTTTATGTTCTTAATCACTCTCAACTTTGATTATATGATTTCTGATCAGATTGTAACAGATCATATATCTGTTAGTAGTAACTGTGAGAGGGACCTCGGAGTCCTAGTGGACAATTGTTTAAATATGAGCCAGCAGTGTGCTGCAGCTGCCAAAAAAGCCAACACAGTGCTAGGCTGCATTAACAGAGGGATAGAATCAAGATCACGTGAAGTATTAATACCACTTTACAGTGCTTTAGTAAGGCCACACTTGGAATACTGCATCCAGTTTTGGTCACCACGATGTAAAAAAGATAGTGAGAGACTAGAAAGAGTACAGAGAAGAGCAACAAAGATGATTAGGGGACTGGAGGCTAAAACATATAAGGAACGGTTGCTAGAATTGGGCATGTCTAGTTTAACGAAGAGAAGGACGAGGGGGGACATGATAGCAGTGTTCCAATATTTCAGGGGCTGCCACAAAGAAGAGGGAGTGAAGCATTTTCCAAGGCACCTGAAGGTGGGACTAGAAGCAACGGGTGGAAACTAACCAAAGAGAGAAGCAACCTAGAACTAAAGAGAAACTTCCTGACAGTGGAACAACCTGCCTCCAGAAGCTGTGAATGCTCCAACACTGGAAGTTTTTAAGAAGAAATTGGACAGCCATTTGTCTGAACTGGTATAGGGTTTCCTGCCTGAGCAGGGGGTTGGACTAGATGACCTCCAAGGTCCCTTCCAACTTTATTATTATTATTATTATTATTATTATTATTATTAATATGGATCATCGCACAGTCAGCCAGATGTTCAGACTGGATTTGGCATTTTGTCTACCTATCGAGTCCTTACCCAGGACCTGGGATAGGCAGATGTGGATGTTTGATGGTATTACAGATATCGTCGCAGGATGGAAGCAGTTCCTAATAAGGCCGCCTTTTGCAATTGACTAATATCGAATTTGTCAATGCCAATGGTGTTCAAGTGGTGCTCCAGTTGTTTTGGGATTGCACCCAAGGAGCCTATTACTATTGGTACTACCCTTGCTTGCTTTTGCCACAGTCTTTCTATTTCTATTTGTAGGTCTTTGTATTTTGTTATCTTCTCCAGTTCTTTCTCATCTATTCTACTGTCTCCAGGCACTGCCACATCCACTATCCAGACTTTTTTGTCTTTCTTATCGACAATTGTTAAGTATTATTATTATTATTGATCATCGCACAGTCAGCCAGATGTTCAGACTGGATTTGGCATTTTGTCTACCTATCGAGTCCTTACCCAGGACCTGGGATAGGCAGATGTGTATGTTTGATGGTATTACAGGTATCGTGCAGGATGGAAGCAGTTCCTAATAAGGCCGCCTTTTGCAATTGACTAATAGCGAATTTGTCAATGCCAATGGTGTTCAAGTGGTGCTCCAGTTGTTTTGGGATTGCACCCAAGGAGCCTATGACTATTGGTACTACCCTTGCTTGCTTTTGCCACAGTCTTTCTATTTCTATTTGTAGGTCTTTGTATTTTGTTATCTTCTCCAGTTCTTTCTCTTCTATTCTGCTATCTCCAGGCACTGCCACGTCCACTATCCAGACTTTTTTGTCTTTCTTATCGACAATTGTTAAGTCTGGGGTGTTATGTTGCAGGTGCTTGTCTGTTTGAATTCTGAAGTCCCAGAGCAGTTTAATTTTATCATTTTCTATGACTTTCTCTATTTTATGATCCCACCAGTTTTTGCTTACAGGCAAATGATATTTTTTGCAGATCTTCCAATGCACCATTGTTGCTACTTTGTCATGCCGCTGCTTGTAATCAGTTTGTGCAATCTTCTTGCAACAGCTTACCAAGTGGTCCACTGTTTCTTCAGCTTCTTTGCATAGGCGGCACTTACTGTCTGTTGCTGTCTTCTCAATTTTGACTTTGTATGCATTTGTCCTTAAGGCTTGGTCTTGTGCAGCCAGAATTAGTCCCTCGGTCTCTTTCTTCAATTTTCCTGCTCTTAGCCATTGCCAGGTTTTATTATTATCTGCTTTCCCAGCTATTTTTTTCATGTATTGGCCATGTAGTGCTTTGTCTTCCCATGCCTCTATTCTGTTCTTCATTTGGTCTTTCTTGTAGGCCAGTTTGGTCTCTCCAGTAGTTAGTAAGCCTTCCTGATATACTAATTTCAGTGCATCTTCATCATTGTTCTTCAGATATTCTTCCAAAGCCATTTTTTCTTCTTCAACCATCTGATGTACTTGTAGCATTCCACGCCCACCTATTTGCCTTGGTAGATAAAGTCTATCAATGTCACTGCGTGGATGAAGGGCATGATTCATTGTCATTATTTTTCTGGTCTGCCTATCCATTGCTTTTAGTTCTGCTTGAGTCCAGTCCACTATTCCAGCTGTGTACCTAATGACTGGGATTGCCCAGGTGTTGATTGCCTTTATGGTATTTCCTCCATTGAGTTTGGACTTTAAGATCTTCTTCACTCTCTTGATGTATTCACCTCTAATCTTTTTCTTGACTTCAGTGTGCTTGATGTTGTCAGCTTGAAGGATACCCAAGTATTTGTAGTACTCTTCCTCATCCAGACTTTTAATGTTATTTTCGTGGGGCATCTTGATTCCTTCAGTTTTCATTATTTTTCCTTGTTTGATAGTAAGTGTGGCACATTTGTCCAAGCCAAACTCCATTACAATATCTTGGCTATATATACGGACAGTGTTGAGCAGCGATTCTATTTCAGATGATGTTTTTCCATACAGCTTCAGATCATCCATAAAGGAGGTGGGATAGTCTGGCAGATGTTTTTGATGTTTGATAGCCATGTCCTGAGTTATTCAGTATTGTTGACAGAGGAAACAGTGCAATAACAAATAGTAATGGTGATAATGAATCTCCTTGAAATATTCCTCTCTTGATATTAACCTCTCCCAGCTCTCACCATTGATCTGCAACTGTGTCTTCCATTGTGCCATCGATCTTTGCACAAATTTTCTGATGTTTCTACTGACTCCTGTTATTTCTAGGCACTTTATTATCCAATCATGTGGCAGAGAGTCAAATGCCTTTTTGTAGTCAATCCATGCCACATTCAGGTTGGTCTTCCTTCTCTTGCAGTTTTCCAAGATCATTTTGTCTATTAGGAGTTGATCTTTTGTTCCTCTGCTATTGGGGCGGTTTCCTTTCTGCTCAGGTGGAAAGAGATTGTTTTCAACTAGATGCTGTTGTACTGCATCAGCTACCACACCAGTTAGTAATTTGAAAGTTGTTGGTAAGCAGGTAATTGGCCTGTAGTTACCTGGTGTTGCCCCTTTTGCTGGTATTAGGTAGGTTTTCCCAGTTGTTAGCCACTTTTCAATTTCTCCTCCTTGTAGTATATTGTTGAACTGTTTGGCAATGAGTGGGTGTATAACAGTTAGATGTTTCAACCAAAACCCATGCAGTTCATCTTCACCTGGTGCTGACCAATTTTTGATTTTCTTTGCTCTTTTTTCTACCATTTTTGTTGTTATTACTAGTTCTTTCATTTCAACTTCTGTTTTATTTGCATCCACCTCTTTTAACCAAGCCGCATCCTTGTTGTATTTCTTTGGGTTATCCCATATCTGCTTCCAGAACTGCACTGTTTCTTCCTTGTCAGGTACTGACTGATTCCTTGCAGTTTCTCCATTGATGGATTGGTAGAAACGTTTCTGATTGGATTGAAATTGGAGGTTCTGCCTATAGTTTGCAATTCGAGCTTCATATCTACTGATTTTCCTGGCTATAGCTGTTATTTGTTGCTTTATTATTTCCAGTGCTTCCTTGATCTTCCTTGTTTCTAAGTGGTATTTCTTGATTAGGTATTCTTTGGTCTTCTTGTTCTTCAGCTTCTTTTCTTTCATCTGTTCAAGCTTGCTTGCATGTGATCTTAACTTGCTGATCTTATTTTCTAGTGTAACCTTCCATTTTTCTGGTGCACTGTTTGTTTGTTTTTCTTTTTTGTTGATTTTGCATCCCAGGTATTATGTTATAACTGCAGCTGTGCTGTACATTAGTTGGTTTGTTTCTTGCAGTGAATTGGTGCTTATACTTGATATTGCAATATTTGCATCTTTTAATGCTTGTGCTAGCTGTTTCTTTGGAACAAGCTTCAATGCAGGTAGCCTTATTCTGTTGTTTTTGTGCTGTTCTAGATGCTCAGTTATTCTTTGTTTCAATTCTTTTATTTCTTTAGTTAGAGGGTTTTGTTCTTCCTGAGGAAGAGGTGCCTGGTTTCCAAATGAGAACAGTTGTATATCTCTGCTGGATTCCTTCACTGCCAACTCCCCCTGGTTTGCCTCTACATTCTGAATTACTTCTGGTAAGGCTTTGATTTCTTTGCCCTGGGTAAACCTTTGCAGTTCGTCCAATTCTGTTTCTGTGAATATTTTATTTCGTGTTTTAAATCGGCGTTGATCTGCTAGTCTCTGTTCTGTTATTTCTGATTCTGGATGTTGTTCTTTCCAGAACTGGTGCATTCGTTTTAGATATCCTCTTCTTGTTGGACTTGATCTGTAGTAACAGATCATTATTTCTTTGTTTTCCATCACTGTGTATCTGCGACGGGTAAACACCTTTTCTTCCAGTAGTTCTGCAGCTGCTGGCCCTGGTTGCTCAGCCAACAGTCCTGAGTCCTGTAACCCATTTTTCACCAGATATCCAGGAACTCCAATATCTAGCGCGGACCTTGTTAACCCGGGCGACGTCCGAGCCAGTATGGCATTCTGAAATTTACGTCTCACCATATTTTTTATGGGAGAGACACTCTTTGTCTGACTCCTCTGATGAGACCTGTCCAGTATGGTTGAACCTCTGGCATAGCTCTCATCTTCCTCAGAGTACACAAGCCCCACAACCACGTCAAGGTAGTGCCTCACTGGGGGATGATGATGATGATGATGATGATTATTATTATTATTATTATTATTATTAGAAATTAGAGATTGACTTGTTTAATCTGAGAGCCTTTATATTAATATAGAATGGCCATAGTTCCTGTTCCAGCTTAGACATTTCTAAGCTTGCCCATGGGTAGCTACAAACATAAATTGCTACCTAACCTAAGATATTTCCATCTTATGGAACTTAGGAATCATCCTCTCAGAGTTAAGGATAACAACCTCTCTCTGCAGTTCCAGAAAGCTCTGAAAACCTGGCTTAGTCCCAGGCCTAGAGCTGATGTTTGTTATTAGTTTAGTGGCTCTTGTTTTGATTCACACATTTTGTTACAAGAGCATGTGTTACAAGGCACTTCTTTCCACTTGTAACTTGACAAAGAAGCTATGGGAAGAGGAGGGGTGGGTAGGATTGAACTGTGTGGGGAGCTGGGAGGGAGAAAAGGAATTTACGAGGGCCTTTTGCAGCCTGAGAAAATCTTGCAATTTCAAGACGCTGAAGACTTTCGGAAGGTGCAGACTGTTTTCCCAAAATAAAATGTTTAACCTGGATTGGTGGACAGTGGACAGTGGGCAGGGGAAGGAAACAGGGGTCTTACTGTTATGCACTTCATGCCAAAACCTTAGAACTGACTTTGCTTCTTCTGTGCCTATATGGATCTGTCAGTAAAGTTATACTTTTGGCAATAAAACAAAAACAAAAAACTCCCAGGAGTTTCTTTTGCTGTACATGCCAAAGGGACAGTGGTCATTAAGCCAGTTCACCAAGTAGTAACCCACCTGGATCCCACCCAGAGGTCAACAGCCACCTGAGAATGTTGGCAGCCAACAAAGTGTTAGGAGGGGAAGAAGCCGGGAGAGGTCCCAGCCTGAGAGGCTCCAGCAAATTTGCAGGCTAGAGCCAGTGCACAGCCGGCCGGAGTTTGTTTTTCCAAACAAAAAGCTGAGAGGTCAGAGCAGCTATTGGCCAGTGTGAGAGAGAGAGTGAGAGATGCCCTATACCAGGGACCAAAAACCCAATGGGCGACAAACGTGGGAAAGTGGTGAAGGCTGAAGATCCCTTGGTGCCCTTTGGCATTAATGTAGTCTGAGGGAGCAAGTGGAAGGTGAGGCAGTCAGTCAAGTGGGACAAGCCCAGTGGTGGGATTCAAATATGTGAACAACCGGCTATCTGTGTGGATGCCGCTTCCGGAAGTCCATTTTGGTCCTGGGCAACAAAAAATTAGCTACCAGTTCCGCTGAACTGGTGCAAACCGGCTGAATTCCACCACTGGATGAGTCCACTAAGTGGAAGCTCACAGTTGCAGCCTGCAGCCCATCGATGGAGCAGCTGAGGAAGAGGTTTGGCAATTTGAGATTCGGATGGCCACATTGCTGGGGACTGTGGCAGCAGCAACCAGGATGGGTGGAGTAAACCACTAGCAATGTTGGCCAGCCTGTCTCTCTCTCTCTCTCCTGCAGCTGATGACCACAACCCTAGTGATATTGGATATTTTATACCAAACTGTCCTTTGTATGTACTGCAGATTTTATCTTATCTCTATTCTTTTTGGTTGCTTTTGTTTATTTCATTACCTTACATTAAAATGTAAATTTTATATGCATTGGTAAATGTTTTTTGTTTCCAAGCTAACTTTTGAAATACTAGAATATAAATACTAATGTTTGTTGTTTTGATTGATACTGTATGATGTTTTATAGAAATGAACAAAATAATTCCAGGTAATTGCTATCTTCTCTGTAAAGAACATTTCAATAATATCTCAAAATTCTTGTAGTGTCAAATTAGATATAGAGCAGCTGAATTATTTATTTATGTTATATTAAAAAGTAATTTCTCAATGGAACATAATTTCTTTTTCTCCTGTGATTTATAAAAATATTCTTGGCGGCTCAGTTATTACTGTGTGCTAATAATACACATTATTCCCATTTTGCTACTAACTTTGATATAGGAAAGTAAAACATTGTTGATTTCAAGATCAGATCCCTTATACAGTAGCTGAATATTGCCTCTGAGATGAGAGATATGATCTGTTCAAACACAGAGAGGAAAAATGAATATAGAGTAAAACTATGAAATTCAAAATGTAAGAAGAATCTGTTTACAATAGCCTATGCATGGGCCCAACTTGTATTCATTCCATGAATGGATCATTTTATATTCAAAGTATAATTTTGAATTATATTGTGACCAACTTTGCATAAAAGTTTTAAAGATAAATAGATAGATAGACAGACAGACAGACAGACAGACAGACAGACAGACAGACAGACAGATAGATAGATAGATAGATAGATAGATAGACAGACAGACAGACAGACAGACAGACAGATACGGAGATGGAGATGGAGATGGCAAAACTGACTGTTTTAATTAAAGAGAAGAATCTATCTAGTTTTATTTCTACTTGGAAACCACTTCTGAACTTTGGGCTTAAAATTAGAATGACTTTGTTGTTATAGAGATGGTTTGAAAAAGTTAGAAATGTAAAGCAACAGGTCAGGTTGTAACTTTTTTTGTATTCTACTGCACTGAAACAAGTTAAAAGTCTTTATATTTGCATCTTCTTTAACTTTTCTGACTTTTGTTTAGTTGTGTTTATAATAAATGTTAATAAAACTTGAAAAAAAGATTCCTCGTGAAATTCATCCAGTAATTTGGCAGCAGAACCATTTATTTTGTTAGAGGAATGAGAGACATTTTGGCTTAAGAATGGCAAGACATTTAACAAAAATGTTAGTATATACAGTAGATGTTGTTAATGACTATGTGTCCATTGATGGCTGATTTGTCAGAGCTCCAGGCTTCTAGAAATTCTGTGGCATTTTTGGATTTGGCCTGGTCTAAGAATGTCACATTTTCCCAATTGAAACTATGGTTAAATCTGTCTATATGTTGTGAAATTAAATAAATTTTTATCATGCCTTTTGACTGCCAGCTGGTGTTCATGATGCATTCTGCCAGAATTCTGCCTGTTTGTCCTATAGAAGACTGGCAGAAGGCTGGCAGACAAAAATTGCAGGTCTTAAAGAATAATATTTCTTATTATCTTGAAATAAGACCAATTCAATAAATGAATTTTTGTTTGTGTTGGACAATAAACATGAGATTTTTTAAAAAATGGAGCTGTCAATATTGTATTGGAAATGTAATATATACAGGTACAAATACCACATACATACATGCCCACATCCACTTGCTCTCCCACATACATATATAGTTAATTTGGTCAATTCATGCTCACTTTTAATTGCTTTGGAAATTTAAGCTCATTTAGAGTAAATAGATATTTTTATCTGTGGTTCATCTTAATGACTTCCATAATTACCTGCTGGATGACATACCCTGGGGTTGAGAAATATCAAATTAAAATAGGAAGTAACATGGGCCTGTAAATATAGTGCAAGAGATACCTGGGGATCCAATTTCATAATCTGAGGGGTCCTTGGTGCTCTCTGAGCTTGGTTATTTTCTTGCAGACATTTCATTACCCAGACTAGGTAACATCTAATAGCTAATAGCACTGAGTTTGGTATTGAAATGTCTGCAAGAAAACAACCAACAACTATTCCCCTTTATTGTTAACTTCATAACTTTTCTGGTTGGAAAACTCTATTCATCATCAGTGCCAAATAAATAAAATGAAAGCATGTATAAGCGAATAAAATAAACAAGTGTAGTATTCAAATCTGCAGTTGCTTTTGAATTTCATTTCACGGACTGTGCTAAGTTACAGAGATTGCACAAAATATGAGCAAATAAGACTGAAAGCGGATTACAGCTTTTATTCTCTGAAGAGTAAGGCTTTTTGAAAAAGAAGGAGCTGGTGATTTTGTCCTTAAAAAAAAAACAAAAACCCTCTTTCTTCCTTCTCTTCCTATTAAGACAATTGCTACGTAATAGGAAATGTTGTCTGATTTATATTTATCTTGGAACAATTCAGTTGTTATAGTTACCATGGAAACTCCTAAAACGGTGTGGTGAAGAACTGTAATACTACATTGTTTATATTTAAGCTACTAAATTTATAGACAAAGCAACGGTATTCTGCTTAAAGGTTTGAGACAGGAAAAATTATATTACCACCAGCACTTTACAAAATGTTCACATCAGACTATTCTGTTTATAGAATTTGATAACTTCAGATACATTCTGAAGTCCATGCATTATATGCACAGAAGAGCCCTCCTTTTCTAAGCAATCAAAACTTTTCTTCTGCCTTCCTGGTTCCAGTTTTGTTTTCTTTCTCTTTCTCCCTCTTTCACCTTTTCCCAAACAACAGAAATAATCCAACCTTTGTATGAAGGCTGATCTAACCCTGCAGAGTTTCTCATGAACATTTCAGCAGAAAAATATGCAAATCCAGGCATGGCATTAACAAAGTAATTAATGTTGGAAAACTCTGACATTTTAAAAGTATTTGCATGCAAAGATTTTTTTTAAAAAGCCCTGTTAAAATAATTTGACACATATCAACAGAACGTAAGTGAAAAGGGTTGATAGCGTAGAAAGTTAATAAACTAAGCTATCCATTTTCTGTTGAAACAAAATGGACCAAAAAGGATCATGCACAGGAAAGTACGAGGGATGGGGATGGAGGAGCTGGGGATGGAGGAGATGTAGGTGAAGGTGATGATAATGATACAGAACTTATTTTACATCTTTTTGTTCAAAAAAGAAAAGTAGAATAATTAAATGTGTGAAATTATGTAAAACAATAAATATTGTGTTTACTTGGTTAAAATATAATCAGATTCTTTCACTTTATATAGGATGCCATGCTGAAGTCAATTTAGTAACTACATAGGCATGAGCTACTGAAATTAAGGATATATAATTAATTAAGTATTCTTCCTTATTATCCATATCCACTAGTGGAGTCCAGCAATTTTCTATGGAATTGAAAATAAAATTGGAATACAAGGGTGTAAAACCATTTACGTTCCCAGCACATGCTAACAAAGTTAACTTCCTATATTCTTCTCTTAATTTAAGAAGCTGTAAATTAGTAACTTTTTTTATTAAAATCAGTCTTTTGTTCTTATTCTATGAAGCAGAATTTTAAAATATAAATCCTCCGTTCTATGTGGACTCTAAATTGCATTTTAAATGCAATTTCCACAAATATCTTTAAAAATACCCATTTGAGATTTTGGATCAGGAAAAGATACTGTGAAATCTTCTAAGGATAGGAACACGCCTATTGGGTAAAGTTAAAAATGAATTGGAAATCCTATTGTGTGGTAGTGATGAACATATCATTGTTAAGGGAATTAGTATTTGGAAACATTTATAAACATTTTCTCTGGAAGTTTTCAAGAAGAGTTTGGATAGCCATTTATCTAGAATGGTATAGGATCTTCTGCTCAAGCAGAGTGTTGGACTAGAAGATCTCCAAGATCTCTTCCAGCTGTGTTATTCTGTTATTTATTGTATTATGTATAATACATTTCATATATCTCTATTTATTTACCAGCTAAATTACAAAAAAAGATGAACACTCTTAGACAGAGATTTACATCTATATTGATAACTATCCCTATCTATTATTTCCATAGCATATTGTTGACCATTCTGAGCTGTTTGGAAGTAAAAACAAAATAATGATCATAACATACATTTCAAGCATATGCTATTCTTTTATTTTATTTATTTGAATTTTCAAATATACACATATTTCATAGAAAAACTACTTTTAAAAAAATCTGTCTTCCAATTCAAACTGCTACATTTCAATTTAATTTGGAAGACTCCATTGAAAAAATCTCTGGGAGAATTTAGAAGAATATTAGTAAGAATGAATATTTTATTGTTAATTACTTTATAAATTGTTTATGTAAGGTATTTAGATATATTTATGATTTATATTTTTTCAATTTTTTTAAGATTCTTAAAATTTTTAATTAAGCCTATATTCAGCTCTGGGAAGATCGGGGGGGATGGAGAGGGAGGGTTGGGGTGGGTGGGTTAGGGTTGTTTTTTTTTTTTTTTTTTCTTTTTGTAAAAACATCTAAAAATTTTCAATAATAAAAAAAAAAGAATGCAGGACTCCTGTGGGATAAAGAAAATTTTGAAAATCTTTATGAAGCAGTAGTTACAGAATGCAAAAGAGCACCATGAAGGAAGATCAAATTTGTTCACATAGCTCAAAAGACACCCTAAAGCAGGGGTGTCAAACTCAATTTCATTGAGGGCCACATAAGCATTGCGGTTGCCCTCGGGGGGGGGCAGCTGGGTTTGGCCAGGGTGGGTGTAGCTTACTGGGTGGGCATGGCTTACTGGGTGGGCATGGCCAGCTCTACATCATTCGCATCAAGAGGGCCTGTGGGGGCCTGGGCAGGAGTGGGACAGATCTCTGGCAGAAGGGGGTGGGACCAGGGCAAGTGCTTGAGACCCGAGTGCTGCCATGAGGCAGGTTGAACTCCCATCCTTCACTCCAGCTCCTGCCAAGGACATAAAATGAGCCCTCAACTGGGCATCCCCTGGGCAACAGTGAGGTCACCTGCTACTCTTTTCAACCCAGAAATGCCTGGGTGCTTCTGACACAAGTGCAATTTATAAATTAGTCTGAGGAAATCTTAGTATTGTGCAATTTGTATTATCTGAGCTAGATGGGCTCTTTGCTCCTTTGCATTTGCACCAAACCAAGACATAACTATGCTTTGGCAACATCTTATTCACCTTTCTTAATCCCAATTTAGAAGTGAAACAGGCTTAAGTCAGACCTATGATAATAAAGTAGTATTCTGTTATGGACTATACGAATAACATTGAGAAACAGGATGAAGAACCACAACCAAGTCAATGTTCAGATAATAGAAATTTGAATCCAAGGCAGAAATGTGATTTTAAAAAAGGGTTTGGGGCTTAACTCTCCCTATTTCTCCTTCCCCGAGGAAGGATGGTGAGGCACATTGAGATTTGCAAGATCCTGTTACTGTAACCTTATAATAAAAGTAGTATTAGCATTCATAACTTTGGTTTCCTAGTTTGGTCTATCTTGAAGGGCTAACACATTCTCCCCCACCCCAATTTGCAGATAGTCTCCATCAATTCAACTCAATCATTATTTCACAGGTAAGTCAGATAACTAAAATGACTTGCAATGGAAGCATGTCTGCCCTAAAGCATTTTAATGAAGACTCATGAGAGAGAAAAGAATCAAATGTGCTTCAACCAGCACCTTGAGCATATTGATTCACTCTCACACCTTTAAGTTACCTTTTTTATTACCAGTGACTGATATCCCTTCCCGCATCGCAATCAACTTCAAAGATTGATCAAAGTCATCCTATTTCTCTTAATATTTGCAGACTAGACATGGAAAGATTAAACTTGTTTCATTGTAGTTTGGATTATAAAACTGGATTCCATGCCTACCATACCATACAGCCAGGGAATTTACAATAATTCTAATAATATTTTTCCCCAAAGTGAGGACTATATAGTCCTCCTGTTTTAGATGTATAACATATAGGAACTTTTCTCCTTAATAGTTTGCTTTCAAATGGGAAGAGAAGAGGAAGGGAAGGGAAAGCCTGAATTAAATATAAAAATATGCTATGTAATATTAATTTCATACCATGACACTTAGCTACAAGATTCAATGGTAAGCAAAGATGAGACATAAAAACTGGCATATAGTAGCATATTGCTGGTTATCCCAAGTGATGTAGTTTTGAGGGAAATAGAGGGAAAAATGAACACAATCTTATGAACTCAATGAATAGCCAGGAATAACAAAAAAGTGAATTTTACAAGCATATGTAAATTCTACAGAGTATCTACAGAATGCACACATTGTGGAAAGAATGGTGAGTATAGGAGACTTTTTAAAGTGTTAAGGAAGGCTAAACTGAAGAGATGGCAGCAAACAGGCAGGGGAAGGCAGCAGAAGGGGAACAGGGGCGACAGGAGAAAGAATGCATGTATGCATGTCAGTTTATAAAATGCTGAGGAGAATAATAATCCAAATCAGCCAGTCCATAATACAATGCCACACAAGATCTTGAAAAGTACAGAGGGATTAGCTAGAGAATTGTTCAGGAACATACCAAAAGTGAAATGTAGCAGGAGTTGATCAGAAATTCGATCTTGATGTAAAATTACCGGTACACACTGGAAAATTATGCCTACTGTTGGACAACATCAGAGTGAGTTGCAAGAACCATCAGAATGGCAATGCCTCAACACTTCATCATAAATGACTACTGAAAACAAATTCTCACTGATTCAGAAGTGGTCACCAACAATGTGTTCCATTCCACTCAGAGAATAAGAAAAATCACAACAATGAGAGATTAGCATCCTGATATTTAAATATTTTTGATTTATACACCCTTCTACCCACCCAAGTTAGTTTCAGCCACTCTAGTTAAACTGCCTCCCAAGTGACTGATATCCCTTCCATGAATCTGTCCAAATTGACTTATTCAATATAAGGGACCTATGTTTGTTCTTGTTTTCTCCTGAGACAATAGTTCTAAGCTAGATAATAAGAGACTTTCTACAACTTTCATTGTCATGGACAGATCATTGTCCTGGATTTTGACTTACTGAAATTTATTGAAAACTGGAGTAGGCTGCCCCAGGAAGCTGATGTACTCAGGCATTACTATTCAGATTTTTTTATGTTATTTAACCAAGCAATTCTGTCAAAGTCCTGATTTATATTTACAATGGGGAAATAGTGTGTTTCCTGAGCAATCTCTTCTGCTGGTAGTTTAAATGGGCTTCCTAATTTTCATTGCATCTTGTATCAATTAAATGAAAAAGATGATGGTTACTAGTTAATATTGATTGAAAATGTGAATTTGACTCTGCAGTGCTAAAACTCATCTGAAGCCCTATGAAAATTTATGAGTCAATGTTAGTAAATTGTTTTAACTGTTCAATGGGCTTTTGTCATGCTATTAGATCCCAGGTTGCACAAAGAAAATATAGTTTTAATTCTCTTTAAAGAAAGAAAATCATGTTCATTCCAACTTGAACATTATTGATATGAATAAAATTAACCAGTGGAACAGCTTGCCTTCAGAAATCATGGGCGCTCCATCACTGGAGATTTTTAAGAAGAGACAGACAGTCACTTGTCTGAAATGGTGTAGGTTCTCCTGCTTGAGCAGGGGGCTGGACTAGAAGACCTCCAAGATCCCTTCCAGCTCTATTCTAAAATAGATGTTGCAGCACTGTTACTTGTTCACCTATCATGAATATTATTAAAATACACAACTTGAGTATGTGAACAATACTTTATATATTTACTTACCTAAATGATACTCAATTTTTACATCACCATGCAATTAAAAATAACCTGGTTATGATTTAAATATAAGAACATCAAACAAGATCTTGTGCACTAAAGGAATGTATGAAAAAATATTGCAGTCTATTATAGCACTTGGTGAAAAATCAGTAAGAGTATTGACTCACAAAATCCATGAACTTCTTTGTTTACATACTAAAGCTTAAAGTACAAGAAATAAATAAGATGAAATTCAATGAATACAAATATCATTTAATAGGTATAATTGTGATCTAGTGGCAGGATTGGAATATTATAATTTAAGAAAACAGTATGCTGTCAGGGATGAAAAAAAGAAGTCAGGTTACAAAAAGTATGAACATCAGCACAGAAATCCAAATAAATGAACTTTGAGGTGTGATTCAGAACATCTGGGTTAAAAGAATAAAGGTAGTACTGGTAGAACTAAAAACAGCACTGTTACCAACCACTCAATCAAAGAGAAGGTGTGAATGATGGTTTCCAAAGATATGGCATTTGACTTCTGGAGAGGATGATATTTGTTTGGTGGTTGTTTGGATACTGCCTGTATTTTTTTTACAAATAAATGAAGGCAGTGAACATATTCAACACATCTTCCTCCTACTTTCCCCACAACAGCAACCCTATGAGGTGAGTTGGGCTAAGAGACAGTGACTATCCCAAAATCATCCAGCTGGTTTTCATGGCTTAGGCAAGACTAGAATTTATGGTCTCCCACCTTCTAGCTTGGTGCCTTAACACCTAGACCAGTAGATAAGTAGCTGATCCGAACTTATATTTCCAAGGTCACTTGCAAAGAGAAAATAATGGGGATTCAAAGGAATCAGACTGAATGCCGACTCAGGATCATCCCAAATCTTTGAATGATATAACCAGTAGATAGCTGAAGCTGTCTTTTGGTTCAGTTTCCAGTCCTATTCCCCATTGCACTTTCCCAAACCTGCAGCAAGTGCATTACTTTATTTTTCTAATATATTCCCTTTCATCTAAGCCAATTATAAGATTTTAAATTGCTAAATATTCACATGCAATTCAGTCCATATCAGTTTCAGAATTGATGTCCTTACCCACTTACCCTTAAACCGTAATTTGCAGGATTTCATGGTGCAGAACATGAAAATCCAATGAAGAGTGGGTGGCTTATTTACTTTCGAGGAGAAGAAAATAAGTAGGGGGAAATTCCTATGAGTCCAATTTCACCTTTATTACAGAACTTTTACCCATTACTGGAGCAGATGTTCAGCTGTTTAATAATACCTTTCAAACATTCATGTTGGAAATTTTCCTCTCTAATGTTCTCAACGTCTCAATTTTATTGCAGCACAAGAGTGAGAGTGTGGGAGGCATACTAAAAGCTACTAACTGTCAAAAAGAATATTGATCTACAGATGCAAGCAAATTAATTATGGGATTCCATTTATGTATATCAACACAGACACACACACACAGACACAGGGACCCACCGACAGATACACACCATCCAAATTTTCAAGAAGCCTAAAAAATCCAGAAAAGAAGTGGATTTGCGACATATAGTTGACAAGACAGACGCCCCTTCCTTCCTTCCTTCCTTCCTTCCTTCCTTCCTTCCTTCCTTCCTTCCTTCCTTCCTTCCTTCCTTCCATCTTCCTTCCTTCCTTCCTTCCCCCTCCCTCCCTTGGGTTCAGGCTATATCAGACCTAGGCATTTTACAAGCTCTTAGCTATCCCTGTGAGGTCAATTGTAAATTAGAAATAAAATATAAATAAATGAATGCCAGGTACACAATTGAGCAGAATTACATTCAATCTATTGGTTCAGCTCTCTACAACAGTCCCAGTTTCTCATGTCTCCCCTTGGTAAAATTAATTGTCCACCCCTGGTCTATATTATCCCACAAATAGCTATTAAACTTTCGTCAGTTTAATATGCAAGTGAAAAGTATTCACCCTGTTTGTTTTGATACAGATAAGTCATCCACTTTTTATTAAAGAGTATAATTATTTATTGTTCACTTCTATAGGCTAAGGGTCTACTTTCATTGTCCTATGTAATTGTTTGTCCTTCTAGTACGTAAAGATACCCTTTTGCTATCTTCTTTTGCCATTGATTTCCTCTGAGGTATTTATGGACTTTTTAGTTTAGTCTACATACACAATATCCCCTATTTCTAATTGAAAGGACAGATAAAATAAACTAAGTTCTCCCAAGAATTGAGAGATGGTTTGCTGAGTGGTTAAAGGCACAGGCTAGAAACAGGAGACTATGAGTTCTAGTCCTGCCTGAGGTATGAAGCCACCTGGATGATTTGGGGCCAGTCCTTTTCTCTCAGTCCTGGGAAGGAATCAGTGGCAAACCACTTCCAAAATTATTGCAAACAAAATTTCAGGGATTTGTCCAAGCAGTCACCAGAGTTTACACTGGCTGGGGGGGGGGGGGGAATTGACTCCAATGAAGAGTCTTCATCTACCAGGTTTGCACAATCATTGAAAATCTATGGGTGTTATCAAACAAACATAAAATTCCTCTTGCAAGCCAGTTAAAAATAAAGAAATGCATAATAAAGCCAATGTGGAGAATAAAAATAATAAAGCTGGCAGCAGAATCTAACACTGAACTTTTACTTACACACCTAGGGGAGATAGAAAGCTCTTCAACTGATGAATCATAAAACTGAGGCAGTATAGAAGTCATGTTAATAAATGAAGGACAAAGGATCCTGATGTTTGAGCTTCTCTAAGGAGAACATTTCACATATAGGGCAGAGCTTATCACTGAAAAACACCCATTTTGTATATATCTATTTCACCTCATTAAATGGAAGTATAAGATATTTCCTCAGGTAACCTGATGTCCTGCTATTACAGCCATTACTCATAACAATGGAGATGGCAAAGTGATAATACCATGGCCAGTCCCAATTAGTCATATTCTGAACTGGCTTCAGAGCCATTTTCAAAGAAAGAATACATTACAATAGGAAGTTATCACAAAAAAATCTCCAGGCTATTTCTGTCCAGGTAGATCAGGGCAAAGCAGCTCACTCTCCATCCTTCCACCCACCCACCTAACCAGCCCCACACACACACACAAACACACACACACACTTCAAAGCAATGGTGTGGAGTGGCTGCCTAACTTTTTTCATTCAGTGGTTTTTATGCACATCGAGATTTAAGATTGCCTTTCAAGGAGAGTGCCTAACCTATCATGAAGAGGACTATGTTGCTTTTGTTGCACAAAACCTGCGGCCAAGGCACAAAGGCAAAGTGCCCCCACTATACACACAGTAATATAATAGCTTGAGTTGATGAAAGGCATGCAAGGAAACTAAAGCCTACCTGTGCCTCTAGTTATAGTGATGGATCCAAAGCATTTGGAAATACCACTTAATTCTGACAACCAGACTTGGTCTGTACTTAGTCTCAGTTAAATGGCTGTCACCTATTTATTTCCTTCTTTAAGCACTAGAATACAAACTGCTTCATCTGTGTGAAATTAAATGACACAGTAAGACAGTTCAGCCCACCTCCCTGAAAATTATTTCTCAGTGGTTTCACATAAATGATACAAGGCAAAGAGAAAAGAAGAAAATAAAGTCCTAAGGATCCCTTAAGCATACAGTAAATGCCACCCAACAGAACAATAACCCTGCGGTGACGCACACTGGAGTTGGCCATCTCAAGCCAGGCTACCAATTCAGAAAGATAACATTCAACATTGCAAAGAGATCCAGTTCAATAAATAAGCTGGTACTCATTTCTTAGCAGAAGTCACCCCACCGGCCTGAAAGACTGAATTGGATATATAAGAAGGCAGAGCTGTGAAAGTTTTCAAAAGGGCACTTTGCTTTCCTTTGAAGTCTCCTTCAACAATTGCAATAGGTTTCTGTTCATAAATTGTGGATAGGCTATTGCAAGTACCTAGTGAGGTTGTGATATGATACAAAACAAAGGACATTGTCAAAGCAAATGGTATCACCTTTTTGACTTGCTGGGGGGGATCACATTACTGATATAGTGTTACTCAAATTTGGCAACTCCTAAAATTCTCCATTCAACATGTTGAAGTCAAGAAACACTAAATTATAAGTTCTTCCACAAGGTGAATCCAAAGTATTTGGATAGGGCAGTGATGGCAAACCTTTTAGACACCGAGTGTCCAAAAACCGTCCTGGCCAGCCCTGCTTCATCCCGCCCATTCTGCCCCCATTCCTGCTCCACCCCCCACCCCACCCACAGGGCCACCTACCGCCTTCACAGCTCACTGCAGCAGATCACCCAGGTGGTCCTGCAGCGCCATGGTGGCCATGCCCTCTATCCATGTCCTGCAGCATCATCTGCGCACGATGAGGCACTAGGGCGCAGTCTTGACCATGCTGCCCAGCTGCCATGTCCTTGGCTGCATTGCTCCATGTGGGCTGTGCCCAGGGGCAACTCCCCTCCAGGGGGCTGCTGGTGAGGAGGGGGCTGCAGGGGAGGCAGGGCTGAGACCACGGCATGCATGCCCACAGAGAGGGCTCTGTGTGCTAGCTCTGGCATGTGTGCCATAGCTTCACCACCACTGGGATAGGGTAACCCAAGCAAATTAATTTTGTCCAAGTTTATTTGATGTGTGTCAATGACTATTCATTCAAGTATAAGTATTTTACTCAGAGAAGAGATATTAGGAAATTGCCTCTACCTATTTTCATCACCTGAGTCTACATTCAGTTTCTTTAAGAATGATGTTACCAGAGCTAGGGAAAAGCTGCCAAAATAATATTTATAATCTGGTGAACTAAAAGTAACATCTACTGCATAATAGAGATCATGACCCAGTAAGATCACTAATAAATATACAAATGGTCAGCCTCAAATGACCAGTTACCAAATTTACATCTCAGTAGGCTTCATGATTGGGATAGGGTAACCCAAGAAAATTAATCATCTAGCACAAGTAGATGGAGCTTTATTGAATGCCTCCATTACTGGAGTTGTGATAATTATGGCATTTAAGTTGGGGTGAATGGTTAGATTTGAAGTATTTTGCAAATATTCACCTCTTTAGGAGCAACCAATTCATTCTTTGAATAAGATGAAACATGACCTTCACATCCTGAAAAAAGCAAAACAAAACAAAGCTTCTCTGTCATTTACATAAATTAGGTGTAACAAAATTTTCTAACCCATAATTAAATGGATTCAATTTTCTTTCATATGTATTCTACTCATCTGCCCATATGCTTTCTTCTATGGACCTCAGAGAGAGATGAATATAGATATGTACAGATATACATAAGACTCTGAGGAGGAATATTGTAGAATTATGTCAACTACTTATGACATTCCCATATTTCATAGACTGAGTTGGATATCAGAAGAAACCTTGGATGTAAAAAAATAAAAAATCCTCTCAAAATATGCAAATCCACAGGGATCTGCTGACTTTGGAACATGGCTCCTTTTAAGTTCCCTCCCTTACAGAATGAAAACCTGCTTAAAGTCTGAATTTCAATCTGAAATCATGATCTGACTATTAGGGATGAAAAGAGCTTTGCTAAGAGTATTTTGGGGGAAGGCAGGAGTTCATTTTAGAGGGTTTTTTTTTAAAAGATAGAACAAATATTTTTGTTAGGTTCTGTTCCATTTTCAGCATTATTATTCAGACGTTATGACTGTTGCAAATGAAGGCAAACATACAGTACTTGTGCCAGGGTAATGTTGCAGGACCAATCTCAGCCAGTCACCAGGACCAGAGATTCATTTTTCCAAGATTTAAGCTTTCGGACTCATACTGGAACCGATTCTCGGGGAATTTCTCTTTCTCCAATATGTTGACTCCAAAATGCTGACTTTTCTCTCTCCAGAATTATGATTGTTCCTATCTAAGGTCTCACTTTTTTTTAGAATAGAATAGAATAGAATAGAATAGAATAGAATAGAATAGAATAGAATAGAATAGAATAGAATAGAGCTGGAAGGGACCTTGGAGGTCTTCTAATTCAGCCCCCTGCTCAAGCAGGAGAACCTATACCATTTCAGATAAGTTACTGTCTAATCTTTTCTTAAAAACCTCCAGTGATGGAGCACCCACAATTTCTGAAGGCAAGCTGTTCCACTGGTTAATTGTCCTCGCTGTTAGGAAGTTTCTTCTTAATTCCAGATTGTTTCTCTCTTTGGTCAGTTTCCAACCATTGTTTCTTGTCCTGCCCTCTGGTTAGGCTAGGGGGAAAAAAGTTTGAGAAAAAGTGTCTATGATAATATTGGTTGATTTGTTGATCTTCAGAAGACATATGTACAGAGCATATGGATGCTCTTTTGTCTTATTGATAGTGATACATCACCCAGATTTTATTTAAAAATGCAAAATCTCAAATGCTGATATGAGTTGGTTTGCTGAAAATGGAGTGAACTTGCTTTGTGCCATACCCAAAAGTACGTTTTATTTCCAGAGCATATTTTTAAATGTCAATACTATACAGTAGGATCTATTTAACATTGTTACAAATTTTTGGTCTTCCTCTTATGAAGCGCTGCTTTTCTTTTTAATTTTTCATGTTCTGCTTGAAAAAGAGGTCTTTCAGAAATGAATAGAAAATAGTAAGTTAAAATAAAATGAGATAATCTTATATAAAATACAGAAAAGGTGATATGATGCCTAATGTTAGTAATGTAAAAGAAATGCATAAGCAAATATAAGAAAGTGTGTCTTATAAACGCACATTATCTGTCTGCTTTATAAGAGATGCATGACATTATTTGCTCCATTCACATATTATGCTAGCTGTTGTTGTTGTTTTGAGTTGGAGGATAGTTGCTCAATAGACTGCAATACAGGTGGTTCACATAAAACATTAGCATATTAGAGGTCTCATTTATTTACAATAAACTTGTAAACTTGAATCACAGTGTTAATACTTATTTCTGGCCTCTACACAGAGACAGGAGTCTGGACCGTTTTTGAAAAATGATTTTTCTAGGCCTCCTTTCCTCTCTTTCTGTTTTTTAAATGTTCAGGTCTCTCACAGGTTTAGATATGTGTAGGTGTGAGAGTGGGGTTGGTAAAGTGACTGCAGAAAGAGATGCTGAACTTTTCACTGATATGTAGATGATATTTCAAACCACAATTAGTTTACCACAAATTTATAATTTACTTTTTTCTACTCCTGTCAGGGAAAAAGAAAGTTATACAGCCTCCATAAAAGTAGCTGGAATCCCAGCCAAAACAGCTGTTTTAATACAGCTTTGATAGATTCATTTAGAGATAAGTATAGTAACAAGGAATATAATATTCTGAATCATTACTAAAGTCACAATATATTTTATGCATATAGGATAAAAACTGAAGGTATCTTCAACCTACATTATATGATAAGTATTGTTGGAAGAAGCGAGAAATGTACAAATATTTGAGGTTAGAAATGTCCCGGTGAGTGGAAAGATAGAGATTAAGTTCAGTTTTAAACAAACTAAAACTGAATACAAAGTAGGCATCAGATTCCTGAAATTAAATTACTTTAACAAGAAATCTGTAGGCCAAGCAATGCAAAATGAAAACAATACTCACTCTGGACCACCTAATGAGAAATCAGGACATTTCTTGGGATTTATTTATTTGTTGTTTGTTTCAAACCAATATTGTCATTCTGTGCTAAACTGGAAAAAAGCTCGTATACTTTATTTCATTATTGTACAAGATAGCTGTATAAAAAATGGTGTGGGCAGGCCAGCAGGAATATTGATGACAGTAATCGGAAGACATCACTAGGAATGTTGTAGGTTGTGACTTCGGAGTCCTAGTAGACAGTCACCTAAATATGAGCCAGCAGTGTGCTGCAGCTGCCAAAAAGGCCAACACCGTGCTAGGCTACATTAACAGAGGGATAGAATCAAGATCACGTGAAGTATTAATACCACTCTTCAATGCCTTGGTAAGGCCACACTTGGAATACTGCATCCAGTTTTGGTCACCACGATGCAAAAAAGATGTTGAGACTCTAGAAAGAGTACAGAGAAGAGTAACAAAGATCATTAGGGGACTGGAGGCTAAAACATATAAGGAACGGCTGCTGGAATTGGGTATGTCTAGTTTAACGAAGAGAAGGACAAGGGGGGACATGATAGCAGTATTCCAATATCTCAGGGGCTGCCATAAAGAAGAGGGAATTAAGCTATTTTCCAAAGCACCTGAAGGCAGGACAAGAAGCAACGGGTGGAAACTAATCAAGGAGAGAAGCAACCTAGAACTAAGGAGAAACTTCCTGACAGTGAGAACAATTAATCAGTGGAACAGCCTGCCTCCAGAAGCAGTAAATGCTCCAACACTGGAAGTTTTTAAGAAGAGACTGGACAGCCATTTGTCCGAAATGGTGTAGGGTTTCCTGCCTGAGCAGGGGGTTGGACTAGATGACCTCCAAGGTCCCTTCCAACTTTACTACTATTACAATCAGATCTTGTGCGGTATTTTGCTGGAGGAATGGTCAGGGAAATAGCCCTTTTATAGTAAATGTTGGTCCTCTGCTCTTCTAAGTTTATACTCTGCTTCTAGCCACAGAGTGCAAAGTAAATTATAATAAACAGGTTCCACATCCAAGATTTTTTGTTATCATCTGAATATATCACTAATCAAAGCGTGAAGACATCCCACTAACCATGTATATGTTTCTTTGGTTCTACTGAAGCTTGGTGAAGTTTAGGAAAGATTATAGCAAGTAGTAGATCAAACTCCAAAAAAAAAAATTCTAATGGCTATTGGTGATTTTATTGCCAAAACTGGAGAAGAATCTCTACTGAAAACTGTTGGAAAATTTGAGCTAGGAAGATACAGTAATGCAGGACAATAGCTCATAGACCTCTGGATAGAAAGTGGGTTGTGTCTCACTAACAACATTATTTTGGTAACAGAAAAGATAACTCTACACCTAGCCATGTCCAAATAAATAATATCATAACCAAATAGGTTATATCTCATGTAAAAACAGATAAACAAACTCTATAGTGAATTGTAAAATGCTGTCAAGTATTGACTGAACCATAAGATACTAATTGGTTACTCCTGATAGATGGCTGGCTTATCAATTACATAAGAAGCAGAAATCAAGGATTATAAATAAAATAAGTTATAAAGGTAAATTTTGTTTAATCAACAAAATTTGATTAAAAAGGCTTTTTTATATTTTTATTCTAAGTTATATACTAGTGAAGTTATACAAATTTCAGAAATAGAAAACTATTTACAACAAGCCAATTTTCCTAGACTTACGAGTGATCAGCGTGATGGGATTAATGCTTCAATTACTGCTGAAGAGCTTACCTCTGCAATTAAACAATTAAAGGTTGGTAAGACGCCAGGCACTGATGGATTAACTGAAATTTATTACAAGATGCTGTCGGAAGAAATGATAGAACCATTGAAGGAACTTTTTAATGACATTTTGTTGGGAGCAGAGTTACCTCCATCTTGGAAAAGGGCCTTCATATCATTGATTCCAAAGGATGACCAGGACTTGTCCCAACCTAGAAATTATAGGCCTATATCTTTGTTAAATATGGACTATAAGATTTTTGCAAAGATATTAGCAAATAGACTAATGCAGGTTTTGAAAGAATTGATTCATATTGATCAATCGGGATTTATAATGGGAAGATATATGAAAAATAATGTAAGACAATTGGTTAATATAATAGAATATTTGGATAAGAATAATCAAATTCCTGCTGCTTTAATATTTATAGATGCGGAGAAAGCGTTTGATCAATTAGATTGGAAATTTTTATTGAAAGTGGTAGAGGAAATGAATTTTGGAGATAAATTTTTGTGTGCTCTTAAAGCTGTGTATCAGCAACAATCAGCACAAATTATAATTAATGGGGGATTAACAAAGCAATTTAAAATAGAAAAAGGTACTAGACAGGGTTGTCCTCTATCCCCTTTGTTATTTGTATTAACTATGGAAATCTTACTTATTAAAATTCGAGAATTCCCTAGATTAAAAGGAATAAAAATAAATAAGATTGATTATAGGTTGAAAGCTTTTGCTGATGATTTGGTGGTGACATTATCTTATCCAATAGATTCGGTTAATGAATTGGTTGAAATTTTAGCGCAGTATGGACAGGTCTCTGGTTTTAAGGTGAAGAAGAATAAAATTAAAATATTATTGAAAAATGTGTCTATGAAGGGAAAAGATACTATAGCTGAAGTAACAGGTTATGAAGTAGTTAATAAGGTTAAGTATTTAGGAGTATATATTACAACATCTAATGGGAAATTGTATAAGAATAATTATGAACAATTGTGGATAAAGATACAAAAAGATTTAAATGACTGGCAAAAATTACAATTATCATTGTTGGGTAGAATTTCAGTAGTAAAGATGAATGTTCTACCAAAGTTTCTTTTTTTATTTCAGATGTTACCCATTTTGAAAAAGGATGCAAATTTGGAAGGTGGCAGAAGGGTATCAATAAATTTATATGGGGTGGCAAGAAATCAAGAGTTAAGTTTAAGATTTTACAAGATGCTAGAGAAAGGAGTGGACTTAAAGCACCTAATCTGAAATTATATTATGATGCGGCCACCTTAACTTTAGTAAGTGATTGGCTCAATTTAACAAATAAAAATATTTTGGTTCTTGAAGGCTGGGATTTATTATTTGGTTGGCACGCATATTTAGTTTTTGATAAGAAAGTAGATTGGGTGTTTAAGTCACATATTTTAAGAAATGCCATACTTCGAGTCTGGAAGAAGTATTATTACAAATTAAACTATAAAATACCCATTTGGGGGATTCCTGGACAGGCAATTCAAGGGGTTTCTAAGGGATGAATTTTGATAATATTTCGTATAAAGAGTTGCTCATTTGGTCAGGTACAGATTGGCAATTAAAGTCTTTTGATTTGTTAAGGCAAGAAAATATTTTACAATCATGATTTCAATATTTACAAATAATGGAGAGATGGAGGGTAGATAAGAAGGTGGGAATTACTTTAACAGATGAAAACTTGGTAACTCAGATTAAAGATCAGAAATTTGCTCATATTAAAAGAATTTATAATGAGTTAATAAAATTGGATTCAGAAACAGAGTTAGTAAAAGATTGTATGATCAAATGGGCTCAGAATATACAGGAACCGATCTTAATGGATTTCTGGGAAATAATTTGGGTTAGAAATGTTAAATTTACTCAAGCACAAAATTTGAGGGAAAATTTTTAGAAAATGTTTTATAGATGGCATTTGGATCCTAAAAAGTTATCTTGTATGTATCCGAATTTGCAACCCAAATGTTGGAGATGTGGTTCCTTGGATGCAACTTATTTTCATGTTTGGTGGACTTGCAAAAATATTAAAGCTTTTTGGATTATGATTTGGTGGAACATTCAAAAGGTTTTTAAAAGGAAAATTAAATTTACTCCCCAATTATTTCTTTTGGGTATTTTTGTGGATTTTGATGTTAAAGAAACTATTTTAATGCTGAATTTAATAACAGCAGCAAGACTATTGGTGGGTCAGTATTGGAAAAAAGTTTCTCTGCCTTCTTTAGAAGAATGGGTATTCAAGGTTTTTAATTTAGCAGAAATGGCTAAAATTTCTGCTTATTTAAAAGACCATTCACAAGAGAGATATGTTTCTGTATGGAGAAGATGGATAGAATATATTCAGAAGAAGTATGGAACAACAAAGTTTCATTTATTTTATGAATAATGGATTTTTATTAAATTATGAATTGAAGTTTGCAGAGAGTTAAGGGTTATTATGATTTTGGTTATTGTATAAGTAGTAAATTTAAGTTGATTATGTTTAGGGTTTTTTTGTGTGTGTAACCCTGTACTGAGCTCTGGGAAGCTGGGGGGAGAAGGGGTGGGGGGAGGGGGGAGGGGACAGTATGGGTAGTATGTTCAATAGTTCACATAAGTAGGAATAGTTTTATATTTTTAAGATTTTTTTTTCTTTTTTTTTGGTGATAGAGGATTGCTCGGGCATTTTTCCCTAGACCGCATCCAGAAGAAAGGGATAAGCAAGTAGAAAGATGGAGGAGAGAGGGAGGAGAGGAGGAGAGTGAGGAAGAAGAAGGAAGGGGGAAGTGAAAAGATGAGAGGGGGATGCGGTTTGGGGGGAAATGGGTGAGCAATGCCGGAATTTGTGTGTTGTATTTTAACTTGTTATGTATCTGAATTTTTTTTTCTTATGATTTTAATGAAAATAAAATAATAACATTTTAAAAAAGGAAAAGAAAAAAAAGATACTAATTGGTTACTACAAAAATGTTCACTAGACTGAAAAAGGTTAGGAAAGATTCAAGCCTATATACATATATCTGATGATGTCGGCAGTGCTGGCCAACGAAAGCTCAGCATTTTTATTAAACAAATCCTAGTTTGATATTATCCTGGTGTTCTATTCATTTGTTTTTACTACATGGCATTACCGAGGATTCAAATTTTTAATGTAATTAGAGACATATACATATACACACACACACACAAACACACACACACACACACACACACACACACACACACACACATATGTTTTCTGAGGTTTTCGCGGGTGTTTGTATGTAGGTCTTTGGTTGTTCGGGTTTTCTCCCACGTAAAATTGGAAGTGTCTTGGCGACGTTTCAATGAAGTCCTAATCGTCATCTTCAGGCTGGTGTTTTCAGCTTCGTGCTTCGAGGAGCAATGTGTGGTCTTAGCTGTTTCTTCCTTTTAACTGCCAGTGGGGGTATGAACTGATTGGGTGGGAGCTTGGCTGTGTTCTGATTGGGTGGAGGTGTGTTCTGATTGGTTAGGGGCTTGGCTGTGCTCTGATTGGCTGGGGGGTTGGCTGTGCTCTGATTGGCTGGGGGAGTGTTCTGTTTGGTTGTGCTCAGGTTAGTCTGAGTTGCAGGGGGGTTTAAGATGGTGGGCTGCCTTGCTATTTTTTTGCTTCGCGTTCGTGGTCGTGCCTCCTCTTCATGGAGGGTGTCAGTTTGCTTCATGTATGGATTGGAGGGGTTTAAAGGGGTTTAAAGATGATGAGGCATGACCACAAACCAGAAGCCAGACCACAGCTGCATCATTAGCCACTTTAAACCCTTCCAATCATACATGAAGCAAACTGACACCCTCCATGAAGAGGAGGCATGACCACGAACGCGAAGCCAAAAAATAGCAAGGCAGCCCACCATCTTAAATCCCCCTGCAACTCAGACTAACCTGAGCACAACCAAACAGAACACTCCCCCATCCAATCAGAGCACAGCCAACCCCCCAGCCAATCAGAGCACAGCCAACCCCCCAGCCAATCAGAGCACAGCCAAGCCCCTAACCAATCAGAACACACCTCCACCCAATCAGAACACAGCCAAGCTCCCACCCAATCAGTTCATACCCCCACTGGCAGTTAAAAGGAAGAAACAGCTAAGACCACACATTGCTCCTCGAAGCACGAAGCTGAAAACACCAGCCTGAAGATGACGAATGGGACTTCATCGAAACGTCGCCAAGACACTTCCAATTTTACGCGGGAGAAAACCCGAACAACCAAAGACATATATATATATAATAAATAATACACAATCATCGGGAGAATTTTAAGTAAAAATACTTTACTAAAAATACTTTACTAAAAAGGTTTCCAAGTAAAGTATTTTTACTTAAAATTCTCCCAGTGATCGTTTATTATTTATTTTATTTATAACTATGCCCGGGAGTCGCATTTTTACTAATATATATATATACCTTCCAAAAAAATGTAAGATTTTGGTTAGAAACAAATTCAAAGATGTGTACAAAGCCTGAGGAATTGGGGAAGAAATTAAAATCATCATCAAAGAGGAAGCCAGAAAGCACGTAGCAAAAACCAAAAAGAAACAGAGAAGACACTGGCTGTCAAATAAAAGTGTAGAAATAGCTAAAGAAAACAGATTTTCTTTAGATAGATAACGTAATGTACAAATTCCCCTAATATATGAAAAGAGATTTGGAAGCCAAATGTTGACATACAAAAGGACCCACTAAGAACATCAGAGAAATAACAGGAACATTTTATCCTCATGCCAATGTCATATGAAACTATCATGTGGAAAAGTTAATATTGGAGCATAATGTAAAAAAAAATGAAGAAAATTTGTACAAGTTCATCTAGATGATATAATAGTCAAGACACAAGTCTATGTACTTGAAGATATCAAATGGGTTGTAAACCAACTAACAAGTAGGAAAACCCCAAGGGCAAGTGAAATTCTCACAGAGCTCTTAAAGGAGGCTGATGTGAAAACAATAAAGATCACAACAAGCCTCTGTCAACAAATATGCAAAAAGCAACATGGTCCAATGACTGGAAAAAGTCTATTTATATCCAAATCCCTAAAATGCTAAACTTAAAAGATTGTTGAATTTCAAGTCCATAACTCAGTACTACATATTAACAAGTATTGTTCACAGTTCTGCACAAGAAATTAGAGTTCTATATAGAGAGACAGTGACAACTGAACAGGGTTCAGAAAAAAAATGGAAATACAAGACCATAGAGCTAATATTAGATGGTTGATAGAAATAGCAAGAAAATGTTAGAAAGAGCTCTACTTCTGGGATATAGACTACTTCAAAGGTTTTTATACTATTGATCATTTCAAGATTTTGAAAGTGTCTCAAAGCAATGAATATACATTAATATCCAATCCTTATAGTAATAAATTTCTAAAATAATACTAAATAGTTTATAAATGGAAATGTATTCTCTGCTTAATATATACAGCAAATATACCATTTATGCCATATGTGTGGAAGAATTGATGTACAAATTGGTGGAGAGAATGTCAATAACCTGTGATGTGCTGATAACACTGCTTTGATTGAAGAAAATGAAAAAGACATAGAAGAAGAAGACCATTCTGAAAGTAAAACAACTCTAAGAAAACAAGATGGTATCAACTGGAAAACTAGAAGAATTTAAGAGAAATAATGAGGCAATAGAAGTAGTTGAGAGTTATAATCTTCTAGAGTTCAGAATTGATAAAGCTAGTGGATGTGCAAAAGAAATTCAAAGAATAACAATGAGTAAAAAGGAACTGGGAGATCCTGATAATGTTTCATGAAAGTCTGAAGGGGCTCAATTAACGCAAAAGTTAGAATGGCTAACTCGATACTACTCTCTGTGATAATGTACAGATGCAAAGGATGAACTCTGCAAAAGGCAGAGGAACTATGGCACTAGAGAAGGTTGTTTCACGTTCTCTGGGCAACCAAGAGAACCTACCATTCAGTCCTGAGAATTGAAACCACAATATTCATCAAGAAACAGAAACTATCATGCTTTGGACATACTGTGATTGCTGATGCTTCTATGGAAAAAGATGATAATGAAAGAGAAGAAGAGATGGACAGCACATGAGATGGATAGACACCATATTGGGAGTTACAGAATACTTGCAAGACTTGCACAATATAAGAGAAACAGAACAGCTTGAAGACCTTTTGTCCATGGATTCATCAGGAACTGGTTATGATTTGATGGAACGTAACAAGTCTTCTGGAAGATTATTGGATCTTCTACTAAGCATATATGTATAATAATATTTCAAAGACTGGCCAATATATCTGTAAAATATTGTAAAAATATTAATGGTAGTAGAATCATGCAAGTTTAAATGTGCTTTCCCAGTTCCTTCCTTTATGTTCATGAGAACTAGGAGGGTCACGTGAGATATTTCCTCAAATTGCATTTCTGCCTGCGACTCAGTTTTCTGTTATCTGACCAATATCTTTCTTGTGGCTTTCCTCCTTATTCTCAAGGTTATTCCTCCTGCCATTATACTTGTGTTAGTGCCACTATTCCCTTGGAACATTTATCTACTTTGAATATTTGAGAATGGGGTAAACTTGACAAAGAGTTCTGTTAATTTTTCCTTCTAGTCTAAGTGACAGGAAGAAAGTAAATTTGCATATTGGAAGATGGCCAGAAATTCACCCTACATTCTTTTTCAACCCCAACTTTCATCTGGACTATGTACAGAAAGAGGTTTACCAGTCTTCCAAAAATTGATAAACTGGTAGTTATGCTTACCATTTATCTGGCATCTCAACAGTAGATCTGTGGCTAAAATGATAGATTATACTAAGGCAAATTGAGAGATATCTAAAACCTCCATGTGCTTAAAATGCAAACCCATATCACCTTATTTTAAGGAGAGCAACTGATGGTCATTTATCCTGACAACTGCTGTCAATGGCTGGAGGGAGAAAACAAAATGAGGGGAATCTATCAACTGCTCTGCATAAATAGTCCTTCAGAAAAGCTGTATACATAGGACCATTTTCAATCCTCATTGCATATATATGTATCTATAGGGGTGCTTACTCAAAAACAAACAGTGTGTGCATGTGATCTCAACAAAAGAGCATAATTTCCCCACATTTTCCACATAGTATTTTAGTTGCCTGCATTTATATAAATCATTTTCTAGTAACTCTTTCAGAACAATAGCCATGCTGCTGACACTGTCAGTTTTCTCTTTTAATATTTCATATAAAAAAGTATTACCTAAAATATTAATTCATCTTACCTGAACTCAATTCTTGACACCACACAGAATGTTCTGTCCAATTTCTTAACTTTTCTTTTGCTCTGGGGGGGGGGGCAATGACAGAATCTACCTGTGATCTTTCTAATTCCATTATTTGTAGCAGCTTTTCGAGAATGAGAGCTTCACATCTATCTTTCTGGTTAGCACTTTAGTTTCCGGGCAACAGGATTAAGCCCCTAGCATGCTGGAATAGCGCCAAGTCCTTGAATTGTGTTATATTTCATTGTGTGCTACCTTATTCAAATGTACAAGTCAAGGATCACAAAAGCAATTTCCCTTCCTTCCTTTCTGGAAATGCTGTGCTTGTGTGTGTGTTGTGTGTGTGTGCCAGCTGATGTCTTTGTCAGTGAAATTTACCAGCACTTTTTCAAATCCCTCTTGCTTGATGTGTCATCTACCAATGAATCAAACCTGTTATGGAACAGCACTTCATGCAAGAATAGACTATGAGTAGGGAAACTTTTGGGAAAGAATGCTTTGTCATTTCTCATTAATATGCCCATTTGTGAGATGTTTTAATATGAGGAATTTTAAACAAGATTGGAGGAAGTTCAGATCCCTAGATTTTAACATAATATCTGTTTTTCTTTCCTAGCCTTCTCCCACATATACTGAACACCACAGACATGGATTATAAGCTGTTTTAACCAGAAACTGATCTCCAACACCAGTGTTTTTCAAGCTTAATAACTTAAAGATATGTAGAGTTCAATTCTCAGAGTTCCCACCATTCTTCCTGGGGAATTCTAGGAGTTGAAATTCACGCATTTCCAAGTTGCCAGGCTTGAAGAACACTGACCTATGCAGATGTCGTACATACTTTTCCATATCTCATACCATGTAAAAGTATGGTTGGAAGAAAGAAAGTGGCAGCCTTTCCATTCTAATTAGGATTTCATATGATGGGCTTCACATCAGAAATTGGAGAAGCATAAGAGGAATTCATTAACGTAAATGGACCTTGGGATTTCTGTCTTTATGAACAGTATCCAAAGGTCAACAATGGTGACCTTCATCTCTGTCATCCATCTGTTCTATGTAAGAGTAGGAAAGGAGGTACTTGAGGTGGAGAAGTCAGATTAGAAAGGAGGAATCATGACCCACAGAAAATAAATAAATATTTTGCTCTGGAGAAAAGTCTAAGTGAATGAAAACAAATATACCTGTTCCAGGATAATGTTGCAGGATCCAATCTGGGTCAGTCACTGGGACCAGTGGTTTAGTCTTCTGAGATTTCAGACTTGTGCTGGAGACCATCCACAGGGAACTTCTCTCTCTCTCTGTAGGAGACATTCTGGTAAAGAGAAGTTCCCTGAGAATGGGCCCCAGCATGAGTCCAAAAGCTCGGAAGACTAAACCTCTGGTACCAGTGACTGACCCAGATTGGATCCTGCAAAAGTATAAGTATTATCGATTGCATATGCATATAAAGGTAGGTGTGTGAGTATGCATGTATGTGTGTGTGTAAGGGAGAGACACACGGAGAGAGAAATATGGAGAATGAGAGTTCAGTGTAGGCTGTTCAAAACAAGGCATCTGGCATATATGTAGAAGATTCTTATAGCCCATTCTGCCCTCTCTATATGAGTATCCATGCACACATGCAGACACACATACAAACTAACACATACATACATACTATTTTAGCACTGTTATTATAGTTCCCTGTTAAGAATGGTCCTTCTGCTTCTTGCCTACACTGCCATCTCATCTTTCTTTCCCAGTGAATCCCTCCCAAATATTATATTAGATTTTAATGTTAATTTAAACCAAAATTCAGATTGACAGACATAAGTTGACACTGAGAAGATGCATCTATTTTCTTCCAGAGATTTTATTATTAAACAACTGTGCACCCTGGCAACTGATATGGGGGAAGGCGGGGAATAATTCTGCTGCAATGATGAAAGGGTTAATGATGAGACAATAGAATTGTTTTGCTATGTGCAGCAGCAAGTGCTTAAAAAAAAAACACCACCCCTTATTAAGCAAAAGGTGGTTTAAGCCAAAACGCACATGCTGACGTCCAACTATCTCCAGAGAATTGATGATGGGTTTGTAAATGTGTGTGTCATGTGTGTGTGTTTGTGTGTGTGTATGTCTGTGTGATCAACGTACAATTTCACAGCTAAATTTAGAGACTGTGCATCCTATGAAAATGGCACCTCACAATGACTAATTAGCAATAAAAAAAATTCTGTGGTTGCCTAAAGGTTTAATTATTTGTTCTCCAAGGTTTTGATTAAATTAACACTCTTCACCTAAGGACAAAAATATATAGCAGAAATATATCTTGGATGCTGTTTCTTCACAAGGGATTATGTTCCTTTCCCCAGCAAAGTGGATAAGACCATATCATCTTTACTGTTAAAGAAATGCAATAAGGGACAGCTTGCAAATAAATCTGTTCTCTTGTGTAGGAATATACTGTTTGACTATTACGGAGCCCTCTCCAAGGCTTTCCATATTGGCTATATTTTTTTTAAAAAAAAACCCTTACATATATAGAATAAATGAATTCCATTAAAAAAGAAGTAAAATAGAACGAAGGAAAGGCATGTTAAAATCAGACTGAATTAACTATTCATGTGCTACTCAGCAGTGATTTTCATGTGATTGAATTCCCTGTTCTTTGCTAACAAGCTGTGGCTGTGGATGCATACACTTTTAGAAGTTGGCCCTACTGAAACAAAGTAGGACTTACTTCTGAGTAGATCTACTTGGAAGTGTGCTGTCTACCTTATTTTGCTGGATGAGTTGGCAAGATCATGGGAAGGAGTTAGGAACAATATGCTCTAAGACAAAAATAATGGAGACATCATTATGACGGGGTGCAGGCTGTAGGAACAGAAAATTCTGATATGACAAAAGAGATCTGGGGCAAATATCAAGATACAAAGAAGGATATCACATCTACATTTTAGTAAAAAAAAGTAAAGAAAGCATTTCACTAGGTGCATCTTCTCTCATTCTGAGTACTAATGTGTATGTATGAAAATGTAATAACATTTATGACTAGAATATGCATATGGAGTCTTCCTTTCTTCTGATGGTTAAGGTAATCTATATACCTGTTATACCTTTGTTTGTATTTCATATTTACAAAAGAAGGCTGTAGGATATGCCACTATTATCCTCCTCCAGTTGTATTATATCCTTCTTTTTCTCTAAGCAGTGAGCAATTTCAAATGATTGGTTCACTTGGAAAGCAGCATCTCTGGAGAACTGGTGCTTTGGTAATACATGAATTTATATACAATTAGTGAAGCATAGGAAACCACACGCTGAGGCATTTCTTAATACAGTAGAATAAGACCTAGCATCCTATGATGCTTCACATTCTTCAGTTCCCAACTCAGTCCTTTCTGTCTCTATCTAGATCTGATTCAAACAGTTTCTAATTGGAGAAAAACATGTTTTAATACCAATAGTTCTCTTCCAAATGTGGTTAAAGTGTAATCTAAAAGTTAATAGTCCTGCTCTGTTTCATCTGTAATGTTTCCTACAAAATATAAATTTGACAAGCTCAGTCTCTGATTGTTAATTATCATGGTTTAATTGATCCATCCCATTCAACCATGTTTTGTTCAATTTCTTAGCCTCATATTAATATGAAATACACGTATTCAGAGTTTACCAAAAATCAGCCACCATAGACAATGTAGTTAGCTTGGTAGCCATTTTCTTCTAAACACTTTCTTACTTGTTTGGCATTTTGAACATTCCTAAATAAATAAAATTCTCTCATAACTTACTATCATTGGCCTAAGGGAACTAACTTTAGGTACACTTTGCATAGTTAAGCTCTGCCTCTGTTTCTGGGTTTGAATTTGCCTGTGCTATCCATTTATGAAGGCAAAGATAATGAGGTCTTCTTTGAAGTTCAGGCTGAATTTACTTGGAATGTTCAGTCTGGAGAAAAAAAAAAGGCAATGTATCATGTTCAGATGCATAAAAGTACCAAAAGGAAGACAATTGGAAACTATTTTCCATGCCCAAAACCAATAGAGATAAGTTTCAGCCACATAGATTTCATTTAAAAATAAAAATAATTTTCCTGATAAAATCCATAAATTATGGACATTGTAGGTTTTCCACCTCGGAAGGATTTTAAGACAAAGTTGGAAAGACCCCTCTCAAGAGAGTTTAATTGTTTCCCTGCATGTCACCAAGCACTGGATAGATTGTGTTTTAGTCTCTTTCAACTCCAGAACTTTATGATAAGAGTCTATGATAGATTAGTTAAGTCAAAAATAGAATATGAATTACAATATTGATCTTGAGAGAATATTGATAAAAACATCAACAGATCATCCAGAACAACCCAGAATAATGTCTTGTATTATGAGATAAATTATCAGCCAGATAATGTTAAAAAGTTGTGCTGGAGAAGAAACCTGAAGAGCATACATGTGCAAAACTATGTCAAGGTATAACATGTTCTAAGTCAAGGTATAAAGGGATAAAAATTCCTGAAAACATTACACTGAAAACATCTTTGTATTCGCTAAATTCATGAAACAGTCACTGAAGACAATAATCTTGATCAGATGATCAGCTACTAGATTCGATGAATGATCATGGCATGATCTATGATGGTGAAGTAACTCAGTAACCAAGCTGAGGCAATCCATCACTGTTTATAAGAAAAGTAGAGAAAAGTATTCTGAAATCATATCATCCAGTCAATCAAAGTTCATCTCAAAGAACATTGAAAAGGACTCCCAATGCTCCTTTACTACATGGCTAGCATAAGAAGGGCTTTGTAAGAATTGAACGATTAAGATAGTGGATCTGGTACTTATAAAATAAAGCTTATAAAATCTATTGGTAATCTCTTGTCTTGTTGGATGGTGTTCACTGAGTTTGCTCTGGTGCTGCATAAGAGATTCCTAATTCAAAAGACGAGCACAACCTTTTTCTTTTTGTCATCTGCATCATGATGTCATCGTGCAAGTGGTGTAAATTATGTAATCTGCATTATTTTCACAATGATGTCATGATGCATGTGATGTCATTTACTAGATGTTGCCCCCTCCCTTCATAGACAAACATGGATAGCAAGCAAGGAACTTGCTCTTTGTTCCTCTCTTTGTCTTGTTTTAATGATTGGCACACTGAAAGCCTTGTGCTCTTTTCTTCCATTGTCTTCCTACTGGAAGAATCAAATACTTTTTTCTTTTATTTTCCTGCCATGAGGACAAAAAAAACATAGAGGTGCTACTATTTGTATGTGAGAGAGCATATAGCTTTCTTTTAATTGTAAACTCAGTCTCCACATACTTTAGATGAGCTTGATTCTGATCACATTCATATGTTTGGCCAGGCAATTAATGAACTGGAAAATTCCAGTTAGAGTTCTTTCAATTTTTTTCAGAGTAAGAAAAAAATAAGCAAACAGTGAATAAGCACTATTTAGGGAAGTGCCACTTTAGCACTGAATTAATGCAATGCCAATTAATCCAATCCAATCCAATCCAATCCACTCCAATACAGAATTATTGTGCCAGCTAATATTTGATTCCAGCTATTAACAATCAGGTGGTTTCCAGCTATGCTGAATAACAGCTCTGATCATCTCTAGTACAGACCATAGTGGATGATTATAATCGGCACTGTATTCCAATACTTCTAGAGAACACCTCACATGAAAAAACTAATCTCTTTTGATTTACATTCTGTTATTTTAAAAAGACTGCATCTCCAGATTAAAAGTCACTTTCTGTCCAAAGTAGTGAATACTACTATTAATATGACTACTACTAGTCATATCATAGTAGTAGTACTATTACTAATAATACCACCTTATTTGGAACTGCCTATATACTCAGACGTTATCTTAATAGCTCTTAGGTCCTTGGTTAGGACTTGAATTGTTATATTTTTATCAGTCCAAGACTGTGAATCGAATTGAAGATTAAATCAATAATAATAATGACAACAACAATAATAATAATCATCATCATCATCATCTCAGGCCATGGCTATCAAATATCAAAAACATCTGCCAGACTATCCCACCTCCTTTACATGGACGATCTAAACTGTATGGAAAAACTCCATCTGAAATGGAATCACTGCTCAACACTATTTATATATACAACCATGATATTGCAATGGAGTTTGGATTGGACAAATGTGCCACATTCACTATCAAACAAGGAAAAATAGTAAAAACTGAAGGAATCAAGATGCCACATGAAAATAACATTAGGAGTCTGAATGAAGATGATGACTACAAATACCTAGGTAACCTTCAAACTGACAACATCAAGCACACTGAAGTCAAGAAAAAGGTTAGAGGTGAATACATCAGGAGAGTGAAGAAGTCTAAAGTCATTGAAGGAAATACCATCTAGGCAATCAACACCTGGGCAATTCCAGTCATTAGATACACAGCTGGAATAGTGGACTGGACTCAAGCAGAACTAAAAGCAATGGATAGGAAGACCAGAAAAAAGGATAATAAGTCATGCTCTTCATCCTCCCAGCAATATTAACAGACTCTACCTACCAAGACAAATAGGTGGGTGTGGAATGTTGTAAGTACATGAAATGCTTGAAGAAGAAAAAACAGCTTTGGAAAAATAATTGAAGGACAATGAAGAAGATGCACTGAAGTTAGTATACCAGGAAGGCTTACTGATTACTGGAGAGACCAAACTGGCCTACAAGAAAGACCAAATGAAAAACAGAATAGAGGCATGGGAAGACAAAGCACTACATGGCCCATATATTAAAAAAAGAGCTGGTGCATTGGAAGATCTTCAAGAAATATCATTTGCCTGCAAGCAAGAACTGGTGGGACCATAAAATAGAGAAAGTAATAGAAAATGAAGAAATTAAATTGCTCTTGGACTTTAGAATTCAGACAGACAGACACCTGCTAGATAACACCCTGGACTTAACAATTGTCGATTAGAAAGACAAAAAAGTCTGGATAGTGGATGTGGCAGCACCTGGAGATAGCAGAAGAGAAAGAACTGGAGAAGATTACAAAATACAAAGACTTGCAAATAGAAATAGAATGACTGTGGCCAAGGCAAGCAAAGGTAGTATCAATAGTGCCTTGGGTGCAATCCCAAAACAACTGGAGCACCACTTGAACACCATTGGCATTGACAAATTCTCTATTAGTCAATTGCAAAAGGCAGCCTTACTAGGAACTGCTTCCATCCTGCGACGATATCTGTAATACCATCAAACATCCACATCTGCCTATCCCAGATCCTGGTAAGGACTCGATAGGTAGACAAAATGCCAAATCCAGTCTGAACATCTGGCTGACTGTGCGATGATCAACAACAACAACAACAACAACAATAATAATATACAACTGCACACATCTTAATAGTCTTGTCTATTATTGACCAATATGTTTCACTTATATATTGGCCAATAATTTCTTAATAAAATTAATGGAAGTGGATCTCATCGATATATTCACTGGCTACCGATCTGCCTCTTAGTGTAGTTCATTGTTTTGGTTATGACCTTTAAAGCCCTTAAAGGCATAGGTCCAGGCTACCTGATGAACCACTTTGTCCCACTAGGACTAGCCCATCCTACTCATGTCACCAGAGGGCAATTACTTCAGATCTCATTGGCCAAAGAACTCTGACTCTGAGGATCCAAAAGAAGAGCAGCAGTGCAAGCCCTTGAAAACATCCCCCACTCTCCTATTTTTCTCAAGAGCTCTGCTGGAGAACAAATGAAAGGGTTCCAGGCTGAAAGTGGGTGTTTTTGCTAATTATATTGATGTATTCTTGTGTTCTTTTTCATTGTTCATTTTATTGTCATTATTTTATTTCTGTTCTATTTGCCTTGCAAATGAAGGCAAATATATGTGTCCCAGGATAATGTTGCAGTATCTAATCTGAGTTGGTCACCATGACCAGAGGTTTGTTCTTTCAAACCAAAAAAAGGGTTGTTCTTCTTAATTCTGTAGAACGTGTCCTGGAGATTGAGAAGTGTCCTGGTCATGATGACTGATTCAGATTGGATCCTGTTTACGCTCTTTTCATTTCTTCCTATTTATTGTTGTAAGCTGCCTAGAGTAGCTCCATGGCAAGATACACAGCAAATACATTTTACAAATAAATAAATATTCAATATTTGCCTTGATAGGCCTGTTCTGAAATCTGAGAATTAGAATTGATTTCTCTATGGAGCTCACTTATAATTCAATCTTATTAATGGTTATTTTCTGAAGGAAGTACCACTATAGATAATTGACCAATATTCCAGTGGCCAAAGTATATTCAGGATTAATATTTTACACAATAAATGATAATTTATGTCAGATAAATATTTGTCTAAAGGGAAGAATAAATCAAACCAAGAATTAATATGTAAGTTTTAGAAACTAATTCAATAATTATTATATCAGTAACTTGTACCATTATTTTGTCACCCATCAGTGTTTACCCTGTGGCTATATATTAAGCTTCAAATTTATTATTTAAAAAATACTACCATGATTCTCTCAAGAATCTCAGGGATAGTTTTGAAGATGCCAAATGTATTTTGATGTCAAGAATGTAAAAAGAATAGTGCTAGGCCAGACCAATAATTCATTTTACATCATAGTGTTTCCCATGTTATTTATCCAGATCATACAATTCCAGATCCAAGGCCTTTTAGTTAGACCTATGATTAAAATATGTATCAAAGACAATATTTCTAAAGCATGAAATCTTATGTCAGTATAACCTTGTGACAAGAACATTTCCCTTAGCTGAAACTACTCATCCCCACTATGTAATTATTCTGTCAATGCTTTTAGTATAAATGAGCTTGTATTAGATATCTTAGGCCCTAAGGGTGCAAAAATGACTATAATGTATTAGGAAGACCACATCTTTCCCTTCCTCTTTATTCCATCAGTCGAATTGTCATTACATTTCCACAAAGAGTAAAAAGCTAAATAGGTACAAACAGGAACTCCATGTGACCCTGTAAGATATCTAAATAAAGAATCTATGTGCTGTAGCCTGTGACTGGGCACACACAGATTTTCTAAAAAAAAGAAAAGAAAAAGGAATCTGTTCTTCTTTAAGACTTGAACATCTCTTATTATCTAATACACCTCGTCCCAGGTGTATGATACTGAAAAAGAAGAGTTCTGATTGCCAAAACATTGTTTTACTCAAATTTATTGCAAGTTAACATAAGTTAATTCAATAGCAATAACTCAATAATAAGGCATACAGCAATGACAAGGTGCCATGAAGAACAAAAACATTTAATGCCTCATACTCATTGTTATTCATTAACAAATACAGCCTTAGGCTAAACTTTCATATGGAAAACTGTCTAATGCTAACATTGAGAATTATGTATGATTTAAAAATACTGACCTGGCATTGGGCTCAAAAGTTCATACAGTTGATACTGATATAAAGTTTATAAATAATGCTAAATTAGTACTAAAATGATGTCTTCCTAACTCTTATATGAATGGATATAGGAGCACACATGGACTGTCACTCTTAAAGAATCAAAATACATGAAATTTCTGTGCTCACTGTGTCCCCCACTGTGTCCCCCATTGTGGCCAATCTCTACATGGAAGAGGTAGAGGCCAAAGCCCTAAACTCCTTCACAGGAATTCCACCTATTCACTGGTATAGGTATGTCGATGATACTTCGGTCAAGATCAAAACACAGGAATTGGAAGCATTCACCAAACATATCAACTTGGTGGACAGATACATCAAATTCACGTGTGAAGACGTTAAGGAAAATAGTCTCGCCTTCATGGACTGTGCTGTATATATATTAAGGAAGACAGAAGCCTTAACAATGAAATTTACAGAAAATCCATTCACACAGATCAATATTTACATTTTGATTCACACCACCCACTGGAGCACAAAATGGGAGTTATCAGAACCCTACACCACAGAGCTGAAGGTCTGTCTATCAGCAAGGAAGGAAAAGAAAAATAAATAAAACACATCAAGGAAGCCCTCAGAATGTGTGGCTATTCCAAGTGGGCCTTCATCAAATCTCAAAAAAGACCCAGCAGGAGCTCCTCCATAACAAACAAAGAAAATAATAAACAAAGCGTTGTAGTCATTCCATACATTGCAGAAATATTGGAAAAGCTCAGGAGGATCTTCAACCAATACAACATAGGTGCATACTTTAAACCCAAGAATACACTAAGGCAGAAGCTTGTCCACTCCAAGTATAAAACACCCAGACACAAACTGAGCAACGTGGTATATGCAGTACAATGCAATGAGCCTTGTGCAGATCTGTACATTGGGGAAACAAAACAACAATTTCATAAACATATGGCACAACATAGGAGAACAAACCCATCAGGACAAGACAAACCCATCTGCATTTTAAAGACAAAAGCCACTCTTTTGAAGACAGCAAAGTCCACATTTTGGACAGAGAGGACTGCTGGTTTGAAAGAGGGGTCAAAGAGGCCATTGATGTCAAAATTGAACAGCCCTCTCTCAACAGAGGGGGAGGATCCGATATCATCTATTTCCAATCTACAACACAGTCCTTTCAACAGTTCCAAGAACGCTCCACACCCATTTGCACTACTCAGGTGACCCTGAAGACATAGATGCCTCCAGGTAGCTTTAACGACTCACTAAAAGAATGCAAATGAACAGCTGTCTGCAGGAGTATAAATCTTTCCATTCCCCACAATCCAGTCAGAACTGAAGAAGCTTCTTGGATGAGAAGTGAAACATCTTCAAAGAAAAATAAGAATGTCCAGTTGCCTCATGAAAAAGCATCTTTGGAATTTTAGAAGGTAGGGCCAAAATAAAGAAGGATCTGACAGACTTGAATACTGGATCTTGTGGCGGCACAGTGGTTAGAGTGTAGTATTGCAAGCTAACTCTGCCCACTGCCATGAATTCAATTCTGACTGGCTGAAGGTTGGATGCTTAAAACTGATTAAGCACTGACACATTCACACATTCTTACGGTACTGCTCAGGAAAGGCAAGGGGATTAGAGATGACCAATGTGGTGGATGTGTTCATGGGTGGTATCTTTTTCTCCTTCTTTAATGTTTTTTTTAAGATATCTTTTATAGAATAAAAGCTATACAAATTTAAAGGAAAGTGAAGAAAATTAGGAAGTAAAAAAGTAGGAACTAAAAGAGAAGGGATAGAAAAGAAAGAAAAAGAAAAATAGATATAAAGGAATGGCTTCTGATCTTTACAGCAGTTATAAATGCATCTATATTTTATCTTTTCTTTCTTTAGTTATATTGTAACTCCCTTCTTGTATATTCTACCTTTTCTAATCACCAAATCCATGTATGACACATTCATTTTTTTCTATTTTCAATAAAAAGTCTATGTGCCTTTTTGTGAAGTATAAATCAGTTTCATCTATGTAATAAAATTCTCTCCAAAGTCCACATACTCCAAAATTTCAGACAGGAAAGTCCAGTTCCATTTGTCAAAGGCCAGTTCTGGTTTTTTCATTATATTGTTCTAGGTATTCTAAAACATCTAATACACTTCTGATATTATCTTTCAACTGTCTTTTGAGTACAAGCCTACATTGATCTTCATAAATAAAGTTCTGTAAGATCTTTTTCATCGTCTCAGCTAAAATAATCACAAATAACTTATAGGTATTATTCAGTAATTCTATCAGCTGGTATTTTTTTAGTGAAGTCAAATCTTGGCCTTTGTACAGGTAAACTTCAACTTACTGTACAACCACAATTGAGGCCAAAATTTCTGTTGCTAAGCAACACAATTGTTAAGTGAGCTTTGCCTCATGTTACAACCTTTCTTGCCACAGTTAAGTGAATCACTGCAGATGTTAAGTTAATAACAGAGTTGTTAAGTCGATCTGGTTTCCCCATTGACTTTGCTTGGTTGCAAAAAGTGATCATATGACCCTGGGACAGTGTAACCATCATAAATATGAACCAGTTGCCAATATCCAAATTTTGATCATGTGCCACAGCGATGCTGCAACGGTCATAAGTAAGAAAAATGGTCACAAGTCACTTTGTTCAATGGCATTGTAACTCCAAACAGTCACTAAATGATGGGTTGTAAGATGTAATGCTTCCATTTCACTTCCCATCTATCAGTGTCATGAGACTGATTATCTGCAAATGTGCGCATGTGTGTATTTTGCTCTTTTAATCTCTGTTCCAAAACTGTGATTCAGAGATGGCAACTGAATGTGCCTACAATTTTATATAAACCGAGGCTGGTCATTCACTGCAATGTTCTACACAAAGGAGAGTTGGCAGTTTGGATGACAGTTGGAGTAATTAATTTCTCCCCAAGGAAAATCCACTTTGCCAAGGCCATCTCTCTATTGCTGATGGCAAATAAATTGAATGTAAGCCCCAGAAAAGGCGTTATATGGATTTTTAATTCCCATGTCATTGGTGATGATTGGCCATGAATTCTGTGGCAGTTCCTTTATTATCAACCTATATTGTTGCAGCTGGAAGCAGCACTGGTACTATTGTGCTTTTACAGACTGCAATATTAAATACTAATACAATAATTATAGTGTTACTTTTGCAAACTGCTTTTCTCATTAATTTCCTTTCATTTGCATTTTTGGCTTCTCACTGTGCAATTGTAAGGATGACATTCCTAATAGATGTGCTTTTTATTAGTCCTTTAAGTATTCTTGAGAAGGGGCAAACCAAGGCCTATTGAAAAGGTAAAGGAACAACCCCCTCACTAAAAAATAATTCATTACTTCTAGAACATGCTCACATAACACTGCCTAGGTCAGGGGTAGGCAACCATGGCTCTTTTATGACTTATGGGCTTCAACTCCCAGAATTGGAGTTGTGGGAGTTGAAGTCCACAAGTCATAAAAGAGCCAAGGTTGCCTACCCCTGGCCTACAAGTCAGGTGGAGGGGCATAGATCTAAAGAAAAGATTGTTAAGCTCACAGCTCTATCCACTTCCTCAGTCCAACAGGTTGAAACTGTTCCCAGATAATGGGCAAGACCCTGCCCCAAGCATCTCTTCTGGACAAGGCTTGTGTCTAACTGAGAGTAATTTTGTCTGACAGATGCTGACCAAATTCCTCCACGCACACCTACAAAAGGATCACTGGGCCCTCTTTACCTCTGAGTGAAAATCTGGAGACATAATAAGGATGGAGAAGTATTGCTATTTTGCCACCTTTATTATGACAAGGTGGGCCTTAATAGGAGCTCTAACCTCTGTTAAATCAAGTTTATCCTTGGTTGAGTGCCAGTGAAGCTCTTGGTATTTCTTCTCTCTCATTTTACCCCCCTCATTTCCTCTGTAAACCATGGGGAGTGGCAGGATTGCCTAGACATGATCCAGTCCAATCGTTCGGACACCCCCTTGAGCCAAACACTAACTAAACCTTTCAATGGGCCAGGCAGCAGAATACATTGAATCGATCAACTGCCAGGGCCTGAACAATCTAATGGATCCATCTCCCTGCAGGGGATAGTGGCACTAGAGAATCCCATGGAAATTAGGACATGATCTGACCATGACAAGGAAGATAACTTGATTTCAGATCATATAGCCACTGCTCTAACAGGAATAGCAGATTACTAGCTGAGATATGATAGGCAGGCATGTAAAATTAAGATTTCTCAAAAGTGATGTCCATATGATTGACCTAGCTGTCTACGAACATGAGCTGCTAACCTAAGGATGTGCCTAAAAAAAATTGGTCTCCCTAAATGTATTGTGTATCTTTCCACTCAAATTAGAAATAATTGGCAAACCTCAAGTACTGTTTCTCTCCCAGAGAATTGCCATCTGTATACATAAGCAAAAAAAAAAAAAATCTAATTTGTCCTCAGTGACGACAGCATTAGGAGAGGTAAAAAAGGAAATATTATTCTTAGCAGAATGTGAAGTTTTTCCTCCTATGCTAACAGCTGGTAAGCTCCTGTGGGGTACAGGTTAGCTAGGTAAGAAAAATGACCCTTTGTAGTTCACATTGGTCTGTGTATAGACTGGCAATAAAACAACTAATGATAATTTATGGAGATTTAAAATGTTGACCTAAAGAAAAAAAATGCATAGCTATAGATAGTATACAAGGTCAGGACTTGAAGATTAATTATGTACATACCAATTGTCTATTAGCTACCAGCTCCATTTTTTTCATTGTAGTATATCAGTTTTTCATCCAAAGGAATTCCAGTAGGCTCATTATCCACAAAAGTAAATCAGAACTCTTCAGTTCATCACAGATGCTCAATTCTACAATAGAGTTTGGAAATAATTAAGAGAAAGAAAACATCTATACATGAATGGACTACTTTTCTCCTATATAGCTCTTTCCATAGAACAGTGGCAAGAAGAAAGTTGGGGAGGAGTTATCACCAGCACTTATACTAACTTGCCCTTTCCTAAGATTCAACCCTTTTCCCCACTACCTGAGATTTGGATTGAAAGAGTGTTACACAGGAATGTATTTATGCTACCACCACCTATTCTTGAACAAGGAAATTACAGAAAGTCATATGCAGGCCTGGCAACCTGCAGTGTAGATGAACAGGAAATCCCCTTTCCTAGAAATAAGCTTTTTCTAAGGTTAATAGATCCCAGCAGTTTTTGAATCAACAGTTAATTTTGCAAGCTTCTAGATCTACTACAGGAACCGGAACCTGTCCTATTGAAATGTCATTAACAGATATAACTTGAATATTTTTCTCCCAGAGGCCAATTCAATGCATTAATCTGTCCTAGTTTTAATACCATAGTGTGGTATTCAGCAAAAGGTTCTATTAAATAAAGAAGAAGAAAAGTAATTGAAATAATGAATACAAGCCACAGGGAACCTAGATATTCTAGGTGATGTGCTAGAGTGGGGAGATGAGAATTCTCAATCGCACATATTATGATTCTTGTTGGATGTGTTTTGTTCATGTTTTTATGCCAAGTAGCCAGATTCCCATCTTGTTTATCCATTTTGTACATGTTTTTATCTTCTCTTTTGTCATATTTTAAGCCTCTCAGAGTCAGTACAGAGTCAGGTACTGCCTAAAGAGAATTAAATAAATAAATAATTGAATTATATTTTGCTCCTTCCTATTCTTTCCATGTACTCAAAGATATTTTCAGCTTCCCAACTTAATGCTTAAACAAATGTTTCCATCTTCAGTGTCTTTACAGAGATTGTTGTAATGCTATTTCTTCTTTCTGAAATTCCTTAGCTTTCTACCTGACAGCTTTGTCCTTCTCGATTTTGATTTCCCTTCTGTATAGACATCAAGTTTGGTTGTTTCTTCTTCTTCCTCCTCCTCCTCCTCCTCCTCCTCCTCCTCCTCCTCCTCCTCCTCCTCCTCCTCTTCTTCTTCTTCTTCTTCTTCTTCTTCTTCTTCTTCTTCTTCTTCTTCTTCTTCTTCTTCTTCTTCTCCTTCTCCTTCTCCTTCTCCTTCTCCTTCTTCTTCTTCTTCTTCTTCTTCCATATTAATTCTTATCAACTTCTTTGATTTCATTCCACAATTGTTCTACTTTCCTATTAATAAGCTGCAAAATGATTCCTGATGTTTTCCTTGAAAATGTTCATTATCATATTGTGGAAACTGATTGGCTTTGTTCTTCTTTAGCTTAATTTGGAACTTGCACGTGAGCAGTTTGTGATCTCTTTCACAATCAGCCTCTGAACCTCTTTCCTCTTATAACAAAGTTCTTCTATCTCTTTGTACCTCCAAAAATATAGTTTGTTTCACCTATTGGTATATGTATGGTATTTGGATTGTTTTAAAACTGTGTTAGCCAAAGTGTTGCCTTGGCAGAAACCATTAAGTCCTTTTTCCTATTTCATTTTTTATTTCCTTGGCCATCTAGTTCAACTATACTTTCCTTCTCACTATTTGCTTGTTACAATATATATTTGCTCTTTCCCTCTCTCACACCCATCTACATATATTCCATGTTCTTCTTAACTAGGCTGCCAGACACTAGCTAGAACAGTGGTTCCCAACTTTTTCTATATCCCGCACCCCTAGAACGCTTCTGATATATTCTCTCACCCCTTACAAAAGTTTGAAATAAAGGCAATAAAGTATGCATATACACTATAATTTTGAAAACCCAAGTTTTTGCACCCCCTGGAATATTGTCTCACACCCCCAGGGGATGCAAGTACCCCTGGTTGGGAACCCCTGAGCTAGAGCGATGGAAATTTCCAAGTCTAAATCCAAGATGACTAAAAGAGTGGGCAAACTTCAGGATCCTTTTTATCTCCAGAGATTCTTGCCTAGTTGATTCACAAGTCTGTTAGTTATTGATGGGATAGGGGGTAGTATTCTAAGCAACCAATCTCCTTTGTCTGCTTCTGGTGACATTTTGTGATTTTATTTTTAATGGCTTGTTTCCTTTTTATTTACCTCCCTCAAGGGATCTTTTAGTCAAGATTCCTGGCTTTTGTGCTCTCTGCTTAAGTGCCTGCTTCATTTTTAGATTTGGGCAGCTCAGCCTAATATCACAATACAATGCATAGGTTGCTTATCAGGTAGGAGTGATATGGTTAGATTGCAAAACGTAATCCTTTGATTAGAAAAATGAAAAGCCATATATTGTGGTCTAATTTATTGATCAGAGGATAAAGAGTCACTACTCTTTACTTACAGCAAATGAAAGACCATTTGACCCCTTTTCTTAGTTCAGAAGGACTGACTTCAAGGACTTTGCTTTTAAAATATTCTTCTACTAATTCTTGCTCTTGGAATAGAGCAGAGAAGGTCAACTCTTTCTAGTCAATTAATTGGCCATGATATCAATGCTACTGGAAATCTGCTCCTCCTGCTTTTCAGGAAGTATGTCCTAACAAAGGAAGATAAACTGGAAGGAATATTTATTGGGAACTTCCTTTGCCCTTCCCTGCCAAATAGTATATGTAGTTCCACTGAAAAAATTGCCCTAAAGCAATTGAAGAACACATTCTGTAGGATCCAGTCTGAGTCAGTCATCAGGATCAGAGAATTAGTAGTCTGAGCTTTCAGATGCATGCTGGAGTCCATCCTCAGGAAATTTATCTCTAGCAGAATGTGTGCTTTGGGCTATTCTATGTTTAGTATTTATTGGTGCCTGGTTGTATGTGGCTTTTGAGTTGTTGATTGGGGTGTTGATCACTGATATTAAGTCATTGGCTGTTGTTTCCTTGTGCTGCCAAGCCTTTGGTTCCAATTTAAATTCAACTTTAATTCAAAGCCACACAACCAGATACTACATAAATACTACACCTAGAATAGCCCAAAGCACACATTTTGACCAACCTGGAATGGATCCTGCAACATTATTCTGGGACACGTATATTTGCCTTCATTCCTGAACACATTCTGGACCAATTCATCAGCCAAGACTATTCTGTCACTATCTATTGTCCAGAGTAATAATAATAATAATAATAATAATAATAATAATAATAATAATAATAATAATAATAAGTCATCTAGTCCAACCCCCTGCTCAGGCAGGAACCTCTATACCATTTCAGACAAATGGCTGTCCAGTCTCTTCTTAAAAACTTCCAGTGTTGGAGCATTCACCGCTTCTGGAGGTAGGTTGTTCCACTAATTAATTTTTCTAACTGTCAGGAAGTTTCTCCTTAGTTCTAGGTTGCTTCTCTCCTTGATTAGTTTCCATCCGTTGCTTCTTGTCCTGCCTTCCAGCACTTTGGAGAATAGCTTTACTCACTCTTTTTTGTGGCAGCCCCTGAGATATTGGAACACTACTATCATGTCCCCACTCACCCTTCTCTTCATTAAACTAGACATACCCAATTCCAGCAACCGTTCCTTATATGTTTTAGCCTCCAGAAGAGCATCTTTGTTGCTCTTCTCTGTACTCTTTCAACATCTTTTTTACATTGTGGTGACCAAAACTGGATGCAGTATTCCAAGTGTGGCCTTACCAAAGCATTGTAAAGTGGTATTAATACTTCACGTGATCTTGATTCTATCCCTCTCTTAATGCAGCCTAACACTGTATTGGTTTTTTTGGCAGCTGCAGCAATATCATGGAGTGTTCAAACAAGAATTCCAGGAAGAATGCAGAATGGGCTAAATTATTTATTAAATTTATATAGCTGCCCTTCTCACATTTGTTACTTACCAGTTTTTTTTCTGAATTTAGCCCATACTTTCTCCCTTCCTTTCCTTTCTCTTTTATTTCTATGAGCCAAAACAGGATGAAATGTAATCAATAAGACAACTACTAAGTAATATGTACTGATTAAATTATGTTTTTAAAGGATGTTACTTTATCAGGACATCAGCATATTTATGAATGGATAATGACATTGCAATTCTGCCTTTATAAATCATAAACACGACCCAGCAATTGAATCAGCTGCTTCATACAGGTCATCCATAAAATTTCTCTTGATCAAATGGGTTTTAGATCATATCCTGTTCACCTTATATGTAGTGGTCCAGAAAGGAATCAAATCAGAGTTCTGATATCAAATGGGATACTGATATCAGATGGCACTAAATAAATATAACATCTCATTGTCCACCAACAGGGATGTGTTTGCTTCTTTTCTGCCACTGCATATACTTAAAACGTTAGTTATAGCAGATTGATAAAACTGTTCCTTCAAGACTTACTTTATCTTCAGAGTTTGAATGACTCTGCATTAAACCAGATGTTTTGATGATCTTAGCCATTTCTTTATTTCAAAATGTTCTAAGATGGCTGTTTCAGAAAATATATGAACATCAATTTTTCCTAGATTTCATAATTTACACAACGAAACATTTCTTTGGAATAGAAAGTCAGTACTAGATGAAAATATCTTCTAAATCATGCTGTTTGTTACCTTACATAGCTGAACTAGCAACTCAAGTTTGCAAAGTTGACTGATGCTCTTCTGAGTTTGAGCCAATTCTCCCAAGTCCAAATCTACTCTGTTCTTTTTTTCTCATGCTTTGTCTCCCCTCCCAATAGTCAGTCAAATTGTCATGCCCACAGAGAATTCATTCCTCCCTGAATTGCTTCAGGGTTTTTCTCATTTAAGATTTATTTCTGAAAACTTTGGGAATCCCACCTTCCTGCCAGGCTTTCTCTTACCTACCTCTTTTATAAGAGTGTACAAACAAGGTATGGCACAATACAAATGTTTTTATGATCTCCTAACATCGTCCTTCAGATTTAATGTCAAAAACTCAGTTGCTTTATAAATCCTGAGATCATTCCTTTCTTGGTAAAAATCTTAGACAGCTTCTAGGTAACTTTCACAAACTTCTTCCATTCATAAATGACACAGCTGTGGAGAAATTAGCCTCTAAAAATACTTTCACACAACCTGCTTGTTTTCTAGTCACTGTCTGCTTATGTTATGCTCATTCCATCTGCCAATAGATATGAGTCACATATTCGACCTTTCAGTTTCACTTGCGCACATAAATCTCTTCCAATTTCCTGTGAAACAAACACTTTTAACTCTTTAGAGTTGTGTAATCCAACATGTAAAAAAAAAAGATTTGGAAGATGTATGTGTGTATGTGGGGATGCATGTAGGTAAGTATATTGGTAGATAGATAGATAGATAGATAGATAGATAGATAGATAGATAGATAGATAGATAGATAGAGGTGATTATAGATATAGATATGGATATGAACATGAATATAAATATAAATATGGATGTAGATATGCAGTAGATATATAAGTAGATATAAAACAACCTCTAATGGGCTGACAAATCTAAAATCTCCAGTTTAGACCCACATCTAATACACTGTTGAAAAGATTTTTTTTAATTAACGAAATCTAGGATAGTAAAAAAACTTTTCTAGAGTCCCTCAGATGGGTGATTCATAAATATGAAAAATAAATAAATAAAAATAAATACCAGATATTTTTAAATGGTAGAAGTTAACATGATCCTTATATTTTTTCAATTACTTTTATTTGAAGCAATGGCATAAAAAGGAAGATATCATCATTTTTCCTTTAATACTATTTCCTTTAATAACCACTATTTCACAATTGATTATTAAACAACATTAATTCAGTTAATGTTATGAGATTGAATTAATACCTAGTTCAACCATTATAAAAGGAATATTTATTTCCTCCCATTACATAGAGATAATCTGACTGCTTCTCTGTCTCCTACGGTCTTGTTTCCCTTCTCTGTTTCCAGCTATTACTAAATGAACCATCACTCCAACATGCTTAGTGGTAGAACCAGTACTGGAAAAATTATATTTCTTTGACTGCTTTTCTAATAGACTCTAAAAGTATATCACTAAAAAGTAAATTTTCATCTGAGATTTGAAATAAAGTTGAACAGATAGGTAGATTCAGGGATTTTAATTCAACTTTTAAAATAGAATTTTTAAAATGTCATCTACTGCTGATAATTGATTCATCATTTCTGAGGATTGTTTATGAATACTTAATATTACTGATACTGTACGATATAAGACAGCCCACATTTTAGCATGCTTATCAGTTCATAAATTCTAATATACAGTATATGCTTACAGAGTTTTGCAGTCAGTAACAACATTAAAATTAATGATGACCAATGCTTGAGTGTCTGCAGTGCATATTTTAAATGCTAAAGCTCTGTAAACTTTTCTTTTTTCCTTGGGCTGCTTTTCATTTTGGATACAATTTCCTGTCTTGTGAATGAGACTTCCATTACACAAATGTAGTGTTATATTTTCTAGTAAAATAGAAAGCTGGAAATGCCCCGTTTATTCTAACCATCGTTGACTGGAAGTTTGTTTCAGTTACTGCCAACTAGTATGAGGCATTTATGATTTATTTAAAATATTTACAAGCTGCTTTTCTATAAACATAATTGAGATAGCATACAAAACTCAAACAAACAAACAATTTGAGCAACTAGCTGAGCTTGCTAAACTGAACCAATAGCACAGAATAATTTCAATAGCATTATTAGAATCAAATATATACCAAATTTTACAGTACAATCAAAGCACCACTCAGCTATTGTTAAAATGCATTAACGTCAATAAAAGTTAATTTTGTTGAAGGTTGAAACCCTTGGTATATTTGCTGGGCATTCCTAAGCAATCCTGCATTATAATCTGAACAATGATTAGTAAAGAGGGTTTTATAATGGTAAAAGAAAGGAGATTAATTTGCAGAAAATATATTACAGGTGTAGAAAAAGTTTAGCACCTAAGGTAGCTAGCTACATCCTACCAGGAGATTAACAATCTCATAAACAAAGACCAGAGAAAATAAATAAATAACAAAGAGATACAGATTGTAACCTTAATTCTCTGTCTATACCTTACTGCCCTTTATCAGTACTTCAGCTGCATTTGGACCTTCAACACATTTTCTCATTGACTTGTGTGCCAATCCACAACTCCTGTAATTTCTCTAAGTGTTTTGTGTATATTTCTGAGCAAAGCTTTACCAACATCTCTTCAAATGGTCAATATTTTGATTCAGTGATTTTTCTCTTCTTGACCATTTCATGCATGGCAATAACTGGTGTCTTTGTATTTTATTCTGGATATAAGGCTGAATACATCCTTGACTGTCCTCAATCAGAACTGTTGGCTTTGGCTCATCTTCTCAAATTTCATGACATTTTATTTTACTGCCTGCATTGTTGTAGATGCAGATATATGCTCTGGTTTAGTAGATCAGGGGGTCCTCAACCCCTGGTCCATGGACTGGCACCAGTCGGTGGCATGCCATCAACCACTCTGGGCAAACAAGCAAAACCCCATTTGCAGGATGCAGGCAGCATGCAAAACCATGATCCCTCTGGTCTGCGGAAAAACATTTCTCCATGGAACCGGTCCCTGGTGCCCAAAAGGTTGGGAGGGGCACTGTAGTAGCTAGTGGGCAACAACTGAGTACCTTTTGCTTGCCCAAAAGATCACTTCAAATCCAACTATGAAGAGCTGTCTACATTTGAACCTAGGATCACTCATGTTCTGTCCAGGCTGTGTCAAGGCAGCTTATCGGTTTGGAATTGCCGCAGGTATACAATCTGAGATCTCAGCGTGCAATGGCTTTTAGGTATTTGCCAATCCTCTTGACTCTTTTTCAATTTTTGGGTTAGTGCACTCAGACACCAGCATTCCAGCTACTGCAGTGATGTCTAGGTTTGTCTCAGAGGCTAAGTGAAGAACCAAAGGCTGACGATTTTGGGGCCCTTTGGATTCTGAATGTGAAGAGTTTTCATTTTGATTTGGATGGCACTGCCTCACTCAGATTTGGTGCACAGTTTGTGGCTCCTCCTGAACTTATAGTCCTGGCTTGAAGAACAGGTGGCAGCCATGACCAGGACCTCTTTGTACTACATGATTGTGTGCACCAATTGCACTCTTTCCTGGATCAGAAGGCCCTGCTCATAGTCACTCACACCTGAGTTATCTCCAGGATGGATTATTACAATATACATGAGCTACACTTGAAGATAAACTGAAAACTACAATTGATCCAAAATGTAGTGGCATAGATAGTTATGGGCACATTTGACTATGCCCACATGACATCACTACATTGTGAGCTGCCACAACTTCCCAATTGGATTCTGCATACAATTCAAGGTGTTTTTTTTAAATTTCAAAATAAAATTCAGGAAAAATTAAAACTAAAGAAACGAATCCATAAATGAGTTTCTAATATTATATTGCTGTTAATTAAAATATGTTAAATTTTAAAATGTTCCCTGTATAGGGATGCATGCTATGTATGTTCAGACAATAGTGATATCAATTTCTAGAAAATTAATACAGGTAGTCCTCGACTTACAACAGTTCACTTAGTAATCATTTGAAGTTACAACAGCACTGCAAAAAGTGACTTATGACCATTTTTCAAACTTATGACTGTTGCAGCATCCCTGTCGTCAAGTGATTTACATTCAGATGCTTGACAACTGGTTCATATTTATGAAGGTCGCAAGGTCCCGGGGTCATGTGACCATCTTTTGTGACCGACCTTCTGACAAGCAGAGTCAGACAGAGAAAGATGAGGTAAGCCAGATTCACTTACCAACCATGTTACTAATTTCACAACTGCAGTGATTCACTTAACAAATGTGGCAAGAAAAGTCGTAAAATGGGACAAAACTCACTTAACAAATATGTCACTTAGCAACATAAATTCTGGGCTCAATCATGGTTGTAAGTCGAGGGCTAACTGCATTTGGCAATTTTGTAGAGAATGGACATTTTACTGTCACATGACTGAGCTTATGTTATTTTAGCTTCTGTGTATTTTTTTAAGAAATGCATATTTGTGCAACAGCGATAAAGTCTATTCTTAATTTTTGAAACATCATATTTATTGTTTATTTTTCAATATTTTTATTATTGCCATCCTGTAAGACTAATTACTGACACCACTAAATTTACAGCAACAATCATAGAGAGGGCCAAAATTTCAAAATGGCAGTTGCAACATAAGCTTTGCTCCATTGTACTTAAGTATGAAGTTGATGCATGTGCAAAAGACTGGTTCTACAACTTATTTTTGCAAGCACCATCTTGACTTTTTGATACCTACCCAATAGATTCCACTGATACAACTCCAGCCCATTAATTTCAGATGTATATTAATTTCAATACACATAAATACATCTATAATTTTTGTGGCAACTCAGAATTGTTTTAAAATAAAAACTTAAGTGACACTTCAATTTACCAACCTCAGCAAAATGAAATTGGCATGTATGCAATAATCTAAATTTCCACAATGTTGTCTGTGGTTAATGACATCATAATACAAATGAAATAAATCACTATAATATTGTCCAATTCAGTGGGCCTTCATAAATAATAGAACTGCCTACCCCAGACATGTCAAACTCGCAACATCATGTGACGTCGCGCAATGTATCGGGACTGTTTTGCCATTGCTGGCAATGGGGTGGGCGCAGCTTCTGCGTGACGAGTCCGGCCCGCGGGCCAGCAGTTTAACACCCCTGGCCTACTCCAATTGGTTCATTAAAATTATTAAAATTGATAAATTGATGAAAGATTACCAAACAAAGGAAGATTATGAATGGGAAACAAGTAAAGAAAGGCACCTTGATTATGTGATTCTATGTGGATTCACCTGTTTCCCAGTTTAGAAATGATTCAAATATACGCACATAATAAAAACATTATCTCTGAAAAAAAATTTCTTCCCATTTGTAAGGAGATTATTAAGTTAATATTTGCGAGAGCTCTAAGAAATAACAACAGCAGCAGAGAGACATTTCCAATCATGTACCTCTATAGATGCCATACGTTAAATAAAAATAATAAATAAAAATCACACACTCAAGCTATGGTCGGTTTTTAGTGTTGGTTTTTAGCTGAAAATTTTCTCTTGGAAAATTGTGCCTAAAAGCCGTTCATTTCCTTCATTTGGTACTAATACTCAGCAACAATCCAGAAAGGTAACTATAGCGGTATTCATTTTTCATAACTCTGAATGCACAACTAGTGGTTTCTGTTTTGGCCTCTGGGATTTGATTCAGTTTTCAGCCAGTGCAACTCTATCCCTGTACTTAAGCAGCTCATCTTTCTCTGTCTTTGAGACTTGTCATGCTCCTAGCTTTGAGTGGTGGCCAATTAATATACAACCAGAGGAAGCAATAATAAATGGTCTCTTGTTGTGCTGGCATGATCTGGATGATCCCATGCAATGCTCAACTTGTTATCAGTATGTTTATCCTTTTTTAAAAAAATATATCCCATTTTCTCTCTTTAACGCTGATTCTTATTCATTCTTTTACACAATACATGTCTTTGGACTCCTCTGCAGCTGCAGCTGGAATCCAGTTACTCCAATTATATTTTTATTAAACTGGCTGTGCAATTAAGAGGGCTTTTTAAATGTCAGGATTCCCTATTTCACTCTCAGTTCCTTCTTATAATTTAATTTTTCTACTTAAATATTCTATTTATACCACCATCTCTAGTCCCCAGTGATGTTAATGAAATAATTTATTCTCTGATCAAAGCACTAATTTGTCCCAGAAGACTAAGGGGGTAGCCAATTTTCAAATGATTTCCTCCCTGCTAACAATGTAGGTAGACGAACAAAGTAAAATCAGCTTCATTTATACTGATGGTTTGTGTCGTGAAGAAAACACACATCCTTAATTTCACTTGCTTCATTAAATTGTTTAAAAATACTCATTCTATCTCCAAATTGCACCCCATTCTTACTGTATAATTACTTGCAATCCATAATACAGGAATATCAAATCCATACACTGAACTTTGCAATGAAGCCATCAAAAGAATCTATAGTAAGCAAATAGCAATAACAGTCTTTCTGTTTATAATCCATTGTGATGAAGCTTTTCTTATATCCAATGTCTTGACTTGAGTTGAAAATTCAGCAAAGTATTTCAGCATACTGTACAGCTGAGGGATAATAACATTTCTGGGCAAGAAGGTGCAAATGTGTATTGTAGATATGTAAATATAGATCTGTATGAATAGTTTCTTTTAATTATTTGTGTTTGTGATGAGAGAAAGTACTTCTGAGGACTTTAAAGTTCCCTCCCAAATGGGCTCTCAGGTATGGAAGATAAGAGACAAATACTAATGCCTATTATTAGGCATTAGAAACCTTAGCACTTGTTTTGCAACAAGTTTTAAAAGAATGAACAAATAAAATTTATTGAAGCGTTTATTTGGAAAAAGAAATCCTCTTGGATCTCCAGTATGTCAGGATAGTTAGCTTCTTCTTCTCTCACACTAACCTTTGGTTCATTTGAGAAAAATAGTTGCCACAAAGGAGGAATTACACATTAAATGCACTCCAGTGTGATTGCAATACCTAAAGGCATAAAACAAATCAAACCCTTTTTCCCTCTTAAGCTTATAATAAACAAGTGTCTCTCCCTGCTTGCAGCAAGTTTCCCAATGTGATTGTGACATCTGCTTCGAAGCTCTTTATATCCATCATAGTCATTATTACAGGGGAAGCAGCTGAATATTATTACTTTGGCATTTTGCAATAAAATGTCTAATTTATTATGGTTTAGGATTAAGCACAAAAATAGTATTTTAAAATTATCATTCTTGTTCCACCCCCCCCCCAAAATGAAGAAAAAAGCACACTCAAATCATCAATTTGCATTTACGCCCACCCACCCCAAAAATGATATTTACAAGTAACACTTTACTATAGGAAAAATGTGAAATACAGCACAAATCTCCAGTATGCTTGAATGTACTTCTGGAAAACTTCCACCAAAAAAACCCCCCCACTTTTTTAGAAAAGTGACAAGCATAGCTGAAAAACATCTTTCTGCGGGGATCATTTTGCATTAAACCTAGACACTTGCTGAAACATCTAAATTGAACAATGAGTGGGTGAGGGAAAAGACAAAATATTTTCATTGCTGAAATCTCTTTACAGTGCCAATAATTATCTCTAGGGTGCTGCCACCTACAGATCAGACTTGTGAGATCCTGCTGTGTGCATGCTGTGCCCCCTACTGGGAAAGAAATATGGGAATCAAAAATACCTTTTTTTATTATTTAGCTATCAGACTGGCTACTTATAGAAAAAAAATAGTGCAATAAGGATTCATATGTGGGGGCATTTCACACCTAAATGAAGATGCTGACAGAATTCTATTAAATGAGCAATTAATTTATCACACCGGGCTAGCATATTAGAATGATGGGATAAAGCACAAAAAATTTCAAGTGTTCATCTCCTTTTAAGGAGCAAGCAGGTGTATCAAGGTCCATGCCAATTTCTTCTGTTCAAAAGAAAGTGAATGTTATTTAGTTAGATAATTAAACCTTTGCAAGAAAATAAAGAAGCTCAAGAGTCCCAAAGAACTCCATGATAGTTGTATTATCCCAAAGGTGATATATATTTGTATACACCCAAAGGGAGTATAACATGCTATTTCATGCCAGCTCCCAATTTAATAGAATTGAATATAATTATGTACTTGACTTCAAAATGTTTTGGAGAAATTGAGAAATGGAAATGATGTCACTTGGAGATGCCTTCAGCCTTAAGATTTTCTGTCCTCACAGGAAGAAAAATTGTGGTTATCTATTGTTTCAGTCACACTGGTCTATTTGCTATTTTCAAAGTTTAAGCAAGTTTATTGTTGATAAATTAGATTACTCTATATATCTCAAATAGGGGCACGATGGCTCAGCAGTTAAAGACACTGAGCTTGTCAGCTGGAGAGCTAATAGCCCGAGTTCAAGATCCAAGCTCAGCATAACAGGTGATCTCCTGTTACTTGTCCCAGCTCCTTCCCACCTAGCAGTTCAAAAGCATGCAAATGCAAGTAGATTAATAGGTACCACTCTGATGGGAAGGTAATAGCATTCTGTGAGCCTTTGATGTACAGTCATGCTGGCCACATGACAGTGGAAAAAGTCTTCAGACAATGCTGGCTCCCTGGCCAAGAAAATACCATGCCCTAGAATTGGACAGGGAACTGAGAGGGAAACCTTTACCTTTATATATCTTAAGTATAAGACATAAAATAAGGCACATCCAACATTTGAGTTCACCACTTTATATGGTATATACACAAACATTTTTATATACTATGTATAAAGTTAAGATTCTATTACTATTGATTTACTTCTGCATCTACCAAGCAAGTTAATTATAATCAGTTGCTGCAATAATAATAATAATAATAATAATAATAATAATAATAAAAGTTTGAAGGGACCTTGGAGGTCATCTAGTCCAACCCCCTGCTCAGGCAGGAAACCCTATACCATTTCAGACAAATGGCTGTCCAGTCTCTTCTTAAAAACTTCCAGTGTTGGAGCATTCACCGCTTCTGGAGGCAGGTTGTTCCACTGGTTAATTGTTCTAAATGTCAGGAAGTTTCTCCTTAGTTCTAGGTTGTTTCTCTCCTTGATTAGTTTCCATCCTTTGCTTCTTATCCTGCCTTCAGGTGCCTTGGAAAATAGCTTGACTCCCTTTTCTTTGTGGCAGCCCCTGAGATATTGTAATACTACTATCATGTCCCCCCTCGTCCTTCTCTTCATTAGATTAGACATACCCAATTCCAGCAGCCATTCCTTATATGCTTTAGCCTCCACTTCTCTAATCATCTTTGTTGCTCTTCTCTGTACTCTTTCTAGAGTCTCAACATCTTTTTTACATCATGGTGACCAAAACTGGATGCAATATTCCAAGTGTGGCCTTACCAAGGTATTGTAAATTGGTATTAGTACTTCACATGATCTTGATTCTATCCCTCTGTTAATGCAGCCCAGCACTGTGTTGGCCTTTTTGGCAGCTGCAGCACACTGCTGGCTCATATTTAGGTGATTGTCCACTAAGACTCCGAGGTCCCTCTCACAGTTACTACTATTGAGCAAGATACCCCCTATATTATACCTGTACATTTGGTTTTTCTTGCCTAAATGTAGAACCTTACTTTTTTCACCATTGAACTTCATTTTGTTAGATAGCCACCAGTGTTCAAGTCTGTCCAGATCCTCCTGTATCCTAAGCCTATCTTCTGAAATGTTGGCTGTTCCTGTCAGCTTGGTGTCATCTGCAAATTTGATGATTTCCCCATCTATCCCCTCGTCCAAATCATTGATGAAGATGTTGAAGAACACTGGGACCAGAATAGAGCCTTGGGGCACCCCACTACACACTTCCCTCCATGTAGATGTGATTCCATTGAGGACCACACACTGAAAACGTTCGGTCAGCCAGCTACAGATCCATCTAGTGGTGATGCTGTCTAACCCACATTTTTATATCTTATCAAGTAGTAGGTTGTGATATACTTTATCAAATGCCTTACTGAAGCCCAAGTAAATTATATCCACAGCATTCCTCTGATCCACTAATTTTGTCACTTGGTCAAAGAATGCAATAAGATTTGTCTGGCATGATCTGTTTTTGACAAACCCATGTTGGCTTTTAGTAATGATTTTGTTTGCCTCTAGGTGTTTGCTGATTCGTTGTTTGATTATCTTTTCCAGAATCTTCCCAGGCATTGAGGTCAGGCTGATAGGTCTGTAATTTCCTGGGTCCATTTTTTTCCCCTTTTTTGAAGATGGGAACTACATCAGCTTTTTCCAGTCCTCCGGTAGTTCCCCAGTGCTCCAGGATCTTTGAAAAATGTAGTTCAATGGTTCTTATTGTATAAGACATGATACAAAGCTTGGAAAAGGCAATACACACACAATTCCTCTTTCTAGCATGTGGATGGTTGTAATAAAGCAGAATTTGATACCCCTGAAAAGGGATAATACAGCAGAATGATGACAATCAAACTAATAAAAACATGTGCAGAATCAGCATTAGAATTGATAATGAAGATATCAGAGTAGTGGATAATGTCTGCCTTTTAGGATTATTGATCAATAGTAAAGGAACAAACAGTCCATATAACTGCAGACAAGCACTTAGTACACCAGACAACAAGGTCTTGGAAAAAATATTCAGATGCTGTGATATGTTTATACCTACAAATATCAGAATAATACAAATACTGGTAATAGCATTCCCTTTGACACTCTATGAAAATAATAATAATAATAATAATAATAATAATAATAATAATAATAATAATAATAATAATAATAATAATAATAATACTATGCAAAGAAGCTGAAGAAACAGTGGACCACTTGGTAAGCTGTTGCAAGAAGATTGCACAAACTGATTACAAGCAGCGGCATGACAAAGTAGCAACAATGGTGCATTGGAAGATCTGCAAAAAATATCATTTGCCTGTAAGCAAAAACTGGTGGGATCATAAAATAGAGAAAGTCATAGAAAATGATAAAATTAAACTGCTCTGGGACTTCAGAATTCAAACAGACAAGCACCTGCAACATAACACCCCAGACTTAACAATTGTCGATAAGAAAGACAAAAAAGTCTGGATAGTGGATGTGGCAGTGCCTGGAGATAGCAGAATAGAAGAGAAAGAACTGGAGAAGATAACAAAATACAAAGACCTACAAATAGAAATAGAAAGACTGTGGCAAAAGCAAGCAAGGGTAGTACCAATAGTCATAGGCTCCTTGGGTGCAATCCCAAAACAACTGGAGCACCACTTGAACACCATTGGCATTGACAAATTTGCTACTAGTCAATTGCAAAAGGCGGCCTTATTAGGAACTGCTTCCATCCTGCGACGATATCTGTAATACCATCAAACATCCACATCTGCCTATCCCAGGTCCTGGGTAAGGACTCGATAGGTAGACAAAATGCCAAATCCAGTCTGAACATCTGGCTGACTGTGCGATGATCGATAATAATAATAATAATAATAATAATAATAATAATAATAATAATAATAATAATCCCCCAGTGAGACACTACCTTGACGTGGTTGTGGGGCTTGTGTACTCTGAGGAAGATTAGAGCTATGCCAGAGGTTCAACCATACTGGACGGGTCTCATCAGAGGAGTCAGACAAAGAGTGTCTCTCCCATAAAAAATATGGTGAGACGTAAACTGCAGAATGCCATACCGGTTCGGACGTCGCCCGGTTAACAAGGTCCGCGCTAGATATTGGAGTTCCTGGATATCTGGTGAAAAATGGGTTACAGGACTCAGGACTGTTGGCTGAGCAACCAGGGCCAGCAGCTGCAGAACTACTGGAAGAAAAGGTCTTTACCCGTCACAGATACACAGTGATGGAAAACAAAGAAATAATGATCTGTTACTACAGATCAAGTCCAACAAGAAGAGGATATCTAAAACGAATGCACCAGTTCTGGAAAGAACAACATCCAGAATCAGAAATAACAGAACAGAGACTAGCAGATCAACACCAATTTATAACACAAAATAAAGTATTCACAGAAACAGAATTGGACGAACTGCAAAGGTTTACCCAGGGCAAAGAAATCAAAGCCTTACCAGAAGTAATTCAGAATGTAGAGGCAAGCCAGGGGGAGTTGGCAGTGAAGGAATCTAGCAGAGATATACAACTGTTCTAATTTGGAAACCAGGCACCTCTACCTCAGGAAGAATAAAACCCTCTAACTAAAGAAATAAAAGAATTGAAACAAAGAATAACTGAGCATCTAGAACAGCACAAAAACAACAGAATAAGGCTACCTGCATTGAAGCTTGTTCCAAAGAAACAGCTAGCACAAGCATTAAAAGATGCAAATATTGCAATATCAAGTATAAGCACCAATTCACTGCAAGAAACAAACCAACTAATGTACAGCACAGCTGCAGTTATAACAGAATACCTGGGATGCAAAATCAACAAAGAAGAAAAACAAACAAACAGTGCACCAGAAAAATGGAAGGTTAGACTAGAAAATAAGATCAGCAAGTTAAGATCACATGCAAGCAAGCTAGAACAGATGAAAGAAAAGAAGCTGAAGAACAAGAAGACCAAAGAATACCTAATCAAGAAATACCACTTAGAAACAAGGAAGATCAAGGAAGCACTAGAAATAATAAAGCAACAAATAACAGCTGTAGCCAGGAAAATCAATAGATATGAAGCTCGAATTGCAAACTATAGGCAGAACCTCCAATTTCAATCCAATCAGAAACGTTTCTACCAATCCATCAATGGAGAAACTGCAAGGAATCAGTCAGTACCTGACAAGGAAGAAACAGTGCAGTTCTGGAAGCAGATATGGGATAACCCAAAGAAATACAACAAGGATGCGGCTTGGTTAAAAGAGGTGGATGCAAATAAAACAGAAGTTGAAATGAAAGAACTAGTAATAACAACAAAAATGGTAGAAAAAAGAGCAAAGAAAATCAAAAATTGGTCAGCACCAGGTGAAGATGAACTGCATGGGTTTTGGTTGAAACATCTAACTGTTATACACCCACTCATTGCCAAGCAGTTCAACAATATACTACAAGGAGGAGAAATTGAAAAGTGGCTAACAACTGGGAAAACCTACCTAATAATGAAAAATCCAGCAAAAGGGGCAACACCAGGCAACTACAGGCCAATTACCTGCTTACCAACAACTTTCAAATTACTAACTGGTGTGGTAGCTGATGCAGTACAACAGCATCTAGTTGAAAACAATCTCTTTCCACCTGAGCAGAAAGGAAACCGCCCCAATAGCAGAGGAACAAAAGATCAACTCCTAATAGACAAAATGATCTTGGAAAACTGCAAGAGAAGGAAGACCAACCTGAATGTGGCATGGATTGACTACAAAAAGGCATTTGACTCTCTGCCACATGACTGGATAATAAAGTGCCTAGAAATAACAGGAGTCAGTAGAAACATCAGAAAATTTGTGCAAAGATCGATGGCACAATGGAAGACACAGTTGCAGATCAATGGTGAGAGACTGGGAGAGGTTAATATCAAGAGAGGAATATTTCAAGGAGATTCATTATCACCATTACTATTTGTTATTGCACTGTTTCCTCTGTCAACAATACTGAATAACTCAGGACATGGCTATCAAACATCAAAAACATCTGCCAGACTATCCCACCTCCTTTACATGGATGATCTGAAGCTGTATGGAAAAACATCATCTGAAATAGAATCGCTGCTCAACACTGTCCGTATATATAGCCAAGATATTGTAATGGAGTTTGGCTTGGACAAATGTGCCACACTTACTATCAAACAAGGAAAAATAGTGAAAACTGAAGGAATCAAGATGCCCCACGAAAATAACATTAAGAGTCTGGATGAGGAAGAGTACTACAAATACTTGGGTATCCTTCAAGCTGACAACATCAAGCACACTGAAGTCAAGAAAAAGATTAGAGGTGAATACATCAAGAGAGTGAAGAAGATCTTAAAGTCCAAACTCAATGGAGGAAATACCATAAAGGCAATCAACACCTGGGCAATCCCAGTCATTAGGTACACAGCTGGAATAGTGGACTGGACTCAAGCAGAACTAAAAGCAATGGATAGGCAGACCAGAAAAATAATGACAATGAATCATGCCCTTCATCCACGCAGTGACATTGATAGACTTTATCTACCAAGGCAAATAGGTGGGCGTGGAATGCTACAAGTACATCAGATGGTTGAAGAAGAAAAAATGGCTTTGGAAGAATATTTGAAGAACAGTGATGAAGATGCACTGAAATTAGTATATCAGGAAGGCTTACTAACTACTGGAGAGACCAAACTGGCCTACAAGAAAGACCAAATGAAGAACAGAATAAAGGCATGGGAAGACAAAGCAGTACATGGCCAATACATGAAAAAAATAGCTGGGAAAGCAGATAATAATAAAACCTGTCAATTGCTAAGAGCAGGAAAATTGAAGAAAGAGACCGAGGGACTAATTCTGGCTGCACAAGACCAAGCCTTAATACAAAGTCAAAATTGAGAAGACAGCAAAAGACAGTAAGTGCTGCCTATGCAAAGAAGCTGAAGAAACAGTGGACCACTTGGTAAGCTGTTGCAAGAAGATTGCACAAACTGATTACAAGCAGCGGCATGACAAAGTAGCAACAATGGTGCATTGGAAGATCTGCAAAAAATATCATTTGCCTGTAAGAAAAAACTGGTGGGATCATAAAATAGAGAAAGTCATAGAAAATGATAAAATTAAACTGCTCTGGGACTTCAGAATTCAAACAGACAAGCACCTGCAACATAACACCCCAGACTTAACAATTGTCGATAAGAAAGACAAAAAAGTCTGGATAGTGGATGTGGCAGTGCCTGGAGACAGCAGAATAGACGAGAAAGAACTGGAGAAGATAACAAAATACAAAGACCTACAAATAGAAATAGAAAGACAGTGGCAAAAGCAAGCAAGGGTAGTACCAATAGTCATAGGCTCCTTAGGTGCAATCCCAAAACAACTGGAGCACCACTTGAACACCATTGGCATTGACAAATTCGCTATTAGTCAATTGCAAAAGGCGGCCTTACTAGGAACTGCTTCCATCCTGCGACGATATCTGTAATACCATCAAACATCCACATCTGCCTATCCCAGGTCCTGGGTAAGGACTCGATAGGTAGACAAAATGCCAAATCCAGTCTGAACATCTGGCTGACTGTGCGATGATCAATAATAATAGTAATAATAATGCTTCCATCCTGCGATGATACCTGTAATACGATCAAACATCCACATCTGCCTATCCCAGGTCCTGGGTAAGGACTCGATAGGTAGACAAAATGCCAAATCCAGTCTGAACATCTGGCTGACTGTGCGATGATCAATAATAATAGTAATAATAATGCTTCCATCCTGCGATGATACCTGTAATACCATCAAACATCCACATCTGCCTATCCCAGGTCCTGGGTAAGGACTCTATAGGTAGACAAAATGCCAAATCCAGTCTGAACATCTGGCTGACTGTGCGATGATCCATAATAACAATAATAATAACAATAACAACAATAACAACGATGATGACAATGACAATGATGATGTTGGAAGGGACTTTGGAGGTTATCTAGTCCAACCCTCTGCTCAGGTAGGAAACCGTGTACTATTTCAGATAAATGGCTGTCCAGTCTCTTCTGAAAGTTGGTCTTTGAAGAAGTAATCTAGAAAAAGAATTGACACTTTTGAAGTTTGTTGTCGAAGAAGAGTTCTGAGAATACTATGGACGGCAAGAAAACAAACAAATGGATCATTGAATTAATTGACCCAAATTTTTCACTTGACACACAAATGACCATGCTCAAATTATCCTACTTCAGAAACATTATGTGCTCTCTAAGAAGGCTCTAGTCCTGAAATAGGTGGAAAGAAAGAGAAGAAAAGGATGACCAACAGGTGGGTAGACTCTGTTACAATTAATTGTTCCAATTGGAATATGTGAAGGACAAGGTTAGGAACACATTGTCATGCAGAAAATCGATCTGTATGATTGCTAAGAGTCGACATTGAGATGAGAGCACATAATCAATCAAAAGTGAAAAATTCCAGAATCACAGAAAGAGATATACTGAATAAAAAGGAATATTTTATTAACATTGATCAGTAGCACTGAAGGTAAGGTATTAAACTGAGACTTCATGAAAATCCTATGCAATTTTTGGCACTGTGATATTTAACAGATAAATAGTTATGATAAAGTTTCTCCTATCCTCTTTGCCTGCAGTTATTTTACATCTTTTTGAAAATCAGAGTCTCAGATTTGTTTCTGATATTTTTTTATTGTCAAAACTCAGAGAAACTGCAAATAAAACTAGCACTTGAAAAAAAAGCCCTTTTCTAGTTGTATTTATAGTTATGCATCAGAATTAACAAGATAAATTAATTGGACCAATTGATTAATTATAATAATTAATTGATTATATTAATTTCAAACAGAAATTTAAAATTGTGCATTCAAGCCCAAGGTATAATTTCATCTCTCATGAAAATTTCATCAATTCAAATTTTACTTCCAATATCCCTGAAAACTTACTGAAAGGACCTTGTCTTGTAAAACTAGTAATGTATGAGTCAGTGTCTTTCAACTTTCTACTCCATGATTAATGCTTAATCTCTGTTTTTATGAAGCCATGGTGAATAATAAGTTCAGTGCTATTATCTTAAACCAAGTTTTGTTTTATAGACCATGTATGCCCACGTACTTTTTGCCCCTCCTATAATAATGCATGCAAGAATTCTGGGCCCTTCTGTTTTCTGTAGTCTTGTGTGACATTGTAGTATTGTGTGACATAGAAGGTGACACTTTTCTTTTGTTTTCAAAGACCAATTCTCACTCTTTCAAATGCTTATGTTGTTCTAACTATTGGTTTAATTAGTTTTGTCCATTTCTCCCTCTTCTTCAAAGTAGATTAAGGGGGTTTGCAAAGTGTCTGGCTTCTGGGTTCTTTCTGTTTCATGTATATAGATTAGGAAGGGGAGGGAATATTCACATATCACCTCCAGATTGTTTTGATGAGTGAAATGGATAGCAGTGTCAAAGTGTCATGAGAAGAGGATTTGAAACTCATCCCAAAACTTATGGTTTCTGTATGAACAATAGAAGTTTTTCCTGCTCTCATTTCATTTGTACTGATCACGTCTACATCCCAAATCTGTTAGAAAAACTCATCCTAGAAATAGGTACAACCTTCAATATTTAAATATAGTTTGGTAATAAATAAATAAAATAGCAATTTGCCTTTAAATTATAATACTTTATAATACTATATTATTATTATTTTAAAAAAATATAATGTGTTAATCCTTCTCTCTTCTATGCTATCCAGGTGTCATGAGGTGAAACCATAAAGAGGTTTTTTAAAATACCACTAGCGTTCCTTGTTATTTAATCAGAGACTTGTGACACGAAGAAAGCAATAGATGATTAAAATGTATATTGTTCAATTTCTGAACAAAAGCTTGAAGCCCTTCCCTTACTTATAGAGTCAAACTCAACTTACAACCACAACTGGCCCCAAAATTTATGTTGCTAAGTAAGACAGTTAAGTGAATTTTGCCCCATTTTATGACCTTTCTTGCCATAAGTGTTAAGTGAATCACTGCAGATGTTAATTTAGTAACAGAGTTGTTAAGTAACATGGCTTCCTCATTGACTTTGCTCTTCAGAAGGTTGCAAAAGGTGATCACAGGAACCATCATAAATATGAACCAGTTGCCAAATGTCCAAATTTTGATCACATGACTGTGGTGATGCTGCACAGGTCGTAACTGTGAAAAAAGTCATTTTTTCAGTGATGTTGTAACTACAAACAGTCACTAAATGAATTGTTGTAAGTCGAGGACTGCACATACACATATCCAGCAGTATTCTGGAACCAGCTTATATCAGCTCATGAGAATTGATGGTCATTTGTTTGGAGGTTTATGAATTTTGAGAACAGAACTGCCACTGTACTAGTGCACTGATCAGCTCTTTGATAGCAGCCATGGAGCCAACAGAACTGGTTGTTAAACATTTACCAGTACACAACTGCACATATATAACTCTACCCGAAATTTAGCTTTTCAATCTAGGGTCAGGAAAATTTGAGACAGGAAAGCCACCACTCATGATGTTCTTGCTCTTTCTGACAGGCTCAAAGTACTACAGTTCCCATCTCCTTTCATAGCTCTCAGCAAGGGTAAGGTAGTAACTGCTTGATACTGTAACCTTGTAAATTGTTCTTCTCTGTTTTATCCAGTTTGCTTGTTTCACAGTCTTCTTTGACTCTTCAGTCAAGTGTTTTTCTTCTCAGAGCATAAGCTGAAATCTACCAGAACAAGCTCTCCAGCTTCTATAGCCTGTTTTGAATGGGTCTCACATACTCCATCTATCATAAATATCCATTTGTTTCTTCAGACACATGGCACAAGGTGCAAGAGATGTAGGAATCAAATGACTACAAATCAATACATGTACCGGTAACAATATGGTGACATTTCTAGGGCCTCATCACACATTAGACTCACTTCCCAGGACCCCACTAACATTTGTGCTTTTCCTTCCCAGCTCTCCATCTCAGTGCCTCATCTGTCCCTTTACCTGACATTCTAATCTCCTTAGCAACGGTTGCCGGGAGCCATCTATGCAGTTCTGATTCTTGTTTCCACCATTTGTTTACATTTATTTAAGTATTGATTTCCCGCTTTTCAACACAAATTGCCTTCTCAAAGCAGCTTACAATAGAGCGATGTTTATGTACATCAGAAACACTTTATTAAAGTTGTAAAATATAAAATCATCAAAAAAGAAGAACCATACAACAGCAGCATATGTTTCACTTCAGGCAAGCAAAGATAAGGCATATATAATACACCACATTTACCTTATGTGAAGGTCCCGGCTGCTCCTGTTTTCACAGTGTGGGAGCTAGGAATGACTACATTGATTTTAGTTGCTCTCACGTCCATGCTCAACAGTCCAAGTTCTTTTCATTAATTTGTGAGAATTTGGAGATTTGGGTAACTTCTTAGTCTAAAAATTAAACCAAATGAAGCATTCAAACACCTATCCTGACCAAATATCATGAACATATCCATATCCAGGGCTTTCTTTTCTCATAGAACGCCCAGAACGGAGTTCCACCACCTTTTTGGGATGGAACCTTGTAGAGTAGGCAAGACAGGTTGTATGATGTGTGAGTTCTGGCATCTTTTTTTTTTTTAGAAAAAAAGCACTGTCCATATCTAATAGGAAGAGAGGACTATATCATGCTTGTACCTTCCTACCATGTTTTTAGTCTATTAACGTTGATTTATACAACTTCCTTCTCAAAATGATCCAAGCTGGTATTCAATTAAAAAAAAAAAGCTAACATAAAATGTAAATGCTATAAGACAGGGTGAAAATAAAGTAAATAAATAAGTTGATGGAAACTCTTATATTCAAAACTTCCAGCTCTTTTACTGTCCAAATGCATCTGCTGAAAACTTTTTCCCTTTCATCAGATTTGTTTATTCTCTAATTATTTTTCTCCCCTTTATGAAGAACTTCACAGGAAAAAGACGGAGAGAGCCATAAATGCATAGTCCTCCCACAGAACTTAAACAAACTTCTCACATATTTCTGTTGGGAAGCCATTCTCCTTTTTGAACTGCCCAGGTATATCGAAAGCCATTTCTCAGATAGGGCAGTGTTTTTTCTAGTCTCAGTAACTTTAAGTAAGTCTGCTGTGCAGACTTCAATTTCCAGAATCCCTCAGCCAGCTATGCCCACCATTCAATGTTACAATGGATTTTTAAAAAGCTACTTACTGCTTGAAATTGTACAGTCTCTCTCTGCTGATCTGCATGATTGCACTGGCTTGGCAACCAGCTGGCATTTATGACCAAATGCAGCATTCCAAGTGACCATGATTTACAATGGGTTTTTTTTTGCCATTTTCTTGAATTTTTTGTCAGTTTCCAGCAATAAATGTCCACTCAAAAGAATAGGTTTGTTTAATGACCATGTTATTCATTTAACTATGAGTTTTGCTTAATGACCACCATGATTCACTTTATGACCATCATAAAAATGGACATTAAATTGAGTTGAGTCATGTGGTACCTCAACTTATGACTGCAATGACTTACAACCAAAATTTTGGTCCCAATTGTGGTAATAAGTCAAGGACTACTCGTACAGGAAGACTTATTCTATAATATGGGTCTTTCTTAGGTCAGCCAGAAAGACTGGAGAAGTGGCAAATCTTCATGAATTCTCAGGATTACATGAGAATCACCCAACTATGAGGAAAGGAACTGTACTATGTTGTGTATCAGTGTCAGAATGAGCAGTCTGCTATCCTTAAACCTATGTGAAATGGACTGAGCCCCTCAATCCTCTAGGGCAGCTAGAAATCTACAACTGAAAGGCAACTTTCTAAGGCCATCCTACAAATTCCTAAAACAAGTCACATTTAAGATTTTTTTAGTTAATATTGGGGGGGGAGACAATTAACAAAAATGATTCTTCGTATTTTTGAGATGAGGATTTGCCTGCATGTCTCATTCAAATATTGCGTATGTTTTTGGTCTTGGCAGCAAGACACTAAAAGCTTTCCTTTCTTTGGGAGATTTCCTTTTCAATTTAACAAAATTGTATTAAACAACACTGGGTGTTTGCTATTGATTTTTTCACCCACCAGGAACAATAGTGAAATACCAAAATCAATGTTAGTCTTTGTAAACGCCTACTACTCCTGTCTGATTGTTTAATAGTGTCACATTAACAACAGGGGGAGGAAGTCACCTAAACTTTCCACATTTTTTAAGGCAAAAATAAAATATTATGGTCCTGCCAGTACTTACATGAATTCCTCAAGCAATTAATCTTACAGCATGCTTCATATGCATAAAATAGTGTGTGCTTAGCATGTTAAAGTGCCATGTCACTTTCCCTTATATCTGTAGGATTTGGGATAGAAGTAATTTTAGCCAAGCAAGATCCAAATGATATCAGTTAAAATTATTGATAGGTGAAACTTTCACTGTTTACATTGAAAACAACAGAGTAAAAATATATATTCAATGTCTGTTGAGCATTCAGTAATTAACACAGAGTCTTTAAATGTGTTCAGAGTGGATTGATTGATCCTGATGAGTAGCAGTGATATAATTGTTATTCTTTAATATTGAGTGGCCTCAACCTCTAGCACAAAAAGTTTTCCCACTAGCTAAATCTAGTGATAGTGATAAGAGAAAAGGTGCTGGGAAATTGTCAAGATAGCACTTGGGTTCTAGATTTAGCTACACCTCTCCAGGTCTTTAGAGACACATGGAAAGTATATTTTCAATGATCCCAGGTTTTTCTGGACATTGCTAAAGCCTGTTTGGTAGTACACAAGAACAATGGCCTACTAATTTAAGTTTTCATGCAGTTCATCTATGCATCCATTACTTCACACGCAACCTATATGTACACAGCTCCCCCACCCACATAACACACAATTTTTCCTTTTATTCCCCCCACCCTTTTATGAGCACCTGTACACATATACAGCTCCATCATTATGTATCCTGGAGTAGAATTTGAGTTGCTAAAGGATCATTTGGGAGATTTTCAATTTTAATTCATTGTTATTTCTCCAGAATGACAAAGAGCACACTAGGAATCACATCTGTTTGCTATGTCACTGGAATTGGCTTCTATCACTTTTTTTAAAAAAGAATGTTGAATTGTTTTACCATCTGCTTTTAATCTAACACTTTCAGTATATGAATTCAAATAATCTTTACCATTGATATCATATGGAATCAACATGGAAAATGAAGGAGCAGAAATGGTAAGTACAAAATCAAGCAATTCTGATGGAATACATGTTAAGTTGTTCAGAGCAAGCTTGTAATTTCTTTTGTCTTACAGCTTCCCATAAATTTATCTTGGGAAAGTTAAAAAAAAAAGGCTTTATCAGCTGAGAAGTGAATTCTGAATACAAAATTCTTCATTACTTGTGTAAGTAAATATTATATATCTAGTGGTCTTGGGGTATATTTCTGGAGAGATGAAGCAAATGAAGGCATAATTCATGACACTGAGGGAACTTTGAGACCTTTGCTTATATTCTCTTGAAGATTCTTGACAACTTTTTTGGTAACTTCAGGTATTGTTGAATTCTTCTCTGTTTCCCAGCTATAGACAGAAAGGTTTAGAAAAAAGCAATGCAAATCTGACTTTTAGCCTTAAAACAACTCTTGCTACTTGTTTTGTTGCTCTTGTTGTTATTCAAATATCCAGTTACTTCCAACTCTTTGTGGTGTGGTGAATAACAGTGGATCAGGATTGTCTGCCTAATTTTTGCTTCAACATTATATGTCTAAAACACTTAAGCTTAGATTATCCACTCCTACGAGTTTTTACTTCATATGGTATAAAATTATTATTTTTATTTTTCCTATCCAAAGTATTATCAAAGTATTATCCACTTTTCAGGGCTGTACCTTATCACTGAGAAAAACCATAGGAATATGTGCATAGTTTTGATGGTAGTCTTCGGATTTAATATTTGTTATAGCTGTATTAAAAATTGTGGGCCAAAAGAGAAAAAATATAGGTGTTCTTTGGAGGTAATGATAATTACATTCAACAAATGTCTCTCTATAGTTACACATAGAGCTCTAAATAACATTTAGTTTTGGTCCCAAATGCTCATTAATCTATGTCATACATAATATTACTCCAGCTTCTGTTGCTGCCACTGTAGCTACTGCTGCAAATATTTCCACTTCTCCTCCCCCACTTCTTTCTTCTTGTCTGCAGCTTAAAATTAAATGAAAAAAAATAAATAAATGTGAATAGGTCATTTGGGATATTGACATGATTGTTGAGACAGATAACTACAAACTTGGTAACAAAGAGGATATTCTAACTAAATGCAGGTACTCCTCTACTTACGACCACAATTGAGCCCAAAATTTATGTTGGTAAGTGAGAAATGTGTTAAATGAGTTTTGCCCCATTTTACGAATTTTTCCCCCACATTTGTTAAGTAAATCACTGCAGTTTATTAGCAGCACCATTGTTAAGTGAATCAGGCTTCCCCATTGACTTTGCTTGTCAGAAGATGACAAAAGGTATCACATGACCCCAGGACACTGCAACTGTCATAAATATGAACCAATTGCCAAGCATCTGAATTTTGGTCACATGACAATGGGGATTCTGCAATGGTCGTAAGTGTGAAAAACTTTTTTCGGTGCCATTGTAACTTTGAACAGTCACTAAATGAACTCTTGTAAGTCGAAGACACTATTATTTGGCAATCAAATGAGAGAGGAACTACTTGCTCTTGATGTTAATTGAAAAAGCAAGCTCAGATTTAGGTATTCCTTTCTTATTTTAAGTTAAACTTGTATTCTAATGATAAAATATTTATTTACCAGGAATAGGATTGATCAGATTTATGCCAGTGGAAATTTGAAAAGGGCTGAGGGAAATATTCAAAAATTTTCAAATCTTCAGATTTTTCAGTTAAGCAAGAAATGTTATATACCAATAGTTAATATAGGATTTTTGGTTGTTGGAAATAGGGATATATTGATGGTTTTTATAAATATTTATGGTCAAACCAGAGATAAATCAGATGTTTTGCATGGCTATTTTGCTAAACCTTTTTTAGTTTGCAGATGGAACTTATGAAGATGGCTATGGAGCCATTGGATGGGATTTTAATTCAGTATGCGATATGTCACAGGACAGAAACAAACATTCCAATACAAAGCATTCAAAGTTAGAAAACCTTCCATGTTTATATTAAGGCTTTGATGATATGTGGAAAGAATGATGTTATAGCAAAAGAGAACTCATGGCACATGTTTGGATTATTTGGATTATTTGTTAGTATCTTAGTTTATAATTAATTTAACTGAGACTTATTCTATATGTTCTTTTACAATATCTGATCACAGCAGAGTTGTAATATCAATGGATTTTGGATAAGAAATGTTAAGCTGGCAGAAGGTGGTTCTCTACTACTGCATTATTATTTTAGTTTACTGATCCCTGTGAAAACTATTTGGAATGTTTAATTTTGGGACAAGGATTTTCAGAAATTGTTTGCTATTGTGTGCTTCCTAGAACTGAGAGAGAATGAGTAATTCAAGGTCCCCCATCTGGCTTTGTGCTTAAGGTAGAATTAGAACTCATGATCTTCCAATTTATAATCTAATTTCCATCAATCATTACACCAAAATGGCTCTCTAAAATACATGAGCAGGAATGATAAAGAACCTTTGAATATTCTATAGAAATTATACTTTGGAACTATTCAGTGCCTTACTATTAAACTGCCACTTGATCATTTGTATGATTTAGATATAGAATACTTTTCTGAAATATATTAAGAACAAATGTGAGAACAATGAATTAAAATTGTTAGAATTCCAATTAAAACAATGTAATGTAATGCCATCATAAGAAATTATGTGAAATCAATACATAAAGACCCAAATATAATGAACTATGTCTCCACAGTTCAGTGTTGAGATACTTTTTAAGTGATTGATTTATTTTTTAAAAAAACTGAAATTTCCTAGGATATCTTAGATAAGGGATGTCTATTTTAATTTCACTTAACTATTTTAAATGAATTAATACGCTAATGATTAAGTTGTTACAGAAAGACCCAAAATCATCTCTTTCAAACGTGTATGGGTATGGAAGCTTTAACTTCCCTGATGTTATATAATTGAATATATTTGTTAATCTGAATTTTGTATTGAAATGAAAATGACATTAAATGCATATTGTTATGAGCCCAGTTGGTGAGCTATTATTTGGCACCTCTAAAATCTTGGCAAGTTCTTGGTTCCCAGTAGAATAGATACTCTATTGTATTTCCAACATTGAAGGCAAATAGGCATAATGGGGTTATATTGAGTAAGAAATTAAAATTTGATCTTTCTGTTCCTTTGGAAAACTTTTTTTTTCTGTCAAGTACGCAATAAAAAAGGAAATTGTTATCCTTGATCAGTTGACTTCCAAAACCTTTGAAAAACTACAAAAAGAATATTATTTGCTGAATGGCAGTATATATAGATAAAACATTTGTAATGTTCTTTGTTTGGATCAGATGTGTTGGCTGACTCAGAGGCTCCTACAGTTTTAAATGTATTAAAGTATTTTTAGGGGCTAAAGTAACTATTCAGTTTTATTGCCAATTTAAAAACTAAAATACGTACATTTGACAGAAAAATTGGAATAGCAAATTGGTCTCATGCTTCAAAAATGTAAAATACATTTCTTATGATCTTGAAATGGGAGTGAATTTGTCAAGAAATATTTGGGAAAGGTGTTACGGAACCTCTCAACAGATTTTCCAAATGGTTAGTTGTCTCCCTTCTTATGTTAGAGATGCCATAAATTTGAAGCTACGATAATACTTATCCTTTGGTCATGCCCTTTGGTTAGGTCCTATTGGTTGAATATTCTTACTGTGGTGAATCAGGATCTTGGAAGGAAGTTAAGAATTAAGATGCTAATAGACTGTTAAACTATATTCCACAAATGAAATCTGCTTATATATAAAAGATGTTAGAACAACTGTGTCATGGATTGTTATTAAATATATCCACATGTATTCCTGGAAAGATATTTAGGCACTAATTGCCAAAGTTTGGCTTAATAAAATATATCAAAAATGACATCTATCTATTTATCTATCTGTCTGTCTGTCTGTCTGTCCGTCCGTCCATCCATCCATCCATTCATCCATCCATCCATCCATTCATTCATTTATACAAATAATTCAAGGCAGAAAACATATCCGAAACACCTTCTATTTTCTCCATAAGAACAACCCTTTGAGATAGGTCAAGCTGAGAGAAAGTGACTGGCCCAAGTTATTCACCTGGCTTTCATGGAAAAAGTGGGATCTCATAATCATTTTCAAATTGCTCTTAGCTATTGTTGTATTTCAGCTTAGGTTTGTTTGATTTATTTATCTGGTGTTTTTATTTGTATTCACACTGTTTTTATTCTGTTTCGTGTTTTATAAAGTAATATTTTGAATAAAGTTAGGAAGAGATATAAAGAAATGTACTCGGTGAAGTTTTTCATGAGATTTTTCTCCAAATTAAGGATTTTTTTCATGTATTTTTTCTCTGTTCGTCTTTATTTTTCTCTTTTCTCTATTTTTCTGTCTGCCTGGAATCACGATACTTTTTTAAAAAGTGGCAATGATCAACCTAAAGAAAAACTGTGAAACTGCAAAAAATGGTCGAAGTAAGACAAAAGAACTTTCTTCTGATTAGCACATTGTATGGAGAACAAACATATATGTGCCTTTACTACATATAATTCATGCTGTACTTCTATTTTCATAGATTTGACTATTCTTACTTTCAGGCTTGTTGTATAAAACAGAAATCACATTCCACCAACACAGATCTTTCCAGTCCAGAATTCTAATTTATTTATTATCATTTCAAAACATATAAGAGCCGCAATGACGCAGTGGTTAGAATGCAGTATTGCAGGCTAACTCTACCTACTACCAGGAGTTCAGTCTTGACTGGCTCAGAGTTGACTCAGCCCTCCATCCTTCTGAGGTCGATAAAATGAGGACCCAGATTGTTGGGGGCAATATGCTTACATTGCAAACCACTCAGAGAGTCCTATGAAGCAGTATATAAGTCTAAATGCTATTGTTATTGCTATAAATTTGCTTGGTTGTTTTAAAGGAAATTCTGAAATGTCCATTCTAAAAGACAACTGCTCAGTTGTCAAACATGGATTTTTACATTTTCTGATATAATTAAGTATGTCTGGAGAACTGTTTTGATTGGCAAAGGTTTCCAGGGCTTCAGATCTTTTTATGATGTCATTTTTGCTTTTAATCAAACCATGGATATTTTAACAGTCATACTGCTTATTCTGTAAATCACTAAGAGTCAGTTGACTGAGAAAGGTGTAAGTTTAACAAAAATCCTAATAAATAAAGTCAGTATTCTGATATATGGTTTTATTCAATATAATCTAAGAATTCACTTTTATGATACTACAGTATGTCAGAAGAACCCATATTTATTGTCACTGAATCACTTATTTTTTCAGATTCTGCCCCATTCCTGCATCAATAGTGAACACAGTGAACTTTTTGCAACACAACTGTGCCATATCATTCTCAGTTCTAATGTATGAACTTGGGCGTGCACTTTTCAAGCTATGTCATTATGTAATTTCCTTACATAGGATGATTTTTTAAGGGCATCCATTCCATTCTATGTACCTTTCTTTTGTGTACTTTCCCTTACGCACACATGTTTAATTGTGATCAGCCTTATAGAATTTGTAAAATGCGTAGGATTTTCCATATAATCATATATTCAGATAAATTTTCAGGAAAAAGCAGAAAGGGAAAAATTCTCATTAAATTTTAATTGAACCAGTCACACTCCATCTCTCAATGTTATCTAAAAACTACTATGGAATATTCTGCCTTTATACCAAAATGGTTTATTTTAATGACACACTGATGAAATAAAGAAGTGAGGTGATATCCTTCCACACCTTTCTTCATATGTAAAATTTTGGGTTAGAGTTGCAATCCTCACAAAACAAATAAACTAATTTAATAAACTCTTTGAAATCCAGTTTGTCCTTTTGTAATTTCTATTTAGATACTCTGGTGACTTAAATCATTTATTTTATAATGAGGTGCAAAAGTTTCCTAACTACTTACAAATTATAAGTTTTGTTCCAGGATGACTCAGAAGGCACTGCATGAGTAAGAACTTCATTTAGTAAAAGTTTAATTGGTCTTTATATAAAAGAAATTATACTTGTCACTGATGACCACTAATCTACTAAAAAATGTCCATTGGAGGTTTTCTTTTTGTCTATTTCTGCAAATTCTTCTTTAACAAAAAAAGAAAACGTTTTAAAGACAGCACTTCGCTTTCCCCCATTCTACTGAATGATGGTTAACAAATACTGCCATCGTGTGGTAAAAGAAAAATAAAATAAAATTCTTTGTGGTTTGTTCCAGAATCTGATGGTAAAGCTTCTGTGGAAGAAATTAGCAAAATCTGAAATATTTATTTATAATATATCAAGATAACATTTATCATACATATAAGTATAATCATTTTAAGTGAACATTATATATAGTATATATACTGCAGGCCACTTTATTCGGGTTTTCTCCCACGTAAAATTGGAAATGTCTTGACGACGTTTCGACAAAGTCTCATTCGCCCTCTTTTCCTCTTTCCATCTTTATTTATTTTGTGGATGATAGTATTGTTTTAATGTTTTTTAAATTATTTTAATTGTTTTTGAATTTTAGAATTGTAAGCTGCCCAGAATCACTTGGTTGAGTTGGGCTGCTGTAGAAAATGAATGAATCAATCAATCAATGAATGAATGAATCAATCAATCAATCTGAAAATCTAAAAATCTATAGATTTATTCAACAAGGAAAAATCAGAATTCCTGATGAACTACAGTGAGAATTGAAAGATAAAAATAAAATAGCAATAAATAAATAGCACCAATGAAGGAGAATATTTGTAGTTCAGGGTTGCAATGAGGGGTCCTTGGTGCTTTCTGACCTTGCTTGTTTTCTTGTAGATGTTTCATTACTCTAACTAGATAACATCATCAGTGCTAGTAAGGAAGGCTGTTTGCTGTCAGTTTATATTCTGGTGTCTTGTCTGTGTGAGATCCTGGAGCACTGGGGAACTACCAGACAACTGGAAAAGAGCTGATGTAGTTCCAAACTTCAAAAAGGGAAAAAATGGATCCAGGAAACTATAGACTTATTAGCCTGACTTCAATATCTGGGAAGATTCTGGAAAAGATAATCAAGCAATGAATCAGTGAACACCTAGAAGCAAACAAAGTTATTACCAAAAGCCAACGTGGGTTTGTCAAAAACAAATCATGCCAGACAAATCTTATTGCATTCTTTGACCAGGTGACAAAATTAGTGGACCAGAGGAATGCTGTGGATATAATTTACTTGGACTTCAATAAGGCATTTGATAAAGTAGACCACAACCTACTACTTCATAAGATAGAAAAATGTGGGTTAGACAGCATCACCATCAGATGGATTTGTAGCTGGCTGACCGGCTGTACTCAGTGTATGGTCCTCAATGGAACTGCACTACATGGAGGGAAGTGTGTAGTGGGGTACCTCAGGGCCTGTTCTGGGTCCAATGCTCTTCAACATCTTCATCAACGATTTGGACGAGGGGATAGATGGGGAAATCATCAAATTTGCAGACAACACCAAGCTAGCAGGAATAGCCAACACTCCAGAAGATAGGCTTAAGATACAGGAGAAACTGGACAGACTTGAACATTGGGTGTTAACAAAATAAAATTCAATAGTGAAAAAAGTAAGGTTCTACATTTGGGCAAGAAAAACCAAATGCACAGGTATAGTATAGGTAGTACCTTGCTCAATAGTTGCAACTATGAGAGGGATCTTGGAATCCTAGTGGACAATCACTTAAATATTTGTATTTGTATCTTGACGTCACACAAAGTCACATAGTTTTTGTCATGTACATTTTTCATACATTTTCCTACCCTGGATGCTCATGACTAGAACAATTATAAAAATAATAAGGTATAGCCAATGTTTTACAAAGAGATTATTTTCTCTTTGGTTTAACAGAATAACAGAAGAGAGCTGGAAGGAACCTTGCAGGTCTTCTAATCCAACCCTCTGCTCAAGCAGGCTACCCTGTACCATTTCAGACAAATGGTGGTCCAGTCTCTTCTTAGAAGCCTCCAATGATGGAGCAGCTATGACTTCCGAAGGCAAGCCGTTCCACTGGTTTATTGTTCTCTCTGCCAGTGTTTATTGCTTGTCTTGTTTGCTATCACATCTGTAATTTTGCCACGAGTTGAAACACTCTGAAAAGAATAAATAAAAATCAGAAAGATTAAAAGGATTGAGGCTTTAGCATCTAAATATTATTAGAACTAATATTATCTTATTTCTGATTTCTAGAATATAATAACCATTAGAAAAAAGAAGAAGAAGAATTCTATGTGGTGACTGCTTTTACATCAGTTTTACTCATCCTGATACCTTGCAGATAGATTGGACCAGAAAGATTCTTCGATGTGACAGTAATAAATGGTTATTACCCAGAGTGGGAGCTGACAGAAGGTTCTGCTGCCCACATTTTAATCTCTATTTATGTCAGAGTTGGGACCAGATGCGTGCAAAGGAAAAAGTGTAGGACAAAGGTCCCCAACCTTTTAGGCACCAGGGACCAGTTCTGTGGAGAGAGGTTTTTCCGTAGACCAGAGGGTATGTGGTTTTGTGTGCTGCCTGCATCCCGCAGATGGGGCTTTGCTTGTTTGTGTGGACTGGTTGCTGGCATGTAGCGGCCGGGTACTGGTCACAGACCTAGGGTTGGGGACCCCTGGTGTAGGGAACACCTTCTTCAGTACATGTAACTGGCAGAAAAGTCCCAGAGTTATTGTTCAGTGAAATCAGAGTATTGATACCAGAATAGACATTCTCTGTTCCTTCTCTCCCCTTCTCCTACCATCAATGCCAGGAAGTGCAAGAGAAAAAAAGAGTGCTTTTCTTACCCCATTATTTTTCTTTTCCTTTTTAAAAATATGCTTTACTAAATTTCTACAAAAGGTAAAATATAAAAAAGAAACAAGATTATTTAAAAGGAAAAAGATAGGGGAAGGGAAGATGCAAAGGAATAAAACAAAAAGGAAAGGGGGAAAAAAGTAAAGCTTCCAATTTTCTTCAATACAGTTACAGATATAAAATGCATCAACTTTTTGATTTAAAATTCAATTACATCCAGTATTTTTATAATCATAAAAATTTCTAATTCTCAAATCCCAAAAATTAATGTAGCATTTCTTTCAGTTTCTAGGAAAAACATGATTTCTATATAGAAACAAAGTTAGAAAGTATTTTCTTATCATAAGCAGTCAATTTTGCATTTTCAGCCAGTTCCATTAATTTCGATATCCATTATTTGATTGTGGGAATCTGCACATCTTTCTATCTTACTATCTCTGTGCATTTCTGTAGTCTCCTGGTTTCAATTGTACATTTGTTTTAAGAATTCCCTGAATAAAAGTACATATTTGATCCTAATCATAATTGGCCTTCTTACATGTTCACCAAAGGTGATAAAAGATACCTTCAGAGTGACTACCTTTCCAACATATATTTGACACACCATTACACTTGTTTAATAATTTATCAGGTGTTAAATAGCAATGAAACTTCATCTTGTAGAAATTATTTTTCAAATTACAACTCAAACTGAATTTCAGCCCCTTACTCTACATATTCTCTCACTGATCTAGCATTATATTATATCAAAAAATGTACATTGAATTGTTGAAAAAAAATCTTTATCAGGGTCCAGTCCAAGCTGGGAATAAACAAAATGAAGACTGCTTTAGAAAGAAGGTTGTAGTTTATTGAAGAGCAGAACCACAAGACATGAGGCTCTGGAATAGCTGACCACATGTAGCTGAGAGTGGTGGGTTTTTATACCTTCTTGGGCTTTTGTGTTTAGAGTTGTTCCTGTTTGAGGCTTTGTATTTCCTGTGTCATGTACTTTGACCTGAGTGTGCCCTTTTTGTATTCTGATGGTGGTGGGTTAATCCTATTATGTCCCAAAGGTCATATCCTGTTTCTCTGTGTCTGTGTCTGATGGCTTACTTCCTGTGTTGGATTTCTTGGGTAAGGGGTTGCTGCTTTTAATTCTATCACTCTGCTATTGTTAGCTATCAGTTTTGCTGCAAGGGATTTCAAAAGATCCTGTCTTGAATGGGCTTCTGCCAGGAAGTATTTGTTCATGAATGGGACCTCAGACTTTCTGAATGAGATTATCAAATCTGCATTTCTACAGACCTAGCCTCTGCCTGGAGCTATTAAGGAAAACTGAGCCTGCTTTTCTTCCTTGAAGATCCTTTGGGAAAATATAATATTCTGCCTTTTTAATATCTCCAAAATATTTCTTTTTCTGGTGGGGGGCTGACTTCCCACAGAATCATACAGTCTTTAACATATTCATCTTGCATATTTATTTTCAATAAAAGTCTGTACATCTCGGCAATGACATGTTCATTATTATTCTCCAAATCCAGTTCAAATTCAGTTTTCTCATTTGAAAACCAAAATTATTCTTATCCAATTTAAATGTATCTAATAATTGAACATGTAGGGAGGAAGGAGGAAATGGATCTTTAACAACTCTCCAGTCCCATGAGCAGCCATGTTCCCAGCAGCTTTCTGTTGTCAGAAAAAGGCATTTTCCATAAATGTTTGTGTGTGTGTGTGTGTGTGTGGTAGAACTCTAATAGTCTGTTTCCTGCTTCATTCATACACCAAAGCCTATTAGCCTTTGAGGTAGACAGATCAGGAAACAGATACTGCAAGGATTACAGGGCTGTTTTTTTTGTTTTTTTTAATTGTTGCAGAGCATAATAACAGAATCTTGAAAGCCTGCCAGAGAGTCTCTCTGGCCCCTCTTGAAGAACCAAGGGAAATTTCTTTTGGGTTTCTTTCTTACAATTTCCACTATCCCATTATTGATTTGTCGTTCCTATTCATTTAATGATTTATCTATTCCAATATGACTTTAACTACCCTGACATCAACTGGGAGACAAACTCTGCACCAAGTGGAAGATCAAACAGGTTCCTGGCAAACCTAGCAGACAACTTTGTCTCCCAAAAAGTAGAGAAGGGAACTAGGGGATTAGCCATTTTGGATCTAATTCTCACTAACAGAGATGAAATGATAGACAGGTGTTGAAGCCATAGGAACCCTGGGAGGAAGTGATCATGCAATATTAGAATTCAACATTATAGAAGCACAAGCAATAGAACACAGTCAAACTAGAGTCTTGGACTTCAAGAGAGCTAATTTCAATAAACTTAGAGAGGGCTTGGGAAGGATTCCATGGATGAGAATCCTCAAGGGGAAAACAACTCAAGAAGCTTGGGAAATTTTGAAAAATGAGATAATAAAAGCACAGTCTAGCACAATACCAACAAAGAGGAAAAACAACAGCTCCCAAAAGAAACCAGCATGGCTGCATAAAGAACTCTGACAAATTGAAAGATAAAAAGGACAAGTATAGAAAGTGGAAAGAGGGGAACATAACTAAGTCAGAATATCAGCAAATAGCCCGAGCCTGCAAAGATGAAGTGAAGAAAGCCAAGGCTCAAAATGACTAAGGCTTGCGACCAAAGTCAAAAATAACAAAAAAAGCTTCTTTCAACATGTAAAAAACAAGAAAAAAGTGAAGGAAATGATTGGTCCATTAGTGGGTGAAAGTGGCAAGAAGGTGACAAGCAACAGGGAGAAAGCAGAACTATTTAACTCATTTTTTGCATCTGTCTTTACACAAAGGGAAAAAACAGACCAACCTATCAAAAATAGTGCCATAAAAAACAAAACAGAAACACAAATTAAGATAGGCAAGAAAATGGTTAGTGAGCACCTGTCCAGCCTAGATGAGTTCAAATCGCCAGGACCAGATGGATTACACCCCAGAGTTCTCAAGGAACTGGCAGATGTGATATCGGAGCCACTGAACTATATTTTTCAAAGATCCTGGAACACAGGGGAACTACCAGAGGACTGGAAAAGAGCTGATGTAGTTCCCATCCTCAAAAAAGGAAAAAAAATGGATCCAGGAAATTACAGACCTATCAGCCTGACCTCAATACCTGGGAAGATCCTGGAAAAGATAATCAAACAACGAATCAACGAACACCTAGAGGCAAACAAGTTATTACTAAAAGCCAACATGGGTTTGTCAAAAATAGATCATGCCAGACAAATCTTATTGCATTCTTTGACCAAGTGACAAATTAGTGGATCAGAGGAATGCTGTGGACATAATTTACTTGGACTTCAGTAAGGCATTTGATAAAGTAGATCACAACCTACTACTTGACAAGATAGAAAAATGTGGGGTAGACAGAACCACCACCAGATGGATCCGTAGCTGGCTGACCGGCCGTACTCAGCGAGTGGTCCTCAATGGAACTGCATCTATATGGAGGGAAGTGTGTAGTGGGGTGCCCCAGGGCTCTGTTCTGGGCCCAGTACTCTTCAACATCTTCATCAACGATTTGGATGAAGGGATAGATGGGGAACTCATCAAATTTGCAGACGACACCAAGCTGGCAGGAATAGCCAACACTCCAGAAGACAGGCTTCAGATACAGAAGGATCTGGACAGACTTGAACACTGGGCACTAACTAACAAAATGAAATTCATTGGTGAAAAAAGCAAGGTTCTACATTTAGGCAAGAAAAACCAAATGCACAAGTACAGCATAAGTGGCACCATGCTCAATAGTAGTAACTGTGAGAGGGACCTCGGAGTCCTAGTAGACAATCACCTAAATATGAGCCAGCAGTGTGCTGCAGCTGCCAAAAAGGCCAACACAGTGCTAGGCTGCATTAACAGAGGGATAGAATCAAGATCACGTGAAGTATTAATACCACTCTTCAATGCCTTGGTAAGGCCACACTTGGAATACTGCATCCAGTTTTGGTCACCACGATGTAAAAAAGATGTTGAGACTCTAGAAAGAGTACAGAGAAGAGCAACAAAGATGATTAGGGGACTGGAGGCTAAAACATATAAGGAACGGTTGCGAGAATTGGGTATGTCTAGTTTAACGAAGAGAAGGACAAGGGGGGACATGATAGCAGTATTCCAATATCTCAGGGGCTGCCATAAAGAAGAGGGAATTAAGCTATTTTCCAAAGCACCTGAAGGCAGGACAAGAAGCAACGGTGGAAACTAATCAAGGAGAGAAGCAACCTAGAACTAAGGAGAAACTTCCTGACAGTGAGAACAATTAATCAGTGGAACAGCTTGCCTCCAGAAGCAGTAAATGCTCCAACACTTGAAGTTTTTAAGAAGAGACTGGACAGCCACTTGTACGAAATGGTGTAGGGTTTCCTGCCCGAGCAGGGGGTTGGACTAGATGACCTCCAAGGTCCCTTCCAACTTTACTAATATGAATATGAATATGAATTGTATATCACTCTACAAAGCCATTATTCCAGGTGCTATTTCACTTTCATCTTTAGTATTCCAGTACCTAGTAATTAGTATACCGTAACTTTTTTGTTGTTACTGTATTGACAAAGTGTTAAAAAATACCACTGAACTGCTCAGCTTCCACTTCCTTTACCTTTATGGATGGAATCTAGATTTGAATCACTGTGGGACTGATTGGATTGCCTTAGATTCAGGATGGAATTATTTTATTTGTTGTATCCAAGTACTGATTCTGGCACACTTTAAAAATGATGATGGTTACTTAATTTTCCCTGTGATTTTTTTGTTGGTATGTTCTCTGATCTGTTTATCTGTCTATCAATCTTTACATCATCAAATTTTCCTTTTGCTTCCAGGTGCATCATCAGTTGGACATTCTTTCATATTTAACACAATCACATTATGAGTAGCACTGCTATTAATGCACACACTTTCTTTTCTTCAATAATTTGTTGGATATCTTCTGATCTGGGCACCTATTTTCCAGTGTGATGCTACAGTTTCCTAACTGTCAATGTTCCTTTGTTTTATTTTTGTTTATTTTTCATTATTTTTCATTTTCATTTGATTGCTTTTTTATTTGATTTTCCTTTTTGGAAAGAAAATTGGAATGAATTAACATTTCCTTCTCCAATAAGTTGTACATATCATGATATTTTATCTACATATCATTTGCCTGTCATAGGCATTTTACATGGGATGTATGGTGTGAATTAGTCAATATGTCAACTTTATACATAATTTAATTTTGGTTACTTGATTTTGTTCATCTGTTGTATGTTTTTTCCAACAGCTTTCTGTACTCCAGTTGATTTTTCAACTTACCCACTTCACTTCAGTGCATAAATGCCAAACTAAAGTGAAACAGATAAATACATGCACATAACATACAATAAGCTGTAATTTGCACCATCAGCTCTTGCCCATGTTATATATGTAAGATTTATATACATAATTTTATCTATGTGCTTTTGTGGGTTGCTACACAAAATAGTCACTAGCTTCATTATTCATTTGCCAGATAAGTGTTCCAGTTCTTTGTTGTGTTTGGTATGATAGCCAGGCAAATTGTATTTGTTGCGTTACTGTTATTTATAGTAGTGAGGCAAAATTGGGCAACTTTATGGGTGATAGTGCTTTTATAGTCTGCTGAAAGGAGATGTATTATTGGACATGTCTTCCTGGGAATTCCTTTATGAATTATTTATGCAGGTTCAAATAAAAATTACAGTACAATGGGACATGCTGAACATTGTTTACTGTGTGGCATAGGAATCATAGAAGCATACTGCGTAAGAGATTTTTTTGGTATTTACTATCAGTAATTGCTGAAGGGAGTGTATTGAATCTAGCCAGAGCAAATACTGTGACGTCTATTATTGATTAGAGTTCATCAATAGAGAGCTGGCTTGGTAGTAAAAAGCAGCCTCCAATATTTTTGTAGACTTAGTCATGTTGTCATTTTGTATCAAGAACTGTCTCCTTCAGTGATCTTTTTGCTTGGTTGCATATTATCCTTTGTATTGTCTCATTAGGAAAGTCATAAGCTGCCAATGTTTCTCTAATGGATATCTTCCAGGTAGATTGGAAGTTATTTCTGTTAATGAGGCATGTTTAACCTTCTGGGTTAAAGAGTAATTTTAACTAGTAATTAAAAATAATGATCCAGATCCTGGCTTCTATGCTCACAATTCCTAATTCTTGTCTTAAAGCTGTGTTACGTATGCATCTAGAGACTTGCATGACTAGTCCTAAGCATTTGGACTGTACTTTCTCAGCTGCAGTTAGGTTAGGGTATGGCCCCCACATAGTCCAATATAATTGCTGTGCCTTAGATTTTGCTTCAAAAAGTTTTAGGGCAGCTAGTATATAATGGCCATCTTTAGATAAAAGGACAGTATAGCTGTTGCACTCTTGTGGACAACCTGTGATATTAGGCCAAGTGTGTGAAGCTGTGAGTATCACCCACGTGCCCAAGGTATTGAAGTCAGGGTGTCATGAATGAATTGAGCTGCTTTCCTCATGGTATGGTTGGGATGCTGCCAATGCCCTGTTCATTTCTGCTCACGGTTGCACCATGAATAGCTTTCTCCTAGAAATTTCCTGCTTTTTGTGATATTATATTTTGGGGGATGTTTGTGTATATGTCAGACTCATATTTGTCAGCATCTGCTTTTCATATTTCCTTCAAGAGCAAAGCCATCCCACCAGATGTGATGATTCCATCAAAGTAAGGAGCAATCAGTTCAAGATTGCGATGGAGCTCACCTCATGAAATGTTCACATACTGGTTATAAACTGTTTGGTACCTCCTTTAAGGAAAACCTCATTGTAAATACCAGATGGACTAACCATCTGGTAGTCTCCCTTGCCCCAGTATGTGGGATTCTTTCTATTCAGTGAGCTAAATATAACATATATTCATACATGCAACTTTCCAAATCAACCAAGGCCATGCTCACATCTGCTCCCCTCTGAGACTCATATACCACAATCAAATGCTAATATTCCCAACAACTCCAAGAGCTCTATATTATTTCCAAGCACATTATCAATGTCTTGATCCTACATATTCCCAAGGTATCCAATTCAGACTAATTTAGCTGGTGTGATATCTGTTCTGTTTTCTGTTCGATGCGGCATTGAAGATGCAGTAGGTGAAAAACAACTCTCTTTATTTTAAAGTCAAAACAGAAACTAATAATCAATTCTCCACCCATACTTATAAACTCAGCCTAAAGGTGGCAGCCAATAGGAACACAGTATTCTCCTGCTTAAATGCATAATAAGTAGTCTGCAGATAGAAAGTCTGGCTTGTTGGCCACATGGCCTGCTAACCATTTTTCACTGTTCTCAGCGTCTCAATTCTCAGACTTTAACTCAATACATTACACCCCTTCCCCCTAGATCATTTACACTTACAAAATCTTTTCTGTTTGTGCAAAACATTACAATTGTTCCAATGGCAAAAATGGCATAACTTTATGCATAAACATTACACTGTTCTAATGGAAAAAATACATAAGCATTCATGTTTACAATGACAGAAATCTTATGTAGTCATTTAAGTACTTCGGTGGCCCTTTTGCCCACTACCGTTAGCTCCTGGTCTACGAGCTCATCTGCCAGGCTTGGTAGACCAGGGCTGTGTGTTCCGTTCATCACGGGTAGAGCCTATTCTTGGAGGCTGGTCTGACCAGGTAGACCAGAGCCTGTGTCCATCTCTCTGTGGCTGGTCTGTCCTGGTAGACCTGAGCCAGTGTCCCGTGGTGGAGTAGGGCCCACCGGACCGATATGTGGAGCTGATGATGGCATTGTTCCATAGCCAAAGTGCCTGAGTTAGGGGCAGTCTCATGATTTGCAACCCCCCCATTTGGCAATCGAAAAGTCTTGTCCTCGCTTGGGGACTCGGATGCACGATCGCAATCATGTTCCCCCTCCCCCTGAACAGAGTCATGAGCTAACGGCTGGGTTGCTATCCTCCGTCAAACTGGTCAATGTATCTGTGAAGAATACAACCATCTTCCAGGACCATTTTGTATGAGAGCAGCTCTGACACCTTACCAACCAGAGCTATCACCCACAGTGCCCCTTGCCTGTAGTTTCGCGCCCACACTGGATCGCCAACTTGCAAGTGCCTTTGGAGCCTTTGGCTGCTGTGCTTGTGAAGCAACCCTGTCTGGATGTAAGCAATCCAGCTTTGTGATTAAATGCCATCCCATCTTAATTCTGCTGGGCTCCTTCCTGTAGAAGTGCAGGGCATTGTGCGTTGGCAGAGTAAGAAATCTGCCAGCCTATGGTGCCAGTTGCCAGTTGTAATCTTCTTCAAGGATTCCTTGGTCATTCTGACCATGCATTCCGCTTGGTCGTTAGAGGCCGGGTGAAAAGGAGCCAAGGTGGCATGCCTAATCATATTAAAAAGGACTGAAATTCTGCAGAAGTAAATTGAGTCCCATTGTCTGAAACTATGACATCAGGGAGCCCATGCATTGCAAAGATGCTGCACAGAACCTGGATGGTCCTAGCAGTAATCATAATGGATGCAGGAGTGATCTCTAACCACCTGAAGTGGCTGTCTACTACTATGAGGAAGAGTTGCCCCTGAAAGGGGCCTGCAAAATCAATATGAACTTGACCAGGGGATTTGTTTGGTTTCCCATCTGTGGACCGGGGCATGTGGCATTTCTGGCCTTGACTGCTGGCAAATAATGCAGCTGTGAACCTGGGCCTCGATATCTTTATCGAGCCAAGGCCACCAAAGGTAGCTTCACATGAGTGCCTTGATCCAGACTATTCCTGGATGTCTCTCATGCAGAGATTCTAGGATTCTAGCCCTCAGTGAGGTCGGGATTACGACCTGACTGCCCCACAAAATGCAACACTTATGAGCAGATAACTCATTCTTCCTTCCCCAAAAACTCTGAAAGTTAGGTCCTGAGACGTTTCCGGCCATCCTGTGAGCACCCAGTTTAACACATGACTCAGCGTGTGAAGCTGTTTCAGCAGCTACATCCCCTGCATTAAAGGGAGACACCTGCAAATCCTAGGAGATAGATGAGGATGCGGTTAGCTGGAGCAGGATCTGGCTCTAAGTGCAGTAGGGGTAATCTACTAAGGCCTTCTGCATGACCCATTTCTTTGCCTGGTTTATGAATCAGACAGTAACTATAAGCGGACAGGAATATTGACCACCTCAACATCCTAGCAGAAATAATCTGGGAAGTTTGCTTGTTTGTAGTGAACAACCCCAGAAGTGGCTTGTGGTCTGTGAAGACCGTGAATTGGCAGCCATCCAAATAGTTATGGAACTTTTTTATACCCGCCATGATGGCCAATGCCTCCCTATCGATCTGTGCATAATTATGTTCACTGAAGAGAGGGTTCTAGAATAATAGCCTATGGGAACTTGTGTCCCATCAGCCTTAAGATGGCTTAACACAGCTCCAATCCCTTATGGGGATGCATCACATGCAATGCTAATTGGCAGCTGCTCATTAAAATGGGTCAACACCGCATTTGATGACAACAGTGATTTAACTGCTGCAAAACTTTGCTCATGGACGCTCGTCCACTTCCACTGAGCCTTCTTGTCCAAGAGCCAGTGTAACAGCTCTGCCACTGCAGCCTTGTGGGGAAGGAAGGCGTGATAAAAATTAAGGAGTCCAAAAAGTCCTGAAGTTCTCCTTTTGTCTTGGGACTGAGTGCCTGCTGAATTGCTTTGAGCTTAGATTCAGCAGGATGAATGCCTTCGGCATCATCTATATGAAAACTCTGTTGAAGTAACCCCAATTTTACATTTTTCCTGCTTTAGCTTCAGCTCCACTTTGCAGAAATGCTGCAAGACAGCCCTAAGCCTATCAGTTAGGATTTTGACTGATTCACTGGCTATGAGGACATCATCAAAATATGGGCACAAACCTGGAATGTTTCGGAGTGTGCGCTCCATTACATTCTGAAAAATCCCCAGGGCTATACCAACCCCGAACTGTAACTGCCGCACCTTGAAAGCTTCCCTGTGGGTTACTATGGTCTGGGCCTCAGCCGTGGTGTTGTCCACTGGCAGCTGCTGATAGGCCTGGGCCAAATCTAATTTGGTGAAAATGCGACCTCCCTGTCAAAATGTGGCTGACTACAGGCACCGGGTACGAGTGCTGCTGGAGGGCTTTATTTAGCATGCATTTATAGCACAAATGTGGACCTCCCCGTTGGCCTTAAGTGGCGTAACTATGGGAGTTTCCCATGGACTGCTATCCACCGGCTGTAAAATGCCTTGTAGCAATAGTTTGTCCAACTCTGCATTGATTCTTTACTTAAGGGCGAAAGGCACCCGATGAGGCTTTATCCTTATTGGTGCTATTGTAGGGTCAAGCCGGAGGGCAATTGGGGGGCTTTTGTACTCTCCTAACTCTGGGCTGAAAACATCAGCAAATTCCTTACAAACTGCTGAGAGGTTTGACATCTGCAAGCTATTTAACCCGGTCACTTGAATTCCCAATGCATCAAACCAATTGAGTCCAATGAGGCTAGTGTGGTTGCCCTCAACTACTATGACTTCCAGGGGACCCTTGAAATTCCTGAACTGCACCCTGAGTGTGGCCTCCCCCTTGACTGTTACATGGGAGTTTTGGAAATCAGTAAGAATGAGGTTCGATGGCCTGAGCTTAACTCACTTGCCGCTATGACTACACATTTTTTGGAGAGTCCTTTGGGAAATTATTGATAAAGCTGACCCCGTGTCCAACTCCATGTCACAAGGAACCCCTTGCAACTTGACTTTGAAATGCAACTTCTCCTTGAGTGGGCGACGGGCACCTGTCCTAAAAACATTCCTTCTACTAGTGCAATAGCCTACCCTGTTTTGTCCGGGAACCCTGGTACCTTTCTGAGGCAACTCTTCTGATGAGTGTTCTCTCCTGTGACCCTTACAAACAGCAGTGATGTGGCCTTACTTGCCACATGCCCAGCATCTTGCTGTGTGGAACCGGCATTCCACCATTTGTGCAACCAAGTTCTCGGCAATATCAAATGTCGCCTGACCACACACACACAGCAGCATCGCAGCCTTCAGACCATCATTTCGAACTTGGTTAACCCGCAGATAGTTTTCAATTCTCGCGACGTAGGAGCTCCATCTCTCTGGATGAGCGATATCGAATTTGGAGAGTTTTCCGATCTTAGCCATGGTGAGTTTTTTGCGAGCGTCTCAATGTCTCATGCTGCGCAGACTTCCATGAGACTTCTAGGGAGGATCCTTGGAAGCACTCTCTTCCAGTGTTTCCATACTTGTATGATAGAGTGAGGGGGGGAATGTCATTCTGACCAAGCATTTGCCAGGCCTAACCCCCGTAGTGACTCAGCTCTTTGTGGTGAGGCAGCACGATCCCACCTTCATCACCAGTGTTATGTTTTCTGTTCAATGAGGCATTGAAGAGGCAGTAGGTGAAAACAACTCTCTTTATTTTAAAGTCAAAACAGAAACTAACAACCAATGCTCCACCCATACTTATACACTCAGCCTAAAGGCAGCAGCCAATAGGAACACAGTATTCTCCCACTTAAATGCATAATAAGTAGTCTGCAGACAGAAAGTCTGGCTTGTTGGGCACGTGGCCTGCTAACCATTTTTTCACTGTTCTCAGCATCTCAATTCTCAGATTTTAACTCAATGCATTACAATATCTATCAGTTATGGATGTGGCATGTTGGTAATGGAAGTCTGCTTATGGATCATACTTCCCCTATCCTTTATTAATTTGTTCCCTTTGTTAGTGTTTTTTTTTAAATTATTTTCATCATTTACACAACAGGGAATAGCATTTTTTCTTCCATATGTAGGTTGCAATCATAATTTCTTGAAACAGATTGATCTCTTCTCTGGTTGCAGTTAACTCACCTTGCAAAACTTTTCCATAGAGTTGAACTGCCTTAAGTGCAAACATTTTTGGAGCATTCTACCTAGTGCCTATCATAATTCACACTGTAGAAAATAACCAGCTCTACTGAATAGCTTGAAAAAAAGGGTTCCCCTTTTATGTATCTCTCCATTAATCCCTGCTTGGCAGTGTTATCAGTTGTAAAGCCTCTACCCTTACCATAATACCCCTACTTTTTCAGTTAGATCAGCCACCTTTATCTCATTTGTTTGGTTGTCCATCTTTTTACTCCATTTTTAATATGTGCCCATTCATACCTTCACTCAAATCCATGGCATAAATCGTATGTACAGAAACTAAATACAGGTAGTTTTCAACTTACAACCATGTTCAAGGTTACAATGACACTGAAAAGGTGATTTATGATTGGTCCTTGCACTTATGACTGCTGCAGTATTCCCATGGTCACATGAACAAAATTTGGGCACTTGGCAACTAGCATGAATTTATGACAGTTGCAGCATCTCTGGATCAAATGATCATCTTTTTCAACTCTCCCAGCCGGCTTCCAATGATCAAAGTCAACAGGGAAAGCTGGATTCACTTAATAACCACAGGTTTTACATTTACAATTGTAGAAAAAAAGATTGTAAAATGTGGTGTAACTCACTCAACAACCACTTTGCTTAACATTGGAAATTCTGATCCTAATTGTGGTTGTAAGTCAAGGACTACCTATACTACAAATCAGTAAATGTAATACTGGTAACAAGATGGCCACAGAGGCAAATCAGCCTCAACAATGTGATTAGTGTTGCTTAATTACCATACATTATGCAGTGTGTATTTAGGAGATTTTGTTTAACTAGTTTAAAGTTGAATTTTCTAAAAATGTGTGCAGTTTATTTGAAGCAATAGCTTCAAATAGTTCTGAAAGAGCCCTGTGCAATTTTTTATTTGTAGGACTTCTTGGCTGACACTTGAAATGTAAAATCTTTTCAATTTTTTACAAGCTTTAATAACTAACTAAAAATTCTTTTGAACTTGTTTGAAAATGCGAATATTCATGCAGAGATAAAAATGTTATAAAAATGGGATTCTGATCTAAATGAAATTATTCGTTCTTCTCCCGACAGCTTCTGAGGTTTGTTTGCTTCTTTCTATTAATTATTTATTCTATTTTCAATGTTAAATGAAAATTGTTTTCCCACCTCTAAAGCTCTTTGCAGAAATAATAAAATATGGCACTTAATGACAGATGCATATTAGATCTGTAGTAGGTGAAGTCTTTATGTAATTAAAAAATTGTTACTTTGGTTTAGAAATTTTGCCAACATTAGCATTGGCTTTTCCCAACCTAATTACAGTAGAAAGCATGTAAAATTACAAGGGGAAAGAAGGAGATGTTAATTAGAGTTCTGATTGTGAAAATGGATGGGAAATTTCCTGGTTTAAACAGCATCTCACCCATAATTGGACATGCATATCAATATATTTTAAGAATGAAAAAATATTACTGCACATCTCACAAAATTATTGTATTGTTGAAGTGATGCATTGGAAATAGAAAGGGATCCCAGCATTTCAGTGAACCTTTTATCAGATTAAATGGGATAATTTAGATTGTATTGAATTTTTGGAACAGATGGAAAGATAACTTGTTTATGAATTAGTAAAAACATAAAAAGCAATCATGTTTATGTGAGTCGGTGAAAGCAAATCTAATACCTATTGATTGATAATACTTTTATTAGATGCAGCCAAACTATTTGTGTGACAGGTTTAGACAAATGTTCCTTTCCTTTCTCAATTTATTTATTTATTTATTTAAACCATCATAAGTAAGAATTCTGCAAAAGTTAGAAAAATAGCATACATTTTTGTGGCAAGTTAATTGATCCTAATTAAAAATATTACCCAATTGTGGATTTTAAAATAAAAACATTAAGCAATGTAACAGAAAAATATGCTATATTTCAGACAGAATACTTATCCTCTTCCCAGACGAACACCAAAGCATCTGTGATTATATGAAAGGGTTCTCCTTTTGTAGAAGAAAGAATTGTCACTTTTATTTTACAAATGATTTAGGACCTGATGTTTGGGATAGTTTTAAAAATCTAACTATAACTAAGTTGGCACAAATCTCAACTTCCTAAAAGACTAGTCATTTCAGCCTAGTTGATTTGCCCTTTCCCTTGCTAGAATGTCCCAAGCTGAGAATGTATTTCAATGAATTGTAATCATTTCATCTGAAGGGAGAGACAATATCTTCTTTCTTTTCCTCTTCTCATTGAAGTACTTATTTCCAATTAAAGGAATGGATTGGAAACAAATTATCCCCAAAATGGTATGTATTTCCTTTGTTTGGGATTTGTTTATTTATTTATTATTTGTTTGACAGTATTTACAATCCACCCCCCAAAAGCATTCAGGGATTCTAACAGATTTCCTCAAAATATTTCCTCCAAGATGTTTTTATTACCCTGAAAAGCTCTAAGTAGTAGACTCAATTATAATTAATAACTTCTATAGGTGCCACCTACCGCTCAGAGAAACAGCTATATAGAATCATGGAGGAAATGAATTATCTGAATCCTTTTGTAGAGCATCAAGGAAATGGAGGATTTGGACTGCCAGACTGGAATCTATATTACCAAGCAGCCATTTTAACATGGCTAAAAGAGTGGATAACTCTTAGAGATAGAAGATTACTATACCTAGAGGGACATGACTTACAACTTGGATGGCATGCCTTTCTGTGGTACAGGAAAAATAAAATTCACAGATACTTTCACTATCACTACGTAAGAAATGCACTTTTGCTAGAATGCGAAAAAATAAAAGCGAAAATCTATATGAAAATAGCTGGATGGCTTTCAACAATGGAAGCGTTTGTTCATCCAAACTTAATAAACTATGACAAAATTGTGACCTATAAAGATATTTTGAATAAAGAAAGAAATTTAAAACATAGACAAGAACTAGAAGAGGATATTGACCTATCATGGTGGCCATATCTGCAAATCCAAATGAGATATGGAAAAGATGTTAAAATATCTGGATTCTATAAAGAACAGACAGAATTTGATAAGATATTACTGACATCAGATGAAAATTTGATTAAGAAACTTTATAAATATATGCTAAGTTTAAAGATGGAAGAGGAACAAGTTAAAGAAACAATGATAACATGGGCAAAGAATTTTGGATACAATGTAGAACTAGAAAAATGGCAAAGCCTTTGGGAAGGAAATTCTAAAATAACAAAAGTGGTAGCGTACAAAGAAAATTTATATAAAATGTTCTATAGATGTCATTTAACACCAGTGAGGCTAGCAAAAATGTTTAAAAATATATCAAACAATTGTTGGAAATATAAACAAAAACCATTTTACTTATTACCATCTTTGGTGGACATCTCTAAAGCCAAAAGATTTTGGTTAAGAATACATACATGGTTAGAGAAAATGATGAAAAAACATATAGAGTTTAAGTCAGAATTATTTTTGTTAGGCATAATTGTAGGAAATTATGAGAAAGAGTGTATATATTTAATTCTACATATATTAACTGCAGCAAGAATTGTATTAGCTCAATATTGGAAAAATGAAGATCTACCAGCAGAGGAAGTGTTAATTAAAAAAATCTTAGAGTGTGCAGAAATGGATAGATTAACACTGAAAATGAAAGAAAAAGAAGACTCAGTTTATTTTAGAACATGGGATACTTTTTATCATTGCCTAGAACAGTGGTTCTCAACCTTTTTAATGCCGCGACCCCAACCGGTCGTAAGTTGAGGACTACCCAACTGGTCGTAAGTTGAGGACTATCCAACTGCATGTAAGTCTAGGACTTTCCCTGCCTGGGAGTGCCGCACATGCGTGGTGCCGCCTCCTGTGCCAGCCGAGGCGTAGCTTGCAAGCTGCAGAGATGGCGCAGGCCGACCACTGGCTGGGCCACCAGCTGGCCCAGCCCAAGGGAGGTAAGGCACCCGCTGGGCCCCACGCATGCCAGCAACCCTCCCTGTGCCTGCCGGCCTCTCACCTTCCACCCCTGGGCCTCTTTTACTTACATTTTTAGTAGTTGCTCAGCAGGGAGAGGTGGAAACTTCCAGACAGCTCACCTTCGCTGCAGACAACTTGCAGCACCGTTTGCAGAATGGGACTTTTGGCGGGCTCAGCAGGGCAGAGACAGCCTGGACAATTCCTATTGGCTTTTGAAAGCCAATAGAATTAGACTCTATTCAAGAGAGTCTATTCTATTGGCTTTCAAAAGCCAATAGAATAAAAGGGAGTAGCACAGCTAAGGAAAAGGGGGAAAAATGGCGGACTGCGTTGTTTGGCGACCCCCATGAAATGGTCATTCAACCCCAAATGGGGTCCCGACCCACAGGTTGAGAACCACTGGCCTAGAAAAACAAGGTAGAGAGAAAGGAAACAGCCTTCAAGCAAATATCCAGAAACAGTTACATAAACCAAAAGGACAGAAGCATTCCTTAAACCCCGGGAAGCAAATCAGCATTAAGAAGAGACATAGGCTTGCCTCTTCCTGATTCATTGAGGTATAGAAGGGAGGAGACAAAAGGCAGTGAGAGTTGCAAGATTCTGTTACTATCTCAATAAAGTATAGTTCTACTCTTCTTGTGTAGTCACTTTTCTGATCTGGTCTACCTCATAGGGTTGGATTCTATCCTATCCTATCCTATCCTATCCTATTTTCTTTTCAGTCAAACTTAGACCTAGTCATGAGACAAAATGTGACATTGTATGCTCAGAAGAAATAAAAAGTGATCAGGACTGGACAGAAAGTCTTGACTGTATTAGTTTATTTGGTGGAGTTCAGTACTGTTCACTGTGATATCCTTTTTGAACCACCTGGAAGAATTGGAAGTTGGGGGCACTGAATTACAGTCTCTGCTTTTATCGGCGGGAGTGGTTCCAGTTGGTCAGAACCAACTGAAACACGAGACTTCCACAGATTGTGTCTCCTGTGATATTTTATATTGATTCAGGATGGGGTTTCATCAACATTTTGATGATATCTTATTATATATCATATCACTGGCCAAGCCGGAGATGCCATATTAGTTTTAATCTGGTACCAGACAACTGTGAGGATCACGTTAAATATTACCAAGATGAAGTTGCTTTCATTCATAAATAACGTAGATACCAAAAATACTGATCCCCGTAATTACACTTGATTAGATCACTACTACTTGAAGGAGATAAACTTGACTTGGGTATTCTCTTAGATTGTAGGCTCTTGCTCAAGTAGCAGATGGAGGTTGAATTTCACCCAATTTTGGCTTACCTGGACCAGAATACTTCAAAGACAATAACTCAGTTTCATTCTCCACATCAGTATTCATGAACCGAAGATCAGATCAGAGATCTTCTTTGTGGTTAGAGAGAAATTGTCTGAAGATGGGCTCCAGCATGAGTCCAAAAGCTCAGAAGACTAAACCTATGATCTCGGTGACCAACCCAGATTGGATCCTGCAACATTATCCCAGGACTACTTCTATTTAGTAGCCCCCAGTTTTTGGAACACCCTTTCCCTAGAAGAAGACAGTCCTGCTTACATCTAAAATAACAACAACAACAAAACCAAAAAAAACAATTAAAATCAGTATTGTTGCAATGTGTATTTAACCCTAGCTGATTGTGGATGGCCATCACATATATTGTGGTTTACAGTAGTTATATTTATGTTTCTTTTTTATGCTTTCTGCCTTTATTGTGTTTGAATTTTACATCTTTCTGTAATTTTATGTCTTTTCTGTCTCTTTCTACAGAGAATACAATATTGTGCAAGATGTAATTACAGAACAAAAGAAAGCAAAAGGATTCTTTTTATTAAAAAAGATGATTTGATTGAAAGGAAGTATTTTTATTTTAAACTTTGAAATTTAATTGTGGTGGGTATTTTCAGCTAATGGCACAGGGTACAACTGAATTAGACATTGGCTTTCATCATCCATTTAACTGGAGGCTCATTCTGTCCAATAAAATTAGTAACAAGTTTGTAATCAGCCTATCTTTTATTTCCATAGGCTTTTAAAGGCTAACCAGTATATTATTACTTTAATTTTATGCAGGGCATCTGAATCTGCATGCCATTTCAGTTCAATATGCATGAATAGAACATTGATAGTGTTTAGATGAACTTTACCAAAGGTGACCTACAATTATTTTGGGACACTGCAATGATCAGAATTTATGTGAAAAGGATGAAAAAAGAATGAACTATGCATGTAAATAGAACCATAGTTTTTTTTTCCCCATAGATTTTTTGAGGGCAGAATTTTGGACTACTTTTTTAAAAACTGTATTAAGCTAAATATGTTTATGTTAACTTTGAGTTATAATATACTTCTAATGCAATTGCTACCTTAAAATGGCCAGAATGGTGCATCCAATTTGCAGCAATGATGACTTTAAAAAGCTTAAATGAGATTTCCAACCGCCCAGCCCTGGGGAATAAAAATGAGGATATTAAAAGATCAAAGCAAAACAAACAAACAAAAAAAAAGATTTATGATTGTCATATTGCAAACAGCCACAAGAGGGTAGGATGTACAAAGAATTCTTTTGAAGATCAGGGAACTAAAGTCACAAAACTCAACGTAAAAGGTAATTGGTAGAAAATAACCTATAACTAATATATTTTCTGAGACTGCATCTCATAAAGTATTTTAATTTATTTTAACAATTATAGGAAAAATTGTTCTGAGTAACATGATGAAGGCTAGGAAGAGAATGAAGTTCAATAGACTGTATGAAATCACATATGAAGTTGACTCAGGGTTCACAGGCTAGATTAACACACTGTATTTAAGCCAAGAGACTGAGGGCACATCACAGGCATACTGTTTTTGTAGTAGGTAGACTGCAGCCCGAGGCTTCATGTTGGAAGATGATTTGAAAACATCTGCAAAGGCATTAAAACTCCCATATATAGTGGAAGTGATTCTTCATGCCCCATGCAATTCTGTTGGTATATAATAGGATGAAATTTAATATTCCCTGAAGCAACACTTACTGACAATTGCATTTGTACCTCTTAATACTTCATCAATATGTAAAAATGGCAACTTGTATCTGTAATAATTCTGTTCTCTTAAAAAAAATCACACAGTTTAATCTGGATTTGCTTTTCTGGAGTTACAGTAAGTTACATTATACATGTGACATTGAACTAAATAGCAATGACAGTTTACAATTTATGCTGCGACATGTTGCACATTCTACTATTAATGCAAGAGGGTGCTTTTCAGTCATCTTGATTCCTGACAACTATATGGACAATTCTTTGCGGTTTGCTTGACAACATTTTTCTGGTCTGCTATATCCTCCTCCTCTTCCTTACAGACAAATAGGCAGACTTTGTGTGTGCATGTACATGCGCATACAAAAGTGTGACAGGTCCAAATGTACATAGCTGGCTTCATGCCTAAGGCAGGACTAGAATTCCAGTTATCTTGGATTCTAGGCCAGTGTCTTTATCTACTAAACCAGAATGGCTCAATGGATAATAAAATAATCATTATTTAAATCAAAGAGGTTTAATCTGCAGTTATACACATTAGTTGATAGATGGTTGAAAAAGAAGCTGTATACATGTAATTTAACTTGTGAGCCCCAAACTCATTTCTGTGTTGGAATGTGACTAAAGAACCCTTTTCCAGGGCTTGCAATGAAGTTCAGATTCACACTGAACATATTTAAAATGCATATTTTGAAAGAAATGCATTCAAAATACATATTCATGTATTTGCTTAAATGTAACAATTAAAGTAGTTGTTAAATTACTGTATATCACACGAAACAATCATATGAATTGGAAATAACATGCTTAGTCTCCTTTCTTGTAAAAAAAATAAGACCCATGGAACTAGGAATAATTTATTATTATTATTATTATTATTAATAATAATAATAATAATAATAATAATAATAATAATAATAATAATAGTCCAACAAGAAAAGAATATCTAAAACGAATGCACCAGTTCTGGAAAGAACAACATCTAGAATCTAGCAGATCAACGCCGATTTATAATACGAAATAAAGTATTCACAGAAACAGAATTGGACGAACTGAAAAGGTTTACCCAGGGCAAAGAAATCAAAGCCTTACCAGAAGTAATTCAGAATGTAGAGGCAAGCCAGGGGGAGTTGGCAGTGAAGGAATCCAGCAGAGATATACAACTGTTCTCATTTGGAAACCAGGCACCTCTTCCTCAGGAAGAACAAAACCCTCTAACTAAAGAAATAAAAGAATTGAAACAAAGAATAATTGAGCATCTAGAACAGCACACAAACAACAGAATAAGGCTGCCTGCATTGAAGCTTGTTCCAAAGAAACAGCTAGCACAAGCATTAAAAGATGCAAATACTGCAATAGCAAGTATAAGCACCAATTCACTGCAAGAAACAAACCAACTAATGTACAGCACAGCTGCAGTTATAACTGAATCCCTGGGATGCAAAATCAACAAAGAAGAAAAACAAACAAACAGTGCACCACAAAAATGGAAGGTTAGACTAGAAAATAAGATCAGCAAGTTAAGATCACATGCAAGCAAGCTAGAACAGATGAAAGAAAAGAAGCTGAAGAACAAGAAGACCAAAGAATACCTAATCAAGAAATACCACTTAGAAACAAGGAAGATCAAGGAAGCACTGGAAATAATAACGCAACAAATAACAGCTATAGCCAGGAAAATCAGTAGATATGAAGCTCGAATTGCAAACTATAGGCAGAAACTCCAATTTCAATCCAATCAGAAACGTTTCTACCAATCCATCAATGGAGAAACTGCAAGGAATCAGGCAGTACCTGACAAGGAAGAAACAGTGCAGTTCTGGAAGCAGATATGGGATAACCCAAAGAAATACAACAAGGATGCGGCTTGGCTAAAAAAGGTGGATGCAAATAAAACAGAAATTGAAATGAAAGAACTAGTAATAACAACAAAAATGGTAGAAAAAGAGCAAGGAAAATCAAAAATTGGTCAGCACCAGGTGAAGATGAACTGCATGGGTTTTGGTTGAAACATCTAACTGTTATACACCCACTCATTGCCAAGCAGTTCAACAATATACTACAAGGAGGAGAAATTGAAAAGTGGCTAACAACTGGGAAAACCTATCTAATACTGAAAAATCCAGCAAAAGGGGCAACACCAGGCAACTACAGGCCAATTACCTGCTTACCAAAAACTTTCAAATTACTAACTGGTGTGGTAGCTGATGCAGTACAACAGTATCTAGTTGAAAACAATCTCTTTCCACCTGAGCAGAAAGGAAGCCGCCCCAATAGCAGAGGAACAAAAGATCAACTCCTAATAGACAAAATGATCTTGGAAAACTGCAAGAGAAGGAAGACCAACCTGAATGTGGCATGGATTGACTACAAAAAGGCATTTGACTCTCTGCCACATGACTGGATAATCAAGTGCCTAGAAATAACAGGAGTCAGTAGAAACATCAGAAAATTTGTGCAAAGATCGATGGCACAATGGAAGACACAGTTGCAGATCAATGGTGAGAAGCTGGGAGAGGTTAATATCAAGAGAGGAATATTTCAAGGAGATTCATTATCACCATTACTATTTGTTATTGCACTGTTTCCTCTGTCAACAATACTGAATAACTCAGGACATGGCTATCAAACATCAAAAACATCTGCCAGACTATCCCACCTCCTTTACATGGATGATCTGAAGCTGTATGGAAAAACATCATCTGAAATAGAATCGCTGCTCAACACTGTCCGTATATATAGCCAAGATATTGTAATGGAGTTTGGCTTGGACAAATGTGCCACACTTACTATCAAACAAGGAAAAATAATGAAAACTGAAGGAATCAAGATGCCCCACGAAAATAACATTAAGAGTCTGGATGAGGAAGAGTACTACAAATACTTGGGTATCCTTCAAGCTGACAACATCAAGCACACTGAAGTCAAGAAAAAGATTAGAGGTGAATACATCAAGAGAGTGAAGAAGATCTTAAAATCCAAACTCAATGGAGGAAATACCATAAAGGCAATCAACACCTGGGCAATCCCAGTCATTAGGTACACAGCTGGAATAGTGGACTGGACTCAAGCAGAACTAAAAGCAATGGATAGGAAGACCAGAAAAATAATGACAATGAATCATGCCCTTCATCCACGCAGTGACATTGATAGACTTTATCTACCAAGGCAAATAGGTGGGCGTGGAATGCTACAAGTATATCAGATGGTTGAAGAACAAAAAATGGCTTTGGAAGAATATCTGAAGAACAGTGATGAAGATGCACTGAAATTAGTATATCAGAAAGGCTTACTGACTACTGGAGAGACCAAACTGGCGTACAAGAAAGACCAAATGAAGAACAGAATAGAGGCATGGGAAGACAAAGCACTACATGGCCAATACATGAAAAAAATAGCTGGGAAGGCAGATAATAATAAAACCTGGCAATGGCTAAGAGCAAGAAAATTGAAGAAAGAGACCGAGGGACTAATTCTGGCTGCACAAGACCAAGCCTTAAGGACAAATGCATATAAAGTCAAAAATTGAGAAGACAGCAACAGACAGTAAGTCTTCTAGGCAAAGAAGCTGAAGAAACAGTGGACCACCACCTGGTAAGCTGTTGCAAGAAGATCGCACAGACTGACTACAAGCAGCGGCATGACAAAGTAGCAACAATGGTGCATTGGAAGATCTGCAAAAAATATCATTTGCCTGTAAGCAAAAACTGGTGGGACCATAAAATAGAGAAAGTCATAGAAAATGATAAAATTAAAACTGCTCTGGGACTTCAGAATTCAAACAGACAAGCACCTGCAACATAACACCCCAGACTTAACAATTGTCGATAAGAAAGACAAAAAAGTCTGGATAGTGGATATGGCAGTGCCTGGAGCCAGCAGAATAGAAGAGAAACAGCTGGAGAAGACAACAAAATACAAAGACCTACAAATAGAAATAGAAAGACTGTGGCAAAAGCAAGCAAGGGTAGTACCAATAGTCATAGGTGCCTTGGGTGCAATCCCAAAACAACTGGAGCACCTCTTGAACACCATTGGTATTGACAAATTTGCCTTTAGTCAATTGCAAAAGGCGACCTTACTAGGAACTGCTTCCATCCTGCGACAATACCTGTAATACCATCAAACATCCACATCTGCCTATCCCAGGTCCTGGGTAAGGACTCAATAGGTAGACAAAATGCCAAATCCAGTCTGAACATCTAGCTGACTGTGCAATGATCCATAATAATAATAATAATAATAATAATAATAATAATAATAATAATAATAATAATTATTATTATTATTATTATTATTATTATTATTATTATTATTATTATTATTATAATGCCAGAGGTTCAACCATACTGGACAGGTCTCATCAGAGGAGTCAGACAAAGAGTGTCTCTCCCATAAAAAATATGGTGAGACGTAAATTTCAGAATGCCATACCGGCTCGGACGTCGCCCGGGTTAACAAGGTCCGCACTAGATATTGGAGTTCCTGGATATCTGGTGAAAAATGGGTTACAGGACTCAGGACTGTTGGCTGAGCAACCAGGGCCAGCAGCTGCAGAACTACTGGAAGAAAAGGTGTTTACCCGTCGCAGATACACAGTGATGGAAAACAAAGAAATAATGATCTGTTACTACAGATCAAGTCCAACAAGACGAGGATATCTAAAACGAATGCACGAATTCTGGAAAGAACAACATCCAGAATCAGAAATAACAGAACAGAGACTAGCAGATCAACGCCGATTTATAACACGAAATAAAGTATTTACAGAAACAGAATTGGACGAACTGCAAAGGTTTACCCAGGGCAAAGAAATCAAAGCCTTACAAGAAGTAATTCAGAATGTAGAGGCAAACCAGGGGGAGTTGGCAGTGAAAGAATCCAGTAGAGATATACAACTGTTCTCATTTGGAAACCAGGCACCTCTTCCTCAGGAAGAACAAAACCCTCTAACTAAAGAAATAAAAGAATTGAAACAAAGAATAACTGAGCATCTAGAACAGCACAAAAACAACAGAATAAGGCTGCCTGCATTGAAGCTTGTTCCAAAGAAACAGCTAGCACAAGCATTAAAAGATGCAAATACTGCAATAGCAAGTATAAGCACCAATTCACTGCAAGAAACAAACCAACTAATGTACAGCACAGCTGCAGTTATAACAGAATACCTGGGATGTAAAATCAACAAAAAAGAAAAACAAACAAACAGTGCACCACAAAAATGGAAGGTTAGACTAGAAAATAAGATCAGCAAGTTAAGATCACATGCAAGCAAGCTAGAACAGATGAAAGAAAAGAAGCTGAAGAACAAGAAGACCAAAGAATACCTAATCAAGAAATACCACTTAGAAACAAGGAAGATCAAGGAAGCACTGGAAATAATAAAGCAACAAAGAACAGCTATAGCCAGGAAAATCAGTAGATATGAAGCTCGAATTGCAAACTATAAGCAGAACCTCCAATTTCAATCCAATCAGAAACGTTTCTACCAATCCATCAATGGAGAAACTGCAAGGAATCAGTCAGTACCTGACAAGGAAGAAACAGTGCAGTTCTGGAAGCAGATATGGGATAACCCAAAGAAATACAACAAGGATGCGGCTTGGTTAAAAGAGGTGGATGCAAATAAAACAGAAGTTGAAATGAAAGAACTAGTAATAACAACAAAAATGGTAGAAAAAAGAGCAAAGAAAATCAAAAATTGGTCAGCACCAGGTGAAGATGAACTGCATGGGTTTTGGTTGAAACATCTAACTGTTATACACCCACTCATTGCCAAGCAATTCAACAATATACTACAAGGAGGAGAAATTGAAAAGTGGCTAACAACTGGGAAAACCTACCTAATAATGAAAAATCCAGCAAAAGGGGCAACACCAGGTAACTACAGGCCAATTACCTGCTTACCAACAACATTCAAATTACTAACTGGTGTGGTAGCTGATGCAGTACAACAGCATCTAGTTGAAAACAATCTCTTTCCACCTGAGCAGAAAGGAAACCGCCCCAATAGCAGAGGAACAAAAGATCAACTCCTAATAGACAAAATGATCTTGGAAAACTGCAAGAGAAGGAAGACCAACCTGAATGTGGCATGGATTGACTACAAAAAGGCATTTGACTCTCTGCCACATGATTGGATAATAAGTGCCTAGAAATAACAGGAGTCAGTAGAAACATCAGAAAATTTGTGCAAAGATCGATGGCACAATGGAAGACACAGTTGCAGATCAATGGTGAGAGCTGGGAGAGGTTAATATCAAGAGAGGAATATTTCAAGGAGATTCATTATCACCATTACTATTTGTTATTGCACTGTTTCCTCTGTCAACAATACTGAATAACTCAGGACATGGCTATCAAACATCAAAAACATCTGCCAGACTATCCCACCTCCTTTATATGGATGATCTGAAGCTGTATGGAAAAACATCATCTGAAATAGAATCGCTGCTCAACACTGTCCGTATATATAGCCAAGATATTGTAATGGAGTTTGGCTTGGACAAATGTGCCACACTTACTATCAAACAAGGAAAAATAGTGAAAACTGAAGGAATCAAGATGCCCCACGAAAATAACATTAAGAGTCTGGATGAGGAAGAATACTACAAATACTTGGGTATCCTTCAAGCTGACAACATCAAGCACACTGAAGTCAAGAAAAAGATTAGAGGTGAATACATCAAGAGAGTGAAGAAGATCTTAAAATCCAAACTCAATGGAGGAAATACCATAAAGGCAATCAACACCTGGGCAATCCCAGTCATTAGGTACACAGCTGGAATAGTGGACTGGACTCAAGCAGAACTAAAAGCAATGGATAGGCAGACCAGAAAAATAATGACAATGAATCATGCCCTTCATCCACGCAGTGACATTGATAGACTTTATCTACCAAGGCAAATAGGTGGGCGTGGAATGCTACAAGTACATCAGATGGTTGAAGAAGAAAAAATGGCTTTGGAAGAATATCTGAAGAACAATGATGAAGATGCACTGAAATTAGTATATCAGGAAGGCTTACTAACTACTGGAGAGACCAAACTGGCCTACAAGAAAGACCAAATGAAGAACAGAATAGAGGCATGGGAAGACAAAGCACTACATGGCCAATACATGAAAAAAATAGCTGGGAAAGCATATAATAATAAAACCTGGCAATGGCTAAGAGCAGGAAAATTGAAGAAAGAGACCGAGGGACTAATTCTGGCTGCACAAGACCAAGCCTTAAGGACAAATGCATACAAAGTCAAAATTGAGAAGACAGCAACAGACAGTAAGTGCCGCCTCTGCAAAGAAGCTGAAGAAACAGTGGACCACTTGGTAAGCTGTTGCAAGAAGATTGCACAGACTGATTACAAGCAGCGGCATGACAAAGTAGCAACAATGGTGCATTGGAAGATCTGCAAAAAATATCATTTGCCTGTAAGCAAAAACTGGTGGGATCATAAAATAGAGAAAGTCATAGAAAATGATAAAATTAAACTGCTCTGGGACTTCAGAATTCAAACAGACAAGCACCTGCAACATAACACCCCAGACTTAACAATTGTCGATAAGAAAGACAAAAAAGTCTGGATAGTGGACGTGGCAGTGCCTGGAGATAGCAGAATAGAAGAGAAAGAACTGGAGAAGATAACAAAATACAAAGACCTACAAATAGAAATAGAAAGACTGTGGCAAAAGCAAGCAAGGGTAGTACCAATAGTCATAGGCTCCTTGGGCGCAATCCCAAAACAACTGGAGCACCACTTGAACACCATTGGCATTGACAAATTTGCTATTAGTCAATTGCAAAAGGCGGCCTTATTAGGAACTGCTTCCATCCTGCGACGATACCTGTAATACCATCAAACATCCACATCTGCCTATCCCAGGTCCTGGGTAAGGACTCGATAGGTAGACAAAATGCCAAATCCAGTCTGAACATCTGGCTGACTGTGCGATGAATGATAATAATAATAATAATAATAATAATAATAATAATAATAATAATAATAATAATAATAAAGTTGGAAATGACCTTGGAGGTCATCGAGTCCAACCTCCTGCTCAGGCAGGAACCCTACACCATTTCAGACAAATGGCTGTTCAGTCTCTTCTTAAAGACTTCCAGTGTTGGAGCATTCACCGCTTCTGGAGGCAGGTTGTTCAACTGGTTAATTGTTCTGTCAGGAAGTTTCTCCTTAGTTCTAAGTTGCTTCTTTCCTTGATCAGTTTCCATCTGTTGCTTCTCGTCCTACCTTCAGGCACTTTGGAGAATAGCTTGACTCCCTCTTCTTTGTGGCAGCCCCTGAGATATTGGAACACTGCTATCATGTCCCCCCTCGTCTTTCTCTTCGTTAAAAGGATCATGCTTTAGCAGCTCAGCAAAAATGGGTATTTTCAGCAAACCAAGATTTTCTCAAAATATCATGTCAATGATGACATTTGTGATCTAAATTCTGCCTTGCCTCCTATGTCCTGATATCTGATGTAAGTAAGCATGTGTTATGATGTATATTTTTGCATCATAACATCAAGCTGTGTGTTTTATTGCTTATCTGTCCTTCATCATTTTTCCAAATGTCCATGGTTCCCAATCCCTCTATGTAATTTATTTTGAACATTCTGTTGCTTGGAAAAAATAATAAAAAGGAAGCTGGAGTTATACAGCAATGTCTTATACATCAGGGTTTAAGTATTTTACCTGGAAAGCTGCTGAAAATAACAAAGGCTAGCATGATTTATTGCTCAAACTGATTACTAAGAATATAGTTTTCTTTAAAAAAAGAATGAATATTTCTATATCTGAAAACAAAATAAAAATGCAGATTACGGTATCTATATAATGATCAGTTAATTAATTTACCAAATTTCTATCTTCTGTTCAAACTGAAAATTCAGTGACAAGCAAAACTCTCATACAAGTGATTAAAACAGTGCATGGCACAGAAATAATTATTATTGATAATTAAGGGCCTGGCTAAAAAAAGGCATCATTACTGATTAAGTTAGAGAATTTTATTCCCTATATCAGTTCACAAACTCTTTTGGCAAATATGCATCAACATTTATTTTGAAATATGAAAAACAAATTTTCTCTAATTCTCTAAATCATTTGCTTATAGTGCAAAAGCATGTATGTAGAGGAATTACAATAGCTAGAGGCTACAATTTAGTGTATGGTGTGTTACACATACTAATTATTGTAACTGTTTGTATTGCTTCCACCTGATAATGTTCAACCTATGACTGATGTGCTTGAGTTTGTTTACAGGAATTGCACAGTGAAAAAAATCTGATTGATGCTGGAACAATAAAGCATCATAGAATCTAAACATATTATTTTCTTATTCTGACCTTCTGACAAATAAATGACCACTGTAAATACTATATCTATATATTCCTAAAGTTTGAAAAAATAAAAATGTCTTATTCCAGTTGATAAATATTGGATAATGGGTACACTTAGAATGTAAAATATGAGCACTTCAAATTACCTCAGCTTTCATTATTCTATTCCCCCCATCCTCCTTTAAAAACGTTATTCTGTTGCTTTATTAGTCATTATGGTTGGATGACTAATATCAATGACTAAGAGAAGTTAGATTTAGCTAAAAATAATGAAATACAACAACAGATACTCAAGCTGTTATTAACTTGAAGACAGATTTTCCTACTCTCTGCTGTGTTGTGGACTATAATTTTCTTATACCAAATCCTTACTTTTATGATCATTTTAGAAATGATCTTGTGCCTAGTTGAATACCTTATGATGAAAACCACTGTTTTCCTAAAGTTTTTCATTAAAACTCTTGGGTTTAAAGAGACCACATAGGCAGTGTTGTTTGGAGATATGAGACCTATAAAAATCAGTCTCACCATTGTAAAGAACTAGTAAGACCCATCCATTTTATGACAGGGTTGTGCCATTTGGCCTTTAAAATCCTACCTGGAGTGTGTATATCATGAATCATCTCCTACCATATGAACACATTTTAAGAACATTAATCACTTCTGAGGCTCTTTTTGCAATCCAGCTATTATCATGTGGTCATACAATAGGAAGAATGAAGTTTGCTTTTGGAAAATCCTCCAAAGGGATGTTTCTAGCTCAAGGTCTTTTTATTGCTGTATTGTTGTATTTTTGTTGCCACGAGTCACCTCATGGCTGCTTTGCCTGAGAAAAGTACATTTTCCTATGAAATGAATAGATTTTCTTCTCTATTTTTGTCCTTGTTTGTAACCGAAGATGAAAAATGTGTCATGGAGTTATATTCATGACAAGAAGAATGTAAATAGATTCATCAGTATGCAAAAAACTGAAAACCTGGTTACATCATTTAAGTTCAAAGTCTGCTATCTAGGAACATAATTTCATTCTATTTATTCTATATTATTTATTTATTTTAGGAAAATAATTTTATTCTATTTTCATTTCGTCTACTTTTTAAAAGCGCTACTTTTTATTAACAAAATGCTGGTGATAGATCCTGTTGCACCATACTCTTTTCAGCTTTGTCTTGAAAATCTGTTATATTGATAAAAGCAACAAACAGAAAATTGTTGCAGGGCTTTAACCTAGCAGGTTTACAAGAACTGACTGCTACAGTATTTTTTGCTAAAAATGTCACCCAGTTGGAGTTGGAAAATGTCCAGGTCCACTGCATCACCAGCATCTGATTGCCAGGATACTTATGTGATGTTGTCAACTTATGACACAAAGGAATCTAATATTAGTGCTAGTGTCCATATAGTCGTAGCTGCCATTGTTGCTTTTGTAATAGTAGCCAATGACTTTTCCCCCTCTCTCCATCATAATGTAGATCACAATAGCAAGTTGCCTTTGGAAGACACATCTCCAGCTCTTCTGTGGAATATGGAAGGGCTGCTGCTTCTCCTGCTGTCCTTTTCTATCCCAGCTGCCATGATAGTATTAGGCATTAGATTTCTCTATTTCTTGCTCTGGTAGATCTGTAATAACAGCAGGTAATATTATTGTCTGTGGATACTATATTGTTGTCTATGGATATTCTCAATCATCCAGGTCATGGTTGTCCCAAAGGTGCTTTTTACAAAGGGGAACTGGACTTTCTTGTTTTTTTCTTTGAAAATATTTCACTTCTAATCCAAGAAGCTTCTTCAGTTCAATATATACCATCTATATATCATTGGAATAAAGCCATGAAATAGTAGATATGGTCCTGAGGTAGCCATAAATATATTTGATCTTTGTGCTTTTTCGTACAATTAAATTTCATACAATTAAATCTGACTTCTCTGTGCTTTGTGTTACTTGAGCATTAGCTGTTCATCCATCATAACAAAAGAAACTTAAACATGACACTTTAATAGAAGGTTACAAAGCCATGGACAGAAATGTCTTAAGATGAGGAGCTTCAGATATGGTTCAGTTCCTAGCAAAACAGAGAAAATATATTTATTAGTTAGGGAAGATGGCAATTGTATTCCAATAATTTTCTAATGGAAATCTTGACTAGGAACAAGCAGAGTTCTGCTTTAAACATACAATGCTCCATTAAAGCTGCCAAATGTTAGCTTTTTCTTTATGCTGCTCAAATGCTTATACTATTATTTGTAAGAAGATTTTATAAAAGCACGTTGCAATTCTCCATCTGAGCATTTTTTTTTCTCCAGTAGAGGGTATTATAGCTGTAAAAATAGAAAAGCAGAACTGTCCTTTTGAAAGAGAGGTTGACTAATTGTCATTTCCAAGTTCCTAAAACTAGGGATTGCAAAACAGAAGGAAATGAATTCTGCTCAGCATTTCTTTTTAAGTAGCACTGAAAAGCAAATCGGAATCAGCAGCAATGCTATTCTGTTATGAAATATGAACTTCACATTTGCAAATGGACACTTCTAAAAAAAATGGTTATTTCTGAGTGACCTTCCTGAACTAGGCTACTCCAGAAGGGTTAAAATTATGGACACTTCATGTTCAGGAAAACTGGCTGAGGAAGAAAGCTGTGAGGCAGAACATGATTTGAGAGTGTTGAATTTTTTTAAAAAAATTGCTGGTTAACTGTAAGGAAGCTGTTAGTATCAAAGTTAATGGAAATGACTCAACTGAATATAGACTCAGTATTTTGAGATTTTTAATTTTTATAGTACATTTTATGCACTATGACACAATGTTATAAGAGATACACTTAAACTCATATTTTGTTTACAAGCAGATTCTGCAGAATCTCCTCATGCCAAACTATAATCTGCATTATATCAAGATTTCTTTTTAAAAAGCTAATTGAACAGATGAGTGCTCCACTTAACAAGGATTAAATTAGATGGTCTTTCTTTCTTTCTCTCTTTCTTTCTTTCTTTCTTTCTTTCTTTCTTTCTTTCTTTCTTTCTTTGTGATTGATGTAAATTGCATGTTAGCAATTGGAGAAACCTGGGAAAACTCTAGTTTTTGCTAAATTATGTTTAAAAGAGAGGTCAGAGAGAAGTAAGGGCTATGCCCACAAGTTGTTTTTTTTTAAAAAAAAACCCTGTCTCTCAGCAGACCATGGTCAGCTAGCTATGATATCTCACTTCTTGTTACATTCTAGCATCCAAAAAGAAAAACTGAACTTGAAATGAATTTGCATACAATTGTATACCATCCTACTTCCTAGTAGTAAATCCTGCTGAATTCAACCAAAATTATTCTTTAATAAGTGTATATATGATTATTTTCTGCAATTAAATTGTCATAATGATATTCAATATACGTAGTTGTACATCAGATTATAACTTTATAATTTTTCAGAAAGGTCAGGTTAAATAAGAATGTAAAGTTATTCGTTATATCAAATCTGCTTTATGCTCTTGTGAACAATGCTGTTATAAAAATTATCTTTCATACCAACTAATGTATTTGACACTTTTAGTATAAAAAGGAGGCAGGTACAAGTTGATGAAGAATTGTACATGAATTATTGGAATATGAAAACTCATTTTGAAATTTGTCTTGTACAGTGAAATGTGGTGTCATGAAATGAATACATTTAATGGGAAGCTGAATGAGGAAAGAGAAAATCCATCACGTAGCACATCCTATTTCATATTATGAAATCTGTTTTAATACTGTGTTAAATTATCCAGAACTTACTGAAGCCACAATTTGAAGTGTTGAAACACCTCATTCTCTCAAGGGCTTGGTTGGCTACTTGAAGAGCATGGCTGCTTTATTTTAGGGACAATCCTTAGGGAAGAGTCATTTCTGCATACAAATTTCGGGGGTTGAGATAATGTGGGAACATTTCAAGCAACAGATATGGAAAGATAATTTTGCCCAGCCTTATTTACTCCCCACAATGTAGAAGAGTATGATAGATACATACATAGATAGATAGATAGATAGATAGATAGATAGATAGATAGATAGATAGATAGATAGATAGATGATAGGGTTAAGGTTAGGGTTAGGGTTAGGGTTATTTCTTCTAATTCAGCAGATATTTTCTTTTAACTTTGTTCTTGTAATTGGAAATACTAAAGGTTGCATCTGATACCCACTACCTGAAAAGGCATGTCTTCAAATGTCTGAACTCTACCTTAATCTCAATAAGCTGCTTAATTCTTTAACTTGATTAGAACTTCAGTTGATGGGCTATGTATCTGCTGAAGATTTCATAGCACATAGTCTACTGCACCAATAGCCATTATTTTCTCAGCTACCATTGTTTGACAGATTGCATCATCAACATCACTTTCTACATCCTACAGACATATGGCAAAATGGAAGCCACCGTTCTTGTAAGAATGGCAACCGGAACTGAGGACTCCTACAGATTTTCCACAGAGCAATTGTTTTATCTCCTGATGTCATGAAAATGACTTCAGTGAATGTCAGCCTTATGCACAGCAGTAGCTTTTTAAAGCCACAACTTTTTAAAGAGCAAAGAACACACGAATCTGTCATCATCACAATTTAATTCCATCTCTTCATTCCCAAATATAAAATATGTAGTTTTATTAAATTCTTAGCAGTCCAGTTTTTATTAAATTTGTATGTTTTGCAAAATGTTGAAAACCATAGGAACTATCTGCAAAATATTTTTAAAATATTTTCCGACACCTTTTTATTTCAATTGAAAATGCTTATTCATCATTAAAAGAATTATCCTACATATATACACTTCATTGTGTCATTATGACCAGCTTCAAAGCTTTCAGAACAAAACATCTTCAGACAGAATCAGAAAAGCAACAGGATATGGCCAGGTGGATCTAACAGGGAGGAAAGTTCCACAAGCTAGATCATATAAGGAAAAAATGTACACATTGGTAATACAGTTCTTCTACACTACCAAATACTGCCATATTGTGGCAGAAGTTTAAGATGATCTTCAGTCTTCACCAATATATCTCTGAAGGCAAATGAGGATGAGATATTAAGAAGCAGCCCTTAAAAGAATGTTGTTTTTATGTTTGCAGTTGTTGTTTAAAGGAGAGAGCTGAGCACTTTGATTTGAGCTTGAGATTAGACAATGATGCCTCAGGAGCTAGAATCTTCACCCTACTTTCTGAACTCGTTTAATCTGGAATATCAGAGAATCATACTTTTCTAAAATTCAGATTATGGTAATATATTGAAGCTTCACAAAATAGAGGGTAACACTTAATCAAGAAAGTTTTCTAACTAAAAACTTAGCAAAGAAAAAAAAATACAGCCAGTGTTTAAATCAGTTCAGGTGTTGGATGTGCTTAGACAGAAGCTGCTGAGACATTTGGGTGATACTTGAATTTAGATTTCTGCACTAAGAGAATTTGATTCAATAGCTTAGAACTTACTGTGATCTTCCTCTATGGGTAAAGATTATGTAAAAAAACAATGTATTTCAGTTTCATATTACATACAATCAATACAAATCAATTGCATCAATTTATTTTCTATCTCTTTCATACAACAGTTTTGTGTGTTATTTCATCCTCAACCAAATCTGACCAAGAGTATGCTTCTGGTATATGGAACTTTTGTTTGGAAAATTGATTTCCAGTTCACTCAATCAAATCTGTGAAATGAGTTTCATGAATGATTGAAATCAAATAGATAAATGTAATGAATGCCTGTGATGACCATTCAGCAGAGCTGAATCTGAATGAATCTGAAATCTACTCAACAATCTAAAGAAACCAACTATTCTGATGGGAGCAAATCTACCCATCCCTAGCTGCTGGTATGATTGTCCATGTGCATTTTTCTCTCTTCTGCTCTGTTATACAAAGAAGAAAGAAGGATTATAAATACAAGAACACAAACTGTTTTCCTGGCAGGATTCTTGTACATATTATCAGGCTGTGTTTGCTTGTAATAGTAAGAACAGACAGACATAATAGGAAAAATATTAATATACACACAACTCACACATATATTATATTATACAACGATAGACTCTTGGTTGGACCTATTCCCAACCAAGGGCATTTGAAGAATGGTGCATATCCACATCATTTAAAATAAAGGAATATTATATAAAATACAACATTCAATATAAATAATATAATATAATAATATAATATAATAAATAATATAATATAATATATAATATATAAAACAAATATAATAAAGAAAAGAGCCTTTCACTCTTAAATAGGATGAGAAGATAACTTAGATTACAAGTTTAGAATTTTCATATGAAATTCATTTCAGATCAATTCTGGCAAACCATTAGCAATTAACTGCAGAAATAATTTATGCATGCTATTGAATCCCTTACAATGGCTTCATATTATATAAATATGCAAATAAATGAACAAAAATACAATCTCTTCCATCATTTCTTTCCATCATATAAGATCTGACAGATGGAGGGTGTTTCATATCTCATCTGATGGGATACCAAAGTCTTGTCCTCTTGTCATGACATCTGCCTCTGGGACAGCAGAAATTTGAATTATCTGAGTCCTGCAGTCTTTTAAATAAGCTTGGAAATCTTCCTCCCCCCCCACCGCCCAAAATTCTATTGCACAAAGATGATGGTAAACGAGTTATTTGTTGAATTTATACAGTCACCTACCGCACATTCTTATAGTCTTCTCCCTGTTATAAGCCTTTTATTTTTGTTTTCATTTCAAATAGAATGTTTTTTTTTTTATTTTGTGTGCCATCTAGTACTATTGTTGAGTTGGGAGCCCTAGGGATTCTTATTTATAAATGAACAAATTCTACCATTTAAAATATTTCTAGAAAATGTGGTTAATTTTTGTTATCAGTTGCTCAATGTACTATAGCAAAACACTAGAAAATAAAGTACATTTTTCTTGGAATCAGTAAGATGTGAGAAATAGTATTAGTTGAAACCTTAATAAAACAGCCAATATATTTTGATTGAGGTCTATGTTATTGAAATATGCTTTCTATTTTAGATCTAAGTGTTCTAATAAAGTAATTCCTCATAATGACTTCTACAACACAAATTCATTTTTATTAAAATTGAATATATATTTAAAATGTATCATTCCTTAGAGTTAAATATTTTAAAACTATGCACTTAAAATAAGCTAATAATTGTTATGTTTTCTTGATTTCAGTTTTGTTCTTTATGTATTAGAGAAACAAGCAACAGAAATCAGAGAAAATTGCTGTATCAATTTGTGAGAAGTATTAAACGCATTACAAATAAAATGCATTACATTAAGGAAAGTGATTTCAAAAGCAGATTTGCAAGAGAAACAAAAAGAGATACCTTGAGTTAAAATGCAAAAATATGTATGTTACATAAGTACGCATATGGTAAACATTGAAAAATATTAAAAAAAAACATAAGTACACATGGATGCAGAATTGGGAGAAAAAACATTTAAGATTGGAAAAAACAGAAAAATAGCCAAATCGATACTCACTTCTATTTTGAACATGAATGTTCCATTGATCTACCAGTTAATCAGCATGGATGTCTCTATTCTTCTGCTCATCACCAGCATCTGCTGAAAATGAACTATAAACCTAACATAGTATTTTATTTATTATAAAAGCTTTCCATAAATGTCTCAAGGTGGTATGCCTCAGCTTAAAAATAAAAACAGCCATAAAAACAGCCACCCTCCTCCCATATTAAAATGGAGGACTCATTGTCCTCAAATTGCATGGGGCATTTACTTACTAATCATAAGTAAAATAAGTGTGTTAAGCATGTGATGGGGTTAACACACACATTCTGTTTAGAAAGTAAAGAAAAAAACTCTTCCCAAAATAACTTTTTAAAAGATCTAAACTCTCTATCACTTTTCCTGTATTTTTGCAGTATAGAACTGTCGTAGGAAGTGAAGAATTTTCATGCGCAATGCCGAGCAGAAGCCTCACAAGATGAATTGCACAGGTGAATACATCATCCTGATCACACAGACTTTAAAGGAATTGGTCTATTCTAAATGGTTTATACTGTTAGTTGAAAGCATTCTATTACAGACGTCAGCTAATTTACTCTTTTCATGTTGAATTCTCCCTGAAACTGCAGATATTGTGAGTTTGAACAGTAATTAAAGTCACAGATCCATTTTCAATTCAACAACAAGGCAGACTGAAGAGTTAGATGCATCTAGATTCTAGAGTTTCCAGGAGCAATAAAAGAGAAGACAACTATACAAAATAGACTGAGGAAAAATTATTGCTGAAACCAGAAAAAAGAAGCTGCTGTTGTTTCTCCTTTATGTAAAAGTCTGTTCTCCCTTCCCAATTCTTTAAAATTATTAATCTGTGCAGTCATCTGAATCTTTTTAGAATTCTTAAGTTCTTTCATTACTATTTACCTTTTTCTCCTCTTCTTTTTTTAACAGTTAAGGTGACCCAGATTCTCCAAATCTGGGTCACCTGTGCTTGGATAAAGAGCTTCTTTCTGAATATGATAAGGAGCCAAATCAAGAAGTTTCAAGCAAAATCACTTTCAATTCTTGGTGAAGTTTCTGACGTACTATGGCTTCCTCCAGTTTTTGATCTGATCCTTAAATAATACTTCTCTGAGACCAAACCTGCTTGGCTATCTGAAGACCCAGTATGTTGATGATGTGGGATTAAGAGGTTGGACAATCAGAAGAAGTGGTTTGATACCCTTTGTCTTATATCCCCATATAATTCATATCACATGGCATGTATTGCAAGCTGCAAAATTGTCATAGAAACATACAAAGCAGGGAAATTCATCCTCTTCTATAGAGTTTTGTTAGACCTTTTTTGTGTGTGCAAAAGTTCCCAGCATTTGATAAATTGTAACTGAACTGCTATTAATCTAATTGATCTTTGCTTCCAAAAGAATTTTTGCAACTGGACATTATGCTTTTTTGCTGAGCTTCTATCAACAGTCTCAGCAGGATAAGGTTTTTCCTTATCAAACCATGTCTCATTAAGAAAATGTCAAAACACACATACAGACACTCACTATACAACAAAATCCAAAATAAAAACAGGGTAGGGAAAATAATAATAATATTCTAAATAAAGGTATCAACAATGATTGGTGTCAACTGCACTATAGCCAGGTAATTTAAGAATATAATAAAGTTAACCCACAACAGTTTTAGATTGTATCCATTAGCTGTTTCAGGAGCTTAAATTTAAACTCAGTTGCAACTTGAAGGCAAAACAAGACAAAGTAATATAACTGCCCAGTTACTTTAATTGAAAAGTTTTAGTTCAAAACACCTTCTCCTTACTAATCATATATCACTTCTGGATATAGAAACTTTACACAGTGGTGTTAAGGTAGGGGACAAATTTGGGAAGCAAACTTGGAAAAACATAGTTATTATGGTAGACAAAGATTCTTTGGAAATTTTAAGGATTAATGCTTTATTAATACTTAAACTTACACTAAGTAAATTGTGTTTCATCAGATGTATGAAGCAATGCTTCATATTGCAAGTCTATATAAATACATTGTAGTGCTGCTGGGGTGAATTATAAACAGTAAGTCCAGAACCTAATGTAAAGTGGTGATTAATTACTTTATTAAGGCAATTTGCAATAAAACGTTTTCTACTATACAATGTCACAGTGAATTTATTCTGCAATAATATATTTGCTCAGTAGTACAGTTCAAGACAGGCTAACCCAGCATTAAAAAGAAAAGAAAGAACATGCATTGCTTTTTTGTCAATACACAGATTTTCCATCTAGATTTTTTGTATGGCACCCAATATGCTGATACCCACTGGAACGACCTCAGCCAATTTATTCCATTTGATTTTTAGGTCTGATATTTTGTGATCTTCTCCTATTCTATTATTAGTTTTTCAGACACACAGATGTCCAGACTGAATCTATCCAATCCTTCTCAGGGACCTAGGATAGGCAGATGTGGATATTGTTATTATTATTATTATCGATCATCGCACAGTCAGCCAGATGTTCAGACTGGATTTGGCATTTTGTCTACCTATCGAGTCCTTACCCAGGACCTGGGATAGGCAGATGTGGATGTTTGATGGTATAACAGATATCGTCGCAGGATGGAAGCAGTTCCTAATAAGGCTGCCTTTTGCAATTGACTAATAGCGAATTTGTCAATGCCAATGGTGTTCAAGTGGTGCTCCAGTTGTTTTGGGATTGCACCCAAGGAGACTATGACTATTGGTACTACCCTTGCTTGCTTTTGCCACAGTCTTTCTATTTCTATTTGTAGGTCTTTGTATTTTGTTATCTTCTCCAGTTCTTTCTCTTCTATTCTGCTATCTCCAGGCACTGCCACATCCCTATCCAGACTTTTTTGTCTTTCTTATCGACAATTGTTAAGTCTGGGGTGTTATGTTGCAGGTGCTTGTCTGTTTGAATTCTGAAGTCCCAGAGCAGTTTAATTTTATCATTTTCTATGACTTTCTATATTTTATGGTCCCACCAGTTTTTGCTTACAGGCAAATGATATTTTTTGCAGATCTTCCAATGCACCATTGTTGCTACTTTGTCATGCCGCTGCTTGTAGTCAGTCTGTGCAATCTTCTTGCAACAGCTTACCAGGTGGTCCACTGTTTCTTCAGCTTCTTTGCATAGGCGGCACTTACTGTCTGTTGCTGTCTTCCCAATTTTCACTTGATATGCATTTGTCCTTAAGGCTTGGTCTTGTGCAGTCAGAATTAGTCCCTCGTCTCTTTCTTCAATTTTCCTGCTCTTAGCCATTGCCAGGTCTTGTTATTATCTGCTTTCCCAGCTATTTTTTTAATGTATTGGCCATGTAGTGCTGTGTCTTCCCATGCCTCTATTCTGTTCTTCATTTGGTCTTTCTTGTAGGCCAGTTTGGTCTCTCCAGTAGTTAGTAAGCCTTCCTGATATTCTAATTTCAGTGCATCTTCATCATTGTTCTTCAGATATTCTTCCAGAGCCATTTTTTCTTCTTCAACCATCTGATGTACTTGTAGCATTCCACGCCCACCTATTTGCCTTGGTAGATAAAGTCTATCAATGTAACTGCGTGGATGAAGGGCATGATTCATTGTCATTATTTTTCTGGTCTGCCTATCCATTGCTTTTAGTTCTGCTTGAGTCCAGTCCACTATTCCAGCTGTGTACCTAATGACTGGGATTGCCCAGGTGTTGATGATATTTCCTCCATTGAGTTTGGACTTTAAGATCTTCTTCGCTCTCTTGATGTATTCATCTCTAATCTTTTTCTTGACTTCAGTGTGCTTGATGTTGTCAGCTTGAAGGATACCCAGGTATTTGTAGTCATCATGCCCATCCAGACTCTTAATATTATTTTCGTGGGGCATCTTGATTCCTTCAGTTTTCACAGTTTTTCCTTGTTGATAGTAAGTGTGGCACATTTGTCCAAGCCAAACTCCATTGCAATATCTTGGCTATATATATGGACAGTATTGAGCAACGATTCTATTTCAGATGGAGTTTTTCCATACAGATTATTATTGATCATTGCACAATCAGCCAGATGTTCAGACTAGATTCGGCATTTTTGTCTACCTATTGAGTCCTTACCAAGGACCTGGGATAGGCATATGTGGATATTTGATGGTATTAGAGATATTGTCACAGGATAGAAGCTGTTCCTAGTAAGGCCACCTTTTGAAATTGACTGTTGGTGAATTTGTCAATGCTAATGGTGTTCAAGTGGTACATCAGTTGTTTTGGGATTATACACAGGGCTGCTGTTACTATTGATACTACCTTTGCTTTCTTTTGCCACAGATGTTCTATTTCTATTTGTAGGTCTTTGTATTTTGCTATCTTCTCCAGTTCTTTCTGTTCTATTCTGCTATCTCCAAGTACTGCCACATCCATTATACAGATTTTTTTTTTACTTTTCTTTTTGACAAGTGTTCGTCTTGAATGTTCAATGTACCTGTTTGTTTGAATTCTAAAATCCAAGAGTACTTTAGCTTCTTTGTTTTCTACTACTTTTTCTGTTCTGTGATCCCACCAGTTGTTGCTTGCAGACAAATGGTAGTTCTTGCAGATTTTCAATAACGAGCCTTATAAAATTGCTTTATTCTGGGATTAGTTCAAAAGCAGGAGATCATTGGGTACTTATTCTATCCATCATCTACAAAATAGCAAAAGTTAACCATAGATTTTCTCATTTATTCATTCAGTATTCATTAGGTTCTTAGGAAATACAGATAGTCCTCTATTTACCATCACAATTGGGACCAGAATTTATATTACCAAGAGAAATGGTTGTTAAGTGAATTGCATATGATTTTATTATCTTTTTTGCTATGATTATTAAGCAAACCACTACAATTGTTTTATGAATCATTCAGTCATTAAATGAATCTGGCTTGCCCCATTGACTTTTGCTTGTTGGAAGCCCAGCTGAGAAGTTCGTAAATCGCAATCACATGACACTGGGACACTGAAAACTTTGTAAATAAATGCTGGTTGCCAAGCACCCAAATTTTTAACATGTTGCTGTGGGAATGCTGTGATGGTCATAACTACAAACAAACAAACAAAAAACAACAACCCGGTTGTTAGTCACTTTTTCAGTGCTGTTGTAACTTCAAATGGTTACTAAACAAATGGTTATAAATTAAGAACTGTTTGTATATACTTGATGAGTGATAAATGTAGCTTTATTCTTTTTTTAAAAAAATGTGAATCAGGTATTAGCAATAGTTATGTCCAAGGAATTAAGTTTGCAGTGCATATTTTTCCAGGCAAGTTCAAAAAACAAACACACAAGAAATGAACTTTGAAGAGTTTTGCATATGTACAAAATGATGTCATAAGAGAATGCGTTCCTGATCAGAAAGTCAAGATAGAGACATTCAGCTTTGTAATAGTAGGAAATGGGCACAATTTTTATCTCCTTTTGCTTAAATTTCTAGGATTAGAATCAGAATAGAGCTGGAAGAGACCTTGGAGATCTTCTAGTCCAGCCCCCTGCTCAAGCAGGAGAACCTATACCATCTCAAACAAGTGACTGTCCAGTCTCCTCTTAAAAACCTCCAGTGATGGAATGCCCATGATTTCTGGAGGCAAGCTGTTCCACTGGTTAATTATCCTCACTGTCAGGAAGTTTCTCCTTAATTCCAGGTTGCTTCTCTCTTTGATCAGTTTCCAACCATTGTTTCTTGTCCTGCCCTCTGGTGCTTTGGAGAATAACATGACCCTCCTCCTTTTCTTTATGGCAGCCCCTCAGATACTGGAATACTGCTATCCTGTTACCCCTAGTCCTTCTTTTCTCTGGACTGGCCAAACCCAAGTCCTGCAGCTGTTCTTCATATGTTTTAGTCTCCAGGGCTTTGATCATCTTAGTTGCTCTTCTCTGAACTTTTTCCAAGATCTCAACATCTTTTTTGTAGTATGGTGACCAAAATTAGTTCCAGTATTCCAGATGTGGTCTTATTTTACAACATTCTGGAAATAAATCCTTCAGAGTTAAATCAGTTAAGGCTAGGTAAAAATCCAATAAATCCAATGGTAAATAATCTCAGCATATAAATAGTTGTAGGTGATCAAACATGATTTTATAACATGGGAACAAACTAGTATTATCTATTTAGCTATCTATCCCAAAATATTAGTTGTTTGGGATAGGGAGTTATCCCTATGTAAGGAGTTTTTATAATTGTTTTTTTTCAGACAATTAACTTTTATGGATTTATTTTCAGTACTATAACAGAAGACACATAAATATATATATTTATTCTAATTATCTTCCAAAAAGCCATTAGAATTATCAACCTTGGATCTTTCTGACTCATACAGTATTAAGACCTATCATAAACTATTTCAATGATTTGCTCATACACTATTGCTTGTGCTTACTGATGAGTGATATCAAGGTTTAATTTACCAACTTCTCTGAAAATATATTGCTTTTGATTCAGATGTCATATAAAAGCTCTTAAATTTTCTAAGCTTGTCAGCTGGTATATCTAAGTACTCATCAATGGCTTACAGTAGAAGAACATATATTTTCTACTACCGCTAAAACTGACACCAGTGGAATTTCTGATGGTGAAATGCAATGTAAGGTACTTAAACCTCTGGATTCAGTTCCAAAACAGCATTTTCGCTCATTTGTGATTATATGATGGCACTTTTCCAGCAGGGTGATAACTTCTCAATATTTATCACAGATGCAATTAATTCTTCTAGATAATGAAAGGAAATTCTGGATAATTATTTGGTTTAATGATTACAGTGTTGAATTTGCACAATATGAAATCCTTATGTACTTATGAAAATAACTGGCTGATTTGGGGCAATTCATTAACTATGTGCAGGCATTCAATGGCTTGTGGAGACTGTGATGATATTTTGCCATTTCCACTATCACAACTCTCTGAGAATCTGTGCTATAATTGATAGAACATGAAGAAAAAGAGAGTTGGTCAAATCCCCAGTCATCCATAAAATTAAGAAACTTCATCTTGAGATCCTGGGAGAAAAATACAGCATAAATATAAGTCATAAAAAGAAAGAACAGTTGTAGGTATATAACTTTTCTCCTTGTGGGACCATGATACATTGATTGCAATTGATGCAAGATCATGTTGAAAGAAAAATCTTCTTCAGGGTCCAGTCCAAGCAGGGAATAATCAAAATGGAGACTGCTTTAGAAAGAAGCTTGCAGTTTATTGAAGAAGATAGCCAGACAGAAAGATGGCTCTGGAAAAACTGACCACATGTAGCAGGATATGGTGGGTTTTTATACCTTCTGGAGCTCTTGAGGTTGTTTCCTGTTCCTGTTTGAGGCTTTTGTATTTCCTGTGTCATGTACTTTGACCTGAGTCTGAGTGTGCACTTTTGGTATTGGTGGGTTAATCCTATTATGTCTCCTGTCCTTAGAATGTGGGTGGGAGTATGAAGATTTTAGGGGGCTTTGTCTTCCTAATAGCTTCCTGGCTCCAACCTTCCTGAATGGATTATTACATCTGCATTTCTAAAATCTGGCCTCTGTCTAGTTTCTGCTTGGGGGAGAGGGGCTGGGGCTGGTTTCTGTCTTTTTAAAGACCTTCTCCATTATTCCTTTGGAGAAGTATATTTTTAATATTCCTCAAAATATTTCTTTCTCTGGATTCTTCCCACAACCACTTATATTCATACTGTAGCAACTTAGACTATTCTTCCTCGGCCCTCCTTCAGCATGTTTTGATGCTAAGGACTAAATCTATATCTAAAAATAAACCCAAACCCAAATGCATGAAGGTCAAGAGACCAGAGAGGAACTGCATTCTTCTCCAAATATTCACTGAATATCTACAAAAGATGTCCATCTTATCTTGCTTCTAGCTTCAACGAGATTAAATTTAAAAAGCAACTGAAATATTTTACATTACTGTTATAGTTCCTACACTGGTTTCAGCTTTTGATTGATGCTATGAGCTCATCCAACAATAGAATGCATTTGTAAGATAATGATAGCAATAGCACTTAGATTTATATATGTCTTCACAGTGCTTCACAGCCCTCCCTAAGTGATTTGCAGAGTTAGCATATTGCCCCCAACAATCTGGGTCCTCATTTACTGACCTTGGAAGGATGGAAAGCTGAGTTAACCTCAAGCCTGCCAGGATCGAACTCCAGGCTGTTGTCAGAGTTAGCCTGCAATAATGCATTCTATCCACTGCACCACTATGGCTGATCATTAGGAGACGTTTGTAAGATGACAAATGGATGTCAGTGGTGAGTTTCTTAGTTGACTATGAATTAATCCAAACTCTATAAAACAGTAGGGCTTCTATCTGGACAACAAAAAAATAAGATGAATGTGAGATGGAAGCAAAGAGTTAGAGATTTCGTATCTATGCTCATCCAGATGTTTGCAACCCAAGTATGATAGCCCTATGACATATGAATACAAATATTTTGGCATTGAAATGTTATACAGAAAGGAGTTACATGAAAATGTTATTATTTACTGGCCATATTGGTAGCTCAACTGGTCATTTTGCTTGATGGTTTACTAGCATCAGCTTTTAAAGTCAACTGATTCTTAATGAATTCATATATTTAATTTATTTATTAAATAAATTTGTATACTGCCACAATAAAAAACATCCTTTCTGATTCATTTAGGATGCATATTGTACTTCATTTTGCAATTATCAAAATAGTCCTATAATTTTTTTTAAATGTACATATGACAATCTAATACATAATTTTAATATATACAGTAAATTACACTGACTCATGCTCAATATTACCAGTTATGCATTCACCATACAAAACATTATATTTTTTTTGATTTTTATAAATTTTTATTTTTAACCAACAAGACAAAACAAAACAAAGCAAAACATAACACACATACACACACAATATATACTCCTCCTTTTTTTTACAGCAATTACGTAACAGTAATCTAATATTTACATTTCCCCCTTATTCTTCTTTAAATATTTGTCCTTATAGCCCCATTATTTCTTATTTACATTTTTCTTCCTTCATAAAACATTATATTTTTATATTTGGAGGGTTTGATTTTAGTTTGCCCCCATTTTCACCCTCCCCCAAAAGAAATAAAACATTAAATGAATTCTCTTTATATTCTGAGCTTGGAGTTCTGTCTTATTAACTACGTTACCAACATGGATATGATTTAGTAATCACCAAGGATGTTTTTAAAACCGCATTGGCTCTTGTTCGAAAACTGATCATTTCCATAAGCCTATTTGCCAAAATAATTCCGCTCTATGTCTTCAATACTGGATCTTATTCCACCTGCTGATTTAATTAGAATTTAATTTTACTCTAATGTTTTTCAGCCAAAAGATCTCTGCTCTGCTGATTTATAAAGCTTCTACACTTATTCATTCTATCATGTTTTTTTTAATTAAGATGATCAATGAACATATAACATGAATCCCCAAATCTAAGAACTTATTCCTAGACTATATTATTTTTTGTTACATTATTGGGTTCCCCCCCTCCTTTGGCACTATTTGGTACTCAAACAGCTAAAACATAGAGCAGCAATAAATGGATTTTACAGTTATTGAGATCATTTCTGTGATCATTTTGACATAGACTGCAGGCAAAAATAACTTGTTTTCAGATGTCAAACAGTTCCTCTCAAAAGTAAATCAGAATAGCCATTGACTGACATGAAGATAGAGAAAAGTTGTTTGGGGGGGGATATTAAATTCCTCATTCTCTGGGCATTTTTCACAGAACTTGCAATTTCTTCTGTGTATTTTTAGACAGGCCCATTTTCAAGTAGTTTTTTTCCAATCAAAACTGCAGAATAACTGTACCTTTGAATAAATACTTTTTTAAAAGAAATAACTATGACCTCTGTCTCTCACTCCTTTGCAAGTTTCTAATCTTCATTTTCAAAGCAACATAAAATTAAAAATTTCAGTGAATTAAACACAACTCCTGTTGACTCTATGGAAAAGTCAAAGAAGGTATTTTTTTGGCAGAAATATAGAAGTGATTTCCAAAATATCTCACATCTTGTTATAACAAGGTCAGTTTTGTTTAGATTTTCCAAATGCAGCCAGTATCAACTGGGACTTGCCACCTGATATTAAAATAGCTTATGACAAATGAAGTTAAAACCATGCACAGGTATTACATCTTTATAATAGTGAAAAACAATTAGTACAATAAATTCAGTAGCGAATCAAACAGAAGTTGAAATGAAAAAGTTTTCAATAACCATAATGACAACAACTTCAGCTGAATTTGAGAATATAGCATTTTTTTTATCAGAGAGTCATATTTTAATCATTTTAAATGGCAAATCCATATAAAAGCAATATATAGTTAAGTTTAGCAGTGATTCAAACATAGGTAAGCTTGACAGAATGAACCGTACTGTCTGTCTGTCTGTCGGGATATAGCATTTTAATCAAAATAACTTAATTTCCTTAAAGATTCTGATTGGCCAGTTCCTTTGATATCCATTACATCTTTTTATTTTACTAAACTATTCTGATGTTAACATTTAGCTCTTAGCTCTTCTCACTTTCAGCAATTATTTTTTTATGTTATATCTGAATCTTCCATTCCATGAATAATCCTCAGTTATTATTGGACAATTAGATTTATGGTATTGCCAAATTTTAATATCATAAGTATTAAAAGACACAAAATAAATATTAATGTACAAACTTTTTAACTAAAATTATTACCATCTTCTCAGTATCTATGTAATTTATACCTGATCTGATCAGGATTTTTTTTTTTTTATTAGGCCTACTGATCCCCACCAGACACTAATATCTGTTATTTTCATTGTTTCCATTTTATTGGAAATTACTAAATTTGCCAGTCGGTTTGCTCAACCAGTTCCCATAGTATTCCAATAGTATTGGAAGAGAGAGGTACCTGCTCTTAGCTGATTAATTAATACAGAACTGTATACAACTGATTTTTCAGTTTCAATCCCAATACTTCCAGGAATGATGTCATTCAACAACTTCTTTTCAATGTTAAATAACATTTGAAAAAACCCACAGAAGCATCTCAGATGCTAAATATTTGAGTATCAAAATTAAGCAAACTTTAAAGAACTTCATAAGCAGAAAGTGAACAGAATTTGTAGCAAGCTCCGAATGTTTCATCTTCTGGTGGATCACTTTAATACACTCAGTCTTTTTTGAAGAAGTTCAATGAAATGCTAGCTTTCGTGGCTGTAAGCTTCTTAAACCAATCTTCTCTTTCTGTTCCTTTATGTCCATGCATTATTAATTATATTTTGGTTGGGTAATCTTCTTTGCTAACTTATTTTCTGTTCCAAAGGCAGTCTTATTACTGAGCAGGTGACATCTCTCTCATGTACATTGGCATTCATACTTTAATGTTTGTCATCCTTATTATTTCTTATTGCTTCCTTCATAGTTCATTTTCATGTTGCAATTCCTATTGCTTGTCTGATATTCTGAATATCAGCCTTAAAAATGGATTGGTAAATGAATGATTGAAGGGGGGGGGGAAAGCAGATTACCTTTTCATAAAATATCTCCTTGCCCTTTTAATTGATGAGTGCTCGAGCTGCAAGCCCAGAAAAACTAATTGACCTTGTCATTCCATTCCCATCTCTCCTTTTGGACTGTTAAATTGAGGGTAACATTCCCCAAAGCTGGAAATCTTTGCTATTTAGGAATATTGCTTATGGTTAAGATTCCATTTGCTTAGGAGACTAGATTGCCTCTTTGACAAAACAAAGCATTAAGGGCACATTTGAGAGTGTTCTACCACATTTACTGCAGGTTTTGTTGGAAGCAAGTGGAAAGATATAAATCCCTACAATTGTGAAAAGACAGCCCTTGATTGCATGCTTGATGACTCTACATGCTTTCTCCTAGAAAAGAACCCAGAAGGTGGTACATGACTTGGCTGAGGCTTTGTGAGCTGAAAATAAATAGATGCTGCTATAATCTTCAGCTGTGAATGAAACAATTTATGCTGTAATTGAATTGTGTCATTAAGCTATAAATATGAGGAAAAGGAAATTATACATGTTTACTAGCATTTTCAGAAAACAAATAGATCAAACTGAATCTGTTAAAATAGTGAGAAGCAGCAGAGCCGCCACAGCATAATGGTTACCATTCAAACCACAACCTTTCATTCCATTTGAAATTAAAAGTTCTATCAAGCTTTTCAAACTTCATCCAATGAACACAAACCCTAAAAAGAATTACCCTGCCATACATCAAGAATATCTCAGAAACCACCAACAGGGTACTACATGGAATCAGCATAGCACACAAGCCAACTAATGTCCTTCAAAACAAACCAAAAGGCCTGACTTCCGGTTCCGGTTCACGGTGTCGCTAGTCACACAGGGAGACTTCTATCCTCGTCGGCTAGCTTTCCCTCCATCGGTGGACCCTTATAAGGGTCCAAAGTTGCCCTGGAGAGTGTGACTTCCGTCAAGGAGGCTGCTGTCCAGCTGTGGAGGAGTGGCGGCTCCTCCAGCTGTCCGGACAATCTCCGAGGGCCGACGGAGAAGAAGATGAGCCAGTAAAATGGCCGATCGCCCTGCCACTTCAGACCATAAGTCAGACAACATCTAAGCTCTGAGTGCCCCCATGGTGAATCCGGGTGAGAATTTTTTCTTGTAACTCTCTCTTTTCTACTTTTTTTGTTTGGGTACCTGTAAGAGCTTTTGGAATTATTTCCCTGGCTTGGACAGGCCAAGCTTTTTTGGGAAGAAAGGCATTTTATGAATACTGAAAAAGACTATATTTTACTTTTATATATATATATATTATTTGGATACTAAAAAGGAAAAAAGACGGAAAAGGTTTTCTCCTCTCTTTTTAAGAACTGTATTACTTACTTTTATATTTCTTACCATATATATATGGTAAGAAATATAAAATGAACACCAGGGTAATAAAAACTATAAAAGTTTTTAATTAATTAAAACTATAAAAGTTTAATTAAAAAGCGCCAAGCTTTCGCCGTCACCTGCCGGCATCCTCAGGGCTAGTGCGCCAGGGAGTGAGAGAATCCTTTATAGGCGTGTCAAGGTTTGCGCCCGGCTCCTTGATCTCGTCATCGGGCCTAATTGATTCAATTGCATACAGTTAACTTGTTCTTCCTTGCTCTTTTTGATTACGTGTCTATCCTCATCCATCTCTATTTCTCTTAACCTTGGGGTGGGTGGATGACAACTCCAGTTGTTTCGGTTGTCTCTATGTTTTGACTTCCCCCCAGGTTCAGGTGGCAATACACATCCCACGTTCCTTTCACAGCCGTATCTTATCCAGTTGTTCTTTTTAAGGCAGCTTTCCCTTTTAATTCCAACACTTTCATTTTCAGTGCACTTGTCGTGCGGATGGTCTTGCAAGCTGTTACAAGTCAAATATGATGTGGGGGTGATCTTGGGTTGGGAGGTGGATTGTTTGGCTGGGGGGAGGGGCAGTTTCCTAGCCGTCGTTGTACCCAGCTGTCTTGCGCGCGTCTTGCTTCGGGTGATCGGTCCGGGGGGAGTGGTAACCGGATCGCATTCCTTCTGATTGTCCCAATACTCCTCTTTAGCTCTCCCTTTTCTCACGTTGTTAGTGTCCATATGTGTCCTATGGGAGTCTTCCAGATCGACGAACGCGGGATGCGATGGTTCGATCTCTCGCACCCCACCGCTCTCACAAGTCTCCCCCTCCCGTCTTCCCCTCCACTCCAATCCCCTCTTTTCCTCCTCTCCGGCGGTGCTCGAGAGTTTATCACTGGTTGCGTCCTGTAATCCACACCCCCCGGATCCGATCGTCCTGGCTGCGCGAAGGGGTCCTCTCCTCCTCTCCGGATCGGCCACAGCGTTTCTTTTTGTACATAGGCGGGCTGTTATATTTGACGATTCTCCCGCGTCTCCACCTGCTATATCCTCCTTCGTCTCGTTCATACTGTCAGAACTCCGGGTCTCGGTTTCCGCCGTCCCCTTGGTCCTCTGGAATTGTGGTAGCGTCGCTGGGGTAGTGGAGGTGTTCCGCAATTGCCTTTCTTCCTCCGGATTGCGCCAAGTCCATTGGAGAGTTTGCCCCTCCTCCTTAATATCATTGGAATTGTTATTAAGTCGTCGGGGGTGTTGCAACTGATTGTTGGCATTCCATGATCTTAAAGCCACATATGCTGGGCACAGGTCAACATGTCTATTAATAGACCTACTATCCGAGAGCCATGCCTCCCTAAGTAGGTGGCCCCCTTTAGTATTGTCATTTGCCAGTACGCTAACGCCACTAAAGTTGAACCTATGGCCCAGTTCTGCCATGTGTGCCCATATCTGGGAGTAACAATCTCCCCTTCTCACCGCTAGCCTGTGTTCGTGGACCCTGGTCTTAATTCGTTTGGCAGTCTCCCCAACATAATTGCACTGGCAGTCCATGCAGTCAATCTTATAGACGGCTGCCGATCTTTCGGTGCTGGGGAGCGGGTCCTTGGGGCGCATTATAGCCGCCCGCAGTGTTTGATTCGGTCTATGGGCCACCTGTATGTTATACGGTGCCAAGATCCTCGCTGTGGCCTCTGATACATTGTGAATATAGGGGAAGACTCCCATAGGACACATATGGACACTAACAACGTGAGAAAAGGGAGAGCTAAAGAGGAGTATTGGGACAATCAGAAGGAATGCGATCCAGTTACCACTCCCCCCGGACCGATCACCCGAAGCAAGACGCGCGCAAGACAGCTGGGTACAACGACGGCTAGGAAACTGCCCCAGCCAAACAATCCACCTCCCAACCCAAGATCACTCCCATGTCATATTTGACTTGTAACAGCTTGCAAGACCATCCGCACGACAAGTGCACTGAAAATGAAAGTGTTGGAATTAAAAGGGAAAGCTGCCTTAAAAAGAACAACTGGATAAGATACGGCTGTGAAAGGAACGTGGGATGTGTATTGCCACCTGAACCTGGGGGGAAGTCAAAACATAGAGACAACCGAAACAACTGGAGTTGTCATCCACCCACCCCAAGGTTAAGAGAAATAGAGATGGATGAGGATAGACACGTAATCAAAAAGAGCAAGGAAGAACAAGTTAACTGTATGCAATTGAATCAATCAGGCCCGATGACGAGATCAAGGAGCCGGGCGCAAACCTTGACACGCCTATAAAGGATTCTCTCACTCCCTGGTGCACTAGCCCTGAGGATGCCGGTAGGTGACGGCGAAAGCTTGGCGCTTTTTAATTAAACTTTTATAGTTTTAATTAATTAAAAACTTTTATAGTTTTTATTACCCTGGTGTTCATTTTATATTTCTTACCATGAATACCCCCAGGGTTCACGTTTTTAACTTTCTTAATCATGAATATAGTAGAGCAGTTTTGCTCAGAGCCAGAAAATGGGAGAAATCCGCACGGCGAGTATCGGCTAACTACTGCAAACTAGCATTTCTTCACAGTTGTATTAAGGAGAATCTAACGCCGAATTCACTAAGAAGAAGACCAACGGTGGACTCCTTGGAATGCCGGCAAGCAGTTCACCAATTCCAACGGCGTACGCTATATGCGCTGGTCAATGACCAACATAGGAGAATACGGAACCTAAAGAGGTGGATCCAAGACTATCGGGACTCTTGTAATACAGAACTGAGTAACCAACATTTCAGGATGCTGGACCAACATATCCGGCAAACTATGGCCCGGATGACTCAGCATATGACGGGGATATTCTTGGAGAGACTGAATTTGTTACGTGAGTCCTGCAATAATAACCTACCGGGGGGGAGTCGTGCACAATTTATCTTCAAGGGTGTTAAGACAGCCACAACTCTCCGTATTACAGCGAGATACAGGCTATAACCTCACAGATGCGAACACGCTGGATTTCGTGGCAGCATTAGAGCCTGCCCTACATCGCACTGGGGCAGGGGAAGTAGCTAAGAACATGGTCAGACAACAGGTCACAAGCCTAGTCATGAGCCATAGGCGCTGTCAAACATTATCGGTAAAAGAAAGAGCGGCCTTAAGTCAACTCAAAAAGGATGACACCATTGTCATCCTCCCAGCCGATAAGGGGAGGGCAACCATTGTCTTAGATAAAGAGGTGTATGTAAGTAAAGTACTAGACTTACTTCAGGACAGTGCTGCTTATAGAGTGGTCAGTAAAGATCCCTCCACCACGTTAAGGAATCGCACGAACAAGCTTCTTGATGACTTAAAACGCAAGGGGAGGATGGGGGAGGATGTGCTAAGAAAGATACGCCCTAGCGACTCAGCGCTCGCCAGATTTTACGGCTTACCAAAAATACATAAGCCTAATGTCCCCCTCCACCCCATTGTAGCATTTAGGGGCACCCCTATCTCTGAACTTGCCAAGTGGCTGAGCGTACGCATCAGCCACTTGGCAAATAACAGCAATACCACTGTGAGATCGGCGGAGGAATTCCTCAATAGAATTGGTACCCTGAGGGTGGAAGAGGATGAACTCATGGTCTCCTTTGATGTAGTTTCCCTGTTTACTTCCATCCTGCAAGAACTTGCGGTTACGGTCCTAAGAGACCGGTTGAATCAAGGAGACCATGAGCAATGTCAGGACTCCCTTCAAACGGAAGATCTTGTTAAGTTGATGGGAGTATGCCTTAACACCTACTTCACCTTCCAGGGCAACATATACGAACAAATTAAAGGAACACCAATGGGGTTGCCGATCTCCAGTGTGGTTGCAGAGATAGTACTCCAAAAGTTGGAACACATAGCGATGGCCCAGTATCAACCAAAATTCTGGGCCCGCTATGTGGATGACACGTTTGCGGTCATCAAGAAGCGACACAAGACTGACTTTATGGACATCTTGAATTCGGTATACCCAGACATCCAATTTACTATGGAAGAGGAAGATCAGGGCAGTTTAGCATTTCTGGACGTATTAGTGCAGCGCCAGTTAGACGGATGTCTGGTTACTAAGGTATACTGAAAACCAACATGTACAGACAGGATTCTCCACTTTGGGAGTAATCATCCGACGGCCCATAAAGTCAGCTGTGTCAGGACTCTATTTAAACGGGTGGAGACACACTGCAGCACTGTCAGAGCTAAGAAAGAAGAGAGAAATCACCTCTTCCGGATGTGTAGACGTAATGGGTATCCGGTAAAGTTTATTCATCGGTTCAGTAAAACATCTGGACCCCGGAGTAACCTTACACCCCAAGAACCCACACCCCAGACAACCACACGGGTTACCCTCCCCTATATTCACAATGTATCAGAGGCCACAGCGAGGATCTTGGCACCGTATAACATACAGGTGGCCCATAGACCGAATCAAACACTGCGGGCGGCTATAATGCGCCCCAAGGACCCGCTCCCCAGCACCGAAAGATCGGCAGCCGTCTATAAGATTGACTGCATGGACTGCCAGTGCAATTATGTTGGGGAGACTGCCAAACGAATTAAGACCAGGGTCCACGAACACAGGCTAGCGGTGAGAAGGGGAGATTGTTACTCCCAGATATGGGCACACATGGCAGAACTGGGCCATAGGTTCAACTTTAGTGGCGTTAGCGTACTGGCAAATGACAATACTAAAGGGGGCCACCTACTTAGGGAGGCATGGCTCTCGGATAGTAGGTCTATTAATAGACATGTTGACCTGTGCCCGGCATATGTGGCTTTAAGATCATGGAATGCCAACAATCAGTTGCAACACCCCCGACGACTTAATAACAATTCCAATGATATTAAGGAGGAGGGGCAAACTCTCCAATGGACTTGGCGCAATCCGGAGGAAGAAAGGCAATTGCGGAACACCTCCACTACCCCAGCGACGCTACCACAATTCCAGAGGACCAAGGGGACGGCGGAAACCGAGACCCGGAGTTCTGACAGTATGAACGAGACGAAGGAGGATATAGCAGGTGGAGACGCAGGAGAATCGTCAAATATAACAGCCCACCTATGTACAAAAAGAAACGCTGTGGCCGATCCGGAGAGGAGGAGAGGACCCCTTCGCGCAGCCAGGACGATCGGATCCGGGGGGTGTGGATTACAGGACGCAACCAGTGATAAACTCTCGAGCACCGCCGGAGAGGAGGAAAAGAGGGGATTGGAGTGGAGGGGAAGACGGGAGGGGGAGACTTGTGAGAGCGGTGGGGTGCAAGAGATCGAACCATCGCGTCCCGCGTTCGTCGATCTGGAAGACTCCCATAGGACACATATGGACACTAACAACGTGAGAAAAGGGAGAGCTAAAGAGGAGTATTGGGACAATCAGAAGGAATGCGATCCGGTTACCACTCCCCCCGGACCGATCACCCGAAGCAAGACGCGCGCAAGACAGCTGGGTACAACGACGGCAAGGAAACTGCCCCTCCCCCCAGCCAAACAATCCACCTCCCAACCCAAGATCACCCCCACGTCATATTTGACTTGTAACAGCTTGCAAGACCATCCGCATGACAAGTGCACTGAAAATGAAAGTGTTGGAATTAAAAGGGAAAGCTGCCTTAAAAAGAACAACTGGATAAGATATGGCTGTGAAAGGAACGTGGGATGTGTATTGCCACCTGAACCTGGGGGGAAGTCAAAACATAGAGACAACCGAAACAATTGGAGTTGTCATCCACCCACCCCAAGGTTAAGAGAAATAGAGATGGATGAGGATAGACACGTAATCAAAAAGAGCAAGGAAGAACAAGTTAACTGTATGCAATTGAATCAATCAGGCCCGATGACGAGATCAAGGAGCCGGGCGCAAACCTTGACACGCCTATAAAGGATTCTCTCACTCCCTGGTGCACTAGCCCTGAGGATGCCGGTAGGTGACGGCGAAAGCTTGGCGCTTTTTAATTAAACTTTTATAGTTTTAATTAATTAAAAACTTTTATAGTTTTTATTACCCTGGTGTTCATTTTATATTTCTTACCATGAATACCCCCAGGGTTCACGTTTTTAACTTTCTTAATCGTATATTAAGAATATATATGTGTGTGTGTGTGTGTGTGTGTGTGTGTGTGTTTTCTGAGGTTTTTGTGGGTGTTTGTATGTAGGTCTTTGGTTGTTCGGGTTTTCTCCCACGTAAAATTGGAAGTGTCTTGACGACGTTTTGATGAAGTCCCATTCGTCATCTTCAGGCTGGTGTTTTCAGCTTCGTGCTTCGAGGAGCAATATATATATATTATACTTCAAAAGATAGAAAAAAGGAATTGATTTTTGGAAAAGACTTTCTTTAACTCACTGAGGACATCTAGTGGCAAAAGTTTAATACTGCAACTTCTGCTTATTTTCCTACTGAATTTCAAAACACTTTTGAGGGAAAGAGGGAAAGATAAGCTGTGCAGCTGTGGAAGCTGTGGGGATGGATGTTGTTTGCATTAAATATAGCCTCCACAAAAAAGAAAAAGTGATCTTTTTTAAGTATTAGTATTAAAATGGAGAAACCTCAGCTACAATTGAACTGTGCACTTATATTGGAAAAGTTTTATGAGGCCACTGCAGAAATATGTGCTACATTTAAAAATTGTACTTTAGAATTAAGATCCAGAGATTCTACTACATTTGTTCAAACTGATGTTCAGGCTACAACTGACTATGGCATAAATCAAAATGTACCAGAAGAGGAATCTACAGAGATAGAAGAGGAACTTATTTCATCTGACAACCCTCTCTTCAGCAACTTAGAAAATCAGAAGAAGCAAAGACTAAGATCTCAAACTACAAAGCAACGATGCTGCAAGGAGAAGAGAAAAAGACATTTACTGCAGAGGAATTGTTTTCAGCTTCGTGCTCCTAGAAGCATGAAGCTGAAAACACCAGCCTGAAGATGACGAATGAGACTTCATCAAAATGTCGTCAAGACACTTCCAATTTGACGCAGGAGAAAACCCGAATAACCAAAGATCTACACACACACACACACACACACACACACACGTGTGTGTGTGTGTGTGTGTGTGTGTGTGTGTGTTTAAAGAGACTAAGAATGTATTCTTTGGAACAATAGATGGATTTTCAGGAAAATTATGTATTGAAATTGAAAAAATGTTGAGTTTTTAGACTGGAACTTTGAAGTGTTTAATTAACTAGGAGATTTTTGTGTATAATAATATGATTTGATAAGCTATGATAATTAATTGGATGAATGTGAAGTTTGTGTAATGAATTGAAATGCATTAAGGGGTAACATTGTTTTTTTTTAACTAAGTTAGTTATTATTAGAAGAAGAAAGAAAGGAGATTTGTGATAAAAGAGGGACGAGGGAGATTAAGAGTTTGAATATATTTGGAAGAGATACGTGAAGTGATAATTTGCTGATGTAAAACAATACTTGATTATGGTCATTGTAAATTGATAAAGTTTTAAAACAGATTTAGTAGTAATAGAAATTTAAGCTAGAAATGGAATATATTTAATCTATTATGTTATTTGAGGGAAATAGAGAGATGACAGTGAATGTACTAAGTTGAGCTGTTTATGTATGTTTTTATTTTGGGATGTTTGTTTACCCAAACACCACAGTGTGTCTTAAGTACTCTTTGTTAAAATTAAAACCAAAAGACCCAAAAACCCCAAAAGAAGAAAAATAGGAGACATCTACAACATACTGTACAAGGACTGCAACAACCACTATGTAGGACAAACAGGCAGAAGTCTGGCAGAATGCATCCACAAACATCAACTAGCAGTCAGAACACATGATGAAAATTCTTTAATTTCACAACATATAGACATATTTAACCATAGTTTCAGTTGGGAAAATGTGACCATTCTAGACCAAGCCTAGTCCAAAAATGCCAGGAAATTTTTAGAAGCCTGGCACTTTAACAAATCAGCCAATAACAGACACATTGACATTAACAACATCTATAGACTATGCAAAAGAGACTATCACCCAGCCCAAAAAGGAACAAAAAGACCCAAGTATCTGTCCACCAGCAATCAGCATCCAGATCAGCATAGATTAACTCCAAGGTTAACATCAGACCAACAGTCAAGTAAACAATACCCCAATCAAGAAACTGCCAAAGACTGCCAACAGCAAATAGCCCAATTAAATAATCCTTAAAATCGCCTCCAATCATTCAGATAGGCAAGACACCAGAATACAAACTGATAGCAAACTACACTTCTGACTAGCACTGATGATGTTACCTAGTTTGGGTAATAAAATGCCTGCAAGAAAACAAGTGAGTTCAGAGAGCACCATGGACCCCTTCATCCAACTTTCTCTATCGGGCTTCTCATCTTATAATCAAGAAGTTCTATCATGATATGGCATGTCAGAGGGAGCCTATTTTGCATTATAATTTCATGATTTTACCTCAGTGGAAGTTGGTTTGCAGATGATACAACTGCAAAACCAGATTCTCCATTTCTATTAAGTATGTTCACCAAAGTGGAGGTACAGCCAATTTCCAATAAGAATAATTGTTTGATATGTGATATATATTTATATAACATTTTTCTTCCAGGAGCTAAGATTTCACCTGTGACATCTGCTTGGCCACATTTTTATCTTCTCAAGAATCCTATGCTGTAAGTCTTGATAGCAGAATATTTATTCTGGTATTATTACTATTGCTTCCTTTTTTTCCCAATCTGCTTCCAAAACAAGCACAAAGAAATGTGTAAAGGAACAATTACATAAAACCTCTTCAATAGTAGAATTAAATAAAAAAGCTCACGAATCCTAAAAGACAATAATGAAAACAAAGTTCATATTTTTAAAAAAGCAATAAAAGGCAATTTGATTCCAGAACAGTAATAATCAGAGCAATTGTTATATACTTCGTTCGCGTGCGAATGATGAAGACACATGGCGATGTTGAACAACTCTTTATTCTCCTTTTAACAACACCCAAGCAAACTCAGAAGGCACACAAGCCTTTTATATGGTCAGAAACCCGGACGTCAACCAATGGAACAGAGAGTTTTTGCACCAAGGCTGGAGCTGCTCTGTCTGGTCCTGGGCAGCTTTTGTAATGCCCGAGATCAATGCAACATCCTGAGCCTGCTTTTGCAGGCTCAGGACACAACACCCCTCCCCCCTAGATGGAACATACTTTGTGGACTCACATATACGCCATGCATTGGGAAGAGCGTCATACAGTTTCATTAATCAAATGCAAGGAGTGTGGAATACTCGAGTCTGCCCTCAGGCAAAACCCCTTCTATCTATAGTAATACAATAAATGTATCCAAAATATAAAAAAAATAACACAAAATAATCTACCCACGAGTTGCTCCCATTATTCAGGGGCCTCATGAACAGGTTCCTCATGATTTGACAGTAACTTCACAAAGTCTCTCAGATGTTTGGGTGGGCACTTGGCCCACTGCGACCTTCTAATACCTGGAGAGATTGCCTGGCCCACCTGTTCGCCTACCAGGCTAGGCAGGCCAGTGTGTTGCTGCCCTAAATTCCCAGGTGACCCTGGTGAGGGTGCCTGGCCTACCGGCTCGCCTACCAGGCTAGGCAGGCCAGGACTTTGCTGCCCCAAATATTTATATATTTGTATTTATATTATATTTATTAAAATTTATAGACTACCCCACTCCTGCAGGACTCCGGGCAGCTAACAATAAAAACACAACATAACTTAACAAAACAAACAATACAATAACATTCATTCAGGGGTCAGATTTTATAAACCCCAGGCCTGCCGGAAAAGCCAGGTCTTAAGCAGCTTGCGGAAAACCAACAGGGTGGGAGTGGTCCTAATCTCCGGGGGGAGCTGGTTCCAAGACGTGGGTGCCATCACAGAGAAAGCCCTCCCCCGCGGTCCCGCCAAACGGCACTGCTTGGCCGACGGGTCCTGAAGGAGGCCCAGCCTGTGGGATCTAACCGGATGAAGGGAACTATGAGGTAGTAGGCGGTCTAGCAAATAGCCTGGCCCTGAGCCATATAGATGTCCTCAGTGAGTTAAAGAAAGCCCCAGGTGCCAGAGGCAGGAGTCACCTCCATAGCAACCCCCTTTGCTGGAGACCTCCTTTTGGGAGCAATTGTGGAATTTGGCAAGCGCCCCTGATGGAATTCCTTTTCTCTTGCTGCTTGTGATTTGTGTGGATACCCCCGGTCAGTCTCCCTGTCTGTAGCACTATCTGACATATGTGACTACTGTGGATACCCCCGGTGTGATTCCCTGTCTGGAGTAATTATGGATGTGTGGGATGATCCCCTATCCAGTGAATTCCTGTTAGGATCACTTGCAGAACCTTGTGATGAATTCCCAACAGCCTCAGTAGCAGCTAGTGAGGGCCTGTTAGTCCTTGGAAACTGTGACCCAGAATGCATATTATGGTCCTCCTCCCCCCCCCAGAGCAGAGCCAGGAGCGGAAGGGTGAGAGTCCAGTCTCCAATGCAGTTGGTCTATGTGTCTGCGAAGAATGCGGCCGTTACCCAAGGCAACTTCGTATGACAACAGCCCAGAGACCTTGCAGACCACAGCTGTGACCCAGAGATGTCCAGGCCCATAGTTCCTTGCCCAAACCAGATCGCCCACCTGGAGTCTCCTAGGTGCCCGGGGTTGTGATACCTGTGAAGCCACCCGGTCAGGGTGCAACCTGTCCAGTTTAATGATGACGTGGTGACCACAGCAGAGTTCAGCAGGGCTCTTCCCTGTGGCAGTGCATGGTGTGGTGCGGTGTGCAAGAAGGAAATCTGCTAACCTGTGATGCCAGTTACCATAAGTCGGTTTCTTGAGGGCATCTTTGGTGGTGCGCACCATTCTCTCTGCCAGTCCGTTGGAGGATGGGTGGAAGGGAGCCGATGTTGCATGCTGGATCAGATTGGCCTGAAGAAAAGCCTGGAACTCAGAGGAGGTAAATTGAGGGCCATGATCCGAAAACAGAACATCTGGAAGACCGTGTGATGCAAAAATTCCTCTCAATACCTGGATGGTTCTGGTGGTAGTAGCGGAGGAAATAGGAACAACCTCTAGCCACTTGGAATGGCTATCAATAACAACAAGGAAGAATTGCCCCTGAAAGGGCCCAGCATAATCTATATACACCCTAGACCATGGGGTTTGAGTTTCCTCCCACCTATGTACTGGGGCCTGAGCATTTCAGGCTGGGACTGTTGGCACACTTGGCACCCGTGCACCTGGGCCTCGATGGCTTTATCGAGGCCAGGCCACCAAAGATGGCTGTGTGCAAGCACTTTCATCCTGACTATACCAGGATGTCCCTCATGCAGAGAGATCAAGATTCTAGACCTCAATGAGGTTGGAATCACTACCCTGCTGCCCCATAACAGGCAACCCTTGAAAGTGGAAAACTCATGCTTCTTGTGCCAGAAACTTTGGAACTCAGTACCTGGGCACTTGTCAGGCCATCCTAACAACACCCATGTCAGCACGTGTGTAAGTGTGTGATCAGTGGCAGTTTCTGCAGCCACGTCCCTAGCGTTGAGGGGAGACTCAGGCAACTCCTGAATGGACAGAATATTAATGGCTGGAGCAGGATCTGGCTCTAATTGGTTCAGTGGTAATCTGCTCAGGCCATCTGCATGACCCATTTCTTTTCCTGGTTTGTGAACTAAGATATAGTCATATGCTGACAGGAAAATGGACCATCTCAGCATACGAGGAGAGATGATATATGGGGTCTGTTTGTTACTGGTAAACAAACCCAGCAGGGGCTTATGGTCAGTAAAGACCATAAAATGGCGGCCATATAAGAAATCATGAAATTTCTTAATGCCAGCCACTATGGCCAAGGCTTCTCTGTCAATTTAAACGTAATTTCGCTCTGCAGAAGATAAAGTCCTTGAGTAATAGGCCACAGGGACCTGTGTCCCATCAGCCTTCAGATGGCTAAGTATGGCTCCCACCCCATAAGGAGATGCATCGCATACGATGCAAACAGTCAGTTGCTCATTGAAGTGCGCTAAAACAGCATTAGAAGTGAGCAAGGCTTTAACCTTATTGAAACTCTTTTCATGGACTTTAGTCCACTGCCATGAAGCCTGCTTGTCTAAGAGCCTGTGTAATGGCTCTGCTACTGCAGCTTTATGTGGGAGAAATGCATGGTAAAAATTTAATAGCCCCAAGAAGGCTTGCAGCTCACTCTTAGACTTAGGGCTTGGGGCCTGCTGGATAGCTTGCAATTTAGTTTCAGCAGGGTGAATGCCTTGAGCATCAATCCTGAATCCTAAGAAATCAGTAGAAGTGACTCCTATCTTACATTTATCCTTCTTTAGTTTAAGGCCTGCTTTTTGAAAATGAAGCAAGACAGCCCTTAATCTTTCTGCTAAATTTTGAGATGACTCCCCAGCAATGAGGATGTCATCAAAGTAGGGATAGACCCCAGGAATACCTTGAAGTGTGCTCTCCATGACACTTTGGAATATGCCAGGGGCTACATTTACCCCAAATTGCAGTCTCTTGACTTTGAAGGCCCCCCTGTGAGTTACAATAGTCTGGGCCTCTGCAGCTGCCTCACGAACAGGTAACTGTTGATAGGTCTGTGCCAGGTCAAGCTTCACAAAAATGCACCCCCCCTTGAGGGAGGCCAGAATGTGACTTACTATAGGCACTGGATAAGTGTGCTGTTGCAGCACCTTATTCAGTGTGCACTTATAGTCTGCACATATACGTATGTCCCCATTAGCCTTTAGAGGCATTACTATGGGGGTTTCCCATGGACTAGAATCCACAGATTCTAGAATGCCCTGCTGGAGCAATTTGTCCAGATCAGTATCAATCTTGCTTTTGAGGGCAAAAGGTACCCTCCTAGGCTTAACCCTGATGGGCGTGATGGTTGGGTCTAACCATAGAGAAATTGGAGGCCCCGTGTAGGATCCTAGCTCTGAACTAAACACATCTGCAAACTCCTTTCAGACTTCTGCAAGGCTCAACGTTTGCAAATGGTGCAGCCCAGTTACCTGGATTCCCAGAGCCTCAAACCAATCGAGTCCAATAAGACTCGTACGTTCACCCCGAACAACCACCACATCTAGGGGACCTTCAAAATCCTTATGCTGTACTCTAAGGGTGACCTCCCCCTTAACACACACCACAGAATTCTGAAAATCAGAAAGTATTAGGTTTGATGGCCTGAGTTTAACTCGAAGGCCACTGCTGCTGCATATCTTTTTGAATGTGTTAATTGAAATAATTGAGAGAGCGGATGCAATGTCCAATTCCATCAATAGGGGAACCCCTTGCAACCTTACGTTAATGGAAAGTTTCTTCTTAAGGGGCTTGTGTGACCCTGTTGTTAGAATACTCCTGCGCGATGCGCAGAAACCCACCCTGTTTTGGCTGGGGATCCTGGTACCTTTCTGAAGCAATTCTTCCTGAGGTTGAACCTTCTGGCGACCCAAACAGATGGATGCAATGTGGCCCTGCCTGCCACACACCCTGAAAATGGCTGAGCGAAAACTTCAGTCAGCTCGCTTGTGGCGTCCACCGCACCGAAGCATTGAAGAGATGCTGGGGCCTTGACCGGACGTCCCTTCTGCCTTCTCTCAGCTGGCTGGTGAATTCTGTCAACCTCCTCTTCAGTATCCCCTTCTGATCCTTCTTAAGCGTCCTCTTGATGGATGGTAGCTGTGTCTGGAGGGTTCTTGGTGAGCTGTAAGGCCTTCACAGCCCCATCTGCTGCTTCCTCAGCTGTCACCTCTCATAGCGCATCTTGGAAAGAGACATCTTGTTTTGCAAAAATCTTTTGTTGTAAGTCTCTGTTCCTTAAACTGCATACAAAGCAATCTCGCAGCCTCTCCTCTAGATCCTTGAACTCACAAGGTCTGACTGCTCACCTTAAGGCTGCAATAAAATCTGCAGCAGATTCACTCAGCCTCTGGTCTCTCTGCTCGAATGTGTGCCTCCAAGCAATAATAGATAACTTTGGCTGGAAGTGTTCCTTCAACATTTTCTTCAAGTCAGTATATGTTACTGACTCCAGAGGTGCAGGGGCCACCAGATTCTCTGCGATTTCAAAAGCTTCCTGTCCACAGACACACAAAAGAGTTGCAGCCTTCAAGCTGTCTTCTCTAATCTGATTTACTCTGAAGTAATTCTCCACCCTTGCTACGTAGGAATTCCATCTCTCTGGGTGTGAGATATCAAAATCAGATAAACGGTCAATCTTCGCCATCATACTATTACGAACTTCACCACTCGCTCCTCTGCAAACTGCTGTTTAGGGGAAGGGTCCTTTAGCCAAGCTCACCCTCCAGCGATGCTATACTGGGACGCTGATTCAGACGCTGTCTTCCCCTCTTCAGGACTTCCTAGGTAAGTCCTTACAATGCTTGTTTCAGCTTGCAAAGGATCCCACCTTCGTTGCCAGTGTTATATACTTTGTTTGCATGCAAATGATGAAGACACATGGCGATGTTAAACAACTCTTTATTCTCCTTCTAAAAAACACCGAAGCAAACACAAAAGGCACGCAGGCCTTTTATATGGCCAGAAACCCAGACAACATCAACCAATGGAACAGAGTGTTTTTGCACCATGCACATGCGCACAAAGCTGGCACCACTCTGTCTGGTCCCGGGCAGCTTTTGTAATGCCCGGGACCAATGCAACGTCCCGAGCCTGCTTTTGTAGGCTCAGGACACAACAGAAATGCTTGAGTAGAGAGGGATATTTCCCAGTAGTTGTTTTTAAAAAAAGATGGCAGTGGGAGCAGCCATATTTCTCTTGACAGAATAAGCCACAGTATAGTCAGGTTCCTTTGGTGTCCTTGGTGAGGAGTTGAATGATAGCTTGGAGAGTTATAATTCAAAATGAATGGAGATAACTAGCTATAAGCACATATGTCCTGCTGGGTGCCTATTAAAAGAAGGTAAGAATTTTTCTGCCTTAACTACTTCAATTACGAGTACTGAAATACATTTCAAAAGACCTGCAATCTGCTGCTTCTAGAATGGTTTTTAATTGTTTTCTTTCCAAACTTCAAAAGTTCTCACAGCACTGCACATTATGACAAGCATGGTATATGTAGATATATGCATTGCTTGGTGAGTTCCATGTTAATTACACACACTCGCATTTTGAATGAAACAGGTGGGCAATTCTCTTGCCCAGATTGTGGTGGGAATAGGCTGTAAAGTAGATGTCAAAACAGGGCTTTGTTGATTGTGTGTGTGTGTGTGTGTGTGTGTGTGTGTATATGTGTGTGTGTGTGTGTGTGTATGTGTGTGTGTATATGTGTATATGTTTTCTGAGGTTTTCGCGGGTGTTTGTATGTAGGTCTTTGGTTATTCGGGTTTTCTCCCACGTAAAATTGGAAGTGTCTTGGCGACGTTTCGACGAAGTCTCATTCGTCATCTTCAGGCTGGTGCTTTCGGCTTCGTGCCGAAAATTAGCAATGCAGCTCACCATTTTAAACCCCCCGGCAACTCAGACTAACCTGAGCACAACAAAGCCCCCACCCAAACAGGACACTCCCCCAGCCAATCAGAGCACAGCCAACCCCCCCAGCCAATCAGAGCACAGCCAAGCTCCTAACCAATCAGAACACACCTCCATCCAGTCAGAACACAGCCAAGCTCTCATCCAATCAGTTCATACCCCCACTGGCAGTTAAAAGGAGGAAACAGCTACAACCACACATTGCTCCTAGAAGCACAAAGCCGAAAGCACCAGCCTGAAGATGACGAATGAGACTTCGTCGAAACGTCGCCAAGACACTTCCAATTTTACGTGGGAGAAAACCCGAATAACCAAAGACCTACATATGTGTGTGTGTGTATATATATATATATATATATATATATATATATATATATATATATATATATGTGTGTGTGTGTGTGTGTGTGTGTGTGTGTGTGTGTGTGTGTAAATGTATGTATGTGTGTGTGCATGTGTGTGTGTTTGTGTATGTATGTATATATATGGAAGAGTGAAGCTCTGTGAGCGTAGAAACTGGGATTACATAATCGTCAGATAGCACAATATGTCACATAATCCTCGGACAGTACAATATGTCAAAGTGATTGCTCCCTCAAAGAATTATGCAACAGAGTGTTCTTTGCATGTTTAACATTTCACGAAAGCAATTCTTACTGACAGACCCAAGAATCACTGAAATGGTAGATAGGGGTGATAGAAAGACAGGCACACTTTTTTTTTCTGCACTTCCTGTTCCCTGAAGATATCTTTAACACCATAATAGCCTTTTTAATTCAAAAAGGTCTTATGTAAGATATTTGCTTACAGCCAAAGACTCTAAAATCACATGGTAAATGGTAAAATTCTGTTTAGTAGTCTGCCAGGCCCAGCACTGTCACATGCAGGAGCTGAAAGTTAATTCTTACACATTCAAAGCAAAAGAACATAACATTGCAACATAAAAATAATAATTTAAAAAACCTAGAAAGGGGTACACACAGCTGCAAAAGATTACCAGAACAAGAAAGGAGAAACCATAAAAGAATATGAACCTCGTTCTTATATATAGTGGACCTACTCTTCCTTTTGAAAGAATTATGTCTTTATTTATTTTATTTTTATTTATCTCATTTAAAAAATGCACATCTCCCTCACAGAGAGATTGTTTATGACTATCTCTTTTTTCAGGAGATGTTGTTTCCTTAAGTTTTTGGATTCTTGTCAGCTTGCCTAATTGGTCCACACCTCTTACACTCTTATTATAATCTGGAGCATTGTAAATTCTCTTCTTTGTAAACAAGTATGTTGATTGATTGAGAGATTCTCCTGATCACTTTAGTAACTTCTCATGATTTGGAGAAAACCGAGGAAGCAAAACAAAAAATAAAACACAAAACAGGCAATTCTTCTACTCCTTTAGTAGAATCACATCCTAAGTAGAGTCTCTCGTGCTTTGACCAGGGAATATGAACAGAAATAATCCTTAAACAATTGGACATTAAATATTAATTACCAGCCAGAGAGGAAGATGAGATGTGTTCATGCTTCAAATATGATTCAGAAGAGGTGCTTCACAAAGGGCAGCATCACTAACAAGGCAACACTTTTTAATTAGGCTAACTTTAAAAAGATGCTGAACTCACATTCCTGTGTGCTCTGAAGAACCGCTTCCCAAATAATTTTCAGCTTACATACAAGGATCACTATCACCAGCTGAAATACATTGTGTTCTTTCATTTCCAGGAGCTTTTTCCTTTTTTTTTTTTCCCAGTTGGAAGGATATGATCCTTAATTGTGTATTCAGAAGGGATGCTGTAACCCTCTCTCTCCCAGTATGCACCATGATGCTGTTTGGGCAGAAAGGGACCCTAATATTTATTTATTAGTAGCAAAGAGCTACTTCTCTCAAAAGAACAGCATGGGGTTAGATTACCCATAGTTGATTAAAAAATGGAACAGTGATGGAGCCCATTTCCTGGTTGTGCTAATTGACATTTTTGTGATTTATTCCAGCTGTTGTGTGTTTTATATGAATATTTTATATGGATATTTGTAACAGTTTTTGCTGCCAGACTCATGATGTAAGGCGGGTGATTATATGCATCTAATAAATGAATAGATAAGTCTACGTATGTTAAACCTGATCACATGTTTGGCCTTTGAATAAGAAAGAACATGGTCAATGCCTGAACAAGTATAAAGAAAGAACGGAAGTCAGAAAAAATAAAGCTGGAAGAAATGAAAGAATAACAATCAGAAACATTGATGAGATCAATCTGGGATCCTTTTAAAGTACCTGAAACTGAATGAAGGGTTTTAATTGTCAAAACCTTTTACAAGTTCAGCCTCTGATACATTGCTTGAGAATTGTTTTTCTGCCCAAAAGTAAAAGCTTTTGATGCACTGCAAATGCCTTGTACAAAAGGGGATTCCTTGGACTGAATGATTGACATGTTCTCCTCAAGCTGGACTGCTCTTTTTGTCTAATCAAAGCATCTTGGGGACAAGGAGAGCTCAGAATAGAAAATCCTTTGTTTGTTTGTTTCTATCTCATTTTATTATTTTTTTACAAATAATTCAAGGTGATGAACATATCCAACACACCTTTCTCCTACTTTTTTACCCACAACAACTATGAAATGAATTGGGCTGAGACAGAATGACTCACCCAAAGTTACCCAACTGGCTTCCATGCCAAATGCAGGACTAGAATTCACAGTCTCTCACTTTCTAACCTAATGCCTTAATCACTAGGCCAAACTGGCTCTCAACTATTAGTTTCCTCAGTTTTGCCATTTTCTCTTCATATATGTGACTATTAGGTTCCTAATTAGTTGAAGGATTTCAGGTTCTTAATTAGTTGAAGGATTTGGCTGTGAAATAGTTTGGGTTATTTCTTGATCAGAGTCATACACCCAAACATCTGCAAATCACAGCAGAATATGGCAGATTTAATATCTAATTTAATTTAATTTCCCCATTCTGGGAAAATATGTCATTGCATTAATGTTTTACAGAAATTAATAATTTCACGGTTCTGTATTCTCCAAAGAGTGTTAGGGATATAATTCGAACAGTTGTTCCAGGGTCTGGAATTACAACAAATGTTTATTCTTCCAGTTACAGAAGTTGAAGGCAATGGATATCCTGTTTTAGCAAATAAATAAGTACAGTACATAATCACAATGTATTATGTGAATAGGAAAAACAAAGTTTAGTAGAAAGAGTAAAATTCAGAGACAGAACCCATAATCAATAAAGAGAATATTCATGCCATGTTCTAAACCTTACTTTTTAACATTTTATAATACAAAAAAATGTTTCATAATACCATCTCACTGACTAAGGAGAACATCTCAGGAGAAATAGGTGGGTTCCTGAAGGCCCAGCAAGGACTCCTTTACATGAAGTAATAACTGTTTACATCATTTCCCTGATTTTAAAAAAATCCTATGTGTTATAGTAAATATATACAATATTGGAATCATGGCACTTGATATATTGCAATATGTATCTTTGTAATGGTATGTGGAAAAAAAACCTTGGAAGCCATGGAAGAAACCACAGCCAGGGCAACAGTCAGACGAGAAGTAGATTAGCTTGCAGAACGAATGTGGATGTAGCAAACATCTCAGAAGGGATCCTCTGTGGTTTCTTTAATTGTGAAGGTGACAGGGGAGAAATATACTTTCAGATTTGCAAAATTCTGTTAATATAAACTTCTAATGAAGTAGAGTTAATATTTCTGGGTATGCTTCTTGTCAGGACTACCTCACTAAGTGTTCACATGAATGTGTCTTTCACATTCAGTCAGCTAGGAAATGTGATGTTGTTGATAATCAGTAAAGAAAAGGCAGAGGATTAGTGCTCTAAAATTAATTGCCACTTCACAGAATTGCAAAGTAAATATATATGATTGCATATGTTCTCTTTCCCTCTGATCAATTCAAAAGCTTACAATGCATGACCAAAGGTCCCAGGAGTTTTGGCTGCAGCTTTCAGACCACTAGTTGCTATCATTATGATTCTTTTAACATTATTAAGTAAAATACTTGGGAGGAATTATGTTATTTCTATTTCATATTCATTTTATATAAATGTGAACGTAATCCTGTTATATTTAATTTGCCTCTTTACTTTACCCATTATTTTTTTCATAACAGCCCTAGGATATTTCTCAAAGGCTAAATGTGACTCTTAGCCCAGAAAAGGTTGTAGCCCCTAACTTGGGAGTTAGTTCTTCCTGGATAATGATGTAGGTTGGAATAGAATTCAATACATCTTCCAAATGGGAAGGTACTAAATGTCCACAAGATTGGACACAAAATTTATTATAGTTTGCAATGCATTTTTTTTTAAATCACAGTCAGGAGTTGCTGTTGAATTGTGGTCCTCAGTGATACAAAGCAAAACAAAGCAATGCTTCAAAGCAGTGATGACAATTACTGCTTTGAAGCTTTTTTTAAATAACCTCATTGGCCAACATTCACAGTGAATGAGGTGATAAATTTAACATCATATTGAATTGAACTTTGAAATTAATGAGGAATGTTAAAGACTGTATGCACTAACTGAACTCTATGCCAAGATATGGCTCTATTTTCTGCTATGTCAAACTAAAAAAAATTAGCATGCAGTTCTTGGCTATGTCAAATCATGACAAATTCGACCCCCCTCCTTGGTATCTATCTATCTATCTATCTATCTATCTATCTATCTATCTATCTATCTATCTATCTCTAACTAGATAGGTAGCTAAGTAGCTAACTAGCTTCTTAAACATGATGGTTTTTGTTATTTTGTTAACATACGCTATTTTTATTTTGGAATAAACAGAGTGCTAGAATACTCCAGGATACGAAAAGGTCAAAGAAGAATATAAGTCTGAAAACCACACACCTTCATTTTAAAAGCCATGTAGGATTTTCTATGCTTAATAAAATGACCAAGATGAAATGTTCATATTTTTCAGTAACTTGATCTTTTGGGAATCGTTGTTAGACTTAATAACAAGGTAGTATGCTAATACTTTTTTTCCCCATTTGCCTATAAATTAATCATAGTCTTAACCTCATGATGTATTGTCTCACAAAAAAATATGGATCTCACAATAATGGCATTTAATCCACTGTTACTGTACCCACTGAGCCAAATGTTAAAACAGAACAGAAAATTAAGACAACTACTATTAAAAGACTGCTTCTTTGATAAAGGCTGACCCAGTGGCATTTTAAGTACAATCAATAACTGAAGCCTCACAGATATGGTAAATGGTGGGTCATTTCTTGTCACTTGGAAATATTGCTATGCTCTCCTCAGAATTGAATATCTATGAATTTCAACTTTCTATGCCAAAAAGGCAAAGCCTGGGGTGAGCTAGCTAAAAAAAAAAAAAGAGGGGAAGGCAGATTTAAGTATCTGTTAATGTGTACAGCTTCTTCTTCTTCTTCTTCTTCTTCTTCTTCTTCTTCTTCTTCTTCTTCTTCTTCTTCTTCTTCTTCTTCTTCTTCTTCTTCTTCTTCTTCTTCTTCTTCTTCTTCTTCTTCTTCTTCTTTTTCTTCTCCTCCTTCTCCTCCTCCTCCTCCTCCTCGGCTGTCGGGGGAGATACAGACTTCTGGCTCTTGTTTTCTGGCGGCCTCAACCATTGTTAATTGACGTTGCAATATGCAACCCCGACTGCTCTTTAGAAGGCCAGATCCTGAAGTTGAAACTCAAGTACTTTGGCCACCTAATGAGAAGGAAGGACTCACTGGAGAAGAGCCTAATGCTGGGAAAGATTGAGGGCAATAGAAGAAGGGGACGACAGAGAATGAGATGGCTGGATGGAGTCACTGAAGCAGTAGGTGTGAATTTAAATGGACTCCAGAAGATGGTAGAGGACAGGAAGACCTGGAGGAACGTTGTCCATGGGGTCGCGATGGGTCGGACACGACTTCGCAATTAACAACAACAAATATGTCTTTGATATCTCTCCATCTTCTTCTGGGTTTGTCTTGTGTCCCTTGGCCTTCTCCTCTCCTCTTTTTTTATATCCATACAAATTTTTCCAGATCTAGGGCTGTTACCACCAGTTAGGCAATATTAAAAATGGCTCCAAGTTATTACTATCTATAAAATGCTATAGAACAAGTTGTAAGGAAAAAATATGATAATAATTAATACAAATTACCATGCTATCTAGTGAAAAGCAGTCCTGGAAAAAATACCTAAGACCTATTTACAAAATAATCCAAAAGAGATCATGGTTGGAAAGGTGCCATCACTGAAAGGCTGAAGCTATGTCCAGAATACTACTTAAGGCTCAAGTCTCTGAAAATTACATAATAGATTTTGGCGTGGATTCTCTGTGCTGCTTTAAATGTAAACAACACAAATCATTGACTGAGATCTAATTGTTTATGTCTATAATTTGATAGAATGATGTTTTTTTTCCCCTCTTCATTAATAAATAAAAAGGACAAAAATGTGAACTCTACAAATTGCCATAGATTCATTTTATTTTGTATGGCTTTGTGCCATGTAGCATTTGCATTACGGCACTCCAATAAATAGCTGCAGAGTGATCCAGAAATGTAATTTCTATTCCCTGTTCCATTAATATATCAGGAGAAATAGGAATGGCAAGAACATTTTGTATCGGAACCTTGATGGTCTCTGGAGAACTAACTCCATTAATGTCTGAAAGAAATGTGAGGAACAGATTATCTTTGTCTCCTTGCAAAAAAATTTTCAAAACATAAACTAAGATAGATGAATAACCAGGTAAGGTTTTTTCCTCTTAATATTTGCAGAAAAATCTTCTCCCTTGCCTATCTGTAATAACAGATTAATAGATGGATACAGATAGATAGATAGATAAAGATATATTGTAAGTTTAGAGGTTGTTTACAATGAAAACTGTTCCATATTTACTTAGACATGTCCCATTGTATTTGGTGAGACACTCAGGTAAATGCACATAAGATTAAGTCTTCCTGTTTTCATCCACATTTTTAAACAAGTGTTTTCTTCTTAAATCAAGGTTGAGTCATATTTTGCTACCTGAAAGAGCAAGAGCCAGATTTGTCTCTCGTATGTTGATAACTAATTGTAGCAACATCTGACTCTTTCTTTTGTACCTTCTCTCCTACTTGAAAATAACAGAGGAATCTAGGAGAAACAGAGCTTTGGATTAATCAGTACATTTTTATAGTGAGAGAGCAATGGGAATTTATAACTGCTCTATCTTGCAACATGCAGTCATTTCTGGAGTGATTATAGACTTATTGAATGCCCATGTTCAATTAAAAGTCAGGAGAATATGCCACTAAGTATTTGTTCCCGAGAAACTCTTTCAGACCCCTTCAGGAAGGAAGGAAGGAAGGAAGGAAGGAAGGAAGGAAGGAAGGAAGGAAGGAAGGAAGGAAGACAAATAGACAGACAGATGTTATAGAGAAAAGGAGTATTTTTCAAGGGAAGTACTCTTTCTTTGATTCATAGTTCCTTTTCATTTTCTTGCTTGATTTTTGAATCTTTCTCACCCTTAGGCTTTTTCTTATTCACCTCTGGCTTCCTCTTCTAACCCAACTGGCCTGCTGTCTTTCCCAGTAATTGCTTTTTGATTTAAATACAACTTGAATTCAGGATTTTTTTAAAAAATACATGTATACAGGGCTTTTTTTGTCATAGAACACCCAGAACAGAGTTCTGGCACCTTTTTTGGATGGAACCTTGTAGGGTAGGCAAGGCAGGTTGTATGACATGTGTGAGTTCCGGCACCTTTTTTTTTTTTTAAGAAAAAAAGCACTGTATGTATATATCCAAATTTCTCTTTCTGGCAAAGAGTTAAAAAATTAAATTGAGAGACTAAGATGGCCATTTTGAGCTCATTCTGCTCTCTTCAGTTAGCCACACCCTTTATGGGATTTAAACCTGGGCAGTTTTACACACTAGGCAGTGATTTAACCACCAAGCCATAGGCTTTCCTCCCCTCTTTGCCAGCCGAGTCAAGGGAGTATATACAGGAAGTTTTTCAGACAGACCGGTCTGATTGATTACACCTCGGCTGGCAAAGAGGGGAGGAAAGCCTGTGTGTACACACTCTCACCAATGTACTAACATCCAATGGATTCCATAGAAATAAGATTACAAACCTAATCCAAAAAGAAACCCCAACTAAAATCCAAGACAAAGAACAAGAAAACGGCAAAGCCCTCCTCCCATACATAAAAGGCACCACAGACAGAATCAGTAAGATCCTCCATAAACACAACATCAAAACAGCATTGTGCACAAACAGAAAAATATCCACCATCCTTAGAAACCCCAAAGATAAAATTGAATTAGAAAATCAAGGAGTATACGAAATCCCATGCACCACTTGTCCCACCACATACATTGGACAAACCAACAGAAGAATAAGTGCACGCATTGAAGAACATAAGAACTCAGTCAAAAAAGAGGAACCAACATCTTCCCTGGTCCAACACCTTAAAGCCACAGGACAGGAAATTGACTTTAAAAATACCAGAACCATTGCCAAAAGTGAACATTTTAATAACAGAATAATCAGAGAAGCCATCGAGATAGAAAAACGCCCACACAGCATGAACAAGCGAGATGATACCTCCCGCCTACCAGCCATTTGGAAACCCGCCCTTATTGACAAACGACTCCCTAACACAAAAAATGATACCAGACCCACACTCACAAAAACCACACAGGATGTCACCACCACACATCCACGCAAAAAACAAACCCAAAGCCACACCGATGACGAGGCACGACCACAAACCAGAAGCCAGACCACAGCTGCATCATTAGCCACTTTAAACCCCTCCAATCCATACATGAAGCAAACTGACACCCTCCATGAAGAGGAGGCACGACCACGAACGCGAAGCCAAAAAATAGCAAGGCAGCCCAAAATCTTAAACCCCTCTGCAACTCAGACTAACCTGAGCACAACCAAACAGAACACTCCCCCAGCCAATCAGAGCACAGCCAAGGCCCTAACCATTCAGAACACACCTCCACCCAATCAGAACACAGCCAAGCTCCCACCCAATCAGTTCATACCCCCACTGGCAGTTAAAAGGAAGAAACAGCTAAGACCACACATTGCTGCTCAAAGCACGAAGCTGAAAGCACCAGCCTGAAGATGACGAATGGGACTTCGTCGAAACGTCGCCAAGACACTTCCAATTTTACGTGGGAGAAAACCCGAACAACCAAAGACCTATATATATATATATATCCAAATGGTTCAGCTACTAAAAAATAACTTTTGGAGAAATATTTATTATTTTGAAAAGCAATGCATATATACTTTATTGACAAGCTCCCTCAAAGAGCATAATTTGACTAGGAGAGCCTTATAGGAATATTTTCTACAAAGCAACCTCAATAAAAAAAATTGGTGAGCTTGATCCATTTTACTTAGCATTCAATGTACTCCGGAGATAAATAGCCTTGGGACTTTTTTGAGCTGCAAATTTTGTGTGCTAGGCTGCCTGCATCTAACAAAACAAAACAAAACAAAGAGTAGCAAAACAATTTTTTCCTTTCTAGTGCAACTTTTCCAGCATAGGGTAGTGTGTTCAATAAGCACATGACCTCTTCCAGACTAAGTTTATATCTTGGATCTAACTTGCAAACAAGACATCTTAATGGTTTCCTTGGGCATTTTATTCCATCTATATCTCCTGGAATTCTACAGAAAAGTATAACTATTTGGTAATATAGGATATATAGCTGTTGACAAGCTGTGGATGATAGAGAGATGGGAAAGGCAGAGAGAGAGAGAGAGAGAGAGAGAGAGAGAGAGAGAGAGAGAGAGAGAGGGAGGGAGGGAGGGAGGGAGGGAGGGAGAGAGAGAGATGCAGTTTATATTGGCGGAAATATGTTGACCCACATGACTTTCATGATGGATAACTCATTTAAAATTTAAGTCAGGATGTATTTGTACATTATGCGATGTCACAGTTCATTTAACTAAAATTCAGTTAATAAATTATCATTATCTGGTTCCATATAGCACTATAAGCCATAAACTATAGTGTACAAATCATAACACATTATGCTGAAACCAAACAAATAACATTATTAAGTATAATATAAGAATGCTGCCTGTTGTGAATCTACTACAAAAAGGATGTATTTGATGTTAGGAATCATCAGGAAAAGAATTGAAAATAAAGCTTCTAATATTGCAATGGTTGTATATACACGTATAATGTAAACACACTTTGAATTTGATGTATGAGTCTGGCCATTGAGGATGAAAAATAATCTTTCGGGACTAAGAAACTAAGAGACTTAGGACTAAGGGATCAGGCAAAAACCAGAATGATCAAAACACAGGAACAATTCTCTAACAAATAAAAATGATACACAGGACTTCTAAAGTTTATGCAAAGAAGAAAAATGGTTGTTGTGTAGTATGATATATGACACTGAGAAAGTGAATGAATATGCCCTTTGCCCTCTTTTAAGATCATCAAATGAGGGGAAGCAGGGGGCTTCATGGCTAAAGATCAGGACAGCTAGTTTTCCCTAACTTCCCTAACCACAATCAGCTGTAAAAATTTAGATGGCCACTAGATGGCATGAAGGAGCTAAGAGTTCTCTGTGTTCTTTTACTTGTATTTGGTGGTTGCACAATTTGTGCAGTCCAGACACAATTCTCGTACTCTTCTGCTCTACATTATTATTGGCTAAATCTGAAAAATATTCCTTTCTCTATTTATGGAGATTCTCAGCCATCCAGGTCATGGTTGTTCCAAAGATGCTTTGTTGAAGACATTTAGCCATACACTTTAGGATGAACATCCTTCGAATGGTGCAGGAGTATGAATAGATTTCCAGAAAACATTGCAGACTACAGGAACCATTTGCACTTCAGTTTGAGATGCAGACAACAAAGACTCATCCCCAACAGCCTGCACCTTTCTTCAACAGTGAAGGAACACAGGGAAGAAAACATCCTGCAGCCAAGAAGGCTCCACAGACATTTGTACTACCCAGGTGACCCTGAAGAAATAGGTAAACCTCCAAATGGCCTCAATGACTCTCTAAAAGAATGCAAATTGGCCAGCTGTCCACAAGGAATATAAATCATTCCATTCCCCACCATCCAGTCAGAGCTAAGAAGCTTCTTGGAAGAGAAGCAAAAGGTCTTCAAAGAAAAAAACAAGAAAGTCCAGTTGCCCCCTGAAAAAGCATCTTTGGGATTCCTTTCTCTGTATTTTATTATTATTGGTTTGCCGTTAACTAAATCTCCCTTAGGCCAAATCTGTGAACTTTCTTCTCCCCTGCTAATCTGTTGCCACTATGGCAATCCAGAGAAGCAAACTTTACTCTGCCCCATGGTCCATTTAAAGAAGAGGAGAAAATTAAACCAGAGAGCCAATTAAGAACAGACCTGATGAGCTGACTTATCTACTTCCCAAAGCTAATCGGCTAAACGTCTCTTCAGTTAAGACATGTTCTTTGATTGGGGGAAAGAAATAAGCTCAGACTAAGGTTAGTGAAAGGAAAGTAAATTTGTTCAATATTCTTTTTTTTTTGAAACACATTTTATTGTTTTTTTTAATGCTTAAAACAAAGTACTCAGGACACACCGTGGTGCTGGGGTAATCAAACAACCTAGAACAAAACATATATACATAGTACAATCAATTCATCAGGTATTCCCTCTCTTTTCCCCTCAAATAGCATAGTATATTTAAAATATCCAATTCTAGCTTAAATTTATTCCACCTGAACCTGTTTTAAAGCTTTATAAATTTAGAATACCGTAATCAAGTTAGCTTTGAATAAAAACCTTATCAATTCAGGTATCCCTTCCACATATATTCTAGTTCCTTAATTTTATCATGAATTTTATTTATTTCTTCTTCCACTAATCTCCCCTATTTAAAATAAAATATTAATCTATCCTATATCTATCTAATCCATCAATTAATCAATCTCTTTAAGATGACAGAATAATATCAGACCTTAAATCATTTCAATCCATTAGACAGAATTCAAATTTCATCCAATTAATTATCATAACTAATAACATCCATGTCATCAAACAAACACATCATCTTATTAAATTAACTCGATTAATTAATAATTCAATCCAAATCTAAAACATCTCAATTTTCTTCATTCCATTACTTAATAATGTATCATTCTAAAAAATACATTCTTAATATTCTAGATTACCTTTAATCCATTATATAAAAATATCTCATTTTTAAGCAAAAATATTGATCTATCCTATATATATCTAAATGTACATGTCTATCTATCTATCCTATACATATCTAATCCATCAATTAATCAATCTCTTTAAGCTGACAAAATAGTAGCAAACCTTAATTCATATCAATCCATTAAGCAGAATACAAATTTCATCCAATTAGTTATCACAGCTAATAATATCCATATTATGAAACAAACAAGTCATCTTATTTGATTAACATTCAATTAATTATTAATTCAATCCAAGTCTAAAACATCTCTTTACTTCTAACTCATAATCTTAATCCTTAAATCAGTCCATAGTTCTAGATTGCCTTTAGTCCAATGCATGAAATTTTAAATTTCATTTTCAATCTTATTCTACCCTTCCTCTTATGCCAGGCAGGTTTCCATAGCAGAGTTTCCCTTCCAGCTGATAAGTCTCTTTTTGTTGCTTGTAGTGTTCTTTGATTCGATGAAAATCATCTTGGCCTCTGCATTGGCCCTCTGTTTCTTTATCCATAAGTCCTCGTTCCTTCAAAAGTTCAAAACTCAGTCTTTGCTTTTCTTGGTCCTCAAAGCCATAAATAGACTGTTTATAAGGCAAGATAAATTTCTCTTTATTCTCAGTTAAATCCTCTTCTTGTATAGTCTGTTTTGTAGAGTAGTCAGGTATAATCTGAGAGTCAATTTTGGGGTTTACAGTAGAGATTCTGGCTCTTAATTCTATAGTAAGCTCTTTTATTGTAGTGCATATTTCTTCTTTGGCCTCATAGATCTTTTCCAGTATAAGTTTACAGTTTAAATGTGATTGAGGCTTCTCCATTTTAACAATAGTTGAAAAGTAATCCTTTTTTTTTTCTTTTTCTTTTTTCTTCTTTTTTTTGTGGAGGCTACAGTTGAAGACTATCCACCCCCACAAATCTCACAGCTGGCTCAAATTATCTTGTCTCTTGAAAAATAGTTTGAAAGCCAAAATCATCTCCAAATAGTCAACAATTACAATATTAACTTTTGACCAGTAGATGTCCTCAGTAAGCTAAAAAGTCTGTTTCAAACACCATTTTTTTCCCTTTTCTTTTCTATTTCTTAAAGAAAGAGTGGAAAAAGAAATATTCTCCCAATATAAAATAATACCGCTCCAACAAAAACAACAACAACAAAGAACAATTTTTTCTGTACCTCAATATAGATAGAGATACAATTACAAAAGCCGCTTTCTCCAGATGGGGAAATAATTCCAAGGACAAGCTTTTACAGGCAAAAAAAGCATGGGGTGAAGAGAGGAACAAAAGGGGTCCCACCCGGATCATCCGCAGTGGGTCTATAATGCTTAGATGACAATGTAACTTTCAGCCTGTGCAGCAGGGTGATCGGCCATGTTGCAGGCCGATCTTTGCTCCGTCGGCCCTAAGGAGATAGTTGGAGACATGGGGGAAGCTGCCACCCTCCCCTATCTATCAGCAAGCCTCCTCCTCAGTGGTCACCCCTCCAGAGCAACTTTCGACCCCCTAGGGGGTCTACCGGCGAAGGAAACTCCAGACGGCGTGGAGACAAGTTTCCAGGCACAACCGGCGTCGCCGGGTTCCGGAACCAGAAGTCAAATTTGTTCAATATTCTTATGGGCACTTCAACAATTCCATTTCCTATTTTCTTTATATTTTTTATGCTTTTCCTGATTTTTTTTCAGGAACAAGTTATTTGTTGTTAGTTGCGAAGTCGTGTCCAACCCATTGTGACCCCATGGACAACGTTCCTGCAGGCCTTCCTGTCCTCTACCATCTTCTGGAGTCCATTTAAGCTCGAACAAGTTATAAGTATTGTGTTACCCTGTGCCCTATCTTGATTTTGGGGGTTGGGCCTAATATAAGCCCTACCCCAAAAATAATCCCTAGTTTTGGGGTGAGGCACATACCTAAAAAATCAAGCTAGGGGTTGGAGTGTGGATCTGCCCATGCGCCCCACACCCACTTACCTTGCAATTAGGCCTCTCCTTGCTGGGCCCACTTCTTCTGCAGCGTCTTCTGCAGCCAGGCCTGTATTTCTCACTCACAGGCCTTTTCGGAAGGCCACTGCAGCCAAGTTTTTGCAGTCCAGAGGAGGTGTCTTTGGAAATTCAGATGCCCTTTACTCCAATTTAACTAACTTTGAGCAAGAATAAACACAAGAAAGCTGCATAGAAGCTGTACTACAAAGAAGTGGAGGAAAGCCTACTGGAAAGACTTGCAGCTAGTGACTAGCTCATGGCAAAGAGCAGGAGATGTAGGGGGATGTCATTCACATGGCTGGACAATAGAAATAAAATTGCACTGTAAATGAAAGAACTATCTGAGGAACTGGTTGTGAGAACTGCATGTGCTCAGTAGAGGATCTACCCAGAGTTTTCTTGAGATGCCATAGGAGGAAAAGATATATTCATATTAGCAGATATAAATGCTGAGACTCCATTAAGCACAAGAGCAAATTCTAGCTGCCACTAAGGTGGCATGAAGACTACTTGGGAATGGAGCAGAATAGAATGTCAGCTGCTGAGACTGAAAGGAGGGATCAGATAATGGAATGACAGCCCCAGGAGCAATGGGTTCAATAGTGCAACAATTGCAGATTACAGACAAGGGATATCTTCAAATACAGGAAGATTAATTGCCCCTATAATACTTGTCTCTGTTTCACAGAGTAATGAACCATGTGGATATACTATATAGTAAAATCCAGTAGATAGAATTTTGAGTACCATCCTTTTAGTCAGAGAGTCCATTGGAAACTTGTTTCCTGAGCTACCTCCATAATCCCAGCTGGTAAAACAGAGGAGAAGTTAGATCTTGTTTCAGTTAAAAAGCTATGATATCATTACTGCTGAAGTTGACCGATCATTTAGCTAGCGCAACTGTGATACAGGGAAGTTTTCAATTAATTATCCTGTAGATAATAAAAGGTGTCCACCACAGGCCTTAATCAAGAGATTTTGAAGCCTATCTATTTCATCCAAAAGAGAGATGAACAACAGAACTTACTATCTTTTCTGGCAAATAAGTGTCCATCATTTCTAAGTGTATATGTGTATTCCTGTCCATGCTTCTGAGAAGCAATCTGGAGACAACTTTGAAGCAAAGAGTGCTGAGAGATCTAATCCTCATTGCATTGTCAACAGCAAAACGGAATAGACATTTTCAGCTCCCAAATTGATTTTATGACTTTTGTATGGAATGCCATCAGAAGATTCTGCATCTCAGCAATGCTATTTTATTGAAAGACAGGTGAATAGAAAAATGCCAGACTTAAATCACTGAACAACTGAATTGAATGTCAGGCAGAAGAATGCTGCAAACCACCCAGAGTCACTTTTTGTGTGGTGGACAGCTATAAAAATCTGACTAATAAATAAATAATAAAATAAGCATCCTTTTACAAAAATAAAAATGTGAGGCAATTAGAGGATTGTGATGGCTTTAAGGGACAGTAAAAACAGTAAACCTGTTCTCCAAGCACGCAGTCTTCCTGAGACAAATGAAGACACTAATTTTATATTTATTAGTAGGTATAGCTTAATTCCCTTTGGTGCTTTGCAAGAGGAGGAGGACTGATAAAATTACAAAACCATTTCTGTCCTTCTACCTTCTTAGCTTTGCTGGTCATTTGTCACACTGCCCTCTGCCTCACCAGGTCAACCAATCCCATTGGGCACCAGTTGCCACCAGTATGAGGTTGGAGACAGGCATAGACCACAAACTCTGTTGGCCTTGGAAATTTGATTGTGTGACAAATTATGCTGATTAGAAATTGTGTCAGCTACAGTTCTAATACAGTATTTCTGGAAGCACAAGATTTAGCAAACTCCTAATTCCTTCTGTTGTTTTAACACATAGTACTCTATTTAATCCTGAGATATTGTGAAAAATACCTAGCCAATGGTTAAGTAATACACTGAAATAGTTAATTCCAGTTGCACTCATTGGCTTGCTGGATCCCAGAATTGCTTCACTGCAGGGAATGTGGCTTCTCAGCCATTCAACTGGTAAAGAAGTAACAGCAGGGACACTGCAAATTCTCCTCACTGGGAATGCCGGATAGAATAGCTTTTGTTAAGAAGCAACAAGGGAACTGAATTACTTGTTGGGTGGTGGAAGAAGGGAGGGAAAACTGTGTCATTTCAGAATTAGACAAATTTGCAAAGAAAGAATTAATGATACAAACAAGGAGACAATATTTAAAAGGAAAATCTGTCTTCCACTGCCATTATGAGCTTTAATTACATGAAAAGCTATGCAAACCATATCTGGAACATAGCCATATAGACAATAATAAAACCTGTGCAAAGCTTGGGTTTGTTTAAGTAGAAAGGCAGGGATATATCTTTAATTGCAGTTCTTTTTAAACAGCAAAAGCAGGTAAAAATATTATCAGTTCTAATGCCACATTAGAAATATTCTTTCCCAATATTTTCCAAATATTGTCCTCAACCACAATGTATTAAAGTTCATCTACAGATGATACCTTGGCATAATTAAAATGTTCTTCAATGCTATCTTGGCAGCCTAACCAGTAGCACAACCAGATTATAACCATGAGTCTGGATACTGGCAGCCTTGCGTGAAACCCAGCTTGGGTAAGAAAATTATAGGGTTTGTATAAAAGGTGATTTTTCTGCAATGATTATGACCACTCTTTACCAATCTAGGTTAGGAGGTTATCTAAGGGGATAGAAGAGTCTGAAAAAAAGGCAGAGATTTAATTCAATATTTAAGTAAAAATTAAAAACTATATTGGGGGGACAGAGAGAGAGAGAATGAGAGAGAGAGAGAGAGAGAGAGAGAGAGAGAGAGAGAGAGAGGGAGAGGGAGGGAGAAGGAGAGGGAGAGAGAGATATTAAGGTGCTAATATCCTAATAGAAAGCTGCAGGATAGTCCCTTACGCCACGGGTGTCAAACTCGATCATGTCACGTGATATATCATGATGTATCATTATGTTTTTTGCCTTTGCAGAGCTGGGGTGGGCATGGCCTGTGCATGACGCATCTGGCCCGCTGGCCACCAGTTTGACACCCTTGCTTTACACTATCCACTTCTGGAAGCTCATAATGAATGGCCAAATGGGATCTACCAGCTGGTAATTTTGCCCCAATAAAGACATCTGTTGCAATGATGAAGGATTCTAAATGTTAGACAGAGAAGCAGTCTGGCTTTTATCCAATTTGATCAGATACTAGACCACTGATATATTGTTCATTATAATCTGGACCATTTAGTGCATGATGTTGCCTTTGCATATTAGCAATGCTCTGAACATTGCTAACATCTGTAGATGAGCTAATCAGTGGTTTCTAGCTCTTGGGAGCTATTCATTATAATGTTGCCATAGTGGGCTTTCCATCCCACGTAAGAAGCACCCTTCTTAAAAGAAATGGTAGTTCCTAGTGGCTCAAAGAACTCTGGAGCAATTCAGCTACCAGAGGAGGGAACTGTTACATGTTTTATAGAAAATTCTTGAGGAGTGAAGACAGCTACAGATTTTTTTTTCTTTTGATATATTACATATCTTGATTTCTGGTAGCCTGGAGAACTTAATTATTTTAATGCTTCAAGAGAGAGGCATCAGGTGGTAGAAACCACCTCCCTCTAAAAAGGGAGGGATAGTAATAATTAGCAGCTATAATGTATAGCAATAGAGCAAGAATATCAATAGGATATCAAATCAATTTATAAATATCAGATCAACTTATATCCTGATTTAGGATATCCACTATTCACCAAGTTGAATGTCAGGTTTCAAAAGTAACTTTTAAGTAAAGGTGGATAAATTTCCATGTGGGGTGAATAAAACAAAACAAAAAAGTGGCCAGGCAGATTGTTTTGGGGACAAACATTGTATATTTTTTTTTAAACCAAGAGCCAGTTTGGTGTAATGGTTAAAGTTCCTAGCTACAAATCAAGAAACTCTGAGTTTTCATTTGACCTCAAGCTCAAAACTAGCTGGGTACCTTGGACTAGTCACTCTCTGTCAGCTCAAGGAAAGAGGCAATTGAAAACCACCTCTGAAAATTTTGCCAAGCAAACTGGAGGCTTTTGTCTAAGCAGTTGCCATGAATCAAGACTAACTTGAAGACACCAAAATAATAATAAACTTTCAGTGAGGCACTACATTGATATGGTGGCAGGGGTTGTGTGCTCTGAGGAGGATGAGAATTATGCCAGAGGTTCAATCATACTGGACAAGTCTCATCAGAGGAGTTGGACAAAGGGTGTCTCTCCCATAACAAAATATGGTGAGGCATAAATTATAGAAACCCAAAATATAATATTTCTATACTTATAAGCAAAGTCACACATTTTTTATACAAAATGTGTCCATATACACTTTCTAATTATATTTTTTCCTTTTTACAGTATTTGATTAGAGGGGAGCACTGTCCTTAGTCAAATTTAGCCTGTGCTTAAATTAAATATACTGTATATCAATATAAAGTTCTTTGCAGCTGCAATCCAATATTCTTCATACTAAATGCATGCATTATATGGAATAAAATGGAATAAACAAATACCATTGTATCAGCATATTCAAACCAATATTGAAACTATTGGTTATGAATTTTTGTCTTGAAAAGTTATGGTCATATTCTTTAGAAGGTTTATGGGAAATTTTCACCCATGGAATTCATGGCAAGGAGATGAAAAGATGAAGGATTTTAGTGATTAGGAATCTGAGGCCCAATCCAAGTATATTTCTGCTTACTTAGAAGTATAACCTCTCCATGGCCATAGTTTTGTTTTTTTTTTTGCCCCTACTAAACTTTCACACTTACTTTGTTCAGTGTAACAGATGATGAATTTTGTTTAGAATGTGCAATTCAAGGGTGTAAAGATATCCTTTGATACCCTTGCAATCATTTATGCTATGTGTACATGATTTTTCATCAATTCAGAGAAAGTGGAAAGTGTGAGGAAGAAACTCAAAAAACTCTTACCTTGATTTTATTTTGTATAAGATGGGGCAGTGAGAAACTTGGGCAGGCTTTCAATATTCTGTTATTATACTTATAACATACAGGTATAATATATGCTATAATACCTATAGTATTCCTAACCTTGGCAAATTTGAAGGTGGCTGGACTTCAGCTCCCAAAATTCTCAACAATGGCTCTGCTGGCTATGGAATTCTGGGAGCTGAAGTCCATATAGCTGGAAATTGCCATGGTTGGGAAACTCTGCCCTATAGCAATAAAGGAGTACTGGAATTCTTGGGTTGTCTGTTTCTTGACCTGATCTCTCCTTGACAGACTAATACTAATTCTAAAAGCCTCATTATTCTCCCATCAAAAAAGGCGACAAACCTTGCCATTAGTTTTTAAAGATGGTGATGAATCCTCGGGCCATTCCGTTCCTTGCAAAAGAAAAGCCATCATCAGCATCAAAAGTAAATGGATATGCAAATAATGAATTTCCGCAATACCATTAGAAAAGGCTTGCTTCAGCCAGGAGCAATCAACAACTTGTAATCCAATAAGTATTGCTTCATTCTCAGGGAGGTCTGCCAGGTTTCAAAGATCTCAGGATCAATTTCTGACTTCCACAACCCAATGCAAGTTGGCCAGTAGAATTTCTTACAGATAAGTGCTTTTGTTTTTACTCTGCTGAAAGAAGAGAATGCCAAATGGGCTGTGCTCCTCATTAAAAGCAATGATCCATCACTGGATAATTACCAGAACTTCATGCAAAGATTAAGAGCTGCTTTTGATTATTTGACTAGGAGATTCACAAGCTGAAACAAAGTAATCAGAGTCTGGAATACATAGTAGACATTTATTTAATAAATTAGTAGCCGAAGTTCTCCAGGCAGAATAAAACACAAGGAATATACAATTTGAGTAAAAGAAAAACAATAAAATACAAAATAATAACACCATATATACTAGGTAGCAATAAGATGGTCATTCAGAAACTAAAACAATATGAATAAAATTGCAATTAAAATACAATGCAAGTAAAATTAAAAGTTACAAAGTCTGTGACAATGGCACGGTTTTTCACTTGGCATGAAAATGATGCTAGCTGTGGATGCCAGATGAGCCTCTGTGGGAGAGAATTCTGTAAACCAGATGCCAGCAGAGAACTAGGTCTTCCACTTCTATGCCAGCAAGATGGGGTAGAACAGACATGTCAAATACAAGGCCCAGGGGCCGGATGCGGCCTGCGAAGTGGTTTCATGTGGCCCACAAAGCCATCCTGGAAACAGTGAGGGAATGGCCCCCTCTGCCTTGGCTCTGGCCCAAGCCAGACGGGAGCCAATGTACAATTTTGTGATGGCCATCTGTGCTGAAACACATTCAGTCTTAGCTCCATAAGCCCCCCCCCCTGCATGGCCTGAGAGGAACAGTGAGACTCCTCCAGTGGACCATATCTTGGCACTTGCCCTGGTCCCACTCCCTTCTGCCAGAGACCCTCAGATCTATCCCACTCCTGCCTAGGCCCCCACAGGCACCCTTGACACGAACGATGTAGAGCTGGCCACACCCACCCAGTAGGTCACACCCACTCCATCCACACCAACCCAGTAGGCCGCACCCACCCTGGCCACATCCACCTGGTCCCCTAAGGGCAATCACAATGCTGATGCGGCCCTCAATGAAATTGAGTTTGACACCCCTGGGGTAGAATGATCAGATTTTGATTGGCCAGTTTGGGGAACAATGTTTAGATGAACTGAGAGATGAATTATTTGAAAGAAGAAATATCACAGAATATGGAACAACTGTTCCAATGTTGTGTGTGTCAGTTGAAGGATCGTTGAGGGAATTGAGACACAGAGGGAATAATAAGGGGAAGATTTTATAGCCTTTCTTTGCCCTCCCATCCCTCCTCTATAACCTCCTCCTCCTCCAATTCTGGAGAGCCCATGCAAGTAGAAGCAGTGAACTAATTCCTGTCCCCAGCAGAGAAATATAAAAGAAGAGACCTTGGTTTATGTTTCTACAATGGAGTGCCAGGATATCTAGCCAAGGCATGCTCCACTGAAGTACAGATCTCTGAGTCAGTTGCAAAGTGCCATACGTGTGGAACTGCAGGACGCCTGGCAAGCAAGTAACCATATCATTCCAAAGCCTTGTCTCTGGAAACTTCACAGGCTCCCTTCCCAAATGCTAAATGGGGGCTTCCCGAGAGAATTTAAAAGAGGTCAGACAGCTGACAACAGGCAAGTGCATGTAATTATTCCTTGTTATTTTTTGCACCCCCTTAGGTGTAGAAATATAGTGCTCTCCTCTTTTAGATTCTGGTGCAACAGTCACTTTCATAGATGAGATTACAGTGCAGCAGCTTAAATTGCCCACACAGTTATTAAACCTGTGCTTGTGGAAATGATTGATGGGCAATTGCTTCAGTTTGATCCTACTTTGCAATATACTATTCCTCTACAACTGAAAATCAATAAACGTACAGAATTCCTACCAATCTGTATCACAGCTGTCTTACATGTTTCCCCTAGTATTGGGTGTAGATTGGCTGCAAAGTCATAATTCAGATGCTGTTGTTGTTAATTGCGAAGTCGTGTCCGACCCATCGCGACCCCATGGACAATCTTCCTCCAGGTCTTCCTGTCCTCTACCATCTTCTGGAGTCCATTTAAGTTCACACCTACTGCTTCAGTGACTCCATCCAGCCATCTCATTCTCTGTCGTCCCCTTCTTCTATTGCCCTCAATCTTTCCCAGCATTAGGCCCTTCTCCAGTGAGTCCTTCCTTCTCATTAGGTGGCCAAAGTACTTGAGTTTCAACTTCAGGATCTGGCTTCTAAAGAGCAGTCGGGGTTGATCTCTTCTAGGACTGACCGGTTTGAACGCCTTGCAGTCCAAGGGACTCGCAGGAGTCTTCTCCAGCACCATAGTTCAAAGGCCTCAATTCTTTTGCGCTCAGCCTTTCTTATGGTCCAACTTTCACAGCCATACATTGCAACTGGGAAAACCATGGCCTGGACTATACGCACTTTTGTTGGCAGGGTGATGTCTCTGCTTTTTAGTATGCTGTCTAGATTTGCCATAGCTTTCCTCCCCAGGAGCAAGCGTCTTTTAATTTCTTGGCTGCAGTCCCCATCTGAGGTGATCTTGGAGCCCAGAAAATAAAATCTGTCACTACCTCCATTTCTTCCCCATCTATTTGCCAGGAATTGAGAGGGCCGGATGCCATGATTTTGGTTTTCTTAATGTTGAGTTTCAAGCCAACTTTTGCACTCTCCTTCTTCACCCACATCAAGAGGCTCTTTAGTTCGTCTTCCCTTTTTGCCATTAGAGTGGTATCATCTGCATATATTAGGTTGTTGATATTTCTCCTGGCAAAGAATTATTTATTTATTTGAGTGACTGATTGATTGATTTCTTTAACCACCCATCTCAGCACATGACTCCTTCTCCATCTCATAAGTGCCAAAGTTATGAATGCATAAAGTCAAAACAACCTTGATGGAGAAGAAAGAAACTCTGACAGACTTTCAGGATTATAATATTATACTCTATACCAATAAAATGTAATTCCTGGAATCTTTATGGTGTCTGTTTATGTTATCTTCCTTTTTAAAGGCTAATAGTCAGTGGATATGGATATTGATGTGAGTGTGATTGGATACCATCAACAGAAGAAGCAAGGAGAACATCAGCTTTTCCAAAGGTGCTTTTCATTGAGAACATTAGCTATCACAATGAATGGAGGAAATTAGTCATGTACAATGTTGGGGTCTCAGTGCCCATGTTACAAATGACAAAATTTCTACTGTTCTGCAAGGGAAATGGATTCCTCTTTTTTCTAAACAGGAGAGAAGAAACTTTGATATAGAATTGCTGAACGGTATCAAACAATGTTTCTCAACCTTTGCAACTTTAAGATATAGGCCAGAGCTTTTCAATCTTTTCACCCATTGTACCACTTTTAGGATATGGCAACATCCGAGTACCACCAGTCGTCTAGCAAGGTATCAAAAACTTGATGACCAAAAAAGAAAAAAGAAAAGAAAAAAATGATAAAATACAGGTAGTACTTGACTTACAACAGTTCGCTTAGTGACTGTTCGAAGTTACAATGGCACTGAAAAAAGTGCCCCAAGCCATAGCCGAGCAAGACACCTGCCTGCCCACCCGGCGACGCTCTTCCTCCTGTCCGAGGTTTCCATTGTTGTGAGCATTTCTGTTGAGAATTAGCAGCGGGGATGGGGGGGGGGGATGTTTGGTTTTTATTCTCCCTATCTGCTGGGTGGTTGCAGCAGGTTTGGTCACTTCACATGACCCTGGGACACTGTAACTGTCATAAATATGAATCAGTTGCCAAGCATCTGAATGTAAATCACACGACCCTGGAGATGCTGCAACATTCCAGCTGATCGGCCCTTCTTCTGGGCTCAGCAGAAGTACCAGGATCAGTTCTGCTTTCCAGCTTATTGGTGCTTCTTCAGGGCTCAGCAGAAGCACCAGGATCAGTGCCAAGCTCCAGCTTCCACTGAGCCCTGACAGCCCTGCAGCTCCAGCCATCTCTCGCTCAGGCTTGTGCGGTGCTGCCACCGGTTTAGCTCATTCCTCTCCCCCGCTACCACTTTTCTAGGATGGTCGCATACCACCTGCCAGGTGCCAATGTGCCACAGGTGGTACCCGTACCACTGGTTGAAAAGCCCTGATATAGGCTACATGGTAAGAAGTGGGGAAATAGTAAATAGTTTGGCTAATGGGCTGAAACTGAAAAGGCAGGAGTTTGTACAGATTTATTACTTTTAATACCAAATATTGAGATATGCAGCATCTTATATGCCAATTTTGAAGCCTATTACCCCCAAAGCCAATATCAAGCTCAACTAAGTGATGGACATCCAATCTGAAGTATTGGAATGGCCAATATGAAGATAAACCATGGAGTTCTGAAGGCAGTAAGGTCTGCCAGAAGAATTTTATCAATGAGCTCCTGGCACATATTCTACCTCACAAAAGACATCCAACTCCCTTTGCTTCTTCATCTATCACTTCCTCTATGTTTGCAGCCAAGGCTACAATTTAATGGATGCAGAGTAAGTTTGACTCTTATATCTGCATCTAGGTACTGTATATACTTATACTTATGCTTATAATTTACCTTGTTTGCATAATTCTTATGCATTGTTAATTAGGTAATCTTGTAAGGTTCCATTAAGTAACCTGAATAAAAGATGCTAAAAGCTATTAATATTTATTGCATAGAGCTGCACCCTTATATTTATAAGGAATGAGTTGCCTAATCCAGAGATGCTTTGAGTTCCGGATGCAAAGAATACAAATGAAGGCATCAACATAGTAATTTCACCTGCTTACAGTGATTCATTGCTCTGCTCAGATTTCAAGAAAATGTCTTGCTTACTCCTAACTTTGGGGAAAAAACAAAAAACCCAGGAGATCTGAGGTCGATTTTTACAGTGGCAACTGAAACTGTACATAAGGATTGTTAACAGAAAGACATGATGTGAAGTGTGGCTATTGGGGAAGCTGGTTCTTCTCTGTATGATTTATTGACAGTAAACTGAGAGACCTCTCAAAGCTTAACAAGATGGAACAGCTACAGAACCATCGTCAGGAACTAAAATTGCAAGAGCACGGGAATACATTGACAGCGATAGAGGAGATTATAAAACCAAGGAGACAGAGGATAAGCCAGACAGAAATGTATTTCTGGGTAAAAATTTTTGTTGCAATCAATGGAATTAAAATAAATATTTGGTTATAATACTGCAACCCGTCACTTTACTAGGACAACACTATTGAATTGTAATACATGTGATGAGGATGCACAGTATTTATTGAATGTATAATCTATAAACACTAAACATTCAGAACTAAATGAGTAAAGATAACACTGAAGTCAAGCCAGGTTCTGGAAGGACCCACAAATGTCAGCCATTATAAATTAAGGATATATTGTTGTATGGAGGAGTAGAATGCTGGAATAAATTTTTAATCCTATATTTCATAGCTTTTCTATAAAATAGAGCAGAATGGATTTTACTTCAGGGTTTGGATCAGGAGGCTCTATGATTTGGAAATAATTCGGGGTATTAAGAAAAATAGCATCACAAAGAGTCTAGGTAAAACTGAATGAAAACTGCATGGATGATATTATTACAGAAATTCTTGACCATTTTAAAAGGATTGGCAATATATGAATCAAAGATAACAGAACCTTTTTTGCTGTCTTTGGCATCTGCATCCATTAAAGATATTTATGATTCCTCCAGTTAGAAACATTCAGTACCTCTAGTAATGAGAAAGGCCTGATAGGGCTAAAGATGTATGGTCTAGAGTAGACTAAGCCGTGGAAATACCCTTCAACCCTTTCCTATTTTAACATGATAATTGCATGAAGTTTATTTATAGCAGGAGATATGTTTTGGGGAAGTTAGCATGAAGAAAAAATGAGTACCTATGAATAGAAAATGAAAGACATAAACAAGGTGGCCTTCCTTTAAAATTCAAGTGTTGTGACAAGGTTACAGAGAATGGCAGGTAACAATCTGAATCAAAACATTGACCAGGGCTTTTTTTCTCATAGAATGCCCAGAACGGAGTTCCGGCACCTTTTTTGGATAGAACCTTGTAGGGTAGGCAAGGCGGGTTGTATGATGTGTGTGAGTTCCGGCACCTTTTTTTTTTTTTTTTTTTTTTTTTAGAAAAAAAGCACTGACATTGACCATAGAAGTATGATCATTCCTGATATATAACCAGTAGGATAGTAAAAGGCAAGGATAGGGCCCAAAAACCCATGTAATCAACAGGTAGAAATCATAGGGATGAGGCAGCCAAAAGCTTGTGCTTCCCTAAACACTAGTTCATATATTTTTCCCCCTTGTGTCTTGGATTCCATGTGCTCAACCTGAAACTCATCCATAGTCTTACAGCTGGTAAGTATAGTCTATAATGGAAATTACCTATCTAGAGTGGTATGGCCTGAGAATGTTCCATCTGTTTAACCATAATATTGCATGGCTGATCCATACTAAATAATTCTGCTTAGTCTGGAGATAGCATCCTAAATACTGATTTTAGCCTTTACACATTTTTTGGGTGACTGAGGCATTTAAAGCTGGAGAATCATGAGATCACAAGTTGATCCTTCAATCAGGAGTGGCAATTGCAAAAAGGTGCCTTAGTGCCATGTGGCACTCAAGGAGGGATGAATAGCACCAAATGATGTTCAGCTTATTAACAGAAAGAAAAAAAAACCTATTGAAGAAAGGCAATAAAATGGAGGGAAAAACAAAGGTGGGAAACTCACTCTGAAAGAGAATGTGCAGGTTGTACTGCTGCAGCAGTGAAAAGAAGAAGGGAGCCATGTGTGGATATATATCACCTGGGTAGGTTTCCTACTAAAAAATCATAGTTTTGGAATCTTCAGTATCTAGGTGAAAATCATAGGGATGATTCACAAAGGTTTTGATGAGGTATCTGTTTCATCTCTGCATGTTGTGCATATTTTCAATACCCATTTTAAGAATTCAGATGAATTGACCTTTACTGTCCAACAAATTAAATGTGAAGAGTCAGTGCTTGAATGATGGAATGATTTTTGTTACATCTTCAGGGAAAGACCACAGCTGCATCATCAGCCACTTAAACACAACATCAAAACAGCATTCTGCACAAACAGAAAAATATCCACCATCCTTAGAAACCCCAAAGATAAAATTGAATTAGAAAATCAAGGAGTATACGAAATCCCATGCACCACTTGTCCCACCACATACATCGGACAAACCAAGAGAAGAATAAGTGCACGCATTGAAGAACATAAGAACTCAGTCAAAAAAGAGGAACCAACATCTTCCCTGGTCCAACACCTTAAAGCCACAGGACATGAAATTGACTTTAAAAATACCAGAACCATTGCCAAAAGTGACCATTTGAATAACAGAATAATCAGAGAAGCCATCGAGATAGAAAAACGCCCACACAGCATGAACAAGCGAGATGATACCTCCCGCCTACCAGCCATTTGGAAACCCGCCCTTATTGACAAACGACTCCCTAACAAAAAAAATGATACCAGACCCACACTCACAAAAACCACACAGGATGTCACCACCACACATCCACGCAAAAAACAAACACAAAGCCACACCGATGACGAGGCACGACCACAAACCAGAAGCCAGACCACAGCTGCATCATTAGCCACTTTAAACCCCTCCAATCCATACATGAAGCAAACTGACACCCTCCATGAAGAGGAGGCACGACCACGAACGCGAAGCCAAAAAAATAGCAAGGCAGCCCAAAATCTTAAACCCCTCTGCAACTCAGACTAACCTGAGCACAACCAAACAGAACACTCCCCCAGCCAATCAGAGCACAGCCAAGCCCCTAACCATTCAGAACACACCTCCACCCAATCAGAACACAGCCAAGCTCACATCCAATCAGTTCATACCCTCACTGTCAGTTAAAAGGAAGAAACAGCTAAAACCACACATTGCTGCTCAAAGCAAGAAGCTAAAAACACCAGCCTGAAGATGACGAATGTGACTTCGTCGAAACGTTGCCAAGACACTTCCAATTTTACGCGGGAGAAAACCCGAACAACCCAAGACCTATATACAAATACCCGCGAAAACCTCAGAAAACATATATATATATATATATATATATATATATATATATATATATATATATATATATATATTGCTAACAAAGAATTAAGGGAGAATGGAATAGCTATTTCGAGCTAATTAGCTCTCATCAGCCAAACATACCCTCCTGAGATTCGAACCTGGGCTGCTTGCACTTTAGGCAGCTGTGTTAATGTCTAGGCCACAGGCTCTTTCTCACTTTGTCAGCTGTGTCAGGGAGGGAAGAGACAGGGGAGGAGAATTACCTTGAGTGTTTTTTTGATGCATCCTGTTGGCCCAAATATGGGAGAAAGAAATCTTTTGCCTATATCAGCTCAATCTAGAGCCATCCACAGGCAGCAGTTGCAACTGTGACATCATTTATATTTTTTTTAAATTTGGATTGCTAACAAAGAATTAAGGGAGAATGGAATAGCTATTTCGAGCTAATTAGCTCTCATCAGCCAAACATACCCTTCTGAGATTCGAACCTGGGCTGCTTGCACTTTAGGCAGCTGTGTTAACCTCTAGGCCACAGGCTCTTTCTCACTTTGTCAGCTGTGTCAGGGAGGGAAGAGACAATAATAATATATATTACGTGTCAGGGAGTTAGATTTCTCAGGCATGATTCAGTACTCAGATGACAAATATAACTCAATAGTAGTAACTGTGAGAGGGACCTCGGAGTCCTAGTGGACAATCACCTAAATATGAGCCAGCAGTGTGCTGCAGCTGCCAAAAAGGCCAACACAGTGCTCGGCTGCATTAACAGAGGGATAGAATCAAGATCACGTGAAGTGTTAATACCACTTTAATACCACAATGACTTGGTAAGGCCACACTTGGAATACTGCATCCAGTTTTGGTCACCGCGATGTAAGGGACATGTTGAGACTCTAGAAAGAGTACAGAGAAGAGCGACAAAGATGATGAGGGGACTGGAGGCTAAAGCATATAAGGAACGGCTGCTGGAATTGGGTATGTCTAGTATAATGAAGAGAAAGATGAGGGGGGACATGATAGCAGTGTTCCAATATCTCAGGGGCTGCCACAAAGAAGAGGGAGTCAAGCTATTTTCCAAGGCGCCTGAAGGCAGGACAAGAAGCAACGGGTGGAAACTAAGCAAGGAGAGAAGCAACCTAGAACTAAGGAGAAACTTCCTGACGGTTAGAACAATTAACCAGTGGAACAACCTGCCTCCATAAGCGGTGAATCCTCCAACACTGGAAGTTTTTAAGAAGAGACTGGACAGCCATTTGTCTGAACTGGTATAGTGTTTCCTGCCTGAGCAGGGGCTTGGACTACTAGATGACCTCCAAGGTCCCTTCCAACTTTATTATTATTATTATTTTGGATCATTGCACAGTCAGCCAGATGTTCAGACTGGATTTGGCATTTTGTCTACCTATCGAGTCCTTACCCAGGACCTGGGATAGGCAGATGTGGATGTTTGATGGTATTACAGATATCGTCGCAGGATGGAAGCAGTTCCTAGTAAGGCCGCCTTTTGCAATTGACTAATAGCGAATTTGTCAATGCCAATGGTGTTCAAGTGGTGCTCCAGTTGTTTTGGGATTGCACCCAAGGAGCCTATTACTATTGGTACTACCCTTGCTTGCTTTTGCCACAGTCTTTCTATTTCTATTTGTAGGTCTTTGTATTTTGTTATCTTCTCCAGTTCTTTCTCTTCTATTCTGCTGTCTCCAGGCACTGCCACGTCCACTATCCAGACTTTTTTGTCTTTCTTATCGACAATTGTTAAGTCTGGGATGTTATGTTGCAGGTGCTTGTCTGTTTGAATTCTGAAGTCCCAGAGCAGTTTAATTTTATCATTTTCTATGACTTTCTCTATTTTATGATCCTACCAGTTTTTGCTTACAGGCAAATGATATTTTTTGCAGATCTTCCAATGCACCATTGTTGCTACTCTGTCATGCCACTGCTTGTAGTCAGTGTGTGCAAACTTCTTGGTCCACTGTTTCTTCAGCTTCTTTGCATAGACGGGCACTTACTGTCTGTTGCTGTCTTCTCAATTTTGACTTTGTATGCATTTGTCCTTAAGGCTTGGTCTTGTGCAGCCAGAATTAGTCCCTCGCTCTCTTTCTTCAATTTTCCTGCTCTTAGCCATTGCCAGGTCTTATTATTATCTCCTTTCCCAGCTATTTTTTTCATATATTGGCCATGTAGTGCTTTGTCTTCCCATGCCTCTATTCTGTTCTTCATTTGGTCTTTCTTGTAGGCCAGTTTGGTCTCTCCAGTAGTCAGTAAGCCTTCCTGATATACTAATTTCAGTGCATCTTCATCATTGTTCTTCAGATATTCTTCCAAAGCCATTTTTTCTTCTTCAACCATCTGATGTACTTGTAGCATTCCACGCCCACCTATTTGCCTTGGTAGATGAAGTCTATCAATGTCACTGCGTGGATGAAGGGCATGATTCATTGTCATTATTTTTCTGGTCTGCCTATCTATTGCTTTTAGTTCTGCTTGAGTCCAGTCCACTAATTATTATTATGGATCATCGCATAGTCAGCCAGATGTTCAGACTGGATTTGGCATTTTGTCTACCTATTGAGTCCTGACCCAGGACCTGGGATAGGCAGATGTAGATGTTTGATGGTATTACAGGTATCGTCACAGGATGGAAGCAGTCTAATAATAATAATAATAATAATAATAATAATAATAATAATAATAATAATAATAATAATAATAATAATAATAATAATAATAATAATAATAATAATAATTGTCAATCATCGCACAGTCAGCCAGATGTTCAGACTGGATTTGGCATTTTGTCTACCTATCGAGTCCTTACCCAGGACCTGGGATAGGCAGAAGTAGATGTTTGATGGTATTACAGGTATCGTCGCAGGATGGAAGCAGTTCCTAATAAGGCCGCCTTTTGCAATTGACTAATAGCAAATTTGTCAATGCCAATGGTGTTCAAGTGGTGCTCCAGTTGTTTTGGGATTGCACCCAAGGAGCCTATGACTATTGGTACTACCCTTGCTTGCTTTTGCCACAGTCTTTCTATTTCTATTTGTAGGTCTTTGTATTTTGTTATCTTCTCCAGTTCTTTCTCTTCTATTCTGCTGTCTCCAGGCACTGCCACGTCCACTATCCAGACTTTTTTGTCTTTCTTATCGACAATTGTTAAGTCTGGGGTGTTATGTTGCAGGTGCTTGTCTGTTTGAATTCTGAAGTCCCAGAGCAGTTTAATTTTATCATTTTCTATGACTTTCTCTATTTTATGATCCCACCAGTTTTTGCTTACAGGCAAATGATATTTTTTGCAGATCTTCCAATGCACCATTGTTGCTACTTTGTCATGTCGCTGCTTGTAATCAGTCTGTGCAATCTTCTTGCAACAGCTTACCAAGTGGTCCACTGTTTCTTCAGCTTCTTTGCATAGGCGGCACTTACTGTCTGTTGCTGTCTTCTCAATTTTGACTTTGTATGCATTTGTCCTTAAGGCTTGGTCTTGTGCAGCCAGAATTAGTCCCTCGGTCTCTTTCTTCAATTTTCCTGCTCTTAGCCATTGCCAGGTTTATTATTATCTGCTTTCCCAGCTATTTTTTTAATGTATTGGCCATGTAGTGCTTTGTCTTCCCATGCCTCTATTCTGTTCTTCATTTGGTCTTTCTTGTAGGCCAGTTTGGTCTCTCCAGTAGTTAGTAAGCCTTCCTGATATACTAATTTCAGTGCATCTTCATCATTGTTCTTCAGATATTCTTCCAAAGCCATTTTTTCTTCTTCAACCATCTGATGTACTTGTAGCATTCCACGCCCACCTATTTGCCTTGGTAGATAAAGTCTATCAATGTCACTGCGTGGATGAAGGGCATGATTCATTGTCATTATTTTTCTGGTCTGCCTATCCATTGCTTTTAGTTCTGCTTGAGTCCAGTCCACTATTCCAGCTGTGTACCTAATGACTGGGATTGCCCAGGTGTTGATTGCCTTTATGGTATTTCCTCCATTGAGTTTGGATTTTAAGATCTTCTTCACTCTCTTGATGTATTCACCTCTAATCTTTTTCTTGACTTCAGTGTGCTTGATGTTGTCAGCTTGAAGGATACCCAAGTATTTGTAGTACTCTTCCTCATCCAGACTCTTAATGTTATTTTCGTGGGGCATCTTGATTCCTTCAGTTTTCACTATTTTTCCTTGTTTGATAGTAAGTGTGGCACATTTGTCCAAGCCAAACTCCATTACAATATCTTGGCTATATATACGGACAGTGTTGAGCAGCGATTCTATTTCAGATGATGTTTTTCCATACAGCTTCAGATCATCCATGTAAAGGAGGTGGGATAGTCTGGCAGATGTTTTTGATGTTTGATAGCCATGTCCTGAGTTATTCAGTATTGTTGACAGAGGAAACAGTGCAATAACAAATAGTAATGGTGATAATGAATCTCCTTGAAATATTCCTCTCTTGATATTAACCTCTCCCAGCCTCTCACCATTGATCTGCAACTGTGTCTTCCATTGTGCCATCGATTTTGCACAAATTTTCTGATGTTTCTACTTACTCCTGTTATTTCTAGGCACTTGATTATCCAATCATGTGGCAGAGAGTCAAATGCCTTTTTGTAGTCAATCCATGCCACATTCAGGTTGGTCTTCCTTCTCTTGCAGTTTTCCAAGATCATTTTGTCTATTAGGAGTTGATCTTTTGTTCCTCTGCTATTGGGGCGGTTTCCTTTCTGCTCAGGTGGAAAGAGATTGTTTTCAACTAGATGCTGTTGTACTGCATCAGCTACCACACCAGTTAGTAATTTGAAAGTTGTTGGTAAGCAGGTAATTGGCCTGTAGTTACCTGGTGTTGCCCCTTTTGCTGGATTTTTCATTATTAGGTAGGTTTTCCCAGTTGTTAGCCACTTTTCAATTTCTCCTCCTTGTAGTATATTGTTGAACTGTTTGGCAATGAGTGGGTGTATAACAGTTAGATGTTTCAACCAAAACCCATGCAGTTCATCTTCACCTGGTGCTGACCAATTTTTGATTTTCTTTGCTCTTTTTTCTACCATTTTTGTTGTTATTACTAGTTCTTTCATTTCAACTTCTGTTTTATTTGCATCCACCTCTTTTAACCAAGCTGCATCCTTGTTGTATTTCTTTGGGTTATCCCATATCTGCTTCCAGAACTGCACTGTTTCTTCCTTGTCAGGTACTGACTGATTCCTTGCAGTTTCTCCATTGATGGATTGGTAGAAACGTTTCTGATTGGATTGAAATTGGAGGTTCTGCCTATAGTTTGCAATTCGAGCTTCATATCTACTGATTTTCCTGGCTATAGCTGTTATTTGTTGCTTTATTATTTCCAGTGCTTCCTTGATCTTCCTTGTTTCTAAGTGGTATTTCTTGATTAGGTATTCTTTGGTCTTCTTGTTCTTCAGCTTCGTTTCTTTCATCTGTTCTAGCTTGCTTGCATGTGATCTTAACTTGCTGATCTTATTTTCTAGTCTAACCTTCCATTTTTCTGGTGCACTGTTTGTTTGTTTTTCTTTTTTGTTGATTTTACATCCCAGGTATTCTGTTATAACTGCAGCTGTGCTGTACATTAATTGGTTTGTTTCTTGCAGTGAAGTGGTGCTTATACTTGCTATTGCAGTATTTGCATCTTTTAATGCTTGTGCTAGCTGTTTCTTTGGAACAAGCTTCAATGCAGGCAGCCTTATTCTGTTGTTTTTGTGCTGTTCTAGATGCTCAATTATTCTTTGTTTCAATTCTTTTATTTCTTTAGTTAGAGGGTTTTGTTCTTCCTGAGGAATATTATTATTATTATTATTATTATTATTATTATTATTATTATTATTATTATTATTATTATCTTAAAAGCAGCAGTAAGAAAAGAATAGGTATGTATGTAAACACACATGTACACACACACATATGCAACAATGCAAGCTAACAACACTGAGTCATTTTTAAGTTTTCTTCTACAATGTACAACAGTATATTTTTCTGTATCCATTCATTCATTCAATCAATTTATACAGCCATCCATCTCACATTCGCTTATCCTACATTACATCTTGTAATGGCTCTCACATAAGAACAGCTTAACATTTGAGCTACCTATTACCATGGATTTCATTTACAATTAAGTAGTGAATATCCTTTACAATTCTGATTTCATGGGTTTTCTCAGCATAATTACATCTTAGGATTATTAAAACAATTTGTCCAATTGTTGGACATACTTCACTGATGAGTGGGAGTTTGCATCTCATTTAACTATATCATTTATTATATTATTGTTTATAAAAGGATTAGACATAAAATGCAATGTATATGTCTGTGTACAAGAATTTGGTTGCTTTCATCCAACTAATGTATAGGTTTTTATAGTATCATCCTGCATTTTTATGGTAATAGTTAGAGGAGGCTATAAGCAGGGCTTTTTTTCTCATAGAACGTCCATAACGGTGTTCCAGCACCTTTTGGGGATGGAACCTTGTAAGGTAGGCAAAGCGGGTTGTATGACATGTGTGAGTTCCGCCACCTTTTTTTTTTTTTTTAAGAAAAAAAGCACTGGCTATAAGACATTATCAATCAATACTGTAGAAATAGCCTAAGATCTCAGGGCCTGCAATTCTCTCTGTAGCTATTAGAAACAATCAGCCTTGTTAAAATTATTGCTAATAAAAGCTTCATGCTTCAGAATACAATTGAGAATTATTTGTAATTAATGTTCAATAGCATTAATTTATTGTGAAGTGAGGTCACTGGACAAGGAGAAATACTGTGATTACAGTGGAAAAGTTAAAAGCTTTTTGTGCAACAAGAAAGAAATAGTTATTTATGTATTTATCAAATTTACAGACTGCCCATCTCACAGAGTTTTTCTTTTTGTCTTGCTGAAGATCAACAACCTAGTCTTTACCACATTTCTTCAAAAATTATTCCTGATAAGTATAATTGTGCTTGTTCTCAGGTAACAGAATAAATGAGAAACTTGTGATCATCTGCTTTTCACATGCGTACAATAAGTATTGTCCTACAGAACAAGCATCCTTGATTTTGTTTCTGCCTGAAAAAAGACTTTCTGCTCTTCACAAAGAAGTAGATGGGACCAGGGCAAAAAAAAATCCATCCGACTTTATTTACATTGAAATGAATGCAATTGAAATTAATTAAATACATTGCATTGAAAGCCAGCAATTTATTTGCAAATGATTTATTAAAATTTCCCACTCTGGTTTTGGGAAGAGAAACTGGTGTCAGGTCTTCGTGAGAATAAATACAATAGAAACGTGAGAGTTATTTTTGTAAACCAAAGCAATGGCACAGTGCTTTATTTCTTCTTTCCTGTTTCTCTCTCTCTTGTTGGTAGCCTTTTTTCCATTTTTCATCTCTAAGCATCATTCTGAACATTCTGTAGGGAAAGAAATAGCAGTTCTGCAAATCAATGTGGAAGATTCATATAAAAAAATGTCTGCAAAATGCCTTTTTTTCTTTTATAGGTTTCTGTGCAGAAAATCTAGGTTTTATTTTCACACACAAAAAAATGGAGAATGCTGGATTCCTTTCCCATAGTGATGATCTTATTTGAATGTGATATGCAATAAGAACAATAAAATTTCCTGTATTAAACTAACAAAATCAAAATATAATCACAATGTTTTTTATTTAATTATTTTGCAATAATAGCACCTGGGTCTCTAAAATCTGTCAGTTTTGCTAGCTGAAGGTAGAACAATTTATTACGAGACATTATCTCTTCTTTTGGTTTTGATAGGTGTGTTATGCAATACAGAACAAGATTTCTCTTCACTGTCTCTCCCTCTCACGCACAAGCACACACAAACACAACATAGTGTTTTATCTTGCAAATAAATTGGTCCATGAGGAGATTAATTTTCTGTCCACGCCTTAAATACGTTAATGCTGCCTTTCACAGTTCAGTACATCCATTTGTTATTTCCACAATTCACCCTGCTTTCCAAGTCCATCTGATGAATGAGCTAATCTGAAGTGCATGAGCTATAAATAAATACAACATCTGTTGGACTGAAAGGCTTGAATGACTGGCTATAAAAATGAGTACTCAGAAGGCCTTGTACCTGATCAGGTGGTTTCTATAGTTAGGAACAGGGCTCATGTACAGCACACACACCTCTCTCTGATTTCTCTTTTACTCATTGCTCAATCAAGTTATTCTTTAAAAAGTCTATCAGACTGACTTCTTAAAGCAGCTGCCATTATTTTAGCTTTACCACAGAGCAGAGAGTTTCTTTGCTGACATGAGTCCAAACCATGACTTCCCAACCAACTTGGAAGCATGCACAGCCCTATTATGTATGACTTGCCTGTGATCAGGTCATTAAATCTCCTACCCTCAACACATCTGAAAGTTTTCTTTCTTGGGTTGGTCTTTTCTTAAACTCTATGTATCATGGCCCCATCAGATCTTGGTTTGGAGGAGGAGGAGTTGGAACCGGGACTGTCTAAAGGGGATGACACCTCTTCCCTGGAATGTTTGGAGAGTCCAGGGGCTGAGGACAATGCTGTCCCAGGCCCTCAACCAATGGGGGAGGTGGTCAGCTGGACAGGGAACTGCCTGTCCTCACAGACATGGGGAAGGATTGGCTGCAGACAGGCAGTGGTGTAGAGAGGCAGCAGATCCCCGCTGATGAAGAACAGCTGCCTCCTCCACTCCATCCCAGGGAATGAAGAGTAGAGCAGAGATGAGCTCAAAGAAGGTCTGTGAGGCTGCTCAGGAGAAGGTTGCCCCACCCCTCCTCATGAGGAACACCTGGCTTGGGAGATTGTCTTTGTCAGGAACAATTGTTTGCATTCCCCTGGCCTTGGAAAAGTCCAGTGATGGCTTTTTGAGGAAGGAGACTCCTTCAGTGTCCCCTCATTCACAGATGCATTTACCAGCACCAACCCAAATCTCCTGGGAGCAACCAGGAAACATATCAATATAAGATGCAGGTAGGCAAGGTCACAGCTCTGAAACTCCATCCAATTCCTCAGGAATCACAGGATCAAACCCAGCCAGTAGGACCTGCAGAAAATTGTGGCACATCTGAGTGACTTTCTCTGACAGGTGCCTAGTATATTCTTTACAGTGGCTTTGCAAATGTGTCTCCTCAGAAGAGACTGTTACAGGACTGCTACACAGCTAAGAGCAGAAAGATACTACCATAATACTTTGCTGCCCTTAAAACAATAGAGCAGGTCTTAACAGGGCCTACAATTCATACTCTGTCAGATGTATGAGGCACTCTAGATGTGTCTTCTCCTGTTTTACCTCCCTCAGTTCCTCTGTGAACCAAGAGCAGTCCTGGGATCCATGATGGGATGTGAGGAGAGGCCACATACTGTAGGCAAGATCTGGTCCAAAATGCTCTCTCATTCCAAGCTGCAACTGAGATTTCAGCCAGGCCATGTATCAAATCTTCTGAAATAATTCCACACTCCCTCTGGAACCCAACTGGTACCTGTAGTGGGCAAATTAAATAGGTGCATCCTTCCTGTGGCGAGGAGTTAGCTCTCTAGCTTACTTCTTTCAGAATTTCACTACAATGTTTTCCCATCTTTCCCTTTTCAACACAGTTTCTTTTATGACCTGAGGGTGTCATGCAAATGAAATGAAGCAGCAGCAAACTCTGCATGCTCTAATTTTGGAATTAATCTTAGAATTATTCTTTGTAAAATCAGAATGCTGGAATGAATCAGGGCAGAGTGGCTCACTGAATAATAATAATAAAAAAGAAATGGCAGAAAATATCTGATATATACACTTCAAAAGACACTTGCTCATTTATTTTTTTCTCCATCAAAAATTAATGATATGACCACCAGGAAATTCCCTGATTTTAGGCTAGACTGGGAAGACATTGACCAATTACTTCATGGCTGTTGTTAGAGAAACTGCACAGATGTAATAGTAATAGTAGTAAAGTTGGAAGGGACCTTGGAGGTCATCTAGTCCAACCCCCTGCTCGGGCAGGAAACCCTACACAATTTCGGACAAGTGGCTGTCCAGTCTCTTCTTAAAAACTTCCAGTGTTGGAGCATTTACTGCTTCTGGAGGCAAGCTGTTCCACTGATTAATTGTTCTCACTGTCAGGAAGTTTCTCCTTAGTTCTAGGTTGCTTCTCTCCTTGATTCGTTTCCACCCGTTGCTTCTTGTCCTGCCTTCAGGTGCTTTGGAAAATAGCTTAATTTCCTCTTCTTTATGGCAGCCCCTGAGATATTGGAATACTGCTATCATGTCCCCCCTTGTCCTTCTCTTCGTTAAACTAGACATACCCAATTCTAGCAACCGTTTCATGTCCATGAAATGATCAGGAGTCAAACTCAACTGGAGGGAATATTTATTTTTATTAGTGGGTATTACAAACTCTATGGCAAGATGCTACTATAGTGATAATAAATGCCATTACCTAAATCCTTGTATCAGAACAGATCTCCAGAGTGGGCAGTTCTGCGCTATTTGAATAGATTTAAATTTTTATATTTCTAAAAAAATTTTCCCATTAAAACATTTAGGCTATCGTGATATTAAGTAGATGTATTCCAATAAAATTAGACATGTATATTCTGTGTACTTTCTTCTATACCAACTACATTTGTGGCAGTACCACAAAACACTGTTTTTTATTCTATTTAACAATATACTAAGCTAGATCTCTTAAGCATTTGTTCTGTTTTGAAACATTCAAGATGCCTTCTATCTTCAGTTCTCTTCAACATCTTCATCAACAATTTGGACAAGGGGATAGATGGGGAAATCATCAAATTTTCAGATGACACCAAGCTGGCAGGAATAGGCAACACTCCAGAAGACAGGCTTAGGATACAGAAGGATCTGGACAGACTAGAACACTGGGCGCTATCTAACAAAATGAAATTTGATGGTGAAAAAAGTAAGGTTCTATATTTAGGCAAGAAACACCAAATGTACAGGTATAGTATGGGGGGTACTTTGCTCAATAGTAGTAACTGTGAGAGGGACCTCGGAGTCCTAGTGGACAATCACTTAAATATGAGCCAGCAATGTGCTGCAGCTTCCAAAAAGGCCAACACAGTGCTGGGCTGCATTAACAGAGGGATAGAATCAAGACCACGTGAAGTATTAATACCACTTTACAATGCCTTGGTAAGGCCACACTTGGAATACTGCATCCAGTTTTGGTCACCACGATGTAAAAAAGATGTTGAGACTCTAGAAAGAGTACAGAGAAGAGCTAGAAAGAGTACAGAGAAGAGCAACAAAGATGATTAGGGGACTGGAGGCTAAAACATATAAGGAATGGTTGCTGGAATTGGGTATGTCTAGTTTAATGAAGAGAAGGATGAGGGGGGACATGAGAGCAGTGTTCCAATATCTCAGGGGCTGCCACAAAGAAGAGGGAGTCAAGCTATTTTCCAAGGCGCCTGAAGGCAGGACAAGACACAACGGGATGGAAACTAATCAAGGAGAGAAGCAACCTAGAACTAAGGAGAAACTTCCTGACAGTTAGAACAATTAATCAGTGGAACAACCTGCCTCCAGAAGTGGTGAATGCTCCAACACTGGAAGTTTTAAGAAGAGACTGGACAGCCATTTGTCTGAAATGGTATAGGGTTTCCTGCCTGAGCAGGGGGTTGGGCTAGATGACTTCCAAGATCCCTTCCAACTTTATTATTATTATTATTATTATTATTATTATTATTATTATTATTATTATTGTTGTTGTTGTTGTTGTTGTTGTTGTTGTTGTTGTTGTTATTAACCTATAAAACTCAAAAATCTCACTAGTCCTTGGACTCAGAAAAAGCTGTCCTCTTGTCTGGTTATTTGTCTTAGAGGGGAAAAAATCTGTTGAGTTGGCAGCTTTATAAATTTAAGGGATGGATGAAAGGATTGACAGGCAGACAGGCATAAGTTTTCAGCATGGCTACCTCTTCTTAATATTTGGAGGGGAAATCTTATGATACAGAGTAACAGAATTGGAAGGAACTTTGGAGCTCTTCTAGTCTAACCCCAGGAGTATTCCAAGTGTGATCTTACCAAGGCAGTATATAGTGGTACTAATCACATGAACTTGATATTATTCCTCTGTTGACGCAGCATAGGCTTTTTTGTCAGCTGCAGCGCACTGCTGGCTCATACTTAAACGGTTGTCCACTAGGATTCTTAGCTCCCTTTCACAGTTATTGCTGTTGAGTCATATACCACCTATTCTATACCCATGAATTTAATTTCTCTTCCTTATGTGTAAAACCTTACTTTTCTCTCCACTGAATTGCACTATGTTAGATAGGGTCAAATGTTCAAGTCTGTCAAGCTTTTTCTGGATCTTGAGCCTATCTTCTAAATGTTGGCTATTCCCCTTACCTTGGTATCATCTGCAAATTTGATGAGTTCCCCCTCTATCCCATAATCTACAGTAAATCATTTATGAGTACTGGGCCTAAGCAGAACCTTGGAACATGCTTCCCTCCATGTATATGTGAGTGTGGTTTGTCAGCCATTTATGAATCCATGTGGTGGTGATACTGTCTATTCCACATTTTTTTTATTTTAGCAAGAAATAGATGGTTATCTACCTTGTAAAATGCCTTACTGAAATCCAATTATGTCCACAGCATTTTACTGGTCCACTAATTTGGTCACTTTATCACAGAATGCAATAAGAATTGTTCGTCATGATCTGTTTTTGATAAACCAGTGTTGACTTCTAGTAATTGCTTTGCTTGCTTCTAGGTGTTCACAGATCCATTGCTTGATCTTTCTGGGTATTGATGTTAGACTGATTGTCTGTAGTTTCCTGGAACAATTTTTCCCCTTTTTCAAAGGTGGAAACCACGTCAGCTCTTTTCCAGTCTTCTGGTATTTCCCAGTACTCAAGGATATTTGAAAGACATAATTCAGTTTTTCTGAAATCATATCTGCCTTCATAATTCTGGGATGTAGTTCATCTGGTCCTGGTGATTTGAACTTATCTAGAGTGAACAAATATTTTGTTACCATTTTCTTGCCTGTAGAACCTCATATGCCCCAAGTCTCCTTAATCTCTTTGATAGAAAACTCAACATGCTTTTAAGTAACTGATATATCTAACATATCTTTCTACCAGCCTGGATTAGTTTTCTAAATCACATAATCTTGTTCTTGTTTTCTTTTTTCCTCTATGTGCTGTAAATCCTTTATTAATGGCAGTCATAAAATTTTCCCTTAGTACAAACAATTGCATTATAGATCAGGCCTTCCTGAATATCTCAACAGTAATATTTATATTAAAATAATAAAGCATTTGTTTTTAGAATTCTAATCTCCCAAAAGATTCTGTTCTAATTATTACAGCTGAGTCAAAATGACAGGCCGAATTACAAATATAATGAGTATGTAAAACAGAACATTAGTATTCCATCCTGGTGAGAGAAACTAACTAAAATAATCTTAAGAATTTTATATATTCAGATGACTGGCACCTAGCATTCTTCTGGTATATATATTGTGGCTGGACTTTATGACGATTGTCTACTCTAGTGAACTAGATACTATTTATCTACATAAAATAGATAGTAGGATTCCAAGTATTTCCAAGGACAGCATCAAATGCTTTTGAGTCCATGAAATGAAAGTCACCACTAATAATTCTTTATTATGGCATTAATTCTCCATTTTGCCATGCAAAACTAATCTAATAATTTCATGTCAAGAATTGAGAATTAGGGTTCAAAGACATATGATTTTTTTGTAAAATTCCAAGGTTCGGTATCTGCATTGATTCTAACAAATATCCACATCTTCTTTTAGGGGGACAATGCCCTGGACCAAGGAAAAATATTAATTACATTTATGGAATAAAAAATAGACTTTAGGGAAATACCTTCTGTTAAGTCCTGGGAGCGATGGCAAATGAAGAATACACATGTTTCTGGAACAGCTCTTTATTGTGCTTATTTCAAACTCCAACAACAACGAGCAAAGGAATGCAGGCCTCCTTTTATACGTCCCAATTCCCCGGACAAGATGGCAACATCACTAGGCACTTTTCGCGCCTTACACATGCATGCTTGGTCGGCGCCACTCAGTCTGGTCCCGGGAAGCTTTTGCAATTGCCCAGGAACTTTGCAATATCCTGAGCCTGCATTTGCAGGTTCAGGACACAACATCCCTCCCCGCTTAGCTAGAACACACACAGTACTTGTTCTTACAATCCATACAAGAATATAAAATAATAATAAATTTCTTTCCATCCTACAGACACTCCATTCTGCTACAACTTGTTTGCCACTCTTTAATGTGTGCTTCACGGGTTCTATTGCTATCCACATAGGTTCCATCTCTTCATCATAGACCTGTACTGTTCTTCTGCTGACAAGAATCTTACATACTCATCTAGGTGTTTAGGAGGGGCCTTAACCCGTTGGGACCTTCACAGGATGAGAAAGGGTGCCTGGCCTGACAGCTCCCCTGCTTCACTGGACAGACCAGGACTTGATCTTAAGGGCACCTGGCCTACCGGCCTGTCTGATGGGCTCGCTAGACCAGGACTTTTATGCACAGATTTTGCAGGTGACCCTTGATAGGGCATACTGGCAGAAATGCCAGAGTTTTCTCCAGGCTCTGTGAGAACAGCTGCACTCTCCCAACCTTCTGAGTTGGCTGAGGATTCCAGAACTACTCTGGATGATTCCTGAGAACCTATGTCCTTGAGCCAGTGACCGTTTTCGGATGTGCCCTGTGAAACAGGTGTGTGTAAGGGGCCCCAGTATTCGGTGGACCCCAAGGTCATGCCTGAGGTGCCAGAGTCAGGAGAGGCCTCTCTGCTTGCCCCCCTTACATAGGACCTCCTTTTGGAAGCAGTTGCAGAATTGAACCTACTTCCTAGCTGGGTTGCCAGTTCTTGCGTGTTCTGTGAGTTCTGTGGATACCCCCGGTTATCCTCCCTGTCTGGAGTGTTACTGTTTATATATGGAATAGGTGGATGCCCCCGGGGTGACTCCCTGGCTGGAGTGCGTCTTGGTGTGTAGGGTAGTTCTCTGCCCCATGAATTCTTGTTTGGAGTACTTGCGGAATCTCAGGATGGGTGGATCAATGATCTCCTCAGCTGCCAGCATTGGCTGGTGACATTGATCCTCAGAATGTATTCTATAACCTTTCTCCCCCCCCCCAGAGTAGAGCCAGGAATGGAAGGGTGAGACTCCAGCCTCGCACGCAGCTGATCTATGTGCCGCCAAAGAACGCGGCCGTCTTCCAGGGACACTTCATAGGATAAGGGTCCTGAGAACTTGCAGACCACAGCTGATACCCAGAGATGACCAGGCCCATAGTTCCGAGTCCAGACTGGAGCACCCACTTTCAGACTCCTCAGTGCCCATGGATGCAACACCTGAGACACCCCCCTATCCGGATGCAGCCTGTCCAGATTAATAATAAGCTGGCGACCCAAACAAAGTTCAGCAGGGCTCTTCCCGGTGGCTGTGCAGGATGTGGTGCGATGTGCAAGAAGAAAGTCTGTTAACCTGTGATGCCAGTCACCGTAAGTCAGTCTCTTAAGGGCATCCTTTGTGGTGCGCACCATACGTTCAGCCATTCTGTTGGTGGATGGGTGGAAAGGAGCAGAAGTTGCATGGCGGATCATGTTGGCCTGGAGGAAAACCTGGAACTCAGAAGAGGTAAATTGAGGACTGTTGTCTGAAACTAGAACATCTGGAAGACCATGAGTTGCAAAAATATTTCTCAGCATCTGGATAGTCTTGGCAGCAGTAGTGGAGGACACAGGAACAACTTCTAGCCACTTAGAATGGCAATCAACAACAACCAAGAAGAATTGCCCCTGAAAGGGCCCAGCGTAATCTATATGTACCCTGGACCATGGGGTTTGAGTTTCCTCCCATCTATGCATTGGGGCCTGAGGCATTTCAGGCCGGGACTGTTGGCACACATGGCACCCATGCACTTGAGCCTCAATGTCTTTATCGAGGTCAGGCCACCACAAATGGCTGCATGCAAGCACCTTCATCCTGACTATGCCAGGGTGTCCCTCATGTAAAGAATGCAGCACTCTAGTCCTCAATGAGGTAGGGATTACTACCCTACTTCCTCATAGCAGACAACCCTTGAAAGTGGACAACTCATGTCTTCTTTGCCAGAAACTCTGAAACTCAGTAGCAAGGCATCTGTCAGGCCATCCTGACAACACCCATGACAGAATGCGTGTGAACATGTGGTCAGTGGCAGTTTCTGCAGCCACATCCCTTGCATTGAGAGGAGGCTCAGGCAGCTTTTGAATGGACAGAATATTAATGGCTGGAGCAGGATCAGGCTCCACTGTTGGAAGGGGTAATCTACTCAGAGCATCATCATGACCCGTTTCCTTTCCAGGCTTGTGAGTAGTAGTCATATGCTGACAGGAAAATGGACCAACGCAGCATACGAGGAGAAAGAATATGTGGGGTCTGTTTGGTTGTGGTGAACAATCCTAGCAGAGGCTTATGGTCAATGTAGACCATGAAATGGCAGCTGTATATGAAATCATGAAACTTCTTAATGCCAGCTACAATGGCCAGTGCCTCCGTGTCAATCTGAGTGTACTTCCGCTCAGCAGAAGACAAGGTTCTGGAGTAATACACTACAGGGACCTGTGTCCCATCAGCCAACAGATGGCTAAGAACTGCCCCCATTCCATATGGAGAAGCATTGTAGGCAATGCAAACAGGCAACTGCTCATTGAAGTGAGCCAGTACAGCATTAGAAGTAAGCAAGGCCTTAACATCATTGAAACTTTTTTCATGGACCTTAGTCCACTGTCAACAGGCTTTGTTTGTCTAAGAGCCGTGCAATGGCTCAGCTATAGCAGCTTTGTTCGGCAGAAAGGCATAGTAAAAATTTAGTAGCCTCCAAAAAAAAGCTTATAGTTTCCCTTTAGACTTAGGGCTTGGGGCCTGCTGAATGGCCTTTAATTTAGCTTCAGAAGATACCTTGAGCATCTATCCTGAATCCCAAAAAGTCAGTAGAATTGACTCCTATCTTACACTTGTCCTTTTTTAACTTGAGACCTGCTTCCCTAAAATGAAGCAAGACAGCCCTTAATCTCTCAGCCAAGTTTTGAGGTGATTTTCCTGCAATGAGGACATCATCAAAATATGGACAGACTCCTGGAATACCCCTCAGTGTGTTCTCCATAATACTCTGGAAAATGCCAGGGGCTACATTTACCCCAAATTGCAATCTCTTCACTTTAAAAGCTCCTCTAGAAGTCACAATCGTCTGAGCCTCAACAGCTGCCTCATCAACAGGCAACTGTTGATAGGCCTGTGCCAGGTCAAGCTTCGCAAAAATCCACCCCCCCTTTAGGGAAGCCAGAATGTGACTTACTACAGGTACTGGATAAGCATGTTGCTGTAGTGCCTTGTTTAGTGTGCACTTGTAGTCTGCACAAATATGAATGTCCCCATTAGCCTTTAAAGACGTTACTATGGAGGTTTCCCAAGGACTCGAATCTACAGGCTCTAGAATGCCCTGCTGGAGCAATTTGTCCAGTTCAGCATCAATCTTGTTTTTAAGTGCAAACGGAACTCTCCTAGGCTTCACCCTAATGGGTGCTATGGATGGATCTAATCGTAGTGAAACTGGAGGCCCTTTGTAGGTTCCAAGCTCAGAGCTAAACACATCTGCAAATTCCCTGCAGACTTCTGCAAGACTAGACATTTGCAAATGGTGCACCCTGTGACCTGAATTCCCAGAGCCTCAAACCAATCAAGTCCAATAAGACTTGCATGTTCACCCCCAACAACCAACCATCTAAAGGACCCTCAAAATCCTTGTACTGTACCTTAAGAGTGGCCTCCCCCTTAACACAACCTTAGAATTCTGAAAGTCTGTAAGTATCACAATGGATGGCCTGAGTTTTACTCGAAGGCCACTGCTGCTGCAAATCTTCCTGAATGTGTTGAGGGAAATTATGGAGAGAGCAGAACCAGTGTCCAATTCCATGGATAAGGGAACCCCTTGCAACTTTACTTTAAGGGACAACTTCTTTTTTAGGGGTTTATGTGTGCCTGTCCTTAGAATACTTCTGCATGTTGTGCAGAAACCCACCCTATTTTGGCTGGGGACCTTGGTACCTTTCAGATGCAATTCTTCTTTACGTTGTACCTTCTGACTCAGATATACGGCTGCAATGTGGCTTTGCCTTCCACAGGCCCTGCAAATGGCGAACCGGAACCGGCAGTCTGCTCTTCTGTGGAGTCCTCCGCATCTGAAGCATTGTGGAGTTATTAAAGCCTTTTCTGTGTGATCCCTCTGTCTCCTTCTGGCTGCCTGGTAGAGCTTATTCACCTCATCTTCAGGAACCTCTTCCGAATTTTCTTGCACGTTCTCCTGGAGGGCTTCTGGTGGGCCGCATGTTTTTTACTGCTCTGCCTGCTGCTTCCTCTGCTGTAACTTCTCGTAGAGCATCTTGGAATGAAATGTCTTCTTTCACAAAGATCTTTTGCTGTAAGTCTCTATTTCTCAGTCCACACACAAAACGATCACGCAGTCTTTCCTCTAAATCTTTAAATTCACACGGTCTAGCTGCTCGCCTTAATGCTGCGATAAAGTCCTTAGCAGATTCTCCTGCTTTCTGATCCCTTTGTTCAAATGTGTGCCTCCGTGCAATGACGGGCAGCTTGGGCTGAAAATGTTCTTTTAGAAGTTTCTTTAAGTCTGTGTATGTTACACCTTCCAGTGAAGCAGGAGCCACGAGGTTTTCAGCAATTTCAAAAGTCTCTTGGCCGCATACACACAACAACCCATCTTCATGAACTTGGTTAACCCTAAAATAGGGTTAACTCTTACAACGTATGATTCCCATCGTTCCGGGTGTGCGACGTTGAATTCTGACAAGCGGCCGATTTTCACCATTGTAGTTCATACTGCACCACTTGCTTCTGCAGGGAAAGGGTCCCTCAGCCAAACTCACCCTCCAGTGACGCTGTACTGGAAGGATAGCTGCTGAATTCTTTTGGGTAAGTCTTAAAGCTTCCTTCTAGTTTTCCTTGTTAAGTATCCCATCCTCATCGCCAGTGTTAGGTCCTGGGAGCGATGGCAAATGAAGAATACACATGTTTCTGGAACAGCTTTTTATTGTGCTTATTTCAAACTCCAACAACAACGAGCAAAGGTACATCCCAATTCCCCGGACAAGATAGCAACATCACTAGGCACTTTTCGCGCCTTGCACATGCACGCTTGGTCAGCGCCACTCAGTCTGGTCCCGGGCAGCTTTTGCAATTGCCCGGGAACCTTGCAATGTCCCGAGCCTGCATTTTCAGGATCAGGACACAGCACCTTCCTTGTGTCTTTTTGGAGGAACTAGATCATAAGATGGCTAAGCATGATCGTATGATTGCAGAAGTGTTTGGTTAGTAAAGTTATTTTGGAATGGATGAGTTGACAGGACAAATAAAGGAAGTATTTTGGGAAAATGGGCATGGTTACCAGCCCAGACATAAAAGTTTTTGTACCCACTTCTATTGAGGAATTAACAAAATGCCAACCTGGGTAAAATTATATTATGAATTAAAATGAGAGTAAAATCATTTGTTGGCTACCTTCTTTTTAATATTTAATCAACACTTATTTTGTTATTCAAATTTAGGTAACTGTAGAACAAGAGGGTTCCCCCCCCCCAAATAACTAAGATGTGACCATACATTTCCAGGTTTATATCACTTAGTTATTATATTAATCAAAGAATCCTGGGAAATTAACTTGGTAATGATGTGGAAAATTCTGATAAGTATCTTTGACTGTCTAGTTTTAAACTTCCCCAAGGAAGTTTAATAAATTACAAAGCATTTAAACCTGCAGGATAAAGTTTGAAACTATCTTTGCATAATACATATTTCTTAAGAGGAGCTGTGTATTTTTTTTGTATTACCCCATGCCAAATTAGAGTGGATTCTATATCCCACAGGTATTTTAATGAGTAAACTGACATATACTATAGGCATTGTGACTACAAAGTTTTGTGATCTTAAAAGCACATTTTAATTGGATGTAACATAGCAGACAATGAAAGTCCAAACCTAACAAATTTAGGCTAGCTTTTGGCAATTACTTCAGACTTCCATACTTTTTATTTTACGTTATTTACATTAATATTTTTAATGAGGAAGGAAGGAAAGATATGCAATCTGGACCATTTGCAGTCTATTGTGTTGGTACCATTTAAAGATGTCAGAGAGGCAAAGTTAGCTAGGCAGCACACAAATAATAATGTCAACATAACAGCATAATAAAATAGATGCAAAAAACCCCAAACAGAGCAACAGGATTAAACAGGCTTTAAATTCTCTTTTAAAATGCTGGATACCTGGTGAAATAGTATTCTAACTTGATGTTGAAACAGCAGACAGACTTCACTGGAGGCTGTTATCATGAAGAAGTCTTCCTTTCCCCCAAAGGTTAACTATCCGCAAAATGGAGAACAGGTGCAAAATGAGCCTGTAGCATATTGCATTGCAATAGTGTGCATTTGAGGGTTTGAAAGGAGTCTGGTGATTAGCAATAACAACGTTTGAAATTGCAGATTGGTCTGCCAATGATTGTATGTTTGGTAGAATGTTCTTTAACATGAGGATAATATGTGTGATGCAAATTTGGAATATCCTGCTTTCACAAAAAATGTCATCCTCGGTATTGTAGATAAGCATGCACAATGTATGGTACAGCTGTTTAACCTGATAAATACATTTGCTGAAAATGACTGGATTTTGCATGCATCAATATGACTTGTGCTACAGTAGTAAGAAACATCTATTTATATATGAAGAGAGCTTTCCAATTTATGCCATTGAATTCGTTGATCCTCAACCTGCATTTTTATTTCTCTGGAAGCATTTGCAAACATCATCAGTCACATACCAGCTCACTCACTCACACACACATAGATTTTTTTTTAAAAAAAATCAAGCCTTACATTCTTGAATGAATAAATCCCACTAAAGCTTATGAAACATTATTGTGAGTCAATGCATTTAGAACAGTAATCACGGCTGTCAAAAGAGCAGATTATCCTAGTTAGATATTTACTGTATACTTGTGATTTTTACACATTGAATTATGGAAAAAGAAGTGAAATGAGAAAAAAATGTGCCTTTTAAAATTGAACAGATGAGACCTCACTCCAAAATGTTGTTTGTGGGGGCGTAGACATAGTCTTCTTTCTCTAACCTCAGCTTCTCACTAACTAAATCTCAGCCTGGAGATCATTTTTCTTTGCATGCAAAGCTCCATTTTTTTTCTTTACAAAGCTGCTTTTGTTTTGTTTCATGTCTGAGATTTTTTTTATATGCCTACAAAGCTCCCTTTTTCCAGGCAAGGTTAATAAGAGAAGAAAGAGACAGTTCACATGAACTCTTCTTGTTTCTAACCTCTTGTCTTTCTTCCACATGACTCCAGATAAACAAAGCTGTATATTTGTCTCCCCATGATTTTTTATAAACATAATTTTATAGACATAATTATAATAAATTTTATTATAAACATAATAAGAAAATGCAGATACTTCTGATATGACAATACCATTGAGGCTTCCTGAGGCAAAATAGTCTACTTCCAAAACTTTGAATATGTTCTTTAAAATAGGTCAGATGGTCTTCACCCAAATATAAAGATCTACATAACATGCATACAAATATATCTCAATGAATACAGATAAAAGCCTATGCTGAACCACAATGAGCTTTGCTTGGGTTTGGCTCAGCATAATTTTGTTGAACTTAAACTACTATGAGTCATAGCTACGTTGCCAATTGTGAAGATGATGGGATGCAATTCAACAATGACCGTACAATGACAATCATAGATCTTGCATGTTAGATTAAAAAAAATAAAAACATTACTTGGGAATAATATGCAAGATGAGGGGTGAAAAGAGATGGTGAAGGAGAAGATAAGAGTGGGAGCCGACCAGAGTTTGCTATAAGATGGAAGGCTATATAAATGCTTGCCATAAATAAGAAATTCACCATTTGAAATATGTAAATGAAAAATTGTAAAATTGTTTGTCTATGTAAAGAGAAGTATTTGAATAAAGAGGATTGAGCTCTGCAAAGTGAAAAAAAAATCAAAACTTTGTTGAATTTTTAAGTACACAAATGGAACAAAGCTGTTGCAAAATAATGGCTCCCCAATAGATGTACAGACTGAGCAGATTAGGCTATTTAAGCAATAAAAACATAGCAACATCAACCATCTTATTTAGAAAAGAGCCAGGAGAATGTGGAAATTCATACATGAATTTAGAGCTCTTAATTAACTCTGTTTTTTGAATTAACTTTTTCTAATATTTTTCTTTAAATCTATAAATAAACTAACTCTTAATTTACACCATATAGTTTGAGTCCTGCCATCACTAATAAGAGATGTCTGTACCCTTCTGACTTAAGAGCAGGCATAATTTTGTTCCAAGAAAGGAAATTTGCCAAATCATTTTCATTTCTTGACATGTGAAAACAATTAAGCAAATAAATTGGCAATCAGTGCATTAAAAAGAGTTGAAAATACAAAGCTATTTGTTAACTAAAAGATTAAACAAGTCTAACCTATATGTTGTTGAATGGTAATCATTCTGCAGATTCCCAGAAGAGCAGAATTGCTAAACAAATTGCTTTCAGCCTCTTTGTTTATACAGGAGATTATCACTGAAAACCATAGTGAGATTAAATTGACAAATGCTGCTGTTGTTATGAATGACCAGCAAACTTCCTGTGATTGTCAGATGAAATGAAGATTATTACTGTGAAACAGAAAAGCATAATCATATCAGGTTTTGAGTCTCCAAAGACTGAGATATTTCCTGAACAAGAGTGAATATCAAGCATTACTTCAAATTTCTTCTTTGATCTGTAATAATGAAATGCATAATCAAAACAGTGCTTTAATTCAAAATATGTTGTAGATTAAATATGATATTCTCCTGCCATAAACAACTAGTGGCTGTGATTTCACAGGGTTGGGTCTACTGAGATTGACAAAATTTCTATAGAACATTGGTGATAGAATATGAGCATTTTTCTTGTTATGTCCTGTTCACGCAGATTCTACATTTATTTTGAGGTTTCCTGGTATTTACCAATTAAAAGGGTGGTGCAGAAGATATTACAAGAAAATACTTTTTTTTAGTGCTCCTTTTTTTAAAAAAAATAAAGCTTATTCTTGGCAGATTTTTGCTTAGAGACTAAACTGTAATTTTAAAAGATTTAAAAAAAAATCTGTTAAGAGAAAATTACATGGATCCCTTGGAGAGGGGGGTGTTTTAAACTGCAGCTTCAATATAGATAAAGAGATCACTTAAAAGCTGTAACAAGTTTATCAGCCAAAGGAGAAAGGAATTACTTGCCTTTCCTATCTCTTGTCAGCATCATAATTCATCTAGCTCACAAGTGTCAAACTCACCATGTCATGTGACATGTCGTGATGCATTGCAAATTTTTTCACATTGCTGGAGCTGGGCTGGGTGCGGCCTCCGCATGATGCAACCAGCCCATGTGCCAGCAGTTTGACACCCCTAATCTAGCTCAAAGTAGCAATAATCAGTTAGCTAAATGATAAACTTTCTCCATATCTCTTAGAGGAGCTGTCCTACAAAATTCTAGTAGGATGGAATTATAACAATAAAGATAACGGGAATACAAGTTATGATCATGGGGGGAAATGTAATGCACTGTCCCTGTCATGTTGAAAAATATAATCACTGATAAAAATGGACCTTAGGACACAAACCATTACAGGAGATTGCCAGCAGATGTAAGCCGAATGTTAAGCTCCTTACATTTTTTCAGATCTCCCCACCTTCACACCTGCTGTCATTCCTTCAAACAACATTGTGCATTAAAATTAAATACTAGTTTAATATTTTTTGTGTATCCATTTTTAAAACCTGGGTGTTTTCTTTTTATTTTTTATACATGTAATAAATAAAAGTTGTAGTTCAGTGCCTTTACAAAACAGTACAGATGTTTAAGTCAATCCATTAGACAGCCAAGATAGTTTTCTTTATCTTTTCAGCACCAGAAACAAATTTGGCTACCCAGTTCACTTAAAAAAGAAAACCCTCATAATCATGCAGTTGAGTAAAGAGCATTGCATGAAGAAAAGGGGCAAGATACTATTTTCTATCCTTATGAGAATATTTTGACATTTTAAGAGAAAGTGTACATGTCATCTTCCTGGGACTAACCACACTGTTATATAGATGGATATTATCTGCATACATTCTAACCTTGACGTGAGCTAACCTTACATGTTTAACAGCAGGGCTTTTTTTCTCATAGAATGCCCAGAATGGAGTTCTGGCACCTTTTCTGGATGGTAGGGTAGGATGGTAAGGTAGGCAAGGCGGGTTGTAAGACGTGTGTGAGTTCCGGCACTTTTTGTTTTTAGAAAAAAAGCACTGCTCATAATAGTATCCCATTCCCTTCTGGGAGTAAGTTCTGTCCTAAAGGGTGACAGAAATGCCAAGTGCAATGAGAAATACAGAGTCAAAATAAAAAGATGACCTCCAAGGTCCCTTCCAACATTATTATTATTATTATTATTATTATTATTATTATTATTATTATTATTATTATTATTATTTATTGAATCTTTATTCTATTTCATTTCAGTAACTGGGAATTATACACTTATCTCTCACCCTCTCACACTTATTCAAAGAATTCAAATGGAGTGTTTCTCTAGGCAACAGACACACCCAGGAATATTAAAGTGATTACATTATTCAAAAGAATCAACCTGACTATTTCAAAGACTTTCCCCAGTTGTCTTTGCATATCCTCCCCATGCATGTAGAGCACCTGGAAAAAAATTTTGAAAGACAGAATACAGAATAACAGAGTTAGAAATGACCTTGGAGTTCTTCTAGTCCAACCCCCTGTTCAAGTAGGTTTCCCCATCCCATTCCAGATAAATGGTTGACAAAGTCTCTGTAGGGATTCTTCCAGAGAATGCACCTGATTTAAACTGAAGCAACATGCTTTACTTGTGTGAAGGAGCTTTGCAAACTGCTTCTTTTGAATGATTTACTGCTCTAATGATGTATGTACCAATACATTCTGTGCCCTGGAACTAATCATTCTTTAGGTACAGGCAATTTATCATAGGATGAAATAGAGAAGTAAAAAAAAATACAGAATTAAATTCCAAGAATATAGAATTTTTTTCGTATTGTTGTTGTGTATCTTTGAGTCAATGTTGATTCCTGGTAACTGTATGGATTATTTTCTTGGCAAGATTTGCAGAAGTAATTTGCCATTGCCTTGTTCCTGGGGCTGGGAAAAATGACTGATCCAAGGTCATCCAGCTGACTTTGTGCTTAAGGTGGGATTAGAATTTGCAGGCTCCTAGATTCCTACTTAGCTAGAAAAATGTATTGCTTGATACTGTAAAAACTTTCAAAGTTAAAATATTACTAGCTTATGGTTTTTGCTTACAATGGATAGTGAGGCAAATGCTTTGTTCAAAGGTTGAGCATATGATTTTTAGGCATAATAAATTGGCTCTCACGCTCCCAACAATATCAAATGAAGCAATCAGTTGCATGCGTAACCTGATGGCCATTGAGAGGCACACATATGGGATACATTTTTAAATGTTCAAAATCCTTTGTAAAACAAAAAAAAAAATCACATAAACTAAGATCCAAATTAGAGCAGGGTCTTATTGCTGGGATAATCATGTTGCTCCAAATGTGATTATGTTCAAACTGGGAGTTTTTACATTTGTATGCGCACAATTCTGGAAGCTGCTTCCAAAGAACACCACTGTGAGCAATTAGCAAGGAATACCAATACTATTTGCATGCTAGACAGCTTTTAACATAAGAAAATAAGCAAAAGTCCCTTAGCAATCTAGGTGCCATCTCTAGACAATCACATGCTGCCAAGATAAAGCTTCAGCCATGAAAAACCAGATTTGGTCACTGGCTCTTCTTAATTAGGAAGTGAAATGCACATTACATGAATTTTCTTGCTTCTGACAGCTGTCTTACCCTCTAAGAACTCCACTTCCTAAACACTTAACATGGTGGCAGGATTTCATTGCTAATTAAACTGACACAGCACAACTCTTAATTACATGAACACTTGATATGCTCTTAATGGCAGGCATGTCAAAACAGCATCACAGATTATAAAATGGGCCATGAACCCTTTACAAAAGACCTCTTTTAATAGAATTATCAACCAATACTTGAAACCCACATAGGAATCCAGTGTAAATGGCTCTCTTCACAGTCTAACTACTTCATTTTAGTTTTTCAACATTTTACAGTTATATCTCTGTTGTCCCAGCAACAGATCTGCTAATGTTCTTCACTAGAGATAGAAAAGGCTTATGCCTTTTTCCATAGATTTGGTTCAACATATAAGAATTAATTTGAATAATTTACATTGTACATAGTTCTTGCACTTTGCTTTTGTAAGCTAAATATATATTTGCCAGTTTCCCGATGAACAGAGTTCAAGCATACAAATATATTAATTGAATTTTAAATTGACATTCTCTAGAAGCTCAAGATGGTAGGCAAAATTCTGCCTCTTACAATTATATCCTTAGAACCCTTTGAAATTGTTTGGGGTAAAGTGGGGGTTCCCAACTGGGGGTGCAAGACAATATTCCAGGGAGGGGCAAAAACTTGGCTTTTCAAAATTATAGTGTATATGCATAATTTGTTGCCATTATTTTGAACTTTTGTAAGGAGAGCATATCAGAAGCATTCTAGGGGTGCGGGGTATAGAAAAGGTTGAGAGCCACTGGGCTAAAGGATAGTTATTGGTCCAAAGTCACCCAGTAGGACTGGAATATGGTGGCTCATGTGATTAGAATGCTGGGATGATGATCTGCAGACTTGTGTTTGAGACCCAGTTGCTACCAAATGGTAGAGTGAGCTTCCATTATTTGCTCCAGCTCCTGCTGACCCTACAGGTCGAACGTGGGCAAGTAGATAAATGAGTATCACTTCACTGGGCAACTGAACGAGGACACAAAAGGAGCCCCCAACTGGGCTTTCCCCAGGCAACAGTGATGTCACTGGCTGATCCTTTTACCATGAAAGCACTTTGGTGCTTCCGACACAGAAGTATAGGACCCAGTAGGACTGAAGGTAGACTTGAACCCAGGACTCCATCCTCCCAATTCAATATCTAACTTCTACATAACACCAGTTCTCATATTTAGAATCCAAAAGAATGAAAAAAGGAATGTAGAAAATGCTTACGTAATTCTACTCTTCTTTTACAAACATCTTTATACTAATATATTCATTTATTTTATAAGAAAGCTGGCACAGGAAAGACTAACATTTCTGACATGAAAAAATGGGGCACATGGTGAAATATTGTATACATCCCCCAAAACAATAAACTATCTAAATAAAAAGATTGGAACTCAAGGAAACAACCATAATTTGTAGCAAACTAATCTCTAGCACATCTTTAATTCTGATAGTACTATGAGTTTGAAACGAGAAAGAAGTCAGCATTTGACTTCTTTAACCTAAAACTATGAATCTGGAGAAGGAGGGGGATTAATATATTATTAGGAGAGGCATATAAGATTATTTTAATCAGAGTTGGTGCATTTCCATCCTAGCTTTCTGTTTTTCTCTTGGCTGTCCACATTATGTTGCAGAGAACATTCCGCTTGCTTAGGTAAAACAATTTAAAATAATCAGGGAAAGATTATTTTAAAATATGCAGTTTAACACATATTTTCAGTCTGCATTGTCCTGCAGTTGCTTCATTTGCCTTGAGAATATAACACAGACGTCATAACCATATTGCCTTTTTCTTTACTAGAATGCAAATACATTTTCTCTTTTTTAAAAGTCAATTACAATTAGACTTTTCACAAAAATGGATATTATGTGCAAATACATTTGTGTGAATGTGTGCGTGTAAGCATACACACACACATATATATATTATCTAGGAGCTCATGGCAACACTCTGTGGAAGATATAAAGCCAGAAAGATGTAATATTTTTTTCTGATTCCTGGATGGGGAACCTGAGGACATCCAGGTGGTACTGAACTACACAGTTTAGCAGGTTTTGGAGGGCCACAGATTACCACTCAATTCTAATTCACTTTTAACAGAAAGCTATTGTTTCTGATCTCACTCAGCTTTATTTACAATTTTCAATTAAGCTTATTCCTCAGTAATTGAACCAGGATTTCAGTCACTCTCTTCCTTCATGCACACAGTTCAGAGGATCCAGGAATGAAAAGACAAACTGACATGGTGGGTCACCACCATAATGAGGAAATTGGGGTTCTCTGTGGGTTCTAAATGACATAGGTGAGCTCTATCTGCAACTGTGAGTGCTTGTTATGGCAAAGTCAGAATCAAGTAGTTAGGACTCAAAGCCATCTATTTCTGTTTTTAGAAAAGGTAATTTGAAACCATCTCTGCATCCAAAAGGAGGAAGGCTCAAGCCAATCCCATTGCACTGTGTCAGTAGGAGAAAATGTCACAAGAAAATTGCTGTCTTGGGTTAGATTTGTATCATTCTGCTACTGGTCTGCCATATATGTTAGCTCACATTCTCTTGTAATGGTATCATTAGTTTTGCAATAAACTTACTTATTAGAGGCCTGTGTCCTTGACTGACTGACTGCACTTGCTTCCAGTTCAAGATTTTTTACCCTAAAGCAATGTGGGCTGTTTTAATTGATTCCATATAGCATGCTAGGGACTCTTTCCTTGCCTAGACTTTTAAAATTTGGATGAAACAGTCCTTTCCCCCCCCCCCCCCTTTTATTCTCACATTATTTTAGTTATATTTTTTTCTGACTTTCTATTTGTGAAGAAATGTATGATTAGAGGCAAATTCTTTTTTCCCAAAATTTTCAATCATCTCTAGTTTATGCCTCTGGTTACTGCCATTTCTTTACATTTGAAGGTGGAAAATTTCATGAGAAATATGGCTCCAATTCAGATGATTAGTAAAGTCCTTTCCTTTGATTGGAAAACAGACCAGTTATTATGCTGAAACAGGAAATTGGAAGACAATCTATGGATCTGCACAAAAAACAGATTTTACCTTGTCTTAAGGGAGACAATTGGGTAAAGATAATCAGATAACTCAATTATGATAAAATTTCTATTCACACATTATGTTATTGCTGTTGCATAAGTGGTGGATGGGTTGTGTATGATTGCAAACCACAAGCCTAAAATTGTACAAGTGTCCATATTAAGAGGTATTAGTAGCATCAGAATCAGAATTAAAGCAAAGCGGAATCTTATAATTCTATGCATTCCTTTGGGGTTAATACTGTTGGCATATATAAGAATGAAAAAAAAACCACATCAATAATACTTTGCCTCATGTGAGTACAACAGGAACATAATCTGAGGCATCCCATCAGCTGACTTTTGCATGTGTCTGAATCAGTGCACTCTAATATACATGCTCTCTCTCTACAGCAACATTGTCATATCAGCTTGGAGTACCTATGGCATCAATTTCTTATCATCAAGCTGTGGCAGATGGCTTAGAAGCTCTTTAGAAATAGAAACCATGCTGTTAATCTACAATCTATGCTCAAAGGCCCTGAAAGAATTTTCTATCAGACAAAATCTCTGGATATTTACTCAGTGCAAACTGAGAGCAAAATACCCTTCTAAGGCACAGTGTTATATGGGACTGCACAGTATAAGTCCCCTGTGTTCACATGGATGTATTTCTAACTTAAAAGGGATAGAATTGCAGTGTTATTCATGTCTGAAATGCAAACATCTCTTATTACATGCCTCTTTAGTTTTCGTGAAAATAACCTAGAAAATAATAATTTAAAACTACATCTGTAAGAGTAGACAAATAGTATTTATTGGCATTTCATAGGTGGAATTAATTACAGACAGGGCTTTTTTTCTCATAGAATGCCCAGAACAGAGTTCCGGCACCTTTTTGGGATGGAACCTTATAGGGTAGGCAAGGAGGGTTGTATGACGTATGTGAGTTCCAGCACCTTTTTTTTTTTTTTTAGAAAAAAAGCACTGATTACAGATGAGCACTATCTTTCATGTAAATGCCAAATGGTTGTCTTTGTATCTTTGATTAAGGAAGCAGTATCTAGAAATAATGGAATGACATGGAATGGCATAATGAATAATAAAGAATGTGGGAAGTGGTTCCTGGCTTATTTTTAATACCAGTGATAGATATTTCAAAGGAGATTTCTCTTCCTTCAGAAAATAAGTCTGTCCTTGGGTTGTGTGAGTAAATGTAGTTTCTCCCTCGTTCCAAATCAACATAACAATATTATTTTATCAATCACCAAAGCACATCCTGCATGATAGTACTATTATTTATTTATTTATCTATCTTCCTTCAGAAATGGATCGAGAGGTCTGGTACATTATATATGTGTGAAGAATCAGACTATCCTTCTCAGGGAGATAAGAAATACTTTCAAAATCAGTATCCCTCTTTCCTACCTCTTGCATTGTTAGGGGAAAAAAAATACATGGCACAGTTATTAGAGCAACTTCTCTATTTTTACCCAGTGAATAGTTAATAGCAAGGTGTTTGCATAGAGATGAAATTGAAGAAAAAAACTGTGCCATTGGAGAAAAGTTGAAATCACTATCCTTAGCCCTCAGACCTGACTTGGTTATCATACTTCAGCTGCTTTTAAATTTAAAGTGAATAATCTTATCTAATTTAATGTTTATATGCTATATTTATTGATTCTTCAGTCTTCAAGTCAAGTATCTTACAGTAATGACTACTGTATTTTTTCTATTTTTCCTTCCTCAGCCAAACCCCTCCCCCCTCCATATTGGAAAAAGGACATTTGAAATGGAAATTTAAACTTGAAATGAAGCATAAAATTTTGAATGAGCACAACCCATTTGGCTGTATATAGCAAATACTTTATATCTGACATTTATGAATTGTGCGTATTAGTGTTACTAATTCACATGTTTGTGTTCTCAACATGTACATTCACACTGTTGAAGCTACGTCTCAAATTCTCCAAGAGACAAATGGGTAACTCATTATGAATCAAAATAAAAAATGACATTCATTCTAGGTTGGACTGAAGCCCAAATGCTTGATGCTACACATTTATTTGGCTCAACTCATTTTCATTTTAGAAATCTCATCTCTTTCTCAAAATAATTCTAACAGCATTCTGGGAAAGATGTATAGAATATAGGTAATGCAATCAAATGATAACGTAGACTAATTTTCAACTGACATTTACTATACATTTTATCTCAAAATGGTAAAGGGTTGATAAAGGTAGGCAATCACACCAAGGGGGGAAAAAAATCAATTGACATGATTAGCATATTGATAACACTCAATCTACCCAAAAACAGAAATAACCAGGGAAAATGCTGAACTGTTGCTGGGTCTGGAGCCTGTGTCTATAATATCTGTCCTTTAAGAATGGCAATGAGTAAGAATAAAAGAAAAAAAAATCCATATATATAGAGCCATCCACAGGCAGCAGTCACAATCTGGGGGTATGTCTGGTTGAAAAGAACTAAAGAGTTCGAAATAGCTATTCCAGTTCTCCCTTAATTCTTTGCTAGCAATCCAAATTTTAGAAATACACACACACACACACACACACATATATATATATATATATATATATATATATATATATATATACGTGTGTGTGTGTGTGTGTGTGGTGTCAGTTTAGCTTTGTATAAGTGATGAAACTGGTATTAAGAAAATACTAAGCTAAACTGACACCACACACAAACACACACATACACACACACACACACATATATATATATATATATACATACATGTGTGTGTGTGTGTGTGTGTGGTGTCAGTTTAGCTTTGTATAAGTGATGAAACTGGTATTAAGAAAATACTAAAAATAGATATGCTGAAAGACAGTTTAAATAATTAATAGTTTGGAATATTATCACATGAATTGCAAAAGAAGCAATATAAAAAGGAAAATACTACCTGAGGCTATAGTTGGGTGCATTTAATAAGAAATTGTCGGCAGAGAGATTTCTGTAATTATGCAGGAGTCTGTGAATGACATCAGAATAAGGGGAAAAAATGAAGGATCTTATTTGGTGCTTCTTGGAATCGCTCTCATCTGACCAACTCAGAGGTTCTAAAAAACTAACTTTATAAAGCATAGCCAGTAAAAGAGTTCAATAATATTTATCATTTTAGATAAGGACCTGTGTATCTGTATTTCACAAATATAATTTTAACCAAATTGTGTAGGTATTTGACTTTTTTGTTCTACTGCTTTTCTTATTCAAAGAATCTACTAAATGGAAAACTGGTAGCATCTCCGAGGGTTGCTTTTTAATTCTTCTTGATCTACAGTGCTGATTTCACTATTGTTTGTTTTAAGTCCTCCAGTAAATTGTGCAAAATAAATGAAAAACATGAAACAAAATACATATTTCTACCAAGGGAACAACTGTTAATAAAATGTTAGCATTGATTGAATTGATTGGACAGATTCAATTTATTGAAATTGATTGAACAGTTGGACTGCAACTCCAAATTTACTATATGTGCACTTGCAGTAGCAGATAGGGAATATTTTGCCAACTCAGAGCTTTCCCAGAAAGAGACCCAGATTAAGAGACCATGGAGATCCAAGATGGATATGGGAGGGGGAAAATTTAGGATAGCCACACCCTAGAATCTCTTAGGGTGTATCTAGTAGGCTAGAGTTAGTTTAGCAAGATTCTGGCCATTAAGTGTAAGCAAATCAAGGACTGAACTCCATTGTACTTTACTGTCTTGTTTTGGGGCTTTTTTCATTTTTTAAAAATCAGTTTTGTTTCTTATCTAATGTATATTGTTGGCATTGTTTTGCTTTTTTTGAGAATTAAGTGGTAGGAACTGTCTTACTAACATTTAATATATCCTAATTTAAGATCTCTCAAAAACTGATGAAGGCACAGTCTCTTTAACGTCATGGTTAATTCATCTACATCACTATAATGTGGCTTTACTAATGTAAAGACAACGAATAACTGAGCTTATTAATGAGCAACCTGTATACCCTTGTCACCCAAGAAGACTCTGATTAACTACTTTGTCTTAAGCTATTCTCAATGCATTGCACTTATCCAGGCATTCTGATTGATAATTAAAGAGGGTGGCACCCTAGTAAAATGGCAGCTATATCAGTCATACTTTTGACTGAACATGACCTGCATACCAAGTGCATAATCAAATAGTTTGAATCTATCAAATACTCAACTTCTGGAATAGTGATTAACATATAATAATTTCTGTGGAAGGAATTGAGTGGAAGATATACAATTATTCAGAGGCCAGAACTCTATCAAATACCTGTTTAATGTTCATCTCATTTTCAAGTGGTGTTAGTACATACTGTAAATAAAAACATATTGTTTAAGTTTCTTGCCTCAGTGCTATTTCCTGCTCCTTCTTTGCCTTCAAGGTCTTCAGCTATATTTGTCAACAAATACATGAGATATTATTATGTACATTGACCCAGCAGATTTGGTTAGAGAAAATCTGCATATGTTAATAAGTCTGAACTTCAACAATATAATTAGTTTCTATTTCTGGTGTGCCTGTCTTAGTGACATTATTTTGACATATCGGTAGTAACGGTTCAGTTTAATCTGACCCTTTTATAGCTAGCCAGTATCACAGGTAGGTTGACGGTAATGAGAATTTTATACAGGTCTGGAATATCTGCAGAAGGATTAAAGCTGTTTCAGGAAGCAAAATAATTTAGACTTCAAAAGCACTGGCATGTTGTAACATGCCATTCTTTTAAGACGATCTGTTATTAAACTGCAAAGTTCTCAGTATTTTACCTGTACCACTGCTTTGCAGAATTATGGATTTATAAGTGAACAGGGCAGCTAAGATAGTTTGGCTGATATTATATGTATATATGATTGAGAATATGCAATAAGTAGTTAATCCTAAAAAAATCAAGAGATACACGTTAAAAAATAGTGTATGGAACCAGATGTTAATTTCTTCTGCCTCTTAGCATTGTTCTTCCTACACTGAATATTTAATGCTGGAATAAATCTTTATTTCTAATATTTTAACGTGCTCCTAAGGGAGAACAGTTGGGGTTAAAGGTTATTTCTCATTTTGTTATACAGTCATATATAACCTGGTCTCCTCACTTCAGGGAGACATTTGTGTGTGTGTGTGTGCAAGTGCATGCATGTGTGCATCATGATTCAGCTAATTAAAAATCAGTCAGAAAGAGAGGAAGAAGAGGCTCTACAGTTTGCACAAATTAGGTGATGATGATTGAGAGCAGCAACAAAATCCTTTCTTTCTCCCTTTCTTTTTTAGTATTTCTGCATGCTAAACAAAGTATATTCAGGCTGTAACATCAAATTCTCTTTCCAGACATCAAGTTAGTTGGCTACCATTAGAAATTTATCTCAGACAAAGAGATATATCATAGGCTATGGACAATAATTTCAAAAATGGAATCTAAATTGGGCAATTTCAAAGAATGGCTGTCATTGTTAGGTTCTATTGGTATGCTTGCTTAAGAAAATAGATAATGCCAAATATATTGGGGTTTTTTTGCTACCAAACTAATATATCTGGTTTCAGTAGCATATGTGCTGTGTATAAAGGGAAATACCAATAGAGGAGAATGCAACAGAAGTAACAATGCTACAGTCATTCTTTCAAATGCAATTATCAAACAATTATCATTCTTTCAAACAATTATCCACTGTTTACAGAAAAGGGAAGGGAAGAATAAATTTCAAAGCAAAATAAGTTTTTAATGGTGGGGGCCAAACATTAATGGTATCCATGGCTTATGCATTTATCCAATGAGATTTTTTTTTAAAAAAAACAATCCACTGCTTGACTGAGTTTGAACAAATATTATGGTTAAGCACAGCTTTAGTCACAAAGAGGATCACTTTGTGATCAGCATTTTCCATTTTGTGGCCCCTTTTTCCTTCTCAATCACCTTATCTTGTTTGTAGTATGTTGTACATAGCATAAGTAAAAAGACAAATTAGTCTATTGACATATTAAAATCAATCAATCAATCAGTCAGAATAGAACTGGAAAGGACCTTGGAGGTATTCTAGTCCAACCCTCTGCCCAAGCAGAAGACCCTACCAGGGGTTCTCAACCTTGGCAACTTTAAGACTTGTGGACTTCAACTCCCAGAATTCCTCAGCCAGCTGGCTGAGGAATTCTGGGAGTTGAAGTCCACAAGTCTTAAAGTTGCCAAGGTTGAGAACCCCTGTGGCCTACACCATTTCAGACAAGTGGCTTTCCAGTCTCTTCTTAAAAGTCTCCAGTGACGGAGCACTTACAACTTCTGAAAGCAAGCTGTTCCTCTGGTTAATTGTTCTCTCTGTTAGAAGGTTTCTCCTTACTTCTAAATCGTCAAAAAAGACAAGTACAAAAAATGGAAATCACTGAAACTGTTAACCTAATACCAGGTACAATCTGAATTTAAAAAATATCAGAACCTTCTCATTTGGGAATGTGATTCACAGACACTCTATGTACTGAATAGCAAATTCACAGGAATAATTTAGAGATGATGTTCTCTTCTGTAAATAATGAATGATAAAAATGCTATTTCATATATTCTTTCATTCATATCAGTTATATCTATTTAAATGAATTAGAATACATATTTATAAAGGCAAAGAGATAAGTGAGAAACATAACAGACAGGCATACTATTAATTGAGTGAACATATTTTACAGATTATGGAAAACTTTCAAACTACATGTATAAAGCCCACTGTAAAACTAAAGTATGTTACTAGAGTTTGGCCATTTAAAAACAGAGTGTGTTTATTAGGTGAACTGAGTGAGCAAACAGGGAAATCTACAATGCAAATGGGTGTTTGTCAGCCTAATTCTATAGGAGGTAGAGACAAGGAAGACAGAGCTACATATTCTGAGAAACTGTGTTCAACTAGGAGGGGTGAAAAAATCATCTCTTGTACAGCTGACAATTGCAAGTGGTTTATCCTCAAAATTGTGGATACCCAAATTTAAACCACTGCTGTCTGTTGAGCAAGCAGAAAATAGATGGGATAAAAGGCAAAACCAACAGACATTTGGAAATAGAGTTTGGAGGCAGAGATTCCTATTAAATTTTCTCCTATCCGTGGCTAAACTGAAAACTGGAGAAAGGAATATGAATAAATAAAACCTTTTCTCTCTCTCCCTCCCTCCTAGTGGTGTCTTAAGAAACAGAAATGAAGATGAATGGCAATGCAGCTGTAATTTTCAAAGCTTATTTTTATATTTTTGCCTGAAAGCAGTAGAGTATATATTTGCGACAAATGCAAGGTTGCAGTAGAGCTTGAGAGGATTGGACCAGTGAGTACAGGTAGTCCTCGACTTATGACCACAATTGAGCTCCAAATTTTTATTGTTAAGTGAGACATTTGTTAAGTGAGTTTTGCCCCATTTTATGATCTTTTTTGCTGTGGTTGTTAAGTGAATCAAGGCAGTTGTTAAGTCAGTAATACGGTGGTTAAGTGAATCCAGCTTGCCCATTGTCAGAAAGTCACAAAAGCTATTCACGGGACCCTAGGATACTGCAACCATCCTAAATATGAACCCGTTGCCATGCATCTGAATTTTGATCACGTGACCATGGGAATGCTTCAATGGTTGTGAGTGTGAAAAACAGTCATAAGTCACTTTTTAAAGTGCCGCTGTAATTTTGAACAGTCACTAAACAAGCTGTTGTAAGTCGAGGATTTACCTGTATCCACTTTTTAGCTGGAAGGAAAAGATGAATTTTCCATAGGAAAATTGATCAAGCAGAGGACTGAGCCCAGTGAATGAAAGTTGCAACCGAAAGGAAGAGCTGCAAAATACAATTTTGCGCCACTTCAATCTGGAAAAAGAGACATGAGGAAGAAAAAGGTTCTTCACTCTCAAAAGAATTAAAAGCAACACTACAGAACAGGGCACAGAACAGGGGCTCCATATAGGGTAGGCAAGATAACTGAGCAGGAATATAAAACTCTGGTTTTTCAGGTTCCTGATAGAATGCTACCTAGCAGAACATAATGATTTGTTCTTTACCATCCCAGAATGCAGGAAACAAAATAATGGATTTAGGTTACAGAATGGAATTTCCAACCAAATGTCAGAAAGAAAGAAAAATCTCACCATCCCACAATAGCAAATTGACAGTGGAGCCAATTACCTAGAGAGCTGGTGGTTTATCCCCGACTGCATATATATTCAAGCAGAGACTACAGTACCATCTGTCAGGAAATGCCTTAATTTAGATTCCTCCTTTGAGTATTGGCCTGGCACCATGGCCTGTGATTCTACATGGGGGAGGGAGCAGAATGTCTTATATCAGAATACTGTTAACTTCGGTTTGCTGAGCAAATTTCTCCATATATTTTTCTGCCAAATCTATTCATAGAAAGACCATCCATCTTATGTGCTTCATTGCTGTGAATGCAAAGAAGTAAAAAGTATGACAAGAAAGTGGAACATACGTAGTCGTAAAATTTTATCTCAACTGGGGGATAAACCCTGTGCATTTTATCATTTAACAGTTTGCTTAATAGTGCATGGAAGAACTTAGCTTTGGTCTCCCAAAGGATGTGGGGGAGATGAAACAATTGGGAATGATGAAAGAATGAGAAAGAGACTTTCTGTCTGATCTTATTGTCTTAAAAAAGGTGCAGTGAAGTTTCAAGACATGCTTTTAAGATTTAATATAGTTGTGGTGTTTGTTCCTTGATTCAGCCTATCTCAAAGTACAAACATGGTAAATAAGTAGCTTGTAAAGTTTGTGACTTCCCCCCTCCCAAATTTACCATTACTATAATATTTAGTTTAATAGAAAATGGTGAGGGAACAACTAGATTAAAACAATAGGCACCATATAAATACCGCACACAGAATAGCCCAAAGCACAGAGAGAAGTTCCTTGAAGATGGGTTCCAGCATGAGTCTAAAAGCTTGCAAAAACTAAACAATCTGGGTCCTGGTGACTGACCCAGATTGAATCCTACAACATTATCTTGGGATACATACTGTATATTCATTTTCATCCAAGTTAGATTAAAACAGTCCACAGTGCAATTCTCTATTGAATGAAAGTATGTATTGATTACTCTAGTTTTGAAAATACTTCTCCTCTAGGAATACAAGCACATTACATTCCTTTCCCCAATTTTATTCTCAGAACAGCAACAGTATATTGTCAGCTGTAGCAGATTCTGTAATTGAACCTGGATCTTTCCAGGTTCTCTCTATTCTACTATACTGTAGTATATATTGTAATGTAATACACAAACTTCTTAGTCTTCATCCCAGTTTTCCATCACATTAGTTAATTAGTATGATTACAAAAACTTATAGTGATAGAATTGTGCAAAATGTTTGAAAGGATTATCTATAAAACATGATGCAATTAAAAGATCTCTTTTGAAAATATCAAGGAAAGTGTCCTCTAGAATGCTCAGATGCTTTGAGAGCTACACAATTATTTGTGCATGACCACAGACAAACCATCCTTCCTCTAGGACTACCAATGAAATGAAATTGGCTGTGCATGCACGCACAGGATACTATCAATCATACCAATGCATTCTGCAAATGCATTTCATAACCGTAACAGAAATGGACAATTTTAGTAGAAATGTCCAATATCTTATACAATATTTGACTTTCAGTTGCAGCGTATACTCTGTTTCAAGGGTGGAGAATGATGATTTTTTTTAAAATTAACTTCTATAGTTTGGAGAAAGAGGTTCTAAAATGACAGGGACGTGGTCAGAGGAATTATCAAAGAGGGCAACTTTGACTCATCTTTTTGTGTATTGGTGCATTCAAGCTAAAGTAGGTTGATTAAGTTGGGTAGATATTTAGATTCATTTTCATTAATATTTTCACAGACATAAACACCTAACATTGAACCTATTCCCTTTCAGGGTAAACAACATTATGCATGGCCGGAAAAAGAAGCTAGTGAGCAGAATAGATTCAAGACAGAAGGTATAAGAAAATAGCATCTAACAAATTCTTTTTAAAAAACAAATTTGTTACACTTTTTCTATCCTTGAAAACCAATCTTGCCTCAAATCATGTCCATACATTGCTTCATACAGTCCTATCAATTTTATCCAACCATCGTTTTCTTGGATTTTTCCTTCCTCCCACATTATCCTACATATATTGGTTTTACACTTTGATAATCGTTCATTCTTTGGATATGACTAAATCAACTCAACATGCAGTATTTGTTTCTAGGGTTACAAGGTTCTTGGAAAGAAAGTTAAAATATAAGAGGGGCCCGCAAAGTCACAAATGGCAGCTTTTGAAACAGTTTGTAAGTCCCTGGAGATCTTTTTTTATGACCCTTTTTTACTGGGGTGACATAAGGATGAACTGAATGGAACTGTTTACTAGCCAGATGCCCTTCCTGATGCCTACACAGAATTCACAGCAGATATTTTTTTATTTGTGCCCTAATAGAGAAACATCTGTCGACTCTCAGTCTCCCAAATGGGAGATGAGCATCTTCACCTCTAGGCCACTGTGCCTCTTGTGAGTCCATAGAGATACTTGAGTTTGGGAGATTGCTATCAATAGCTGCCCAGTCTTTGAATGACAGAGGATGGTATAGTAAGTATAGTATAGTAAGTATAATATACTATAGTAAACTTTTGACTTCATTTGGAACATGCTTCTTATCATCTTACATTCATATGTTTGCATTCCTGTGTCAGGACATCACCCTTTCTCTCTCTTCAAATTATTATGTTAAGTGATTATTTGGTACATCCATTGTCAATGTTTTATTAATTGATTAAATATAGCAAGCATAAATCATTAATGTTATTAGCAGCATTAAAAAATTAATGAGACAAAATGTTTGCTCTTCAGTCTCAGAGCCTTAGATCACTTTCTCTCTTGATCTCCCTCAATGCTCCATTTAAATTCTAAAGAGAGTAACATAATGAATGTTTATGCTTTTCTCTTTTATAAGGCAAGCCTCCTGGCTGATAATGAAAATGGTTGTGCTTCCAAAATATGGGTAATAAGGTACAGTTAGTAATAACTTTATTAGAGCCAATTTGGTGAAGTAATTAAGGCATCAGGTTAGAAACTGGGAGATGTGAGTTCTAGTCTGTCATATGCACAAAGTCAAGTGGCTGACATCTCTTTCAGCTCTAGGAAGAACACAATGGCAAACCACCTCTGAAATCTTGTCACAAAAATATATGGACTTGTCTAAGAAGCTTCTAGGAGTCAGTATTGACTCAAAGGCACATACATATACAGTACATATAGAATTCACCATTCTTATATCCACTACTTTAGGTATACATGGATTGAAAATCTCACTTTCAGTCAGTATTACTATAGTTTTCATTGGAGATTATTTTTGACCTAGTTTTCTTATAATGTATAATAATTATGTAACATTGGGAAATAAATCTACTCTTCTTTATATAGAAGAAGCAGAGACAACTCCTGATTTCTTGGTGGAAAGAAGCAAAGCTCATTATTAGATCACTGTGGATTTTGATATATACATTTTTAAAAAATATTCTGTGACTGAAATGTGATGGAGATAATGCAGTTATGGTATATCTTTAATAGACCATGCTTGTTAAAATTTGCTATCCCTTAAAGTGATTCCTGTTAATATTATTCCTTTGCTATAACATATGTTCATATTGAATGGAAAGTTTCACATTTTTACTTATATAGTACACAGTCATTTTCAAGTTCTTAGACTGGATTTCTCCCCTGGGATTACCAAAACATAAAAATATAAAGTACCTTTTTTGTTTACTTTAGATACTGTCTATTGTAGCCTCAAATTAATTTCAGTTCAGTGATGGCAATATAGGACAGTTCAAAGATATTAAAGAAAAGTCTACTATGCAAAATGAATATATTACACACTTCTTTGTATGAATGAAAAAAACATGAAATGTCCCAGGAAGAATTATTGGTCCACATAAATAAAAACTAATTTTCAGTTCTCCATAGTTATCATTTGACAGCCACCTATAACTCTGGCAAACTAGAATACAGAGGACATTCTGAATTAACGATCTTGGAAGGGCATCCTAGTAAATATGAATTAGGGAAATAAAGTCAGAAAAACATGTAGGAAGCAGAGAAAATTGACCTTTTAAAAGGGTGTAGAGAAAATATAGCTGCTGCTAGATAAATATTTTGAAGTTAAATTAAATCAACCTAATTTTTTGGTTTTTCCTTTACAATTAACATGTAACACCCTCTACGGGAATTCCTTGTTACATGACTACGATCAGCATAATCAGAAATAAATGGGTTGCAGTGATCCAGATAAAGAACAAAAACCTTAACCATGAAATGTCAGAAAGCCTGGGATAATCTAAGATTTGGATGGGTTTTCATGAGCAACTGATATCTTGGGAAGGTAATGAAGCCAACATAACATTTCTCATTATTTATTGTTTAAACTATTCAATGACTGCCTTCTAATTATAAACAATTATTTTATTTCCAAAAGCAGCTTAGTGGGATGAAGTAAAAGGCTGCATCAGGTCATGTTTATCCAAAACATTTTAGTTTTATGTCTTGTCTCAGAACTCCAGTTAAACTCTTTTGTTGCTCAAATCAGTACTTATTTTCAGAAACTGGTCAAATCAATAGACTTTCTTATTAAAAACGTATTTTATTGTTAGAAACATATTACATGTTCTAGCTTATCAAAAACTGTATTTTATTGTTAGAAACCACTAGAGTGCTCTAGTCAAGCTTTTTTCTTGTACACAAAACAGACTTTATTATCAAATAAAATAATTCAATTATGACAAAGAAAAAACAACAAGAAAAAACACCATGAAAATACATTTACCTTATATTTAGTAGACACAACAGTTTTATAAATCTATCCTGTAAAAGAATTATGTATGTGCTTATGGCTTCTCCTGATGGGATTCAAATTTGAAAAGTCACGTAATTCTATTTGGCATCATACAAATGACCTCTTGGTGTAATCCACATAATCTACCAAGGGAACATAATTATTTTTTCATTATTTTGTAATGAAAACATCAAGAAGATCCTAGAACATATGACCACTCAATGGATAAGAATGCCTCCCATTTTTGAAATGGTCCCAACTATTTAGAGCATGATCCTAACAGAGACAAACATTGCTTCAGGCTCAATAAGCTCTCACTCACAATTTGGATGTATTTCTTGGTTTGGCCTTAGGATAGAAGTCCCGGGCCATGCAGACAAGTGAAAACCATCTGCGGAATGCAGACAGCATGTGAAACCATGTTCCCTCTGGGCCATGAATAGAATAGAATAGAATAGAATAGAATAGAATAGAATAGAATAGAATAGAATAGAATAGAATAGAATAGAACTGGAAGGGACCTTGGATGTCTTCTAGTCCATCCCCCTGCTCAAGCAGGAGAACCTATACCATCTCAGACAAGTGACTGTCTAGCCTCTTCTTAAAAATCTCCAGTGATGGAGCACCCATGATTTCTGGAGGCAAGCTGTTCCACTGGTTAACTATCCTCACTGTAAGGAAATTTCTCCTTAATTCCAGGTTGCTTCTCTCTTTGGTCAGTTTCCAACCATTATTTCTTGTCCTGCCTTCTGGTGCTTTGGAGAATAACATGACCCCCTCTTCTTTGTGGCAGCCCCTCAAACATTGAAATACTGCTATCATGTCTCCCCTATTTCTTCTTTTCTTTAGACTAGCCAAACACAAGTCCTGCAGCCATTCTTTGTATGTTTTAGTTTCCAGGACTTTGATCATCTTAGTTGCTCTTCTCTGAACAGATCCCTGGTACCCAAAAGGTTTGGGGGTCATTGCCTTAGGACAGTGATGGCAAACCTTTTAGAGACCGAGTGCCCAAACTGCAACCCCAAACCCACTTATGTACCGTTGGGTGCTAGGTGGGCGTGGCCCATTGTGTGGGTGTCGCCCAGTGTGCGGGTGTGGCCAATTGGGTGGGCATGGCTGTGGTGGTAACGGCAGACTGGGTGGGAGTAAAAAGTTCAATCAATCAATTCCAACTTTGCGAGATCCTTTTTTTCCCCGCGAGAAGTTGAAATTGATTGATTAAACCTTTTTTTTTTTTTGCACATGGCGGTGGAGGCCTAAAGCAAAAATGTTTTATAAAACCCAGCTGAAGGCCTAGGACTGGGGTGACAGCGCATGTGCCCACAGAGAAGGCTCTGCATTCCATCTGTGGCACGTGTGCCATAGATTTGCCACCACAGCCTTAGGAGACAAGGCCCCTCAGTTTCAGTTTCAGTCCTATGTACTAATGCCAGGTTTTGCTGAATCTTTTTCATAAGGTTTCAATAGCAGAATATGAGCTTGGGAGAAGAGCGAAAACAAAAACAAAACATCATGTTCTACCATATTTCTATTTTTGGCTCTGACAGAGTAGCAGGAATGTCAATAGACTATTTTTTTCCCTTAAATAAATGGCTATATAACATCCTTCCATAGGAGGAGGGTTCTTTCTTTCTTTCTTTCTTTTTGAAGTAATACCCCACTTCAGTTCGGAAAATCAAATTCAATATACATGAAGTTGGTCGAAAAATAATTACACTCTACACTGATACAAACTAGCATAGTTTTTTTTTTTTTTTTGCCAGCAGTGGAACTACAGTGGTTGACTTCAGAAAAACGTAAAAGGTGTTAGATGGAAAATCAAAACTGCAGATCTATTTTAATTTTATTTGTTTTATTTTTCTTAATCTGCATGCCTTACTTCTGTCTTGGGTATATGAGAAAGCAGAACAGAAAGTCGGTAAAGTGGTTGTTCCTATGGTCAGGATATGAAGGAACATGTGGCTTAATAATACACCTGTCACAAGAGCAACACCTACTCCAATTATATATTTAAGACAATTTACCACAAAGGTGTTTTGACATAAAACCCAATTAATGGCAACTAAGCACAGATGGGCTGAGCAGCTGCCCATGCATTGAAAACTACTTATTTCTAAATGATACAGTATGTGACAATGTTCTTTACTGAAGCACAATCTGGTTAATCTGAAGACTGCTTTTCAAACACTACCGTGTGGCACCACAGTCTGAACATTAGGTCTTCAGGCACTGCAATCTAGATTGACTTTACCTTTGCCATGAAGATGAGCACCAAACTGACACAAGCTGTGGCTATAATTGGAAGGAGATGATACTGTTTTCATACTCGTTTCTTGGCTGCTTAAACCAGGCATCAGCCACAATTAAATGTTACCTAGAGTTTTTCATCTATTTTCATAATGTGTAAACATAATGATTTTGATTTTCAATCGATGTTCATCTAAGAAGCTTATTTGAAAGTGGTTCTCTTGATTTAGCTGATTTAGCTTGCACCTGAACATCAGCAAGACAAAGGAGATGGTGTTAGAAGAAAAGAGAGGAACCTGCCCCACTTTACATCGGGGGGGGGCTATGTGGAGAGAGTTTCCTCCTTTAAATTCCTGGGAGTCTATCTCAGTGAAGACCTCACCTGGAAAATCAATACAACCCAGGTGGCCAGAAAGGCCCAACAGAGACTCCACTTCCTTAGGGTCTTGCAAAAGAACAAAGTGGAACAATGACTGATGACCTTCTTTTACCAGTCCACTATAGAAAGCATCCTCTCACATTGCATTATGGTGTGGTATGCTGGCTTGACAGCTGCGGATAGGAAGACACTACAGAGAATGGTGAGCACAGCACAAAACATCGTGGGCTGTCCCCGATATCACTAGACAACATCGCTAGGGCCCGCTGCTTTAGAATAGTGAGGAAAATCCTCAGGGATGACTCATACCCTGGTCAGCACTTCTTTACTCTCCTATCATTGAATAGGAGATATAGAAGTGTAGCCAGCCGCACCAACAGGCTGAAGAACAGTTTCTACCCATGGGCTGTCAGACTTTTGAATGGGAAATAACTCCATGTATGATAGACTTGTGGGGCTGGCATGTTGTGCAATAAGTTCACATGGTGCAATAAGATTGTGTGTTTGTTTGGGGTATATTTTGTAATTTTTGTAAAACTTTTTAATAAAAAATGGGGTATATTTTGTATTTTTTGTAAAAACTTTTTAATAAAAAAAAGATTGTGTGTTTGTTGTCACTGTGATTTGTGTTGGGGGGGTGCACGATGGAAGGCTTAGCCAATCTCATTGTACGCATGTTGTACTTTGACAATAAAGGTTGATTTGATATTGCCTCCTTTCAGATAGACCAGCATGTCAAAAGGAATAAAGGGTTCCCAGTGCTTTCCAACTGTTCCCTAAGTTATAATGCAATTACATAAGCATCTATGGTAGGTTATCTTCCTCTTTATCTGAGTTTCATTGGCAAATGAAACATTTTCTTTTGTATATTTTCACTGTATTTAGTGATAGGAGACATACTGAGTGTGGCATCAAACAGCAGTTGAGTATGAGGCAGTGGTTGGATAAACATAGAAACTCAGACCTACCTTTTACCTTGTTGAAATTGTTTTTAATTTTTAATGCATTTGGGAAAAGGTGTTACTCTTTTCCCTCACCCCCTAGTGCAATACACAAAAATATGACTTTGGTAACATAAATATTGTTGTATTATTGTAAAGTAGATATTTAGTCATTTTTTTATCCTATTATTCCATTCTGAATTTAATCTGATATCTACAACACTTTCTGATCAGTAGTCAAATTTGGAACTGTTTATTTCTTCTCCATTGTATATTTATTGGCAATTTCCATGATACAAAGTTTTGGAGGATTCAAAAGTGTACAGAACATGCATACTCTCTTGTGGCATTTTCTTTTGCCCAGTTGCCCAGGATTTCCAATGTATTTTTTAAAAAATACTATGTCAGTATTTACAGCTAGCCACAACGGAAATTAAAGTCTATCATATCTAGAAAGCTTCAGCTTCTGGGGAAGACTACCCTAAGTCATGGGATGAGGATGAATCTGTATACAGTATATGAAAGGGAAGGCACCAGAGAATACCAAGTTGGAAAAAACAACATGGAAGAATGAAATAACAACCATCTCCATATTGTTGCTAAGAAAACTTTAGAATTCTATCAAAGAAGAAAACATAATATTGATTTGATGGAGGCCTCACTTTGACCTTGACTACTGCAAAACTAAGCAAGGGCTTGAAATGGAATTATATTTGTCATGTCATATTTCAAGGATTACATGACTCAGTCCCGGCAGATTCAATTGGCAACTGCTAGAAGTGTTCTTTATCTCTGAAATAATAGTTTATGAACTCAACTTTATTAGTTCAATTAGCTGAAATATTTATGGCCAGTGATTGATAACCTAGCTTTACTTAGGAAAACAACTATAGTAAAAGTAAGGATGTTTGCCAAATAAATCAGCAGGATTTAAAAATAAATAAGTAATATTGTACGGCTATCTTAACTATGTTTAGGTGTTAAATAAAATATATATTGAAGGCTTAATTTCTTTCACATTTCCTCAGGCCTTAACTCTGCAAGCTGCCTTTGATGGCAAAGCTTGGGTTCAGGACCTAAAATGAAATATTAAATATGGATTATATCTCAGTTGCTAATTAGAAAAGCTATTCTTTGCTACAGATTAGATACACTGACCTAAAAACAGTATCTGCTGCATCCATAGGAACTTGTTTGCCTTCTGGCTAGGTTGATGTAGATCATTTTCAAAGTACTTAATTGTATAGTGCTAAAGTGGAACAATGATTCCAATTATTAGCCTAAATGAAGGAAAACACAAAATCAATAGAATAGGGATATAGTTTTGGCTCTGTTCTGGGCACATTAATTGGCCCCACAAACAGCTGTTCACATATTACTAGTAGTGGTTCATAATTTTTAGCGTATTTACTCATTCATTCATTAATTTATTCATTCATTCATTGTATTTATATACCTGTCCATCTCACAAAATGTGACTGGGGGTGCACAATAAAATATATATCTAGATCTGTATCTGTATCCGTATCCATATCTATATCTAGCTAGCTAGCTAGCATCATAAAACATAATATTACAATAAAAAAAGATAAGAAGAGAGTGACAAATGGTAAAAGTGGAGCCACCTCAAAAACTCACCATTGTTTTGGAAACCCCAAGCCTACTAACATAGGGATGGAGTCAGCCTAACACAGTGGGGTGGGAATAATATTCCATAAGGAGCACCCCATGGCAGAAAAGGACCTGTCACTGGGGTTCTGCCAGGTATAATTGTTTAGCAGATGGGACCTGCAATATGCCTATTCTGCTGAATCTGATAGGACAGGCAAATGTAATTGGGAAAAGGCAGTCCCTCAAATAAAACTGCCCCCATGTTATGAAGGGCTTTAAAGATCAAAACCAGAATCTTGAATTGGACCAGGAAGCAAACTGGCACCAGTGCAGCTTATGTGCTGTTCTAGGGGCATACACATCTGCCTGTGGCACTGCATTCTGCACCAGCTGAACCTTCCAGATATTATCCAAAGGTAGTCCCACACAGAGCTCAAATTACTTGAAAAATAATCAATTCTATGATTGTTTATGATTAATATGACTTTCTAGATAAAAAGTAATGCCAACTACGACATGTATAGTAAGCAAATGTGTGAAAACATCCCCATGAAGATGAAATTAAGCATTTTTGCTTTCAATTTAAATAAATTATGTTAGCTGCTAGCCTGCAGTTTCAGAAGATTTATTGGTGCATTGAATGCCTGATTGCCATCACCAAAAGAAAGCTGCTGTGTTCTGAATGCTTCTCTATTCTACTTACAGTATTCAAATACTAATCGTATATAGAAATTAAATAAACAGGATTTTGTTGTTGTTTTCAGTATTATAATACCCACTGAGGATAATTCCAAAGAAATGGAAGGTTCAGCATATAGATGTGGTGAGCAATCTGGTCCATTTTCTTGTGTACTTTTACTGACTACATGTGGCAAACAGCACACAAATGTTCAACAGCTGGGCATGACATGGAGAAGCAAACACAATGATATATTTGGGATGGACTTTTTAGAGAAGCTTTGTGGATCTGGCTTCATAAAGACAATCATTATAGTCCTTTGTTTTCTAGAGTGAATCAGAGGTGTTTGCTGGAAGAGTCAAATGACCAGGTTAACATCTTTCCTTTGATATGCAAGCTTAATCCCTTTTGAACATAGATGAAAACATTGCAGATATGTATGAAAGAATGGAGTTTGCAATTTGCCTCTTGTTTAGTCAATTTGATGAAAGCAAAGAGGCTCCAGCAGACACTTTGGATGTAGTTGTTCAGAACGTGCAAGCTTCTGTTTATTTTATTCCTTTGCCCTAACTCATGTGTTTTACAACCTGTGCAGTTGCTATACATAAGCCCCAAATATGGCTTTTACCATAATTATCATCTTTAATTTAAAAAAAGGAGTCAGAAAGAGACTACAAGAGGAAGAAATCCATGTGACATAAATATATAAATTTATTTCTCACTGGGCATTCTATAGTTTGAATTGGGAAATTTTAATATGTACAAATGAGGCCATGTATATAGATTTTGAAGACTACAATTGTGTTGACAGTTACTTGATAATAAACTCTACTAGACATAACATGTATTACATATAAATACTACTTATTATTGTATGTACCGTCTTTATATTTTGCCTTTCTATGCTGATGTCTTGTGTACTCAAATCATAACATTAGCTATTTATATGTATAGTGCTGTTGGGCCATTAATCCTAAATCTATAATACTTCCACTTATAAATAGATCAGGCTTAAGTTATTTACGCTGTGTATTCTCATGGTAATCTCAAGTTATTTGCAATAAAATTGATATATATCTATTGTATCATGCATTGCAAAAAGAAAATAAGGTGATATTACCAGTTAAACTGAATGATCGAATTATATAAATTTTTCATTATTAGTCTGACTAAAGCAGAGATGAAGTTTCAAATAAAAATTCATGTTTATATAATGTAATAAACAGTAAAATATTGGAGACACAATTCTTGTTATTGAAGCAACATTATGAAAGAATATAAATTTATTATATACCATCAGGTTAGTGTCAACTCTTAACAACACATAGATAGATCTGACAAGCAACTGTGACCTAGTTTTCAGGTCTTCCAACAGAATACCCATCGCTTCTGTTACTGAATCCATCCACCTTGCTGCTGATTGCCCACTTCTTCTCTATTCTTCCACCTTTCCCATCCTTAGAACCTTCTCTAGAGAACTAGGTTTTTGCGTAATGTGTCCAAAGTAGAATAATATGAGCCTGCTTATGTGTGCCTTGATGAGAACTCTTGATTGATTTGTTTGATGTCTGTTTTCTTGACTGTCTATGATATTCTAAGGAATCTTCTCTAACACCAACATCAAAAGCATTTGCCAGCTTTCAAGTTGGAAGCACTGACGTGCTTCTGGGTTGAAAGGATTACCCAGTAACATCACTGTTGCCCATTAAGTTGCCCACCAAAGTGGTACCTATCTATCTATTCATGATCACCCACTTTCAAACTGCTGGGTGGGCAAGACCTCAAGCAAGTGATGAGAACTCATTCCATCACATGGCAGCACCAGGTCTAGAAAGCAACCCTACTGCTTGTCAGCCCTGCATCCTAACCACATTCACCACCATACTCATTTCAAAAGCATTAATAGTCTTTCTATCATGGTTCTTCAAAGTCCAGTTTTGGTTTCATAAGGAATATCATTGCTTGGACTATTCTGATTGTTATAAACACCACTCTGCATCTGAATATTTTTTTCTAAGGCCTTCACTTAGCTTGTGTGCAGCATATTTCTTCATTGCTTGTTCCTTGATGTTGATGGTTGATACTAAAACACAGAAGCTATCTATTGCTTGATGTTTTCATTGTTAGTTCTAAGGCTAATCATTGCATGTATTTGGTCTTTTTTATATTTAATTTAATGTTAGTCTTATTTTTTTTACTATGTTTCTTGACTTTGATTACTAGAGCTTGCAGATCCTTTACATTTTCAACTGATTAGTATGAAAAAATAAGGTCAGTTAAAAATAGTTTAAGTCAAATATAGTGTATTGAAAATCTAATCCATAGCAATCCAAGAGTGTGGGTCAGTATAGAAAGGGTAGGAATTTAGAACACCTTACTATAATAAGTACCTTAGTATATTTAGTATAGCAACACACGTTGAATTCCAGTGCAAAAATATCAAGACAGAACTTTTTTAGAGGAAGAATGTTCCAAAAAAGCATTTAATCATAGTAATAAAATACCAGATAAAAGCTATTTGATTTATAGTAGATATATTATTAAGATCTTAGATCAATAACTTGGATAGCAGTCCTAAATATAATAATCTAAGACTAAGTTGCCTAAGACTTAATGACTATAATCTTATCTCTACTTAATAGGGAGTGAATCACATAACCTCAATGGATCTACAGATGAATAGTAAACAGAAATGCACACAAATGTACTATACATTTCCCAAACATTATCCAGCCAGCCAGCAATTCAATAGTATTTGTAATCACTCAAATCTGAAGATTTCTTTTGGGTAGGAGGGCTCTGTTCAATGACAAATACAAACCAAAACAAGAAGAGGAGAAGGGAAGGAAGAGAAAACCCAGCATCACAGACATGCAAACACAAAAACCCTCATTAGAAACAAAAGAGGAAAATCAAAATAAGTCCCCACATATGATCAGCTTGGACAAACATTTTATAGAAGTCAGACTGATTTATATTGTCTCTGGAGCCCAACACAATAAGAACTGCAAGTTCTTCTGAAGGAAGGGTGTTCTATAGTATGGGAATTACTAAACAGAAGCCTTGCCCATTACATGTTTCTCTCAGAGAGAAGTTTTCAGCAGACCTTCTCATATATGTTTTTGAGAATTGTAAAACAGTAGGAGTAACTCCTTTTTTCAATAACATCAAAGCAATGCTATATACACCCCTGTGTATTACACTTTTCTTTCTTACTGGTTGGAAACATCTGTCTTTTGAATGCTTTGTCAGTCTGAATTAATTTGTTCTCTAATTTAGATGTAATACAAGACGTAGTAATAATATTGGGAAGTAGATTATGACCCCCAAAAAGGATCAATATTCCTTCAAGTATAACCTAAAATGCATATTAGTATGACAAATATAAGCCTAGATTTATGTACCCAACAAGCTCCATAAAGACTGATTTATGATGTTGTCCTATAATTCATTTGATATAGTTGATCTGTACAGAATCAAATGGGGCATAAATCTCTGAACGATCACTAACAGAATATTCTACAACATTTCGTAAATGAAAATAGGCATGCTTACATCCACTCCCTATGTGCTCAGAAAGACACAACTGTACTCTCTATGGACATAGGAAGGCCTTAAAAGTGTTATGTTGCAAGTTTAATACATAGGTGCATTTCTAAGATAGTGACCTTTTGGAAACGACACTAGTAATGGTGGCAAAGGATTCCATTCATGCTTTATTTCTATAGAACTAAAGTGGGGTATACACATTCAAGAAATAAAACAGTATACAATTCCTTAATGCCTTGTTGTTTAAATGAGAAAAAGAGTAATAATATGTAGTAATATTATGTATAAATAAGTGTGCTCAGATCTGTGGCTACTTATAATAAGAATAGGGGGAAACAATCTGAGATACTACAGCAGGGGTTCTCAACCATGACAACTTTAAGACTTGTGGACTTCAACTCCAAGAATTCCTCAGCCAGCTTTGCTGGCTGAGGAATTCTGGGAGTTGAAGTCCACAAGTCTTAAAGTTGCCAAGGTTGAGAACCCCTGTACTACAGTATAATATAATTTCTCCTGCAGGTCAAGTTCTTTTCTTGGCAGCCATTTGGATGTGTTTTATCATGGAATCCACATTTGCAAAATGGAAGCCAATGCAAACCAAACATGGTAGTAAAGAACACAAAATTATTGTAACTGAATATCTAGTGAGTACAGCTACAGCCTAATTATGCTTCCGTAAGGTTGTCCTTGGCAAATACAATTCCTTTATCCATGAACACATGATAACAAGTCCATAAATATTGGAAAGCTTTCAGTAACAGTGAGCTGGCTGTAAAACACCTCAGTCCTCTATTGCCTATGGCTCTGCCCCGACCCATTGAATCATCCTAAGCAAATGCCTATTTGAGAGATGTTTTTGGCAAGGCAGACATAAACCACCCGAAAACGTGACTAATCTGTTACCTTAACATGGAAAAAATAGAAAACCTTCTTCCCACCCAGAACTAGGAGATCTTTGTACCAAAAGGTGGAAGAAAACAGTGCAAAGATTAAACAGAATTTTAATATAAACAAAACTTGTTTTTTTAAATTATGATATCACTGGGATGATTTCTTAACAGCTGCTAGAATTTTTGCAATAACTTTGCTTATCGGGGACCTGTTTCCTTCAATCCTGTCTGCATATCTGCCAGTCCTAATATCAGTCAGGAGAACTCCGATACATAGATTCCTTAGGGATATGTCTAAGGAGTGTCTATGACAATTCTCTGTGGCCAACTCATCATGGCCAACTTGCCACCGTCATCTTGCCATAGGACAACTCGCTGCGGGACTAATATCAAAGAAATGGTAGAACAGAATCATTAAAGAAAGGATGCAAAAGGATGGACAGAATGAAATCTGAATGGCAAAAATTAAAATAATTTTTATTTATTTTAAATAATTAAATAGGTTTGTTAAATTGTCCCACAGTGAGTTGTCCCACGGCAAGTTGGCTGTGGTGAGTTGTCCCATTCCCATCTAAGGAGTCATCTAGCCCCAACCAGATTGGCCCATCCCATTCACTCCAGCAGAAGAGGCCTACTTTAATCTCATCTGCCAAACAATTTCAATTGGACAAGTCCAGAAGAAGATTTTTTCTGCTGGAGGTCCCCATTGTTTGGAATATTCTCACGTTGGAGGTGAGACCTACCCCCCACATCTCTGGCCTTCTAGAAAAACCTTAAAACCTGGCTTTGCTGACTGGCCTGGGGTCCACTCTAGGCTAGGGGTGCCTGATGGTAGAGAAAGAAGGCCACGTAGCCTTTCCTCTTGGTTTTCAGCCTTTATTTAGTATTTAGTATTTCTTAATTCTTATTTATTTATTTATAATTTCTGCAAGAGTGAGATGAATGGCATATAAATTTAACAAGTAAATAAATATGCACTGGACCTGCAGCAGACTCCAAACTGGATTATTTAAAAAAAAAAAACCAACCCTGAAGGCTCAGCTGGAGCTTTTTTGCCTACAGATCCCACCCTTGCCTCGAATTAAACAAAATAATCCTCTTCTTTTAGATACATTATCTGGCAATGAAATCTTCCTTAAAGCTTAATTTTAAGAAAATCTCTATATTCTATATCAGGGGTCTTCAAACTTGGCCCTTTTATGACTTGTGGACTTCAAATCCCAGAATCCCTCAGACAGGCACATTGGCTGAGGAATTCTGGGAGTTGAAGTCCACAAGTCATAAAAGGGCCAAGTTTGAAGGCCCCTGCACCATATTATAATTTGTATTGGAAAACTTTTCTTCTACCCTTCATGTTTGCCTGACAGGCTAAAGAGTATTTATAGAGTGCAGATTTGTTAAATTAGACAACTGATTTAATGAAGTCACAGTTCACTTAGGGAAGGTCGGTTCTCTGATAATTTGATTTCTTTCAACAACTCATGAAGTAATTTAATCTAAAACTTTCTTTCGAACTAATCAGCTGTGTGTTAATCATATTCTATTTGGAATAATCTGTCAGAAGACAAACTCCTTGATAATCCATTGATATACATTGCAAAAAAACACCAAATATTTTCTCCAACTGAATGTAATGAATTGCCATTACTCCAATTGAATGTAATGAATTGCCATTACCCCAGGGTTAAGGAATAATGCCTTTTGCCATATAGCATTAAAAACACACATCTGGTAGAGCAGGGGTCTTCAAACTTGGCCCTTTTATGACTTGTGGACTTCAATTTGCAGAATTCCTCAGTCAGCCAGCATGCCTGTCTGAGAAATTCTGGGAGTTGAAGTCCACAAAGGGCCAAGTTTGAAGACCCCTGTGGTAGAGTTAACAGCCTTGGGCTCCTCGCACCCATATGTCCATATTACTGAGTCTTTTATAGCCCTGTTTGGATATTTTGGATCAAAACAATACGTAAATATGTAATATTTTCTACTACACTTGCCAATCCAAGCAACCACTGTAATGAAAACATGCAGGGAAGTTGGCCCTTACACATAGTCATACACCTTGTTGAGACATCTCTTACAAGGGACTTACAAGATTAGCTTTCTACAGACTTTTGTTCTCTGTGTGGAAAATGCAAGATTGTTGATAAATCCTAGTGCAAACATCAATGAGTCCCATTGGCCATATACAGTGGCCACACATGAAACCAGATGTCTGAAAGGAGCCACCTTTTCAACTCAATGCCCTACATCCCTGTTCTTTATTGAGCAGAGTCAATATACCTACTAGGGGTAAACATACACTTGCATGGTTGTATGCCTGAAGCTTGATGCATTTTGTAGGTGCCATGGTGGTGTGGTGGTTAGAATGTAGTATTACATTCTAACTCTGCACGCTGCCAGGAATTCGATCCTGGCCGGCTCAAGGTTGGCTCAGCCTTCCATCCTTCTGAGGTCAGTAAAATAAGGACCCAAATTGTTGGGGGCAATATTCTGATGTTGTAAACCTCTCAGAGTGGTTGTAAATCACTATGGGATAGCATATAAGTCTAAGTGCTCTTGCTCTTGCTATCCCGCCAGGTCATATGAATATGAATTTCTTATTCTCACTCTGAGGCGAGAGTCACAGATACCATGAACCCTTTCAGACTTTCCCAAATTAGCATTCCTTATGGAATCCATCTCAGTAGCAGCTGATTTTCAGTGAAGTGTATTTATAGTAGTTTCCACTCCAGCTCTGCCAAGCCATGAAAAGGGAGCAGCTGAAAGTTGGTATGCCTTAAGGATGCTGTTTTCCTGGCCTTCCTGAAATTTAGGGCAATTTACTGCAGCTCTAGTTCTCCCCTCTTCCAGGAAGGAGGAGTTGGTTCTGTCTTGCCAATGTAGATTTCACAAAACCCCTGAAGGCGTAATGGTAGCTCATGAGACAAAACAAAAGCTGCTTCTATTTTTAGGAATGTCAGCTGAACAGTTGTGGGTCAGTTTTTATAACTCAGCCGAAAAGGGGAAAGGGAATTACCAAACTCCCTAATGGCAATCAAATTTATCTGTTGAATAATCAGGATGAACTCCAAGTTCCTATTATAATCTGTATCATTTCAGCACATGTAACAAAAGCAATCTTTCATGCACATTTGAAAAGACATTTCTTTTTAGTTGTAACTTATCATTTGCATGGTATTATCAGGAGAATGTTTTCCCTCCTGAAAAAGCCTTTGGGGATAATAATATATATTCATTCATTGAAACTGACAAGTGGGATAAAAAAGATAGATATTTAATAGATAGGACTAGATTAACTGAGCATCAATATGTCCGTTCTTTTTTTCAAAAACTGGGTCAGTGTTTGATTTTGGGTTGTCTTGGCTCACCTTAAATATTCATTTTTCATTTTAAATGTATCAACTCCACAGTCCTTGAATAATCCTTCTAATGAAGGCTGAATCAATTTTAATCCGTAGCCCTTCAGAGACAATGGTAATCACCTAGATGATATTTTATCTGACTTTCTTTTATTTCCTATTATATTTGCATTGGATGTAACAAATGCTTATTCTCCCATTCAAATGAAGATCACAATATTATCTATTTGTACAGCTCTTTGAAGTCCAACATGCTACAGTTCTTAATGAGTCTGTGGTGAATTCTAACCACAATAAACCATAATGAGAAGACATGTATCACATGTAGAATTCATCCATTCATTCCAATGTTCAAAGATTAATGATAATAGGATCCTTGTTCAGATCAGAAAAATAATCCCAATTTGCCCTGCAAACTTCTCATGCATTAGAGATTACAATTTATCATCTCCCCATTGTCATTGTTGTTGCTGTCATCATTGTTTTTCACCTAATAGTTAGTCATCCTGATATAAATAAATATACATGTGAAGCAAATACAATGTTAACCACAGGATAAAAACTAGAGTTGGAGTATCACAACAATAAAATTGTAAAACCATTGAAAGCTTAATGAAATAATACTGTTATCACTCCCCTTCTAAAGTAGGGGTCCCGAACCCCTGGTCTGTGGACCGGTATCAAGCCGCGGCATGCCAGCAACAGGTCTGCACAAACAAGCAAAACCCCATCCATGGGATGCAGGCAGCACACAAAACCATGCACCCTCTGGTCCACAGAACTAGTCACTGGTGCCCAAAAGGTTGGGGACCTCTGTTCTAAAGCATAGCAGAGGAAAAGGCTAATGTGAAGGAAGTTACATGACTGAGATGTTCCTACAGTTGACTGTGTCCTGCATGGATATAGTTTAGTCTCTTAGATAACAGGGCAATGGTCATTTGACCACTTTGGTCCCAAACTGCTCAGAATGAGCCAGATTGGAAGCTCATTTCGAAGCACTTGGAAGCTCTTCAGAGTGGAAGCTCATTCCAAATTGGCATAGGATGGGTTTATCAACCACTAGTTTTGCAGTTTTCAAGGGAAGTTTATTTATAGTAGTCTAAAGGATTTGTGTTTGTGTGTGTGTGTGTGAGAGAGAGAGAGGGAGGGAGGGAGAGAGAGAGAGAGAGAGAGAGAGAAAACCATTTTGGTCTTTTTTTTTTTCTTCGTGAAGAAGTGTTATAATTGTTGTATCATATGAAGGCATTAACCAGTGCTCATGCTTGATTTTTTCAGGCACAGTGTTGGATCTAAGAGAATTAAGATCTCCTTAGGCTTGAGAAGATCAACCCCCCCAAGTATTATACAAGATGATGAAAATTACCTATATACCCCGAATAATTGTATATATTTCTATTTTTTCCCAACTTGTTTGTCTTTTCTAAATAAGAAAAAAAATCTCCAATGTGTATTGAAATACATTAATTGAAGATCAAAATTGGAGAAAACAGTGATATGGATCTGAGGATATGTTTCTTATTTAGCAAGATTCTTGCTGTTCCTAGTTAAACAGTTCCCCTGTTTAGATTTAGGGACATTCTAACAACTTAATATGTAGGGATATTAAATCCTCCAAACATAATGCCTCCAAGTGTGGTCATTTTTGTTCATCACACACCTATAATTCATTTTGACTTCTGGTCAAGATGACACAATAGTGAGAAGATACTAACGTATTTTGATGTTCCCCATAGTAGCATTATCTAGTTAAATTGCTACTTAATTAGTTCAAAATATATTATTCCATCTCTCGCTCTCTCTCCTCTCTCTTTCATCTGTTTGAGAGGCCTTGTTTGATAGACCACTAGAACATCCCCTGAGCAGATACTGTAAAAGAATAATTGACATGGAATGATTTATTGGCAAAAGCATTTATATTTTTTAAGTGATTGAGAGATTGGAAAATGTTTCCTAATTGCACAAAGGATATCAAACAGAAAGGCATTTTCAACAGCAAAGAATTTGGCTTATGAATAAAATTTCCAATATTTCATCAGGTTCTCGACCGTGTTTGGGTGTAAGTTGAAGACATTCTTAGTGCTTCAGGTTCTGGCAGAAGAGAATTGAAACTTTGCATGTTTTGCCAGTATTTTAATAGTGTCATATAATTATTATGCAAATAAATGTTATAGTAATTAATTATAAATTGTATAAGCAAGCAGAAGATATAGATGAAAACTTATGACTCAAATTACTCGTTTTTCAAATGAAATAGTGATAATAAGTGACTTAAATGATCTTGATATCTAGTAGGAAACTCTTTAAAGAACACCAAGCTGGGGAGAATAGCCAACACTTTTGAACAGGACTGTCAAAAGCCACGCCATCCCATTGCCACCCACACGTGCAACATCACGTGACGTCGCGAGTTTGACATGTCTGCTTTAGAAAATAGGCTGAAGATCTAGTAGGATGTTGACAGACTTGTACACTGGGCCCTATCCAACAAATTTTGTAGTGAGAAAAATAACGTTTTACACATAGGCAACAAAAACCAAATGCACGGATATTGAATAGATGATATCTGGATCAATAGAAGTAACTATGAAAATGGTCTAAGAATCCTAACGGTCAGCTACTTAAATATGAGCCAGCAGTATGCTGCAGCTGGCAAAAAAGCCAACACAGTCCTGGGCTGGATCAACAAAGGGATAGAGTCAAGGTCACATGAAGTGTTAGTACCACTTTATAATATTTTGGTGAGACCACACTTTGAATACTGCATCCAGTTTTGCAAAAAAGATGTTGAGACTCTATAAAGAGCATAGAGAAGAGTAACAAAGATGATTAGAGGACTGGAGCCCAAAATTTATGAAAAATGGTTGCAAGAACTGAATTATGTCTAGTCTAACAAAGAGAAGGACTCGGGGTGTCATGATAGAGGTATTCCAGTATTTGAGGGGCTGCCGTAAAGAAGAGGGAGTCAGTTTTTTTTCCCAAAGTAGCTGGAGGTAAGACAAGAAGCAATGGATAGAAACTAATCAAGGAGAGATCCAACTTAGAAATAAAAAGAAATTTCCTGACAGAACAATCAGTCAGTGGAAAGGCTTGTCTTCAGAAGTTGCGGAGGTTTTTAAGAAGAGATTGGACACCATTTGTCTGAAATGGTTTATGGTCTCCTTTTTGGCAGGGAGTTAGACTAGAAGACCTCCAAGGTCCCTTCCAACTTTGTTTTCTGTAAAGAATGAGACACCAACAAATTCTTATTCTCTTTCTCTCTCTTCATTTGTCAGAATGTTAAAAAAAAACATCTAATCTTCACCAACAGGGAATAATTTGTTAAAGAAATGAAGGTGGCTGGTAATCTGATAAAAGTGAACACATTATCCTTGAATATTTGATATCCAGAAGAGAGGAAATAGAGACAAGTAGTCTCCAAAAGTCATAATAACTGTGTCAGAAAGACTAATGCTAAAAACATGCTAAAACGTATAAAAGATGCCAACATTAATAATAATCATATTAATAATGATAAAATAAGAAGGGACCTTGGAGATCATCTAGTCCAACCCCCTGCTCAGGCAGGAAACCCTATACCATTTCAGACAAATGGCTCCTCCAGTTTCTTCTTAAAAACTTCCAGTGTTGGTGCATTCACTGCTTCTGGAGGCAGGGTCCTTTTTTTTCTTTTTTGAAGATGGGAACTACATCAGCTCTTTTCCAGTCCTCTGGTAGTTCCCCAGTGCTCCAGGATCTTTGAAAAATATAGTTCAGTGGTTCTGATATCACATCTGCCAGTTCCTTAATCCATCTGGGGTGTAATCCATCTGGTCCTGGTGATTTGAACTCGTCTAGGCTGGACAGGTGTTCACTTACCATTTTCTTGCCTATCTTAACTTGTATTTCTATTTTGTTTTTTATGGCACTATTTTTGATAGGTTGGTCTGTTTTTTCCCTTTGTGTAAAGACAGATGCAAAAAACGAGTTAAACAGTTCTGCTTTCTTCCTGTTGCTTGTCACCTTCTTGCCACTTTGACCCACTAATGGACCAATCGTTTCCTTCACTTTTTTCTTGTTTTTTACATGTTGAAAGAAGCTTTTTTTGTTATTTTTGACTTTTTGGTTGCAAGCCTTAGTTCATTTTGAGCCTTAGCTTTCCTCACTTCGTCTTTGCAGGCTTGGGCTATTTGCTGATATTCTGACTTAGTTATGTGTCCCTCTTTCCACTTTCTATATTTGTCCTTTTTAATCTTTCAATTGATCAGACAGTTCTTTATGCAGCCATGCTGGTTTCTTTTGAGAGCTGTTATTTTTCCTCTTTGTTGGTATTGTGCTAGACTGGGTCTTTATTATCTCACTTTTCAAAATTTCCCAAGCATCTTGAGTGGTTTTCCCCTGGAGGATTCTCATCCATGGAATCCTTTCCAAAACCTCTCTAAGTTTATTGAAATTAGCTCTCTTGAAGTCCAAGACTCTATTTTGACTGTGTTCTATTGCTTGTACTTCCATAATGTTGAATTCCAATATTGCATGATCACTTCCTCCCAAGGTTCCTATGGCTTCAACACCTTCTAGATTTTCTTTATTTTAGAGGTAAAAGAAAAGCTAAACAAGGAGCAAATATTGAAGAATTAACAGATTGCAGTAAGAAGGCAAAACTTCTTAATTCTTTTTTTTTTAATTTGTCTTCTCTAAGAAGAGAAACAGAAATCTGGTTGCTCATTAATATGCCATTGATGGTGAGGGAAGTAAAACAAAAAACAAAAGCAATATAGTAGTCACATCTTTGAAGCTCAACCCCTTTGTATATGTATTCAATGTTGACAAATATAGGAAAATAGTAAGATTTTTATCACAATAGCATGATTACCACCTTGTTTCTTTTGACTTCTACACCACCCCAAAAATGCTACCAGTAGATAAGGAGAAAATAAGAGACAGTTTAGTTAATTTACAGAAATTCCAGTTTTCAAAGCCTGATGGATTACATCATAAACTGCTGAAGAAGATGGAAATTGGACCAACAATTTATTTGATCCCTTCCAATTTTAGGATACTATAATTCTAATCTAGTCTAGTCTATTCATGTATTTTTAATTGCCTGTCCTATGTTCAGCCCTATCCTAATGACTCCTGTCTTTACACTTGAATTGCTCACTAACATGCCCACATAATGATGAGCGTTCATATTTCCCATAAACTTTTATTCTGCTGATTCCATACCATCTTCCTTCTGACTCATATTTTTACTATGAATGACTTGGTGTTGAGCTCCTGCCTGCCTGTCTCTGTCCATTCTCCTAATAGTCAGCCTTGCCCTTCAGTTTAACATGAAATTGCATTCAGTCAGACAAATGATATTTCTATTTCAATTCGCTCTGTTTTTAACTTAACAAATGAAATATGCATCAGAATCCAGGATAAATAACGATGGAATTGACTTTTATGCTGAGAAAACTGACCGCCTCTTTTGACTCTGCTATAATTCAGTTTCTGGAGAATTAACCGTCTCTGAAATTGATGATTTGACATGTCAGCTAAGGTTCATTTTCCTCCTTTTTTGGGGTGGTAGCCTACCACACTTCCCCCAAGCAGTAATAAAGGGGTTAATAAAAGCTTCTGCTATAGTCACCTGCAAAGTGAAATGCTGTCAAATTAATCCCAGCATGCATATGAAACACTAAACAGGGCTGGTGTCCCCAGGCATGGTGAAATGCCATCAAAACCAACAGCAAATAGAAATCCATTTTGGCCACAGAGCTGCATCTTATTTTGACCCTTCCAAGTCTCACTGCACCATTTGCACAGCTTGCCACATAGCAGGCTGGCAGTAGACGCTGAAGGACCATTGCTAAAGGCAAAAGTCTGAAAACATGACTTAAGGGGGAAAAGGAAGAAGAAGAAAAATGAGAAAGATCCACAAGAGGGAAAACAATTATAAATAATTTCTTTCTCATCAATTAAAGAAAATGCTGGTAGAGAGGAAAGAAGATAAATAAAGCAGGGGACTTTGTCAATGAAGTAATCAATAAATCCCAGCTCATATCAGTTTAAGATGGAAGGTAGTTCTGTGCAAATCAGCCCTAATTTCAATTAATTATTCAAGATTTGGGAAGGGAAGCATCCTATTTGTAATTTGAGGGGAAACTATTTGGCATGGGCCACTTCATAGTTAATATCTGTCTGTCTGTCTGTCTGTCTATCTATCTATCTATCTATCTATCTATCTATCTATCTATCTATCATCTATCTATTATCTATCTATTCATCTATCTATGTCCTTGAAGAAGGCTAAAAATATCTCTGTCCCTTTTTGACAGAAGAGAATGAAAAGAGCAGGGGTAGACAAGGGCACAAACCTTCCAAAATTTCAGTTAGATGTCTTCAAAGGTATTGGTTGCCAAAGATGATTAAACTATAGTTTAACTATAGTTTAAACCAGTGGTTCTCAACCTTTTTAATGCCACGACCCCAACCAGTCGTAAGCCGAGGACTACTCAACCGGTTGTAAGTCGATGACTACTCAACTGGTGCAGCACCGTTTGCAGAATGGGACTTTTGGTGGGCTCAGCAGGGCAGAGACAGCCTGGACAATTCCTATTGGCTTTTGAAAGCCAATAGAATTAAACTCTATTCAAGAGAGTCTATTCTATTGGTTTTCAAAAGCCAATAGAATAAAAGGGAGTAGCACAGCTAAGGAAAAGGGGGGAAAAATGGCAGATCCCCGTGAAATGGTCGTTGGCGATCCCCATGAAATGGTCGCTCGACCCCAAATGGGGTTCTGACCCACAGGCTGAGAAACACTGGTTTAAACAATAGATTTTTGAATTATCTCCCCTTGCCAGCAATAGCAGGGATGTGTAAAAGTCATTGCAGCAATCTCCTAATTGTCCACAAGCAGCTTAAATTGAGATGAACCAAAGTGGCAAGCATCATATATCAATTATATGGTTTGCTAATTAGGAGAGGCAACAGAAACAGCTGATATAGCAAGATACAATGTCATAGAGCAAGCTTGTCAGAGAGAAAGAGGTTGGCACAGGACAAGTGGCATTTGTAATTTTATTAAAAACAGTAAACAATTAGACCAGCATCTGTTTTAGCTTGGCTTCCTTTCTTCATTTTCACAAAACTTTAATACTGTATGCCTCAGTTTTCAGAATAACTGATGCAACTACTAGAGTGATCAATCTTAAGCCCATAGTTAGTTGTGTTCCCATTTGTACTGAAACAGTGCAGAAGAGTATAATTTCATTAACCCAAATGAGAAACAGCAAAGTTAAGGTTTAAGGGGAGCTAGAATAAAAAAGTGGGGAGCTGAGGAAGTGAAGGAAGTGGCAGACACTGTTAGCTTTGTAGGGATTTGAGTCCGTTGGTAGCAACTTATAGTGTTAGAGAGCACATTATTCTTTAGCCCTACTTAACCACTGTACATATTCATAAAAAAGATAGACATGTTTAGATGAAAAATAGTATCCTAACCAGCTTGAAAAGGATTGTGTTATTGGTTTTATCAAAACAAGGGGTTAGACATCTAACTGAGTAATTTTTCACAAGTACCTCTGATAAAATGGAGATGACAAGCTAATCTATACAGTCATGAGTTCATTATCTTACCTTTTCTCCAGTGATATGAGATGGCTTTCATAGGAACTTCCTTTTCCCACCCGAAAACAACAAATCATATAAGAATGGAATAGAATAGAGCTGGAAGGGACCTTCTAGTCCAGCTCCTTGCTCAAGCAGGAGAACCTATACCATCTCAGACAAGTGAATGTCTAGCCTCTTTTTAAAAATTTCTAGTGATGGAGCACCCACGATTTCTGGGGGAAAGCTGTTCCATTGCTTAATTGTCCTCACTGTAAGGAAGTTTCTCCTTAATTCCAGGTTGCTTCTCTCTTTGATCAGTTTCCAACCATTATTTCTTGTCTTGCCCTCTGGTGCTTTGGTGAATAACATGACCCCCTCTTCTTTCTGGCAGCCCCTCAAATACTGGAATAATGCTATCATGTCTCCCCTATTTCCTCTTTTCTTTAGACTAGCCAAACTCAAGTCCTGCAGCCGTTCTTTATATGCTTTAGTCTCTAGGCCTTTGATCATCTTATTTGCTCTTCTCTGAATTTTTTCCAAACTCTCAAAATCTTTTTTGTGATATGGTGATCAAAATTGGCTGCAGTATTCCAGGTATGGTCTTACTAGGGTTTTATAAAGCGGTACTAATACCTTGCTTAATATTGATTCTATGCCTCTGTTTATACAACCCAGGATTGAATTAACTTTTTTGGCTGCTGCTGCACACTGCTGGCTCATGGTTAAGTGATCATCCACTAGGACTCCAAGGTCCCTCTCACAGTTATTGTTTTTAAGCCAGGTCTTGCCCAGTCTGTACTTGTATCTTTGATTTTTCCTGCCTAAATGTAAAACTTTGCTTTTCTTCACATTGAAACTCATTTTGTTGGACAGGGCCCATTGTTTAAGTTTGTCAAGATCTTTTTGGATCCTGAGTTTGTCTTCTGGGATGTTGGCTACTCCTGCCAGTTTGGTGTCATCTGCAAATTTGATGAGTTCCCCTTCAATTCCTTCATCTAAGTCATTTTGATGAAGATATTGAAGAGTACTGAGCCTAAGATGGAACCTTGTGGTACCCCACTGCTTACTTCTCTCCATGTGGATGTAGTGCCATTGAGGACTACTCGTTGAGTATGGTTTACCAGCCAGCTACAGATCCATCTGATGGTGAAGTTGTCTATTCCACCTTTTTCCAAGGAGTAGGTTGTGGTCTACTTTATCAAATGCTTTACTGAAGTCTAAGTAAGTAGCCCAAGATAGGTTGGGCTAAGGGTATGACTGGACCAACGTCAACCAATGAGCGTTCATTGCTAGAAGTGGGCTTGAATGTCGGTTTGGTGATCTGGTAGGCAGGAGTGACAGGGAGGAATGATGTAACATCAACAATATGTCAGGCACAGTGTCATGATCCAATCCCTGCTGCTTTTCTTGAGCTGATGTCAACCAACATACTAAAAGGATAGGGCTTGGATTGCCAACCATTTTGCAGATTTTGATATCCCTCTGCAGACAGGTCTATGACAATTCACCACAGCCAACTCACCACAGCTAATTTGCTGTGGCCAACTCGGTGGGACAATTCACCATGGCCAACCAGCCTCAGGACAACTCACTGCAGGACAATATCAAAGAAATGGTGAAATAGTGGGCAAGAAAGGCATGCTCTGGGATCTAGGGAGTTTCATTTGGTGGGTCCCAGAAGGACAGCTTTTCTGCCATGGCATCCATCCTTTGGTGCATCATTCCCCCTGAGGTTAGATTGGCCCTGTCACTGTTGGTTTTTTTAAGGCCTTGAAAACTTGACTTTGTGTGTCAAGTTGGGACCTAGGGCATGGGTTACAGCCTCTATTTTGGTTATATGAATGTTAGGTCAGATCATGCCAACCTGCTATATGATTCTATTCTTGTTTTATATTACATATTTTGTCCTTTTGTTTTATTGCAAGCTGTCAAGGATCACATAAAAGTGAGATAGGCAGTAATTGAGTAAATTGAGTAAATAAATAAAATAATGCCTCTTTCTTGCCAAACTTCTGCTAGATCTTTCAATAAACTTAAGACCATATTTAAAAATTGAGTCCCTTATATGCCCTCTTGACTAGGTCAGTGGGAATAATAGTCCAGTCAGACATAGGGGACAATCAACAGCACTCAGGAAACTATTGGCAATTAATCAGCAGCGTTCAGGAAATTGTCATTAGCCATTAGCAATCAGCCACAGCAAAAAGTCAGCAGTCTCTCAGTCCTTCTTTACTCCTCCTACTTCCTCGATAATTTCTTTGGTTTCTATATTTGCTTGTCCACGAATTCATCTTATAATTTATTCTTTTAGAATTATAGACCATGACAATTGCAGTTAAATGCAGATTTGAATATTCTGCTCCTGCAATCCATTGTTATTCATGTTTTTATTGTTATTGTATTATTATGATTGATCACACATCAGCCAAATGTTTAGATGGAATTTGGTATTTTTATACATCTATGGTGTTCAAGTGATGCTCTAGAGGCACCTATTACTATTACTATAATACTATCTTTGTTTTATTTTGCCACAGTTGTTCTACTTTACCGCTTTTATATTTTATGGTTTTCTCTTCTATTCTGTTCTCTCCAGATATTTGCAATGTTTACTATCTAGAATCTTTTGGTCATTATTGTTGAGTCCGTGGCGGGAAAATAGACACGAGAAGCAGCTGGAGTTCTCAGTTTCTTTTATTCAGCGTTCAGCTTACAGGAAGATGGCTTCAGCCTCGCCCAAACGCCTCGCAGCCTCTTATATAGGCAACTCCCGGGTAAATGGGTTACTTTTCCCGCGCCAGCACCCGCGCATGCGCACGGCGCTGGCGACAGCCTGTCTGGTCCCGGGCAGCTTTGCACCTGCCCGGGACTGCCTGCAAACGCCCGAGCCGTTTGCAAGGCTCGGGACATAACACCCCTTTCCCCCGGGCTAAAACTACTACCAACATACAACATTTATTTTATACGACAATTTGCTCCCCAGTGCTCCCACTGTTTACTGGCTTTTGCCTTGCCAGCAATGTTATGTAATCTTCTAGGTACTTAGGAGATTTCTTTGCTCTCTGTGACCTTCTTAGCTCTGGGTTACTGGCATAAGTTCCCTGACTGGAGGGAGGCGTGAGCCTGTTCTCTCTATTGTGCCCTGGTGTCTTCCAAGGACTGTGCCCCGATGCCTGGCCTGCTTGCTTGCCCACCGGGCTCGTCAGGCCAGGGCTTCTGTTGCTTTGTGACCTGGTTGTCCTACCTAGCTGTAGACCCTCAGGCCCCTTGAAGTGATAGCCACTGCTGGGCGTCTCTGTAGAACCTCCTAGGTCAGTCCAAGACCTGTCAGGAGGCTGTCCATTCCCTGAACCCCATTCTGTGCTCGGGCTCGTGTGGGTTTCTGTACTTTCCCAAAACTCAGGTGTTCCCTGATTTGTGCTAGGGGTGTTGTAGTCGGGACTTGGCTCCTCGACTAGCTCTGTGTATGTTTGACCCCCTGTAGGATTTGGGGTAAGGTCAGGCCAACCTTGGGAATTGTGTGCCAGCTCTCTTGCAGGGAATGATTTGTTGGGATGCCCCCGGGTATCCTCCGTTGCTGGAGTGCTGTGTGATGTGTGTGGAAAGTGAGTATGCCCCCGGGGTGACTCCCTGGCTGGAGTAGGCGTGAGTGCCTGTTGTGTGGGTAAGCTCCATGACTTCCTTTTCGGAGCAATTGCGGAACCCTGGGATGGGCCGTTTGTGGCTCCCTCAGTGGAGATGGGCAGTAGCTCTTGCCCTTCCCTTTGCTCCAAAGGGTCCCCCTCCCCCCCTGGAAAAGACCCAGGAGTCTCAGCAGAAAAGTCTCGCCTAGGGCGAAGTTGGTCGATGTGCCGACGCAGGACACGACCGTTGTCCAGGGCAACCTCGTAGGAGAGAGGGCCTGTGATCCTGGACACAGAAGCGGGGACCCATGTATGACCAGGCCCGTAATTGCGAGCCCAAACCGGGGCACCCACAAGTAGTTGTCTAGGTGCCCTAGGATGTGAGGTAGATGAAGGCAGTCTGTCCGGATGCAACCGGTCAAGTCTAGTAGTAAGTTGGCGCCCCCAACGAAGTTCAGCTGGACTTCTCCCTGTAGAAGTGGACGGTGTGGTGCGATAAGAAAGGAGAAAGTCAGCCAACCTGTGATGCCAGTCCCCGTAGGTGAGTCTCTTCAAGGCGTCCTTTGCGATGCGCACCATGCGTTCAGCCATACCGTTGGTGGACGGGTGAAAAGGCGCAGACGTGGCATGACGAATCAGGTTTGCCTGTAAGAAAGCTTGGAATTCGGAGGAGGTGAATTGAGGGCCGTTGTCGGACACAATGACATCTGGCAGCCCGTGTGCAGCAAAAATCCCCCTCAGTACCTGAATAGTCTTTGCAGTGGTGGTGGATGAGACAGGCACAACCTCAAGCCATTTTGAATGGCTGTCAACAAGGACCAAGAAGAACTGGCCCTGAAAGGGCCCAGCGTAGTCAATGTGCACCCTAGACCATGGGGACTGTGTTTCCTCCCATCTATGCACAGGAGCTTGGGGCATCTCTGGGCGAGATCGTTGGCACAGGTGGCATGCGTGTACCGTAGCCTCAATACCTTTATCTAAACCAGGCCACCACAAGTGGCTTCGTGCAAGAGCCTTCATACGAACAATGCCAGGATGACCCTCGTGGAGGGATTCTAAGACCCTAGTCCTCATTGAGGTGGGAATGACAACTCTGTTTCCCCAAAGCAGACAACCCTGAGAAAGGGACAGTTCGTTCCTTTTGGACCAGAAACTCTGAAACTCAGGACTAGGGCAGTGCTCAGGCCACCCGGACAGGACCCAGGAGCGGACACGTGAAAGTGTGTGATCTGTACCTGTTTCAGCGGTAACATCCCTGGCACTAAGAGGGAGCTCGGGCAAGGCTTGGATTGATAGAATGTTGACAGCTGGCGCGGGGTCAGCTTCTACTACTGGCAGAGGCAACCTACTGAGGCCATCAGCATGGCCCATTTCTTTCCCAGGCTTGTGGAGTAATGAAAAATCATATGCAGACAAAAAATAGACCACCTAAGCATTCTAGGGGAAATGATGTGGGGAGTCTGCTTACGTGTGGTAAACAGTCCCAGCAGAGGCTTATGGTCAGTGAAGACCGTGAAATGCCTGCCATATAGAAAATCGTGGAATTTTTTAATTCCAGCAACAACAGCCAGAGCCTCCCTGTCTATCTGAGCGTAGTTGCGCTCGGCAGAAGACAGTGTTCTGGAGTAGTATGCAATAGGAACCTGAGTTCCATCAGACCTGAGGTGACTCAGGACAGCTCCAACCCCGTAGGGGGATGCATCACAAGCGATGCACACAGGAAGAGACTCGTTGAAATGTGCAAGAACACTGTTAGAAGTGAGCAAGGCCTTGACTTCTTTAAAGCAAGCCTCATGTGCTTGTGACCACAGCCACACAGCTTGTTTGTCTAGTAGCCTGTGAAGAGGCTCAGCTACACTAGCTTTATGTGGAAGAAAAGAATTGTAGAAATTCAGGAGGCCTAGGAAGGCCTGAAGTTCGGCCTTAGACTTTGGCCTGGGTGCTTCTAAAATAGCAGTTAGTTTGGATTCAGCAGGATGAATCCCAGCAGCATCGATTTTGAATCCCAGAAATTCAGTAGAAGGCACCCCAATCTTGCATTTGTCTTTCCTGAGCTTGAGGCCTGATTTCCTGAATCTTAACAGGACAGCCCTAAGCCTTTCAGCTAGAACGTGTGTGGAGTCTCCTGCAATCAAGACATCGTCAAAATAGGGGCAGACCCCTGGTATACCTCGTAGTGTGTTTTCCATTACGCTTTGGAAAATCCCAGGAGCGACATTCACTCCAAACTGTAGCCTTTTTACCTTAAAGGCTCCCCTGTGGGTCACAATGGTCTGAGCTATAGCAGCATCATCATCAACAGGCAGCTGTTGATATGCTTGAGCTAGGTCAAGCTTTGCAAAAACACGCCCCCCCTTGAGAGAGGCCAGGATGTGACTGACCACAGGAACAGGATAGGCATGTTGCTGCAATGCCTTATTGAGTGTGCATTTGTAATCAGCACAAATGCGAATGTCCCCATTTGCCTTTAGAGGCGTGACAATGGGGGTCTCCCACGGGCTGGAATCAACAGGTTCTAGGATTCCCTGTTGGATTAGTTTGTCTAATTCAGTGTAAAGCAAAAGGGACCCTTCTTGCTTTAATCCTAATGGGAGTGACAGTGGGGTCTAGCTTTAAGGACACAGGTGGTCCTTTGAATGTGCCCAGCTGGGGGCTGAAAACATCTGCAAATTCTTTGCAGACTTCCTGTAGGTCGAGTGTTTGTAAGCTGTTGAGTCCTGTGACGTGTATCCCCAGGGCCTCAAACCAATCGAGTCCTATGAGACTCGTTCGTTCACCCCCTACTACTAATAAGTCTAGTGGACCTTCAAAACTCTTGTATTGCACGTTAAGGGTGGCCTCCCCCTTAACACACACTCTTGAGTTCTGAAAATCTGTTAATACAATATCAGAAGGCCTTAACTTGGCCTTAGTCCCACTACTGGAACAAATCTTCCTAAATGTATGCAATGAAATGATGGAAAGGGCAGACCCTGTGTCTAGTTCCATAGATAATGGAACCCCTTGTAGCTTCACGTTGAGTGACAGCTTTTTCTTCATGGGCTTGTGTGTGCCTGTCCTACAGATGCTTCTTCGCGAAGCGCAAAAACCTACCCTATTCTGGCTGGGGAGTCTGGTACCCTTCAGGCGTTCTTCTTGGGGTTGTGCCTTTCGTCGGCCCAGACACACAGCTGCAATGTGCCCTAGTTTGCCGCATGCCCGGCAGGTAGCGGAGCGGAACTTGCAGTCGGTTCTCCTGTGGCGACCTCCACAGCCGATGCACTTGAGCGGAGCCGAAGAGCTTCCCTTCTGGTTCTCTTCCTTCGCGGGGTGTAGACGGTCGACTTCCTCGTCCGGATCCTCCTCGGAGTTTCGTTGGACGTCTTCCTGGTGCACGGACGCACCCTCTGCACTGCTTCTGATCGGCCGCATGTTCTTGACGGCGCCGCCTGCTGCTTCTTCTGCGGTGACTTCCCTTAAGGCGTCTTGGAAGGATAATTCTTCCTTAGCGAAAAGTCTCTGTTGTAGCTCTCGATGCCTTAACCCGCACACGAATCGGTCCCTCAGTCGTTCCTCGAGGTCCTTGAACTCGCAGGGCTTGGCGGCCTTCCGTAACACGGCGATGTATTCCTTGGCTGACTCACCGGACCGTTGATCCCTCTGTTCGAAGGTGTGGCGCCATGAGATAACGGACACCTTGGGGTGGAAGTGCTCCTTCAGCAGCTTCTTCAGGTCTGCGTAGCTTACAGACTCTACTGGGACAGGTGCTGCAAGGTTTTCTGCGATTTTGAAGGCGTCTTGGCCGCAAACGCAAAGCAGGGTGGCAGCCTTCAAGCTATCTTCCGTCACTTGGTTTGCCTTGAAGTAGTTCTCCATTCTGGATACGTAGGACTCCCACCGCTCTGGATGTGAGACGTCGAATTCCAAAAGCCTTCCGATTTTCGCCATCTTCGGATCTTCAGGAGATGGGTCTATCAGCCAGCCTACCCCCGAATGCGCACCGGATTGGCGGGCAGCTGCCGAGTCGACGCCGTTCCTCTTCCGCCGCTCAGGACTCCTTGGGTAAGCTTACACTTCTTCCTTTCCAGGTAGTGCAAGGCATCCCACCTTCGTCGCCAGTGTTGAGTCCGTGGCGGGAAAACAGACACGAGAAGCAGCTGGAGTTCTCAGTTTCTTTTATTCAGCGTTCAGCTTACAGGAAGATGGCTTCAGCCTCGCCCAAACGCCTCGCAGCCTCTTATATAGGCAACTCCCGGGTAAATGGGTTACTTTTCCCGCGCCAGCACCCGCGCATGCGCACGGCGCTGGCGACAGCCTGTCTGGTCCCGGGCAGCTTTGCACCTGCCCGGGACTGCCTGCAAACGCCCGAGCCGTTTGCAAGGCTCGGGACATAACAATTATTATTATCATCTATTGGCAACAATGTGAAGTCACAGCTGCCAGTTCTTTAGCTGGTGTTGGCCTTCATACACATCAAGTTCCTCTCAAGAACTTAGGTTGTTAGAATATATTGGTGTAGTGTATATGGGGATCCATGCAGTGTGGCCCTTTGCAGTTGACAGGTGGATATATTGTCAAGACACAAACTTTCTGATGAAGACTTCTTGGAGATTTCTAAACCTTGCACACTATTTCATGTATCTATGATACTGATGCCATATCCAGTATTATTCTATACAGTACTCAACACAATCTCAGATTCTGGGTGCTTGATCTTCTATGTTCTTCCTTCATCACAGCAACATCCAGCTGGTTGCCAATATCTGGAATATCTTCTGCCCAACCATAGCTGTCTACATCTACCCACCCTGGCCTAAAGGCTGGGATACAACTGACTGTGTGATTTTGAATTAGATTTTTTTAAAAGTACTGTCCTAGTACGGAATTGAAATTAGTATTTTTACATGTGTGTTCTTGCAATGTTTATTAGTGTTGTGCAAAGTATTCAAAAGAAGTAGCTTGCAAAGCGTGCTGCATGAGTGGACTTCTCTTCAAATCATTACAGAGCCATATCATACAGAATTAATGGTGCAGCTGCTTTGAAGTCTTAGGGTGTGTGTGTGTGTGTGTGTGTGTGTGTGTATGTGTGTGTGTGTGTGTGTGCACGCGCACGTTCACATGTTTATGTTTGCATATTCATGGTTGCTTTGCTTCCCTGTCAGTCCCAATGGACACATTATCTGGGCATGCATTCTCATGGTCAGATGGTTGAAGAAAGCCTTCAGAGAAGGAGCTTCAGTGAAGCTCCTTCTCTGAACCTTTCAACATTTGCAGCTGCTTTATTGCTTCGAGGAACAGTGTTTTGGATGTTTTTCCTTACCCTGCTACATGCTGACAACTATGAAGATTTCCTAGGAACACATGCCATTTATAATGCAGAAATCTTCTAGGTCAATATATTACTGGTCAATACATATTGTTGTCTTTTCCTTTCCTTTCCTTTCCTTCCCTTCCCTTCCCTTCCCTTCCCTTCCCTTCCCTTCCCTTTCCTTTCCTTTCCTTTCCTTTCATTTGATCAGTATAAGTGTGTGTACAATGAAAATGAAATAAAAATGATTTGCTCTATTCTCACTTTTGTATATCAACCAGCTAAAAACTGTGCATTGAAGATTGTGGTTGGCATTGTCCTAAATACATTTAACAAATTAAGTGGTGAAATAAAAACATTTGTAGCAATCCTTTCAAAATCAGTCTTCTATGGCATAAAAACAAACAACGTAGCATAGCCACAATATCGCAAAATAAAATCAAGTAAAGCATTACAGAACTCACAGTTTTCTATTTCAGATTATTCGGATTCTATTCATAGATCCATTCACTGTGTGTGTGTGTTTTTCCAGAAATAGAATCTGATGTTTGTTGATCAAGCAGCTTGATTCCCCACAGATGGTAGAACTGAAGCTAGCCAGAGCAGATGAAAAATAGCAAAAATGTAAGCTTTTATTGGATGAAGAAAATACATACGTACTGAAACATATGTCTGGCACTTCTCTGTTACCTCAAGCCATTTCTCCCCATCCTCTCACTTTCTCTCTCCCCCTCTCTCTGTCCCTCCCCTCTCTCTCTCTTCCAACATACTTCCAAAGTTAATTTAGAATGGAATTGTTTTCAACATGAATTAAATTAAATATGATCCCAGATAGTACAATAACAAAAAAAAAATCTGTATAAACATTGTATTAGCAAAACCAGTGTTATATGGTTTAAAATCTTAAAATGGTTAATTACATGATCATAACTGAAGTGGTCATACTTAAGCATATGCTCACGCTCTAGAAAACTGAGTGAAAAAGCAAAAGGTACAAAACGGGACAGCACATATCCCTGAAATGTTGTTGCTTTTCTTAGCAATTGTCACATGTGATTTCAAGATCCACTTTTGCACTGTACTGGTCCAGTTCTTACAGTGAAGCTACCAGTGCATGAAGTGGCCAAAGGTTTAATTTTCTGCTAGCTTGTCAAAGATCTTGACATTGATTAGGACTGAGAGGGAGTGACTGATTCCCTGGCTTCTGTGCTTAACGGAGGTCCTAGCCTCACAACCTAACTGCTAAAATATGGTGGCTCTGTATTTAAATACTGAACAATAAGTCAATGCATGCTTTTTTAAAAAAAAGAAAGAAAGAAAGAAAATGTATCTTTGAATCAGTTTTTGACTTTGGTGATTGCCTGAACTAATCCATCAGTTTTCTTGGCAAGGTTTTTCAGAACCGGTTTGCCATTGCTTCCTTCCTAGGGCTGAGAGAAAGTAACTGGCTCAAGATCACTCATCTGATTTTATGCTTAAGGCAGAATTAGAATTCATGGTGCTCTGATTTCTAGCCCTCTGTCTTAGCTGCTACACCAAACTGATTCTGTATGCTTTTGGCTCACATCAATCCACTGTCCAATTTCTGTCATCTTCTTTAATACTGTCAAGAAGTTTTGAAAAACCACAGGATGTTTATGTCTAAAACTGTCTACAGTTTGAAGTTGGCTATTTTCTCTAAACCACTATTGCCCTGCACCAAAATTGTTCAGATTCAGGTGACATAGGCATTTGTGCTTTAGTGTGTAATGCTCAAATATGTTTTGGAGTTACAGTATCTTGAGCTAGACCAGTCTCAGTTTTTAGCTCTGACTATGGCAACTACAATATGAGCTGTCAGCCAATGGAAGCACAATGGCACATAATGTGGTGAACACATCTGTCACAGATGCTTTAATAGATCCTATACTAAGCAGGAAGTTAGACTAGATTAGTCTTTCAACTCTGTGATGATATAATTCTATGGTAAGGTACCAATGTTCTCTCAAGCATCATGCTAAATGATGAAGTGCCTCCCGCTTCAAGTTACAAAAAAGACATCCTGGAACGCTACACTTTGCTACTTACAGAAGAGTAAGTACAATACATTTTTCTCTTTCCTAGATTAGCTTTTTATGTTCCCCTGGTAGCTTTTTATCCTGCCTCTCAATCAATAAGCCACCCGAAAAATAGCTTGATGGAATCTGTCATGGTATAATTTAATCTGAGCCGCTGGAAGAGTGAAGGCATATTTTTACAAGTTATATATAGATGGCAGATAGAGACAGTTTACAAGAGATTTCGCTCTATGGCGTCAAAACTATGGGTTTGAAATGCAGGCATTTATAATGGAGACCCAATGTTTCCCACAAAACGTGTATTGTGCCTTGCTTCCCATGAAACATAATGCACGAGTAAAAAAAGCTTCTTCATCAGGATAATACAGGAAGTCCTGGACTTACAACAGTTCATTTTGTAACTGTTTGAAGTTACAATAACACTGAAAAAAGTGACTGATGACTATTTTTCACACAACCAATGCAGCATCCCCATCCGTGGGTGATCAAAATTCAGGTGCTTGGCAACAGTCTCATATTTATGATGATTGCAGTCTTCCACGGTCATGTGATCACCTTTTGCAGTCTTCTGACAAGCAAAGTCAATGGGGAAGAAAAATTCACTCAACAGCCATGCTACTAACTTAAAAACTGCAGTGATTCACTTAATAACTATGGCAAGAAATGTCATAAAATGGGGCAAAATTCACTTAAGTGTCTCGCTTAGCAATAGAAATGTTGGGGTTAAATTAAATTGAAGATTACCTGTATTTAGGAATAGATAGATAGACAGACAGACAGATAATCAGGCAAAGACAGACAGATATACTAACAATGTATTTTGATTTCTTTCTATCTAGACTGAGGAGAAAAGTAAGAAATGAAGCCAAAGAAGTATATGAGCCAGATAGCAATTTATTTCCATGTTGTATATAAATATATTATCTGCAGGTTTTCTGTTGGATTTTAAACTTGAAAGCAATTGTTAGAAAGAGGCAGGGAAGATACAATTAAATGTAAGAAAAATTTGTGAAGCCACTATCTTTAGAGTAAGAAATATAATTGAGTTAGTGGTGAAGAAATACATATCGGGGGAAAAAAATCTTTCATAATATCTTTCTCCCAATTTGTATCCAGCTTTTCTATCTGAAAATTGAGAATGGAAAGGAAAATTAAGAGCAATAGATGCAGGAATAGCCTTTAGGACATATGAATTTAGAACAGGCTTAAGTATATTTTGGTTCTCATGGCAATGAAAAATAAAACTTTTATATGAAAAATATCTCAGAGTAATTCCTTTGCTAGGAGTAAACAATGGAGATGGACTATCACCTTTACTCTTTGCTTCTGGATTTCCCAGAAATATCTGTGGATTATTATGAAAGAATTCTAATTTTTTTTTCTGTATTCTTTGAAGTCACTAGGATCCCAAATGTATTCTGGTATCCAATGGATATGTTCAAATATCCACTGGATTCAAAACATGTTTTGGCCATTCCAATATTCTTCATTTTTATACACATTTGATCATGAACATGTTTAGGAACGTATCTATTGTGAGGGGAAAATGTGCTCTGAAAGCATTTTCATAAATCTAACTAAATGAAAATTAGTGCATATTTTAAAAACTCTGCATTAATGCAGAAATAAGACAGCACAAGACATGCAAAGTGCAAACGGTCTGAAAATAAGTTGAACCGTCCATCTTGATCCCTAAACCATTTTGCCAGTTATGTGTGCAAGTGTGAAAAAAGGAAAACACCTTTTGAAAGATAAAATGCCATCGTTAATTGTAACGTAACACCCCATTTAGTCAGAACCCCCTTTCCTTTTGTGCTCCTGAAAAACTCTCATTCCTCAAATTTCAATAGTGCACCATGGTGGAGATTTACCAAGAGGAAAAGTGAATGTCTATGGAGACTCTCAGTCATCCAGATCATGGTTGTCTCAAAGGTGCTTTTTCAAAAGGCAACTGGACTTTCTTTGTTTTTTCTTGGAGACATTTCACTTGTCATCCAAGAAGCTTCTGAGTCAGAGAAAAAACAAAGTCCAGTTGCCTTTTGAAAAAGCATCTTTGGGACAAGAGGATAAGCCTTCACTACATGAATGGTCTTGAAGGTGACACAGGATTACTAGAAAGCATCATCCTAGCTATTCTTCCCATCCTTCTCTTGAAATACAGGTGGTCCTCGATCTATAACCATTCAACCAGCACCTATTCAAATTAATAATTGTATAAATAAAATGACTTACTTGCTGCTCTTTGCACATATGACCGTTGCAGCATCCCCACAATTGTGTAATCAAAATTTGGGTGTTAGCAACTGGCATATATTTGCAGTTGCAAGGTCTCGGGGTTCATGTGATCAGCATTTACAATTTTTCCAGCTCATGTACAACAAGCAGTCAGTGGGGAGGCTTGATTCATTTAATGACTGTGTGATTCACTTAACAGTTGCAGTGATTCACTAACAACCATAGAATTGGATGAGACTCACTTAACAGCTGATTTGCTTAGCAATGAAAATTCTGTTTCCAGTTATGGTGTTAAGACAAGGACTACCTGCTTGACCTTTTGCTCAAGTTGAAGGCCAATGCTGGTACTAAGGATAAAATATGGACCAGACATGTGGCATCCCTATGGAAAAAGGTTAGATGCATTACCAATCTCATATAGACTGACAACCATGAATGCAAGAGTAAAAGGACATTTTAAAATAACGTTAAGACAAATCATGTTTAAGAGATGGAAATGCTTTTGTGAAAACTTTCATTTGGAACTCCTTTCATCATCAGTTGCTGAACTCATTGGAGAGGAACTGAAGAGCTGAGCAGCTAGTTAGGCATTTCTCCCTTCTTGATCATTTGTTCAGCCTAAAGCAAACCTTGTTGTCCAAATTGGACTGAATCCTTAGTTCCAGGAGAACTGTGGCTTCTGGAACCAAAAGAGCTTGCTAAGTTGATCCAGCCAAAAAGCACCAGTGAGCAGTTATTGATAAATGTGCTATCTTCTTTTCTCTATTTCTGTGAACTTCTCTACCAAAAAAACCCCAGAAATAATATTGTCCACTTTGTAAAATCCAGCTGCAAAGCAAAGTGTTGTCGCTTTTTGAAATCCTCCAATATCATAAAAGAATATTTAGTTATTCCCCCCTGTCCAGCACCTGGCTGTTAGCAGAGAAAATGCTCCTTGCCTTAGCCAATGTAAAGATAAATTGGGTCTGAAATGAAAGTATCCAGTTATTGAGATTCCTGTAATCTAATCCCTTTCTGCAAATATAGTTTAAAAAGTTTTTATAAGAATGTTATATTCTACTGCCAAGAGCTAGGCACAAAGGAAAGAGCTTGTGTAGAGCATATACTGTGCTGAACTTGCTCTTTTTCTTAAAAAATTATACTGTGCATATCCCTTTCATGCTATCCCCCTGTTCTTCCTGTTTTAAGTGTTTTCCCCCATTGCATGCTGTTCCCAGTATTGCTGCCCTTCATTGTCATTTCCCCCGTCATGCTTTCATTATGTGTTCTTTAATGAAATGCCCATTTTTAGGACCACATTTGCTGTGGACTGTAATTATTTAAGCACTGTTTAGTTAAAAGACTACACTTTAGCATACTAGTCCCTGCTTAATGCTCCCTGTGTCATCACATATACAGGAAAGAATGTCCAATATGTTAAAAAGTTATATAAGTGATTTACTGAACACATGTTCTGACAGGAGGCAAAGGAAAAAAAATCAGTTTCCAATCAACGTAAGGAGAGAAGCAAATGAATTAGAATCATGAACCCAATAGCATCCGAGAAAGTTAAGTACCTGCCAAGATATTGCAGATTGCTTTGGAGACATGTGGTAAATATCCTTTGAGGTTTTTCTCCAATCAAAACTTGGTTTGTCTTTTCTTGAACTAACACAAACATTCTGTCCATCTGATCAAATGAAAAATATGTGTGACAACCCGGCTTCAGAAATTTCTCTAAGGTCTGTTATTATTCTTCAAAATTTCCCAGTTTTCCCAGGAAGTCTCAAGTGGGGTCTCATATGTTGCTTAAGAAGAAGAAAAAGTAGCATCAGATCTGAAAATGGTTATATTCAGCAATAATCAAGAAGAGCAAGGGAAAAATAAAAGATGATTAGAACTATAGAGCAGTGAAAAGTCAATAAAACCAAATTTGGCTGTCATTAAGCCTAAAGCCTAGTTGCCAACACAGTTACCGTACTTTCCGGCATATAAGACGACTTTTGCAAGCTTTAAAATTGGCGCCGAAGATGGGGGTCGTCTTATACACCGAGTTGTCTTATACACTGGAAATAACGGTAGTTTCCGGCATATAAGATGACTTTCTAGGCATGCGACTCGGTGCTGAAGACGGTGGTCAACTTATACGCTGGGTTGCCTTATACGCTGGAATATACGGTATATATTCAAATATAAAAGAAATATGGAAGGTGTACGTAGAACATTATCTTTAGAGGTGACTGGAATTATGTTATTTGAAATTTGCTAGTAGCTTAATAAGTAGTTGCAAAAACAAATAAATTTACCAGGACTGAACTATAACTGTTCCTTGTTTCTATGATTCATAGCAGTCAATGAATCTGTATAGGCAAGTGAACTTTTAAAGACATTGCTTCCCCTCTTTTCTTTTCAAAAATCATTGAACATAGCTGCACTGATACAATTTCTTTTTCCTCATTAGACAACAGAAAGCCCCACAATTGCACTACATTAAGAAAAACATGTAGACTAATGATGATAGCAGTTACACAGCAGCTGTACTACCAAGTGGAACCAGGCTAAAGTATTCAATTCTCTTAAAATCAGTTCAGCCCAATCTGGATTATCAAAGGGATTTGACAGATCAAACTGAGCAAGTCAAAATCAGTACATAATACAATCAAAATATTTATTAGATGCCATACTGCATATACTTGGAAAAAGAAAGAATGATTATTTAATGTAAATTTCTAAAGAAGAAATTGAGAAATTGTTGAATGACTCATCCTCTGAGTCATATCCATCTTTGGTGTCGACTGAATATTAACAAGTGAATATTACATGTTACTTTTAAAATGTTTTATTATTAGGAACAATTTTGGGAAATGTTTAACTAGTTGTTAAACCTAAATCAAAGTCTCTATTACTATTTATTCCTTTTGCTATATTGATGGGATTGATCAATCAACAGTAAATTAAAAGCCAATTGCATTGTTTCAATTTCTCACCAACAAAGAATGATTTAAAAAAAAAATAGACCATGAAAGTAACGTGGCCATCTCAGTTTCAGGTTGCTAAGCTCATTTTATTTTTTTACGTTCAAAAAATTGTGATTACAATTCAGTTTATGAAATTGAGGAAAGCTTCTAACACTAAGGATTTAAAATAAATTGGTAAAAATGTATATTGGATTCTTTTCTCCTATTTTGTTAGAGATGTATGTAAAACCTTTTCAAATAAACTAAGTGCTATCTTTTAGTTTTACTACTACCAATATGATAGTCCTTCTTATATAAGGTAATAATTTTATCATAGATCTGCTTATTTGAAAAATGAGAGTGCTAAGATTTTAACAGCTACCAGAATTGTAGCTTGTTTTTCCCAATTACTGTGCATTCAGTTCAGGCTGAGTTTGTAGTATGAGATTATCAAGGTTCTGATAATATTAGTTTTATAATATATATAATTTAGCTCAAATTATGGATAATTCAGCAGCTGTTCTTTTCAATCTTGAAGCTGAATTGCTATTCAACATTGTTCTACTGCTATCACATTTTGCACTGAAATCAGAGAATTGTTAACAAAATTTCACAGAGATTATGAACTTCTGTTTAGTGTGGCATATTGACATTTTGATTAGATTTAGTTTGGAGGATTTGTTGACAAAGGGGCAAAGAAGTGGATTTCCAAGCATTTATAATTTTATTTTTTTTATTTTAGCTTTTTCTACATGAGATATATATTTTGGACTTCTTTCTTTTTTTTCTGGAAATAAATTCTGGTGTTCTACTTGGTAATTCTGCTTAAGGATATAATTTAAAGCACTTGACATATTTGCCATTTGGTCTCTAACTTGATTTACTGCTTTACACATGAGAATATTTTTTTATCACTTTTAACTTATTATCAGGTCCAAAAATTCAGTATTCACTTGTCACTCACTGTTCTGGTACCACATGTCTAGCCATTTCTTCATCGCTCAATATTTTCTGTCCAAAAACCAGCATTAAACACTCTGTTTACTCTATTGTCCACAGAAGATCAGACTTCTGCAGCCTGGCTAAACTGATTTTTCAAGACATATCTTTCAGTATTTTGAAAAGGAATCAAGAAATTGTAGACTTAATACATAAGGTGGGACTTGAATTGTTGACAAAGCTTCTTTATACTATGTGGTAGCTGCTACATGTCAGTGGATGGAGCCTTCTCATTTGCTTATTGATTTAAATATGTTTCTGGAGATGAAAGACAGACTGAAGGAAAAGTCAAGTGGAAAAATGTATCCTAGCTGAACCCAGACAAAATAAAAACCAGGCTATATTATCAAGCCTAGAGCTCCTGGGCAACTGGAGACTTGCTTAGATGGCTCCATTGTTGAGATGGTCATTGCCTATGATTTGTATTTTTGGCTTTTATGATATGTAGTAATATGTATTTTTTTATATTTTATATCTGTTGTCTGTACATTTGTTGTTTTCATTTTACTGTTGTATGCTACCCAGAATCACTTTTGGTGAGATGGAGGCTTATATAAATTTGATTAATAAATAAAATTAAAAATTACAAAGCAGAAACTTTCCTTCTAGCTCATTTTTTTGCTTTTCTAAGCTAACAAAACAAAACAAAAAAACCTGGTTCCACCTTCATCACAGTCACACTTATTCAACTGAATAACTTCAGCTTTCTTTTTTTAAAAAAAATACTTCCTATCCAAGGAAACACCTTCGAATAACTTTAGATATTAAAACTGTTGCTACCAAGAATACAGCAGAATACATTAAAATACCTGTGAATTATATTATAGGACCTCTTTAAAACACAATATGGTCAGATGGAATAGGCTTCACTCATTACCAGCCTTGTAGTCTTCCTAAATTTCAAGGTGATTTATGTGAGACATTTCTCTACCCTTGCACTGAGATAAAAGAATTTGGAGAAAGAGCTTAAAGACATTTCTCCTCCTGACTCTCCAAGCTGTGTTACACATGGTCCTCTTTTTTTCTGTTGATTTTTATATTATTTTGCATTTTTGTAATGGCTTAATTGAGTTGTGCATCAGCTAGGATACCTGCAATTATTAAACCATTCAGAATTATCCTCTACCACAATTCTCATAAAGGAAATCAGTAACAGCTTGATTTTGGTCATTTCTTTTAATTTACTCTAACAATCTCATAGAAAATTTCCAGTAATGAAAGCAGGCTTTACATCACTACAGCACTACTGAATGATGACAGAAACAGCTCGTATGAAAATCCTCACAACCTAAATAATCAAATACTGTACACTTACTTCTATGAGTGCATTTGTACTCTGTTTCCTTGTTTGAAGTGTATAAGAAATAACGAGGAAACCATATAATTTTATGGTATTTCTCTTTCTTGGTCTACTCTAAACATATTTCTTTAATGTCTGTACAGAAAAATAAAGAGTGAGATGAAGCAGTAGTTGTTATTGCTTGATACCCCAAAGTTGTCTGCATCATGAAATAAAAGTTCAAGGCACTATTGATGAGTGATAAAACTATAATCCTAACATTGAAGGAAATGTACATTAGAAGGGCTATAGCAATGAACTCTTTGTAGCTGTACTACAATAGGAAAAGAGCAGCATGTAAGACAAGAGCTCACTACATACTGATCTCTCTTTAAATAATATTTGTTTCAAAAAATTAGCTCAATTTGTCCCAAACTGAGTTTACATTGATTCCTTATTTTCTTTCTCTGGAGCAGATATTTACACAGAAAATCACTAGGTGAACCATGATTCTTGAAATCATTTGGGATTTTGCCTTTTGTCTCAAACATCAAAATCAAGATGAAAAAAGTCACTATTATAAATTCTAATTGAAGTTTCTTCCCAGTAATCATATTTAAAGCAACATTTTTCTCTGGAAGCAAAATCCCACTGATTTATATCATTCTTTCACTGTGGTCATTTGGGTAGAACAGTTGAAATCCTGAATAAATTTGGCATTTCCTTTCTATCTCCCTGAGAAGATCAAGAATGAGAGATTTAGTTTGAGATGAGCAGAAGAATCTTCCTAACCCTAATTACAAAGGTCTTAATTACATGTAGGCTAGTGGACAATAATTTCAAATCAACTGTTATAGATACACAGAATCAATTATATTGTTCAGCAAGAAAATGAAGCAACGTTTTCTGATCTGAGTCAGTTAAAACAACATATAAAATTTATTTGTAGTTTTCATGTGATCATCTTCCAAAGCAAAGCCTTGGCAAGTCTTGACTCAGGTGATTAAATCACTATTCTGAAATTATTTAGCCATATCATAGTTAAGACTAGCATGTGGGTAATGTGGATGGAACTCTAGTTTTTCATTCTACAGTAAGTCCTCGACTTACGACTACAATTGAGCCCAAAATTTCTATTGTTAAGTGAGACATTTGTTAAGTGAATTTTGCCCCATTTTATGACCTTTCTTGTCTGCAGTTGATAAGGTAATAACCCAGTTGTTAAGTGAACCTGGCTTCCCCATTGACTTTGCTTGTCAGAAGGTCACAAAAGATGATCCCATGAGCCCAGGACACTGCAACCGTCATCAATATGAACCAGTTGCCAAGCATCTGAATTTTGATCACATGATCATGGGGATGCTGGAAAGATTGTAATGCTGAAAAATGGTCATAAGTCACTTTTTTCAATGTCATTGTAACTTTGAATGGTCACTAAACAAACTGTTGTAAGTCAAGGATTATCTGTTTTCGGCTTCTCATTTGTCTTCCATTGCAAGGGAACAGCTACCAAAACTTGACCTGTAAAAATGCAGACAATTGCTGGCTAGCAGCACACAGAGCACAATAATTGTGCTCCCACCTAGTGTGTATCTACATTTTTCCAGTCCAAATATGGTAGCCTTATTAAAATGATGCATAAAACATAGTTGCTTGCTTTCACAGAGTGCCAGGTATGTGAATTGGTCCTTTGATACCTAGTTAGAAGTGAATAGCATATTTTAGTCATGAGTGCAGTCAACCTGCTACATTTTAGAAGCAATTGGTTTTTAAAGGAATTGAATATTCTTTTGAATATATCTCCTGGATTCATGTTATCATTTATATGTATTACATGATTTCTTTTAAAATTTAATGTGCATTGTTTGCAATCACAGTTATGCATGAGAATAGCTGTGTGCTGCTCAGGGTTGGAGCAGCTTATAAACTCTGCATGTAAGTAAATATCAAGATAAGTGAATGTGTTTTCTTTTTCAAAAGCTACCTCCTGGCATTATTCCTTTTTTCAGCATTTCATGCTTTCTCTTTTCTCTTAATGTATGTGGTAGAGAAGACGAGGAAGGAAAACAAATAGATTTCAGTCCCCAGTATAAGTATGAGCGTTTTGTATTTTTCTCAGCTGCTAAACTTTCCCTTGGACCTTCAGTCTGGGAAATATTTCTCATATGTTTGTGAAATTGCAGTAACAGTTCATGCTGCAAACCTTCAGCAACAGGAGGCACAATAATGTACCCCTGGGTCATTGAGTCTCCAGTGAAGTGGGCTTTAATCTGAAGCTTTCTTAAAGGAAAAGCTATTTCCATGGGGCACTTGATCTGAATAACTCTTACTTTCTTAAAGTAATTATCAAGGGATTCAGACCTTTCACAGTCATGTTTAAAGACTTGTAAAGCTGGGCCTGCAGTCCATGCAAATTACGTGGCTTTATCCTAAATATTGAAGGTTGTGGATATGATTTAGGCAAATTTACTCAAATGTATTTCACATTGAATCCTACATTCTGTGTGTGCTTGAAGGAAGGAAGGAAGGAAGGAAGGAAGGAAGGAAGGAAGGAAGGAAGGAAGGAAGGAAGGAAGGAAGGATCTGTAATGGATTTTATTCTCTATGTTTCTAGTTCAAGCTCATTATACATTTTGGCTATATTCTTAAAAAGATTTGGAGTATAAATATGTGTAGTATAGTTAACCACTCCATTTAATTCTTCAGTATTCCTCTACTGCTACTGGACTGAACTCAGATTGTAGTAGTGAAAGCTAAGAGGCATTGCTGTTATTTTACATGAGAGCAGTAATGTCTCAATGAACAGACTCCTTTCTCTACATCAAAATACTCAAGAGTCACATTTCTGCTATGCCTTGCTCTGCCATCTATGTGACTGGAAGTCAAAGATTGATTAATTATATAAACCATGTTCAGTACAGAATATCTATCTGCCCTAAAATTAACCCTTACATTTTAGAGTTCTTGAATTGTTTGAAAATTACATCATTGTGTTTGCGTAATTAAATTACTTTCTCTGGGTCAAGTCTATGTCACAGGATTGTTGTAATAGGGAAATGGATGAAAGTCAGGACAAGAATCTAATCAAGTAAGTAAGTAAGTAAAACAAAGAAGCTATTTGCAAAAAGCTATAATGGTTACTTCACAGTAAACGCCAACGAACACAGTGGGATTTACTTCCAAATAACGCTGAGTATGTTTGTGTTTGTAGTTTTATACTCACTCCCCTCCCCTCCACTGCTAGACTTCACTCTACTTCTTGTGGCATAATCATCTAGGGATAATAAATGAATTTTGCCATGAATTCTGTCAGGAATGACTTTAGGGATGAGCTCTTCACACCCATCTTAGAAACACAAGCATCAACGTTTGCTAGCATTTATTTTTCCATTAGCAAAAATCCACAAGGAAAAGCAATTGAAGAAAAAAAATGTTAGTGAAAGTCATTTGCAAACAGTGATAATTTAATTGAAAAAGATGGTATATGACAAGGAGGAGGCTACATCAAGAAAATACATAAATTGAAGAACTAAGGTGTTTTTTTGTTTTGTTTTTGTTTTTGCAAATATACTTCAATACTAACAGCACTGTATGAGAAGTCAGGAAAAAAACAGTCCTGAAATGTTAGGAATGTTTTAAAAATCACAGATAAAAACTTTGGGAAAGAATCATGTCCAGTTGATACAGGATTTTTAGTAATTTCTCCACCCTATTGACAGAGAAGAAAAGAATGAGTCATAGCAAATTGTATACATAGGTAGACCCAGCACTGAAAAATTCTGAAAGGTCAGGTGGGGACTTCTATCTAAATTGGTTGCTAAGAAGGGACACCAACATGATGATACATCATCATCATCAACATCATCATCATCACCATTGACACAAGGTATTTTGCCTCCTCAATTTATGTTGTACAGGGCAGGCATGTCAAACTGCCGCCCTGCGGGCCGGATGCATCACACCCAAACTGCGCCCACCACATTGCCGGCAATGGGGGAAAAGTCTTGATACGTCGTGCGAGGTCATGTGATGTCACGAGTTTGACACGCCTGGTGTAGAGGGTACATTCCTAACAAGCTGTAATGAGGAAGCTCCTGAAAGCCATAAGGCTGAACTATAATAGAAATTATCTGCAAGCATCTGGATTTTGGCTGTCCAGATAAGGTAGGCCTGTATAAAGAGAGAATCTTACCCTGTGCTTTGAAATACAATACACTTCATCAAAATGAAATAAAGAAACAGCAGCTAGACAACGTTGTATGGTCTAATGTCCTAATGTACCATAATTCACACAAAACAACTCATCTCCTTATGGATTCCCATAAGAATGGAACTATTCTCACAACTAACTTTTTTACAAGTCACTTCTTATAATTTGATTTTAATGACTTTTTCTTCTTTTCTATATATGTATGTACACTTCTTAAAGCCCCCTAAGCATGACTACTGTTATGATTATTTGGGAATGAAGTCCTGCTTCTTTCAGTCACTAGTAAAACATTAATTTTGTTGGTATAGATCAGGGATGAGGAACCAGTAACCCCAAATACTATAATCTGTGAGGAAGAATGCTAAGAGTAGTATTTCAGCAAAAAAAATATCATATTTTATTTTCAGATACAGTCCCACCTGAATAAACACTCAAATCTCTGCACCAGTGGTGAGATTCAAATATGTGAACAACCGGTTCTCTGTGTGGATGCTGCTTCCAGAAGTCCGTTCTGGGCCTGGGCAACAAAAAATTAGCTACCGGTTCTGCTGAATCAAACCAGCTGAATCCAACCACTGCTCTGCACCCATCAGAGATATGGCCTAATGGGGTTAAAACTATGTTTGCAAGTACCTTTCTATACCAATAGCTTCTTGTCAATATTCTCTCTTGTCATCTCTTCACCCCCACTGCCATTTTCTGTATCAGATACACTATTTTAAATTTCATTGCTAAAATGATTTCTCTCTGCTTTCAATTTCACACTTGGATGCCAAGATATATCTTTTAATATTAATATTACAAGACCTACCTCTGAATAGATATTCCAGAATATTCTAATGCATTTCCTTAGTAATTTTCTTTTTTTTTTTTGAAATTTGGTTTAACACACAAAGGATGATTTATTAATTTATTAAATTGATTTCTATAGCTGCCCATCATAATACAATTAACTCTGGGTGGGAAACAATATCATTATATTCCTTGCACTGAAAATAATTGTATTCACTGGATGAGTTTGCTAGTGTTCTTCATCTTTGAAGAATATCCTGAGAATGGATTAGGAGTTAAAAGAGATTATCATTATAATCAGTGAAATTGAGAGAATCCCACTAGACTCTCCAGAGTACATAAAAACACAAGGATCGTAGATATTATGGGGTATTCCAATCAGATGCTGAGTCCCAATATTCATAGAAGATCAGCTTTTCTATTATTGGTGACATATGATAATATCTAGGAATCTTGCAGTTGGAATTATGAACAATTCCAAGTCATCCCTGTGACAGATATGTTTTATCCATGAACAAACAAATACATTATAAACAATACATTATTATAAATAAATGGTGCTTCAGAAATGGCAACATTTCATTGCTTTGTGCATAAAGGGGCAGTTCGTAATTCTTTCCTATCATATGATATTGTTGGGGATAATTTTTTTATTCATTTCACCTTCCAGTTCCTGGGATCCCATTACAGTAGATGATGACATAATTAGCTCTAATAATCCAAATTTAGAGTCACCAGCATGCCAAAATTCTTATGTGGGATGGCGATGAAGACAATAGTATAAGGGCATATTGCACAAAAATGGTACTCAAGGATGTTTGTGCTGCAGTTAGAAGAATGCAAAAGATGTTTGATATTTGTCCATTATTTTAATTACAATCAAAGTATTTTATTTTTAGGATTATTTTTATTGGAAAGGCAGGCTATAGAAATTAAAAACAAATCATAATCAGTAAAACTGTTGTCATTATTCAACATACAGCATGTTCATCTGAGCCACCAGGTTATGTGTTACTGGATAGTATCATATCTGCAGCAGGTTGAGGACCTTGTTTTTTCCAGCATGACTTTCATTTAAATTTTTAATCATTCCCCAGATGATGAAATGACCTAAAGTTTCCATTGTGCTTTGGAGAAGGCACTGTTTTATTTTGCATAACAATATGCCTTTGAGTTCAGGCAGGTCTTTGGCTGGCTTTCCATTTCTGATCCTTTCCAGCTTAGTAGCTCTTTATACTCTCTTGAGTTTACTACTTGTGCATAGCTGATTTTCAGAATTCTGCTGCTCCATCTGGAGTTTTTGGTATTTTGCCTCTGGCTCTCTGATTTCTCAATAACAGAAGTAATTTGCATTGGACTCCGCTATTGGCACTGCCACCTTGACTTCTCCTTTTAGTGGACATTAGTGTCCATATGGTTCTGGGTAGATATTGAACATTAGTCATCAAGGCATCTGCTGTAGCTTAGTCAATTTATGCTGCTTTTCAAAAAAATATATTGCTTAAATAATTCAAAGTTGAACCACCAGCCCTGCTAATTAAGCTTAATGACCTTTTTATTACAGCCAGAATCATTTTTTTCTGACATGCTTCCCTGTGGTCCTTTTTTTAAGTTCCCCGTTGATACCAGTTCATGTATTTCTTTCATTCTCCCACTTAAATGAACAGTCTTTTTAACATGTCTGTTCAATATTTAAAATAGCAGCAGTAACTGGTATAAATCAGAAATCAAGGGAGTCTGATACATTTTGTCCCAATTCTTCAGATCCCTATTGTTTATGCTACATGCACGTACATAGCCCAATTTTTCCAGTTTTTTATGCCATGGTTGTTAAGTGAATCATTGTGGTTGTTAAGTGAATGATGTGGTTGTTAAGCAAATCTCATTGCTTCCCCCATTGACTTTGCTGGTTGCCAAGGAGGTTGCAGATGGTGATCGTAAGATTCCATGATGCTGCAGCTGTCATAAATGCATTCTGTTTGCCAAGTGACTGAATTTTGATCACATGACCATGAGGATGCTGTGAGGATCATTAAGTGTGGGGACCAGTCATTTTTTCCAATGTTATTGTAATGTTGAACAGCTGCTAGATGAACGGTTGTAAATTGAAGACTACCTATACATTTCAATTTGATTTCTCCTTTAAAAAGGATTTGTTCTTTAGGCCTTAGTTGGAGTGGCCCAAGAGGACTCATTTCCTGTGAAAAAATAAAATCCTGCATCTAAACAAAGGTGGAATCTCTGCCAAATTCCTGCCAACAAACCTTCCATATATAACTGTCACTATAAAGTTTTTCAGAGCAAGGCCTTGGCAAGTGATAACCACAACAGTTGCCTGTGCTGGTATAGGTCACAGTAACCATCACAATTCCCTCAGAACACCAGGCATACCAAAAGTATCCATCGTTTCCATTGATTCAAGAACCATGCCATGCTTGCTGTCGCACAGGGATGGCTAACCTTTTAGAGACCGAGTGCCCAAACTGCAACCTAAAACCTACTTATGTATTGTCGAGTGCCTCATGGTGTGGCCCATTGGCTGGGTGTGACCAATTGGGTGGTCATGGCCAATTGGGTGGGCATGGCTGCAGTGGTAACGGCAGAACTGAGTGGGACTAAAAAGTTCAATCAATCAATTCCAACTTTGTGAGTTCTTTTTTTTCCCGCGAGAAGTTGAAATTGATTGATTGAACCTCTTTTTTTTTTTTTTTTTGCACATGGCAGAGGAGACCTAAAGCGAAAAGATTTTAGAAACCCAGCTGAAGACCTAGGACTGGGGTGATGGTGCACGTGCCCACAGAGAGGCTCTGAGTGCCACCTCTGGCACCCATGCCATAGGTTCACCACCACTGGTGTAGCACTTTGAAATCTGCGCTATTTATAAAATAGGGATACATTTTTATTTTATGAAATTTGACTAATTTTCCCAGCAATTTTTTTAAGTTTCCGCTGTGGGCTTATAGCCCTAGAATTTTTATTTATTTATTTATTTTTGATGATAATCCTGTTTAAGTACTAACTCAGTAATAATTCTAGTTAACTAGTCCACAGGCACCATATAAATACCACATACAAAATAACCCAAAGCACACATTCTGGTGAGAGAGAAGTTCCCTGAGGATTGCCTCTAGTATGAGTCCGAAAGCTTGGAAAACTAAAGCTCTGGTCCCAGATTGGATCCTGCAACATTATCCTTAGACATATATATTCACCTTCATTCCTAATTAACTGAGTTTTTCTACTTATGAAGAAAAATGCTAACTTTCTTGTTTATTCTTTTTTTTTGTGGGGCAGGTAAAGATAAAGCAAATTGCTGCAGTTGGAATGATGAATGAATAATAGGAGATATGGAAGAAATGGGTACTGCATGAGGGAATCAAGATTGTCAAGAGATGGCAATAACAGAAGCTGCATTTTCTGCTTTCCCAACATACAGACTAGTTAATTAGAGCAGCAAAAAGCTTCAGAGAGTCAGTTATAATAAATGCAGTTAGTACCTTATTTGGACAGATAATAATAATAAAAAGGAGAATATAGATTTGGCTGCCCTGGCCTGCTGATTGAGTGGTCACTTCATGTTGTTTAAATGTATTGTTGGTTCTGAATAGCTGATGAAATGTCATAACAATCTTAAAATAGTATTTATTGTTGATTGCTGTGGTTTAGTTGTGAGGACCTATTCTCCTATCAGATCTCATTCTTCATTTTTTCCTGAACAACTCTGAAATCAAGTTGCATGAAATCGGGAATAAGTTAAGTAATATTTACTTTCTTATGAATAGGCATATAACTATAAGATTATTATTCATTATATTCTGATTAAAGAAGAGATATCTAATCTGGGTTTTACTTAAAAGTACACATAAAATGAAAGTGTATATTTCTATTGTAACAGTATTTTGTACATTATGTCTGATAGTATAGCTATATAATAATCATTATAGCAATTACGACATCATTCTGAGAAAAACAAATTCAGTGATTAAAGTCAAGTATAAACAGATATTACTTCCCATCAGACAACTAGAGTTAGATTTTTTGTCTTAGAAGAATGAAAAAAAATGATGCTTGGGAAATTCCTTTCATTTTTATTAGCTTTTCAATTTTTTTTAATCGAGCATATAGTCAAAGGCAGGGCTTTTTAACCTTTTCACCCATTGTACCACTTTTAGGATATGGCAACATCCGAGTACCACCAGTCGTCTAGCAAGGTGTCAAAAACCTGATGACCAAAAAAAAAAAAAAAAAAAGGAAAAAAGTGATAAAGTACAGGTAGTCCTCGACTTACAACAGTTCACTTAGTGACTGTTTGAAGTTACAATGGCACTGAAAAAAGTGCCCCCCAAGACACAGCCGAGCAAGACACCTGCCTGCCCACCTGGTGGCACTCTTTCTCCTGTCCGAGGTTTTCATTGTTGTGAGCATTTCTGTTGAGATTTGGCAGTGGGGGTAGGGTGGAGGTGTTTGGTTTATATTCCCCCCATCTGCTGGATGGTTGCAGCAGGTTTTGGTCACTTCACATGACCCGGAGACACTGTGACCATCATAAATATGAATCAGTTGCCAAGCATCTGAATGTAAATCACAAGATCTTGGAGATGCTGCAACATTCCAGCTGATCGGCGCTTCTTCTGGGTTCAGAAGCGCCAGGATCAGTGCTGCTTTCCAGCTGATTGGTGCTTCTTCAGGGTTTAGCAGAAGCACCAGGATCAGCGCCAAGCTCCAGCTGGATCCTGGCACTGGTCCTGGTGCTTCCACTGAGCCCTGACAGCCCCGAAGTGCCGATCAGCTGGAAAGCGGCACTGATCCTGGGGCTTCTGCTGAGCTCTGACAGCCCTGCAACTCCAGCCATCTCTCGCTCAGGCTTGTGCGGTGCTGCCACCGGTTCAGCTCATTCCCCTCCCCCGCCACCACTTTTCTAGGATGGTCGCATACCACCTGCCAGATGCCAATGTACCACAGGTGGTACCCATACCACTGGTTGAAAAGCCCTGGTCAAAGGCATTCAAACATATTCACAGATTAAGTAAACATAATGCAGAAAAATACATGTAATCACTACACATAAGAATATCCATACACAATGAGACTGAATAATTTATTCTTATGATGACTACAAATTACCTGGAGTTAGTATCAATCGTTTAAGTTCCATCACAGCTAAGCATATGTTCCTATGAACATCTTTCATTGGGAAGGCTCAGTTACATCAAAGCAACAGGTGCTAAAGATGACAGACAGATGACTGGGAAATCCATAACTATCCTTCCTTGTATTGTGACTGTTTTTTTCACAATGACCCATGCCACTAGCTTCTTGTTACCAGCATAACTTATGTTACCAGCATAAGTTCTGAGAGCAATTCACTGGCTGCTTTTCAAGCAAGATATAGTGTGAAATCAAGTATGGGGAAGAGAGACAGAGGATGAATGGAGTTGCTACTGACACTGTACTAGAAATATCACATAAATGTAGGAATAAATATGTAATAAATAAAATTAATGTTCTAACTCTCATACTATAAGCAAAAGGCATAATTTAAGTTCCCTTCTATCTAAAAAAGTGGAGACAGGCCATGATATTCCAACTGTCTTCAAAACTTCCAAGTGCCTTCTCAGGAAAATATGCACACTTCCAGGGAGGGATATAAACTGAGTGATATCTTACCTTTTCACGAGACATAACTTAAGCTATATGGTGGAACATATTTGCAATAATAATCTATACATTTGTGAGATTGTTCCTTTTGGTTGTTCTGAACAGTGAAATATTAAATTCTCGAAAATGGCAGAAGGCAATGTTGCTGAATTTCTAATGTTTGTATTGCCCAGAGAGATATGAGTTGATACCAAAGGAGTCATGGTAATTTGTTTCCTATTTTTTGTTCTATCTCATCTTTATTGAGGTTCCCTATTAGTATAAAAATATTTTAGTGTATAAAGATGGTATTCTCTCAAAAATACCATTTAGCCAATGTAATGATTATCCCATCTATATATTTTATTAAGTATCAAAGGATACTTTAATAAAGTATCCTTTGTCAATGGGTTTACATTTCCATATCTGAAGCATTATTTTCATGAAAGTGTCACTTTAAGAAATCTACTCAAGAATCCGGCTCTCAAAGGCAGGTTCATGGCAAAAAAGGGGGATTCCTTGGGTTGATTAAATGTTACTTGTGATCAAGCAAAAGATGTTGAGTCAAGAGTCAGCTTTTGCTGCAGCTCCTTCAAGAAGAACGTCCCATCAGGAGAGCTGCAACCTTGACAGGCATCCCAAAACTATTGACCAACAATAAAAGATCACAGGCATCTTCATCAGCCAACAAGAGTAATCTAATACATACACAGATATCAGGCCCTAAACTATTTAGACATTGTGTCCAGAAGACAAATGACCCAAGTCAATCCAGATCTTTCAGTAATGGCCTCTTGTTATTCCTGTCCCTTTTATGAGCTAGCAGCCTGCAGATGAACCACTAGCAAGTCCCAGACCCTGTTCAATGGTAGTGTCATGTTGATATTGTGTAGTACTCAAGACAGATTATTGTCAAAGTGTGAGTGACAGTCATTCAAGAAAGATTACAGTCGGGTGCTACACAAAGTTCTGCAAGTGTACTTCTCACCACAGGCACCACTGATAAAATCAGTTCCACGGGTCAAGCCACTCTATTATATTGAGAGAGAAAAAAATAAATTAAGATTAAAAGTCATGAAATACTGCTCAGTGCTTCATCATTTACAATGAACAGGTATTATTTCCAATTTGTACACTCTACTTTTTTAAATCAAAAATACCATTTTAAACAGAATGAACTGTGATATCATTGTGGCATGTTATAGACACCCCATTTGCTAAAATGACCAAGGAATTAATTGATCATGCAAGAAAAATGTGTAGTTGTTTAATTCATTTTTAGTCACTCCATGCAGAGACCATCTGTGCATGGATATTACCAAGGCCTTGTTAATTTATAAGATCATTCTAGCTTTTATATCAGCAACCCAACCATAATAAATTATTGCTGATGAGAAGGTTCATAAACTAGATTTTATACATAATTAGATGAAGCAATTCTGACAACAGAGGCTCCTACAGGTCCAACCGTATGATTAATAGCCATAAAAAGTTCTATTTTTCCAAGACAGATCAGCTGTCTCCAGTCATGTGAATTACAGTAACTACTAAATGTGGAGTCCTTGGTGCTCTTTGAATTTGGTTGTTTGCTTGCAGATGTTACATTATCCAGCTAGGTAATATCCTCAGTTCCAGTGACTGGGGTGTTGGCTCCCTGTTTAAGAAGTTTTCAGTGTATCTTCTGATTGCTGGTGGATATTCAAGGATCCTTCATCTCTGAACACAGGGACAAGCTCAACCATAGTTTTAACTGGGAAACTATGAGCTGCCCACACACAGATAAATCCCAAAAAACTGGGAATTCCTGGAAGCTTGGCCTTCAGATAAATCAGCCATGAACAGATGCATAGAGATTAACCACATTTACATACTAAAGAGACAATTCAAAAGAGACAATTAAGAAAGATAAGAAGAAAACAAAAAGAGCAGAATATAACCTCTCTAGTAGCCTACAACCAGATATGCAGGGATTAACAGCAGACAAACAATCAAGAAAAAAAAAACCAATATCCTATTCAAGTAATTACTAAGGAAAAAAACTATAGTTCCACCAAAATCGCTGTGTAGGCTGCTGTATATGAACAGGGATCAAACACCATACTCAGTAGCACTCTTGTTATCTAATGTTGTAATGAGATGTCTACAAGCAAACAATCAAATTCAGAGAGCACCAGGGACTCCAGAGTTCAACCTTGAGCTACAGATAAAGAAAATCAATGCCAATTTCCAATTTAGTACATTTAGTAAAATTTCCATCAATTGTCAGAAATGTCAGGTTGTACTTTCTTATAAAACAAACAGTAAAGTCTATTAACTAAAATTTATCCTACTGAACTGCTGAAATTGTTTGTAAACATTAGCCTTTGAGGTTAGTTGCAAGAAATTATGGCCCTTCATTAGTGTCTTGAAGACAAACAAGACTTATCAAATGGGTTTTTAAGACCATATAGCAGTTATTTTCAAAAAAGGAAATTAGTCAGTCAGAACCTTAAATAATTTCATCAGGAGTTGTTTAGGAGGAATATGTAAGTTTCAACCGTGATCTCAAACAGCCACCTTGGATTATATCAGTATCATTTCTGCCTCCTGATTAAAGCAACTATTCCCTTTTTCAGACATTTGCTTAAGTCTGAAGAAAGACGTGGCTGCCTTAATGAGTTGACTTGTTAGAATAAAGGCATTGTAATTAGCTGTGGTCTAGCTCAAACTAAATCATGCTCAAAACATACAAAGCCTTACATGAGGCTGAATCATAAGAAAATTCACTTTGGATTTAGAGTCAGAATGATTTAAATCAAAACAGGACTTTTCTTTAAAGTATTCAATGAACAACTAGGAAAGAAATTAGAATCCATCACAACAGATTTTCCTAATTTAATCCTTGCAGATGTGTTCTATTCAGGAATTTTAAAAAGTAGAGTTGAATTCCAAAGGTTCTGCATGGGAGTCTAAATTACCACCTTTAATTAATTAATCATTTATGAATACACATAGGTAAAAATTATATGAGTTATTCCTTATCATAATTATCCTGATTTAAAATCCAGACAAGCAGCTGCTCTCTGCTGCCTGTTGTTATTTTCAGTTCCTTCCAAATATTTTGGAAATGTGATTTTTTCCCTTATTATGCAGGTGCAGAATGAAATCCAATTTATTATATCTGAAATTAATCTGGAACCCCTCCTTGACCAACTTGACACCATTAATATGTTCATAGAATCATATAATCATAAGGTTGAAAGGAACCTTTGATGTTTTCTAGCAAATAATTTTACTCTGGTGAGTTATGAAATACCACAGTACTAGTCATGAAAATAACCTCTATAAGCATAAAAGGAAAGAATCTTCCAGCTTTATCTGAAACAATTTAATTCTATATATCTGTAGAAATATTTTTCACAACTGGATGAGAAGGCTATAAATGAGCATCATAAAGAAAATATCAACATATATAATTGTAAATAAACATCAGAAACTATTCATCTCATAATCTGTACATCAGGTCAATTTGGGTAAGAAAATGGACAGCTGGCATCAATGAATAATGATGAGCCACAGCCATTCAGCCCAAAAGCTCATCACAGCTTCCTATTAACATTTTGTTCTGTACTACAGAATGCTTCTGCATCAGGAAACAAGAGAGTACACCAAGAATGGAAAATTTGGAAGTCTTACAAATGTTGTACATACAACCTGTACCAGCATGGCCCATGAAGAAGAAATCCAAGCATTATAATCCAGAGCCATTTGGAATTTGTTGGTTCCCATCCCTGCCTATTTAATAAGAAGTAAGACAGGGGTCCCCAACCCCCAGTCTGTGGACCAGTCCTAGTCCACGGCATGCCAGCAACCAGTCTGCACAAACAAGCAAAGCCCCATCTGTGGGATGTAGGCAGCACACAAAACCATGCACTCTTTGGTCCGTGGAAAAATCTTTCTCCATGGAACTAGTCCCTGGTGCCCAAAAGGTTGGGGACCTCTGAATTAAGGGACAAAATCCCCCTAAATGCTCCTAGGCTCAAAGTTGTCTAAAACTCTTGACTTCTTCTGTAGTAATGATAATTTGTCAACTTGATCAAAGAATGGTGGGGGTTGTCATCTGTCAAAGTGTGGTGTTACAATAGTTCCTTCTTGCAATAGAGGGTAGGCAACAGCGCTTATTTGATACTATAAATTCTCAGACCCTATTTGCATTGCAGGATTGTGCTTTATTTCTGGAGTCAAAAATCAAGCGGCTCATGAGCTGCTGTTCAATCTTGTTTTGTCTTCAATCCACTGTGACAGCTGTTAAAAAGACCTGATGCTTGAATAAAGATTGAATGATGTTACCATGTGGATCGGCTACAGCGCCTTTGTGCAGCATTTCTTCACCCACTTGTTCAGGTTACTTGCATAGAGTGATCACCTCAAGCAGTTTTTTGTGCTATGTTTAACCAATTATTTTTATGCAGTTTTTTGTTTTTTAAAAAAATCAGTTTATCTCAGAATGGTTCTTGGCAAACATTGATTATTTCTTTGAGTGTAATTTGATTGAATTTAATCTCATCCAGATGCTGTTACTACTTCTGACATTCTGGATGTTTTGAGGAATGATAGCACCTAAGCCAGTAACTCCTTTTACATCAAGTTGAAGAAACTCGATGAAATTAATATTATTTATATATGTGTAAATATCCTGTCCTGGTAACCAGTGGCAAATTGCTGTAATATTGTGAATTAGTTTCTTATGAACTTATAATAAACTTAATACAAGGATAAAATGCTTTGTGCATACTGGAAATCTTAGAGACCATTGAATAAGAAATTAGTTTTTCTTTCCTTTTTGTTTTTCAATCATTTTCTGGAGGCAGTTTATGGATTATTTAGACGTCCTCTTAATGTTACATTGGGGCTAATTGTTAATTTGATTCTGGAATGATTGATATGTGTTAAAGATGCAATTATTCTTTTTGGCTAGATCCCTAGTATTTATCAAGATATCAAGAATTATTGTTTTGGAGGAGCAGGATGCTGATTAAAAATTAACATACAACATCATAACAATACATCTACAATTAATTTACCACAACAGATTGTTGATTTTTTTGTTTGTCAACACTGGAATTATTTTAACAAAGGAGCAAGCATTCAAATAGTATGGTGATTTTTTATGAGTTCCATTTATAAAGTATTTTTTCTTTCCTTGCTTCCTTCCTTGCTTCCTTGCTTCCTTCCTTCCTTCCTTGCTTCCTTCCTTCCTTCCTTCCTTCCTTCCTTCCTTCCTTCCTTCCTTCCTTCCTTCCTTCCTTCCTTCCTTCCTTCCTTCCAGTAGTGTTATATGTGTTTTCTGTTGATATAATAAATTTAAAAAATCAAAAATATATTAATATATGGGTAACAAGGTAATATGACCATAAATTACTGTTTGTACATACACATATACATATAAACACACTTTTATTCTTCTTTTATAAAGACATAAAATACATTACACTGTTAAAAGACAATGCCCCAGGTACTTGACTGAAGAATCCTCTTTATAATCTGAATATATTTTCCCCTTAATAAAATATGGAACAATGTCTAAATATAGCTTTTCCAATAAAGAAAAAAGTTTCATTGTAGTTTTACATTTAGAATATATGTGGGGGGGAAGCTTACAATTCTAAAATATAATATAATAGAAGGTACTTGTCTTGAGAGTTTAAATGCTTTTATTTATGTTGTATAAAGTCCACCTTTGGTCTTTTGTACATTTGCTATGCTTGTATTTTGCTTGCTAGAAAGAAGTTCTATTGTTACACTATTCATTTGTTCATTTTTTATTAATCAGATTTTGATTATGTACTCCATATAAACTTTTCACATAAGGCCTACTTGTGTTTTGAATTGTGGCATGTAAATAATCTTGTATTATTTACATAATGGCACAGTGGTTAGAATGCAGTACTACAGGCTACTTCTGCTGACCACCGGCTGCCAGCAGTTCAGCAGTTCGAGTCTTACCAGCTCAAGGTTGACTCAGGCTTCCATCCTTCCAATTGTTGGGGGCCATATGCTGACTCTGTCAACTGCTTAGAGAGGGCTGTAAAGCACTGCGAAGTGGTATATAAGTCTAAGTGCTAAGTGCTATTGCTATTTTATGGGTGAAATTTAGGGAGCCAGCAGTAGGGTACAATGTTTAAGGACTTTAAAGCAAGATAAAAAATAATTTTAAAATATGTTAAGATTATATTAGGTTTGAATTAATTTGGGAATCAAACTAGCGAATAACAAAAATGCATTGTCAACGAGATTGGGCTGCATGGGGTTCCAGCAGCAGGTTTTCCTTGAAGAATTATGCTTCTGCAGTCAAATTTAATGCTTATGTGTCTTTTCAAAATAACCGATTGTGCATGTTTCAATCTGAAAAATTCCCACATGTGCCTGCAATAGATGGTGTGTAATACAAAAGGTTTCTAAGAAAATAGTTATTTTTTTAGGGTCGCTATTATTACAAGAGGGATTCATTTCCCATGTGACACTATAATATGCTTCCTGGCCAATACACCAAAATATGAATTAATTAATCCCTTTGTCTGTTAGGTCACTTAGGAGCTTCTCATTTAGTACAAATTGCCAGCAGGCTAGGAAACTGAGAAAGTTTCAAAATATTGTTTTTTCTATGACTTCTGATGGTTGATCAATAAAAAGATATTCAGCATCTGCCATTGTTACTATTTTCATGATTACTTATAAAGAGAAATGTATTTTTTGTTTTAGCTTTATTAATATATTCACTATATTCAGATACAATTATATTTGAGAAACAGCAGTGCAACGTTATGGGGATTATGCAGAAATAAGATTGCTGAATTAAATGTACTAGTGAATTTTGGGACCACAACTTACATATGAAAAAGCAAAATGGAAACATCAATTTGTAACCCACAATCATTTAATAAAGTTTGTAAAACACTTGCATACTGCCAGCCTAACTTTAAAAGTTGAGGTACATTAATAACTAATACAGTAATACTGACATGACTTGGATATACCGTATATGCCGGTGTATTAGGCGACCCGGCGTATAAGACGACCCCCGTCTTTATAGACGCGCCGCATTCCTAGAATGTCGTCTTATACGCCAGAAACTACCAGTATTTCCAGTGTATAAGATGACTCGGCGTATAAGACGACCCCCATCTTTGGCGCCGATTTCAGCGCTCGTGGAAGTCGTCTTATACGCCGGCATTTACGGTAGTAGAAATTTTATTAAAACTTTGCTTTAACCTTCTATTTTAGCAGCACTGATCAAGAATAAAAAATTGCAGAAATAGGAAGGGTTGTTGGATTGTTTATTTTTAATTAAAATAATTGCAAGGAAATTAAATGGTATGAAATATAGTGGGGGTTTTTTAGATTCTTTGTAAAGAATTAGTCCAAGAAAAGGAAAACTACTCATTCTCTACTCTGAGGTTTTATCACTTTCTATTGCTGCCTCTTTAATAGTTGCTGTTTTCCCTACATTTGAACTCAAATCATTCTTTAGATTATTTCATTGACTTTCTGTGTGGACTGTACAATGTGCATACAGGGAGAGTGAAAAAAGTCCTGCAGTGACACAGATTATCATATTTCTGCTTCAATGCCTTTTTCACAGGAAAAAAGTCATGCCCTTAAAATGCTGTTATTTTCAGTGTCATTATACAATACTGTATCTCAGAGGTAGAGATAGGAGTCAGCCAAGAAAATGTCCCCTTAAAATCTGAAAGTCGTAGCTTCCTTCAAGAGCACTCCTTGGTTATTATCTATAAAATTCCCAAGCTTAATTGGCATCTTTGAGGAACTAAAGTAGTGTGAGAAAGCTCTGTGTCTTTTTATCTTCATAAAGATAAGATACTTACACAAAGGTGAAAGTAACACAGGTCTTCATATATTTAGCATTCCAAACAGCATATTGGCTGGCTTAATGAATTTAATTTGATGGACCCATACTCTTCTGGATCCCAGGTTCATTTATTTTCTTTCATTTATATCCCACCTTTATTGTGCTTAATTATTATGTTTATAAATAACTCAAGGTACTATGTTTATAAGTAACTCAAACATACCCAATATACACTTTCCTCCTATTATTTTCCGCACAAGAACAACTCTGTGAAGCTGGGTAGAGAGAAAATGGCCCAGATGGCCCAAAGTCACCTAAAGGCAGAATTAGAACTCACAGTGTTCTAGTTTCTAGGCCAGTGCTTTAACCACTAAATCAAATTGGCTCTGGTTTCTATCTAGAAATTGGTTTACCATTGTTAATGGTAAATATTTATCTATAGATTGCACTGCATTTGTTATAGGAATAAGCAATATTTTATTTTATTGGGATTAGATCACAGTCATTGTTTACTGCTATATGCGGGAGGGGAATGGTCTAAACCACAAGTCGGCAACCTGCGGTTCTGGAGCCACATGTGGCTCTTTGAGCCTTCCCCTGCGGCTCCCAGGCTTCTCTGCCATTTGCAGAGAGAGACAGAGACAGAGAGAGGCACTTCTCTCTCTCTCTCTCTCTCTCTCTCTCTCTCTCTCTCTCTCTCTCTCTCTCTCTCTCTCTCTCTCTCTCTCTCTCTCTCTCTCTCTCTCTCTCTCTCTCTCTCTCTCTCGGCAGGAGAGAGCTAGCTAGCCCAGCTATGCTGACTCAGGAATTCTGGGAGTTGAAGTCCATGAGTCATAAAAGACCGAAGGTTGCCTACTCCTGAGCCTGTTGGAGAACAGCTTGAAGCCAGCTTGCCAGGTAAGCAGAAGATTGGAAAGAGGGAGAGAGGGGGGGGAGAGAGAGAGAGGGAGAGGAGAGAGAGAGAGACAGAGAGAGAGACAGAGAGAGAGAGAGACCCTTTTGACATCTAAAATGAAGATAACACTGCATATATCCTTTTTACCTTTTATATATACAAATCTTTTACATATATATATATATATATATATATATATATATATATATATATATGTAAAAGATTTGTAAAAGAAAGAATAAACAAAAATTTAAAAATAATGATATTTTCATAAATATGTAACAAACAGTAACTTTTTCTCATGATATATTTGAGAACTTAAATGAGTAAACAAAACTGTTATGTTTAAGGCATCAGAACAGTATATAGGCATTATTATCATTTTAATGTTTTATTGTCAAAATACAAATCTAAAACAAAAAAGCTAATTTCTGTTTCATATTTTTAGACTTGGCACTGCAATTTGGCCATATTATAAGAGTGCTTTGCCCAATGTAATATAATATGCAATTCACTCTTCATTTTTCCAAGCTAAAGGAAACAAGTAAAAATATGGACATCGACATTTAATTTTATTGTCGAAAGATAAATCTTGCTTGTCAAAATAAACATAGAAAATTGACATCCAGAAAATCCAAAGCCAGTCAGGCAAAAACACATATTATTGTCATCAGCTCAGAACTCTAATAGTATCTTCATAAAACAAAATACCCTTGATATCTGAAAAATGCAAATGATGTTCCATCACACCACCAAAATGTTTGACATGTTCTTACTTTCAATCAAACAATTTATATTTTCTCTTATACTCTTCTTTGCTTATATGTGTGTTGCTTGGATTCAGATGGGGAAAGGAAGACGGTAACATCAATTACTATTTGGGGGGGGGGGTAGAATAGTAGATCTGTGTACCTTTTGCTTCCAAGAAGGAACATTTTTCCAATCAATCCTAACAACCACAAATTCTTAAGTTCCAAATCTAATGGAGATAACCTGCATGAAGTGTGTTCTCTTAAATGGTGAGACAATTTACACTAATGGATTTGGTACATATTTAACAGTTTCTGTCTTTCCTTCCCTGGGACATGAAGTAACTGGAATGGAAACATGCTGTTAACTATATTCTCTGCAGAGCTGCTGTGCCTGATTGGCATGCAGCCCAGTTTCCTAAATGTACACCATTTGTAAATGCAGTGTATAATGGAAAAAACGATGTCCACTTTTATTTTACACTAAAAGAGGTAAATGAAAGTACATCTACATAAACACCACTCTTTATAAACGTGTCCAGAATTAAACATTTCTAGACTTGGTCTTCTTTTCTCCCTCATCAGTATTTCCCCAACCTGAATGCATGGCTGTTATTGATATTTATCTAACACAACATGGAGAACGGCACTAGGAGAATAGAATATTTATTTAGATTAGATTAGATAACCTTTATTGCAGTGGTGGGATTTAAATATGTGAACAACTGGTTCTCTGTATGGATGCCACTTCTGGAAGTCCACTCTGGGCCTGAGCAAGAAAAAATTAGCTACTGGTTCTGCCGAAGTGGTACATAACACACATTTAAAACATACTATATACAACATATGTATAGACCTATAGCCTTACAAATAAGTAACATATAACATATGACAAAATATCCTTTTCATGTTCTTTGTCTTACCTTTACTCATTGTTATTCTGTCCCTCATTTGGAAGGACAGAAACCTCTGGTGGAGACTTCAGTGAATAATAGAATAACAGAGTTGGAAGGGACTTTGGAGATCTTCTAGTCCAACCCCCTACTCAAGCAGGAACTTCTATAGCATTTCAGACTAATGATTATCCAATCTCTTCTTAAAAACCCCCAGTGTTGGAGTGCCACAATTTCTGGAGGAAAGTCATTCCACTGATTAATTGTTCTAACTGTCAGGAAATTTCCTTTAATTCTAGATTGGCTCTCTCTTTAATTAGTTTTCATCCACTGCTTCTTGTCCTGCCTTCAGGTGCTTTGGACAATAGGCTGACTCCCCTGGAGAATAGGTTGATCTCCACAATATTAACTGAGTAACAAAGCTTATTTGGTGCCCATAGTAGAATTCTTCTGAATATTTTTTCTATCAACAGCAACTTTCCTTAATAACTATACAGTCCATATTGTTATCAAAAGCAATAACTGCATATCTAATAAAGATGAACTCTGTTCCCATATTGAACCACTAAAGATCCTGGTTGCCAATAAATTATCATTGGTATTCTACTTTTCAAAATTTCCCCAAAAGGTTTCCCTCAAAAGGACTATTTGGAAGTAAAATGTCAATTTCCTAGAACCAATTAAACAAACTGAAGTGCAGTTAGGATCCTATTTGCATTTTTGATGCAATGTTCCAGTCAAAAATAGTTTACACAACTACGTTTGTGGGGAAGGGTGTACATACAGTATATTAGTGAGAGCAATATGCAGAAGTGGATTTTATTAAGGCTTGCCAAAATGCATCTATGAGAGGAAAATGTCATAAGAAAATGAGGTTTTGAATGTGAAGAAAAAGAAATAGCTTGCAAATGGATATAGAAATGGGTATATTGGAAAACTGGGAAACTGAAACTAAGATTGACATCTTCATCTGGCACTCAGGTCAAAAAACCAAATAAAGAAATGTTCTGACTGCCTTGATAGATCTGCCCCAACAGTGTTTAAAGAAATAAACCAAAGTTCTCATTCTTTGAATGTATTTGTACTGGCTGTGCTAGAATATGGTTATCTCTGTAAATGTCCAATCCGTTCTGGTTATTTCAGCCTTGATTTAGTGAGATGCTCTCCTTCTGTTTTTAGAATTAATAAATATGTTTCCCTTATTTCTTTGGGTTTTTTTTTAAATCCTATCTGCAAATTTTTGTATTGGAAGTTGTGTTCTCCTCTCCCTCCTCATGTTTAATTCTTTTAAAAAATACTACTGTAATTGAAATACGAACTATTTTATATGATTAAATTTATTGAAGTAACATTTTACTGACTTTTGTTTTAAAAAACTGGACTGCCTTAAGTACTTAAATTCTGCTTGAGCCTGCTTGAAAATCATGTTGCAGTTAAAGCTGTCAACCATAATAGAACACAATTTGTTTTGGTTCTGAACTGGTATGGATTTAAATAAAGGGCAAGTGGCTGTACTAAATTAAAGTAAATCACAACATGACAATAGCAGGATTGTTCCAACCAATCAAGTGCAAATAACCCTTTGGTTCTCAAGCATTCTTATCAAAGCAAGGCTTCACTCTCAGTTTATTGCATTGATTTAATTTTTTTTTTAATATTGTGATATGAGTATTTACTTTTTGCTACTGTTTGCAAATGCTCGTTCTAAAAGCCGAGGATCAAAGTTTTATCAAAAGTTCACAAGATCTTATTTTTCACAGTAAAGAAGGAAGCAGTCAGGAACCAGGTGTGCAGCTGAAATCCCTAATACTCTTTATTAAACAATATGAAAATAGCCTCCTTTTTTGCAATAATTAAATTGAATTTATATTTAGCATACGAACAAATCAAATTAAAAGGTTTTTAAGATGTAATTTTCCTATGTACCTGTACTAAACTATAACCCCCCCCCCATGTTCAAGTCAATTCTTAGTAACAGATGAATCTGTTTACTTCGAACATACATCAGTTGCATGTAAAAAATTTCTGAAGGGGTCCCTTCATCTCATTTCTTAGTATCTTACTTTAAGCAATTTATGTTTTAAGATACTTGCTCAAAAATGATACATGCATATTGGAATGTATTTTCAATTATATTCCATTCCTTTTTTTACCTATTTGCACAAATGTTGGCATATTATTATAAACCAAGAATGATATAAAATTTGATAATGAATGAAACCTGATGAACAACTGTTGTTCTGATCACAAAGCTTATTCAGTTACAGATATATTTTACTATAATCCAGAACAGCTATTTAGCCCATCTATTTTCACTGATGATGATTATGTATGTACCATCAAATCAGTGCTGATTCTTAATGTTCACCTAGACCAGGGGTAGGCAATCTTGACTCTTTTATGACTCGTGGACTTCAACTCCCAGAATTCCTGAGCCAGCATGGAGTTGAAATCCACAAGTCATAAAAGAGCCAAGGTTGCCTACCCCTGACCGAGACAATTTTTTTTCCTGAAAGATCTGTCCCCAAACTGGTCCCTCAAGTTCTCCAATGATGCACCCATCACTACTGAAATTGAATCCATCCGTCTTAAAGCTGGTCATCCTTTTTTCTTTTTTTCCACCTTTCCCAGCCTTATAGATTTCCCCAGAGGACTAGAGCTTCACATAATGTTCCAAAATCCAATATATTTTATTATTTAGATTTCTAGGGGTGATTTCAAGAGTAAAGTTTTATTACATAATTTACTAAAGATGTTTAATTTCCCTTTAACAGAGCAAAATCATCTTTTGCTTGAATGCTTTATACTACAGTCATTAAATTTGTTGAAAACAATTTTGTGGATGAAGTTATAAGATTGCAGCACTCACTTTATGGCCTTTTGACATTGTTGTTTAAACTTTTTTTTTCTTCTATTAACTGATAGCAATATAAGTTCTGCTGAAGTAAACCACTAATTAGAATCTAGTATATTGTAAATGTGTGAAATGCTTGTTGATTTCAAAGGATTGTGCATCAGGACTATTCGTTGTATTATGGCCATTGAATGTAAAAGCTTAAGCAATAAAGAAAGGAGACCCATGGTGAGCAAACCTGAAACAGGACATTCATTGAAATCCTCACATACCATTTTTATTCATAAATTTTAAATGTCCAATTAATTTCCCTGCTCTTGATAAGTCATGGATTATGCTGCCAAACAGCTGCTACATTGTTTTCAGTGAATGGGCGTGCATGTAACCAATGAATGTGAAGTCTACTAGGTCCATTGCTGACTCTTCTCCTTTTGACTCTGCCTTTTTGTAGAGGCTATAAATTAATTACAACTTCAAATACAACATCCAAATCCAATACTATTCCTAAAAAAATGCTCTCTTATGTCAGTCCAATATCCTATAAGCACCTGGAAAGGCCTGCTATCAAGTCAACTGCTAGTACAAATCTGTTCCACACAATAATATTAAAATTAATCCTCTTGTTTTGCAACTGCGGTCTTGTACTTGGACAAGGAGGGGTTCACTTGTCGTTTATTTCAGTATTTAACAGAATTCTTTGAACTCCTGGCAAAGAATGAATGATCTGCATAAAAAGGCCATATCTGTCTTTATAAAAGAACATACTATAATAATAACAAGAATAATTTCTAAGGCCATCCATAGTGAAAGCAAAAAGTCAGGTAGATTATCTAATTGAATTCTTATCTCTTTATGTACTAGTGGGGGAAATTGCCCACTTTAAATAACATGTGGATATAGATGCAAAAATTGGCCTTTTATTGACATTCACAGCTATACAGTAGTTAACATTGGACTGTCAGAATCAAGAATGCAAAAAAAAAAAGCAGAACTATTATATAGCAGCAATGTAAATAATAATATCATGCTATGGTCTGACCCAATGCATCTAAATTTCTACTTCTTCCAAGGGATCCAACTTCTTTTTTACTGATTCTAGCACCTTCTGTCATAAAAATGACTTTCATTGTACTCATGTAATAATAATAATAATAACAACAACAATAATAATAAAGTTGGAAGGGACCTTTTAGGTCATCTAGTCCAACCCCCTGATCAGGCAGGAAACCCTATATCGTTTCAGACAAATGGCTGTCCAGTCTCTTCTTAAAAACGTCCAGTGTTGGAGCATTCCACTGGTTAATTGTTAACTGTCAAGAAGTTTCTCCTTAGTTCTAGGTAGCTTCTCTCCTTGATCAGTTTCCATCCATTGCTTCTTGTCCTGCCATCAGGCATCTTGGAAAATAGCTTGACTCCCTCTTCTTTGTGGCAGCCCCGAGATACTGGAACACTTCTATCATGTCCCCCCTCGTCCTTCTCTTCATTAAACTAGACATACCCAATTCCAGCAGCCGTTCCTTATATGCTTTAGCCTCCAGTCCCCTAATCATCTTTGTTGCTCTTCTCTGTACTCTACTCTGTAGAGTCTCATTTTACACTAGCAGAAAATATATTTACTGTGATCTGTTTTCTTCCCATCCAGGCTCATCAGGCTCATTTCAGAACCATAAGGAAGGGATACATAACATGTAAAAAAGGAGTGGGACTTTGATCACTTGATTGCAACTGTCTTTTTGACTGTTTTGACAAATAGACACGCCAGCACCCCATAATCTATTCCAATAAGATTGGAATACTGTGCTTCCTCTTCAAACAGAAATATTAGTCTCCCATTGGCTCTCACAATAATTTGTCATGATACCCTTCAAAGTGTATAATATCAAGGTTGCTTATAATCAGGGCATACCAACTGATCTTTCTAAATAGTTGTATTATTGCAACAAATATTAGAACACAGAGCCAACAAGACAGGGCTTCACAAACTTGTGATGCCATAAACCCCTAAATATTAAACTGGATTGGCCTTTTTCGCTACCTTGATACCATACAGTGCTCCAAATAATATACTATAACTGAAGTTAGAATTTAAACTCTTGAGAAATGTAGCCATTTTTGAATGTAAGACTGGCAAGATTTAAAAAAAAAAGCTTCTATATAAAGAATTCTCTTTGATCTGGATGGGCGTTTCTCAATTTTTTTAAAAAAAAGGTTAAGAAATTTGATCCTCACAAAATTGAATTCTTAAGGAGAAATAGTTTGATATACTTTTTCAGTATGGATGGTGAAACTATGAGTACTGAGAGAGAATGTTTTCTCTTCTCCAATTCTCCTTCCCTCCTTTCCATACTGCTGATACAATATACAGATAAAATAATGATAAAAGTTTTACTACTTAAGAGGCAACAACTACAACTCTCAACTTAATGGTTACAGTTCTGTAGAGGGTTTAATTAATATAATACAATTTTATGACGGGAGTATTACTGAACTAAACAGACATATGTATATGTAAAAATATGGGGAAAATATCTTCCAAGAAGCAAGTTATATATGAAAAGAATTGAATTCTTCATTAGATGCTTAAATCCTAGATTTATCAATACTGTTTAGAACTAACCACACATTTTCTCCCTTTGCCTAGACTGATCACAAAGTCTGGAGATCCATCTTGTAATGCAGAGGTCCCCAGCCTTTTGGGCACCAGGGACCGGTGCCCTGGAGAAAGGTTTTTCCACAGACCAGATGGGTTGTGGTTTTGAATACTGCTGCATCCCGAGGATGGAGCTTTGCTTGTTTGTGTGGCCCACTTGCTGGCGTGCTGCGGACCAGTGCTGGTCCACAGACTGGGGGACCTCTGTTGTAATGGTTTTGGCTTTGCCTGAGCATGGAAAGACTGGTTTCTATTAGCCAGCTTCTCCAGGCAAAGCATGAAGAATGAGAGGTTTTTGACTCAGCCACAGCATGTATGGCAATTTAGCAACTGATTCTCTTGAACCAGAACAGCTATATAACACCTGTCTTCAAGGGAATTCCCATAAACCCTGTAGAGTGTTAAGCTACATGTCCACCTTTTCAATGGCTGTTCCAATGTTATATGCAGTGTCTGACTGCATTCATGCCATACTGAACTCATGGACACAACAGTGCAGATCTGGTCCTAATTTTTCTTTCTTTCTTTCTTTCTTTCTTTCTTTCTTTCTTTCTTTCTTTCTTTCTTTCTTTCTTTCTTCCTCCCTCCCTCCCTCCCTTTCTCTCCTTCTCTCTCTTTTTTCTTTTTCTTTCTTTGTTTCCATACTATCCCCAACCAACTAATCAAGCTATCTAACAACTGTGAAAACATACCCAGAAAATACAAACAATTCAGAAACAGTATTGACATTTAGAGAGAGGTTTGTACAATTTTTGAAATATAGTTTGTTTTTGTTTTTAATTAAATTCAGATGCTTATTGATTCCCTAAAAGATGTTTTCAGGACTACCTAACTATAAAAATATTCCACTATCATTTACCTGCAATATTTTGTAAATATCACTGTTCTGGGTATGTTCCATGAATGTTAAGAATTCAAAACTGAGTTCATATGGATAAGCAACATCAGTCTCCTCTTCATTTCTTATTAAATACGTATTTAATTAAGTACATATTTACAAAGACTGATACTCACCTCTAGGTTGTTTTTAAGGAAAAACAAGGTCAAATAAGGATAAAAATGGACTCTCTGTCTCCTGGATGATAGCAAATATGATTCATATGATCAGCTTTCTGTTTCTTCAGTGTATATAATCTACAGGCAGAAAAGAAAACCAATTGGCAACATGACTGCCTTGAGAAGGCTTTTTTGTAACAAAAGGAATGAAAAATCTAATAATCTTCTTTCCCATTCTTCTAGTGAACAAATGGAAAAGAAGTTGCCAATGTATGAAACACCATCATTTTTCAGCTAGGTAGTAAACATAGAAAAGAAATGCAAAATAAAAATAAAAATTCAATGGACGTGTTAGACTTCAACCTTGGTTCACATTCTATTTGGATAATAAATTGTTCAGAGACTTGGGATCAAACTGCATTCATTCATTCATTCATTTTGTCGGTCATAAAACATCAATGCTTTTCTCACAAAAGTGTAAGGAAGATGTGTAAAACAATGTTTATGACTTTTAAAAACTGCATTACATAAAATTTAACTTGCAGATTTCAGCATTATTTTCTCAAATAATTTCTTTTTTTTCTGCTATTACGGTAATAGGATTTGCTTTCAGGTAGGTATGAATAAGATTGCATTCTAAATCTGGAATTTTCAACAGATTTTATACAGTTATAGTGTGTTTCCATGAAAGTGAGTTAACATACATACATAAAGCATCCCTTGACATAATATACCCTTTGACTATTATAATAATTTATGATACATTGCATGAGTAATTATCTTTCCCAGAACAGCACCTTTATCTTATCTTATGTTAATGTGGATAAGTATATTTAACTACAAGTCATTAAACTCTGAAATATTAAATGCTGCATGATTGGGCAATGAGTTAATTTATAATTAGCTGGTTTAGAGCTGCAGTTCTACAAAGGTAATTGTAAGTTTTTTGTATTGTTTTATCTCTCTGGTGATGTTATCAAGCTGTAATATTTTAATGTCTTATAGAATAGAATTCTTTATTGGCCAAGTGTGATTGGATACACGTGGAATTTGTGCAGGGCATAAGCTCTCAGTGTACATACAAGCAACAAGTGTTGAATCATGATTATATTATACAATCATCATAAATCATACAACACTCAGTGATAGTCATAGGATACTTAATAAATAATCAACATAACTCAAAATAGGACACTATATAAAAGAAATCAACATAAATCATAAGAGACAAACAATTCAGTTATACTCATAAGAAGCTAAAGAAATAGGTAATAGGAAAAATGAGAAGGATAATAGTAATACAGCCCTACTAGGCAGTTTGACATACCAGGGCATAAGATAGTGATAAGAGAAATCCAAAATTCATATACAAGTCTATTTTCAAAATAACAATCCATAAATGGTTCTAAGTTAAATCTGATTTGATTTTGGGAAAGTTTTGCCATTCTTCTAGAAAAAGAAAATATGATTTCCAGCAAGAGAATAAAGTATCTTGTAGCCAATATAAATTTAATAAGTTGACCTTGGCAATAACTGATCTGATAGAACAGGGTTTTTCAACCTTTTCACAGATTGTACCTCTTTTAGGACATTGTATTCCTTTTAGGAATATTGCCTCTTTTAGGGCAATATTCGAGTACCACCAGTGCTTAGCAAGGTGTCAAAAATTTGATGACTAAAAAAAAAAAGAATGGAGGAATTTTGGGGTTTACTGATTAAACTGATTTCTTGCTATAGAAATGGCTAATTTATACTATTATGGAAAAGTAAAAAGTTGAGGTTCAATGTTAATGCTTCATTCTACTGCAACAGAGGAAGTCAGAAATCAATGCCTTTTCTTTTCTTTTTCTCTTCTCCCCCTCACTTTTCTTTCCCTTTTTTCCTCCCCACAGTGTCCTACTATTCACTTTTGTATTTTTGTATTTTATTCTATAATGTAATGAAATGTTACAAACCATTTAAAAAAGGGAAAAAGTACCAATTTTTACTTCTTCTTTTATATTCTCCCCCCTCCTCCTTTTATATCCTCTTTTCTCCCCCCTCCTCCTTTTATATCCTCTCCTCTCCCCCCTCCCTTCATCCTTTTCTCTTCCAGGTGCGCTGGAAGTGCCAATCATCTGGAGCTGCGTGCGTTGATCCTGGGCTCTCAACAGAGCCCTGGCAACACTGCAGCTCCAGCTGATTTTCCACCAGGCCTCTTTGGCATTGCCGCCACTTCAGCTCATCCACTTTTACACTTTTTTTACACTTTTTTTTACAGTGCTTTTCAACCCGTCATACGCATACCACCTGCCAGGTGCCAAAGTACCAACAGTGGTACGCGTACCAGGGGTTGAAAAGCACTGTGATAGAGGACTGTTTTTCTATTTTTTCACCATAGTAAATGGGTTGATGGATATACTTAGTCTAACTCTTCTGCTGAGACCTGTCTGGCATGAGTGATAGTTCTGGTAGAATACACTACAACCAGCTAGAATAATTTAAGAAAATCAAAGGCAAAAGCTGGTCAATCAAAACATGTAATAGAACAAGAACAGACCTGATTAATATTAGTTTGACAGCTCATATATAACTTATGCACATTAATATAGAAACACTTTGTTTTTGATTGGGCAAAGAGCCCCCTTGAATTCTACAGTACTTATTTCAAACTAAGCACATTTGGGATCATGCTATAAAAAATCTAACATCCAATGTACTATAATCCTAAATGTTTAAGATATCAGAAATTGAAACATTCTTTTCATGTCACTCTCATGAAGAAAACATATTTATGCCTTTGGACAGTTTTCTCAGATCATGAGTTCTAAAGAGACTAGTATAAAACAAATGAATGATGTTAACTCTGTTACTGTCACAGCATAGTGATTCTCAAGATGAAATGAGACAAAATGATACCAGTTCAAAATTCTAAAGGCCATGATAACGGTCACCAGTAGATTATATCATAATGAGTTATTCTTAGAGATGAAAAAAATATATAGAAGTGTCCTAAGAGATTCTCAATTCGTAGCTTGTATGTTACTTATAATTTTGCTGGCCTCAAACTGTCTTGCCACAGCTACGCAGGGATGCTAGGAATTAAGACTTTTTAAAATTGGTTTCATAGCCTTCAAAGCTTGGATTATAGAGATACTCCTTGATTTATGACCAAAATTTGAACTGGAATCTCAACTGTTGAGTGAAGAGGTCATTAAACAAGATATCATGTGACTGTTTCATTCAACAACTACAATCTCAACACTTCCTCCTGTGGTCATTAAGCAATTGTGGGGTTGTTAAGTTGACAGAGACCCAAATAAGGAATGCAGGGTACCTCAGGAGATAATTGGTGACCCTGAAAGGCTCTCTCAGAAACTAAAAATATTCCCTGCTTAAATCCAAATAGGATTTTCAGTCCCTGAACAGAGAGACACTCACACATGACTTCTGCTGGCATCCCATGGTCTCTCCCATTCCCCTGAGGCACCCTGCCCTCCTTACCTTACCATGTTGACCTCTCTGCTTGGATTTCAGCTGCCTCTTGTCTCCAGAGCTGATTGAAAGAGCTGCCTGCTGAAGAAATTCAGTTTCCCCTCAATGTTTTGTAGAAACTGAATACATAATGCTTTTCCTTGTCAGGAAAATAACAATAATATTAACTAAAAATTGTTATGGGCAACCACTCCAACAAACCTTGGCCAGCTTACAAACATATAAACATACATACATACATACTTGCATACATACTTGCATACATACATACATATATACATACATAAACAAACAAACTTCACAGTAACTTTCCCATCTTCACCAACTTTATCATCCATTCTTCCATTGTGGGAATTAAAGTGTCTTTTCATTTTTGTGCACATAAGATTCTCACTACTAATCTATTGACATCTTTTTGAATTAAGCTAGTCAGGGCACTGCATTCTGTTTACATTATGTACCCAAACATTTTTTGAGAAGGAAATAAAACTGACAATTTCAACTCATGGTCAATCATCATGAATGTTTTGGTTTGCCAAAATTAACCTTATCACTGCATTTCATTTCATGCTCTAGCTTTATAATCAGTTGCCATTAGTCAGCCTGTTTGCCATCTCTAGATTACACAATAACTTTGGCATCTTTCTAGGGAAATTCAGTGCAGAAGATGAAGAATTTTCAGAAATGTTTTATTTCCTAGAGCTGCAGTATTTGCCCAGTGGGATAGCCACTCACATTTGCTGCCAAGTTTTCCTTCAATTTATTTGTTTTTTTAAAAGTTTCTTGTGTATTAAAAGGTTGCATAGCTTTTTTCTTTACAATGAAGATTGCATGAAAAATATATGATTAATTTGTTCTAATTTATTTTAAAAGCATTTTAAGAGAAGCTGTCAGGCATACAGTCCAAACCAGGTAGAAGACTTCTGTTCTAATATCATTATAGTTCAGGACAAACCTTCATGCTACACTTATGTCTACAATCATTTTTCTGAAACCCCTTTTTAGATACAAGTACCTAAGCCTGACTTTAAAGCAATTGATTGCTATCTGTAGGACACCCTATTGAGTAATCACCAACCACTTGATCTCAAAGTTTAAATGCCAGTGTGATCATTGGAGCAATCAGCTTACATATGGGGGGATTAAAATTTCTTTAGCTGAAAAACACTCAAACTCCATTTTAATTCAACGGTATCATTATCTGAGCCTCTGCTGACCTTCCCATTATTCATCTAGTTATTATCTGTTCTCACCTGCAATGCTTCCCCATATGCAGTATCGAGCAGATGTGTCACAGCTTTTGTAAAGCGTTACATTATTGTCTTTTCTGCTGGCTGACAGCTAGTCTATTAACTTCAATAAAGGAACAAATCAATTAATCAGATCTTGCAATAAAGTTAAGATAAAGGTCTTCCTGGTAGTTATCAGGGAGGCTTGTGGAGAATGGATGGTGACATTAGCTAGCTTTTTAATATACACACATATGCACACTAAAAGGTCAGAGATGTAAAACAATGTGTCTTGCATCTTTCTTTGTTAATTTTTACAACCAAACAGCAGGTTCATACACTGTTTTAACTCAGGTGGTTTATTTTGTTTGCAAATTTCCAGTTATCTTGATTGTATGGATTTAAGTTGCATAAATCTTGGATTTTGCCTTTTTAAATTGTATCTATACCTTGCCCATAAAGCTATCGGCTATATTATCTTCCAAATAAAAGATTTCATAGGAAGGCTCCAGACCAAGAATTAATGGCATATCTTGTATAGGTGGAAGATTAAATAACAAACCAACTAAAAAGTTAATATGCATCGAAGCTTCCCATTGTATACATTTTAATAAATATCACGCTTAATATCATCACAGAATGATACATTAAAAACCAACCATAAAAACAAAACAATACAGCATAGGATCACAAACAAGAAGGTGGGAATTCCCATGTTTTACTATTTGAATGCGAACTTTCACTTGCCAACATTGATCTAGTCTAGTCATAAAATCTAACTGCAGCTGAATTTGCATTAGTGGAATATAAAGCAATGGACTTTCTGATTAGGCAATTTTCTTTTCTAACTAACTGACTTTTTTGAAATTCCCATTCTGGAAACAGGGTTTGACAATTCTCTTTTTGAAAGATAATTTTTTTCCCCTTTTGGAAAGACAGGTAGGAGAAGAAATTGCTCCAATATGGGTTCTCTTTAGATTCAATAACCAAAATCACTTATTAGCCAAAGGATCTCCAACATGGTTTGTCAATTTAATAAGAGCAGAATAATAATCTGTTATGCCCAGATTTACATGCAAAATCCATCTAACTATAGGGAGTCCTTGACTTAATAACTTAATAGGGACTAGAACTTCCATCGCTAAGTGATACAGTAAGTTGCATTCAATTTTAGGACATTTTTTTTTGCTATTGGTGGTAAGTGAACATGCAGTTGTTAAGATACCTTGGCTTTGGCCACTGACTTTGCTTGCCAAAAGCCAGCTGGGAAGGACACAAATGGCAATCACATGACCCCAGGACATTGCAACCATCATAAATAGATAGTGGCTACTAAGCACCCAAATTTTGATCAAATGTCCATGAGGACGCTGCAACAATTGTAAGTGGAAGAACTAGTCACAAATCACTTTTTCAAAAATCTGAACTGTTGTTTAAATAATGGTCATAACTTGACGACTACAAGTATCAGCTCACTCTAAATGCCGAAGAATAATATCTTTAGCATTTTCCAACCCACTCCATCTAGCATTCTCCTGGGGGAGATACATGAAGCTACTATATTTGGAGAAGCTACATGCAGTAGAGATGACTCGGGTATGGAATTAATAGCCCATATTCTATTCTATTGACATCACCATAAGGATATACAGTTATCTCCTTCTGTAATTACAGATATAGATTGGCCTCACACATTTAGTACAATTTATTTATTCAGTGAGTTTAAATCACCTTGAAATTTATGAAATTTATTTTGAGTAATGTGTCGTGTTCCGTGCCTATTCATCAGAAGGATTATTAATATGAGTTTCTTTAATCTGCTCAAATGTTACCTCATTATTGATGTCAGTTTGGTGCACACATTTGCTTTTGGGGGGGGGTGTTGTGCATGGTCATTGGCTGAAAGAACCATATTGGAAATATAGATTTTTAACAAAAAAAACATGTTCACTCAAGGTATTTTATTATATAGTCACACAGAATATATGGATTATCATATGTTTAAAATTCTCAACACATTTTTCAAAGTTAAAAGGAAATACAGTGTGTAAGTTTGTAAATTATAGCAGAAAATAAAAACAAAAAAAAGTATAACAAGCAGCCTACCCCTTGGCAAAATGTGTTATATTCTTATCAGGATAAGCAGACAAATTTATAACCAGAAACTAAAAGACAGCAATTAAAATATTCATAAGAGTTATATTTACTTGCTTGTTTGTTCACTTAAGTTGAAGACGGCAGATCTTTTATATTTCTTTATCCCTATAATTGGAGAAAAATATTTCAAATGCTGTACCATTTATTTAAGCAGTGGAAAATACAATAAACACAATGCAATTTGTTGTATTTTGTGTCCTCTGTCAAATGAGTTAAATTAAACAAGAATGGATGGCTTATGTCTGAACTGTATATTTCAAATCTGAAAAGGTAATACATTTCAGATTCCTTGCGTTGGTGCAACACTTCTTCAGAACATCTGTAGCTATTAATTTAATTATTTCCATTCCCCCCACCCTTTCATTATAATCCCATGAGGTACGCTAGGCAAGCAACTGAGTAATAAAATAAACGACTTTAATGAAAAGATTAATGAAGCTTTGTTTTGGCAGAAATACGTATATATTAACCATTGTAAGCTCAGAGACATTAGAAATTCTTGTAGCTTGGTTTTGTTGTTCCACTGAGGAACCAAAAGCATCATCCTTGAGGTCTTTCTTATCCTTGTGTCATCTCTGAAATCAGGTAAGGATCACCTGATAAACCTAACAACATTGTTAAGCGCAGTAACAGGGACCACTGCTCTTGGTTACTCACACAGAATACCCCGTCCAAAATGTAGTCCTGTCTTTCATTCCATATAATCCCATATCTCTGAATTTGGAATTATCCTCATGCCCCTCCTTTTACTGATCTATTGATTCTAGTGGGAAAGAAGACGGGATGACATGAAGTCTCACAGACTGCAATAAGAAGAAGAATGGACTTAAAAATAACCTTCTGCCCCAAACCTTCTGAAGATCTTAATGAGCGTCCCACTTAGGTTTTATGGCTTGGCTTCACATCCCATTTCAGAAGTCCATCATGCTATGTTAATGTGCTATTGAACTATGTTTCTGAAGTCCCAAAAGTGCTTTTTTCGTGAGACAACTGGACTTTCTTGTTTTTCTTTGAAGATGTTTCGCTTCTCATCCAAGAAGCTTCTTTAGCTCTGTTTTTCTTTGAAGACACTGAAAACGTTTGAAGCAAAAAGTCTTCAAAGAAAAACAATGTCCAGTTGCCTTGTGAAAAAGCACCTTTGGGATTACTATGACCTGGATGACTGAGAATCTCCATAGACATATATTTCTGAAGATTTATGTTTGATTGCTATAGTTAAATGAATCGTACAGCCAATTAGACATACCGTGGATGATAAACCATGGTTGCAGTTGCCTCTAGGTGGCAGAATGGGTAAAATGACTTTTTCAAAAGTCATGGATTTCCAGCCCAGCATGAGTAATCTTGCATCTAGGATTATTATGGCCTTACTCTGTGTGTGTGTGTGTGTGTGTGTGTGTCTACCATGGCTCAAAATCTAACGTAGGCAGAAGTGATTTGTTTTTGCAGTTTCTACGACTGTAGGAGGGTGTCATGACCACTGATAAAGTACATTAAAAACAGAACAAACATCTGCAGCTGATACGTGTGTTTATGCATCTCAGTTAACAGAAAACAATGTGTATAAAAGTTAGAAGTTCTGCAAGAAACCAAAATGTATTTTAAAATAAATGGGGATGGGATGGATTTGTCATTCAAAATGGATGAAACATGCATTGGGGTCATAAAAATGGTGGTCTCATTGTAAAACTAAAGAAAATCTGGAGAATGCTCTAATTGAAGACAAATAATGTATATCCTATTGTAATTGTACTGAAATAGTTCTCCACTTCTTGAAAAATAATCAGATGCAGGAGCATTAAAACAGCTCAAAAACAAATTGTTATGTAGCTAACGGGATATTCTGAAACTTTGCTCATGTACAACTGAAGCATTTTATGAAGTTGCATGTGACATTTGGTTGTTTGATCTTCATTGATGAATCCCTATTTTTTGTCTGTACTTTCAAATCTATTCTGGGGACAGTAGAAGATTTGGCCTGGATGAAGTAGAGATTGAAAGGAAGAAGAGAGGAGAAAATCTACATAAGCCCAATTGTATAAGGATGAAGGCAAAGATCCTGGGTTATACAGTACAGTAGTAAGGAGTAAGACTTGGAGCATTTGTGACTACAATACTATTAAAAAAACATCCCACTTATTTACATTTCAATGGAAAAAGTGTGTGTTAAAAAGTGATGCCCTGACCCATCCTACTCTGTCAAAGTAATCTGGTCAATGCTCATAGTTTACTCATGTAATTCAATTGCCTTCTCTTATCTATCTTCCTAGTCAATACCAAACGGGCCCCACTTTCAAGATTTTTAGCCACATCTGCAGAACTACATGACATCTTGACAATACTGTATCTCTTGTTCATCAACAGGAAGCTAGCCTCACTCAAGAAAAGAAAATTAAAATCTCCCCAGAAGAAACAACACTATTACAACAGAGGGAGAGAGCAGAGCTGTGAAATGCTGTTAAAAATATATTCACCTGTTAAAAATATATTTACCTTTGATTAGATGAAAAATCAGTGCATGTCCAATGTTCTGAACCAGCAACTTAGATGAAAGCTTCTGTATCATCTATCTTTTTTTTCATCAGCATGTTTTTTTTTCTAACCATTGTGGCCAGCAGGATGCCAAATTTGTTGCATAGCATGTAGAAGAGTTAGAGATTGCAGCTCAGTAACATGGCATACGCTTCATCTGCAAATGTAACATTTTCAATTAAAAAAAATAGAGAGAGAAAAGATTCTCAGCTAGAGATCTTTGAGACAGTATTAGCAAAAAGGATTCTTAATCTGATCTGGCCTAAAGCTATTTCCTATGCTGTGTGGATTGGGGCTTTGAGTTGCTTTGGATTCAATAGGAATTGAAGCAGAGGTATTGGTGATATAATACCTCTTGGCAAATCCTTAAATGGCTGTATAATTTTCCAGGATCACAAGGTAGGCCTCTGGCCTGCAGTAGGAACCCAGGAAAATATCCATCTGATTTAATTTTATGTTTGCCCATAAACACTTCAAAGCACGTTTTCCCCTTTGAATTCAAACGCTGCAAGTTCTAGTATTGGATGGAGCAAATGGGAGGAAAGGTGAAATAGTAGGATTGGTTGGAGATGCAGTAATACATCTCTGCAGCATAATTTGTTGTGTCTATTGGATCTCTATACTACTGAATTTCTGGATTTGTAATCACAGGGAATCACACATTCTTAATTTGATATTTCCATATCGAGCCATAGTCATATCTGAATCATCTCTGGATCCTAAGGGGGGGGGGAAGAGATTTATACTTTTTTCAGTCTTGAAAGGAGTTGGAATTACCATATATGCCAGCGTATTAGGCGATCCGGCGTATAAGACGACCCCCGTCTTTATAGCCGGGCCGCATTCCTAGAACGTCGTCTTATATGCCGGAAACTACCAGTATTTCCGGCGTATAAGACGACTCGGCGTATAAAACGACCCCTGTCTTTGGCGCCGATTTCAGCGCTCGCAGAAGTCGTCTTATACGCCGGCATTTACGGTACTTGAAATATCATGGGACTACTATATCATGACCTCTTGTCATGTAAGGAAAAAAGTCTGAATAAAAGTTATCTCTAAGAATTAAAAGCCTCGCAAACACAAAATAAATCTTCTCTTCTGCTTTTAATATAGCCTCTGACATCATTTGTTTATCAAGCCACTTCGCCTTCCCCCCAAACTGTTGTCCCTGAAACAGTTGTTTTCTGTTCAAAGATGTTGCAGGGATTTGAATTCCAGCCACTATTTTCCCCCAAATTATGCACAACCACCCAGTGTTGCTTTCTGTTGCTGCTGTGAGCCTGTAGATAGGACCATGTCCATCTATTTAGTTATTTATTTATTAAAAAGAAGGGATCATCTTAGCTGATAAATAAGAATTATCATTAGACCCAGATATATGACATCCTGCCAGCCTGTATATAGCAAAAACTCTTGCATCTGTTTGATATTTTGTACCTCCAGTTTGGCAAATTGTTGCCTCATTTTTGTTGTTCAGTTCCTAAGGCATGTACAGTTCCTCACAGCCCCATGGACCACAGCACGCCAGGCCTCCCTGCCCTCCACTTTTTCCTGGAGTTTGCCCAAATTCATGTTCATTGCACCAATGGCACTATCCAACTATCTCATTCTCTGCTGTCCCCCCCCCCTCCTTTTGTCTTCATTTTTTCTCAGCATCAGGGATTTTTCGAATGAATCGTCTCTTCTCATTTGGTGACCAGAGTATTTGAGCTTCAGTTTCAGTATCTGTCCTTCAAAAGAAGAGTCAGGGTCAATTTTCTTTAGGGTTAACTGATTTGATCTCCTTGCAATCCAAGGGACTCTCAAGAGTCTTCTCCAGCACCACAATCTGAAAGTTTGTTGCATCATAGGGCAAAACATTATCAACAAAGGTAACTCAAATAGACTAACTTACAGAATTCCAGAACCCAAGAGAATGAAGTTTGGGGGGGGGGGGAATTGCAGTTCCAGTGCCCAGGGCTCCTGTTGTTCAGGACTGCTGCCATGCTCAGCTGCAGTCACACGATCCTCATTTTCATCACTAGCTGAAGTTTGCCACAAGTCAATGGGGAAGTGGGATGGAGAAGCTCCTAGTCACCTTCCCATTGTTAAAGTCTGCTGTCTGTTGCTGTCTTCACCATTCTGGCTCTGTATGCTTTTCTTCTTAAAGCTTAGTCTTGTGCAGCCAGAATTAGAGAGCCACTTTGGTTTAGTGATTAAGGCACCAGGCTAAGAAGCAAGGGACCCTGAGTTCAAGTCCTGCCTTGGTGATGAAAGCCAGCTGGGTGACCTTGGGCCAGTCACTCCCTCTCAGCCCAAATTACCTCACAGAATTGTTGTGGAGAAAATAGGAGGATGAAGGTATGTTGGATTTGTTCACGTGCTTATTTATAAAAACAATAAAGGTGGGATATAAATAAATAAGTTAGTCCTTCTGCCTCTTTTTTCAATTTTCCTGCTCTTAGCCATTGCCAGGTTTTGTTATTTGCATTGCCTGCTAGGTATTTTATGTACTGGCCATGTAATACTTTTCCTTGATGGTTATGAAACATGATATTATATTGGCTCAGAATTAACATCCATTAAATTCAAATTGACATATTCCTAGGTAAAATTTGTAGGTAGCCACAGCTATAGGAAAGTTAATTTGATGCTTAAGCAGAGTAGAGTACCACAAATGTTTTTTCCTGATGATAAATTGCCATTGTACTGTTCTTATTCCATTACCACCTTCCCCACTATCCAAAGGATGAGCTATGGTTGATTAAAGCCTTGCCACACTTTCCAAAGGCAAGACAACAAACAATGAATCAAAACTGATCAAGGAGAGAACCAACCTAAAACTAAGGAGAAATTTCCCAACAGTTAGAACAATTAACCAGTGGAACAGCTTGCCTTCAGAAGTTGTGGGTGCTTCATCACTGGAGACTTTTAAGAAGAGACTGAACAGCCACTTGTCTGAAATGGTATAGGCTCTCCTGCCTGAGTGGGGGTTGAACTAGAAGACCTACAAGGTCCATTCCAGCTCTATTCTGTATTCTCTTCAGTTCCCCACTATTCAAATGATGAGCCATGGTTGATTAAACCTTAGTGGTCCGAAACAGACCATGCACCTTAATTCCCTCTAAAAATGCTGTTTTGATTTCTCTACAGGCTTCATAACTATTTTTCTAAGGAGGTTAAATATTGCAAAGATTTTTTTCATATCCTTTTAGTGCACACATATTGGCCTCTTGACAAACCCACTCTATTAACCGAATAATTATCATTCCACCATATGTCAGTAAAAATGAAGTGCCCTTCACCCTTGCATACTGGTAAAACGCCTTCTTTTGAAGTGTAATTATAAAAAGGCAAAACAGATTCAAAGTGTATTCCCTGTAATCAACTCAGCAATAACTGCTGATTTGATCCTAGGCTGTCCAGTCACAGCTTGATCAGGAGGGGATCAGAGAGAAAAACAAATTTTAGTGCTTATATTTGTGCACTTTCCACAATTCCATTTTCCCAAGAGTTTATGCACTTCGTTTCTTCCTAAGTACTTGTTTTTCTTCTGTCCTTTCAAAGTCATCCATTCTTCACAAGAAAGAATAAAGGTCAAGATGGAGACAAGTATCGTTGGTTAAAAGGTTGAATTAAATAACCGTGTATTCACCTTGCATAAATGAAATGAGAAGGCTAACATCTTACATAAATACCCAATATTTTTGAATTGGTGGTTCTTGCTTTCTGGAGAGAAGCAGGTAAAATGTTGAGCAGAAAAAGATGGGATAATAGTGAGAGAAACTTGCTCTAATGTGGGTGAGTCCACATGTCATTGATCCTTCAAATATTCACCCAATCAATTCTGTGCAAGGGGCTAATGTAAAAAGACTGTCAAAACTCACATTTTCTAGTCTGATTCCTGCTTTAGGTGTTCTGTAGACTTTAAAGTTTGAAGGCCTAATTCTGAATTGAACTTAGAGAAACACTATAAATGATAACACACAGTTGCAATGCACAATATCTTGATGGAAGGGATTTAGGGGGAAAAAAGTGCTAGAGATCCTGCTGGTAATAATTTAGATATTTTGCTTTCAGCACATTCATTGTGGATGCTAGCCAAAATAAAATCCAACCATTACCTTACTTTCCAAAGGCAAAAAAAAAAAAAAGCCTACAATGATGCAGAGTCATCAGACAGTCACAGAAGGAAAAAAAACCCAATGTACTTAGACCTTTTTGAAAAATAGAGGTTTTCTTCTCAGTAATAGAATTACCATGATTTTTTTTTCTTAATTTATGTAAAGTTTACTATTTTAAACTGGGGTTATCACAGATTTAATGTTACATTTGCTATAATACAGTTGCATTCTGTTTTCTATTAATTGTTGTTTCATTGAGTAAGGCGTCTTGGTCAGTAATGTTTTATAAAATGACCTACATATCTGAAAAGTAACAACAAGAACAGTAATTAACTAAATTACTAAATGCAGTTGTTCCTTTAATCGCCTCTTTCTGAAGTTTTCCCTGATGTAACAATTTATACAGCTCCTTTCTTTGGATATGAGCTTCATTTCATTCTATTATATTTTATATTTTATTTCATTTATTTATAGGTTAACCATCATATCTCCTGGCAAGGAAAAGCATTCAAAATGACTCACAGCGTACAAGTTATATGCTGTAAAATAATGGGGGGGGGAGAGGAGGGGAATCCAGACACAAAACCAAATTACCCATTTATGCCACCATAATAAAATACCTAGCAAGATCCTGCTGACTTGCTAAGTCATCCACCAAGTAAATAAGCTAAGCTTTTTATGCTTGTTTTGTTCTTGCTTTGGCTTAGATGACTTTGTATAGGGCTGTGCAATGTAATAGCACTGTATTAAGAACAAATAATTCTTTGCCTTTTTCTCCTGCTCAAAGCTGCAAAGTATATGATCAAACAGGACTGGCAGGAATAATCTCAGACTACTTATTAACTACTGAGATGGTTTGCCAGCTTTGGCATACGGAGCACCAGTGGAACACCGAGTCTTTCCCCTCAAGTAGCTGGCAAAAGGGAAAGCTTCATATGTGTGAGCAGAACTGCTCTGCCGTATTATGGGCACTGATTTCCAAGCGCTGTGCAACAAATCAAAACGACATTGTTTCCTGCCAGGACTTACGGAGGCTCTGCTCTGGTCCATGTGGAGTAATAACTGAATATATTAAATGGTGTGCCAAAAGAACACAGTTTGTTCTTTGCTCTGTGCATCTGGGAGGCTAGAAAGGGTGGCTTCCAGGCATACTTGTTTCTCAGCAGCTCTGATTTTAAAATTAAAGGGATTAACTACACGTTTTTGTTCCCCCCCCCAAAAAAAATCAGGAGAAGTTCTTTGATGAGACACTACATGTGAACAATTCAACACGCTGAGGAAACATCTAAAAGGTTCTTCCTGTAGAGATAAAATATTGCATGAAGCTAGCAGGAAGGAACTTTTCCCAGTGTGCCACAAAAGGATACAAGGTGTAAACTATCCTGTCTTTTACTGTTCTCCATTTCTCTTAGAGATGAGAGTAGAGACTGGGACACCATTGTCACGCATCGGGTTTTTTATCTCCAATCGTCCAGCTGACAATATTGGCCAAAGCAATTCCACTTTGGAAATTAATGAGACTTATTTCTGTCACCAACAAAAAGCAGGCTAGATTTATTTATTTCTTTTTAAAAAACAATTATTTTTTTTTATTATTTTATCTTTCAACTTCAAAAAAGAAAAAAGAAAACCCTCTCAAACCAGTGATTGTTATAAGCAGGATTCCTGGGAGACAATTTCCTGTAGAGGAGAAAAAAATAGTAGAAATTATTCATTGTGAAGTATTATTAAACATTATGATTCACATTTTTAGAAAATATGAGTTATTTAGTTTGGAGCATTATAGATAAGTAAGCAGTTACACAACTATATAATTAAATACAAACATTATACTTTAAATTGTTTTCTGCCCTCTTCCTGTACTCTGCAATGTTTTCCGGAGATCCGTTCATACTCCCGCACCATTCAAAGGTGTTCATCCCAAAGTGCATAGTTTAATGTCTGTCCAGATTCTCAGTCACCCAGGTCATGATTGTCCCAAAGGTGCTTTTTCAGGAGACAACTGGACCTTCTTGTTTTTCTTCTTCAGCTCTGACCGAATGGTGGGGAATGGAAAGATTTATATTCTTTGCAGACCGCTGGTCATTTGCATTCTTTTAGAGATTCATTGGGGCCATTTGGAGGTTTTCGGTGTCCTCAGTGTCACCTGAGTGGCGCAAATGTGTGTAGAGCCTTCTTGGCTGCAGGATGTTTTCTGCCCTGTTCCTGTAGTCTGCAGTGTTTTCCGGAAATCTGTTCAAAGATTATACTTTAAAGAGTATAGGTATGTATGTATTATAGGTTTGTATCAATAAAGAAGCATATTTGTAGCTCGGAGTTAAAATGAGGGGTCCTTGGTGCTCTCTGAGTTTGGTTGTTTTTCTTGCAGATGTTTCATTATCCTGACAATGAGTGAATAGCACTGATAATGAGTGAACAGTTTGGGTAATGAACCATCTGCAAGAAAACAACCAAACTCAAAGAGCACCAAGGACTCCTTATAGGTATGTACTGTGTGTGTGTGTGTGTGTGTGTGTGTGTGTGTGTGTGTGTGTGTGTCTATATAAAAGTAATTGTATATTAAACTACCTAAATGGAGAAACTAAAGGAGAAAATGATTTTTATCAATCTAGAAAATTAATTAAACAAATACAACTAAATAAAAGCAAACATACATATCAGCCACACTAACCCCCACATACATAATTAATGCATATCTCTTAAAAAGAAAAAAAAATCCATCTATTCAAATTAAACTGTTGTCCATTTTGTGATTCCATTTTTGAACAATAAATTAAACCTAGATTATAAGGAATTGGATTGTCCACTGGATTGGTATATTAGTGTAAACTGATGTTAATTAATGGGGGGAAATAACAAAACCAATGATTCCATAGCCATTCTTATTGATTCAGGCTACACTGGTGGAAATTTATCAGAGATAACATGGTATTTACAAATAGGAACTTCTGCAGGTTATCAAAATCTACAAGATGTCAGGCACATCATAATCCAAACCCCAACCTTTTATGGGCATCCCAAATGAGCAGGACTTGGATTGCAATGCCATGCTTGTCATTTTGCCAGTTGTGACCTTTACCCTAATGGATGCCACTGCCTGCAAATATTCATTCAAGCTGTGAATTGAGGTACCATTACCAGACTAACTTAAATTCTTTAAAACCTGATCACATAGAATGAAGTGCCACATATCTTTTATTCAAGCACCTGATGATATCAGTATGTATTAGGTGTTTCAGCAAGAAAGAGAGCTGTTGACATTAATGCTACGTATTTCATATTCTGACATTCAAAAAAGAAAAAGAACTCATACTTTCAGAGTCTGGAATATGATAGCTCTTATTTGGACAAAGGCATGCTTCTAAAATTACATTTGGCCATTGAAAGGACAGTTTGGCAGGTTCCCAGGTAAGACTCCTCCAACATTAGTTTTGGCTTGCTCTGTAAGGGGAGATAAATGATAGCTAGACTCAGTCCAGAGTCCCTGGAGTCCGGCAGCATATAAATTTAATAAAATATAGTGGGCCACATAGCCAGCTAGATGCTTAGACTGGATTTGGCATTTTTGTCCATTTATCAAATCCTTCTAAAGCACCAGGGATTGGCAAATGTTATTGTTTGATGGTATTAAAGATATATTTGCATAATATAAGCTGTTCTGAGTAAAACTGCATGACTAGTGGTGATTTTGTAAATGTTGATGGTGTTCAATTGGTAATCCAGATATTTTGGAATTGTACTTAGGATGCCTATTATTATTGATACTACATTTGCTTTTTTGGTCTGGGGGAGGTCATAATCATTCTATTTCTATTTGAAGGTCTTTGTTTTGTGTCATGTGTGTGATTTTTCTCCAGTTCTTTTCCTTCTATTCTGCTGTCTTCAAGTACTACAACATCCATTATCCAAAGTTGTTGAGTTTGGGGTGTTATGTGACAAGTGCCTATCTGCTTGAATTCTAAAGTCCCAGGGCACTTTCACTTCTTCATTTTCTATTATTTTATCTCTGTTGTGGATCCACCAGTTCTGGCTTGCAGGCCAATGTATTTAGTGCAGATCTTCCAATGCACCATTGTTGCTATTTTTATGATTATGAAGTGGTAGCCTTTCCAAGACAACCAACAGGTGCAGTCTGTTCTTCTTTCACAAAAAAGACCAGCCTCTTCCCTTTTACACAGGATCAGTGTAAGAATCAGAATAGAATATACACTGGACTGCTTGTGTTATTATTTTAGCATTTTTCTTAATGCATTTTATTAATCTCAGAGTATTTTTCTTGGGAGTAAACACCTCAAGTCCAGAATGACACCAGAAACTGACAAATAAAGGACAGGGAAGGCTTAAAGATTCTACTGCAGATGTTCCTCAATGCCATTAGAATGAAATATGTAAAAATGAAATATAGGTTTAATATTTGTTTCCATCATAATTTCTAAAACACATAACTTGAAGGAGTATACTTTCCTATTTTTCAAAGGTAAGTGTTCTGTGAAGAATGTTGTGAATTTTTCAAAAAATGTACTTACAATATTCTTGTAGTTACAATTTAAATTTGAGTTACATTTATATCAAAAAAGACAATAATCACCACATACTGAAGCTTTAAAGCCACAAATGCATCAGACTTTTTCTTTTAAAAAAATCTAAATAAATGTGATAACTAAAATACCTTTAACACCAACTATGATAGAACTAGATGAGTTAACAGGCTCATCTACAGAAGTTTAAACTGGAGACAAAAATAACTATTAGGTTCATGCACATCTTGTTGACAGGGTTTAATGATAGTCCCTTGTGTAAAGAGTGACACAGGCTTACAATAAACCCTGGGGAGAATTCATGTAACATTCGACAGCCAAGAGATTGCTTTCAGTTGGCAACTGCATTCAGGTATTTCATTTATAATTTTACTGTATTATTGTTTTTAAGAGGGCGGTGCATTTCTGGGCCCAACACCTTAACAAATAATTTGCAGAGCTAGAAGAGGTGTAAAAAAACAGCAACCGTAAGGTAGCAGCAGCTTCACTAGGAGGAAAGGCTCTAGCAATTGGGGTCTTTAGCACTGATTGACAGAGGGTGAGGAGAAATGTGATAGAGGTGAATAAAACCCTGCACAGTATAGCTAACATTGAGAGGAATAGAAAAAGAGGCTTGTTTTTCTGCCTTCCTCTCACTGTTACACTTCACAATCATCTACAGTAAGTGCAAGGTGATTCAAGACCGACAGAAGGAAATACTTCGCATAACACATAATCAAACTGTAGAGTTCATTGTCAGCAGTTGGAATAATAGCATCCAATTGAAATGGTTTTACAAAGAGATTGCCTAGAGTCAACGTGCATTAGGCTTTCAATGGCTACTGATATTGGTGGTTGTTTACAAGCTCCTGAATTGTTGGTTTCATAGCTTAAATATTGATTTCCTGGGAAACAACAATGAAAGGAAACCATCAGACTCCTATCCAGGTTGTGAGCTTTCCAAATGCATCCAGTGGTCCACTATGTAACACAGAATACTGAACTAGATGAGCCTGTAGCCTGAACTGACAGGGCTCTTGTGATTTTTTATTATTATTATTACTTTCTCATTGTCTACAAGGATTGGAGCTTGACAGTACTGTTTTATAGTTGTTCACTCTTCCCTAAATGGGTGGTTTCAGTTGTGCATGAGAGAAGACTGATCACATCTGTGAAAACTTCAGTAAGCTTTCTATAGGTTTCTCTCCTATATTATTTAAACTTTATTTATTCATTTAATTGATTAATTAATTTGCAGACTTAGGAGGCCTACAATGTGTGGTATAATATGGACATGAATAAGATGAGGAAAGTCATCCATTGTTCTGAAGTGATTCATTTTCAGACTGACATCCAGAATAGAGATATCATCAAAGGCCTTATCTTGGTGACTGGAGGCTGTGAGGGATATATATGCCAATGTATATACTCTAAAGCAGGATTGAATGATTTATGTGCCAAAAGCACCTAATTGCAGATCTCTGAAAGGGTGCTTTGTTTTGAAATAATCAATATAAATAATAATGTTAACATTTAATATTATTATTCACATCCTGAATCATGGTGTTAATGGGGGAAATCTCAGTGCAGCCACTTTGTCTTACTCATTGAAAATGGGTTTCTTGATATTATCCATCCAGGCAAAGGCACGCTGCAAAGTGAATCAACCTTTCCTCGATGCTTCGCAAAGTTCCATTGCACTGAGAAAAACATAACAGAGGGCGTCTTTTCTGCTGTGCAGAATATAGCATTGGAGCCAAGTGAACACATTTGCACATCCATAATAATTATTCTAGGACTTGGTTAGCATTTGGATGGTAAGTCTCCTGGCTATAGGCTATAGTGGAAAATTTAAAAAAAAAATTGTGGAAGAAAGCACTGAGAAACCATTTGCAAATAATTTTCATATTGCTGGTAAGAAAACTACCAGAACTCAATAAAAGACAGTCATTCCCTCTCACACACACAAACTCCCTCTCCCTCCCTCCCTCTCCCTCTCTTCCCTCTCTCTTTCTCCCCTCCCCCATATTTATTCAACCATATGCAAGTATGAGAAAGAAAGATGCACAAATATGCCAATAGGCATTATATCTATTTGCATTTATTTTTTCAACATATTTTCTCCTGCCTTTCAGCCTGAATGGATGCTCAAAGAAGCATTAAGTTGGCAAACCCTTGAAAAGAAAAATCCAGAGGAACACTGGCAGATGCACAAAGTCAAAATGAAAACTGAAAACAAATGCGGACAACATAAGGTAGATGAGATTACTGTTTCAGAACCAAACTCACAGTTTTAATGATAGAATATATATACATATATATACATATATACATATTTGTTTTCTGAGGTTAGGGTTAGGGTTAGGGTTAGGGTATCTCCAATAGGGATGCAAAGGGGGAAAAGAGTGCCTGGTTTAAAAACAGCTGTGTCCCTAGGGAAGGACCGTGATCTTGAGTTTCATAATTTCCACAGGGACACATTACACCTGTCTTCTCGCAGCTCTATTGAGCAAGTTAATAAGATACTCTATGGCCCTAGGGGACATTGTTTTGGGATATCCAGATGCACTGGCAAACTGTTCAACCTGTCTGATGTGAAACAGGAGTTGAGATATTGTCTCTAGATGACAGTGTTAAGTTACAATAAGAAGAAATGAAGTCTATTCATAGAGAAAAGTCAAAGGTAAGCCAAGTGGGCTAACGTCACTCTACTATTTCACCATGAATAAAAGGAAACTCTTCAATGTGTTTACAATTTATTAACAGTGCCACATTTACTTAGTTGTCAATGTCATTTTTTTTCGAAAGGCATTATAATTCTATGGGAGGAGGGAAAGTTACACCCAGGTTAAACTTGTCAAAAATATCTATTTCGGGAGCTAAATGTTTCCTGAGAACAGTGTGGTTCTTTCACAGGATGCTTTATGGATTTGTGTTAACCTGCTGAGAATTCTGGCTGATGAACTGGCCGTAATTTGTGCCAAAAATCCTACATTTTAGTAAGGTCTTTTTAGCTGGTATTCCTTAATGACAGGGTAAGGTACATAAATCTGGTACAGTGACACATCCTCCACTTTCATGTATGAATAACATTTAAATATATTTAATTTGGCCTACTTATGGAACAGGTTACCCATTCCTGAAAAGAACAGCTAGAGAAAGTAAATGCAAATATACATTTTGTATAGATGTACTGTATATAAGTTTTCAGCTTTCTGTCAATGAACCACATCTTCTATATTCCTTACTTCTATATTCCTCATTTTATTGTTTGATTTGAATTTATTAGCTGCCCCACTTCAATATACTGTTTTTTAAATGACCAATAGCAAATGACCAGAGGGGAACAAATAGAGCCCATAGTGATCAATGATACTATCTGAAAGAGGAATCAAGCAGATTACAGCTCCAGAATGAATGTAAAACCCCAAATGCCTTTTCCTCAGATTATAATAAAATTTCAGAGAAGGCAAGACTTGCATCATTAAAGAAGGAGATGGACCTAGAAGTGACACTTAGGTGTCTTCTGATTAAGAAAGTCATGATATGCCATAAAGAGCATATTGGTAATTAGTTTTGGACATACGAAAAGTAATAATAAAATGAAAATTGTGACCCTGTACATTTTTAAATAGTTCCGTTGAGCTTTAACAATGCTTGTCCCAAGCAGATTTGCATAATTTGGCAGTACTCCTCTCTTATTCATGTATTACAACCTTTTTTTAAAAAAAATGTAACAGAGCAAAAAGATGTATATCCCAATGCAATCATTATTAGTTTGAGCCTGAGGGTCTAAGGTCTACCTTGATCTATCTTGTCCTTCTTTAATTCTGAGAAACTGCTCATTCAATTTATTCATTAGACTGAAGGAACAGAATTACTGTAGCTTTCATTGTATCCCCACTCTGTGTCCCCCACTCCCGAAACAGACCCCAAGGGTAAATTAGAATTTTAAAAAACCTTCTGATGTTTTTCTCAGAATACAAAGAGTCTGAAAGTTGTTCTCTTTTTGTATGTATGACTATGCGGCATCAGTATACATGTGACAAAGAGATAGCATCTTTGTCACAGTGTGAGAGGAATCTTGGAGTCCTAGTGGACAGTCATTTAAATATGAGCAGGGTGCTGCAGCCATCAAAAAAGACAACACAGTCCTTGGCTGCATTAACAGAGGAATAGAATCAAGATCACATGAAGTGTTAGTGCCACTTTATAATGCCTTGGTAAGATCACACTAAGAATATTGTATCTAGTTTTGGTCACCATGATATAACAAAAATATTGAGACTCTACAAAAAGTGCAGAGAAAACCAACCAAGATGATTAGGGGACTGGAGGCTAAAACATATGAAGAACAAATGCAGGAATTAGGTATATTTAGTTTAATGAAAAGAAGGACTAGAGGTGACATGATAACCAGTTCCAATATCTAAGGGGCTGCCACAAAGAAGAGAAGGTCAACCTATTCTCCAAAACAACAGAAGGCAGGACAAGAAGCAATGGATGGAAACTAATCAAGGAGAGAACCAAAGGAGAGAACTAAAGAGAAATTTCCTGACAGTTAGATCAATTAATCAGTGGAACGACTGGCCTCCAGAAATTGTGGGTGCTCCAGCACTGGAGGTTTTTAAGAAGATACTGGACAACCATTTGTCTGAAAAGGTATAGGGTTTCCTGCTTGAGCAGGGGATTGGACTAGAAGACCTCCGAGTTCCCTTCCAATTTTATTATTCTCTTATTCTGTTACAATGTTTGTTTTACTTGCCCCCTTGTCGCCCCAACAGATATTCATGATAAAGGTAAGAGTAAATTTCCCCCATAAGTTTATATGCCTAAAGAAGATTTCAACATTCAGGTCCAATGCCTTAACCATTGCATCATTATACACCATTATGCATTTGTGTTTTCAACAATGGCTCTTCTTCACCAATATAGGAATGAGAGCTCTCATTTGGAAAACTGTGTGATAGAACTGAGAATAGATAAAGAACATTCGCCATGAATTATGTATTTCTATTCACTTTGGCAAAAAGAGTAACTTATTGCCATCTGAGCTTTACTGAATCAGTTCAAGATGCTTGCTCTGAGAACTAAAATTATTTATGATCCAGAATTAATTGGTACTAATAACTTTTAGAGAAAAATAAATAAATAAATAAATAAATAAAAATGACTCTGAATAGAATCATTTCTTACTTCTGGCACAGCAGTGCTGTTCTTTCCAACTTTAACTAAGAATATGCAATTAAGTTAATTTTGCTAATATGTTCAGACTGTCTAAACTCGAGTGATAGACCTGCCTTTTATTTGAGCATTTAGCAAAGATTTACTGAGTTAGCCAAAATTTTCTGGTTTTCAGAAAGATTGTTCACAAAGGGTGTGCATAAGGGCGAATCAACCTTTCTTAAAGCATTGAAACAGTCACATTGTTTGAAAGACCTGCACAACTACTTCAAAGGCTATTTGTGGATGCATCTGTGTCTATAAGGGACAGGCATTTTAATTTGCTGGCAGTTCTACTGAAAATGTGTTCTCTACACATACAGATATACATGTAGAGTCCTTCAAATCATCCATGTTTCATCCTGACTGAGGTCAAGGCTGCTTTAACTTTTTGGGGATTTATTATTTATTCATGCTAACACACTTCTATGCTACTATGCTACTATTCATTCTAACAGAAAACTCCTCTTCTGAATGTTTTGCACATTCTTATCAGTTTTATTGAGAAAGAAATGGATTATTAGTAGAGATTATATAATGAAACATTAATTTTAATCTTTTCATATAAGAGAGAGAAGGAATATATTGTGTGTGTGTGTGTGTGTGTGTGTGTGTGTGTTTTAACATACTAAAAATGCAAATCCTGGGCATTATGCTAACAAATAGAAGAAAAAACGAACACCAGGATATAATAAACCAGCCTGTTTATTATAAACAAGCCTGTGGTTAAGAACAGTCACTAAGCTTTCGTCCGGCCAAAAAACTGCCAGCGTCATCAGAGTTAGAATAGCAGGAGATCAGGAAGGCAGCACATATAGCCTCCTGCCTCTGCGCCCTGCTCCTTGAGCGCGTCATCGGCCCGTTGATTGTGTTAATCCATTTCGCACAGAGTTGTTCCGCATCAGGCAAACTGTCTTTGACTCCACTGGTTGTTTTACGATCCTCAAGTGCTCTTTTTGAGCATGTGCAAGCACTTGGAGGGTGGCTGTCAAGAATGAGAATTATTTCTTTTAGCCTTTTTTTCTGGTCAGCTGGAGAACATGGTATATGCAAAAATAATATATACATAAAGCAACAAGGGGCAACTCTTGACCAGCAGGTTATGTAATAGCACCTAGCTTCTCAACTTTCCAGCAAAAATCAATGTCACTGTAGCTGGCCAATAACCCTGAAACCTTATTTTCAAAATAGGAAATGGTAGCACTTGCCTGGTGGCTCAAACTAGCCTCACAGAAATGCAAGGTAGCTGAGCATTCTGACACATTGTCAGCCTTCTGAGGATTTGAGGATGACTTTTGGGGTGCAAATAGGACAACTTTACCTCTCAAAGATCTTTCACTCCTATTCCAGCCTTTAAAATATCCAGAAATGTAAAAAACCGTTTTTTTAAAAAAATAAAATAATTGTCACACTTTACCATCTAGGAGGTGGTTTTCTGCAGCTTTCCAAAACAGTCAGGAAAAAAGGAAGGTTGTCTGCTTTGCTCCTTAATTTAAATTAATGTATTTGAACTAGGTATTACTGCACTATAATTCCAGTGGTTCTATCCAAATGTCATGGTTCCGACAGATGAAACTCTTCAAAGAACTTAGAGGCATTGTTTACCTTAAAGAGTCTTTATTTTGAGTAGCATAACATCAACAGTGCATAATTGAAGCCAAAAACTAAATTCCCCTCCCCTGAGCACATAGTATCAAAGCACAATTCCTTCCTCCAATTAACAGACATAAATCACATTCCCCAATTACCATATTTTCTGGTGTATAAGACGACTTTCTAAACCATGTAAATCTTCTCCAAAGTCGGGGGTCGTCTTTTACGCCGAGTCATCTTATACGCCGGAAAATACCGTATTTTCCGGTGTATAAGATGATTTTCTAACCATGCAAATCTTCTCCAAAGCCAGGGGTCATCTTATACACTGAATCATCTTATACGCCAGAAAATATGGTAGCTTGAAGTGCAGGCTTCCTCCCCAGCTTGCCAATTCTTTATCAGCTGTGGGCTCAATAACCTTGTTTCTCACACTGGGTCCAGTGTTGTTATGTCTAGCTGGACTCTCATTCACATTCCAACTCCCAGCATCATCTAACTCTAAAAGCAAAAGGTAAAAGATGGCTACATTTCCATCTGTTATCAATGCAAAAACATCCGATGTTAGCAGCGTTGACACCAGAAGCAAAATTATTTAATACTCTACCCACAGTTTCTAACTAAACACCCTTGGGAAGAATACAAGCATTGTGGTGTTCCATTTGCTCTTCACCAATGAACAAATTACACACTAGTTGACTAAAAAGAAAACTTGTGATTTCAGTAAGTTTGAGTCCCACTTAGCTGCGATGCAAATATTCTTTAGATGATGTAGAAGAAAAACATTAAATCCAAATATACATATATTGAAAGAAATGTTCACCAATAGGCATGGGGAGAAATCTATATATATTAGAATTGGTTAATAATCATCTACAGAACATGTTTTAATAATACTTTTCATGGGATTTACAACCAAACATAATAGGGGCAATTTGGGGATTCAGACATAAAACTTTGTTACAATGGTACTGCAATAAAGAATAAATAGAAGGTGGCAAAGTTTTGAAGTTCTCTATACTCTCTACTGGAATCTATTTGTTTATATAGAAGTCTGCTGTCCAGATATGATACATGTAATATATATAATATTCTAATACACATATACTGTAGTGGACAATCATTTAATATGAGCCAGCAGTGTGCTGCAGCTGCCAAAAAAGCCAACACAGTGCTAGGCTGCATTAACAGACAGATAGAATCAAGATCACGTGAAGTATTAATACCACTTTACAATGCCTTGGTAAGGCCACACTTGGAATACTGCATCCAGTTTTGGTCACCACGATGTAAAAAAGATGTTAAGACTCTAGAAAGAGTACAGAGAAGAGCAACAAAGATGATTAGGGGACTAGAGGCTAAAACATATAAGGAACAGTTGCTGGAATTGGGTATGTCTAGTTTAACGAAGAGAAGGATGAGGGGTGACATGATAGCAGTATTCCAATATCTCAGGGGCTGCCACAAAGAGGGAGTCAAGCTATTTTCCAAAGCGCCTGAAGGCAGGACAAGGAGCAATGGGTGGAAACTAACCAAAGAGAGAAGTACCTAGAACTAAGGAGAAACTTCCTGACAGTTAGAACAATTAACCAGTGAAACAACCTGCCTCCAGAAGTGGTGAATGCGCCAACACTGGAAGTTTTTAAGAAGAAACTGGACAGCCATTTGTCCGAAATGCTATAGGGTTTCCTGCCTGAGCAGGGGGTTGGACTAGATGACCTCCAAGGTACCTTCCAACTTTATTATTATTATCATTCATCGCACAGTCAGCCAGATGTTCAGACTGGATTTGGCATTTTGTCTACCTATCGAGTCCTTACCCAGGACCTGGGATAGGCAGATGTGGATGTTTGATGGTATTACAGGTATCGTCGCAGGATGGAAGCAGTTCCTAATAAGGCCGCCTTTTGCAATTGACTAATAGCGAATTTGTCAATGCCAATGGTGTTCAAGTGGTGCTCCAGTTGTTTTGGGATTGCACCCAAGGAGCCTATTACTATTGGTACTACCCTTGCTTGCTTTTGCCACAGTCTTTCTATTTCTATTTGTAGGTCTTTGTATTTTGTTATCTTCTCCAGTTCTTTCTCTTCTATTCTGCTATCTCCAGGCACTGCCACGTCCACTATCCAGACTTTTTTGTCTTTCTTATCGACAATTGTTAAGTCTGGGGTGTTATGTTGCAGGTGCTTGTCTGTTTGAATTCTGAAGTCCCAGAGCAGTTTAATTTTATCATTTTCTATGACTTTCTCTATTTTATGATCCCACCAGTTTTTGCTTACAGGCAAATGATATTTTTTGCAGATCTTCCAATGCACCATTGTTGCTACTTTGTCATGCCGCTGCTTGTAATCAGTCTGTGCAATCTTCTTGCAACAGCTTACCAAGTGGTCCACTGTTTCTTCAGCTTCTTTGCATAGGCGGCACTTACTGTCTGTTGCTGTCTTCTCAATTTTGACTTTGTATGCATTTGTCCTTAAGGCTTGGTCTTGTGCAGCCAGAATTAGTCCCTCGGTCTCTTTCTTCAATTTTCCTGCTCTTGGCCATTGCCAGGTTTTATTATTATCTGCTTTCCCAGCTATTTTTTTCATGTATTGGCCATGTAGTGCTTTGTCTTCCCATGCCTCTATTCTGTTCTTCATTTGGTCTTTCTTGTAGGCCAGTTTGGTCTCTCCAGTAGTTAGTAAGCCTTCCTGATATACTAATTTCAGTGCATCTTCATCATTGTTCTTCAGATATTCTTCCAAAGCCATTTTTTCTTCTTCAACCATCTGATGTACTTGTAGCATTCCACGCCCATCTATTTGCCTTGGTAGATAAAGTCTATCAATGTCACTGCGTGGATGAAGGGCATGATTCATTGTCATTATTTTTCTGGTCTGCCTATCCATTGCTTTTAGTTCTGCTTGAGTCCAGTCCACTATTCCAGCTGTGTACCTAATGACTGGGATTGCCCAGGTGTTGATTGCCTTTATGGTATTTCCTCCATTGAGTTTGGACTTTAAGATCTTCTTCACTCTCTTGATGTATTCACCTCTAATCTTTTTCTTGACTTCAGTGTGCTTGATGTTGTCAGCTTGAAGGATACCCAAGTATTTGTAGTACTCTTCCTCATCCAGACTCTTAATGTTATTTTCGTGGGGCATCTTGATTCCTTCAGTTTTCACTATTTTTCCTTGTTTGATAGTAAGTGTGGCACATTTGTCCAAGCCAAACTCCATAACAATATCTTGGCTATATATACGGACAGTGTTGAGCAGTGATTCTATTTCAGATGATGTTTTTCCATACAGCTTCAGGTCATCCATATAAAGGAGGTGGGATAGTCTGGCAGATGTTTTTGATGTTTGATAGCCATGTCCTGAGTTATTCAGTATTGTTGACAGAGGAAACAGTGCAATAACAAATAGTAATGGTGATAATGAATCTCCTTGAAATATTCCTCTCTTGATATTAACCTCTCCCAGCTTTCTCACCATTGATCTGCAACTGTGTCTTCCATTGTGCCATCGATCTTTGCACAAATTTTCTGATGTTTCTACTACTCCTGTTATTTCTAGGCACTTTATTATCCAATCATGTGGCAGAGAGTCAAATGCCTTTTTGTAGTCAATCCATGCCACATTCAGGTTGGTCTTCCTTCTCTTGCAGTTTTCCAAGATCATTTTGTCTATTAGGAGTTGATCTTTTGTTCCTCTGCTGCTGCTATTATTATTATTATTATTATTATTATTATTATTATTATTATTATTATTATTATTATTATTTTGATTGGTAGCCTCTAATATCTATTGAATCCTATTTGGGAGGAATTCTCTATATTATTGCCTGAAGTTTTTGCAGGACTTTTATTCTTACTAAAACTAACAACATGTCAAAGAGCTTCCAGAAAATTTACTGAAAAAGACAGTGGACTGCAACATTTTGACTTTTGATTTTTATGACTGAGTTACTCTTAAAATATAAATGACAACATTTTTCATTTCAAAGAAATGTAGCATTGTCTCATTAATCATGGTTGTATCAATAATGTTGTATTTTATCAGTGTGAGGCTGCTTCAACTTTGGTTCCTTTTCCATTCCCTTAGCAATGAAAAAGTAATGAAAACATTAATGAAAGCATAAAATATCAGACCATTAAACTAAGCAATTTCATGTACTAAATATCATTTATGACAGAGAATATAAAACTATAATTTATTAATAAATTTAACAGTGCCATCATTGTAAAGTATCTAATAAGGTACAGTTCTCAAGTCCTAGTTCTTAAGCCAATTCTTCATAGTAGCATTCTGTCTCTTGCACCACTAAGAAAAAAAGAAAGTTTTCTAGTTTCTGTAATATATCTAATTAGAGGATCTAGATCAGTTTGAAACAAAAGTCCTTTCTCAACCAAAATTTCAGATTGCCTTATCTCCCCTTGATTTTAATGCAAATTTAATTTGACTTGTAACCTGCCTTTATTTTTAGTACAACTAAAGCTTATACATAATGCTCCCAACAACCCAATTGTCAAGTAGACTGGACTGAGAAAAAATGACTTACCCCAAATCACCCAGCTAGCTTCTGTGCTTAAGAGGGGACTAGAATTTACAGTGTCCCAGTTAGGCACAATCATTCTACCAAACTAACATTTACCGTAAATGCCGGCGTATAAGGCGACTTCCACGAGCACTGAAATCGGTGCCAAAGACAGGGGTCGTCTTATAAGCCGAGTCGTCTTATACGCCGGAAATACTGGTAGTTTCTGGCGTATAAGACGACATTCTAGGAATGCAGCCTGGCTATAAAGATGGGGGTCGTCTTATACGCCGGGTCGCCTTGTACGCCAGCATTTACGGTAATTTAAAAAAAATTACTGTATATCACTAACTCTATAACAAATGCAACTTGGCAAACTATTAAAAATCTCAATATATGAGATTAATACATTGTAGCCATGTGAGGGACCCTTATGACTATTTCCTCCCTTCCTCCCTCCCTCCCTCCCTCCCTCCCTCCTTCCTTCCTTCCTTCCTTCCTTCCTTCCTTCCTTCCTTCCTTCCTTCCTTCCTTCTGCCTGCTTGTATTAATAACATTTGTTGATCATTCCAATCACCATGGACTCTAGATGGTTTAAGAATATGAAAATAGCAATAAAAAACCTTTAAAAAATAAAATTTATTAATACATAGCAGATTGTTGCAAATAATAAAAGAAATTAGAAACAAATGTCAGAAATCCAATAAGTGATATGCTTATTGAAAGTGAAGAGAAAAAAACCAAAAAGTCAGGGAGGGGAATGCTGTGGTTTCTACATTACATATCATAATCCTCTATTTGAATATGTTCTCTGTTTGATTAGAAATTTAATAAAGCCTCAAAATTGCCCATCAGTAATTAATTTTTAGACCAACTGTATTTGCCCACACTTTGTCTGCTTCAAGCCTTCGCCATCTAGCTAAGAATTCCAGTTTAAATTATAACCTTTCTACACTGATAAATATGCACATACATTTGAAAATACAAATGTTATGCAAGTTTATATCACAAAGAAAAATTGCTTCTTTCCTTGGCTATACGTAAATATATAGATATATATCGTAAAAATAGGGTAGGTACAGTATGTTTTCTATATCTACAAAAAAGACAAAGGAATATCCTTGGCATAGAGAAAATATTTTATCCTCTAAACAACCACATAGACATCTCTTCTTGAATCCTAGGCAATATTCCTTGGAACCAGACCAAAATATTTTGAATTCTCCTTTTTCTTTACAATGCATTATCTGGCATCTTTTGAATTTTGGTTTATCTGGAATATACTGCATTTTGATCCACTTAAATACAGCATACTTGAAATATTCTGATCAATCCATTTGCTAAACACCAAACAAACACTTTTTCCATGTTGAGCATAGTCTCCATGTTAATTAAAGATTATATTCGTTTTTTTAATGGTTCACTGTATTTTTCCACCCCACATTAGGGATGTTTACATATTGTACAAACCATAGCAGAGAGACAAATGAGCTTATCAGGACTGTATCTGTGAAAATGTCCTTCACATAAAACAATAAGATTTTGAAATGGAATCAGATGTTATCTACCAACTCGGGCTTGTCAGCTATATCTCTGTTAGTTCTGGCTTTTTGCCCTTGGAATGTTCCTATTTTCATTTTCAGGTTGAACACTCCTGACTTTCATTCATTTTAAATCATTATTTATGCTTTAATCACTATTTTTACTTCTGATCTTAAACTAACAGTCATTGGACCAAATTAGGCTGGCAAAAAGGATAGTTCTGTCCCAAAAGAGATCTTTCCAGCATGATGCCACATTATCAACTGATGGAGGAAGAGAAATCTTTAGCTTGATGCCAACTCGTTTGTCTCAATTCAGGCCACTAGTTCTCACCTATTCAGATCAAAAGGGGGGCTGGGATCTCTAAGAAAAAGCTTATTCTCCCATCAATATGCTTGAAATTTGCATTTATCATTGTCAGAAGCTACCACATCTCTAAACATTTATGAAGATGTTCTGAAAGAAAGAAAGAAAGAAAGAAAGAAAGAAAGAAAGAAAGAAAGAAAGAAAGAAAGAAAGAAAGAAAGAAAGAAAGAAAGAAAGAAAGGGCTTTTTCTGCATTCACTAGTTCTGAACACCCTTCCACAGAGATGACGTTCTCTCATATAGAGCTCTGCACTGAGCAGGAGTTGAAACCAGTAATCTAAATTGTCTCATATAATTCTGTGATTCTATTTCTTTATGCTTTAAGGAAGGTAACAACCCAGCCTTTAATGCTGTGTTAATGTTTGATCTCTAATTAGATGTTTCTCATTTTATAACTGCTTTATGGTGTGCCACTTCTGTTGTTTTTTTTATATGAATTTTGATGGTCTGAGCTTTATTGCTATTTGAAATGTATTTTAACTCAAGTGCCTATTGGGCACTGGGGACCCTTCATAATGAAGTGAGGTAAGTAAATACATGATCTAGACAAGGGACTCGCTTAAGCTCATATTTTTAAAATGAGAATCAGGAATTGTTGCTATTTTCAGAAACTCTGAAAGGATCCTTTGTTAGAGATTAGCCTAGAACTATTTATTTAATTTAAATTAAATAAACATACCCTAGCTTTTCCTTGGTAGTTCAATTTGGTATACAGGTGGACCTCCCCTTCTTTTATCCTTAGAGCAGGGGTCTTCAAACTTGGCCCTTTTATGACTTGTGGACTTCAACTCCCAGAATTCCTCAGCCAGGCACGCTGGCTGAGGAATTCTGGGAGTTGAAGTCCACAAGTCATAAAAGGGCCAGGTTTGAAGACCCCTGCCTTAGAAGAACATATGAGCACCAGTTTGGTCAAATAGTTAAGGTACTGGTCTAGAAACCAGAAATCTGTGAGTTCTAGCATGAAAGCTGACTGGGTGACTTTCTGCCAATTATTTTCTCTCTTTCAGCCAAAGCCTCTCAGGGTTTCTGTTGTGGGGAAAACAGGACAAAGAAGGCATATTAGGTGTGTTCATTGGCTTGAGTTACTTGTAAAGAAATAAAAGTGGGATAAAAATCTAATAATCTAATATGCAATAAGATGGACAAAGAAAGTGACCACCTCAGACAGGGCTAGTAAGCTCTGTAACTTAGAATGACTTGAATCCGGATCTCCCCAGACCGTATCTACCATTATATTACTTATGCCACTATCATCAGCAAATATTTAAGTATTATTTAAATATATTTAAAATTTTGCCAACCTAAACACATTTAATAATATTGCATAGATGGGCAAACCATGATCAAAGAGATGCATTTTGCCCCTAAAGGCTTATTTGTGGCTTCTAGTACCCTGAGAATAAATACAGTGGCAATGCAGCTAAGTTTCAGTGATCCAAATTATGTTTTTATAGCTTTAAAACACTGAATAGGACAGGGTAGTTTCTGTTTCTGGGTAGCCTCTCACACCTATCTGCACTCTTTTTTTAAAAAAAGCCAAATGTCCCTAAAATATGCAATACTGTGTATTTAGTCACAACCATCACTTCTAGAGCAGAGTTGTGGTGGCTCAATGGTTTAAAAGATTGCCAGAGAAGGCCTGTGTTCTGGGGGTTCAATTCCTTCCATCACATACAGAATGAGCTCCCGTTACTTGCCCCAGCTCCTGCCAACCTAGCAGTTCAAAAGCATGCAAATACAAGTAGATAAATATGTACCACTTTGGAGGGAAGGTAACAGTACTCCATGTTTCACCACATCGTCCGCACTGTGATGTAATGTCATGCTGGCCACATGTCATGGAAATGCCTTCAGACAGTACTGGTTCAATGGCCTAGAAACAAATATGAGCACTTCCCCCTCCCCATAAGTTATAAAACAAGTAGCACTGCCTCCAATACAACTAGTGGAGTAAAACCTTTTGTCACCTTCTGGTGATGTCTAGGTGTCTGATTACATGATCTTCCATGGTTTTTTCACAAAGTCAGGAGAATAAACTGCAGCCTTCACCTTTTTAAAAGGACCACAGGACTCAGTTTCATAAAGTTTTTTGTGCCTTATATGCATATCTCTAGGAAAGCCTATTCCAGGGAATGGGGTCTTTTATAGAAATGGTCTGCCTTCTGAGCCACATCCACTTTATGCCTCACTGAGGTGTGATGTTCAGTAATCCTTTTTGGCAAGGAGGCCTTTGACACTTTTTCTTGGACTGTTGCATTTGATGCTTTATTCTTCATGAATGTTTGCAAGATCATTTGGCTGCAGTTCTTGCTCATCTTATACCCAAAGAAACAACAAAATGTTACTTTGGCTTAATGTGGAGATACAGATAGCCCTCTCCCTGATAGTCTTCAGGAAAGTGGTGAATATCTGGCTTTTCCCCTAGGCACTGGAACCAGAATGTTGATGGAATATACAGTGTTTTGGGATCTCATGGTGTTTATTGTTTAAAATGGTCTTTTTTATTGTACTGTGTACTAGATGGATAGTTATACAAGTTTGTTGATTGATTGATTGATTGATTGATTGATTGATTGATTGAATGAATGAATGAATAATGATGGCCAGGTTTGCATAACATATTAAGTCAGTGGCTTGGATTCTTCTATGTATTGGGTTGTTTGGATGTATGTAACATATGCACAAGTATAAACACATCAACTGGATTTTATTAATCCAGGTTTGGGTTTTAACATGATGTATGAACCCAGACATTATATTTTAAATTACAAAACTCCACTGTTCTTCATGGTAGCAATTTGAAGCATTCAGATAGAACATCAAATTTTATCAATTCTCCTTGTCTATAGCATGTTTTATTCTTTATTATTGTCCAACCCTTGGACGCAATTTTCAGGGGAAAATGCGATGATATTGAAGCTAGTAAGATTCAGTGACACCCTACCTAGAGCAAACATAAAATCTTTCCCTTCCCTATAAAGTCACAGCCTGGTATAATTCATCACTTGACTTGGAAATTCATTTCACCATAATAGGCCTGAACACCAGAAGTTCTCTAAAAATTGTAGCAACCTTAGACCACTTCTCTGCAATTTTATATTCAGCCTTACACTGGGAAACCTTCATTCTCTGCACCACTCTATACCCCCTTGCACCTTCCCTCTTTAGAAAAGGAGAGATTGCTCTAACAGATGGTGAGAATTTCATACAATATTGAACAAAGAATAGGCACGCAAGTCATCTTGTTCTAGCAGATGGCATGGTGGTACTCCCACATTTTTTTTCAAAATGAAAGGAAATATTAATAAGGAAAGATGGCCAAGATATATTCAGGGGATTAAACACTCTCACCTAAGTAGTTCTAATTAGTAACTCATTCCACAAATCTTTCTCATATATTTCCTAAATGCCTAATATTTCTTTAATATCTCTTCCCTGGAAGGTTGTATTGATCAATCTTGCACATTTTACCAGTTTTCTGAGGCCCAAACAGAGGGCCACAAAACATAATCAAATTTTTTATGTAAGAAGATTCCACACTCTAAATAATATTGTGGTATTGTTTGCTTGCAATCATTAACAGCAGATAAACTACAATAATTGTAAAAATAACCCCACATCTTGAAGCCCTATAATATATATTACATAACTTTCCAGAGAATTTTTTTTCCAAAAAAATAAAATGACTGATACTGCCTCAAGTGTTATAGAGAATATAAATCTGTCTCACCTTTTCACCTCACTCATCCAAAGGGCAATTCAAGGCTATCGAGAAGCAGAGCTCAAAGTTCCTCATGTATAGCCATTAATAAATTAGCTGATATATATTTGACTGAAGGGCAATTGTGCTTTGACTAAAATATCTTCAGTTTTACCAGGATGAATTTTTCATGTTGTAAATTTATTTGAGCTTTCTGAGCATGGCTACAGTGTCATGATATATGCAGTTACAGTGGGAAAGCTTGTTTTGAGCAATGTGATTTCCATTTACATGACTTTTATACAACTTAATCCTCTTACATGGGCCATGACAAAATGTAACATCTACATATCTTTCTTGCTGGCTGCTTAAGGGAAGATGGACTGTATGTACCATTCTGATCAATCTTCTAGATTACCTCCTGAAACACCACTGAAAAACAGAACCTGGGTAGCTCCTGAAGCTAATGCATTCATCTAAGGCACACAGACCCGTGAATGTAATTCCCAGTAGAATTACATTCTACCTGTCTATCTATATCTGACCAATACCAACTAAACATAAATTGGTCGTGTAGTGCCTTCCCTTATGGAAGTCAATATAAAAAAAGGAACAAGAACAATTAAAATCCTTGAGAAAAAAAGGTAAATGAATTTCAGTGTGCTACCAATGAAGGTAACATAGTTTAGTCCAGGGATAGTCAACCTTGGCTCTTTTATGACTCGTGGACTTCAACTCTGCTGGCTCAGGAATTCTGGGAGTTGAAGTCCACGAGTCATAAAAGAGCCAAGGTTGACTACCTGGTTTAGTCCAATGTTAGTTTTCCAAGCTACAATTTTTTTTTTAAAAAAAAACTATTTACAAATTAGCAAACATCATAATTCTACTATTAAAATGTTAAGTTATCTTATTTCTCTAAATCTCTTTAAAGCAAAGGAAATCATCTCCTATCTAACTTCTAGCTCTTTAGGTTGAAAAGACTTGTTTTAAATAGACTGACAAGGGGGCTCCTACTGTGGATAGGAGAGGAAATTGGCAGAATACATTTCTCCAATTCCTTCCTCCAGCAAGAGTTTGAGTCATGAAAATACCGTAGAATGTGTGAATAAGATGAAAGTCTACAGCTCTGCTATGGGGTAGCCTAGAAGAGCAAAAGAAAGATACAGCTGAAATTGTTAAACTGGTGAAAAATGAATTCACACCTTCCCAAAAACCCTTCAAATAGTAGCTCTTCAGTTCCACTCAAGCAAGGAAAGAGGTGCTAAATTTTTCAAAGAAGCCTAGAATTCCATTACTGTATCTATCAAGAGCTCATTATATTTTCCTCTCTCCTTTTTAGTCCCCATAGTAAAAGCAGTGTCTGTTTTAAAATGGCTCTGCGATAGTAACCCAGGACCAATTCCTTCACCCTTTGCATTCTACCGAATTCTCATTCCTTCTAAAATTAAAATGCAATCAGAAGCTGGGCTTCGGCTGCTGTTTTCGGTTTTGCATTTGTCATTGTGTAAAGAAGAACCCAGGAATGATTAAGCAGGAGAAAGGTGTGTTTATCTGGTTGGATGTTTAAAAAAACAGAATAGGGAATAAGAAAGATTATAATGTTTCTCTATTTCTGCTCCTTGTTGAAGTGCAGTAAAGTGTTGATTACATCATCTGTGGGAAATAGGCTTGGGATAAATGATGTCAGAATCATGTTCTTTATTTCTAAGTGTAGCCACATACAATAAAACCCAACAGAATTATGCAATTAGAATTGAAGAAGCTTTTTGAATGAGAAGTGAAACATTTTCAAACAAAAAAACAAAGAAAGAAAATCCAGTTGCCTTTTGGAAAAGCACCTTTGGAACAGCCATGACCTGGATGATTCAGAATCTCCATTGACATAAAGTAAACAACACAACTACTTATAAAAGTATGCACACATTAATGAATGTTTTCAACTAACAACTATCTGATGTTATTCCAAACATTCTTTATACACTTATCTATAAATACCCTTACATCCTTATTTTATTCCCTGTTCAGTATTTAACTATTCATTAAGCATTCTGTTTATTCTCATGCACACTTTACTTCTATTCTACAGTGGTTTCTTGTTGCCTCTTTCATGGGCAAAGCCTCTGTGCATTTCTGATGATTTTAAACTTCTAACAGTCCCAGAAAACATGATTAATGAGCAAGCATGTCAGGACTTTTAGTTCAGTGGGATACCTACTTGTAATATATAGCACCTATTTTAATTCCATGTGCTAAATTTTGTCTTCTTGAGTTCCAATGTTAACCAACAAAATCAAGCTATATATGTTGCCTTTCCCTACCACATACTGAGCTGGCTTTAATGAAATTTGGTTTTGGTTTAGCACAATATGTGAACTGAGTCACTGGCTGTTGTAAATCTTGGCACACAGCCTATTATTATGCATGAACAGGCCAATGTGGCTTTTTAACAATCATGATTAAGCAAACTATGTGAACTTAGTCATTATGTTTTCTTTGCATAGATTTTTCAATGTAATGTCATGAACTAATTGAAAAGTTTCCCATCTAGCATGAGTTCTGGAGTTTGATTTATTAAAATTTTAAACATTGGGTAGGGACGGGAGAGGGAAGTTCTTGGTGAAGTTGATTTAAGTAATGAATTATTTATGTGGAAATGTCTGATTATTTACACATATATTCTAATGATCGCTTTTAACTGTCATGGGGCATATCATTTATAGAGGCTTTATAATTGTGATCTTAAATTAGAATGTAGTAAATTATTATATTACATTCTTGTTGTTGCATCTAGCTGTAAACTTCTGTAAAATAGAATTGCTACTACCTACATATGTTTCTTATCAAATTTTCCTTCCTTAGTAGGAAGGAACTAGGAACCCACATGCTTAATCTGTTACCAATCAATTAAAAATTCGGGCAGATAGAAGTACTTTATTAAGAGGTAATTGTTGCTGTAGAATTTGCATCCCTTACCTACCCACTCCACCCACTACACATCTGGTAGTTTAGACTTTGCAGATACTTAAGCTACAATAGGGGCTAGAGTTACAACTCACTGGGCTTGTCAACTGGAAATCTGACAGGCCAGGTTTGAGACTTGAGTACTGTGTGATGGGGTGAACTCCTGTTACTCATCCTAGCTCCTGACCAGCTAGCAGCTCAAAAGCAGGCAAAGGCAAGTAGATAAATAGGTATCTCTTCAGCAGGAAGGATTACTGCATTCTGTACTTTCATGCTGGCCAAATGATGACAGAAGCATCTCTCAGCTAACATGGGCTGCCTTGGCTGAGAATCGGAAATGAGCACTGCCCCCTTGAGTAGGTAGGTCTCTATAGGAGAAAACTTTAAACTTTAAGTTACAATACATGTTCCCTCAGCAAGCCTTGATGAGCATCTGAAATAATACTTCATTTGTGTTGTAGAATATGCACGGTAGAGTTATCCCAGTTAGTAAGTTCTCTAGATTCTGTGGATTCTTCTTGTTTTACATTTGTTAAAAAACAAATCTTCATAATGAAAGAATAGTAATACATTTATGCCCACAGCCTGTACTTTGATGTAAACAGCACAACACAACCTTGATTATCAAATGCATAGAATTTTTTCCTGATTTCAGGTATGAAGAACAAATAAATATAGAAAGGGAATGGTGGCATATCTTTCTCTCTCCTCTCCCTCCCTCTAATGCACAAATATTAATAAATTTAAGAAGACTCAGAACTCATTTTCAGACACTTTCATATTTTAAAACATGTCTTCTTACAGAGGTTTATAGTTGAATATGATACCCTGCACTCAGAACATCAGCTTGTTTGTAAAGAGGAGGAGACGTTCTTGCCTACATCTATACTATTTAAGTTATAATTTATTTTGTTTATTGGGGAAAATAGGCTGTCCTTAGGAAGAGGGGATTTTGTTTCCTTGAATTCCTTTTTTTTAAATGACAAATAAAAGTTGTTATCTGATGAACACAGAAGTGAAGCATCACCTATGATCACAGGTTCTTTTTCTAGCTTTTTTCCCATTAACGCCTTTCTTTCTAATTAGACTTTGCCAAGTACCTAAAAAAAAAAAAAATCAAACAAACAAACAAGATGCTAAGTTAGTGAACATTTTCTACAGGAAATATACTTCTCTTGTGCTTAGCTTTTTCTATCTTTTCCATTCATTTGCACAGCTTTATCCTTTGCTGTTCAAAGGTTTTGTGGCTAGGCACTGAATTAAGCAAGCATTTCATTTCTGCTCAAAGAAACACTGTATTCATCACTCTCACCATACTCAAGAGTTATTATTTTTTAAAACGTTTTAAAGACAAGAAATGGGCTAGAAATATATAAATATGTAAATCCCAAGGGTAAAACTATTGTTTGAAGCACACTCTCTTGAGAGTGTGTGCAACCTCATTTGCCACATATATTTAGTTGAGTAGAGAATCTGCAGCTTGGCATGTCTTACTATTTTGCATGTTACAGTAAAAGCACCATAAGAGGAGAGGAACAATTCAAAATGTTTTCGCCTTATTTTCACATTGTAGAATTCACTGTAATGACAGCCCTTTTTGAACCAAAAAAACCCAAATATGAGAAACAAGAAACTACATGAGCACATGTGGAGAAGCCCCTCAAAACTGCCATTCCATGAAGTGAACAGTCCTCAAAATGAATTTGCTCATATATACATAATTTGTGCCCAAGAACAGACTATAGCCTAGGTACTGTTTCATTGCTGATATTAGGCAAATAGCGAGGGGTGAAAACTCTTCCCTTGCCTTTATCTATAAGATCTGATGAAAAGGTATACATTTCTTCACTGAGATTAAGAATAGTGAAGCGAGACAGAATGTGAACCATCTACATTTCAGGTATCCAATTGGAATGTCTGGAGACTGTAGAGATGTGCAATTTCCATCAACTTGAAGGCCGTACCAAACATTGTGCAGCATCTTGAGGACCACGATCTCAAAAAGATGTGCTGAGATTATTCCTTTAAAAAATACAAACCTCACAGTAAGCAAAACAAATGTTCAAAATATTGATGTTATTGGTTTTTTTAAATGTTTCAAGGGCTGTAAAAATATGGGAAATCCATATATGTTGGAGAAGACTTTCAAAAGTATGGCAACGAATGTGCTTTTGGTTGTCAATTACCATTCTTATCTTTTTTGTCAGCTTTTCCCTTTTTTCCAGTCTGTGGTGGGGTAAAGGCAAGCAGAACTTAGTTCTCTACCTTCTTTACTGATCAAACAAAAGAGAGTTAAGACAAGTATAGGTTTTTTGCAGTATGCTTTACTGAAACTTCTAGACAAACTAACTGCAAGAATTCTAGCACAATAGTCAGCCCAGGATAGTTAACTTGTAGTAATATTTAGATAGCAGATAGTATTAAGCAACATTACTAGACCACAGGCATGTTTAATCAATCAATCATAACAACAACCAACACAGTATAATAATGTTTTGTATCTTGGGAATAGTATATTAACTATAGCTAGCATAAATGACTAAGAATTCCATTTATATTCATTTAAATTCAAACTATATTAAAAATGTCTTCTTGAAATGTTAAAAAAGAACATGGAGGAAAGTATAACTGATAGATTTGTTCGGTTCTACTTGTAAGTAACCATTCACCAAAGTATAAGCAGACACAACAGGACCTCAGCATTGATTTAAATTCTTTGGAAAGTTGCCATGGAACAAGCTGGATTTGGAATATAAAATGGACAATACTATTTACAGCTTTAAATCAAAAACAGCATCTTGAACTGGGGTAAGAGAACAACTGTATATTCTCTCGTCTATAGAAATACTCAATCATCCAGGTTATGATTGTCCCAAAGGTGCTTTTCAAAAGGCAACTGGACTCTCATCGTATTTTTCCTTGAGAATTTTTCTCTTCTCATCCAAGAAGCTTCTTCAGTTCTCTCATTTAAATATCAAATTCTATTTTTGAAATTCCACATTTAGCTTTACTTTTGGAGCTAAAAATAATTAGAAAGTTACTTCAACACAACATTAAAACTTAACTTATCCAATTCCATAACCTATTCGGGGCTCCTTTTTTAAAAATAACTTGTAACTGAGTCACATAAATTCAACAGTAACCTCAAACTTAACCCTAATTTCACGGAACTGAACATAAAAGTTTATTATAAACATTTGCATACAGGTAGTCCTTGACTTACAAACACAACTGGGACTGGAACTTTTATTGCTAAGCAATGTGGTCATTAAGTAGATTATGCCTGATTTTATTACCTTTTTTGCATAGTAGTTAAGTGAATTAATCTTTTCCCATTGACTTGAAAGGCCAATGGCGATCATATCACCCTAGGATAATGCCATCATAAATACATGCCAAATACCCAAAATTTGGTTATGTGACAGGAGGACCCTGCAATGTCCATAAATCTGAGAACTCATCATAAGTAACTTCCAGCATGGTCAGAGCTTCAGGTGGTTGTTAAACAACCTGTTTGAGACAAAATAAAAATCACTTAATGTAATATAAACAAATTTTACTGTTTGTTTTTGAATATATTTTTAATTACCAGTCCCCCTTGAGACAGAAGAAGACCTTCTATCTTAAAACTCTTTAGACTCACTAAAACTGTTTTCCTACAAGGTAACACAAAGAACATAGAACTACCACTAAAATGAAGAGGGAATAATAATAATAAAGCAAATGTTCTGTAGCTAAAATTAGTTAGTTAAATCAATAATTCCTCCTCTTCTAGTTTCAGTTAGTAAAACTAAAGTAACCATTTAAGTGAAACTTTAAAAGTTAAGTGTGAATCATAATTAGACTATGAAATGTTAGAAAACCAATCCATCTCTACAGTACCTACAGTAATAATAATCACAAAGTGGACTATTATTCTTTCCGCTGAGAATGAAGTATAGATGGATTATCCTCAATTAATGCCATTTTACAATGGCAGAAAATATGTGTAATACTCTAGGTGTACTTCAGTAAAGAAAATTGTACTAATTTTAAAAAGTAACATCACTGTAAGAGGGAGCACGCAGGAAACATTTGAAAAGCATTAAGTATTTTTTAAAGGTATAATGATAGACGTTGTCATGACAACTGCTGTTCATTCCACATTTTTTGTATTTCTTGTTTCATATGGAAAAAAAGGCAAAGATGAACGTTAAACTTAGGCAGAACAATCCTATTTAATCCTTCAAGAACCTAAGGAACTGAACTGTTTCTAGCAAAAGAAGTGTACAAGATAAGAAGAAGGGTAACATGGTATTTAAACCAGTGGCAAAGAACAAATCTGCTACAACTTCTATGAAAGAAGATATCCAAGTATTTCTACGATCTCTGAAATGTTTCCTGGAAAAAAAATGGGTTGCAACTCAAATTGTTTATTGTTTATTTTATTCTTTCATCTTTCTGCTACATATTCCTCTAACAAAAATTTTCCCACAAAATTCAACAGAATCAGAACATATGTGCTAACATATTTAGTTAAAGAATTCTAATAAATAGTATAAATGAAAATGAAAATGAAGGACTGGTATTTAGTTATTTAACCAGAAATGACTTCATTTTTCTATCTGCCCCCAACCCAGATATATACTTTGCTATTACAGCTACACCAACAAGGACCAGCATGGGCCCTAACACAGGGGTGTCAAACTGCCAGCCCATAGGCCGGATGCATCATAGTGAAACTGTGCCCACCCCATTGCCGGCAATGGCAAAAAAGTCATCATATGTCATGACACGTCATGTGATGTTGCGAGTTTGACACCCCTGTCCTAACAAGTATACACAGAGGATTAGCAGTAGCCCTCTCAGGTAAACCAATCAGGAAATGTGACTGGATGGGCTAACACTACTTTATTGTAAGGCTAAGTTAACAGAATCTTGAAAGTCTGGAGGCAAAAACATCCTGCTACCTCTTTTAACCATCTGGTCAATTAAGGCAGGTCCTTTCTTTTTCTTCTGACTGTTAAACCACTGGGGTTTTCCCCCTCTCTTATCTGATTGTTCCCTAGGCAGCATCTCCTCCCCTTGTCCCTCAAGGTCACATGCCATTACAATTAGAGGCACCTTCAAATCCTCTTCCTTTGAAGTAATACATACCATCACCTAGTAACAATGTCCCTGTGGATTCTCCATAGGACAAACAAGCCAAATTTTGCATAAAAGAATTACTGGAGACAACTTTGACATCAGGAATCAAAACAAGGACAATGTAACATCAAAGGATCTCAATTGCACAGGATAATGCATTACAAATTTGCAAAATAACCATTTTGGAAAAAATGACAGCACAATGAAACAAGAGATTGCTGAACTTATATATATATATTGAAGGATTTCAGGCTTTCTTGCAGGGTCTCAACAAATATAATGGATGTTTAACACCCTACAGTTGTTAACTGATAAGGTAATTTCTCTCTCATAACCTACCTATATTTTCTTGTCTTTCTCCCCCAGACCACCCAGTGGTGGGATTCAAATATGTGGACAACGGGTTCTCTGTGTGGATGCTGCTTCCGGAAGTCCATTCTGGGCCTGGGCAACAAAAAATTAGCTATTGCTTCTGCCAAACTGTGTGAAATGGCTGAATCCCACCACTGAGCCCACCCCATATCAATATAAACTCTTTATCAATATAATCTCTTCACACATTTGATAAGGGGAGCTGTATTTTATGATTGCTTATGTTTTTTTAATAAAGGATGTTATCAGACTCCTTCTGATTTTGGGGTTACCATAGGCCAGTGCTTCTCAATTATTTTCTGTCATGCCCCCCTAGGAAGAAGAAAACATTTCGCGCCCCCCGCGCGACTGTAAATAGTATCATTTGTCTATAAAATTGTTATAAATACACCTCTGCATAACACTGTATCCTTATTAACGTATATGAGAATAAAAAAAGAAAGAAATGTGGATCAATTTACAACAAAGAATAGCTTTATTAACTGTAGCAGAAAAGATTTAAAGGAGCACAATATTAAAAAAAAACTTTAACCTGCAAAACAAAAATATATAAAATAATTTGAGCTGATTTTTTAATCAGAGGTGATGTCTGGATTAATGGCTACAATGAGCACATTTTTCAATGCATAGCTTTTCGAAGCGGGGTTTGAAGCAGGACACAGCAACTCTCAGCTCCTTCTCAATGTGTAGCCGAGACCTGTATCTGTTTTTCAGAGCAGCAACAGCAGAGAAGCCAATCTCACACAAATAAGAAGTTGCAAATGGAAGAAGAATGTGCACAGCTCTTTGTCCTAAGAGTGGATATTGCTTCTCCACACTCAGCCAGAATTCACTCAGTGTCTGGGATGTGAAACTTAGTCTCAATATGGAGTCAGATGTGATTTCTATGAACTGCTCCTCCTCTGCAAGACTGAACCCAGTAGGAGCTGGTGCATTAAAAGGATCTCTCACCCAGTCATACTGGGAACTGTTTTCAGGAAAGTACTTTGTAAAGAATCCTATCAGTGATGAAATATGCTGCTTAAAATATGGAATCACTGAGGTGGCATCATAGTCAGTAGTGTCAACAAATTCCTGCAAGTTCTCAAATGACACAGTACTTCCTTCATCAAGTCGCCCGCCCCACATTGCAAGCTTTCAAGTGAAAGAGTTGATCTTGTCTGTGGCCTGAGGGAGGTGTTGATTTTCCCCTTGAAGCTGTAGATTTAGTTCATTGAGCTTTCCAAATATGTCACTTAGGTAAGCAAGTTTCATCAGAAAGTTCACATCACTAAACTTTCTTGCAACGTCATACTTGTGCTCCCGCTCCAAAAACATTCTTATCTCCTCTCTGAGCTCAAAAACTCGGGACAACACTTTTCCTCGTGACAGCCACCTTGCTTCACTGTGAAACAGCACAGCTTGATGTTCAGCTCCCATCTCCTGGCAGATAGCAGAGAAAACTCTTGTTTTTAGTGGTCTGGTCTTTATTAAATTGACTACTCCTACAATGTCAGTCATAACCTCATTTAATTCAGAAGAAAGGTGCCTTGATGCCAGTGCCTCTCTATGTAAAATACAGTGTGTCCACTCAGCATTAGGTGAGGCCTTCTTGATGTGTGTCCGAAGTCCTTTTCTCATCCCTGCCATGGTCTGTGCACCATCACTGCAAACACCCATGCAATTCTCCCATTTTAGCCCATTCTCAGTCAGGAAGCAGTCTAGCATTTTGAATAGCTCTTCAGCCATGGCTCTGTCACTGACATATTTACAAAAAAGTAGATCCTCACATAGGGAATTTGCCATTTCAAAATGTACATAAGCGATAAACAAACAGTCTTTGTTGCTGTCAATTGCTTCATCAAATTGTAAGGCAAAACGTTTATCCTTGAGTTTATCTACCAGCTGTTTGTTAAGATCGTCAGCAATGTCATTTATACGTCTAGCAATGGTGTCATTTGACAGAGGGATAGTTTTTATTTTTGCAGCACTTGCGTCATCCAGCATGACAGAGACCATGTCTAATGCTGCAGGCAGTATCAGCTCTTCTGCTATGGTGTGGGGTTTTTTGCACTGAGCAATTTGGTACGCCACCTTATATGATGCCAACAATGCTCGCTTGTTTACTGAAATAGCAGTCAGAAAGTGGGATGATTGTTTGCAATATTCGACACGTTTTCGCTGAAAATACTCAAGCAGCTTATTAGCGTGATTGGGGTGTAATGTCTTTAAGTGACGACTTAATTTATTTGGCTTCATGCTGTCCACTGCCAATATTTTTAGACATAGTAAGCACACCGGTCTTTCCTCGTCTCCCACCATAGTCACAGTGAAGTCAAGCGCTACATACGCCTCGTCATATTTCCTCGTCTTAGCCTTCGGAAGACTTTCTTTTATCTCCTTCTCTCCTTCTCTCTCCGCCTGTCTTCTCATCCCTGTTAAAAAATTTTTCATGATGTCAATTGAGGGTCTGCTACACTTCGTGTCTACAAAGAAAAGAGGGCACAACTGAGAGTGATCCTTTTTAATTGTCAGAAATTTGAGCATCATGTCTATCCAATTGGGTCCTTTGCATGTGTCACGTGCGTTGGCGGTCATGTTGTCCTCCGCGTCGGGCTGCTACTGGGGCTGCGCTGGGACAATCTTCAGTGTTCGCGCCACGCTGCTCCCTCTCTTCAGCTCTAGAGTTGCTAGGCAACCAATGCCGTGTGGGACGCTGCTTGCGAGTGAGTCGGATGATCCGATCTAGAAATCCAATATGACAGTATTTGCCGAGGTCAAACGAGCCCCCCTTTACAGAGCCTCGTGCCCCCCCTGGAGGGCGCGCACCACTATTTGAGAAGCACTGCCATAGGCTAACATGGTTTTTTTCTTGCAACATTGTTTCTCCTAGTGATAGGAAGAAATTCTTTGCAGGAATAATTGTTGCACAGTGATAGAGCACCTAGTGTGCATCAACTGAAAGCAATCCAACCCTATATCTGAACAGTTAGTCCAGTCATGTTGCACCCACTCTCCAATTTTCTCCTTTGGAATTCACCTTTTTTCAAAGCGTAGTTTCTCATTTCATTGCTGATTCCAGCAAGCTTTTTCCAGAATGTATGTATGTATCTGTGTGTGTGTATGTATGTATGTATATGTATATGTATGTATGCATATATATATATGTCTTTTAAAATACTAAAAATGCGAATCCTGGGCATTATGCTAACAAATAAAAGAAAAAAGAAAAAACGATATAATAAACCAGCTTATTTAATATAAACAAGCCTGTGGTTAAGAAGAGTTACTGTGGAGTAACTCTGGCGTCATCAGAGTTAGAATAGCAGGAGATTGGGAAGGCAGCTCATATAGCCTCCTGCCTCTGTGCCCGGCTCCTTGATCGCGTCATCGGCCTGTTGATTGTGTTAATCCGTATCGCACAGAGTTGTTCCGCATCAGGCAAACTGTCTTTGACTCCACTGGTTGTTTTACGATCCTCAAGTGCTCTTTTTGAGCGTGTGCAAGCACTTGGAGGGCGGCTGTCAATCCGTCCCTGCGCCCAGTCTCCCTCCCTCCCAGGGCCATTATCCTCCCCCCCCAAGGCTGTTGTTGTAATTCCTCCGCCCAAGTCCTACAACAAGCAGCTGTTCCAGCATTCCTGCTCTCTGTCTTCCCCCTCCCTCCCCCTCCTTCCAGATCACCTCAGCACTTCCGTCCCTAGCTTAAGGCCATTTGGTCCATCATCTCGGTCCATGTGAGTTGTGGTCATCCCATCTATAGAGCCATCGTCCCAATTATGTAAAACGCTGTCATCTTCTTCCTTGGAGATTGTGCCTGTCTCATCCATCATTCTACCACCCCAATCCTGCCAAGAAAGAGTTAAATGTCTTCTCAGTAGGCCGTGGTGCTGTTGTTCCCATCTCCTAAGCATCTGGTAGACCAGCACAAGGTCTATATGCTGGTTGATGGAATTTTTATTAGAGAGTCAGGCTTCCTTGAATAGGCGGCCACCCTTGGTAGTCTCATGAGCTATAACCTCTGCGTTAGCTAGATCGAAAGTGTGGCCAGAGCTGGACATATGGGCCCACACTTGTGAGCATTGCTCCTGCCTTCTAATACCCAGTTCATGCTCATGAACCCTGATCCTCAGTCTTTTAGTGGTTTCCCCAAAGTAATTGCTTGCACAGTCCTTGCAATTAATTCTGTAATCCACAGATGATCTTTGACCGTGGGGGAACGATTCTTTTGGATGCATGACCTTGGACCTAAGGGTGTGCTTGGGCCTATGGGCAACGCTCACATTGTAGGGGACCAACAGCCGTGCTGTGGCCTCAGAGACACCATGAATGTAAGGGAGGGTTGTTCGTGTGGCCGGCATTGCTGTCACATTGGAGTGTGAGTCTCTATGATTTCGATGTGGTCTACTATACTGTCTCACAAACCCATGGGATAGCCATTGCGCATGAAGATGTGATGGAGATGTTTTTTCTCCTCGGCTTTAGCTCTGCCCGTGCTACAATGGGAATTGTTATTTGTTTATATACACACACATATATATATATATATATATATATATATATATATATAGAGAGAGAGAGAGAGAGAGAGAGAGAGAGAGAGAGTAAAATATAATCACCAGGAAAAGTTAAAACATTAAAAGTTTTAATATAAAACAGAAGTTTTAAATAAAAACATTAAAAGTTTTAAAAATTAGCAACCTAGCTTTTGTTGGCTCCTCCCAACTTCATCAGGGCGTACACAAATCAATGGGAGTAAACATTTATATGTAAATTAACGCCTGCGCTCGACTCCTGGATCGTGTAATAGGTCCAGGTCAGCCAATCATAGCATTCACTGCAATTGCTGCATGATTGAGTGACTCATCAACTTGTATCACGCATCCCTCATCAGAGTTTAAACAAGACTCCGACTCTCTACTCATCCGTATCCATGGTCTAGGAGGATCATCCCCACCACCAAGTCGTCTCCCCCTTCTCTCTTCCTTTGGACTCTCCGTGAGTTTAGGGCCCTCCCCTTCTCCACCATTCTGACATCTACCCTTAACATCATGATGTTTTTTACAACGAAGCCTCAATCTGGGTAAGAAAAGAAAAATATCCACCATCCTTAGAAACCCCAAAGATAAAATTGAATTAGAAAATCAAGGAGTATACGAAATCCCATGCACCACTTGTCCCACCACATACATCGGACAAACCAACAGAAGAATAAGTGCACGCATTGAAGAACATAAGAACTCAGTCAAAAAAGAGGAACCAACATCTTCCCTGGTCCAACACCTTAAAGCCACAGGACATGAAATTGACTTTAAAAATACCAGAACCATTGCCAAAAGTGAACATTTTAATAACAGAATAATCAGAGAAGCCATCGAGATAGAAAAACGCCCACACAGCATGAACAAGCGAGATGATACCTCCCGCCTACCAGCCATTTGGAAACCTGCCCTTATTGACAAACGACTCCCTAACCCCAAAATCTTAAACCCCTCTGCAACTCAGACTAACCTGAGCACAACCAAACAGAACACTCCCCCAGCCAATCAGAGCACAGCCAAGCCCCTAACCATTCAGAACACACCTCCACCCAATCAGAACACAGCCAAGCTCCCATCCAATCAGTTCATACCCTCACTGGCAGTTAAAAGGAAGAAACAGCTAAAACCACACATTGCTGCTCAAAGCCAGAAGCTAAAAACACCAGCCTGAAGATGACGAATGTGACTTCGTCGAAACGTTGCCAAGACACTTCCAATTTTACGCGGGAGAAAACCCGAACAACCAAAGACCTATATACAAATACCCGCGAAAACCTCAGAAAACATATATATATATATATACACGCATACACATGTAATACTAATTCTGTCAAGCTGATTAAGGTAACATAAACAAGGTTTGGGGTGAGATACCTGAACCATTAAAATTTGATTCTGAATAGCAGAGCAAAAATAAATTGCTACATGTCAGACAACAAAATATATTGAGATGCTATTTCTCCCCTGATATTCAGTGGCATATACTATTACATTGTTTTATGCCTTTTGAAAACCAAGTATTTTCCTGTGTGAATGGCAGAAACAGATCTCCTCCCATGCATCTGACAACTTTTTTTTGCTTGCTTTGTTTTAAAATTTAATGGCAAACTGATTGGAGATTATTTATATTACATGTTACATTTTTGTCACATGAAATATATATTATCTCCAAACAATTTGCAATCAAATGTTAATAAAATGAATATATATGCATGTTTTTATAAAATAAACTAAAACATAAATCAAACAATTTCAAATATCTTTAGCCTAAATATAACAGGTAGATACATGGTTATTATCCTCCTATTTTAATATTTCTATGCTATATTGGGGTAATTCTATATGTTCCAAGCTTGTTGGTACCCTGGTGGTGCAGTGGTTAGAATGGAGTATTGCAGGCTGATTCTGCCCACTGCCAGGAATTTGATCCTGTTGGGGCTCAAGGTTGACTCAGCCTTCCATTCTTCCGAGGTCGGTAAAATGAGGAGCCAGATTGTTGGGAGCAATAGACTGACTTTGTAAACTGCCCAGAGAGTGCTGTAAAGCACTATGGGGCAGTATATAAATCTAAGTGCTATTGCTATGGTTATTGATTTGATTACTGGAAGCCTAGATGATAGAATAAGTCACGCCAGACTAAACTCTGTTTCTCTATAGACTTATCAATTGGTAGATCATGGAAACATTTAGATATAGTAAATATTGATTTCAATGAATCCCTCAGCCATGTTTCTGTGATATGTTTCTATCCATGGTATCCAAATATAAATTAAACATTTGCTATGGTTATGTGGAACAACAACTTATAGAACAACTGAACCTATTCTTTGAAAACCTCTAAATTAATCAAGCTAAAGGGAAGAATGAGTGGAGAGTATCAGTGCTCTTCCTAGATCCTGAACACTTTTATTTCCCATCATTTTTTACATGGATGACCAATAATCCTATTCCAGATTAAAAATTGGCCTGGAATCACTACTAAACACTGCTCAGAAGTACAGTGTGGATTTAATAAACATTCAGTCATTGAACTTAATAAAATGAAATTTATTAATTCACAAGAAGGTATTCAACTCATAAATACTGTAAACAATCATCAAAGTTCCAACATCTGAACAAGCTGATAAATATTTGAGAATCTTGGAAATGTCAGATATTTTGCACAATAAAATAAAGAGGACAAATGATTTCAGAATATGTATAAGCAATTAAGTAAAATCCTAAAAATCTAGACCAAATGATAGAAATATAATCAGAGCTTTCAAGTCATGATTCAAAACACTGCAGGAATAGTCAATTGGATTCAAATGGATCTTTATCATCTTGCATGGCAAAGCAAAAAATTGATGCCATCATAATAAGAATATAGATTATATCTTCCAAGAAAGACGAGTGATTGATTTTTACAGGTTAATAATGTATAGAGGAAGAAAAAGTGAAGGTTTGATTATTATATCAAGATAAGTAAAGAATATTTATTGAAAGAAGGTCAGAAATTTGGAATATATACAGAAAGTTATTCAAAATAGGAATGTAAAAACTAACAGCTTGAAATGAAATTAGAAAATTGGAAAATCAATGCACTCCATGGGTATTTTTGAAAGCTGCTGAAGAAAAAGTTGGACAATCCCAGAATATCACAAGAGCTTAAGGACGGTCCATTAAAAAAACCAGCAGAAGAAACGTTTTTGCTGCCCAGCAGCAAACATTAGTCACGAATATCATCAAGGCAAAAACAAAGACCAATGTATATAGGAAGTGTCAATAATAAGAATGAAACAGTTGACCATAGAATAACTGTGCTGATTATTGGGTGGTAAGATGTTATATTTGCATTTGTGCAAGTTGTGCAGATTTCTAATCAATAAGAATTACTAGAAATATAAAATTATTCAAAAGGACAGATAATTTTTATGAGATTTTAAAATTTAGAGTAATTGATACCTGAAACATAGCACATCAGACATTATAAAAAAACAAAAAACAGACCCTATGTTTGATTCATTGATGTTAGTCCTTCAAGACAGGCCAGGTCAAGAAATAGGTTTGATAGAGATTCGGCAATGTTCTTTATGGTAGTTAGGTTACCATTAGAATACAGAATGTTAAAAGCCTGTCAGAATGTCTTTCAGTCCCATCTTATACTAAATAAAGTCAAATCAGGTTTATAAATTTGTTACTCATATTTTCCTCATTCTCGGGGTTCTGGTGTTGTCCAATTTTTCCTTCAGTAGCTTTCAAAAATGTCCATGGAGTGCATCAATTTTCCAATTTTTCTAAACTATATTTTTTTCCCTTAACAACTCACTCATTCTTCCCTCATCCAAGGTCAGTTCTACATTTGTTCACAAAGTCATTCCAAGAGACAATAATCTTGAAGACAAAGAATTGGTAACATAATATTCAGGTTTAAAGAAGTCATCAATAATGATATCAATTGCTGTTGGGAAACTGGTTGTAATATCACACAGACATAGAAAGAATTTGGATTGTCTAAATTTGAAACAACTTTTAACAGCTCGACTAAAAACAATAGCAGTGTTGGGCACATACATAATGTGATGCTTAAACCAAAGGCAATATCAACAATGATTATGGGGACAAAAATGAGGGTAAAACACAAAATTATAGTGTTTTGATTTTTGGACTTGAACCAATGGCTTATCAGCTGTGATCATGAGGACAAAATATGAGTGTAAACACAAAATTGGAGTGGTTTGATTTTTCTAAGTGACATAAAAGTAGTTCTGAGCTTTGGAATAGACAACCATTGTAATCCATAGTAGAGAATATAATATTGATAGTAGAAAGTGAAGTGAATTTTAGATTAATTTAGTAATCCTGTGATTACGCATTTTCTTAGCCTATGCTTTTTAAACAGAGAATAATATTTAAATGGAATTGGATTCTATATTTGTCTCCTTCTACTCTGAGTTTCATCCTGCTCTAACAATAATGAGTACATGCTCTAAAGAAAATAAATGTGTTTTCGTTAGACTTATGCATGAATAAAGTTTTGTGTAATTAGGATAAATGATGATATACACCATTTGCAAAACACACAGCATCTATGTTCCCAATTGTCAGCAATTATATCATTTCCTAATTATTTTCTTACAGTACACAGTATATCCAAAAGAAAATATGCATTGTAGATATGAAGAGAGAGAAAATCTGTATGTGTAAATAGAGCCAAAGGAATTTGATTTTGTTAAAAAAAATTGGTTCATTCTTAAGTTTTTCAGGCAATGGGAAATGCTGGAATAGAATATTTTGTCAGAAGCAGAAACATAGCTGTGGGAGGTTTTAAAAAACCAGTTAAATCAAATGTAATCAAGTTGCCTGCTTTTAGGAATATGAACCCTGAAGTGATACCAAGTGTATGGTGATACTAACCTGCAGGAACCACAGCAGCAACAGATTGCACTGTGCTACGCATGCTGTAGGATTCCCCCATTCATGACATAAAAAATAATTTATTTTCTTTCTGAATCTCTAGGAAAAGATGTGCCATATTTTGTAAATCAGATCCATGTAAGAAAGTCACGTTTCAATTTTACTAAATGAAAAACTCGTGCATTTCTATATGCAGTGAAAAGAGTGATTCTAGCCTAATTCTATTATTTAACTTGATTAAAAGCTCCTGTCTTTTTATATGGAAGATTTCAGGCATAAGTAACTTCTTTTCTTGATAACCAGAGCAGAAATAAGTGCCATTAGCAAATGGAAAAAAAGACACCCCCCCTTAAGTTCCGTCTCCCCCCAGCTCTGAGGCATACAGAAGTGTCGATGGCAGCCACATGCATCCCCAGGCCATATTGTAAAATGTAAATTAATTATGTTGTTTGTTTGAAGCTTTATATTCTTTTTTTTCTCCACAAGCACAATAAGGCACAATAATGAATGTTTCATAAATGAGCTTCCAGTAAACTGAAGACAGCCCTGTGAAAATGGAACCAATAATCAGGCAAAGATCAAGGCACCTGTAAGTAAACCAGTTCCTTTGGACTTCTGTTCATAAGGAGAGGATGGGAGATCACCCACATACGCGCTTGTTGGCTGCTCATCACAGGGAGACCACAAGACAGTGCTTTTCCATTGATTTGAGTAATGATGGGATTGGCCATCTTGCTTGCAACGGTGATGAAGACTTTTCAGGGACACTAAGTTCATAAAGCTCTCTAATCACTTTCAAAAACTTCCATTAACTTCTTCTAAGCTATTCAAGATCTCTGGAATGACAAGTTTGAATCTGCCTTTAATTGAATGAAATAAAACTTTAATTATCAGTTTAAGAATGTAAAATGTCTTAACAGCAAAAAGGTAAATAACATTCTTATCTTATAATGTTATAAATGAAATAAGGTTCCAAATAAACTTGGAATATTGAAACTTTTACAATAAGATTTTGAATTAATTATAAAGTACCAATTTGGTTTATATCTGGTGGGATGAAAGCTGGAAGTCATTTCTTTATATATTGATTTTCTCTATTCTGACATTTTCTTCTTTTTTCTTTTCTTTTCTTTTCTTTTTTTTTTGCATTTTTATTCCTCTCTATTTTTATTTTTTTAGTTTGTGTTGGATTTTACTATTATAATAAACATTTTAATAAACAAATTATATACAGCAATATTATGTAAATCATATTTGCAAACCAGATGAACCAATAATTTATGAGTAGTCATAAGCCGAAAGTCTAAAAGGTTACTTATATTTCAACCAGATTCTTTTTTATGAACCCTTTTGAATTACTCTATAAAACAATACAATATTAGATTCTTCCAAATCTCTGTAGATAGAACATTATATACATGAAAGCAACCACAGATGTATATAAGTGTCCTGTGGGATTAGACCATGTCAATTAGACCAAGTCAATTAGACCATGCAGGAAAAACATATGGAAAAAGGCTGTAGAAACAGGCTGTTTGTACAAATAATTCCCTACAAAAATTCAAGAATGTCAAGAAAGATATTCTTGGATCTTTAAACTATCCTATACATTTTCTCTTGGATTGGATTAAATTTGGGTAGTTACTTAATACGTTTGCTGTAGGGGAAATTAAGTCATCTGGATGTATACCCAGAGATCTGTTTGCCACCCAAAGAATGGCATCCCATTTAAAATTTATGCATCACATGAATTTAAAATGAATGGAGATGCCAGAAATACATTTTTGAAAAAATAATAATAGCATGCAAATTCACAGCTTCTCTAAAGGTGAGTGAAGATCTGAATATTCCAGGAAATCACATCTTTCTTGGCATTTAAAAGGATGAAAAAAAATCTTCAAAAAAGTGTTTCCCAGGTAATGTTAGTTTGACTAGTGGATGATATATTAATGGCTTCTGCCACTTGGTTAAAACATTACATTATAATTCATTTGACTTCTTAAGCAACTTGGACAATGTTGTCTTATTAGTAGATTTAAAAAGTGGACACTTTGAAGATAAGTCCATAAAGCATGGATATACAATAAATTAGAAAATAGATAATGAGCATTCATTTAAAGATCTGGGGTCATGAATTCTCAAATATTGTTTCCTAATTCTTTGAAAAAAAAATTGTATATGGCAACTGATTTATATAGTGTTACATACCGGACAGCTTAGCAAGAGAACAAAACAATCTGGTTCCAAATAAATTATTTCAGGCTCGTAAGTATTTTTAACAAAGAGAACAAAAATCCATCAGCAAGAAAAAAAATATGTTGGTTTTATGTTTTAGGTCCTGGTTCCTGAAAGATTTCCTTTTCATATAGATTTATGTATCTATACATATAAAGTAACTGCAGTCTAATTTGTCAACCTAAGGGCAATGTCTTTTTGCTCATCAGGCTAAATTTAGAACTGTCAGTTGTTAAGAACACTGTCAGCCAAAATTAATTCACAGAGAAGCTTTGCATTGCACACTCCCTCTGTAGCAGCCATAATGTAACATCAGAAGCAGCCAAAATAAAAGAATTGTGTGAGAGTACAATCTAAACATTGTTTAATTCAGAATGGTTTCATCGCTGTCTGGATAAGATCTCCTGTTAGAGGACTCTCTTAGCAGTTTCCCTCATCCTCTTTGCTATGTCCGGCATCTAGTATTTCTAGCAACAGAGAATCATCCTGTCCAGTTGGTCAAGCTATCAGAGTTTCAGTGAATCTGAGTCTTTCCTGGTCAGCTCAGTGCAAAGCTTTTATGATACCAGCCTACTACTACCAGCCCTTAATAGTACCCTATATATATTTTTATTGATCACTTGATAGAGATTTCTTTCCATTTTTTCTTGCTTTATTTGTATTTCACCCCTTACTCTATTCTCCATTAACTTGTTTATGGAAGATGCCCTCCTTCACTCCTACAGATTGCCTCTTTCTACTTTGATGTAACTCTGGGGTCCTACATTAATTTGATTACCCAAAATTAATAACTTCAGTTACAATTTCAATACACAAAGGGTATCCCTTTCCTACAAAATAAGTCCACAAACCTTCATTTTCACTCAATGTTTTCTGTTATGCATTCTAAACTTGCAGTAGAAGAATATGCCATTTCTTCACATTTGTAATTAGACAACCATTTGATCATTAGAACATTATTACTTTATTTGTTAATAATTAAAAATCTGAGTAGTCATTGACTCGTATACTTTTTCCCTGTGAATCACTGCTGTCCTATTTGTTTAGTGTTAACTAAATTAATGTTATGTAAAATTATGTCCCAAAAGTTTAAAATTTGACTCTTTTTAGGATTGAGCCTGGCAAATTGGTACGAGAATTATTTCAAGAAATTGGAAAAGCAATAATATTCCTTTTATTAAGGAATCAGTTAAAAAAAGTATGATGTCCTATTTTTTTTTTTAAAGGGCAATTTTATCTACTACTCAAAAAAATGGTTCAACATATTTTTTTTCTTTATGGAATAGATTTTATGATATTTTATAATGTTTGATTTGTATACCCTCCCTTCTTGAAACTACAATAAGTGGAAACAAGATATTTTCATGAACTATAGTTCACAGTTGGCTTACTTCAATCAATCATAGCTATGGTTAAATTCATTTTGTCAGGATTGAGGTGACAGAATAAACTACAGTTAATCTAATAAATAAAGCATTGCTTTCTCTCAGAGAAACTGAGAGAGAGAGAGGTATTTTTATGAGGTTTATTTATGAATAATAAGCAGGTTAATGTTATATCCAAACCAATCCACTCCTCAGAGATTAAAAAAAAAACCCAAAAAGATAAAATCCAGAGTGGAAATTGCCATAGAACTGATGTGGGTTTTTTTTTTTAGTTTTCTCCTAGCAAACTCTTCTCATAGATTATTTAATTACTTAGTTCTTAATGAAAATTGTGATATTATATTTTTTCACAATCCCCACTAGCTCTGAATTTCATAGGCTGATAGGATTTTTAATAGGCTTTAGATTTCAGACTTATATCGACGCCCCTTGATTAGACTTCAAGTTTCATAGCTGAAATAGAGAAGCATTTGTGTGAGTGTGAGTGTGTGTGTGTGTGTGTATGTATGAATTCTGCTAAATTCTATGAAAATGTTGAAGTCTCAAAATATGTAAGAAATCAACTTTGTGACAGAGTTGTAGGAAAAAAATATTCAATTTGGGGGAGGTGCCTACAGTTGACCAGGCCTGCAAAAAATACCACGTAGTGAGATCCTGGAAGAAATTGCCTCCAGAGAAGAGAGAAACTGCATGGTTTTTCTTCTCATTTTCTTTTTCTGAGGGGGAATTTTTGTGTTCTGTTTGTATGTGTATATGTGTATATGTTTTCTGAACAAGCAGATGTTGTTCTGGGGTCCTGGGAATTGGCTCACAACAGAAAGTCATGTGATTAGCTATAATTGGTCTGAGATCATGAAGTACACAAAGAATAATATTGTAAAATGTCCTAGCAACATTCCCATTTAGGAGCAAAAGACACTGTATCCCACTGATGCCAATACTTTCTTTACCTCATTCTTCAAAGCAAGCCCTACTGCCAATTCAAAAGCTTTAACTACATTTGTATAATTCAATCATTTAAAAAGAATTCTACAGCACTTTCTTCTAAGAACTGCATTTGTTTCCAAATTAATTTATTAAAAAAAAAATAAACTCCCAAATACATTTGGCTGAACAACATTAATAGGATCATTAGTTCTACAACTCTTTTTAATTGTATAGAAATAATACATTAGAAGCTAAAGAATTTAATTAAATCAATTAATTTTGTTGCTTTTGTTTTCAAATGGTGTAACTCAAAGATTAGTATTTATCCCCCCTCCCCCCCAAAAAAGTACAAGGATTACATTTTCAAAGCTGCTGCATTGATTTATAGTGGCTTTAATTAATTAATTAATTAATATGTAGCAACACCCTTGTGAATTTAAGCATTATAATGGTTATAAGAAGTTTGTGTGCTCTGATCCAGTTATAAATAGTAGTGGTTAGTAGCAGTCATATCACTAGAAAGTATCGTGAACCTATACAAATGTAATGAGATCCTGGTTATTTATATGAAATATATATGAAATATACTTTCCTATCCCTCTTGAAATTAGAAAAGAATAGGGAAAATTCCCATGAATCACTGAGTTCATATGAAAATTAAAATTCTCACATTCATGAAAATGTACGGTAGACTTGACTCATAATGTGAATAAGAGTAAACAGTCTTTTCTCTGCTTTGCTATGGATAATGTATTTAGGATACTAGCATGAGGAGCACCCAGATTATTTAACAACAAACCCTGACTTGAACTTTTGCTGAAAAGAACAAGACATGTTAGTAATTTTATTTATTTATTTATTTATTTATTTATTAAAATTTATAGACCGCCCCACTCCCACAGGATTCCGGGCGGCTAACAATAAAAACACAATATAAATTAACAAAACAAACAATAGAATAACATTCATCCAGGGGTCAGATTTTATAAACCCCAGGGCTGCCGGAAAAGCCAGGTCTTAAGCAGCTTACGGAAAACCAACAGGGTGGGAGCAGTCTTAATCTCCGGGGGGAGCTGGTTCCAAGATGTGGGTGCCATAACAGAGAAAGCCCTTCCCCGCGGCCCCGCCAAATGGCACTGCTTGGCCGACGGGACCTGAAGGAGGCCCAGACTGTGGGATCTAACCGGACGAAGGGAGCTATGAGGTAGTAGGTGGTCTTGCAAATAGCCTGGCCCTGAGCCATATAGAGCTTTAAAGGTAATAACGAACACCTTGAATTGGACCCGGAGACCAATAGGCAACCAGTGCAGCTCACAGAGGATAGGTGTAACGTGGGTGTACCGAGGAACACCCACTATCACTCGCGCGGCTGCATTCTGGACCAACTATAGTCTCCGAATACTTTTCAAGGGTAGCCCCATGTAGAGCGCATTGCAGTAGTCCAGGCGTGAGGTGACAAGGGCATGAGTGACTGTAAGGAGAGCCTCCCGGTACAGGTAGGGTCGCAACTGGTGCAACAGACGAACTTGTGCAAAGGTCCTCCCAGCCACAGCCGTCAAATGATGTTCCAATTTCAGCTGTGGATCAAGGAGAACACCCAAGTTGCGAACCCACTCTGAAGGGGGTATATTTTCCCCTGCTAGAGTCAACAGTGGACAGTTAACATGATCCTTGGGAGGCAACATCCAAAGCCACTCGGTCTTGTCAGGATTGAGCCTGAGTCTGTTAACCCCCATCCAGACCCGCACGGCTTCAAGGCAACGGCCCATCACATCAGCTGCTTCACTGAGAGAGCTCAGGGAAGAGATATATAGCTGGGTATCATCAGCAAACTGATGAAACCTCACCTCGTGCTGTCTGATGATCTCACCCAGCGGCTTCATGTAAATGTTAAATAGGAGGGGAGAGAGGACCGACCCCTGTGGCACCCCGCATTCAAGGGGCCTCGGGGTTGACCTCTGCCCCCCCACCTTATATCAATTATATTTCAATGGCTTTTTATCATTACTGAATTTCTTTAAATTAAGGACACCAGGAGATAATTTATTTAGAAAGATGTATCTCTGGGAGGAAATCTATTCCCAACCCAAAGTGGAATTATAAAAGATTCACAAAGTAATTCGAAGTACTTTGTACTTTGTATGACAGCAGTGCCAGAGTTCTCTAATACTTGTCATAGCTTTGCTGGAAAAACTCATGCAAAAAATAATTTTTTTTACAAAACAATGTTAATTTATAAACATCTTATATAACTAACTTTATTTATTAGATTTATATCCTATCTTTCATTCAGGGATTTTACACACTGGTTAGTGAAGTTGCTTAGTAAAATATTCAAAATTCTTAATGTGTTAATTTATTTATTTATTTTTGTCATATTTATGTAGTGCATATTAGAGTTGGTGACCCTTTGAGAACTATATACAGCAAAATTTCATTTTAATGTATGCCGATTAGTGTACATTCAAAGTGACAATAAAGTTATTATTATATTCTGTTCTGTCCTATTCTATATACAATTTTCATATAACATACTTTAATTTTAAAAAGATTAAACTGATAGATAAGTTGTCAGAATGGAATAATATGTGGGTACATACAACACTGAGGAAGACAAGATTTATTTTGATCTGCACACCCTATTTATCAAAATCAATCAAGTAGTCAATCCTGGATTAATTTACAATGACAACAACTTTATCTGAATTAAAGTTTCCAGCATACAATATCATAAAGTATTAGAGAAAACTAAATTAGGAGATCTAAACAAAGAAAAGTGGAGTTAGGCTGAAAATCTAATTTGGGTTGACTGGGGTACTTCTAATGGAACTTACCTCTAAATAGCTAAAAATATCCTGAACTATAAATACTTATGGGTAAAAATTTGTTCTGAAAGATACTGACATCAGCACCAAGGACAGCACCATTCCTGCCAAAGAATTAGTTCATTCCTTCCACGAGACAACTTGAAAATAAAATTAGAGGGTAATTGTAAGTTGAAGAACTGAGAAAGGCACATAGAGTTACTTCTGAGCACTTTATTTTATTGTTCCTCACCTACAGGTAGAAATCTTGCCAAACTAAAGCAACTATTTGCTTCACTATTGACATATTCTGGAAATTTCTAAGAAAGAGCCTTCTTAATTCTTCCTCCCCCTTTCCCCTGACCAAACTTTGTTGACTATTTGCTCTCTGGAATACAGCCACTTACTCATATGAATCCAGACTACATTCCACCACAGCAATGCATTTACTAACTACAAATTAAAACATTATCGATGTCTGTCTGTACCTGTAAGAAAATATAAAAGTGAAGGTAAAGGGAGAATATTGGTCATGAATTTGAAGCCTAGATTTCTGTCAGCCCTTCAGGCCAGGTCAATAAACAGACACAGAAAGTATTACATGAATGCTACATTTCTTTTCTAAGGTACAGGAACAGAATCTTGAAAACCTATCCAAGTATGCTTATGTTTATTTTCCATTTTAGACTAGATAAAGTCAATGTGGGATTATTTTCAATTTCTTCTTTCTTCAGTTTCTGGACTATGTAATTTCTTGTTCAAGAATCTATTTAATGACTTCATACCTTTCCCAAGGTTATCTCTAAATTCCTTACAATATCTCCCCATCAGTAACACTTTGCCTCCTACATACAAAGATGAGCCAAGCAAGTTATTTAAGGCATTGGCTGCAGACTTACTCCCTCATCATTCACTTGTAAATGGGTCCAGCAGCTTGCCAAGGTCAATGGACAACTCTGCCAGAGAAGAGTGGGATGGAAAAATTCCTCCTCTCCTCCTGTTGCAACTAACATATAATGTTTAAAAAATTCTTCCACTTCTCTGTGGTGCCTCGTCTCAGAAATTCATCTGTTAGTGTATCAGCAGATCCTTCCCTAAACTAGAAAATCAAAACAAAATCATTTCACCCCATATCTCTGGTTTAATACTGAAAATCAGGTATATATGCATAAACTCAGAAGTTTACTTGCTTTAGCTTGCAAATCTCTCCATTTGTTGTTGCTCTTCTGGACAGAATATCAAAACCGGCCTCAAATCTTTGGATGAAACTTACCTTTCCAGGTTCTAGATAACTGCAGCTTGAGAGGATTCTGGAGGAAGAAACAGTTTATCTGGACCCTTCCAGTTAGGGTTCAGGCCTGGTATGGGTCTGAGATAGCATTGATGTACTCTCGGATGACTTCTGGTAAGAGTAGGATGGGAGTGATGCGTCCATTCTTGTTATATGTTTTCGTAGATTTTCACAGGTATAGGTATGCAGGTCTTGGCATATTCGGGTCTTTTCCCAAGAAAGATTGACAGTATCTTGGCGACGTTTCGATGAGGTCCCACTCGTCATCTTCAGGCTGAGGTCTTCGGCTTCGTGCTTATGCGAGCAAAGTGTGATTGGAGCTGCCGTGTCTCTATATATATTGGTGGGGGTGTGTGGAGTGCTGGCTTAGTTGCTGTAGGTGGGTTGGTTGGCTGTGTTGGAGTTATTGTTTGTAGATTGTTCGGCTGTTTCGTAATATCCTGAGTAGCTGAGGTGCTGGCTGTGTGCCCATTAGTCTTTTGTGTTGTAATGACCTGGGTTGTGTGATGACATCCTGAGATCTAGTGTACTGATATCCTGAGTTCTGTGTTGCACCATCCTGGGTGGTAGGCTGTGTTGTAACATCCTGAGCGTTAGCACTGTAACCTCCTGAGTTCTCTGGTGTGATGTCCAGGGCAGAAGGCTGTGAAGTAACATACCGGGCTTTGGTTTGGCTCTGTGTTCATGGCGTGTGTCCATTTGCTTTGTATGGGGGTCGGAGGGAGGTGCAGCAGCTGGTGATGTCATCATGGTTTAGCTTCTGGATAGTGGTTGCATTTCATCTGAGGGATGGGTTTGGGTCTGATGAGGGTGAATGGTGGTGGCGTACTGTGTTGTTCTGGGTCCAGTGTCAGTTTTCGTGGCTAGAACTCGTTTGTTGACTAGGGCTAATTTCCAGATGTCTGGTAGGCAGGAGGTATCATCACATTTATTCATATTGTGGGGGTGTTTTTCTATTTCGATGGCTTCCATAATTATTCTCTTGTTGTGGTGTTCAGTTTTGGAGATTAGTTTGGTTCCTTCAAAATCAATTTCATGTCCTGTGGCTTTAAGGTGCTGGAAGTTTTTTCTTCTTTTCTGACTGTGATCTTGTGTTCTGCGATGTGTGCATTTATTCTCCTATTAGTTTGTCCAATGTATGTGGCTGGGCAGATTTTGCATGGTATTTCATAGACTCCTTGGTTTTCTAGCTGGATCGTATCTTTTGGGTTTCTTAAGATGTTGGCTATTTTTTGGTCGGTGCCGAAGGCTGTCTTGATATTGTGTTTGTGGAGAATTTTGCTGGTTTTATCTGTGGTGCCTTTCATATAGGGGAGGAGGGCGATGTCTTTGTACTGTTCTATGTCTCAGTTCTTGGGGTGTTTCCCTTTGCATTAGGTTGGTAATGGTATTTCTATTAGGAATCAACTGGTGGAAAAAGCAGTTGTGTGGGTAGTTTCTGGGGCCAGCTATTCAACACACGTTATACCATTGCTACATGAGTTACACTGGCTTCTGGTGTGCTTTCAGATGCTGGTTGTCACCTTTAAAACCCTTCATATTTTAGGACTAGGTTATTTACAGGACTATCTATCCCCAAATGTTTTTACACACTCTTATCAGATCTGGCAGGAAGGGCATGCTCCAAGTACTGTTAACCAGGGAATGGTGGCTGGTGGAGCCCAGAAATGGAGCCTTTTCTTCCATGGCAACAGTCTTTTCGAACATCATTCTCCCTGAGATTAGATTGGCCCAATCCTCTTGGCCTTTTATAAGGCCTTGAAAACTTGGCTTTGGGATCAAGCCTCGGGTCCTTGGAAATGGGTTGAGCATTACAACCTCCATATTCATATGGTTGTATGAATAATAGATTAAATCATACTGGTTGGTAAGTGTTTTCTTAATTTACATTATGTTATGTGCTTTTTTTGTTTCATTGTAAGCTGCCTAGAGTCATGCAAAAATAAGATGGGCAGCTATATAAGCCATGTAAAATAAATAATTTTTAAAAAAAAAGTTGTGGAACCACTCCTGTTTAAGGCAAGCCGCGTGCCCATTGCTCTTTATCATAGCTTTGTGCAAGTTTATTTATTTTTATTTATTTATGAGACTTATATACCGCTTTAAGTGCAAGCACTCTCTAAGTGGTGTACACCAGTAAGCAATGTGTATATATATATATATATATATATATATATATATATATATATATATATATGTCTGTGGTTGGTTGTTCGGGTTTTCTCCCGCGTAAAATTGGAAGTGTCTTGGCGACGTTTCGACGAAGTCCCATTCGTCATCTTCAGGCTGGTGTTTTCAGCTTCCTGCTTTGAGCAGCAATGTGTGGTCTTAGCTGTTTCTTCCTTTTAACTGCCAGTGGGGGTATGAACTGATTGGGTGGGAGCTTGGCTGTGTTCTGATGGGGTGGAGGTGTGTTCTGAATGGTTAGGGGCTTGGCTGTGCTCTGATTGGCTGGGGGAGTGTTCTGTTTGGGTTGTGTCTCAGGTTAGTCTGAGTGCAGAGGGGTTTAAGATTTTGGGGTTAGGGAGTCGTTTGTCAATAAGGGCAGGTTTCCAAATGGCTGGTAGGCGGAGGTATCATCTCGCTTGTTCATGCTGTGTGGGCGTTTTTCTATCTCGATGGCTTCTCTGATTATTCTGTTATTAAAATGTTCACTTTTGGCAATGGTTCTGGTATTTTTAAAGTCAATTTCATGTCCTGTGGCTTTAAGGTGTTGGACCAGGGAAGATGTTGGTTCCTCTTTTTTGACTGAGTTCTTATGTTCTTCAATGCGTGCACTTATTCTTCTGTTGGTTTGTCCGATGTATATGGTGGGACAAGTGGTGCATGGGATTTCGTATACTCCTTGATTTTCTAATTCAATTTTATCTTTGGGGTTTCTAAGGATGGTGGATATTTTTCTGTTTGTGCAGAATGCTGTTTTGATGTTGTGTTTATGAAGGATCTTACTGATTCTGTCTGTGGTGCCTTTTATGTATGGGAGGAGGGCTTTGCCGTTTTCTTGTTCTTTGTCTTGGATTTTGGTGGGGGTTTCTTTTTGGATTAGGTTTGTAATCATTATTTCTATGGAATCCATTGGATGTTAGTACATTGGTGAGAGTGTGTAGTTCGGGTTTTAGGTGTTGTTCGTAGCTAAGCGTTTTGTTCTGGAGATGAGTGTCTTGGCTACAGAGTTGATCTGTGCTGGGTGGTGGTGTGAGAGAGCGTGCAGATAGCGGTTTGTGTGTGTTTTCTTCTGGTAGATGGTGTGTCCTAGGGAGCCATTGGATTTCTTGTAGACTAAGACATCCAGGAAGGGAAGTTGGTTGTTAGCTTCTGTTTCCATGGTGAACTGTATTTTGGGGTGTAGGTGTTGAGGTGTGTGAGGAAGTTGTCCAGTTTTTCTTTCCCATGTGGCCAGATTATGAAGGTGTCGTCTACGTATCTGAGCCAGAGTTTGGGTTTGTGATCCGATTTTTCTAGAGCTTGGGTTTCAAAGTGTTCCATGTAGAGGTTGGCAATGACAGGTGAGAGGGGTGATCCCATGGGTGCTCCTTCTGTTTGTTTGTATTTTTGTCCATTATAGATGAAGTATGTGTTGGATAGGCAGTGGTTGGTCAGATCTAAGATGTGTTTGGGGGGGTTATATTTGTTTTGAATAGCTGTCAAGGCTTCTTTGATAGGCACTTGGGTGAAGAGGGATATGACATCGAAGCTCACTAGTAGGTCGCTGGACTGTAAGCTTTGTTTCTTTATGATCTCTATAAACTGGAATGAGTTTTTTACGTGTGAGGTGATGGATTCTGCATAGGGCTGTAGTTGTTTGGCGAGAAATTGGGCTAGGTTTTGTAGAGGTGAGCCTATGGAGCTGACTATAGGTCTGAGTGGGGTTCCTTCTTTGTGTATCTTGGGGAGACCATAGAGTTGAGGGCATAAAATAAAAAGGACCACAGAAGAATCAGTTTAGATCCTTCATAAACAAACATCAAATACAGCATTCGCAACAAACAGAAAAAACTATCCACCATCATTAGAAACCCAAAGATAAAATTGAATTAGAAAATCAAGGAGTAACGAAATCCCATGCCACCACTTGTCCCACCCATATACATCGGGACAAACCAACAGAGACTAAGTGCACGCATTTGAAGAACATAAGAACTCAGTCAAAAAAAGAAGGGGAGGACCCCACATACTTCACGTCGGTCCAACACCTTAAAGCCACAGGACATTAAATTGACTTTAAAAATACCAGAACCATTGCCAAAAGTGAACATTTTAATAACAGAATAATCAGAGAAGCCATCGAGATAGAAACACGCCCACACAGCATGAACAAGCGAGATGATACCTCCCGCCTACCAGCCATTTGGAAACCTGCCCTTATTGACAAACGACTCCCTAACCCCAAAATCTTAAACCCCTCTGCAACTCAGACTAACCTGAGCACAACCAAACAGAACACTCCCCCAGCCAATCAGAGCACAGCCAAGCCCCTAACCATGCAGAACACACCTCCACAATCAGTTTTCAATTTATGCCCCAAACTCTATGGTCTCCCCAAGATACACAAAGAAGGAACCCCACTCAGACATATAGTCAGCTCCATAGGCTCACCTCTACAAAACCTAGCCAAATTTCTCGCCAAACAACTACAGCCCTATGCAGAATCCATCACCTCACACGTAAAAAAACTCATTCCAGTTTATAGAGATCATAAAGAAACAAAACTTACAGCCCAGCGACCTACTAGTGAGCTTCGATGTCATATCCCTCTTCACCCAAGTGCCTATCAAAGAAGCCTTGACAGCTATTCAAAACAAATATAACCCCCCCAAACACATCTTAGATCTGACCAACCACTGCCTATCCAACACATACTTCATCTAGAACGGACAAAAATACAAACAAACAGAAGGAGCACCCATGGGATCACCCCTCTCACCTGTCATTGCCAACCTCGACATGGAACACTTTGAAACCCAAGCTCTAGAAAAATCGGATCACAAACCCAAACTCTGGCTCAGATACGTAGACGACACCTTCATAATCTGGCCACATGGGAAAAAAAAACTGGACAACTTCCTCACACACCTCAACAGCCTACACCCCAAAATACAGTTCACCATGGAAACAGAAGCTCACAACCAACTTCCCTTCCTGGATGTCTTAGTCTACAAGAAATCCAATGGCTCCCTAGGACACACCATCTACCAGAAGAAAACACACACAAACCGCTATCTGCACGCTCTCTCACACCACCACCCAGCACAGATCAACTCTGTAGCCAAGACACTCATCTCCAGAACAAAACGCTTAGCTGACGAACAACACCTAAAACCCGAACTACACACTCTCACCAATGTACTAACATCCAATGGATTCCATAGAAATAAGATTACAAACCTAATCCAAAAAGAAACCCCCACCAAAATCCAAGACAAAGAACAAGAAAACGGCAAAGCCCTCCTCCCATACATAAAAGGCACCACAGACAGAATCAGTAAGATCCTCCATAAACACAACATCAGAACAGCATTCTGCACAAACAGAAAAATATCCACCATCCTTAGAAACCCCAAAGATAAAATTGAATTAGAAAATCAAGGAGTATACGAAATCCCATGCACCACTTGTCCCACCACATACATCGGACAAACCAACAGAAGAATAAGTGCACGCATTGAAGAACATAAGAACTCAGTCAAAAAAGAGGAACCAACATCTTCCCTGGTCCAACACCTTAAAGCCACAGGACATGAAATTGACTTTAAAAATACCAGAACCATTGCCAAAAGTGAACATTTTAATAACAGAATAATCAGAGAAGCCATCGAGATAGAAAAACGCCCACACAGCATGAACAAGCGAGATGATACCTCCCGCCTACCAGCCATTTGGAAACCTGCCCTTATTGACAAACGACTCCCTAACCCCAAAATCTTAAACCCCTCTGCAACTCAGACTAACCTGAGCACAACCAAACAGAACACTCCCCCAGCCAATCAGAGCACAGCCAAGCCCCTAACCATTCAGAACACACCTCCACCCAATCAGAACACAGCCAAGCTCCCATCCAATCAGTTCATACCCTCACTGGCAGTTAAAAGGAAGAAACAGCTAAAACCACACATTGCTGCTCAAAGCAAGAAGCTAAAAACACCAGCCTGAAGATGACGAATGTGACTTCGTCGAAACGTTGCCAAGACACTTCCAATTTTACGCGGGAGAAAACCCGAACAACCAAAGACCTATATACAAATACCCGCGAAAACCTCAGAAAACATATATATATATATATATATATACATACATTGCTTAGTGGTGTACACCGCTTAGAGAGTGCTTGCACTTAAAGCGGTATATAAGTCTCATAAATAAATAAATGGCAGAGAATGAGGTGGCTGGATGGAGTCACTGAAGCAGTAGGTGTGAGCTTAAATGGACTCCAGAAGATGGTAGAGGACAGGAAGGCCTGGAGAAATGTTGTCCATGGGGTCGCGATGGGTCATACACGACTTCGCAATTAACAACAACAACTTTTATTTGTGTATGAGATAGAAACAGACAATGTGTTTCTCTCTCTGTGTGTGTGTGTGTGTGTGTGTGTGTGTGATGAGCTATTGTATGTGTGTTTGTGTGTATGCCTGTGTGTGTGTGTAAAACAAGTTGCCCAGACTCTAGCATCCTGACTGGGGAATTCTGGGATTGAAACCCACATACCTTAAAGTTGCTAAGGTTAAGAAATACTGTTCTAGAGCAGGGATCCCCAACCTTGGCAACTTTAAAACCTGTGGACTCCAATTCCAGGAGTTGAAGTCCACAGGTCTTAAATTTGCCAAGGTTGGGGATCCCTGCTCTAGAGCATGCCAGTAGACATTACAAAAACTTTACAGAAACACTAGTCTTTTCAGTGTAATATTTTGAGCCTGTGGTGCTTAATTCATCCATTTTCCTTTTAAAAATTTCCTAAGTTCTCCATCATTTATAAGAATATCCATTCACCAGTCATATATTCTAAGAGCATTTAATTAGAAGTTTTATTGAATTTAATAGGATTTACCACTTCATCAACATTGAGGAACATGTTTCCTAACCAAAAATGTATAGATTTTTTCCCCATACATAATTAACACTTCATTTCAAGTAAAATTACTTCTTTTTTTCTTTTTCTTTTTGGTAATTATCCATCATAACAAATATTAACTGGAACTTTGCTATCTGCTGTTTCAAACAAACAGGGAATTTATTTGTTATTTTTAAGAGTTTGGAATTATACTATAGTAGACATAAAGGAACCAATAACTACCTAGAAACCTTAACTCAAAGGACTTAGTGTCGTATCATAGTTAATTTAGCTGATACACTATACACTATCCCAAAATAAGTGATTTTCATTGAAATAAATGCTCAAGAAAAAAGTGACTAATAATACTGTGGCAATGTAAATATTTAAAAATAATTATAATGTCATATGAACAAATACAAGTGCAAAGGGACTAATAATGCAGGATACCACCAGGCAAATGTCATACATTTGCAATTATATACATAGGGATTCCTGGTAAGGGAATTGTTCCATTTTCTCTCCATGACCTTTGAGGGTAGAGAATCATATCCTGCCATGGTAAATGTTCTTCTATGAGAAACAGACAATTATATGTAGGGATAGCATAATAGATACCTTCAAGGTTTCTATAGCAGGGATACAAAAGGATCAAGCTTGTTACTTTGTAGGTTGAAATCAATCTCTTCTTAACTTCAACTATGGCTGCTTTACATCCAACACAATGGATTGAAAATCAAAAGAAGTCCAGTTCACAGGCTGAACATTTTTTCCAGAAGAAAGTGTTTTTAACTACCGGGGTGTAGTGGGCCATGGATTTGCACCCTAATATTTGTTTCAAACAATACTGTAGCAACCATATAACTAACCAAACAACCTTGCAAAGTTTCATATGGGCCTCTCCAGAGTCAAATTGCAGCCAAAAATACATATATACATACATCTATAGATAGATAGATATGGAATTGAATGGGGGATGTAGAGTGCAAGAGATCGTTCTTAAAAAAATAGATTGAGCTTCTTCTAATTATAACTTTACTATCTCTTAATATAAGTCATGAGTAAGCTACTAATACTGATTTAGGACTTTTTATTATATAAAATGCTCATGGGATAAATGCTCCAAGAATCAATATTTGCTGCTGGTAAGAAGATAGAGCCATGTTAAATAGATAACGGATAGGGATAGGGATAGGGATAGGGATAGGGATAGGGATAGGGGTAGGGGTAGGGGTAGGGGTAGGGATAGGGATAGGGATAGATAGGGAGTTATATATCTGAAGGATGATGGTAAAAATATAGTTATTAGATTTTTGCCATTATATGCACAATTCACATTTTATATTATAATGCTATGGTATATTAATAATTTGAATCTTCACTATAGTAAATTTAAGAAATAACTGCATTATGTAGACAGAGACCTGCAATTTAATTTGATGTGTTTTAATGTAAACAACTTTTTCACAAACTTGTGACAAAATGAAATACTTATGGCTCTTACAACTAACTTTGCAAATGAAAGAGAAAGAAAAAGTTTGGTGGTACGTTAATGTTATACAATAATGGGTAAGGCAGAGCTGTGTACTGTTACTGTTTAGCATGGCTCTGTCAGCAGAAAGTGCATCCCATAGAGATATCATTAACCATTGTCTCTGAGATTGCTTATTATTTAATTCAGTGAATTGAGACAAACAGGTGTGAAAATTTCTTTCCCAACTCTGCTTGAGAGACCTGGAGTTACTATTAGAAGCAAGCATATTCATTAGGTTGTACAATGTTCTGTGAAATTAATTCCTTATGCCAAGTCATAACAAAAGTGAGAAAGTGCCATTTTTAGAAATGCATCTTTGCTGCCAACAAATATAAATGTGCAACCATTCTTCCTTACATCTGTTCTAGTGGCTGTCAAGAATCTTTGTTGATTTTAGATGAGAGAAACTTACTTGAGTTATATCAAATAGGCTTTTTTAAAAATTAAGCAGTATATGAATTGCAGCAGCAACAAATATTAGTATTTGGCTGTTGGCCATGTGGCCCAGAATGCTTGGCTGGTTAGATATTTGGCACATCCAGCAAAGGTCTTATGTTTCTAAAGTAGTTTCCAGGGATAGAGAACATGGTATTAGTAACCCTTCTATATTGAAACTTGCACTTATGTTGTAGCAACTGAGTTAACCACTTATTTCTTTAGAAAGATAGCAAGTGAAGGCTAGAAAATTATGTTCTCTATAACTTGCTGCACAAAACAGCAAGAGTTGCTATAAATGTATTATTCTACGGTGGAAGCAGCAAGGTTATAAAAGGGCTGTAGATAACCTTATCCTGATAGCTCTTTGAATATGAAGTCACTTCTACAATGTGGGCTGATTTCTTAAGAGTCCAAAGAATTGTTGATACTTACACAGTGATTTATAACAGCAGACTTTTAGGATCTTTCTGCTTTTCATCAAACAAATGTCACTTTCAAAACTCCACTCCGTTTGTAATGCATTTGGTAATTATGCCTCTTTTGTTTGTGTATGTGATGTCATAAAACATACACTATAATTCTGCAGTGTTACTTCATCAATCTGACTCTTCCCCGTGGAGGACACTGTTTTGCAACCAGATCATTAAAGAAATAAAAAAGCTCCTTTCTTGCCTCTCACTTTAAATTACTAAAGAATTTACTGCCAGAAGAGAAAAAACATGTTTTCACCTTATCGTATACTATATAGAAACTCTGCCATTCTTACTTCTAATGGTTGGGAAAAAAAATAATTGGTGAACAATGTACATTTTCAGGGCAAAAATTTTAACCAAAAGGTTATTGCCACCTGCTCCTTTCTATAATGACAATGGCATTTAGTCACTGTAATGTTTCTGTGATTTAATCCACTTAAAGAATTAACCCTGCTCAACATCATTTGTAAGACAGTAATTTTGCCATCATTATTATTTTCTCCCCCATCAAAAAAAATCTTCATCTCTAACAGAAATAATAATTATTTCCCATTTTTAGAGTGTCTGGAGGAAGCACTAGAGTTTCAGACTAAAAATGTGATATTTTCCTGTAACCCACCATAATTACAGTGTGAAGTGACCTTGATTTCATGTGAGATTATTCTGGTCCTGCATTTAATGGGCTCCTTTTCTTCCCTGGCAACCCAGCCTAAATCAAAATCTCAGACGGTGAGGGAGACAATCTGGAATAAAGGTTTTTGTGCCTTGTGAGGATGGCTTTCTTTATTCTCTGAGTCACATACAGTTACAGTGGAAGTATTTCATCTCAGACTGGCTGCTCGTTGTTATTTCTTCCCGTGCCACTGTCTGTCAAGTCTACCACTTGTAGAGAAATTTTAAAAAAGAGCAAGTGGTTTCTTAATTATACCGAGCCAGGTTTGGGCTGCAGTAAGTACAACAAAGCTGCCTCTAGGGCAGCTCAGGGTAGAGAATTCATCTTTTGATACAGAATCTTTGTATCCATTTCAGTGGTAGCAAGAAAAGCTTCAAGCTATTGGAAACACTTAAAAGCTTTTCTTTCTTCTTGTTTTCTAACAAGGAATAATATCAGTTGGCTTAATACAGTGTAACATACATTTTTTATTCTGAAATTACCAACATTTTTGTAAAAAAATAACCTCTTTATTTTTGCAGACTCAAGAATATTAGTTTGTCTTGAAAAATATTCATATGCTGTATAACCCAACCTGCTGCTTTTTTAAAAGAAATCTATATTTAAACAAATATATGACACATACAAAATAAGCAAAAGGCAATGATAAATTTCAACATATTGTGGATGCCAAAAATCTACTTCATATTTTTTTTTTGTGTGTGAAAAGATGGGTTACTGTTTTCTTCTTCTCAGTCACCATCAAGATTTTCATTTCATAGGAGTCTTCAAAATAATTTTCTATTTGGGTGATAACTTTCTTCGAATATATGTGTCATTATAAATACAGCAGAAACTTCTAGTTTCTTCCCTGGAAAGATTTACCTGTGATTCATCCAATAATTTACACAGCTGACTTATTTTGTGGAATGCCTTCTGCAATTGATAAACTGTAAACATGCCACTTGTCAAAAAATAAGGAAAAGGATTGGACTTCTGGTTTGCCGAAGTGACCACCATAGACATCTGGAAGGCAAGCTCCATCTTTTACGTCCAGTTTTGCATCACTGGAGGACCCTGGAGAGGGTTGAAAGTCACCCTGTAGGTGCGACCAGCAAGGAGGGGATCCCTGCTTGATTGCAAAAGCGTGGTAGCCCTTCTGCTTGATCCAGGGCAGCCCTTCAAACCGATGGACGAAAGACCAGCCATAGCAATATGGCTTGTCACTAGGCTACAGACAGCCAAAGTCACACTTACCACCAGGCAACTATAAAGCAACGCAGATGAGACTGGGTGAAATCTACCTCTCTTAAATCCTAGCTATTTTTTTTACCTGCATAAGCTGCCTAAAATACTTTCCCCCTGTAGAGAGGGAAGGGAGATTTTACCCCTTCCTCCAGAAACAGTGGCAACTGACTATCCAGGGGAGTTTAAAACATTGCAAGAATAACCTGATCCTAATTGGAATTTTATTGTTTAAAGTTTGTGGACTAAAAGAATTTCTATCCTTACTGAAGATCTGGGTTTTTACTCATAAAAAAAGCAAAATTGAAAATATTATAAGAATTTGGGACCTAAAAGAAAACTTTAAATGGCTTTGTGGCTAAAACTAACATTACAACTTGTTATTCCTTAAAGAGACTTGACCAGCAGCCCAGACAATAGATAAGAGTTATGTACCCTTGAGACATTAGCTGTGAGAAGCCCAACTGTGTTCTATACTCAGTGACATTTTTTTTCTGTATTCTCTGATTGGAAAGTTTTTAACCTAATACACTACAAAGAGAATATGGATGAAGGCCAGGAACAGATTGTCTTTATGTTGAAAGCAATTAATCAAACTAGTCTAACAGCTACTGATGAAATAAAATGTTACAGAAAAGAACAAGAAGTCAGCCCAGAGAACACCTATCCATCCTTGATGAATATAAATCATAGGTACCCAACAGATTACATCCCAGAGCGATCAGCTAGAAGCAAACAAAGTTATAACCAGCATGGGTTTGTTAAAAACAGATCATGCCAAACCAATCTTATTTCATTCTTTGATAAAGTGACTAAATTACTAGACCAGTGAAATGTTGTGGACATAGTATGCTTAGATTTCAGTAAGGCATTTAACAAAGTATACCATAACCTGCTGCTTAGTAAGCTAGAAAAAAGTAGGATAGACAACATCACCACCAGATGGATTTATAGCTGGCTGACAAACTGTACTTAACTCAATGAGTCCTCAATGATACTATATCCACATGGAGAGAAGTAAGCAATGGGGTACCACAAGGCTCCGTCTTAGGCCCAGTACTCTTCAATATCATCATAAATGATTTAGATGAGGGAATAGAAGGGGAACTCATCAAATTTGTTGATGATACTAAACTGGCAGAAATAGCCATCACTCCAGAAGACCAGCTCAGGATCCAAAAAGATCTTGACAAACTTGAACAATGGGTCCTATTCAACAAAATGAATTTTAATGGGTAGAAAAGCAAAGTTTTACATTTAGGCAGAAAAAATCAAAGATATAATTACAGATTAGGCAAGACCTGGCTCAAAAAGAGTAAAAATTCAGAGAAAAGCAACAATGATCAAAGGCCTGGAGAGTAAAACATCTGAAGAATGGTTGCAGGAATTGGTCTGGCAAGTCTAAAGAGAAGAAGAAACAGGGGTGACATGATAACAATATTCCAGGATTTGAGGGGCTGCCACAAAGCAGCAGAGAGTGGGACAAGAAACAATGGTTGGAAGCTAATCAAAGAGAGAAGCAATCTGGAGAAACTTCCTAATAGTGAAGACAATTGACCAGTGAACAGCTTGCCTTCAGAAATCGTCAGTGCTCCATCGCTGGAGGTTTTTAAGAAGAAATTAGACAGTCATTTATCTGAAATGGTATAGGTATAGGTTCTCCTGTTTGAGCAGGGGGCTGGACCAGAAGACCTCCAAGATCCCTTCTATTCTGTTCTGTTCTGTTCTGTTCTGCTCTAGTCTGTTCTAATAAATTGACACAAGATTTTGAAGAGATTTGGTAAGCACTTCTTGTAGGCTCACAAAAATCTTAAACTGTAGATTGCACACATATGTGCTAAATTCTGCAAAGTGGTTGAATGAAAGCCAGTTAATGTTCATGAGTGCTTCCATTATGATGCTCTTTAATCCAAATATTCCATCTCTGACATATGCCTGAACATTCAATAGTATGCACTATGTGATAGATCATAAGAACATAAAAATATAAGTAGTATCCTGTTGGAATGGACTGTCTGTTCTGACAGTGGTCAAGTAACTGCATAAAAATTCTAGTGAATTCTGAAGCTGAATTAAATATTTTAGGAAACATTACTTCTTTTTTTCTGTCCTAATTCTTTAAGAGCTTTATTTCATTAGATAATCTCTAGCTTTATATTTATAAATTATAAAATAACATCTCTTTGCCATTTCTTTCACACATAATTTTGTACAGTTCAAATCATCTTTCATCTCTATTATCTAGTTATAGACCAAAAAGTGCCCAATGCCACAATCTCTCCTAAAAAAAGGTTAAAACAAAACCCTTAATCTTAGTTACCACTCTCTGAACCTTCTCTATTTTACTACATCCCTTTACATGTTGCACACAATATTCCAGATGTAGTCACACCATTAATTTACTTAAAGGCATTATGATACTGAAATCTATATTCTCAATAATATTATTATTATTCATAACATCCTGTTGGCATTTTTTAGGACAGATATATGCTGTGTTGACATCTTCATTGCACTGTTTACCTTTATTCCAAGATCTCTTTCCTCATCATTCAACACTATATCTTTTCCCATTAATAGGTAGTAGTTAGTTAATTAGTAGTAATTAATTTGTAGTGGTTAGAATTTTTGACACCAATATCTATCATTTTACACTTGCTCATATAAAAAAAACAGCAGCTACTTTCAATCATATTTAAAGATAACATAAAATATTTTGCTTATATACAATGAAGTGTTCTATTTAAATTTTAAATATAGAAACACAAAAATGATGCACAGAAATACATTTAATATTATTTGTTCTTGCATATTCTGGTTGCTTCTCTAGATGTAAAATGTTCTTACCATGTACCATAGTAATTAACTTAGTACAGAATAAATGTAAGATAATTGTATAAATCATATTATGTAATATCAAATATAAGAATTAGATTGTTACAAAGTAATGAACATAGGAGTCAATAACCTAAAAAGACTCCAATGGGTTGAGGAATGCATTAGCAATTGCTGATTCCGGCAAGTTCCAATAAAGAATCAATTGGGCCTAAAATTATATGCGCTGATTTACATTATTCTTTCATAGATAATGCTTTTAGAGCCCTATGTGAACTTCTTTTGAACATTTTGATTGTATCATAAACATCAAATAAAATACACTGATTTACCTCATTTCATTTAGGGAAATATAGGCCTGCATCGATGTAGTTAGACAGCACTTTAATTGCCACTAATAATGAAGAACCAACATTAAAACAGATGGAACATAGAAGGTATCGGAAGTAAATGTGGAAATGCAACACAAATGAAGAAAGTTAGCAGATCATTAGAGGTTTTTAAGTGCCCCCTAAATTTAACTTCACTGAACTGTTCGATTTCATTGGCCTCCACGTTAATGTGAAATTGCTTCTATATCCTAATATCTTGGAACTAATTACACATTCCATGATCAATTAGCCTATAGTACAATCATATGTTTATTGCATTATAGATACACTATACATACACATAGCCAGACTTAAAAGACTAGTATAGCCAAATAGTTTCTTTCATGCAACTAGGTACTTTGAGTGTAACTGAGGAGTCTTTTATAGCCCCCAAATTTTAAGTTTGTAGTTCTGTTATAGATAATATCAAGAGTGGATAGCATTTTATATTTACACACCTGGAATATTATGCAATATAATATTATATATTTATATTATCATTTTATATTTTAATATAATATTTATAATATAATGATATAATATAATAAAATATACGGCCTGTATATTTCCATGCAGTTTTGGTCACCACATTACAAAAAAAAAAAAAAAAAGATGTTGGAAAAAGTACAGAGAAGAGTAACTAGGATGATTAAAGACCTGGAAAGTAAAACCTATGAAGAATGGTTGCAGGAACTGGTTATGGTTAGACCAGAAAAATAAGGACTAGTGTGATATGATAGCAGAATTCCAATATTTGAGGATTGCCACAAAGCACCAGAAGGCAAAATAAGAAACAATGGATGGAAACTAATAAAGGAGAGATGCAACCTGGAATTAAAAAGAAACTTCCAACAGTGAGAACAATTAACCAGTGGAACAGCTTGCCTTCAAAAGTTGTAGGTGCTCCATCACTGAAACTTTTTAAGAAAAGACTGGACAACTACTTGTCTCAAATTGTATAGGGTCTTCTGCCTGAGCAGGCAGTTGGACTAGAAGATCTCCAAGGTCCCTTCCAGTTCTATTCTGATTGTCTGATTGTATTGTTTTTTGTGACTATCATATTTTATTGGTGGATACAAAATGTATGAGGCTGAAGCAAATATTATATTGGGCCTGAGCTCAAATTAAATAAGGATAGAATACAAAAGGATTTTTAAATTAAACTGACAGCTGCATGCAGTTAACCTTTAACTTATTTTTTATTAAAGTCCTGGTTTATAAGGGGAAGTCAACTATCCACCATCCAAGGTGAAGGAAAGGTAGAATTGGATAATATGAGATAAAGACTACATAAGTTACTGATGTACATTTTTTAGAATAAAAAATATATCTTTGCCTTAAGTTGTTTCTGGATAACATCAAAGGCTTTTTATAACAACAAACCTTTGCTTATAATTGGTTTTATGTTCTTGGTTATTTGGTTCTGCTCTCTGGTTTGTGCTCTGGTTGGTTTTATTTAATTATTTTAGAGATGTACAGCCTTGTTCCCAGATCTATCATTCCCCCACCAATTCTTTGAAATGAAATGAAATTAGCTGCTCTGTGAAAATAAAGGAACGTGGAAAATCCTGCATCTCAAGAAAAAAGTATTTCATTGTATTCAGACACGACTGAAAGGTCACAGCTTCAGGTTCCTATTCCTTTGTCCTATAAATCTATTGGCAATAAATTAAACAACTGTATAAATGAAATTATGTTATTCAACCTTTCTGATGGGAATTGAGCATATACATTTTAAACCAGTTAAAACTCTATTGCACTTTCAAATATTGCAGTAGTCTAAATGCAAGATGATGGTAGTCTAAGTTATAATTATAATGACTTCTGGTCTAAGAAGGCCCATATCTGGCATTCTAGTCAAGGATGGAGCAATATGCCAAACCCCAACTTAACCATGATCTGTACCTGATGATCAAATAATACTATGAATCCAGGAGAATGCCCAAGTGATGGAGGAGGAAAATTTCTTCCTGATGGATTTGAGGTTAGGATGAATTCAGATTCATCAGCAATGAATAGCAATCAACCTAGTTTTCACTTGCTCATTAGCTAATTTTCTAAACATACAACTATGTTTATACTTATGATCTGAATTTAAAAACATACTAGTGGCTTTTTCAACAACTTCTTGCTCCCAGTTGCTGGATTACACTTTTCAAAGTCTCAATGAAATACAGCATATTGGTAGTTATTTAATCCATACAGAATTTAATGGTGTATTTCATAGAATTTTATAGAAAATTTTCAGTTGCCAGAATAATCTGATTGGTATTTAATGTTTATTAAGTACTGCAATTAAATGGATACTTGCAGGATTTGGAAAGGGTATAGGAAGTTCTGAATTATGAACTTTGGAATAGATTCTCTAGCTTACAAGATATACTGTACTATCACTATGATAATGTAACATTAGGAACTCATTTCTGGCTTTTCTTTAGATTGGAAAATGTTTTGAAGATGCTCTGAATGCCAGGTGAAACAAAACATAAATACTTCTTCCCAGAAAAACCTAGATTTCCATCTACTTCCCCCCCCCCCGCCAAAAAGTGATTTGAGTTACCAGACTATTATGATCCTGCTTTTTTAATCTGCTATTCTGAGGCACACTCTTCTTTTATATTTGTTTCACAAATGATTGTTCTTTGATTCCAGGTAAGTCAAATATAAAATATATAAGAATTAATTCTACCTTAGTTTTCTGATTTTATGCATGCCTTAAGTATCTTTATATTTCTTTCGAAAGATCTGTCTGTCTGCAAGAGGTTAACTTTTTTCAGCTTTTGTTAGCAAAAGCAAAAATGTTAAAAATGGCTTTTCTCAGCTTTCTTCTTAATAGCATTATCACTTGTGCATTATCAAAACTACGTAGTGGGAAACAAGAAAAAAAATCACTGCTTTCACTAAAATCCATGCCATTAATTAGAATTAAGGGTCTATTTCTTTATATCTTTTGTTAGGCTTTTGTTATGTTAACTGAAGCAAACAATGTCTTTTATCTTGACAATCAATAAAATAAAGATTTTAAATGTTTTAGAAATAGATTTTTTTTTCTAAATTTGGTGTTTTTTATGATTATATCAAGTATTAGAGATATTTGCCCTTTTATCTTTGTATCATGCCATACTTTCAAATGTTTAGGTTAGAATTAGAATTATGGAAGATCAAGGAGTTTGCTACAAGGTCTTGCCCTCTTCTTTCATGCTCATACTGTTTTCAGCTCAAGGTACAGTTTTTCTGCACACACTTCTAATTATATCATCAGCATCATCAATTTTCCAAAGAGAATTGACTCCATTCCACATGGAATTTGTAGTATATAAATTTGAAACTTTTTCATTCACAGTATTCTTACCTTGGAATAATAGGGATGATAATGATGGTGGTGGTGATGATAATGATTTTAAAAATGTTACAAATGCGGAAAAAAATAACATTAATTTTGGGAAGAGATATATGTCCCTTCGTAAAACAACCATAGTTTATAATTAATGTGACAATCACTCATCATTGATGACACGAAAAAAGTCTATGATTCCAACCTCCCCCAAGTAGCTTTTATTCACTATCCTTCAGTTTAAAACAGAATAGAATCAAATAAAAGAGGATTTTACAACTTCTATTTAAGCTGCTGCATTTATCCTAATTATGAGATATAGGATGGTGCACGCAATGTCCACATTTTTCTAGAAAATCAACTGTCTTTCTGTCTGTCTGTCTGTCTGTCTGTCTGTCTGTCTGTCTGTCTGTCTATCTATCTATCTATCTATCATCCATCTATCTATCTCACAGCTATAACATCAGTTCAAGATATCAAATAAGATATCAAATAAGTTCAAGATTTCAAATGAAATTAGAAACATTTGAGCCACTCTTGAGTCTTGACATGTGCCTGAAAAAAGTTCCTACAGTTTTTTTTGTGACAGGATTTCAGGACTGATTTGCCACTGCTTCCTTCCTAGAGCTGAGAGAAAGTGACTGGCTTACTTCGATCACACATCTGGCTTTGTGCCTAAGGTGGGACTAGAAGTCACAGGTCTCCTGGTTTCTAGTCTGATGCCTTATACCAAACAGATTCTCTTAGACAAGGTCTACCTTATTATTTAACCACTACACCAAACTAGCTTATTATGAGAAATAAATCAACAAAAATAAAGGGTTTGTTTTCTCGGAAATTAAAGCAAAGTCTAGGGAACTGGACCACAGTTTTTGGCAATGTAATAAACAAAATTAATATTTGAATATTCTTGTGGTTTCACATCATATTTTCTATAATGTCCATTACATATATCAAGTGTGTATACTAAATAAGATTTTAATTATAATAATCAAATTAATAAAAAGTAAAGTGAGAGAAAGGAAAGTAAAAAAAAATATAAGAACAAGGAAGGAAAAAGGAAAAAAAATAAAGAGTGAGATAAAGAAAAAGAAAAAAAGTACATAAAGAAGTAACATCCAGTGTTCATGAGAATATATGTATACCGAAACTTCCAGGGGAGGCATGATGAGCTAAGCATACGCATCTTTCTCCACCTTTTGCAACTTTGTGTAATCATCAGATTTTTTTCCCATCCCATCTAAAGGAAACTTAGTTTTCAGGGTTTTTTTTTTTTCTAGTTTATCAAGACTCATTGAATTACATATGTAGTTTAAGAAGAATTTTTAATATCAAGTGCTTCTATAAATAAATAAGATTCATAAATAGATGAGTGTATAATAGCAGTAGTCTTGCAGGTATCAGTTTAAAGTATCTCTGTTAGATATTTTAACAGAGAAAGTTTAGATTGATAGCTGCAAAAACTATTGCTATTATCTACTCATCTGTTTAAGAATATTATTTGTTTAGAAGTTTAATCATATCGCAATATCATTGCAGTCACTATATTAATAGCAATAAACTGATTTTTTGGGATAGCGTTTGTGTTAGCTATTGTCAACCTTCCAGCTTAAACCAGACAGCAAATATGACAAGATGAACTATTTCTACTTTATTATAAGGCTACATTAACAGAATCTTGCAAATCTAAACTTCCTCCTTCACTTTTACCTACCTGATTCATTAGGGCAGGTCTTTCCTAAGTTAATTTTCTCTGATCGTTAAGTCAGGCTCCTTCCTCTCTTGTCTGATCTTTTCCTAGACCGCATCTTGTCATCTCATTCCCCAAGATTATTCATACATTCCATTATATATGTTATTTAGCTTTTGAACAGTACATTTAGCATAATTAAAGTGTAGTTATTGAACTAGTATTCTTGAAATTATATTGTCACATGGAATATTGTGCAGTACACTATTCACCACAAGGAGTGCTTCTAATGAACATAAGGTTACTGGAAAGCATGAGATACTTTAAATGGCCCCTTATCACATCACAGTTTTTGATTTTCTAATTTTGCCATCTACTGCATCTGTGAAGGAGAATTTGCCTCAATGCTTTCTTTTTAATCTATTAAAACTTGCTACTGATGAAATTCACAGCATTTCATTTTGTTCAGTCAGCAGCTTAGGACCTTGTCACTGCAGGATGAATTGCTTCAACTCTTAACTATACCTTGCTTTTTTCAATTTGTCTTTGTTGAATACAGAGCAGGTCCATGGAAATAATGAAGACACCCACTGGAACATTTTCAGCACCAGTGAATTGAAGGATTTATGTTACCACTTCATTCCCTCACTTGCAAATATTTCAGTTACTGCAGAAGCAGCTTCTTGTAGATTCTTATACAAAATAATAACAGGGATAATAATCACCCACTGGCTCTTAAAATGCCTTGATACTTTCAGTTTAATTTCTACTATGATCACCACCACCACCATCATCAACAACAACAACATCAACATCATCATTATCATCTGCAAATAAAAAAGAATGAAAAGAAATGGAGAAAAATAATGCATTGCTTTCCCCACATTCTACAACTTTCAATAATTTTCAGAATCCCCCCCCACTAAATTGTTTGCATCAATCCAGCAGTAAATAAAAGTCAGTCTTATCAATAAATGACTTCTGCAGCTTGACATGATTAATGTTAACTACGGCACTTAGGTTTGGATGGGTATATTGTTTTTTTACATTTATTTGTATGGTTTTGTTGCTAAGATCCAATGTAAAATAGCAAAGAAAAACAAAGGTTAACAAGGAAAGAAAAGAAACAAAGCAAAGAATTTTAGCAGCAGCAGCAATAACCACAGCAGCAATGCAATTCTACAGTTGACGTGGAAACATATTGAGAGCAGAATAAATTCATGTAGCTCCCACCCAGTTGGTATTCCAGAAATCTTGAAAATTTTGGTTCTCCCAGGCCTTTGTCCATACTTAAGGTAAGTATGGAACCCTCTGCCAGTTGCATTTATGTGTTAAATATGTATTGTCTTTTTTCATATTTATGTAGTATATATCAGAGTTGTGGAGATCCTTTGAGAGCTATATGCAACAAAATTTCATTTTAGTGTATGCCAATTAGTGCATATTCAAATTGACAATAAAGTTAATATTCTATTTTGTTCTGTTTTACAAGTTTCTTTCAACATGTAAAAAAACAAGAAAAAAGTGAAGGAATTGATTGGTCCACTAGTGGGAGAAAGTGTCAAGAAGGTGACAAGCAACAGGGAGAAAGCAGAACTACTCAACTCGTTTTTTGCATCCATATTTACACAAAGGGAAAAAATAGTCCAACCTATCAAAAACAGTACCATAAAAAAGGGTTTTAAACACAAGTTAAGATAGGCAAGAAAATGGTAAGTGAGCACCTGTCCACCCTAGATGAGTTCAAATCACCAGGACCAGATGGACTACACCCCAAGGTTCTGAAGGAACTGGCAGATGTGATCTCAGAAGCCCTGAACTATAGCTTTCAAAGATCCTGGAGCACTGGGGAACTACCAGAGGACTGGGAAACAGCTGATGTAGTTCCCACCTTCAAAAAAGGAAAAAAAAATGGACCCAGGAAATTACAGACCTATCAGCCTGACCTCAATACCTGGGAAGATTCTGGAAAAGATAATCAAACAACGAATCAGCAAACACCTAGAGGCAAACAAAGTCATTACCAAAAGCCAACATGGTTTTGTCAAAAACAGATCATGCCAGACAAATCTTATTGCATTCTTTGACCAGGTGACAAAATTAGTGGACCAGAGAAATGCTGTGGATATTGTCAAGCCCCACAGGACTTGCCATTCACCGGTGGGGGGGTGAACTGGAGCAGCCAGATGCCACCCATATACCGCCCAAAGACCGGAGCCGAGCCAGCCACCAAAATGGGGCAGATGGATGGCAAGGACAACCCTCCCCCTCCTCCGGTGCTCTGCATATCTATTTTTAGCCAGCAGCTGGGGGGAGGCCCGATGCCAGGCACAGCAGCTGAGCGTCAGGAAAGCCCCCGGTTGCCATTGAGAGCCGCCGGAGGCCTCAAAGAGGTGGGAGAAGGCTGCTAACATCTGGTGACCCTACGGAGGCCCGGAGGGGACAGCCGATGGCATGGACACCGAACAAAGCCTTGTGAGCCAGCGGGAGGCTCTGAACTGAGTGGCTTGGCGGAGGGCCAGCAAGGCTTGCTCGAGCTGAGGGGGTGACGGAACTGGACCTGGGGGCATTTAAGTGCTTTGGGCGGATGCTGGTTTGCTGCTGGGGGTGGGACTGTAGGGCAGGGCACAGTTATGTAAAGCACTGGGAGCAAACCACTCCCAGTGCTGACTTTTCGTTTGCCGGGAATAAACCTTACTAAGCACCTTGTATCCACATTCCTGGCCTTTGTTCCATTGGACAACGATGGACAACGATGACAGATATAATTTACTTGGACTTCAGTAAGGCATTTGATAAAGTAGTCCACAACCTACTACTTGATAGGATAGAAAAATGTGGGTTAGACAGCATCACCACCAGATTGATTTGTAGCTGGCTGACTGGCCACACTCAGCATGTGCTCCTCAGTGGAACTGCATCTCTATTCTAGGCCCAGTGCTCTTCAACATCTTCATCAACGATTTGGACAAGGGAATAGATGGGGAACTCATTAAATTTGAAGACGATACCAAGCTGGCAGGAATAGCCAACACTGCAGAAGACAGGCTTAAGATACAGGAGGATCTGGACATATTTGAAAACTGGGTGCTATCTAACAAAATGGAATTCAATGGTGAAAAAAGTAAGGTTCTACATTTAGGCAAGAAAAAACAAATGTATAGGTATAGTACAGGGGGTACCTTGCTCAATAGTAATAACTGTGAGAGGGATCTCGGAGTCCTAGTGGACAATCACTTAAATATGAGCCAGCAGTGTGCTGCAGCTGCCAAAAAAGCCAACACAGTGCTAGGCTGCATTAACAGAGCGATAGAATCAAGATCACATGAAGTATTAATATCACTTTACAGTGCCTTGGTAAGGCCACACTTGGAATACTGCATCCAATTTTGGTCACCATGATGTAAAAAAGATGTTGAGAGTCTAGAAAGAGTACAGAGAACAGCAACAAAGATGATTAGGGGACTGGAGGCTAAATCATATAAGGAATGGTTGCTGGAATTGGGTATGTCTAGTTTAATGAAGAGAAGGACGAGGGGGGACATGATAGCAGGGGCTGCCACAAAGAAGAGGGAGTCAAGCTATTCTCCAAAGTGCCTGAAGGACAAGAAGCAACGGATGGAAACTAACCAAGGAGAGAAGCAACATAGAACTAAGGAGAAACTTCCTGACAGTTAGAACAATTAACCAGTGGAACAACCTGCCTCCAGAAGTGGTGAATGCTCCAACACTGGAAGTTTTTAACAAGAGACTGGACAGCCATTTGTCCAAAATGGTATAGGGTTTCCTGCTTAAGCAGGGGTTGGACCAGATGACCTCCAAGGTCCCTTCCAACTTTATTATTATCATCATCATCATCATCATTATTATTATTATTATTACTATTATTATTATTGGATCATCGCACAGTCAGCCAGATGTTCAGACTGGATTTGGCATTTTGTCTACCTATCGAGTCCTTACCCAGGACCTGGGATAGGCAGATGTGGATGTTTGATAGTATTACAGATATCATCGCAGGATGGAAGCAGTTCCTAGTAAGGCCGCCTTTTGCAATTGACTAATAGCGAATTTGTCAATGCCAATGGTGTTCAAGTGGTGCTCCAGTTGTTTTGGGATTGCACCCAAGGAGCCTATGACTATTGGTACTACCCTTGCTTGCTTTTGACACAGTCTTTATATTTCTATTTGTAGGTCTTTGTATTTTGTTATCTTCTCCAGTTCTTTCTCTTCTATTCTGCTATCTCCAGGCACTGCCACATCCACTATCCAGAATTTTTTGTCTTTCTTATCGACAATTGTTAAGTCTGGGGTGTTATGTTGCAGGTGCTTGTCTGTTTGAATTCTGAAGTCCCAGAGCCGTTTAATTTTATCATTTTCTATGACTTTCTCTATTTTATGATCCCACCAGTTTTTGCTTACAGGCAAATGATATTTTTTGCAGATATTCCAATGCACCATTGTTGCTACTTTGTCATGCCGCTGCTTGTAATCAGTCTGTGCAATCTTCTTGCAACAGCTTACCAGATGGTCCACTGTTTCTTCAGCTTCTTTGCATAGGTGGCACTTACTGTCTGTTGCTGTCTTCTCAATTTTGACTTTATATGCATTTGTCCTTAAGGCTTGGTCTGTGCAGCCAGAATTAGTCCCTCGGTCTCTTTCTTCAATTTTCCTGCTCTTAGCCATTGCCAGGTCTTGTTATTATCTGATTTCCCAGCTATTTTTTTAATGTATTGGCCATGTAGTGCTTTGTCTTCCCATGCCTCTATTCTGTTCTTCATTTGGTCTTTCTTGTAGGCCAGTTTGGTCTCTCCAGTAGTCAGTAAGCCTTCCTGATATACTAATTTCAGTGCATCTTCATCATTGTTCTTCAGATATTCTTCCAAAGCCATTTTTTTCTTCTTCAACCATCTGATGTACTTGTAGCATTCCACGCCCACCTATTTGCCTTGGTAGATAGAGTCTGTCAATGTCACTGTGTGGATGAAGGGCATGATTCATTGTCATTATTTTTCTGGTCTTCCTATCCATTGCTTTTAGTTCTGCTTGAGTCCAGTCCACTATTCCAGCTGTGTACCTAATGACTGGAATTGCTCAGGTATTGATTGCCTTTATGGTATTTTCTCCATTGAGTTTGGACTTTAAGATCTTCTTCACTCTCTTGATGTATTCACCTATAATCTTTTTCTTGACTTCAGTGTGCTTGATGTTGTCAGCTTGAAGGATACCCAAGTATTTGTAGTAATCTTCCTCATCCAGACTCTTAATGTTATTTTCATGGGGCATTTTGATTCCTTCAGTTTTCATTATTTTTCCTTGTTTGATAGTAAGTGTGGCACATTTGTCCAAGCCAAACTCCATAACAATATCTTGGCTATATATACGGACAGCGTTGAGCAGTGATTCTATTTCAGATGATGTTTTTCCATACAGCTTCAGATCATCCATGTAAAGGAGATGGGATAGTCTGGTAGATGTTTTTGATGTTTGATAGCCATGTCCTGAGTTATTTAGTATTGTTGACAGAGGTAACAGTGCAATAACAAATAGTAATGGTGACAATGAATCTCCTTGAAATATTCCTATCTTGATATTAACCTCTCCCAGTCTCTCACCATTGATCTGCAACTGTGTCTTCCATTGTACCATCAATCTTAGCACAAATTTTGTGATGTTTCTACTGACTCCTGTTATTTCTAAGCACTTGATTATCCAGTCATGTGGCAGAGAGTCAAATGCCTTTTTGTAGTCAATCCAAGCCACATTCAAGTTGGTATTATTATTATTATTATTATTATTATTATTATTATTATTATTATTATTATTATTATTATATTTTTCTATTCTATTCTATTCTATTCTGTACAAACATAGATAATGTTAATTGTTTTCTACTGTTAGCATACACCACCCATAGTCATCCTGTGGTCAGGTGGCATCTAAATTTAATTAGTAAATAAAATAAACAGAAATACTCAGATTTATATAAACATATTTAAATAAGATAAAGTAGTTATGGAATTGTTTGTGTTTTTCATGATGAGGGTGAGAAGTCATTTTTTAAGGGACAGGATATGTATGCATGTATATATGTGTCTATGTATGTGTGTACATATAGTGTGATGGAACCAATGGGTGAAAGGGAGGAGACCACAATAATAAGATTTAAAAGGCATTCCAGTTTAGACTATGTGAGAGAAAGGAAGCTTTGAAGTCAAGGTATTAGGAGCATATCTGTCTTTCCAAAGGGAAAGCTGTGAGGTTGGAGAGATTCCTGTACACTGTGCTCATCAATAAAGAAACCTCTTTCACCATTTCTTGAAACTGACATAGAGATATACGTACACAAATTCACGCATGTATGTGTACACACATACACTTTCTTGCATTATCTTTACAGTTAGGGTTTGTACTACCTTTTATTGTTCTATTCAAACTATTGTTCTATTCAAAACTTTTAATAAAATTCTCATATGTAAGAAAAATGCATAATAGGTATCTATAGCACATTTGTGGAAATCCATAATATTCTGGATAATATTAACTGTTGTTGGTTGTATTTGTTGATTTTATCCAGACTTATTATAAATACCTTGATGTTTGTTTATTTGCTTTTTGTAAATAAGACTCCTGTCAGACAATCCTGCCTTTTTTTCATCCTTACTATTCTGGATAACCTCTCATTAAAATTGCTGAGTGGCATTTAGTTTAATACTTTCATTTATTCTTATCCCTTTTCATGTTTCTTGTAGAATAGAGTGACATCTCACTGCTTTAAACACTTTAGAAGTGATTTTTTTTTCTTTTAAAACTTTGTTTATTTAACCATTAAGTTTGTATCTGACCCATATCAATTGTTTAGCAAAATTAAAATAATACAAGGTACAAAATAAAATTATTGACATAATCAATAAAATCTATAAACCATTCCACTACTGCCTATTACTGTCAATTATCCATGAAAAAAAAAAAAAACTGTTAAAATTTATTCTTTACCATCTTTCTATGGTAAAGAGAGTCTTTAAAAAGGGTGATGGATTTCCTGATCTAAGTAAGAAGCTAATATACAGTAAGGGGAATCCTATTAAAAAAGCTATTCAAGGAACTCTGATCTCTTAGAGCCTCCTTCCAGCTAAGCCATATTGGGTCATCAGATTCCACCTAAAGTAAACACCCAAGGTGTAAAAAGGACCCAAGTCTTAAAACAATAAACCAACAACATCTTTAATACTGGTACAGTAAGCTGTTGCAAAACAGCTACTATTATGTAGAACCAATTAGTACAAATCAACAGGCAAGCAGTTGCATTCTATGCCAGCTGCAGCTTTTGGGTATCTTATAATAGTCTAATATATGGATGGCAAAGGAAAAAGTCACTGTTTCAGTGCCATCTAGTTCTGGAAAAGTTACAATCCATCTTGGCTATAAACTCCATCTGCTATCCTAGCAGGAACTGTGAATCCAAGATAGCTGCCAGACTATATATCTATTTTTTTCATGATATCCCATCAAGAAAAGAGATGACACACACATAGAACCAGGCAGCTTCTATATCAACAGGAACTCCACCTAAAAAGATATTTAGCCTGTTCTACTTCATCTAGTGCTGTATAGCCTACATACATTGGATCAAGACTTCCACTACTTATTCTGAAGTACAGATGTAAAGCCTTTTACTGTATGTTGTTTTAGAGATATTATCTCTTTTAAGTTAGCCAGAATCATGTAGCCTCTGGCTAGCATATACATTTTCCAAATAACAAATAAATAAAATTAAATAACAATGCATAAGATAAGATAAGATAAGATAAGATAAGATAAGATAAGATAAGATAAGATAAGATAAGATAAGATAAGATAAGATAAGATAAGATAAGATAAGATAACCTTTATTGTCATTTTTATACTGTGGGCACAATGGCACACATCAAAAATGAAATTTAGTTGCCCACTCTCAAAGTGAAACACATACATGACACACACCTAAATATACTATGAACAACATATGTATAGACCCACATCCCTACATATACATAGCAAATAAATATTAAATATTGTCCATCTTGAATATATAATGGAAGGAGGAAGCTTAAGAGTTTGCAAGGTTAATGCTGTATGGAATGAAACTATGGCTGAATCTGGATGTTCTGATTCGGATATCACGAAGCCTTCTCCCAGAAGGTAACAAGGAAAATAGGTCATGAAAAGGATGTGTAGTGTCCCAGATAATCTTACAGACCCTGCTCAAGCAGCACTTCTGTGCTATGTCCTGAATGGGAGGGAGGGAACTGCCAATGATCTTTTCAGCCATTCTCACCACTCTCTGCACCGCCTTCCTGTCTGAAGCAGTGATGCCTCCAAACCAGACTGTGATGCTGTATGACAGGATGCTCTCGATTGTCCCCCTGTAGAAAGTGGTCAGGCAGGGGAAGGAAGATGTGCTTTTCTCATGCAGCACAGAAAATGCAGGCACTTCTGTGCCCGCTTCACCAGTTTCTCACTGTTGAGCGACCAAGTCAGCCTACTCGTTAGCTGCACACCCAGGAATTTGATGCTGGTAACCACCTCCACAGGTGAATCATTTATGCACAGAGAAGTGTGGCTGTGCCTGCCTTTTCTGAAATCAACAATGATCTCTTTGGTTTTTCTGGTATTTAAAACTAAGCTGTTTTCCTTACACCAGTTCACCAACCCTTCAACTTCCTTGCAGTAAGCTTCCACCTTGTCATCCTGAATAAGGCCCACTACTGTTGTATCATCTGCAAACTTCACAATATGGTTGGTGGCAAACCTAGCACAACAGTCATGAGTCAACAGGGTGAACAGCAGCAGACTTAGGACACAGCCCTGAGGAGAACCTGTGCTCAAGAAAATGGTATTAGAGGTATTTGTTCCAACTTTCACATATTGGGGCCTGTTGGTAAGAAAATCAAGAATCCAGTTGCACAAAGGAGTGTTTAATCCTAAAAGGCCCAGTTTGTCTACTAGATGCTGGGGAATGATTGTGTTAAACGCTGAACTGAAGTCAACAAACAGCAAACACTCATGAGTATTTCTTTCCTCTAAGTGCTTCAGGCTCAGATGAAGAACGGAAGAAATAGCATCCTCTGTAGAGCGATTTGGATGGTAGGCAAACTGAAACAGGTCAAAAGCTGGCAAGAGTCTAGATACAATAGTGTCCTTTATCAGCTTCTCAAAGCATTTCATGATGGTGGATGTCAATGCAACTGGATGGTAATCATTGAGGCCTGTAATTGTGGACTTTTTTGGTACTGGCAAGATGATGGCTGTCTTAAAACATGATGGGACCAGTGCCTGCTGCAATGAGAGGTTGAAAATATCTGTGAGAACACAAGCCATCTCCCCTGCGCATTCCCTGAGGACACGTCCAGGGATGTTATCTGGGCCTGCTGCTTTCCGAATGTTAATTGTCTGCAGTGTTTTCCGGACAGAGGTGACATCAAAGCTTGGCACTTGCTCATCAAGACGGGGCACTGCTTTCCTAGCAGGAGTGCTATTTGATGCCTGAAATCTACCAAAAAATGCATTCAGTTTGTTTAGGAAGTCTGTGTCATCCTTGCATCTCGAGGGAGCCATCTTGTAATCCATAATGGCCTGGATCCCTTGCCTCATTCACCTGGTGTTTGTTGGGTCCTGAAAAAAGTTCTGAATTTTCTGGCAATGGGCTTGCTTTGCACCTTTTATGGCACTTTTCAGATTTGCTCTGGCTATTCTAAGTGCCAGCATATCACCAGATTTAAAAGCCACATGCTGTGCTTTTAGCGTCTTGCGGATCTCATAAGTCAGCCACGGTTTTTCATTCATCCTCACAACAATGCTTTTCAGGACACAGACATCTTCTATGGATATATGCAGACATCGTGGTGGAATACTCCTCAACATTTGTATGTTGGTTATCAGTAGCTGCTTCCTTAAACATGCCCCAATCTGTGCACTCAAAGCAGTCTTGTAGTGCTTCTGTAGCTCCCTCTGTCCAAACCCTCACCTGCTTTACTGTAGGTTTCACTCTGACTAATAAAGTTTTATATGCTGGAATAAGCAGCACTGAGAGATGGTCAGAGGAGCCCAGGTGAGGGTGGGGGATAGCTTTGAAAGCCTTCTTGATGTTGGAATAATCAAGATCCAGTGTATTGTCCCCTCTAGTTGCAAAGTCCACATATTGATGGTGTCAAACTGCCAGCCCGCAAGCCAGTTTCATCATTCCAAAGCCACGCCCACCCCATTGCCGGCAAGGCAAAAAGAGTTGTGATACATCACAACACGTCACGTGATGTGGCGAGTTTGACACCCATGCTTTAGATTGTGACATTTCTGTAGATATTCAATTGTAACTTTGAGTGATTACATTAAATACTTTCTCAATTTGTCCTATGAAAAAAATAAACCAATTTTATCTTCCAATTCCTGCCCTCACTGTGGAATGGTCCCTCTCAAGCAATGTGCCTGTCACTGATTTGTAGTGATATTTATCAGTGCTATGAGTTTTATTATTTTTAGCAATATTTTTATTGCTGAATATTTAAATATTGTTATATATCCCAGACACAAAAGATAAAATTTAAACCAAATTAAATAATTATGTAAACTATATGAATGTACAATAACACATTTTGGAAGGCAGCCATATATTTTTATCAAGCTATAAATCTGCATTTTTGGTTTTGAGAAAAAAATATCCTATGAATAATAGTGCTTTGTTGGGCTATTTATTCTCTCTTTTTTAGAGGGAACAATAAAGCTTAAAATTTATTAATTTCTTTAAAATACTACTGATTAACTAATTAGTAACCAGCATAGTCTCTAATGCATTTTCATCTCCTTTATTGATCTCCTTTATTTAAATTATTTATTTCATAGGACCCTTAATTCCATATGTAATCATGTCTATCTTTTCAGGTGAGGCTTTGATCATAACCTAACAAGGGACTGAATAGTTACTGTGACTAAGGGATAAGACTAATTACCATAGACTGACTTGCACTTGGCTACATTTTCTTCCATTTCTGAAATGTCCTATTACTATTAGTATCTGCAGATCTCTACTTTTAATCAGATCTCGTTTCCACACAATTATCATTTCAAGCTTGCATTGATTGCTTTTGCTAAGCATAATGAGTGAAAAAGAAACACTGCACATCATGCAGAATATTGGATTGGTTGATGTAATAGACACAGTCACTATTTTACCCCACTCTTTGAAAAGTTAATTTTCTCTTTCATCAAATAACTGGAAGACTTCTAACAGTGTATAAGGTTTTAGAGGGATTTGCATTAAAGAATGTAGTCAAGTGCCTTATCTGATTTTGGAACTAAAGTGACACATGAATGTTCTTTTACTATTAAAACTATAGGCAAAGACTAACACTCTTGCTGAAAATTGCCTTGGGATGGTTTTAAATGTCCAGAATAACAATATGCCTCATGCATCAAACTCTTTTACAGGTCAGTACTGAGTAATTGTAGCTTTTTGAGACCTGAAACTGTAACAAAATCAATTCTGTGGATATCAGCAAAATTAAACATACCACTACGTCAATATAAAATAAGAAATAAACCATGGTGTTATACTACGTGAAACCAAAAAACTGTGCTCCACAGGCCTGAGAAACAAAATTGTACAACTACAAAATAAATAGTAACTTACAACATTTACAGAGCAAAAATACATTTACATTTGCTTAAAGGATGGACACACAGACACACACATTCAAATGTCTTATGATACAAGGTGATATAATAGATAAGATATTGACTGGACCTAGAAAGAGACCCATGCTTAAATCCACCTTTAGCCACGGAAATCACTGGGTGACTTTGGGCTATACAGAATAATTCCTGCACAGAAAATAGGGTTGTAAATATCACTGGAAATAACAGTGTCTGGTGATTTGCAGTGAAAAACATTCACAATACCTTCTGCTTGCAGTGTGCCTGAAGCAATACACAGTATATTTGCAATGTCTCTTAGAAACACCTAAAACTCTATATTTAATGAATGAAACATGAGTCTTAATTTGTACTGGCACATCTAGTTATTGTTTGTTTAAAAAAAACCTTAATTTTATTAATATGCATATTCTAAAGTGGATCATGTTCTAGTGAAAACAATAATTTGATCACCCTAAATTCACCAACATTCCTAGATGCAGTAATAAATAACATCTGTAGCAGTTTGTTCTTATCTGCTGGCTAGAGATGAAATGGAAGCCAGGGGACTTTTTTTTTCTAAAGTTAATTGAAGCCCACAAGCTACACCTCAGTTTCAGTAGCTGAAAAGAACAGAACTGCCAGGATCTGTGGGGATTTTGAAGGTGCAATTAATAGGCTATTAGGGCCTCAGAAATACACCTTGCCTAAAACAGAGGATATTTTACTGACCCGCTGGGGGACAGCATTTCATTAAAATAGGTCTAGAAAAAGCTTATTTACAAAAAGAAATGGAAGAAGATTCTAAAGGGTTTCTAACCACCAATACATAAAGAGTTGTATTATAACAGGTCTAGTTTGGAGTAGCAGCTGCACCAGCAATTTTGGAAAGAAAAAAACATGTACAAAGGGCTATACGGCTTTACAGGCATCTGATATTAATTAGATAACATCATTCTGTATGGACACAAAGATGAAGTACATTTGTAAAATCTCAAGGGAATCTTGAAAAGATTGATAGACTATGCATTTTGAGCACATTGAAACAAATATGAACTCTTTAATCCTAGTCTCTCAATACATGCCTCACAATATAGCATTTAATGTGGTTATGTGACTACATCATGACAGAAGAGAAAACCTGATAGATTTTGTACATGCTAATTAACATAGAAAAAATAATGCATGAATACACTCTCACACACACGTGTGTGTCCATGCGCGCGCACACGCGCGCGCGCACACACACACACACACACACACAGAGTGTGATTGTAGTTACTTTTCTGGAAGATCAATCAATTATCAACCACTATTGTTGATCTTTGCTCCAGAAAAAAAAAAGTTTCTGCTCAGCAACTGCTAGAATCCAGTGTTGGACTCTATTCTTTAGAGGACACAGATATAAAATACAATTTAAAAGTTCAAATAATTGTACAGATATAGATATACTATCCAATTTATTTCTATAGAATAAACAATATTTGAAGTCCATATCAAATACATATTCTTGTGGAGCATTTTATCTCACAGAGAGTCTCCCCATTCACTTGAAATGATTTATAGAGAGTTTCTGTAAAGAGCCCCCATTTGGCCTCAACTATACAGCAGAGCTGGAATATATAGCAACCAACTCAATTTATGGGATTTATTAGCTTTATTGTGTAAACTGATTTATATTGATTGTAGTATGCTGGGATCTGAAAATCATCCTCCAAACTGAAATTATGAGTGGCAGAGAACTTTTTACAGACCCAAGATTGTAGTTTTGTTGGGTAACTGGAAATCAAACAGCTTGCAATAATTACTCAGCATGTCATAACAACATGTCCAAATACACCACTTTGTCCATGAGAATGGCCTGTTTGGACATGGCAAATAATTGATATAAATTTTGCATGACAACACCTATAGCAAGAAAATATCCCTGTGATTCCTTCTTGCAGTAGTATTGCTCATGTAATTGTAATCAGTAAGTCAACCTGCTTGATGCTGCTCAAAGCTTGAGCCTAGGTGGCGCAGCAGTTAGAGTGCAGTACTGCAGGCCACTTTAGCTGACTGTGTTCAGCAGGTCAGCGGTTCAAATCTCACCGGCTCAAGGTTGACTCAGCCTTCCATCTTTCCGGGGTAGGTAAAATGAGGACCCAGATTGTTGGGGGCAATGTAAATATATATATATACATTGCTTACTGGTGTACACCGCTTAGAGAGTGCTTGCACTTAAAGCGGTATATAAGTCTCATAAATAAATAAAGGGAGATTGGGTCTTCTTTCCCTCCTGCTCCCTTTATTCACTCAAGCACATATAGATTGTATTGCACTCAGGATCTCTTGCTTAACTGTCAAAGAGATTTCCTTGTAGTCTTGCATCACTCAAATATTAATCAAGTGAAACCCTATTTAATTTTCCAAGAACCACCAAGGTGAAGCCATCTGCAGTTAGACTCATGTGATTATATGTCACCTTCAGATATTATGAAAAAATATATTGAAGAAAAAGTGCAAAATTAAAGAAAATTAAATGCAGTAAGTTCATGTTTCTGCCATGATAGCCTATTTTAATCATATTTTTGATTTGGTGAAAGAAAATAAAATATGTTTATAGTTTAATAAATATGTGTATAATTTAAGAAGATTTTATGATAATCTTGATGCCTTGTCATTAGTATAAACCAACTCAAGCATATTACCAGGGCTGAAGATTAAATTTTCTTGAAGTCTCTTTAGAAGCCAAATAGGAAATAGATTATGCACACAGTGAGGTTTGCTAACAGTTTGGAATGCTCCATTAAGGTTAAAACCTGTTGTATTAACACAATTATAAATGTTCTTCTAAAAGGTGAATGTGGAATGATGTTAGTACCACCAAAATTTGTAGTGACCTTGTTTGAGGTATGAATTAGGCACCTTGTAGGAGGCATGAATTATGCAGCTTGTAATGTCAGCTTAATTATGAGCCAAGTGACCACTTGTAAGTTCTTTTCAAATTTGAATGAACAAAATTCCAAGTATGCATGGTTAAATTAATTAGACCAGCTGCTCACCACCTGCCTTTTAGTTGCATAGAACAATGCAGTGATTGATTCTGTTGCTTCTTTCAAAATTATTTATTGACTCCGAAAGACTGTTTTCTCTTTTTTCTCATCCTGTAAAATATTCTTTTTTTTTTAAGGGGGTAAGCTCATAGGACATGAAAGTCTCATAGTCTGAATGCTGTTCAATGTAAGCTCAAAAAATAAGTTTGGACTTCCTCAGTATGGGGGCTGAAGGGATCACAAAGACTTACTGCTCCAATATAAATCTGCATGCATAGTTGTGATTATTAAGAATAATCTGTTATCAGATATGAAATAAAGCTATAGCCTATTGGATCTACTTTCTAGCCATTTTGATATAATTCTAGGTTTCTATATAAAGCATACTTTGAAAAGAATTCTTTGAAGCAGAGAAAAGGAAAGTATCATAACTGAAAAACAATGAACAAATGGATGTATCAATCTTATCTGAAAGAACCATAAACCCTTCAGTTAAACACTCAGGGATAAAGAGTTTATAAACACTTCATCTTAATGATAATGGCAATAATAATAGCACATAACCTCAGACTTTGCAATTGTTAATAAGAAAGACAAAAAAAAGTATAATGTAGCAGTACGTGGAGACAGCAGAACTGAAGAGAAAGAACTAGAGGAGATACAAAGATCTGCAAATAGAGCAACTGTGACAAAGGAAAGCAAAGATATAGTAATAGTAATAGATGTTTTGGATGCAATCCAAAACATCTGGAACATCACTTGAATACCATTGGTACCGAAATGGGTCAACTTGCCACAGCCAACTCGCTATGGCCAACTTGCTACAGCCAACTCAGCACTGCCAATTCACCACAGGACAAGTCACCATGGCCAACTCACCATGGAACAACTCATTGTAGGACAATTTAACAGTTCAATTTAATTATTTAAAATAAACTAAAAAATATTTTCATTTTTCATTCTGTACCTCCTGTTTCATCCTTTCTTTAATAATTCTATTCCACCATTTCTTTGATATTAGTGTAACCCTTGTCCCACAGCGAGTTGTCCCATGGCGAGTTGTCCTACAGTAAGTTGGAAGTGGTGAGTTGGCCATGACAAGTTGGCCATGGTGAATTGACACAGACCCCATTGGCATTACCAAATCACCATCAGTCAATTACAAAAGGCAGCTTTGCTTGGCTTCTATCCTGCAGTGATACCTCTAACACCATCAAACAACAACATCTGCCTATATCAGGTCCTTGAGAAGGACTCAATTAATGAATGCCAAATGCAGTCTAAACAATTAGCTGAATGTGCGATCAAGAATGAAAATAACTTACACAAATATACCTTCCAACTCGTATCAAATCAATATTTTTAAAATAATAAAACATCACATACTGTATGATGACAGTCATGAGAAACCTGGATGGGGACTTCCGGTTCCAGATTATGGCACTCACAGCTGTGCAAGGAGATGGCTCTCCTTGCCAGCTGATTCTCCGCTGCCGGTAGACCCTTAATCAGGTCGAAAAGCCACCTTGGAGGGGCAGCTACTGGTGAGGAGGTTCTTGTCATCCTTGGGAGAGTGGCAGCTTCTTCCAGGGACCGAGATTGCTCCTTTGGGCCGATGGTGGAAAGAACGGCCAGTAAAATGGCCGTTCATGTAGCCGCTGCAACCAGAAGTCAGAAGAACATCTAAGCACAGGAACCAGCATGGTTGAACTGGGTGATACCTTTTTTTCTCCCTCTCTTGGTTTTTTTTTTTTGTGTGTGTGTGCCTGTAAAGAGCACTTTTGAAATGATTTCCCTACTCTAAGAAGGCGGTGTTTGTGAGTGTGGGAAAAAGAAGCTTAAATGGACTGAATTAATTTAAAGTGATTTTTTTCTATTTTTTTTCTCTTCACTTTGGGGTCTTGAAAAATTTTGTGAATATTGAATCTGCTATTGGACTTGAATGCTTCTTTTTTTTCTGTGTTTCCTGATCTTGTTTATGAGATTCCTGGTCTCTGGGAGAAGATTTTACATTGTACTGAGGACACCCTGTGGAAAAAGTTAAAATTGCAACTTTCTCTTTTGAGGATTGGACTGACCTTGACTTTCAGATTATCATAAAAGGGAAAATACAAAGAAAATTAACAGTTGTACTGGTGGGAGTGGACATGATTAAATGTTCTCTGAACACAGCCTCTGCTAAATGATACAGACTGTTTTTGATTATCTTTGAAATGGAGCAACCCTTGGTTCAACTTGACTATAAACTTGAAGCTACTGATGAAATATGTTTGCAAATAAAATAATTTACGATGGAAATAAAAAATAGAAATCCTGCTTTGAACTTACAAACTGACTCCCAGACTTTGTCTGAGAACTCTATGGACCAAGAAACAACAGAAGCGGGATTAACTAAAGGTAAAGAAGATTCCATTTTACTTCATATGTAGGCTGATGAGATCTCTGATGAATTAAAAAGGACTGTAATTAAACCACTTACAACCCTAAAATTAACAGAAATGGACAGACAAGCCCAACGAATTGAGAATGATGCTAGCTTGTATAAACAACTATTAGCTACAAAATTGGACGTAATTGAGCTGGCCACTCAACAGTTTCAAACGTGGAGATTGGACTTTGTCAAACAACAAGGGATTATTTACAAAGGAGCTAGGTTTCTAAAACAGAAAAGAAGACGTCTCTGTTTGACTCAAAGGACACTACAAGACATAAAAAATGACTTGTTTATTGATATAGTGGCATTGTTATGGAAACCTGTTTGGCATAAAAGGAAAACTAAAATAAGATTTAAGAATCTGATTGAAGGTTTTATGTAATTATTTCAAAAGGTTTATTAGATATGGATTGATTTATGGCTTATGACAGTTAAATAAGATGTTAGATTGAATAAAAATTAATTAAAGGTCTGAACTTAATAATAAGGTGTTTGTCTACATATTAATATGTTTTGGATATAGTAACTTTGAGGAGGTTAAAGAAATGTGATATTGATATTGAGGGATTGATTGTTAGATTATAAAGTATAATAGAAATAGAAAAGTATTTTTTTCACTTTTTTCTGTTTTGTTCTTTGTTTTTTTTCTTTGCTCTTTTTTTTCTGATATGAACTAATATACCTTTTTATATATACATTAGAACTGATAGTTACTTTGTAATGGAAGAAGAATAGGGAAAAATAAGAAATGATATTAATAAATGTTTATTGAATATGTTAAGGAAAAAGGTAATGGGAAGACTCCTGAAGTGTTAACTATGTACTTAGATTAGAAATATGGAATATAGTAATTGAAATGAGTAAACTTCATACAGGATCTGGATTTGTGGATCTATTTAGATGAAAGATTATTGAGGATTGATAGGATTGATCTAGTTGTATTGAAATATATCAATTTGAATATAATATGTTATTAGAGGGAAAAGAGAGGGCTTTTTCTTTTTTTAATGATTTAATATAAATTTTATGAGTATGACTTTGTTGTGTGGATAATTGATTGCCCTGCCACCACGTTGTTTCGTAAGCATTTGTCTGTAAACTGAAAAAAACAATAAAACTTGTTTTTAAAAAAAGAAACCTGGATGGGAACAAAGACAAAAAGAGAAGAGAAAGTAATACATAGCGTTTTGCTTATTCACTTCCAAGATTCTGTATCCTTCCTCTTCTTTCTTTTCTTCTTTCCTTTCTTTCCTTTCTTTTCTTTTTCCTTTGTTTTCTTCTTTTCTCTTCCTTCTTTCCTTCTTCCCTCCCTCCTTCCTTCTTTCTCTTTCTCTCTCTCTCTCTCTCTCTCTCTCTCCTATCAACTTGATCAAAGAAACTGAGTAAATCTTGATTTATAGGCCACATATTGCTATGATTTTAGCTTTATAAAAGGACAGCTCAGCATAAATAAACATATAATACATTGTAGCATTCCACATTGAAAATAATAGTAATGGCTTGACCATCTTTTTCTAAGAATGCTTGTGCCTATTTAACTTATATGCAGAGCACATCATGAGAAAGGCAGGGCTAGATGAAACAAAAGTTGGAATTAAGATTGCCGGGAGAAATATCAACAACCTAAGATATGCAGATGATACCACTCTAATGGCAGAAAGTGAAGAGGAACTAAAGAGCCTCTTGATGCAGGTGAAGAAGGAGAGTGCAAAAGTTGGCTTGAAACTCAACATTAAGAAAACCAAAATCATGGCATCCAGCCCTCTCAATTCCTGGCAAATAGATGGGGAAGAAATGGAGGTAGTGACAGATTTTATTTTTCTGGGGTCCAAGATCACCTCAGATGGGGACTGCAGCCAAGAAATTAAAAGACGCTTGCTCCTGGGGAGGAAAGCTATGGCAAATCTAGACAGCATACTAAAAAGCAGAGACATCACCCTGCCAACATTAGTACGTATAGTCCAGGCCATGGTTTTCCCAGTTGCAATGTATAGCTGTGAAAGTTGGACCATAAGAAAGGCTGAGCACCAAAGAATTGAGGCCTTTGAACTATGGTGCTGGAGAAAACTCCTGCGAGTCCCTTGGACTGCAAGATGTTCAAACTGGTCAGTCCTAGAAGAGATCAACCCCGACTGCTCTTTAGAAGGCCAGATCCTGAAACTGAAACTCAAATACTTTGGCCACCTAATGAGAAGGAAGGACTCACTGGAGAAGGGCCTAATGCTGGGAAAGATTGAGGGCAATAGAAGAACGGGACGACAGAGAATGAGATGGCTGGATGGAGTCACTGAAGCAGTAGGTGTGAACTTAAATGGACTCCAGAAGATGGTAGAGGACAGGAAGACCTGGAGGAACGTTGTCCATTGGGGTCGCGATCAGTCGGACACAACTTCACAATTAACAACAACAAACTTGTCAAAAATTAGTGATCAAAGACAATGAATGTTACTGATACCATCCAAAAAACCAGTGGCAATGTTGAGCCTAAACTATCTGTTTGTTTCTTTATTACATTTATATAGATGTCCATCTTCTAACCAACTCTGGGTGGCTCCCAATGAAAAGATAGTTCTTTAAAGGATAGTTAAAAAACAAAATCATCTGCCTTTTCCAGAAAGTAGTTTGCAAATTTCCTCACCTGACCCTTCCTGAAATAGTAACATTATTTATTCACATACTTAAAATTAAAATTATTATATTATAATATTTATAATTAATATTATAATTATTCATCTTCTTTGACATGTTCATTGCCATTGGGGGAGGTAACTTGATTGGATATAAAGATCTAGATCAGTATAAATTTTATATTCTTTAGAATCTTCTGCTCTATTTTTTTAATATACATCCGGTTTTAATCATAACTATCCCAAACACTGAAAATATCTATAGGCAGCTACCTATAAGGCATAAAGAAAGTTCTTACTCTTCTTCTCAAAACTTTGATCCTTCCTTCACATATTTGTTATTCTCCAGTCCTCCTTCATTCTTTATATATGATCAAACTTCCCTAGTCACTCACTTTAGTATTCAGTGCACATTCACTAATCTCCTTTTAATTATTGAATTTATCTCTTTATATTTTATTTTAGACACTTCTTAAATAAGCCATTCTCATTGCAATAAACCAACTTTTATATTTCTGTTGATATAGCTAGCTCTCACTGCCATATAACAATGTAGAAAGAAAAACACTTTTACCAATGTTTATTTCTTTAAAAAAAATCATTCCAGTCAATAAACCACATTACCTTTTTAATAAACATTTGCAGTTTTTAAAATTTATCCATCCATTTTCCCTCTTTAATAAAGAGTCTACTAACATAAACAAATTCATCAACTTGTTTTATTATTATTATTTTATAATCTATATATAATTTGTAATTCCTTTTCCCTATTAAATACAACTCTTTGGTCTTTGATTAATTACTTTTGAGATTCATACTCCTCATAACTACTTTCTGAAAATTATCAGCTTCTCAGGAAATAACATGTCACTCACATAATCACATACATGTGGATCTGTAGAGTATATATACATTTTGCCCAGGGGAAATGCCCGTTGTTCTGTTTTCAAGATCACTCTAGTACTATTCTTGAGCTTTTAGATTAGCTCATCTTCTTTGACCCCTCTTCTGGATTTATGTTTTGATCCCACATCCTTATATGGCCACATAATCAAGGAAACAATTTATATACAAATATTGGTGTCATAACTAAACATAACCTTCTAACAATGGTTAAATTTTCTCTGTTGTTTTCATAATGGAATTGTATATCAAAACAGAATACTCAACAGCACCCCAAAGCAATATAGCAAAATATGTACGACCATGGGCCTAAAGTCAGCTTTAGACTAACCTAGGTCACAAACTTCATTCCTGTTTAATTGAATGGATATAGTTCCTGCATGCTTTGGTACATTTTAGACTGTATCTCACAAACAAAACTTTATTTTTATCTCAGACATGATTATACTATTTTACAGCATGTAAAATAGGATCTTTAACCTAAAGACTCTTTTGCAAGTCAATATAAAGTTACTTGCATCCCTGAGTTAAGTTATATGTGTAATGCACTGACATATTCAGAACAAGACTATGAATGCAAAATATGTTTGTTCAAGCAGCATCAAAACAAGTGAGTTTACTGTTATGCAGAATGAAGCTATTCCCATTAAGTAACAGAGGCGAATAGGCTGAAGAAAGAAGTGGCCATCTATTTACTTTTTCTCTTGAAGACTGTTTATTCTCTATTCTGTTGAAGATAATTCTATGTGTTCTCACTTTATGTTAATGTGTAAGAATATAGATCTCACATTGAAATGAGGGAAGGGATCAATAAAACATTGAAGGAGGAAATTCACTATGCCAGAATAAAGTAATCCTGGAATCTCTGAAACATGTTTCTTGACCTGGTTGAGCTTGATGGGCTGACATCTAGCTTTTTAAAAAAGTAACCTCTTGTTTCTTATATGATACTGTTCCAATGCAAATACTGAAATAGGTTTAATTTAATCCATTTCACTTTAATCAGATTGTGAACATGTAATATGGAGAATCATTTTCTCATTCTTCTTCATTTCTTGTAACAAACACTCTTGGACTATTCTGGTATTTTTATAGCTTCACTACATAAAGACATCAGACCCTAGTTTTGTGGAGATGGTATTATCATCATCATCATCATCATTGTCATCCTCATCCTACAATATGGTGATAGATCTACCTGAGCAAGGCACTTCCTTGGCTCCTAGTGATGCATACCTTGACTAACAGTGAGGCATTATTTTAGCTCCAAGTAGTCATTACCTTGATTCCCAGTGAAGCAATAGGATTTTATCATCAGACCTATTCCAAAAGTTCAACCTTACTGGACTGGACTCATCAGAGGAGCCAGTCCAAGAGTGTCATTCCCACAAAAATATTGGTAAAATATAATTTACATACCGGATGGTCATAGATTGGATTCCTTGGGCAATTGTTGACAAATAAGCTAAGCAACCTGGATCAGTAGCTGAAAGAAAGTTGCTTACCCATCACAAATATAAGAAGGACTGAAAACAAAGAAATAACGATCTAAGCAGAGATTTGTCCTCTGAGCTTGCTGCTTGACTCCCAGACATTTCATTACCTATTTATGTCATGGGAATAAGGGACACTTTTTAAAACTTCTTAAAAATGTAAACAGCACATTTGTAGGATCCATATCTTTTCTCTTTTTCTGTCAACCATACTTCCTGAATCTCCTTTTTTTGACAGAAGAATATACAGATGTTGTTTGCTGTTTGCTTTGCTCTGCTAATAATCATATAACTATACCAACAAATTAAAACCTGAAGCCCAGATCTCTATACTTTAAAAGATACTATACCAAGTCTACTTTAGAGTTAAAAAAGTTTCTGGACAACAATTTTAAAAAATAAATGATTTATTTACCTTTCTATATCTCCAGCTTTTCCATCTACATTTTCTTATTTCAGACTGCCTGGATTTCCTTCAGAAGGCATATTTTTAGTAAAATTCCCTTGAGGATTCTTACTATTTGATTTGAATCAACTGGGGCCATGAACATTTACTAGTTTTTGATCTCCGTACTATTATAAATTTGAATATGCAGTAATGCTGTTTGGGTTGATTAGTTACGCTCTGGTCTTCTCCAGATATTTATTTATTTATTTATTTATTTATTTATTTATTTATTTATGAGACTTATATACTGCTTTAAGTGCAAGCACTCTCTAAGCGGTGTACACCAGTAAGCAATGTATATATATATATATTTACATTGCCCCCAACAATCTGGGTCCTCATTTTACCTACCTCGGAAGGATGGAAGGCTGAGTCAACCTTGAGCCAGTGAGATTTGAACCACTGACCTGCTGAACACAGTCAGCTAAAGTGGCCTGCAGTACTGCACTCTTACTGCTGCGCCACCTCGGCTCTTATATACTTGATATATACATGAAAATATTTTCTGCTATTTTAGATAGATTCATACTGTATATCTGATGACATCCTTTTTTTGTTTTTAGAAGATGCATCCTTACATTTGATAAATGTCCTGGAGTACTTTTGCAAACAAGCTTTTTGTTAAGTTGAAAAAAATGTGTATTTGATCTTCCCCAGTTGTGCTATTTAAATTATTGGATCTCTGAAGAAGGACTATAGATGAATCCACCTAAAGTGCAATAATTCTCACATAGCTACAAATGTGAAATATGTTTAACTTTGGAGAAATTCTATCCATTTTTATAGAAGAGTCACCATTATTTTGCAGAATGGTCAGGGCTGCTCAGACCTAAAAATCTGACAAAATGCACACATTTAAATGATTTATTCAAAAGCAAGGCAGAGTCATTTTCAGGCTAGTTACCATTCAGAGATCTGGATTCCAGTCATGCCTTTGTTGTACAAATTAATGCCTTGAACTCTGCTTCCTGGGCTGTTCTTTAGACTCCAGCAACAGAAGGGGAGGACTTCTTGCATTGTGCTTTTCCTGCTTTATAGATGGTGTTTTCAATAAAAAATTACTGTTCATAAAAACAATGTTTCCACAATGGAGTTTTTAATTGGAAGATACAGCATACTGTATCCATGTACATATATTAAATCAAACATGAGTTGAAGCACCCGGCATAAATCTCCAATATCATTGTCTATATCACCTATATTTCTAGTTCACAAAATAAGCTACCAGCTGGACTCTCAGGGCCAACCATTGTCTTGAAGCAAAACAATTATACCCCCTTCCCCTAAAGGGACACTCCCAAAAAGATAAGCATTGGGAGGCAAATAGTAGATCTGTTGTATTAGATTTACTTGCAATAAAACAGGACTTGCAACAACAACAGAGCACAGATCGATGACTTCCACAGAGACTTACAGACTGATTCTGCTTTTTCTGTGACTGAGGGACATTTGTTTTACAGGGAGAGGTATTACAACTGTGCCATAACAATACAACTGATAGAGAGACAAAAGTTCAATGTTGCATCTTATGCTCTGAGAGTTTCGGTGACCAATGGTGAGAATGGATGTTAGATATTATATATTATTTTGTTATATCTGTTTCTGGGCTAAGACTGTCACTGTGAATCTGGCTGGTTTTCTCCACTGGCCTCCCTTCTTCTCCTGGACCATAAAATAAAGTTTCACAGTGCTTTATTACTGAACTTTTAGCTATACAAGGTTACACAGAAGATAGTGGATTTGTTTACTAATATGCTTAATTTTATTCCTTACAAGAGACTATCATTAGTTCAAAAAATTGCACAAATTTTAATGGATGACTTTTTTTTTTTTGTACAGGGACTTGGTCAATCAACTCAGATCAGAGCTCTCAGTTTGCATCCAAGTTTTGGAAGTCCATTTTGTATCTATTGAATAGAAAGATAAAGAAGATTAATGCATTACTTAAAGAGTATGTCTTTTATCAATAGAAAAATTAGAGAGATTTATTATGTCTTGAAGAATTTGCCCACAGCACCTCTCTCCAGACCTCTATCACATGTTTCCCTTCAGTCTGAAACTTCCACTCCCACATCCTCTCCTCCTGAAATCCTAACACTGTTCCCCAAACCTCTGACTTTTTCCAAGTGAGTCAGGCTATATAGCAAATTTTCAATGCATAGTTCAATTTTTACTGAACTTTTTTTATTTTTTTTATTTTTACCCTGTTTTTATTATTTATACAAATAACTCAAGATAGTGAATATGTCCAACACACCTTTCTCCTTATATTTTCCCAACAACAACAACCCTGCGAGATGGGTTGGTTTCAGAGAGAGTGACGGGCCCAAAGTCACCCAACTGGCTAAGGCAGGAGTTGAATTCACGCTCTCCTGCTTTCTAGCCTGGAGTCTTAACCACTAGATCAAACTGGCTCTCTATTAGATTTGGCTAATGTGATATACAATACCAAAATTGTACTGGAGGATTTGTTCTGGCTTTCTTTGATATTTTTCTTTCCCTACCCATCAAAAAAGCTGGACACACCTTTTACCTGTATTTGTCTATTTCAATGAAGATTTGTCTGATATTTCAATGGCTATTTCTTGCTCAAGAGAAGCAACCTTTGTCCTTGAATTCTGCACCTGTTCTCTTCCCTTCCATGTCCAGGTGGATCAGGAGAAGGAATATGAGGCAGAATGGATTCTAGATGCAGGACAGATTACTTAGAATCCATTTGAAAAGCTATCCTGAATGGAGGCAAATATGGCCACATACTACAACATTCAAGTTATATTTGAAATTATCCACGAACCCATTCCTTTTGAACTGCCTTTAGAATCACCACACTTTGACATCTGTATTGAAGAAGAATCTTTCATTCCAATTATCTTGGACTCTCCAGATGTTACAGCCATAAAAAAGAGGAGGTCACCTTTCCATGTCATCTATATCTGCTGCATCAGACTTGTCTAACATTGCCATTGAGAAGCTTCTGGGTCTATCTTCACATGAAAGAAGGAAAGTAATTATGCATTTATTACCATTTGCCTGGGCCAATTTCCTGTACAGGAATGGAACTGATTCTGATGGGGAAATAGTGTGAAATTAGTAGATCTGGCCTTGGAAAGAGATAAAAGACAAATGTTATGATAATAAGGAGCAAAATATGACAATTCAGCACTGAGAAGTGGGAAGTATGAGAAAGAGATGTTAAGGTAAACTCACCTAGATTTTATTTTGAATAATATGGGGCAGAGATAAATTCTGACAAGTTTTCAAGATTGAAGTTTTTGAAGGGCTGATACCTCTATCATGACTCATGTATTGAAGTAAGTCTCTTGTCCCAGACAAATTTAGTGTGAACAGTTTTTCTATAAGGGTTATAGAGGACCATATTTTCCTTCATTTAATATAGCAAACTATCTTGAGCCAATTCCAATCAAAGGTCATAAAATTAAAAATAAGCATTATTTCCTTTGATCCACTTGAGCCTGAGAAACATGGTGCTACTGTTTAAGCCTTTATATTTTTTGCAAATATAAAGGCCTCCACAGTTGCAAAAATATCACACTTTAATCTAATTTTTCTACAGCTGCATTTTCTAAAATGGCTTTGTGAAATAGATTGAATTAAACAGAGGTGGTGTCTGGAATATGTACAGATGTTAATATATTTGTCCTCTAAAAAGGACAGCTAATATATAAAGCACTATCTGAACAAGGTTGGTAAAATTATAAGCTAAAAGCCTGTGTGTTTAAATGTGACACATTTTTTTAGCTAAATAAGAATTACTGAGATACTATGTGGTGCAATGTTATTCTTGTATTTCAAGAAAGTAATACATTTATTTATTTTTTTCCCTTAACCAGATACAGTTAAAAGTGCCAGTTATTAAATATGTTCATTCTATCATAAAGCCTAATATATAAAACAGCCACATTCTATGAACAGTATAGCTCAGCCACAAGGGGAAACCAATCTGTGGCAAGACATCAAATTGGTTTCAATGAAATAGCTAAGCAATCACAGCCAAAGAATATTGCTGCTGCATTGTGTTTGTATTTCTGTGATGGTATTTACATAATTCAACATGACATTATATTGGCTAAAACACAGATCTAGTCCTTAATCCAGCAAGATGCAAAGTGCTCACTGTGTTGTGTCACCAAGACATTGTTTGCCAGCCTTCTGTATCTTGCCTAGCCAAATACAATCTGTATGCATATTTATCCATTTAATACTAACTGCAGGTTTCCCAGGTTCTATAAAGCTGCAAAGATACAGTATTTGGATACAATATCCTATCTTGGAAGCATGGGACTTTTTTTTTTTTTGCTATCGATATGGAGATATTTAGAAACAGTAGATCCATGAAAAAGATGTACTGAAATTATTGGATATAAAATGCTTCTTTCCATCCTTGTTTTCAATCTTAATTCTGTTTTTCGTCCTCTCTCCATTTCATTTGTGTTTCCTGTTACTTAATCAGTTTTATTTTGAAGTACAGGCAAAAGAAGACATCTGAATATCCATGGTAATCTGTGAAATTCTGGATTTAAACATAAATGGCAAACACCATGACCAAATTTCTTCTTTTATTTAAATATTCAGCATTATTGCAAGCCTTGATTGATACCAGGACACAAAAGTATTTTGGGGCACGCAATTCTGTTTTCAGTGGCAAGCTTCATTGGAGAAAGTTTCCTTATGCTTGCATGTGGAAACTTTCTAGATAGATACAATAGAATAAATATATTCTTTCTGCCCAAGATTTCTGCTACATAATAATAATTATTTTTGTCACTAAATAGCACTGTAGTGTTGTGCACCGTACTGTAATCTGTTCAAAATTTAGTATTTCAAGTAGGTTATGAACATTTCCATAGTATCCAACACTATATATGTTGAAGAGTGGATCATGTAACCATTATCTCCTGCTTTGTAGATGCTGAGCTTATTAGCTAATGACACAGAGTTTAGAGTTATATTAAAGCTACGTTTAAACCTTAATTTTATACTTTGATGGTTATCCAGCGATAGAATATTGCAATATTTCATTTGAGCACTTTTCATTGGTGAGTTGAAGCATAGTTATTTTTTTAAACAAAAATAAGAAATTTCAATTGCTGTCATAGCAAGAATGCGGCATCCATTTCTGGGGTGAAATGATATCTTCATTTCAAGTTATCTATTGGTTGTCAAGGCATTCTTAGATCCGTATAAGTTATAGGCATTAACTGTTAACATTCTAAGAGCTTAGGGTCTGATTGCTTGTTAGGACCATTTATCATATCACTATCCTTCCTGATGTTTAACTCTGGATAAGAGGCTTTTCTGAAATTCTTTCAGCTTCCAGAGGCTATAGTCATGCTACCTTCTTTAGCTGTTCCAGTCCTGTACTCATGACTTTCAAGAAAATTAAGAAAGTTGTTTCCAATGTTAGACTATTTGACAACAGTTTTCAGGGAATTTAATCCTGTCTGTCTGTCTGTCTGTCTTTCTGTCTTTCCGTCCATCCATCCATCTATCAATCCATCCATCCATCCATCCATCCATCCATCCATCCATCCATCCATCCAGATACATCCTCAGACACATATAAAATAAATTTATATACAGAAATAAACATATATGCAGGAACAATCACCTTTAAAACAAATTATTTTCTGGTAACCCTGTTGCATTTCAAGATCTTTTAGAGAACCCTTTAATAACAGTTATGAAATAGCAGTGTGACTACCACATTTGCTTAACGTGTAGAATGTTACTGATTCAAAAGCATTATTTTTTCATGATTCTTTTTTGCCCCTTCCAAGCTAGCTAATTTCCACCCCCTACTCCGACCCAGGTTGTTTGTGTTATTGTTTTTAACCACATCTAAGGGTAAATTTTCATAATATCTCCAATTTGTTTTTGCCTATGGTTGCTGGCCTGTTTTGACAAGGGTCCAACATGACAATGTATTTAAGTTAACACTGTAAGACAGAACAATAGAAGTTTCTCTTTCATGGTCTTAAAGGTGCTTTTTCAAAGGGCAACTGACTTCTTTTCTTTTCTTTTCTTTTTTTGAGGAAGAAGAGGAAGACCTTTCAGTTCTCATCCAAGAAGTTTCATCAGTTGGGATGGTGGGGGGATGGAAGGATAGGTACCTATCCTTCCATCCCCCCACCATTGCAACTGATGAAGTTTCTTGGATGAGAACTGAAAAGTCTTTTTCCTCTTCCTAAAAAATAATAATAATAAAGCAAACAAAAAACCAGACCATTTGTCTTTTGAAAAAGCACCTTTGAGACATTATGACCTAGATGACTGAGAATCTCCATAGACTTTCTCTCATTACTTTCAAGATTGATCTCCATTTTTTTCTGCCTTTAGGAAAGCCACTAATTTGCGTTTCTTCTACCAACCCATCAATTCTAAATTATACTTTTCTTAATGCTGATTTTTATTTCTGGATTTTACATATTTGTGCCTTATATTACAGCCAGTAATTTTTTGTTTTTTGTTACACTCTTTAGTGCAGCCATAAACATCGAAGTTATTATTCCTATTCAGATAGACAAACAGAATCCTGAGTTCAACTTCTTTAATCTACTGTAAATACAGTGGAATGGTTTCATTTCATTCTCTACTAAAATTATACTGAGTAGTATAGTGCAGTTATTTATAAGTATTTACAATTTTATCTTTAAAAAAAATGAGCCAAAACAAAATATCCCAAACCTTAGTTCTGGAACAGAACCATTTTTGGATGAAATAGGTATGATTTTGTTTCAAACTGTTTAAAACTCTAGAATATAGGGCTCTGTCATAAAGTAAAATTAAAAACTCCTAAGCCACCACAACATCTGTCATAAAACAATATTCCAGTAGCTATATGTTTATAATATTTTAGCATACCTTTCCTTCAAAACACCATCTGGTGTAATCTGTAAAAACAAATATGTAGTAAATGTGGAGGTCTTTTTGAATAATCAGCAAGTTTGTTTTAGAAAAAAAGAATTATAGAAGCTATAGACTCATACTTTTAAAATCTATAGATTGTGACAAAGCACAATATTCTGGATGTTATTATTCCTATCTGCATTATGGTTCCTAGTTTCAGTCAGAGATATAAAAATATCTTGAGGTCTTCATGCTAAACTTCCAAAACTTTGTCAAAGCAGTTGGCTGTGTACATTATATCACAACCTGAATTTTGTTGACCTTTACTTTTTTGACTTGATCTTAGATAGGCTACTTTTGGTTCTGTCTCCAATTTTAATTATTTCTCTATAGTATTGCCCCCACTGTCTCTCTCACCTTAAGTAGGAAAAATCAAATATTTATTTATAATACATGTATCTATGAAAGAAAGGAATGGATAGAAATGAGCTCCTAAGTTTTTCGTAAAATATAATTCCTATATGGATATTGAAGTGAAGAGACTATTCATTGTTTAAAATTATATGTATGCCTAGCTTATACAGTATAATCCTGCAGCTCACTGTGACCTTAAATAAAAATAGAATAAATATAACTAAATGAACCATAACAATATTGTATTACACAACTGAGTGCCACAATACTGGGGTCAGTTCTTTCCTAGTTTAAAGCCTGTGCCTTCACAACACCGGAGGATGGAGGATTTTACCCTCAGGTGGGAAGCTTTTCCAAAAGATCAGAGAAGGTATGTTTCCCAGGTCACATCAGATGGCAAAATTTAAGGAAAGGTACCTACAGCATTCTCACTTTAAATAATCTCATAAGGAGGAAAGATGGAAACACAGTTTTGCAAATAACTCTTGCATGTAATATGGGCAAAATGCGAAGCACCAGAACCACACACAAAACATGAAACATCCAGAACTGCATGTGCTGCTGCATATTGGACCAGTTCTAATTTCAAGTTGTCTTCAAGAGCAGTCCCATGTAAAGCACATTGCTGTAATCCAAATAAAAATAAATACAAATAAAAAGTAACAATTTAATAATAATGGCCTCCCCATCCAGGAACAGGCACAGTTTGTGTAGACGCTAAACCTATTCAAGACCATCTTAGCCACAGCTGTTTTCTGTTCCTTGAGCATGAGCAGGAGGATCTCCCAAATTGTGCTGTAACTCTATTTGGGGAAGGATGCTACTTCATTGAGAAACTGCCGCATCAAGGATGGCAAATCACTAGACCTCAGAGACACTAAATTCAATACCATCTATCTTGCAGAGTTGAATCTTCAGTCAGGAGCACTTTACTAAAAGACCTATATTCAACAAGCATGGAGAGAGCTAACTTCAAATAAAGTACTACCAATTAGTAGGGAAAAGTTATGTAACACTTAACTTTCAATATTTATTCCCATCATCATCAGCCATTGTCTATCCACTGCAGGATGAAGGCTTCCTCCACATGTCCCCAACCAATACGGTCTTGAGTTTTCTTTTGCCAACTGGACCCACAATACTTGATCCAACCTGCTTTACAATTATGGAGGGGACAAAGAGGGGACAATATGTTCATCATAATGCTACAATTCTTACTCTTTCTTAAATTCTTGTTGCAATGTCATGACGCACACATTTCATCATTTTAATGTTTTATGTCTAGGTTGTATGCCCATGTTTACTTCTTATTGGTTTATAATGAAGACAAAAGTTTGCCACAGGCAAATTATTAAATTCTCCCCAAATGGAGAAATTAAATTATAAGTGTTTTAGAGAAATATAATGTAAGTAAGCTTACATTAAGCTGCAATGTACCATAATATCTAGCAGAGCTGATACAGATGAATAGTGATAAAACTTTTCAGTCTCCCACCTATGTCATTATTTTTCAGTTGAATCCTCCCCCAACCTTAAAACAGTGCTTTCCAGTAGCTTCAAATATAACAGAATATTATCGGAGAAAGGACATAAAGATTGATGACTTAACAAAAAAGAGTAAATCTTTGCATTGAGAAAAAATGTTTAAGTGTTTTAACAAAAATTATTAAAGTAATTCATTATTTAAAATGCATATATTTAGAGAATGTACATGGAAAAAGTACACAACTTTTTGTGTAGTTTTCTTTTAAAATTATAATTTTAAAAAAATTATAAAAAAAATGGATACCAAAATGGACAAAACAAAATTCAAGCAAAAAACCAAAACAAAATGAAAAGTAAAAAATTAAATAAAATTAAAATTGGTAGCTTTGTTCATCTTTTACAAACATCTTGACAAGTCTGCAGAATTTCAAATGCTTCCTGAAAGCATCCTCTCAAACACTATTATGCTAATTCACAGCTTGCCTGAAATATAAAAGATTAAAAACTTTGATTTTGCTGTAAACTAGAAAATATATTACCAAGTGAATATCAATATTTTCTAAGCTACATAAAGAAATTAGAAGTTAAGGAGCAGTTTCTAAGCTTTATATTTAAAATAAACATGCTGAAGTTTTGGTGAGTTTGTTAATCTAGGCAAGTTTATAATGATGAATTAGTTCTTTTAAAGAATAAATGAAAATCCCCACTCATGGAAGCCATATAAAATACTTTAATGGGTATTTGGTTCATAGCTATTACAGACTGGAAGACCATTCAGTGACAATTTAAATAACTTTTATCCACCACAGCCAAACACTAATTGGATGAATTGAGAAAACTCAATTCATAGAGTGTTTTCATCAGAAAGATAGGGGTTTTTTTGTGCTAACAATCCTAAAAAAATCCAAATGTGAACAGCTGCTAGAGAAAAATAGATTTTTGATGTTACATTATGAAAAGAAAATGAATTTTTCAATCTGGGCTATAACAGAACAAAAAGCAGAATGCATTTGATTGTGGGAAAAAATATTTATATTGGAATGCTTACAATTATACTACCACATTAATTACATTTTTATTAATATCACTTTATATATTGCAACTTTTGAACAGCTTCTAAGAATTGCTTCCTTCATAATAAAATAATGTTATAATACATAATAGCTAGAATAAAATATAATAGAAGAGTTTTATATACATAGACTAGTTAGGTAATTTCATTCAACATGATACAGAGTGACTTTGGTCATTTTGGGACCAAAGGAACATGGAAATACATCTGGAAATGGTGGATACAATTGCTCACAAATTTATCAACAAAACTAAGGAAAACATAGATCATATATCAAATCAAAACTTTATTACAGTTATAAAGCTATAAAACAATGATGTGATACCTACATAGTAAGTTAATATAAATATATACCCTCATACTGATATAAACATCTCTCTCTCTCTCTCTCTCTCCCTCTCTCTCTCTCTCTCTCTGTGTGTGTGTGTGTATGTGTGTTATAACAAGAAAAATAATGAAAGATAGAATATAAAAGTAAAGGCATTAAAATGCAATCATAATAGAATAAAATTACATGAACTACCAGTAAGTAAATAATCTTCAGAATCTTCAAGTACAACAAATAACATATGTAGAAGCATAAAACTGAACAATCTGGGAGAATATACTTAGGTTCTTATTAGATAAATGGATTGAAAAATCAAAGTAGTGCTTCCTGCCTGGAAATGTCTCCAGAATGGGATGAATGATTGCCATTTTAGAGATCCTGTGAAAGGAAAAACAGATAATCATATGGCTCAAGATTCTATTGAGCTATCACCACATGGACATAGCTGCTGGTAAACTGGAGCGTTCTTATAGGATCCAAGGAGGATTGATGAGGACTGTATGTCTAGACTGGTTAAAGTAAAAACTCTATTAAATTTCAATATGTAAATATATTATAAATAGGTTGGTGCAAATACTGTAAATCAGCTAAAAAAAGATTGCAGTCTTTTGATGGCTATGCAATATAATAGAAAAGCTCTACTTCTTATTTTTGGCCAGATTGATCTATTCTATTTACTAGTACAGAATAACAAAAATAGAAAGTCCCAAGGCAGCATTATCATGCCACAGAGATCCATAAGCAGTACACCTTTTAAATAAGGATAAGAGCAATAGCACAGCACTTAGACCTATATACTGCTTCACAATGCTTTACAGCCCGCTCTAAACAGTTTACAGAGTCAGCATGTTTCCCCCAACAATCTGGATCCTCATTTTACTGACCTGGAAGGCTGAGTCAACCTTGAGCCAGTGAGAATCGAACTGCCGAACTTCTGGCAGCCAACAGTCAGCAGAATTAGCCTGCAATACTGCATTCTAACCACTTTGCCACTACACAGAGAATAAAGATCTTATGAGCCTTTAAAAATCTGTAATAATTTAGCCATCTTTTATTTTGAATGTCCTAAGAGCTGACGAAATAAAAGCCCTGCACAATTCAAAATTATGCCCAATGAACATGATAGTACAGCAGAAACAGCAGAATAGAAAAAAAGCAATTGGAGAAAGTTAAAAAAAAATACAAAGTCCTGCAAATAGAATGAAAGAAGCAAAAAAAGCAAAGATAGTACCAATTGTAATAGATGCGTTGGCTGCAAACCAAAACATCTGCAGGACTACCTGAATACCATCAACATTGACACAATCACCATCAGACAACTGCAAAAGGCAGTTTTACTTGGAACAGCTTAGACCCTATGACAATATTTTTAACAACATCAAAAAGCAAAATTTGCCTTGGGCTATTCTTGAGTAGATGAAAATGCCAAATACAGTCTAAACATCTGGCTGTCTATGTGATGAATCATAACAATAAAAAGCCAAGCCTATTCTTTATACTAGTGTAGATTTTCATGGCCAAAGTGAATCAAATAATGATGACCTCTTAGACTTCATGGACTTGGTCTAACTTTATGGTGTCCTGACTTTTCAACAGTATCTGTGGCTGGTTTCTTCAGAAACTGAACATGTTCCTTTGAAGTGTACTTCTTGGACTATCACAGATAACACCATGGTAACTGAATGTGGTCTGTATTTAAACCTGGCAAGCTGTTCTCTATTTGGAGCATGTCACAGAAGTCAAAGAAAACTAGTTCCAGATTGTTTCCTTGTCTAAAGAGACAAGTCTTTCCTTTTTTAAATTATATTTTATTATATTGTTTTAGATCTTGATACCTTATATTGTTTCAGTACAGTGATTTCATACAATGTTAATTGGACATTATTAGCATTCTGTTATTTAGGTGGCTTAAAAAGTTGAGAATAGAAAAGAGTCTTATATCAATATTTATTATAATTTAAAATATCAATGAGCATAGAATTATCTGAATTTTATCCACAATTACAGTATTGAAACAAAAACTGCTATGAATCACATTAAAGTATACATTATGTATAAAGTCTTGATCTTGTACTAATTACTTAATATTAAAGATTCCACTGTGTGTGAATGTGTGAGTATATGTAATAATTGTGAACAAGTTAATGAAAGAAAAAATAAAGCAAAATTAACAAGGATTATAGTTTTTTTTAAAAAAAAAACTATTTGATTTTTAACATTACTTCCTCCTTATATCTGCTGTTTTATAATATTTATAGGTAGATATTTAGGCCCTCTTAGAAGCCACACTGTAAGTGATTATATCTATCTATCTATCTATCTATCTATCTATCTATCTATCTATCTATCTATCCATCCATCCATCCATCCATCCATCTATCTATCTATCATTATGATGTCTCCTGTTTTCATTCTGAAATGCACATTATAAAAAAGTGGTATTTTTTTTTTTACTAGTCTATTTTGAAGAAATTCTAGGAAAACTGGTTCCTGATTGGCCTTTCTTTGAGACAGGTTGCTGGTTCTTTGTGTAAGTTAGTTATGCATACTTTTCATAAAAGGTGAATTTTACATCTCATTATTGATTTCTCTACTAAAGAAGTTAATTATGCTGAACCATTTAATTTAATTTTCTTGGTGTAAGTTTTGTCATAAATGCCTTTGTCTCAATGCCAAAAAGCAAAACATTATATATGTCTTCTGTGTCTTCTGCAGTTAATTCAATAAAATAAGTGTACAAATCAGAGGGTTTATTTTTATAGTATCAATAAAGTCTATACATAAACTCAAAATTAGTAGCAGTTCAAAAACCAGCTAAAGATAATTTCCCACAAGTGAAATCAAACCAGTAAGTGTGATTTGTTTTTATTTAGCAGCATGAAAGATTTATGCTTATTGCATAAAATCTGTCAAATTACAATAACAATGACTTTTTTTTCAAAATGCAAAATGATCTATATCTTATTTTCAGTGTTTTAATGATTTGTAGTAACAAATGAGAATTTTTTGGTATATTATTTTTTTGTATAAGGTATTTTTAAAGGCATATGACCAATTTTCGATCATTCAAAGTTGTGATTATGTATGTGTATACACAAATTAAAATTAAATAAAAGGCCAAAGTGATGGTAGGAGCATTCTGGGCTATGACTCCTAAGTTATACAGTGGCTCCAATAGATCTCAAGAGCAACATCAGAGCTGTCTATTCAGAAGAATACAGTGCTAGGAACAGCTAAGATATTGTGCATAACCTTTAAACTCCCAGAGCTCTAGTAGAGGACCTGAGATTGAGGAAGACACATACCACCCATAGTGGTAAGAAAGGATTTTTGTTGTTGTAAAAAGTGAAATCTCTCCTCCTTAAAAATTGGCCAAATAGAAAGGTAGAAAGGCAATAAGACAAAATATAGAAATGCTAATATAAATAATAATTACTTTTAAATTTAAGGTTACAGTGAAAAATATGTAAATAATTGCTTGATATTATTGTCTCTTTATGTAAGGTCATGAACACTGTACACAAAGAAGTTTTGCATTTCAACTGAAAATAGTTTTTAAACTCTGTAAGAAACTAAATTTCTATAGAAATCACCCTAGCACTTAGCAATTGCACTTAGTCTTATATATTGCTTCATAGTGATTTACAGCCCTCTCTAAGAGGTTTACAGAGTCAGCAAATTGCCCCCAACAGTCTGGATCTTCATTTTACCAACCTTGAAAGAATAAAAGCCTGAGTCAACCTTAGGTTGGTGAAAATCGAACTGTTGGAAGTTGACAGTCGGCATTCAGCAGAATTACCCTGCAATACTGCATTCTAATCACTGCACCACCACAGCTTAGACAAGAGAATATTATATTTAGTGATGAGTAATTTTCAATATTGAGGCTCCACTTCTACACAATTTAACATTGTAGTCAGGACTGGCCATTTGAAAAGCTTTGTGCAATAACTGCTTGGAATTTACTTTTGTCACCACCTTAGCTAAAGGATGCTTTCCTATGAAACAGATGCAACTTTAATTGCCTTCCTGCTATGTAAAAGAATTAAAGAGTTTAAAAAAAATAAATCTTGGCCTAATAGCATAACCTTTTGTTTCCCTTTTTGTAAACAAACAAAACTGTCAGTGATAAACAAAATCAATCTTTTTATTTATTATCAAACACACACAATATATATATCTTATTTGAAACATGATTTACAAAAAAAAACAAAACACATTTCATATTTTGGCAACCTTATCTTCTTGAGCAGGCTAGGGATAGATATCTCCTTTCTAATTAGATTTTGGCTCATAAAAAGTTAATAAAAAGCAAAGTAAATTCTCTTGGCTGTAGGCCAAACAGAATTTCCAACTTGTGCAAAATAAAAACAAGAGATAACAAGACTTAAATAGGGCACCCAAACAAAGGAATTCAAACAATGCAGCTTCCGAATAGAACATTTGGCAATTTCTTAAAGTAGGCTTGATTTGAACAAAAATTCTCTTCTTGTTTTCTTGAACTTTTTCAGCTTCTTGTCAATTTTTTCTTTTATTAGGCAAGAGAGAGAGAAAATTCTCTTTTTTTCCTAGATTTCCCCAAGGCCCTGCTTTCAGTCTGGTGAATGTAGATTGATACTTATTACAAATTCTCACTCTCTTTTATTTATTTCATAATGTCCTACCAGTGAAAAAGCTTTGAATTCTTTTTCCAAAAATGAAAGCAGTGGTCTAAAATCAGCTTCCCGAGTAATGCATTGTCTCTCTTGGCAGTGAGTTTGGAGACATGTTACCTAATTTTATTGAAACTATTTTCATGTAACTGAACTATGCCAGATTTCAATCATCCCATTTTTGAACATTTTAACCCATTTATCAGTTAAGTTTTAAAAAGATAGTTATCACTGTTCTTTTTTATTGAACTCTGGGGACTGAGTGTTTTCAATTTTATTTTGCTTTTTAGCAGGGGAGGGGTAAATGATTGATTTTACTATTATTTATAAAAAATGATTATTATATTACATTGATTTTTGTGTAGTTGTGAGTTATAGCCTGAAGAAATAGAAATAGAGAGTGCTTGCACTTAAAGTGGTATATAAGTCTCATAAATAAATAAATAAATAAATAAATAAATAAATAAATAAACCTCTCAAGAGGTTCTGTAGGGGTGCAACTAACAGCTTCTACCTGTTATGTGGAAGCTATAAAACTATAAAAAGTTGGATCCCATAGTTTCATGAGATTATAAAGCAGAATAAATGCAATCTCCCAACCAATTAAATAAGCAAGAACAATCTGTAGAACTGTACACACACAACTTTACATGTAAATTCTTAAAATACTACATGAAAAATACATAGGCATAATTAAAAGAGTTAACTAATAAAATCTAAAGACATTTTTTTTTAACTAAGAGCTAAATTAGATTGATCTGATATTAATGGAAGCTTGCCAAGAAAATATCTGTGGACTTTATTTTCTGATAAATATAGTTTACTGTTAATTAATTAAATTATTATTTTTTAAATGGGATGGAATTTTTTTTAATGCCCATGGGATCCCCAATATCAGAAACTGTCCTATGCGAACTAGAACAACATGCATTTAAAAACTATACACCTAAATTTTGGTGATGCTACATGGATGATACATTTGTCATCATCAAAAGAAATGCATTGAAAGATTTTCATACCCTACTAAACTCCATCTTCCTAGACATACAATTCACAGTGGAGAAAGAAATGGCTAGACAATTAGCATTTTTAGAGTACTTATCAAAAGGCAGGAAGTTGAAAGCCTAGAAAGCATAGTTTATCACAAGGCAAGCAACATTCCATACAATCTTAGTTTTTTTTAATAATTAAGTGGTGGCTGGGTTAATCAATAGTTTAATAACATACAAAAATCTTTAGTACAAATCTCAAGTTACAACATCAAATATTTTCTCTTTTTTTCCCTTAATATCTACTATCTCATATTTAAGCTAATACAGTTCTTATTATATCAACTAAGTAAAAACATCATTATTACATTTATCAATAATTTTTTGCTTATGCATATCTTAATTACTTTTACATTCAATCTTTATAAACAATCAATGTCCTGTTATTGGTTTTTTTCCCAATTTTTAGTTTCTCATCAATATTCAAATTTAACATAATTTAATAATTTCCAGGCTTTAGGTAACCAAAGTTTCCCTTATCTCAATTCATAATAGAATCTAATATTCAAAATACACATCTTATCTATTTGAGTATAGTCCTGTTCTATTTTCTAAACGTTATTTATTTCTCACCATATTAAATTATCTAATTAATAATATAGCATCCCCTTCAACAAATCAAAACCATTATATATATTGTCTGGGTTAATCAATAAATCAAACATATAGACTTAGAAGAATGGCAAAAACTATGGGACCGAAATATTAAATTTACTAAAGCAGCTGCATATAAGGAAAACCTATATAAAATGTTTTATAGATAGCATATCACACCAGTTAGATTAGAGAAAATGTTTAAAAATGTTTCAAATATGTGTTGGAAATGTAAACATCAACCAGGCATTTATTACCACCTCTGGTGGATTTGCCCTAACGCTAAGAAGTTTTCGTTTCTGATATGTGGCTAGAAAATATGATAAAATTGCAGATAGAATTTAAACCGGAATTGTGTTTGTTAGGAATATTAGGTTTGAATTATGAAAAAGGGAATGAGTACCTAATATTACATGTGTTAACAGCTGCGAGAATAGTATTTACTCAATTCTGGAAAAATGAAAAATTACCATCTGACCAGATTATAATAACAAAAATACTTGAATGTATAGAAATGGATAGATTAACTTTAGAAATGAAGGAGAAAGAAGACACAATTTACTTTAAAACATGGGAAAAATTTTACCAATGGTTAGCAACACGATAGAACGAGAAAAGGTTATGAAACTTAAAGAGATAATTGATAATTTGTACTTATATTTCATTTTTATTTTGATGATTTTTTCTTTTTCTTTTTCCTATTTGTGATTTTAATAAGTAAATTATAGCTAAAAAGTAATATATCAATATTTTAAAGTTATTACAATTAATTAGTAATATATTAGTAATATTATATTAAGCATTGTTATTTAGTAAAATGAATGAGATATATTGACCAACTTGTTATTTACATGACTATAGATAAAATTAATCATTGTAAACTGTTTAATATTAGACTAACGATTAATATTTAATATAATATATACACCCGGATGGGTCTACTTGTTGAAGCAATGTTATTTTGTGGGAATAATCCCACTATTGTGTTTACCCTTTTCCTTTGGTCTAACCTTTTTGTATGTTTCTCTTTGTTATACCTTTGTTGACCTTATTCCCCTTTTACCCTTAAAAAATCTAATAAAATATTTGTAAATAAATAAATAAATAAATCAAACATATTCATTTTTTTTTTCTTTTGGGTTTAATTTTTAAATAGTAAACAAATAGAATCCTTATTTTCAACTAATCTCCAAATATTTTAAATTTAATGACCAAAATTCCCCTTATCTCAACTTCTCCCTTTAACCCTCTAATTAGTAATATGAAATCCACTCTAATAAATCAAAACCCCAATTTTCTTCAGCCTTATTCTGGCTTTCTTCCTTTGCCAACTAGCTTTCCATGTCGGTCCTTTTAAATCATCAAATAGATCTCCCTCTATTATTATATATATTATTTGAAATAAGAGAGACCATTTAGTTGCCATTTTTTGGAAGGGCTAGCCCATTTGTGTTCATTAGATTGTCGCCCTATTATTCCAAATCCCATGATTGTTCTGACATGTTTATCTTCCATTCAATCAGTTCTTGTTCTTTCTCCTCAAATTTCTTCTGATTTATATAGAAAGTCTTTTCCATTTTCAGTGTTGTCACTCCATTTTCTGGATTTTCCATTAACTGTATTTGTTGGTCAATTGAGTCCTCTGTCTTAGTATTTGATTGGTCCAGTTCTTCTGTTATCTTCTGCATTGTTGGTTCTTTGGTTGTAGTCAAAATTTGGGCTTGTATATCTAAGCTGGCATCTTGCTCTTTTATGTTGCATCTTATTTTGTCACAAGCTGAAAAAATGGTTTCATGTATTGCTTTCAAAATGGAAAGGATCTTTTCCTGGTCTTCATCCATATTCTCTTAACAGTGTGTTAAGTTGAGGACTTTAAAATCAGATGTTAAAAATAATTTTATAATTAGGTATGGAACCTCTATTTCATGTATTATAGGTGGTCTTTATAGTAGAAGTAAGATTTTATAGTCCAAGGTATTTCATAATCTCATGTAATAACCAATGTTCCTCAGATAAAGAAATAGGAAAGCAATTCCCCACATATAGCTCTGAAAGTCAGTAAAGGTTTACAGTCATAGTTCAAGCAGGCCAGTTATGCCATCCAGAAATTCTCTTTACAGCTGAGGTGTTACCTATCAAGGTTAAAAGAGTTACATCTGAAGTCTGGGCTTCAAGCCAAGTCTCTTTTAGGCAATAACAAGTTGCAATACCAAACTTCACACAAGATGTCACCGATGCCATTTAAAGTTTTTTAAGTCCAAATTTTTTATAATCCTTTTTCCAGTTTTACTTCTTTTTTTTTGTAGATAAAAACAAAAGTCTCCAGTAAAAATAAAAAAAACTTTTGGCCCCCAAGTTTCAGAAAAATATAAATCCAATTAGATTAAAAAATTTCTTTTAGTGCTTTAATTCCCCTGGGTAGCCAGTTGCCGCTGTTCTTAGAGGGTGGGGTAGAAATTTCCTTTCCTCCCTCCTCACAGGGGGAAAAAGATACTTTGGGCAGCTTTTACAGGAAAATAAAATACTTAAGATCTTAAAGAGAAGATCAGATCTCACCCAGTTTCATCTGCATTGCTTTAGAAGTGCTTGATGATAAGTTTGACTTCTGCTGTCTGCATCTTAGTGACGAGCCATATTGCTATGGCTGGTCTTTCCTCCGCTGGTTTGGAGGGCTGCCCCAGATTGAGTGGAAGGGCTGCCACCCTCCTGCGATCAAGTGGGTGTCCCCTCCTTTCAACACTTTCCAGGGTCCCCCAGTGGAATGAAATCGAATGCAGAAGACAGAGCTCGCCATCTAGTGGTTGCGGTGGCCACGATGGCAAACTAGAAGTCCGCACAATCTTAGTTTTAACAGTAACCTCCACTGTCACACAAAAACAGTTGCATCAGAACACTATATGGCAGGGGCAAAACTTACTGTAGTACCAAACAAGCTAAATAACTGAAGAGCAGATATCTAGATGAACAATTCAGGCAGAATGGGTACCCACAAGGATTTATTATAAGACATCTGTGCAACATGCAAAGGAGAGAAAGGAAGAAGGTACAAGACCAACTGTATGATACACTTTGCCAGACATCAAAAGCATTTGGGAAGCAGTAGAACACATGATATATTTCTAATGTAATCTACTGGATTCCCTGCATGGATTTTCCCTGTGTTTATGTAGGACAGATGGGGAGGAAAGTAACTGCCAGCATGCAAGAACATAAGCAAGTGATCAACTGAAGAGACCGGAACTCATAGGTAGCTTCACACTGCAATAAACAAGGACTACATTCAATTTCACAGCTACTAAGATTGTTGGCTGAGCAGGTACAAAGGTAATCAGGGAAATGATTGAAGCCTGGGCAATGGGCCCCTTGTCAGTCAACAGGATATATATAAATATAAAGGCATAAAGGAGAGCTCCTTTTCTGTCAGCATCACATTTTATAGACATTCACAGGTTCACTTGGACATCCCATCAAGGAAAGCCTTCACAAGACAGCAGATGAGAAAACCATTACCATGTGAGTAATAGTGGTAAAGCACAGGGGTTGTATAGAGAATCCACATGTTGAGCTACAACATCTCAGTGAGGTAAGAAAATCACAGAAAGAAGTAGTTATGGAAGGTAATCATATTTAAAAAGCAGTGAATCTTTTCTTAACTAGACTAAAGCAAAAGTTTATGGAGCTATGCTAGTTGAAGATTACCTTGAATGTTCTAAATATTTACACATTAAAATCCCAATGATGAATAACATGAACATGAGACATGTCATGTGAGATTGGGAAATATTAGGGCTGGGTTAGAGTTAGTGCTACATTTAGAAGGACATGGTTTGCAACTTGGATTGCACACATTTTTATGGCATGAAAAGAATAACACCCATAGATATTTCCAAAACCATTGCATAAGAAACACATTATTATTTGTTTGGGAAAAGATAAAACCAAAAATCTATAAGAAAATCCCAGGATGGCTATCAACAATTTATTTTATTTTATTTTATTTTTAAAATTTATAAGCCGCCCCACTCCCGAAGGACTCTGGGCGGCTAACAATAAAAAACACATAAAACATAACAAACAACAATACAAAAACAATCATCCAGGAGTAAGGTTTTATAAACCCCAGGCCTGCCGGAAAAGCCAGGTCTTAAGTAGCTTATGGAAGACCAACAGGGTGGGAGCGGTCCTAATCTTCGGGGGGAGCTGATTCCAAAGCGTGGGCGCCATCACAGAGAAGGCCCTCCTCCGCGGCCCCGCCAAATGGCACTGCTTGGCCGACGGGGCCCGAAGGAGGCCCAGCCTGTGGGATCTAACTGGACGTAGGGAACTATGAGGTAGTAGGCGGTCTCGCAAATAGCCTGGCCCTGAGCCATATAGGGCTTTAAAGGTAATGACCAACACCTTGAATTGGACCCGGAGACCAATAGGCAACCAGTTCAGCTCACGGAGGATAGGTGTAACGTGGGTGTATCGAGGAGCACCCACTATCACTCGCGCGGCTGCATTCTGGACTAACTGTAGACTCCGAATACTTTTCAAGGGTAGCCCCATGTAGAGCACATTGCAGTAGTCCAAACGTGAGGTGACAAGGGCGTGAGTGACTGTAAGGAGAGCCTCTCGGTCCACGTAGGGTCGCAACTGGTGCAACAGGCGAACTTGTGCAAAGGTCCTCCCAGCCACAGCCATCAATTGATGTTCCAAATTCAGCTGTGGATCAAGGAGGACACCCAAGTTGCGAATCCGCTCTGAAGGGGGTATATTTTCCCCCGCAAGAGTCAACACTGGACAGTCGACATGATCCTTGGGAGGCAACATCCAAAGCCACTCGGTCTTGTCAGGATTGAGCCTGAGTCTGTTAACCCCCATCCAGACCCTCACGGCTTCGAGGCAACGGCCCATCACATCGGCCGCTTCACTGAGAGAGCTCGGGGAGGAGATATATAACTGGGTATCATCAGCATACTGATGAAACCTCACCCCGTGCTGTCTGATGATCTCACCCAGCGGCTTCATATAAATGTTAAATAGGAAGGGAGAGAGGACCGACCCCTGTGGCACGCCCCATTCAAGGGGCCTCGGGATTGACCTCTGCCCTCCCACCAATACCGATTGCGACTGGCCAGAGAGGTAGGAGGAGAACCACCGTAAAACGGTGCCTCCCACTCCCACCCCTTTGAGTCGTCGCAAAAGGATACCATGATCGATGGTATCGAAGGCCACTGAGAGGTCAAGTAGCACCAAGACAGAGGAATAACCTCTGTCTCGGGCCTGCCAGAGATCATCCATCAGCGCGACCAAAGCGGTTTCTGTGCTGAAGCCGGGCCTGAAGCCAGATTGAAAAGGGTCTAGATAATCCGCTTCATCCAGAGACCGTCAGAGCTGGAGCGCCACCACTCTCTCTACAACCTTCCCCGCAAAGGGGAGATTGGAGACCGGATGGAAGTTATTTAAATCAGCTGGGTCCAGGGTAGGCTTCTTGAGCAGGGACCTCACAACCGCCTCCTTCAGGGATTGTGGAAAAGACCCCTCCCTCAACGAAGCATTTGTTCACCCAAACTTAGTTAAATTTGAGAAAATTCTAACATATAAGGATATTCTGAATACAGATAAGAAATCAAAAGCTAAACAAGAGTTAGAAAGTCAGGGTATTGACTTATCATGGTGGCCTCGACTGCAAATGCAATTGAAGTATGATAAAGATGTTAAAAGATATGGTTTTTATAAAGAGCAGACAATGTTTGATCAGGTGTTGTTGACTTCTGATGAAAAACTGATTAAGAAATTCTATAACTTCTTATTGAATTTGAAAATGGAAGACGAACAAGTAAAAGAAACAACGATAATATGGGCAAAAAAAATAGATACAATATAAAAATAGAGAAATGGCAAAATCTTTGGGGAAAAACTATAAATTGACAATGGCAATTTCATATAAAGAAAACTTATATAAAATATTTTGTAGGTGTCATCTTCCACCTGTCAGATTAGCAAAAAATGTTTAAAATTATGTCTAGTAAATGCTAGAAATGTAATCAAAATCCTGGTACATATTATCACCTGTGGTGGACATGTGTTAAAGCAAAAAAAAAAAAAAATGGACAAAAATACACACTTGGTTAGAAAAGATGTTAGGGAAACACATAGATTTTAAACCTGAACTTTTTTATTAGGTATAATTAGGTATAATTCAAAGATAAATTGATAAACAAAGTGTATATATTGTATTTGCACAGCACTGGAAAAATGAAAAAAAACACCATTAGATGAAGAGATAATCAAGAAAATACTGGACTGTGCTGAAATTGATAGACTTACATTGAGAATCAAAGAAAAAGAAGACACAGAACATTTTCAGACATGGAATGTATTTTATCAATGGTTGGAAAAATGAGATAGAGAGTAAGAACTTAACTTTTATTACTAAGCAAAAAATTAACCCAGATAACATGTTGTTCATTAAGTACTAATGAATTGTAATAATAGAAAATGAATAAAATAAAAAAGAAAAGAAAGACAAGTGAATGTCTAGCCTCTTCTTAAAAATCTCCAGTGATGGAGCGCCCATGATTTCTGGAGGCAAGCTGTTCCACTGGTTAATTGCCCTCACTGTCAGGAAGCTTTTCCTTAATTCCAGGTTGTTTCTCTCTTTGATCAGCTTCCAACCATTGTTTCTTGTCCTGTCCTCTGGTGCTTTGGTGAATAATGTGACCCCCTCTTCTTTGTGGCAGTCCCTCAGATACTGGAATACTGCTATCATGTCTCCCCTATTTCTTCTTTTCTTTAGACTAGCCAAACCCAAGTCCTGCAGCTGTTCTTCTTTATGTTTTAGTCTCCAGGCCTTTGATCATCTTAGTTGCTCCTCTCTGAATTTTTCAACATCTTTTTTGTGATATAGTTTGTACTTGTACCTTTGATTTTTCCTGCCTAAATGTAAAACTTTGCTTTGCTCCACACTGAAGAGTACTGGGCTTAAGAGGGAATCTTCTGGTACCCCACTGTTTACTTCTCTCCATGTGGATATAGTGCCATTGAGAAAGCAGTTTTCTATTCTGATTGCAGTCCATTTGCCTGAGCATGTATTTAGCTTAGGGCTCAGATTCAGCAACTGTCCCTTATAAATTAAGATATGAGGATATCCTGAGGAATAACCTACTGATGAGAAATTATAAGAATAAAGAAATAGTATTGTATTGCCTATTACTACCTTTATTTCAAATCTGACTGACAACTTAAATTTATCAGCTTGCTCATGAAAGTATCATGTTATCTCCACAGTAGCACAATTTGAAATGTTGTAGTTTGAATACTACTGAAATATCTAATATACTGACATAACAGTCAATTCAGGTCCTTTAATTCAGTATAGACTTGCATCATAAAAGTCACTCATCAATGCATTTTAGGCCTATCGAGCATCTGATTATTTACTTATTGAATATTACATAACCTATACCAGGGGTAGGCAACCCAAAACACTCAAAGAGCCACTTGGACCCATTTCCCACCGAAAACAAAATGCTGGGAGCCGCAAAACCCTTTTGATATCTAAAATGAAGATAACACTTCATATATCCTTTTTTACCTTTAGAGTGTGTGTATAGTTCCGGAACCTTTTTTGGATGGAACCTTGTAGGGCAGGCAAAGTGGGTTGTATGATGTGTGTGAGTTCCAGCACCTTTTTTTTTTTTTTTAACCAAAAAGAGCACTGTATATATATAAAATAAAGGTAAAAAAGGATATATGCGATGTTATCTTCATTTTAGATGTCAAAAGGGTCTCTCTCTGTGTGTATCTGTCTCTCTCTCTCTTTCCTCTCTCTCTTTCCTCTTCCTCTCCCTCTCTCTCTTTCTCTCTCTTTCCTCTCTCTCTTTCGTCTCCCTCTTTCTCTCTATCTTTCCTCTCTTTCTCTTTCTCTCCCTCTTTCCTCTCCCTCTTTTTCTCCCTCTTTCTCTCCCTCTCTTTCTCTTTCTCTTTCCTCTCTCTCTTTCTTCTTTCTTTCTCTCTCTTTCCTCTCTCTCTCTTTCCTTTCTCTCTCTTTCCTCTCTCCCTCACCCTCTTTCCTCCCTCTCTCTCTTTCCTCTCCCTCTCTCTTTCTCTCTTTCCTCTCTCTTTCTCTCTTTCATCTCTCTCTCTCACTCTCTTTCTTCTCCCTCTCTCTCTTTCTCTCTTTCTTCTCTTTTTCTATCTTTCCTCTCCCCCTCTCTCTTTCTTTCTCTCTTTTCCTCTCTCTCTCTTTCTCTTTCTCTTTTTTCTCTCTCTTTCTCTCTCTTTCCTCTCTCCCTCTCTCTCTTTCCAGGTGAGGAGAGAGAGAATGAAAGGCAGACAGTGCCAAAGGGGCAGGTAGGGAGAGCAGGCAGGAGACAGCAGCTCCAGTGGCAGCACAGCAGTGGCCACTGCAGCCTCATTGGGGGTCCCCACCACCACCAGCCCAGCTGCCCCCCCCACTACATCCTCAGCTATTTCACCATCGCAAGAGGAGGGCACCAAGGGGATGCTGCTCTCCCTGCATGATGAACAGCTGCGCCGGCAATGGGGAGTGCTGCCGTGGGGATGAGAGGGGTCCCAACCCACCACTGGCCTCGCAGCCCAACGTCTCCTTCTCCATAGCACTGAGGGCGGTGGTGGCGGCGGCTCCCCGAAAGTGGCCAAGAAAGATGCCACTGATGGGGCCGAGGTGGGCCTGAGTGATGGAGAGCCCTGTGGCAGCGGCAGCAGTGGAAGGACGGTGAAGGGGCTTGGCTGCCCGGTCGCCGCCGCCTCTCTGGCCTCACTCAGCATGAATGGCGGCAGCAGCAGCAGCAGGACAACAAAGGAGCATGGCTGCCGGGTCACCGCTACCTCTCCAGCCTTGCTCAGTGTGATGGGCAGAGGCAGCGACAGCGGTAGGATGGTGAAGGGGCATGGCTGCTTGGTTGCCACCACCTCTCCAGCCTTGCCCAGCGTGATGGGCAGAGGTGGCAGCAGCAACAGCAGGAGGATGGCCAAGAGGCACCGCAGGTTGGGAAAGGGCTGGGCAAGCGCTGCAGGGAATCTCTCGAAAGAGGCTGCAGAACCCACTGCCCACGAGATGGCCAAAAGGTGTGGGCGAAGAGGGGAAGCTACCGAGACCCCCAGCGATCCTCCCCGGACTAACAGAGGTGGTGGCGGAGCAGGGCGAGGGGAGACCCACTGGGCAGGGAAGAGGCATCCCGAGACTGGCCACCCGTGGCACCTTACCCAGGTTCTACCACTTTCCAGCAATCTTCCCGGCTCTTCCTCTGCTGCCACTACGTGCAATCCGAAGAAGGAAAGAGGTTTGTGGGCAGTCCCACAAACCAAAGAAGTTCAACCAATCAATTCAAACTTTGTGAGAAGTTTGAATTCATTGGTTGAACTTTTTTAGTCCCACTTTTTTTTTCAGACTGCACATGGTGGCTGAAGACAGGGAGCCGCAAGAGACAGCTGAAAGAACCGCATGCGGCTCAGGAGCCACAGGTTGCCGACACGTGTCATATACCATTAAGACCATGTTTAAAACCATATTTTATTTGCATTATGAGAACTATGAATGGAATATATAGTAAATATATTTACAAACCAATAAACAAAAGCTATAAGAAAGAAGGGCTTCTTTTATGTTGTCATTTACTTTTTACAAGAACAGTCCTGAACAATATCACTCAAAAACAAAATGTGCTTTTAATTTACAGTTCTACTTACAAAAGTTTATTCTTAGCTAATAGGTTACTATACTAACATTTAATGATATGATACGTTGCTACTTCCTATATTAATAGATTAATGATCAAAGCTTATGTTAATATTTTGTAATGAGTATTATATTTATAATAAGTATGTGTATTATATTTACTGCTAATAAAATAGAATACAGTGCTAAGTTATAGTCCAGTAATCATTTTATTTTGCTGTATAAGTTCTTTTACTCATTAGTACTCATTGACAAATAAACACAAGGGTAAGTCTTCATGTCAGATAAACATCAGCAATTAGTACTTCCATTACTACTAAAATTAAGAAAAATATTCCTTTGCCACCCATGATTTTTTTTAAATGGGAAAAATAGAGTACAGCAGAGAACTACTAAGTCAACGTCAAAGACGTTTTCACAATTAAAATGAGCATTATCAACAGAGTGGTGATATTAGACCCAAAGCTGTTGATTAATTGAATAGCCAATGGGATACAAACTGTTGAAAGCTCAGCCTCAAAGGCAACCTTCACTGTTAGCAGAAAATAACACAACATGGCATCAACACATGGGATGGCTTGTAATTGCTTGGTGAAAGAAACAAAGTAAGAATGTTGTACTTACAGAAACTTAATTGCTCCAGAAAGAAAGCCAAGCAATTATCTCTATGGTAATAATTAATCACTGTTCTAAGTGTGAACACAAGGCTTTTTTGTGTCAGACCCCAGTATTAGGATCTCACAAGTGGGACAATCAGAATAGATATGTACTTTACTCATTGTGTTGTAAATATGATTGAAAATCCATCTGTAACAATAAAGTTACCAAATAATGACAAGCTTTGTGCTACTTTTAAAATATATCTTACTGATACATATTGTTGACCTACAGTATAAAAGAAGCATAATTTGGACTTTTGGGAATACTAAAACACAGAGTTTTAAAGCATTGCAAAAAAATTTCCCAAAGTATTGTATGAGTCATTTTATTGAAGCTGCAAGTAATTTATTCGGTTTGTAAGAAAAGCAATAGTTTGTATGAATGCTATAAATTTATTTCAGAGAAGCCCAGTAAAACTTGCTCCCAATATGAGAAAAGTAATAACAATAATAAATATAGAAAACAGTATATGAGTTATTGTTATCAGTATATTAACTGATTCTTTCCCATTTAAAATTCAAAGTATATTTTTATAATTTTATAAAATATGATAGTTAAAAATATAAAACTAATACAAAGCTACAAAAAAAAGAATAAAAATTAAAATTAAAAACTGCAGAAAAAATATAGAAAGAAAAATAAAAAATAAGAATATCGCAAAGAAAAAGAAAAGAAATATACAAAGAAGTGACTTTGCTCTTTGTCACAACCAGTATAAACAATTTTAATTACTTATCACCATCTCTTGAAATACAATGAATGAACTCTTTCAAGTAATCCAATACTTTTTTTGGTTTTCCATTTGTATATCTTATGTCATTATTAAGACATCCTGTGATTTCATTTGTATATGTAGCATAAAATTCATGTCGCTTGTCACTTTTAAATCCATTTTCAAATCAGACTCAGTCTGGCGGGTAAAACTTATTCCTGTTCTATAATATCTTTTAAAGAAAGGCTGGCAGATGCTGTTAAGATTACCGTCTGGATCCAATGCTTACAAATATCTTCAATATATCCAATGTTAAAATATTTGGCTCCATTTTGTGTTTGAAAATCAAATTTAATTGTTCTTTTCCTTGAATTATAATCTTTAATTTCTCCTGATGTCCTCTACTATCCAATGTTCAAATTACCATTCTATCATATTATCTTTTAAGAATTCAAAACAGCAGCATTTTCACAAGGGAAGAATTATTACGATTAATTGAAATCTTATTTCAAATCCATCTGGGCCCTTCATACATTTATAACTTCTAAAATAAACATTCTAATCATCCCTTTTCTGTTCATTATTTTTTTAAAATAATGCACTTATTTTTAAATAATAAACTTATTTTTAAACTTCTTTTGCTAAGGATTAAAGGAAAATCACCTGCTACAGTTATAAAACTTGTTGTTTGAAATGTTCTTAACAGTTAAAAGTAGTTAAGAAGCAATTTCTAAAAGTATTTTAAAAATGAGATTCAGCAGAAAATTGTGTCCATTAAAGCTACATTGTGTTGGTGAACATTATGGAAAATTCTTAGTTCTCTGATGTTCAACTCATGGAGCAACTGCAGAAGCCTCATTTTAAGCTGTTTACTCATGAGGAGTAGATGTTCGGAGTGCAAGTGGACAATCTAGAGAGACTGGGCTGGCCAGAAGTTGCCATCAGGCTACTGATCTCACTGCGTGCTGTCGCTTTTTCCCTTGGAGTCATCCAGTTTGACATAAATCCTTACCTGAAGTTCCAAAGAATAATTTGATATTGATATTATCAAAATCTGCCTGGAGAGTGATACTCAAAGTTTACAAACACATATTATTATTCAAAACAGACAAATTATTATTAATAATATTAAAATGAAAAAAAATATGTCTCAAAAGTTTCAATTTAAATTGTTAGGCTTTGGTTTTAACATTTCCCATGCAATCCATTTAGAGGCATGTGAAATGCATCTTTCAATCTGCTTTGTCATTCTTCTCTCATACTGCAGAAAACTGAATATTTGGGACGATGCTTAGATAGGGATAAGCTATTCCTTCTTCTCATATAATTTTCTTTCTTTTAAATTCTTCTGAAAAGCAATTTAAAGTTTCCCAAATATGGAAATCAATTCATTTAAAAACAAAACTATTACAGTGAAGTTTATATTTACCTTGTGTCTTCAAAGAGTCTGTTACAGACCAAACTGATTATTAATATTATTATTGTTAAGAAATCAGCTAATATTCACTTAAAAATCTAGGACGAAAAAGTAGAAAGTAATACTGAAAATTTACCCCAATATTCTGAAATAAAATGTATAATTTGTATAGAAAGGGAAGAGGGATCATTTAAAAGACTGCAAAAATATGTGATCTTGAAATAACATGTAATACACACACATGTGTACCCCCATAATTAATATTTTAAGTCTCAATAATGATAAAAAACTTTTCAAAGTGTTGAAATAAGCAATATTGAAATTAAAATTTAAACTGCTGCATGATAGGCTCAATGTTAAAAATATACATGTACAGTATAAACTACAGTCATTAATGCTATATGTGTTGACAAATATTTTGAATAATGAACATGTCCTACCCTTTTTATTGGTTATTTTTATTTATAATTACATCACTTGAATATTAGGAACTAAAGTATATCTGCCCTGGGAAACTTAAAACTATTGCTTTTATTATATGAAAAACAGCATTTTGTTATATTACATGAACCATCTAATAAACATGATATCTTAAAATACTTTAAAAGGTTTGCCCTTTATAATACTGCCACAATACAGAAGGATAAGTTATTTAAGGGAGTCCTTGAAGTTGTAGCATATTAGTTCTCCTTTCAGTTCCTATTATTTTCTGCTTTATGTTTTAATAAGAGCTCTGTATCTCATGCATGATTGCTTCTAAAATAATTTAAAGTTATGATGATAGAATATACTTTCAATAACGATGAGGTTCAGATCTTCCTTTTTCTTCACCCTTGGCAGAATGAATTACCATCAACTTTTCTTTTTATTATTATAGTGCTGTCTATGACTTCTGAAACAAGTTGTAAAAAGTCTTCTGCTATAACAATTCAAATTACCAAATGCTTTCCTGTTAACAGTTCCCCCTTTTTTGCAGTCCATTAACTTTTGTCTTCTATCCATTCCTGAAGATTTTTAGTGATCTTATATATATTGGATATAAGATACTTCTTAATGTATTATACAGGCTAATTTCCCATCTTGCTTTTTTCCATTGTACAGGACTTTGTGTTATTAAGTATGAGAGGCAAAATAAATTAATGTTTAATTCATGAAGTTTATTTTCTCACTAACTATGATCTCTAAAAAGCACATTTGATCTTGAATTGTCTTTGATCAATTGAAGAACTTCAGTTCAGTGAGTTAAATTGTCCAGGTATGTAAAATCTTTATGTAGTGTTGAAGGAAAAGTCTTCATCATGGTTCAGTCCAAACCGGGAATAAACAACATGGCGACTGCTTTAGAAAGAAGATTGCAGTTTATTGAAGAGGAGAGTTAGACAGAAAGATTGTTCTGGAAAAAAAGAGAGCAAGCACATATAGGGAGTGGGATTTTATACCCTCTGGAGCTTTTTGTTTGGAGTTGTTCCTGTGGCATGAACTTTGACCTGAGTCTGAATGTGCCCTTTGGTATCTGCGGGTTAATCGTATTATGTCCTGTCTTAGAGTTTGGGTGGGGTATGTAGATTTTAGGTGTCATTGGCTTCTTAATCTTCTAGCTGGGCGCCTCCAACCTTCTGGATGGTTTACATCTGCATTTCTACTGAGCTGGTTTCTGCTTGGGGAGGGGCTTGGGGCTATTAAGAAAACTGGGCATGTTTTTCTGCCTCTTTAATATTTCCTTCTCTGGGGGGGGGCTGACTTCCCACAATAGAAGTATTAATGCTGTTTTGTGATTGTGATAATATCTATATTAATACAATTAGCCTGCTGTTGCTATCTCGCTAATTATATTCTAATACATGCATTTTGAAAATATTACCACTGTTGTTTCCCACATCCTCAAAAACAGGATGAAACCCATGCCTAATCACCTTCACTTCTGATAGTCACAAAATGCCAAGACCTGACAAAGAACCCTATGAACCAATAGTTGTTTCTCATGGCCGAAGAAAGAGTGAGAAAAAAAAGTTAAATCAGAGCCTAGGTTCATTAGCTACTGCAGTTGCTAGAGTAACAAAAATCTCCTTACTCCCACTTCACAAATAAGCTAAAGAAAATAAATTACTAATGTCCCCTCATCCCAGTTTTCATTACATGTGCGCATTTGTTTGGCAAGTTACAATAAAAAATAAGCAAACAGCTGCTGTGAGGGGAACCTACCAGGCTGCAAAGGCACCATTCTCTATGTAATGATTTTAAAATTACAGTCAACTATGAAACTGAAAGAACAGCAAGTTGGCATTTTAAAACCAGTTGTTTTTCATAATCGCATTGGTCATGATTATCATTGCTGCGGTAGTGAGAATGGAGGAATGCAGCTGGGATTGTTCTTGATTATTTTGGCGGTTGATAAATTTTTGCAACACTTCTCAGGTGTGCAAAAAGTGAGCAGGAATGAAACTAGCAGGAATTCTACTGGCTTCCCTTTTCTTTAGTTAGAGTGCAGTTCCCTGCAAAAGCATCATGCTGTTCCTTGAGGTCGAAGATAGATCCCTAAGCTTTAAAAAGGAAGTTAGCCATTTATGTTTTTTTTAACTGAAACAATATACTGTAAATATAGGAGAGATTAGTAGTTCTCTTCTATTCAGGAGAAGGTGATTTTTTTTAAAAAAAAGACACAAAAATCAATGGAAATTTTTTTACCACAGCATCAGCATTTTAAATAGAAATACTAGATTTGATTTAGTTTCAAATGAATTACAGATGGAAAAATTTGCTTAGCTCTGCAACACTTCTAATATATGAAATGCTTTCGTGATTTCACTGATGCAGAATTCTCAATCAGGTGTTCCCTCTGTTTTTCATATTAACAGAAATGGAACCAAAATCAAGAATGTTTCGTGGAACTGTGAGATTTGCAGAAATATTAATATTCTATCCACATGAGTGACCCCAATTGAGCACCCCTTTCCCTAGGGGAGAAATATCAAGAAATGAGAAAATCATATATTGCAATTGGAACAATGTTAAAAATAAAGTTTTTCCTTTTCCCTACGACATTGGCAACTATGCAATAGGAAATATAATTTTTACTTTTATATTAATATTTTAATATAAATTTTAACCCTTATATTACCTTTACCCTTAATACTATTTTACCCTTATATTAAATTTTAATATATGGGACAGATGTACAGATCAGTCATTTTGTCCTATGTCCTATCTATAACACAATGCTGAATTACTATGTAATTTTATTAAAACAACCAAGCTGTAGTCTTCTTCAAACAGAAGTGCTTTACATAATACAAAAAAAACCTAATCTATTATGAGTCCAAGACAACCTCCAGATTTTGAACCAGATTGAAATGGGGTATTGATTTTCCACCCAAGATTAAAGATGTAAACTCCACTTGGTCTTGTAAGAATTGAGCCTAAGTAGGTTCCTCCCACCTAAATCCATGGACTCCAGACTCTTGGACAGTACCTTGCTAACAACACTTTGACAGTCAAGAGTCAAGATGTACAACTGATTATCATTGGCTTATCGATAATTTCAGTGCCAGATTTGATGGATAATCATGAAGAGGCTAAATAGAAAGGAATAAAGTGAGAACTCTGTATTGTCACACAAATGAACAGCCACAGAAATGATTAGAATCAATCATAGAGGGAAAACAGTAACAGGAGTGCCCTCCACACCCAGTCCCAGTGAATACTGTTTCAATCCACTGCGGGATCAAGCATTACAAGTATAGAGTTACTACTTCCCTACTGACTCTGTCAAAGGCATTTAACAAGGGCAATCATATTTGATGCAATCACATTAATGATGTCATAGTATGGAACCATCACCTGAAATCTGATTGAAATAATTTACTTCCTTCACAATCTTCTGGTGCTGCTGCCTGATTACCATGTCAACAATCTTTCCTATAAAGCGAAGACTGGATGAAGATTGTTCAGAATATTTGGTTCTAGGTTGGCTTCTTGGGGAGGGGGAATGCCCTTCACAACTGAGGGGACCACTATATCTCTCAAAGAAGTTGATTGTCAGCACTGCTAATGAATATTCTTGCTTTGACAAAATATGCAGAACTGTCTGGTACTTTTAGAGTTAATTCAGATGAGAATGGGAGAGGAGAAAAAAGTGCGCGGAAGGGAACGGAAGTGAATCTTTACCCTCCAGGTTAATTGGAAGATGTGAATCATGACCCAAAATAGGGGAGGGGAAATGCCTGGAATTTTATGTGCAAAGGAAGGGAAATTCAGATCTTGGCATTCTCCGTGCCGTGCTGACACTCCTTTACACTAATAAAGATTTTTTAGGTTAAACAATGCCTGAAAGTTCTTTGAAGTGTTTCATTAGTCAGACACAAGACATCATGCCAAGATCCATAAATTTTTTAAACCAATTAAGGGGTCCTGGGCTCTGGTCACTATTCCTAAACTAAAGGGATAGACTGACAAAGATTCGAGGAAGATCTCATTATGGAAGGAGAAAGATTGCCTGAGGCCAGCACCCTGGCAGCAACAGCTTCCCTGGGGGGGGGGAGCGACAGCCGGCACACCAGAGGAGGCAGAACTCTAGCAGATCTCCCAGCTGGAAGTAGAGACTTCAAAAGCCCAATAGTGGACAGCTAACAAATTGCCTGCCACTCAAGCCTTGGGAGAGTCACTGAAAAGATTTCAAAACCCAGAAGTGAAAAGCAGAAATCAATTCCTGCAGAGAGGAGCCAATTCCTGCCCTTCTATTGCAGATCAGAAAGCCTTTCAGATCCTGTCTTCCCCTGCCAGGGACTCCAGCCCTGAAGAGAGAAGGAATCCCAGTCTGAGGCCTCTGCAGCAAAATAGGGGAGATTGGCAAACCCAGCAGGCAGATATTCCACAACCTCTGAACTTGCCACAGCTAATAGAGGCCTTGCAACAGCTTGGGGTGATACAGAAGCCAGGAGATCTGCAGCCAGGATGGGGCCAGAAGCAAGGAGATTGGCCACAGCCCCCAAACGTGCAACCCCTGGGCATAAATCTACAGCCAGGGTGGGGATAGCAGCAATAGCCACCAGGGGGGCCCCAACAGCCTATAATTGCACCACTTTTCAGAGCAACCTTCGATGGGGACACAGAGAAGCTGCTTTTTTTTCCTCAACCAAGTGTGTTCTCATTTGAATTGTTGGGCCTATCTCTACCCAGACCTGGATGTGATTGCATCCAGTCTAGAGGGAGAAGCATCCGAATGGCTGAACAATTTATACAATGAGCAAGCCCCCAAATTGGAGGACCCTCACCTTTTCCTCCTAGGGCTGAGAGAAAGATTTTAGGACCCATCTACTGCTCTTAAAGCAGGAGAACAAATCCACAAAATAAAACAAACCAGCAGGCCTGCCCTGGATTATGTGTGAGACTTTTGAAAGATAGCAGGTTGAATAGAGGGGTGGCCTGAGCAATCCCTAATCCATTACTTCATTGAGGGATTAGACGATCACCTCTCTCAGGCCTGCATCTATCGAGAAGTACCTGATCAGCTGCAAAAATGGTACCAGGCAGAAGTGAAGCTAGACGTTCAGCTCACCCGCTATAAGAAGCCTCCCCCACCTGAATCCGAGCAGCTGCCAGAGCAACCCAGACAGCAATCACCCCCACAAAAACCTCCAACTACTGCGATGGCTGAGAGTCCCAGACCACCCGCAGGCCTGTCAATTAAGAGTTTTTGGTGAAGTCAAGAGGGACATTGAGGAGCAACCTGTCCAGTCCCCTATCCCTGACTGCAGAGCAGACCGGAACCAGCAACGAGACGGACACCTGCCCAGAGGCTAATGAGAGAAAAATTCAACCGGGTCATGCAAGAAACTATTGCCCAGATTACATCCCCCACACAGGAGGACGCTGGAACTCCAGGGGGACCCGCCCCTGCTATATCCTCCCTTGACAGCGATGATGAAGGTGAGAACGACCTGATGGTGAGTCGACAAATCCCACCTTTTTCACTGGGGCCAAACTTATAATCCCTAAGTCTGGAGCACAAATGGACTTAAATGTGCTAATAATGCACCTGTTGCATTATTAGTTTGCCATTTGCCATGAAAATGGGCGTACAGGCAAAACAGCTCTCCAAACCTGTGAGGTTTGAGCAAGCCGATGGCTTCCTGATGGGAAGGACTCTGGTCACACAATTAACTGAGCCCCTGTGCCTAGAAATAGGTGAGCACTTGGAGTTTATTCCTTTCCTAGTGGCTCCAAAAATGACTGAGACTGTGATCCTAGGGCCAGCCTGGTTGGACAAATGGAAGCTGTTTATCTGGTGGGAGAAAAGAATGAGAACTGTGAGGCTACCTATAGGGCCTAAAACTCCCACTGATTCAACCAATGTTGCAGGACACCTCAGGTCACCCAATGAGCAAGCGCACATGGCTGCCTCACCGCTGCCAGGTGAACCACTCATCCTCAATGAATACCAGGACCTGGCAGAGGCATTTAGTGAAAAAGAATGCGATGCCCTGCCCCCTCACAGACCCAATGACTGCTCTATCAAACTGGTGCCAGGAGCCAAACTCCCACACTTGAGAATGTATGCTATGTCCCCCCTCGAAATGGAGGAGATGCAGCAATACCTGAACAAAAACCTAGCGAGGGGGTTCATCGAATAGGCCAAATCTACCATGGGAGCCCGTGTTGTTCAAAGAGAAAAAAGATGAGTCTCTTCACCTCTGCATAGACTATAAGGGTCTCAATGCTGTGAGTGTGGAAAATAAATACCCCTTCCCCCTCCTAAAGGACTTATTAACCCATTTGGCTACGGGGAGTGTTTTCACTAAATTAGACCTGAGAGAGGCATATTACCGAGTAAGAATAAAAGAGGGAGACGAGTGGAAAACTGCCTTCAACTGTCCTATGGGGAGCTATCAGTTCAAAGTCATGCCATTTGGACTATAGGGGGGCCCAGCCATATTTATGCAGTTGATTAATGAAATCCTACATGATCACTTGTACAAGGGGGTTTTGGTGTATCTTGATGATATCCTGATTTACAGCACGAATATGACTGATGACATAAAGCTAGTGAGAGAAGTGTTAAAGAAACTGTTAAATGCCAAGCTTTATGCCAAATTGTCAAAATGTGAATTTCACCAGACCCGATTAGATTATCTTGGCTACAGAATTTCCAACCGAATGGCAGCCCCCAAAGACTCGCGAACAGCTCCAGAGCTTTCTGGATTTTGCCAACTTTTATCATCAATTCATCCTCTCTTTTGCCGAGATTGCCCTACCCCTTACAGGACTACTCAAAACAGGCAAAGGAGGAGGGAAGGCATGACAGGCCAACCACGAGCATGGACGATGGGCTGTCAAACATCTTTTGAGAATTTAAAGAGACTATTTGCTGCTGAACCAGCCCTTTGTGATTCAAACTGATGCCAGGGATGTGGCAGTTAGAGCTATGTTACTGCAAAAGAAGAAAAGTGGGGTCCTGCAACCCTGTGCCTACACCTCTAAGAAATTTACTGAAAGTGAGCAGAGATGGGCAATCTGGGAGAAAGAGGCCTTTGCGATCAGGTGGGCACTATTAAACTGGCGACACTATCTAGAAGAGAGCAAGGTGCCATTTGAAGTACGGACAGATCACAAAAATCTAGAAGTACTGAAAACTCCCCGCAAATTGTCCCCAAAGCAAGTGTGGTGGGCACAGTACTTTAACCGCTTCAACTTCACTCTAAAGTACATACCAGGAGGAAAAACTTCCTAACTGATGCGCTATCCTGGTTACCTCAATACAAAAGTGAAAGGGAGGAGGTTAACGAGGCAATTATCCCCAATCCCGCTCAATTTACATCTCACAGGGTCCCCAATCCTGATGACCCTGGGGTAAAGAAAATAAAATGAGAGTTCCTCACCGATCAATGGTTTAAAGATAATCAAACCTCCCTAATGTGTAGGGATGGCTTGACTTACAAAGGGGGGAAACTATATTTGCCAGAAGCCCTCTGTCTTAATGCTCTCAAACACAGCCATGATGTAAAACAGGCTGGATACTTTGGATATTTGAAAACCCTACACCTCACCCGCTGGCAATTTTGGTGGCCGGGGCTGAAAAGGGATATGGAAAACTATGTAAAAAGTTGTACTGTATGTGCCACAATAAAAAGAATCCCAAGGAAAACCCCTGGGTTACTGCAACTCTTGGCAGACCCTTCTCAATCATGGGAAGAAATAGCTGTGGACTTTATAGCAGACCTACCTGAAAGTAGAGGAAATACTGTCATCTGGACTGTGATAGACCTGTTCTTGAAACAGGCTCATTTCATTGCCTGCAAAGGACTCCCATCTGCCCAACAGCTGACCAAACTGTTCTTGAAACATATCTACTGGCTGCATGGCGCCCCTAAGCAAATAATTTTAGACAGGGGAGTGCAGTTCACAGCAAAATTTTGGAGGAGTTTTCTTAAATTAATTGGATCATCTCAAGGCTTATCATCTGCTTTTCATTCTGCCACCAATGGGGCTGCAGAATATGCTAACAAAATGATAGAGCAATATCTTAGATGCTACGTTTCCTACCAACAGACAAACTGGACTGACCTCCTCCCTTTCACAGAGGTGGCATACAATAATTCTGTGCACAGCAGCACCGGCTACACACCTTTCACAGTAGCCACAGGAAAAGAGTTCATCCCAATACCTGAATACCCTCAGGTGCCCTCCGCTTCCCAGACACTTGACCAATGGGTGAGGGGTTGGGAAGAGGTTTGGAGAAACACAAAAACTGCTTTAAAAAAGACTTTTGAAACTTATAAAAGGCAGACTGATAAAAGGAGGGCTCCCCAAAGAACATTCCAAGTTGGGGAAAAGGTTTATCTGTCAACTAAATATTTATGCCTCAAATTGCCCAGCAAGAAATTGGGACCAAAATTCTTGGGGCCTTTCCCCATCGTAAGGATCATCAACCCTGTCACAGCAGAATTGAAACTCCCTAGGCTTTTAGGAAGGATTTACCCTGTCTTCCATTGCAGCTTGTTAAAACCTTGTCGGGGCTCCACCTTAAGGCCTCCCCCTAAGAAGGCACCCAGACCCTTCATTGTAATGGGTCAGACTCACTATGAAGTGAAATGTATTCTTGACTCTAGAATTTTTAAAGGGAAATTGCAGTATCTAGTACAATGGAAGGGGTACCCATTGTCCGAAGCTACTTGGGTGAAATCTAGCAATGTGAAGGCTGACTGACTCATCAAAAAGTTTCATTAAAAAAACCCCAACAAACCAAGAAATAATCCCTGACATATGCTCTTATTCACATACAGGACTATCCTTTTATTAAGGGGGGGGGGCGGATGTCAACGCTGTTAATACTGAATATTCTTGCTTTGACAAAATATGCAGAACTGTCTGGTACTTTTAGAGTTAATTCAGATGAGAATGGGAGAGGAGAGAAAAGCATGCAGAAGGGAATGGAAGTGAATCTTTTCCCTCCAGGTTAATTGGAAGATGTGAATCATGACCCCAAAATAAGGGAGGGGAAATGCCTGGAATGTTATGTGCAAAGAAAAGGAAATTCAGATCTTGGCATTCTCTGTGCCATGCTGACACTCCTTTACACTAATAAAGGCTTTTTAGGTTAAACAATGCCTGAAAGTTCTTTAAAGTGTTTCATTAGTCAGACACATGACACTGACATTGCCACATGGACACAGCCATGTGTTTTGAGCAACTTTAACCATTTAGGTGATACTGGATCTAATACAGTAAACAGGAGCTTATTGTCTGAATAACTCTATCTACTTCTTTGGATTACAGACTAAAGTCTATCCTAGGGAAACTCAAAAGATTGTGCTCCAGGTAACTCAACTGGCCTTGCCCATTGTGGTCCATCTTTGAGCGACTTTATTTATTGTTGCTTATTTTGCTGCTCTTTTAAATTTTCTATTTTTCACATTTTACTATGAAAACTTTATTACATCACTAGGAATTCTGCTAAATTTGAGAAAGTTTTTACAGTAAATGTTTATTTGTAGTTTTAGTCATATTTATTTATTATTTTTAAAAAATCATTAGCCCTGTTGCTAAACAGTTTAAATCTCTAAATACCTTTTTAAATAATATAAATAAATAGGAAATAGAAAATGTCTTTTATGTTTAATTTAGGTGATAGTCATGTTTTTGTACATCAGACATGTCAAACACAAGGCCCAGGGGCCAGATGCAGCCCACAAAGTGGTTTCATGTGGCCCGCACAGCCATCCTGGAAACAGTGAGGGAATGGCCCACACTGCCTTGGCTGTGGCCCAGGCCAGCTGGGAGCCAATGTACAATTTTGTGGTGGCCATCTCTGCTGAAACACATTCAATCTTAGCTCCATAAGCTCCCCCTACATGGCCTGAGAGTAACAACAAGGTTCCTCCACTTGCCCCAGTCCCACCCCCTTCTGCCAGAGACCCTCAGATCTGTCTCATTCCTGCCCAGGCGGTCACAGGCACGCTTGATACGAATGATGTAGAGCTGGCCACGCCTACCCACTCCATCACACCAACCCAGTAGGCCGCACCCACCCTGGCCGCACCCACCCGGCCCTCCAAGGGCAACCGCAGTACTGATGCGGCCCTCAATGAAATTGAGCTTAACACCCTGTTGTACATCTTTAATTTGTTTAAAACCCTGTTATTTATTGAATTCAAAATGCTTGATAATGAAATAGGTTTCATTATACAGATTTTATTATATAATAATATAGGAAGAGATTACTACTCATGAATGAATGTTCAAACATAAAGAAGATTCATAGTATCATAGGAAGTCAGTGTTGGAAAGAATCTTAAAGATCACAATCAATTTTGCAATTTAAAGAGAATTTGAATTGAATAATATATTTGGCCAAGTGTGATTATACACATAAGGATTTTTTTCCAGTGAAGAAGCTCTCAGTGCATGTGCAAAGCAACAAAATAATGGTAATCATCATAATAATACCAATAAGAGAGGGAAGTAAAGAAGTTAGTAGGAAGGATAAATAATAATATTACAGCCATATTACATGGGTAAATACACATAGACATTAGACAGCACTGTGAGATTTGGGTAGTCAGCAGAGTGATGGCAAGAGAGAGAAAAAACTGTCCCTGTGTCTAGTTGCTTTGGCCTGCAATGCCTTGTAGCATGGTCCCAAGAGAAGGAGATAAAAAAGTTATTTTCAGGATGTGAGGAGTCTGCAGATATCTTCTCAGCCTTCCTTCTGACTTGCACAATATATAGGTCCTCTATGGAAGGCAGACTGGTTCTTTCTGCAGTCTTAACTATCCATTGGAATCTGTATATGTCCTGTTTGGTTGCTATATCAAATTAGACAGTTATAGAAGTACAAATGACAGATTCAATAATTCCTCTATAAAACTATCAACAGCTCCTGAGACAGTCTGATCATCCAAAGTTGACACAGAAAGAACATTCTTTGTTGTGTCTTTTAATGATGGTTCTAATGTTAAGTGTCATTTCAAGTCCTGGGAGATTATGGAACCCCAAAATCTGAAGGATTCTATTGGTGATACTGTGGTGTCAAATATAGTAAAATGTAGTAAAACAGAAGGACTTTTCCTAAAATCCACTATCATCTCTACAGTTTCAAACATATTCAGTTCTAGATTGTTATGGCTGCACCCACAGGACCAGTTGTTCAACCTCCCATCTAAATGCAGACTCATCATTGATTCGACTGAGGCCAATGGCCATTATATCATCTGCAAACTTCAGAACTTTTCCTTTGAGATGTAATCATTGTATATAGAGAAAAGGGCAACAGAGAGAGAATACAACCCCAAGGAGCACCTGTACTATTTACCCGGATACTAGATTTAATTTTCCATAGGCTCACCCATTACTTCCTGTCAAAAAAATTGCTCTTACTTCTCTAAATATTAGATTAGAATTCAGTATAGGATTATAGGAGATTCTATATTCATGCTATACTACATATTGCATTCAGTGATATAATTTTTGCCTAACATCACACATTTAATACTTATAATAGGAATGTTCAAATCTTTAAAGTCTTTTTTGCACATATTCCAGTGTATTTATAGAGCCACTAAGTTGAGCTTGCAATCCATACAATTTTTTGGGGGGTGAAAGAACCTCAATTTGCATGCCTTATTATCAGTGTTTTTGAGAATTTCTCTTGGTAATGTTTCGAGATTAATGTACTGTTGGAGAAGGCAATAAGGGCTCCCTTTGGGTTTTTACTCAAGTATAGGAAACAAGGAATGCTGTAGATCACGCCATATAAATTATACAGTGAAAATTAGGATATTCATTCACATCATTAGCCACATTGCTCAGAATACATTCAAGAACACCGTACTATAGCCAATAAATTTTCTATAATTCTCCTTTCAAATAAACTTCTGAAACAAATTTTCATCAGTCTGAACTGAAAGCAAAATAATAATAGTTTATTATTTTGTATCTGAATATAAAGACAGCAGAAAACAATTTCTGTCTTAGCTATAGTATTCAGATGCTTGACCCTATTAAGTGACAGGGTCATTTCTTACAGCAGTGGCAATAAATTCACAGACTTTCTGGAAGAATATTTAAACTAAACAATGGGGACAGTGAGTTAATTGATACAGAACATCCCTGTCCCCGGCAATCTAAAAATAATAGGGTTATCAGTGCATGTAACATAGATGTGTGTGTGTGGACAAGAATATCAACCTTGCTGTCAAGCAAAATCAAGTTTTAATAGCGAGTGCCACACAAAGTGCTCTAATCAAACAGGTAGTAAGGAAATAGGGGAACTCAGGCACCACACAGGTTATGTAGAAAGTAAATACAGTGTCGATGGCCCGCTGAAGTATCAGCAGCTCGAGCTCCTTCATCGAGACGGTGAGCTGCATGGGGACCAGTGCTGGCTGTCCTCTTCCCCCACTGTGCTGTCCTTCACCTTCCCCCACTGTGCCGTCCTTCACCTTCCCCCCTCCCCAGGAGGGCTCGACATACAGGGCAGTCATAAAGGACTCAAATGTCTATACACCAATGCACAGAGTATGAACAATAAACAGGGTGAACTAGAAATTCAGGTGAATGAGGGCAAATATGATATTGTTGCCATTATGGAAACTTGTTGGGATGAAACCCACACATGGAATACACAGCTTGACGGATTTAAATTATTTAATAGAAACAGACCAAATAAAAGAGGAAGCGGAGTTGCTCTCTATATAAGAAATAACTACATCTCTACAGAAATAGACACAACAATGATGAACACTATCTTGAATGCATTTGGGTCAATATAAAAGAGGAAAAAATGACATTGCCATAGGTATATACTATAGGCCACCCAACCAAACAGAGGAAATAGATGAACTTTTTGCTAGTCATCTAACTAAGGTATGTAGGAAGCACATCACAACAGTAATGGGGGACTTTAATTATTACCCTGACATCAACTGGGAGACAAACGGTGCAGGTGAAAGATCAAACAGATTCTTGACAAACCTGGCAGACACTTTGTTTCCCAAAAGGTAGAGAAGGGAACTAGGGAATTAGCCATATTGGATCTAATTCTCACTAACAGAGAGGAAATGATAGAAGGTGTTGAAGCCATAGGAACCTTGGGAGGAAGTGATCATGCAATAATGGAATTCAACATTATGCAAGGACAAGCAATAGAACACAGTCAAACTAGAGTCTTGGAATTTAGGAGAGCTAATTCCAATAAACTTAGAGAGAGCTTGGGAAGGATTCCATGGATGAGAATCCTCAGGGGGAAATAACTCAAAAAGCTTGGGAAATTTTGAAAAGTGAGATAATAAAAGCCCAGTCTAGCATAATACCAAGAAAGAAGAAAAATAACAGCTCCCAAAAGAAACCAGCATGGCTGCATAAAGATAAATTGAAAGACAAAAAGGACAAGTATAACAAATGGAAAGAGGGGCACATAACTAAGGCAGAATATCTGCAAATAGCCCAAGCCTGCAAAGATGAAGTGAGGAAAGCTAAGGCTCAAAATGAATTAAGGCTTGTGACAAAACTAAAAAAAAAACAATAAAAAAGTTTCTTTCAACATGTAAAAAAGAAGAAAAAAGTTAAGGACATGATTGGTCCACTAGTGGGAGAAAGTGGCAAGAAGGTGACAAGCAACAGGGAGAAAGCACAACTACTCAACTCGTTTTTTGCATCCGTATTTACACAAAGGGAAAAAATAGTCCAATCTATCAAAAACAGTACCATAAAAAAGAGATTAGAAACACAAGTTGAGATAGGCAAGAAAATGGTAAGTGAGCACCTGTCCACCCTAGATGAATTCAAATCACCAGGACCGGATGGACTACACCCCAAGGTTCTGAAGGAACTGGCAGATGTGATCTCAGAACCCCTGAATTATAGCTTTCAAAGATCCTGGAGCACTGGGGAACTACCAGAGGACTGGGAAACAGCTGATGTAGTTCCCATCTTCAAAAATGGAAAAAAAAATGATCAAGGAAATTACAGACCTATCAGCCTCAATACTTGGGACGATCTTTGAAAGATAATCAAGCAACAAATCAGCAAACACCTGGAGGCAAACAAAGTCATTACTAAAAGCCAACATGGTTTTGTTAAAAACAGATCATGCCAGACAAATCTTATTGCATTCTTTGACCAGGTGACAAAATTAGTGGACCAGATGAATGCTATGGATATAATTTATTTGGACTTCAGTAAGGCATTTGATAAAATAGTCCACAACCTATTACTTGATAAGATAGAAAAATGTGGGTTAGACAGCATCACCACCAGCTGACCGGCCGTACTCAGTGTGTGGTCCTCAATGGAACCACATCTACATGGAGAGAAGTGTGTAGTAACATGTCCCAGGGCTCTGTTCTAGGCACAGTGCTCTTCAACATCTTCATCAATTATTTGGATGAGGGGATAGATGGGGAACTCATCAGATTTGCACACAACACCAAGCTGGCAGGAATAACCGGACACTCCAGAAAATAGGCTTCTTCCCTAAGCAGCCTCCATTTTATTTATTCCCAGCTTGGAGAGGACCTTGAAAGAAAGATTTTTCATTCAACAACAGTATTATTATAAAAGTTTGGAAATCAGGATACAAGTAGTTTAAAAATAAATGATTTATAATCTAGTTTAATTCTCTTTTTTTCATCCTGCTTCCCTATTGTTTTAATGATTGAAATGGCAACATGATAATGTGTTATTATGTTTTTGTTGGAACTTTGTTATAAATTTGATTAACTGAGTAAAAATATATGTTTAAAAGAATGGGGTGTATGATTCTGACTTCTTATTTTTCTTTGAGAGCCAGATTTCCTAATGTCTTACTGGTATCCTCCTAGAGTATCAAGACTGGTTCATAAGAGTAACAATCAATGATTAAAACAACATCATGAATCTGTTTTATTTGAATAGTCATAAAAATTCAATCCTTGAACCCAGAAAAGACAATAAGCTTTTGTGTCCTTGTTCCTTTCTCTTCTCATTTTCTGATATTGAAATATATTGTAAATGGATGCATTAGATCATACATAATGGGCTCATAACAATAACATGTTAAAGATTAACATTTTATTCTATATTTATTCAGCACTGTTTATCCATTCAGTTTTTTTCAAAAGTAACATCAAATTAATAATATACAATAATATCCTAGTTTAATTAAACCATATCTATTATCCTTTGAAATCTAACAGTAAATTTTATGCTTCACTTCCCCGAGCATACAATTATTCTAATAATATGTTGATATTCAAGGTTTTGGGAGTTTTTGTGGCTCTAGTCAAATATCAATACTTTTCAGAGGGTGATCCACCCCCTGCTGATATCTTTCAGTTAAGAAAAATTGCAAAAGAATTCAGCAAGAGCTTAATAAGGAATTGGCAATAGGAACAGAATATTATTACTGAAACAGAAGTGATGATTTTCAAATCCATGTCATCACTTTCTCTATCACTTTCTCTTTTTTACCATAAATATTTCAGAATCTGTACAAAGTAGAAAAATTATCCTCCTTTACAGGGTCTTATTACAGTGATTTTTATGCCATATAGTCATGATATTTTTTGTGCTTACTAATTTGCTATAACTTTAGGAAAATTATTTCTGTTTAACCAAAAGAAAGCACCACTATTGTTGTAGCATTTGCTTCATAAAATGTATAGTAAAACTATTTAAAAATGTATAGTCTATTAAACTCTTGAGACTTAATAAAACTTAAAGTTCAGATTTATTTATTTGGTATGTTATAGAAGTGGTCTGCTTTTCCCTATTTCCAGTCTAGTATACAACTTTGATTTTGCCTAGCTTTTTCAGCTAGGTATTACCATTGTCATCTATAATAATTATGAAATGAAGTCTTTCTCTTGAGAAAAAACATAATCCCAAAGATAACTGGATCTTCTGGTTTTTCTTTAAAACATTTTGCTTCTCATTCCGGAAGCTTCTTCAGTTCTAGCTAACTGGTGGTGAATGGAAGGGATTTATACTCTCTGCAATCAGCCAGTTGTTAGCATTCTAAGGGTGTTGAAACTACTTAGGAGCTAATCTGTTTCCTCAGAGTTACCTGAATTAAAATACAAACAAGTTGAGCAGGGGGTTGGACTAAAAGACCTCCAAGGTCCCTTCCAGTTCTATTCTGATTGAACATTGAAGGGTGGAACCATCTCAGGGCTGCTGAAAAGGCTACATTGAAAAGCAAAGTCAATTCCAAGATTTCCAAAATGTGAACCTTACTGTCTTCAAAGGAGTAGCCTTTTTCTTTAAGGTATAGATCAAGTGCTGAATTCTGTCCTGGTGCATTGATTCTCCTGTGTTGTGCCATCTATTCATGTAGTGGTTGTTTTACTTATACTAAAAATCCAGAGTGAGCAGTGAAAGATCTAAACTGCATGTTCTTGGAACAGGTATTTCACTACTCTACTTTGGGTTTTTGGATTTTTAGTATCAGTATCTTTAATATTCTGCTATCATAATCTGATATGGATAAGGAAATCTACAAAAAAATTCTGTGGTGTTCTTTTTGTGAAATCTTGTTTTATTTTTCAAGCATTTCTATTTCTAATCCTCACATATAGCAGCAGACTTTATAGTTTTGAAATTTGAGTTCAGTTTGAAAAAGTATAAATATGGCATTTTAAAACTGAAAATAATGCAATGATACAAATAAATACAGAAATAATTAGAACAATTGTGATAACCTGAAGTTATCAATTAGGTCTTTAGTTTCTGCTCTTGGCTTTGAATCTAATATGAGAGTGCCAAAAAATAGAAATATAATTGTAATTAATTCATAGACTCACAGAAAGACAGACATATATATCACTCAAAATGGCATAGTCAATACATATTTCTTTTTGGGCCATGAGGAGGTAAATAACATTTATAGCTACTTTAATTATACAAATAACCTGTACTGCTTAGTTAAGTAAATTATAGTTAATATATCAGTATTAGCATTATTATACCTGACACATCTTAGTGAAATCGTCATAATATAAGTATGTTAATTGTAGTAATAAATGAACATTTTAATAAAAGGAAACAAAATATAACACAAAGACTCTCATAAGAAGTTTGCCAGTATAATTTCCACTTCACTAAACACAACTAAATCAGCATGACCCAAAATCTCAATGATATCTTGAAGCAAAGAACTATTTTCATACCACATTACATAATAGACTAGGTGTGAAATTAGTTTTACAGTGAACGAATACCCTGAAGATTGTTGGTTTTTTTTTTAAAATCTAGTGTATTTTCTACGAGGCAACATTACATATTCTTGTTATGTTTATATTAGCTATAAGCATTGGCAGCCAGAATCTTGACATTTCCTATCCTGGGGTCACCCTGATTAGTATTTGTACTTATAAAAATGTTATCTGATGCTTTCAGAGACATCTAGAATGCTGAAACATTTCACTTGTTTCATTGTTCTGTATCCATAACCAAAATATTTCCTTATTGTTCCCATTGCACAGCAATATTTCAAGTCAGTAGATATGAGTTTATTTCTTCCTTCTACTCCCCACACTGGAACCCTAGCATAATAAAAGTGGATCAGAGTGAAAGAGAAACTGTTGGGAAAACTTATGAATAAAAAAGAGAAAGCTGATAAGTAAAAGGTAAAAGCCTCTGAGGCTTGGAAGAACAATATGGACAGAACATATAGGCTAATCTGTTTCAACTGAGTGTTGATTAGTGTAATCTGTACATATAAAATATGTCACTTTGGAGGGTAAAAATAATAAAAAAGATTAAATATATTTGTTGGAATGTAAATGTTGAATCTGGCACATTTACAGTTACATATATGATCCTGCTCTAAGATTATTTTTGATTTGGAATTTGGTTTCCATAATTTTGTGCTATAGCTAATATCTACAAACAAGTAAAGAAAAACAAGGATAAAAGGTGAAACATCTTGCAACGGGAATACACAATAAACTTGCTGCATTAAATTAACCTTTTAAAAATATAAGCATACGGATTTTTGCAATAATAGACAAGCAATTGAACTTAGAAATAACTAGGGAATTTAAAATGTCAGGTCACTAAACTCAGTAAGGGAACTTCAAAATAAATCAGGAGGAAGAATAGCAATAATAGCAAAAAAAAACATTGACGTGGCTAAAATAAAAAGTAAAAGAAGATTTTAAAGAATGAGATGGTATTACACCAATTTCATATGTATATAAACATATGTATATGTATTTAATTCAACCATTCATGTTATATCAAAATGTTTATTTGGTATAACTGGCTATTTGTTTATATATCATAATTAGAACTGTCCTTTGTGACAATAACTTTGTTGGCTATGTCTCCAATCATGGCAATCAAAAATATCTGGGCAGCAGGTGAAATAGTGACCATATTTTTTCTCCATATTTTATTAAGTTCCCCTGTTTCAGGAAAAACAATCTATTATGTTTTGGAAAGATTTGTCCCCACACACATCTGTTTCCCCAGAACAGATTTCTAGTTTGGGAGAATAATTTTGGGAAAACTGTCAAGGCAGTCTCACAATGGTTGAAATGGTGTAATATGAGATAAATTGGACTTTTATTATTGTTTCCATTTTATATATGGAAACTTATTGTTCTATTTCTTTTTTGGACCACATCATTTGGACCATTCCCAGTATGGTCCAGACCTTTTCCCAGGAGTGAATTCTGAGCTGAAAGCATTTATGATATTTTGGATACTCTTCAACACTAAAACAGAACAGCATCAAGAACACCATCTCATGAATAGTACCAGCTATTTTTTAAAAAAATATTCTTAATAAAACTATCAGATCCTCTCAAACAGATGGGTTAGTGGGGTGCAGATGAGACCTGGAATGTTCTGGAGTTTTAATTAGTACCTAATGAATGTTGTACAAACTTTAAACAATTATTTATAAAAAATGCTTTGAAACTAGATCAAGAGAAGCATATCAATGTTATTCATTAACACAACCTCTTCAGATTCCTGCCAAGGATGGAAAAACATGTGGCCGCTTTAAGGATTACATTAATGTACATAAATCAGTTCCTTACAGGAGCTGCATTTTTCTTTAAGTGCACATGATGATTGCAAAATAAGACTAGTTGTTTTAATGAATTGCATAGTTTATTGTGCCTTGTACATGTCTAAAACACTTCTGAATCAGTATTAAGCATACATTACACACATAGCTGTAACACATATAACTGCATTATTTATGCTTTGTGTATTATTTTAGTTCCATTGATTAAACACATCCATCCACAGCTTTAAAGATTAGTCAGAAAAGAAGGACGAGAGATGGGAGATACTGAAATTCCAATACATTCCTAAATTTCTGATCTAGGCTGCAATGAAAATATTTAGGATGAAAAATTAATTCGATAAGCATCAACAGTAATTTGGGGCTGTGAGAGAATAATTTTCTCTCTGCTACAGATATTGGTATAATGGGACTCACAGTGGTGCATTTTTATACTTCATTTTAAAAGTTGTAGTGATTTGAGGGTAAATATTTTACAGTGTTTGTAATCATTCTAGCTTTCTATGTGTATCTAGATCTGTGGTTCTCAACCTTTTTAATGCTGCGACCCCAACCAGTCGTAAGCCGAGGACTATCCAACCAATCATAAGTCGAAAACTACACAACCGGTCATAAGTCGAAGACTTTCCCTGCCTGGGAGCGCCGCGCATGCGTGGTGCTGCCCCCTGTGCCGGCCGATGTGTAGCTGGCAAGTGGCAGAGATGGTGCAGGCCAACCACTGGCGGGCCACCAGCTGGCCCAGCCCAAGGGAGGTAAGGCACCCGCTGGGCCCCAGGAGCACTAGCAACCCTCCCTGTGCCCGCCGGCCTCCCACCTCCAACCCCTGGACCTCTTTTACTTATATTTTTAGTAGTTGCTCAGAAGGGAGGGGTGGAAACTTCCAGACAGCTCACCTTCGCTGCAGACAACTTGCAGCACTGTTTGCAGAATGGGACTTTTGGCGGGCTCAGCAGGGCAGAGACAGCCTGGACAATTCCTATTGGCTTTTGAAAGCCAATAGAATTAGACTCTATTCAAGAGAGTCTATTCTACTGACTTTCAAAAGCCAATAGAATAAAAGGGAGTAGCACAGCTAAGGAAAAGGGGGAAAAAATGGCGGACTGCGTTGTTTGGCGACCCCCGTGAAATGGTCGTTCGACCCCAAATGGGGTCCCGACCCACAGGTTGAGAACCACTGATCTAGATTCTATCTAGCTTAAAGTTATCTTACTAACATTTTTTTTTATTTCTCATAGCTTTATATCTACAGGAAGTCCTCAACCTACAACAGTTCATTCAGTGATGGTTCAAAGTTACAACAGCACTGAAAAAAGTGAGTTATGACCATTTTTCACACTTAATATCATTGTTTCATCCCTATGGTCACATGATTTACATCCAGATGCTTGGCAACTGGTTCATATTTATGACAGTTGCAGTATTCTGGGGTCATGTGATCATTTTTTGTGACCTTCTGACAAGTAAAGTGAATGAAGAAGCCAGATTCACTTAACAACCATGTGACTAATTTAAGAAATGCAGTGATTCATTTAACAAATTTGGTAAAAAAAGTCATAAAATGGGGCAAAAGTCACTTAACAAAGTACTTCTCACTTAGCAAAATAAATTCTGGGCTCAATTGTGGTCATAAATTGAAGACTACTTGTATTATGAGGAAGAAGAGGACAAGAAATTCACCAGTAGATGGTAATGATGAGAAAAGAAAGCTGGACAAAGATTTGTAAGTCATCCTTGGAGCAAATTCTGACAGGGGAAACTATTTTTTAGTATATGATCAACACAAGTAATGGCTTTTGTTTATCTATTGTTTGACCCAGAGGACCAGTACTAGGTAGCAGTTTCACTGAAACATTTCTTCATTTTATTTATTCCTGATCTGAAATGTTAAAAAAAATCAGGTAAGAAGACACTAAGTTCATAAGTATACTGGTTATCTATTTAAAATATATTTTTTTAATTTTTAGCATCCCCATGCCAAGATCCACATATAAAAATGCCACGTGAGTTTTCAAAATATCTCCCATGCCAATTGTTCTTATTGGAAGTGCAACCAAAGAACAGGAATGTAGCATTTGTGTCATACTGCCAACTGCTAATTGTAAACCATGCTGGCATGGATGACACTCGGTGACATACCATCCTTTCTGCAGTTTTTTAGCAATGAATAAAATATAGGTATCATAGCCACTCTGCAAGGATGCCCTCTCCATGTCTTTCCTTTTAAAAATAAATAAATGATGTGGCTTTGAGTATGGAATAATATATAGGAGTATGATTCATAGCATATGAGCATGTCAATAGCCATCCTCTAATTTTTTCATATCCACTTTGTTGTATCTGTTTACAGGTAGTCCTCAATTTATGATCATAATTGGGACCAGAACTTCTGTTGCTAAACAATTAGGCCATTACGTGAATTGCATTCAATTTTACATCGTTTTAGGCCATGTTTATTCAGTGAATCACCAGGTGGAGTGAATCCTATTTCCACATTGATTTTGCTTGTTGCAAGCCCCCTGTGAATGTCATTAATGGTGATCATGTGAACTTATGTTGCTGTAACTGTTGTAAGTACATGCCAGTTGCCAAATGCCTAAATTTTGATCACATGGCTGCTGCAATGATTATAAGTGACATTTTTCAGCACTCTCGTAATTTAGAGAAGTTGTTATATGAATGGTTGTAAATTGAAGACTATCTGAATTTGTTAATTCAATTTTTATCTTTCTTTTCTTCTAAGAGTTCCCTCTACCATTTTTCTCTAGGACAACTCAAAGATGGCTGAGAGATAAACTGAACCAAAATTACTCAGTTAGTTTCTTTGAATAAATGGATTGCTGAGAGTTAACACTTCATTTCTCTCTCTTATATGCACAGGCTGTGAATTGTTTCTTCCCCGATCTGCTTGTTCCAATTTTGATCCTTTCACATCCAAACTATCAGACATTTTTCCATTCCAATAAATCTACTGGCCTGCTCTGGCTGAAACATTACTAATCAGGACTACTCCAAACTGCTTCGCATTCTTTTTATGACAGACAAGTAACTCTTGCTGAGCACAGCACTGCAAGGGAGGAAACCCCTAAGCATTTCTCTTTTTATCTCACTATTTATCTTTCTTTTCCCTTAATTCTGAAAGAGAGAAAACTTCCAAGTTTGATTTCGCATCTCTTTGTCTTAGTAGATTGCTTTTTAGATTAATTTTATTTTCTTAGATGTGATAGTATTTTCAAACTGTACTCCTGCTTTTTACTTTTCACAGCTTATCTACTTTTATACGTGTAATTCTGCTGAATTAGGCAAGTATAAAAAGGGGATGCAATTGCATAGTGGCTTAATGATGGTGGAACTGCCGGCTAGGAATGGTCTGCATTCTATCGGTTTGAGAAGGCTCCAGGAGCAGAGAAAGCTACCATTGCTTGATCCCTAGCCCCTGCCCATTCAGCAATTCAAACATGCAATTTGCAAATAGGTGGGAAAAACTTAGCTGCATTCGTATATGCGGAAAGTGAAAGCAAAGCATTGTGACACAACACAAGGCAAGATCGGGGGAGGAGCCCAGAAAAGTGAGCAATCTGAGTACTATTAGTCCCCTGATGTAAGCTAGTTCAACCCCTGCAGTTTACCAAGGATAGGCGCACAGGTGCCGAACAGAATAAACTAGCAATTTAGGCTATCAAGACTGCATTGTGTGTGTCTAGCATGTGTTGATTTCCCTGATGTTGTATGCCCTACACTAAATAAATCTTCTGAATTTTTACCTGTCTGGAGATTCCTAATTCAGACTTCACTCTGTCTAACAACTATCTGTCTCCATCTATTTCCTCTAGCACTCTGAGGATTTTATTTCTTCCTTATCCTTAACAATAAACAGTTGTTTCCTGGCAGGTTTTAGTTATATAGCCTTGCAACTAGATTTTCACATCATTACCTAGACCTGGAAAGCTCCTATTAGTTTACATTTCACATCAAAATAAAATCTTTATTAGATTAAGTTTAATAAAATTATATCAAAGAGAACTATTTTATCCTTTCATCTATCTATCTATCTATCTATCTATCTATCTATCTATCTATCTATCTATCTATCTATCTATCTATCTATCACTTATATTGTCCCCTAATGGTGACCTTATATGTTATCATGACACATAGCAGAATTTGCCAATTAAGTAGGTAACTGAATAGGATCTTTGTCTGTTATGAAGTAACATGTAAAATTCCTCTATTCAGCTGAGCAATTTTTAAAAGGCAGTGGAAGTAGGATTTTTTTTTTTTGTCTTAGTGTTACCATGTGACTTTAGGTTCTTTTCAGCTAGCTATATGTGTATGACTCTAAGGAGGACAATCGTATCTAAGAAATCTTGTGAAAGAAAAAATCCCATGGAGGATTTTTGTTGCTGCTTTCTTTTTCTATGTACATCAGTTAACAGGAATTAAGGAAAAACTATTTACAACAGTGTCCAAACTTTCCAGTTTCTAACTTTTTCTGCCTTTCTCTCAGGACTATTCCCTAGCAACCATCCACTCTGTTGCTTAGCTACCAATTCCTCCTTTCTCCTTCTCCTTCTCCCTCAGCATTTCACTGAGAGAGAGAAGAAATGAATGTCAGCATAAATGTTGAATGATATATCATTTCCCCCTACATCTTTGACCAAGTCCTTCTGAGTCTGGGACTTCCATGAAGTCTCCAGACATCTATTTCTGGCACCATTTCTCTCCATCCTTGATTGCCATGGGTTTTAGCACATCCCTCTGTCTGAATTTTCATATCTTCTTTTTTTCTGTGAAGCCTGCAGTTGATGTCTTTTTCTTAGAATAAAGAACTGACATCTGAACAGTCCATTCAATCATTCAATCTAATGGATCGGCACATGGTGATGTCTCTCTCTAGCCACCGACTTCCCTCACAGTCTTTCCAAAAAACATTTTCTGCCTTGATGCCTAAAGGAACACAAATGCAGCACCATGTCTCTTCATCTTTTTCCCTACACTTCTCTCTCCTTTTACAGTTGAAATCAGCAGCATGTTTCTCAGTAATTGAGAAGGTGGGCTGTCCCCTGATATTACTCTCCAACACTTGCATACCATGTGGCCAAAAAAAAAAAAAAATGCTTTCTTCACCTGGCCCATAATAGTCTTGGCTAGCAGCCAGAGCAGTTCTTTTTCTCACATGACAGGACAGCTGCACTTTAAGTCTATATCTGAGCACCATTTCTCCGAAGTTTTTCTGTCCTTTTGCTGATTCATGCCAATACAGCAGCGAATGTAGTCTGGCCATAAATCCTATATGCCATATTTTAGGTGGAATAACACTTATAAAAATGCAACCCACAGACTCAATATTGTCTGATCTTTGCTGATTTTGCTGAATCTGCCCTGCAAGACTGCCCAAGAGAAAGCATCAAAGCAAGGTCTAGGAAAGATTATTATAGCTCTAATTATAGTTCTAATTGTTATAGTATAGAAGCTTTATAACAGGTGAAATTTACTTTACTTTCCTCAATAGTTGATCAGTCCTTTTGGTTTTACTCATTTTGAAACTTGGCATGGGTGATCAAATATCAAGTTATTTCTTTGGCTCTGAAATTAGCAAAATATCAGATGAAAGGCCTTCAGAGCAAACACTGAAACATATAATTGTCATTTTAGTGAAAGCAGACCTGTAAGGAATAAATTGAACCTCATCAAGGTAAATAACATTCTTTGCTGACTACTGTATGGTGTCTATTCTAAGCAGTGCTGTCTCCAGTCTCAGAGCAACATTTGGCACATATTTCAAGGTTAGAAACAAAGAAAGAGCAGAGTAAATACCTTTTGTTCCCTCTACATTTTCATAAGGAGCAAAACTGTAATCAAGTTCCAGTTGTGTCCCATAGGGTAGTGCAGCAGATTTTTCAATGAATAATTTAATTGTTCTTGGGGAAAAAGAACCTTTCTATCTCTGGTGTAATCTTAAAATAGAAGAAGCAATGTTAATGGACAGGAAAGAGACATAATTATATTGAACCTTTGTTGATTCTGAAGAGGTGGACTACTACACCAAAATATTTATAGCATTTGGCTTGCTTAGTTGTTTGAATACCTATGTTACAATTATAGGTTTTGGAATGATAAAAAATAGCAAAGCTTTTGTTTTTTACCATTGGATCATCCTGACAATATTGGACCAGAGCCATGAGCATTTTAAAAGGATTAAGAGGATTATGGGATAGCTTCCATAAAGAAGGATGTGCAATGCAAATTTTTAAAAAGGGGGAGGATCAGATAGTGCAGTCATGGTTGTGATTATGACTTTTCTGACCATGTTCTGTCCCTTTCACCCTATCTCTCAACATGTATCTCCAATATGCCTGCATAGGATTCATAATCATTTGCCATCTTTAGCACATATGTCTAGCTCTTTAGATATTTGATTAAAGAGATAAATATGAATATTAAACAACAATACTTTAAAGTTGAGATTCAACCAAATGGATTCCCTGCATAGTTGCATCTAATTCTGCAACTGATCTTGTTTTAATATAATTTCAACATTAATAATTTTTGAGCTTGTTCCATAAGTGTTCTAGTAAGAAAAATCAGAGGGTTCTTAGTAATAAAAAAGCTATATTTAGTTGTAAATTGGTAGTTCATATATATTGATCTGCAAATGGTGCAGAATCAAATAGCAGACTATTGTAGTTTTCCCTTCCCTGAACCCAGCTTTTCTTCAGGGAACAGAAAGCTAAATCTAATAGTTCTCAATTTTTGTCTGTATCAATTATTCCCAGATATAATGTAAACATTTTTGTTTACAAGAAGAAATGCATCATCAAGAGTAATAACAAAATATTATAACTTTATAAGTAATAAAATAACATGAAAGTCCATTCTAGTAAAAATTCATATGGAGATTGTGTATTCACATGAAATCGCAATTAGCGAGACTGGACCAAAAATAACAGCACACACACAAATATTACAATCATTGTATATAACATAAACACCATAATAGTGAAAATATGTAGATCTTGCTAATGTACTTAAGCTTAACCCAGCCCCAAAAGTGAATGATGTTATCCAGCCTTTGAATGTAATTTTTCACTTTTACTTATTCACTTTTCCAGTTTTAAAGATTATGGATTTTATATATATGTGTCTGAATATGTGTGTTTGTGTGTGTGTGTGTGTGTGTGTGTGTGTGTGTGTGTGTGTCTGTGTGTCTCTGTGTGTCTCTCTGTGTGTTTCTCTCCCTGTGTGTATATAAAAACTTTTCCCTTAAAAATGCTAAAAGGTATTCACTTATATACCCTACCTACCATGGCTTGTTCATTTCTCCCCCTATCAAGTTCAAAGACATAACTGCTGCCTAGTAGCATTGCATTGTGGAATAGATGAAAAATTATGTCATAATTTGTGGAAATGAGTTTTGCTATATCCAGTATATGCTTGTTTCTGAATAATATGAAATAAGTTTTGGAAATGCTTTATAAACAGATGGTGAGTAAAATGACATTTGGTTTAATATAACAAGGTTGTTCCTAAGTTATAAGCATTTGACTAATCTATTTTTAGCTGGAGAATGTAACTTTTTAAAAGTTTTATATTTTCTATTTTGATTCAGGTCTTTTTACAAAACATGGCATGACTCACAAAAACCTTTATCACCTTCTGTTCATTTATTCTCACAACTCTGTGAGAGCGAGTATGCTCAGAGAAATGTTTTAGCATCTCTGTAGGCAAAATATTACTTTGAACCACTTTCTCTCATTTTATTTCAGACTGACTTTGCCTAATGTCCTTGCAACTAGAAACTCTACTCTTAGCTTTTAGTATGTATAAATTCCAATTACCAGTCTTTTAGGAGTAATTCAGACATTCAAACTGTACATTAATGGACTTCCTAAAATCTTAAATCTTGATATATATTGAAATTAAGAAACTTGCCCAATACTGGAACGTGTATCTCAATTGACTACATTTATAAATCTGTAGACTAATCTAAAACTATACGTACAAATATACATTTGAAGCAAAACCAATATTTTATATTATCTGCCTAAAGAAATTAAGATTTAGGAAGCAGAATTCATTCAACATGAATAACAATGACAATTTAGCCAGAAGCTGATATTTAACATCTTTTTACTTGATATATTTCTTTATTACCCAATATGTATATACTGCCAAATTATAAAAACTCTAGGTAGATAATTATATTTCCAAAATTACAATATATGAAATAATCCAATGAAGTTTGGACAAGCTGGACGCTACAAAAATATTATGATTTGCATTTTGTCAGAAGTGAACAATCAAATCCACACATGAAGAGTTCAATTAGCTATTTTATTTTTCATGCCTATCCTATAACCCAGGAATCTTCTCAGACTAGTGGTTTGCATTCAGGCCAGACTAGATAAGGTTCAACAGCATTCAAGAAAGGTTGGACTTTGTTCTTGTGCCTCCATAGATTCCAGATCAATTCCCTGCCTTAACTCTTCTGATATTTATGTTATAGTTACATAACATTGTGCATTACTTAAAAACACTTCTTATTTCTAAATTTACATTGTTTGTGTATATTGTTTAATCCTTATAACTTATGAAAATGTGAGCATATATTACATTTCTTTTCATACACTTTATTATGTAAACTTATTTTTGTATACATTTGTATATATTTGTATCAGAGATGACAAGTTAAGTTGGACAGACAGCTGATTAGCACCAAAGGAAAAAAAGATTATATGCACCATTATTAGTGAGTATCACTGAACTTGGAACTCCACAGAGCAATAAAATCAATTTAAGGCTAATGCCCAGATTCTGATTGACATCTGTTAACAATATCACCAGAGCTTCTCAAAGATACAACTGGTTTCAATATTTTTGTATGCCATGCCAATTTTGATAGTAATCATCTCTTAGCTGTGTAGCTTAAAAAACGTAAATTCCATAGTTCTGAAAATGAAACTGTGAGACATATTGGATGTCCTTTTCCCAGCAGAACAGCATATTTCTCATGAGAAAAACAAACAAAGCAAAATAAACCAGAATTAGAGAAAGGAAAAACGGAAAGATGTTGTAGTTATAGGAACACCGGAGTGTATGAATATAGATATCAGTGAATGTCTTTAGTTTTCCTTCACTTTATTTTTTTTTAAAATGTTTATTATTATACAGATGGCAAAGAAAAAATAAGCATATGTGATTCGTGATTGAGTCTTACATTTTTCCCTTCATATCTTTCTAAGTTAAATCCATAGAGATTCATAGCAGAGGCTTTTAAGACATTTTAGGGAAAGTTCTGAAAGACAAAACTTTAAATTGTTTTGCTAAAACAGAACCTGTCTTTCTTAACCACCTTCCTGAGAAACTCTGAATGGGACAAGTAGCCTCCTGCTGCTGAGTACAGCCAATCTATACAATATCACCCGCTGAGCTTCCAATCAAACTGACACAAAACCTATAATTTTTACAACAAAAGGAAGAAGTTCAAAATTACTTCAAATTCTTAAAGAAACTAGACAGTCTCCAATGTTGTATTAAGTAAAATCCCTCTGAAAATATTGATGCATCTCATCTATTTATTGTATATAGTCAAACAGCAAGATATTATTCTGGGACAGTAATGTTGCAACATATATCCACACCCCCTAATTAATCATGGCCCAACCATGAAAAGAAAAAAGTATGATAAAGTAGAATGCATTTTACTTGGTGTCAAGTAAAATATAATACTGTGATGAATATTTGTTTGTTTTACAGTTTTCTTAAACTGATGATGCCTTCAGATGATGATCTGAAGACTGTAATGAAGAATATACTGTTTATCACAACCTAATGCCCACTCTTTTCATTTGTTCAAACATATTGAAAGTGTTATACTCAAGAGTGTATTTTTACTAGAGATCACTGTGGGAAAGTATGAAATGTTATAAAGACAGAAATGATTACATACTATTGATTAAATATTTAGAAAACCATGGAATTTAATAAAATAAACGATACAGTAATAAATAGTAACTTTACTTATCAACAATTAATTATAATTGTTGAGGCTTGGGGAATGTTGTACATGGAAAAAAATGTTTTCAAGAAACATGGGCTTTTTCAATGCTATTTGCAATACATGCCATAATAAAAAGAAATGTAAATTAAAGATGGAAGACTTAATCACTCCACATTTTATAGTACTCTGGAAATGTTACTATGATTATTACCAACAAGGAAAGGCAATAGTAATCCAGGTTAAAAGGAAATATCACAATAGAAGCTATTTATTTGTTTTAAATATTCTTTGTGTAAATATTTTACTGATCTTGTAATAGAATATCAGTGATTATATGAACATATGCTGATTCATTTGCAAAGGAAACCTGTAACTTTATTTATTTATTTGTATCTTGCCTTTATTATTTTTACAAAAGACTCAAGGTGATGGACATATCTAACACATACCCCTCCTCCTATTATCCCCACAAGAACAATCCTGTGAGGTGAATTGGGCTAAGAGAGAGAAACTCTCTTATAACTCATTGTCTTCCACTTTATAGCCTGTTGCCTTAACTAGTGACTGGCTCAGGAATTCTGGAGTTGAAGTCCACAAGTCATAAAAGGTTGCCTACCCCTGTACTAGACCAAACTGATTCTCCATCTGTATATTATATCTATATACTTCTAAAACTCTGATTGTAATTACCTTTAACTGAGTGAAACAGTGTATCATAGACAACATTTTTTGAACCAAGCTATGTCAAATGGGCTAAATTACAGAATGTGTACAAAATCTGTGACTAAAGTCTTTTGAGGGAATAAAATTTGGGAAACTGTGTCTGCTTCAGGGCTTCTGACTGCTGCTAAGGCAACAAAAATAATCTATTCAAAGATTAAAATATGTTTAAGTTTTAAAGTCTCAGCAGTACCAGATATTTGTTGCCCTTGTAGCTGCTAGGCAAAATTTGTTCATGTTATGTGGAACATTGCCTTTTGATCAAAGAGAAAAAAAACAAATTACTAATATTTTTTTCTACCTGACAATTATTATTTTTTTTTTATTGAAAATTTTTAAAAGTTTTTACAAAAAACAGAAAAGACAATAACAAAAAAACAAAACAGCCCTCACCCAACCCCTCCCAAACCACCCCCTCCATCCCCCCCGAGCTTCCCAGAGCTGAATATAGGCTTAATTAAAATTTAAAAAATCCTAAAAAAAAGTTAAACAACTTATAAAATAATTAACAATAAGATATATATAACAAAAAAAACATAAGCATTAAAAAGAAAAAGTGCTTAAAAAAGAGGAAAAAAGAAAGAAGAAAAGAGATAAAAAAAGAAAAAAGAGAAAAAGTGCAATCTGTAAAATATCAAAGTTTATATACAAGTTATAAAAAGGCTAAATGATATTTTTTTATATCCAATTTGTATTGTGTGAAATTTATCCATTTTTCCCATACGGCAAAAAATTTCTCTTGCGATTGCTCCTTTAAGAAAGCCGAAATCTTTGCCATTTCCGCCAGAAAAGAAACTTTAAAAAGCCACTCTTGCAAGGTGGGCAAAGATTCCTTCTTCCAATATTGCCCTACTAACAGCCTTGCGGCTGTAATCAAATTCAACATCAATATAACCTCCTTAGCATCACAATCAGTAACAATACCTAACAAAAACAATTGTGGAGGTACCTGACAATTATTTTGTAGTGAAGAATATGAATCTCTATAAAATATACAGTATAATATAATATAGTAGGCCATGTTGCTTATGCTCTATGAAACAGCAGAAGCTTCATGGTAGTGAATTGTTCAGTTTCTACCATCAGTGAATTCTGAAGACGTGTCATTATTGAATGTTATTGATAATGCATTCATATATTCAAGGAATTCCCTATGAATACTGTTCCCTATTGCTTATAAAATATAGTTCTCTGACATATGATTGTAATAATTTTAAAAAATGCATTAGATAAATTGTGAAGTGCTTCATAATACATTTTACAAATCAGTTTATAAAATGATTGCTTTAATGTTCAGTTCTTAGCTTAAGTTAATACACTGTTATTAGTATTATTTGAGTTTAAAATTTATTAATTTTTATATATTTTTACTGAGCAAAATAAATATCAGGTGTAAACATTAGTGAAGCACTTTTGATTACATGTTTATATATCTGGATTCTTATATGGTATTTTTTGAGATGTTGAAATCTATTTTTATTCTAAACATCCTTAAGAGACAGATTTTAAAGTAAAAATAGCAAGTTTATTCATGATATTTGGTGACTAGATTATTTTCACATATTCTTCAAAATGTGACATCTCAAAATAGGGGCAAATAATATGGTGTTGCTAGAATTTCTTTTCCACACATATAAGTCTTTGGACTTATTTACATTACTCTGTTAATGCATTGCAAAATAGGCTAGCAATTGTTACTTGAGGGCAGAAATTTAACAGAGTTGCCCTGCATTCACCATCTATTCAGTGTAAATGTGACTTTTTGGTGTGTCTTTTCTTAATGTGATTTTAGTATTATTTTTTCCTTATGACAGTTCAGGTGTTTCTGTCTGTTTTGCTCAATCAATTTACTTACATATAAGTAAGAACAAGCATTACTTAAGCTACTTTCTAGAGAAAGGAAAGTCTCTTCAATGAAGTAAACAGTTTCCTCATCCCTAATGTCTTTTAGAGCATCACTCTAACAGCAGTGCTGAAAGAGCTTAATGGTTATGATCATTGCCTCTTATATAGAAGGCTACAGAAACATTCTTGAAAACAACAACAATTATTTCCAAAACCTAGCTGGCCTTTCCACTGGAATTTCCCATCTCATCCCCCCAAATAAGTAGGATGCATGGAAAGCAGGATACCTGAAAAGTTTGTGGCCTGGATACATTGCTATGAAGGAATATTTAGGCAGTCTTTCTACATGGAGTTGGATATGACTGTCTTCAGGCTCTATTGTCAAAGGATGGGCCCATTTTGTTTTGCAACTTCTTACAGACTATATGACTTGCCTGCCCCTCCATGGTTTCCTTCTGTTGGTCTTTGGCCAAGATGACATTTTCCTGGCCAAGAGTGGCAGGAAAATTGGCGATTGGCTGTTTTAGCTAGAGATTGGCTGTTTTAGCTAGAGTGGTGGTATAGATGGTGAAGCCCAGTTACATGTTTATGAAATGCCTTTCAGTTGCTTCAATATTGAGTTGGAATTGCATCTCTTGCCATTTTCAACTTTCAACTGAAGGATCTACCAAGATTCTGGAGACTCTGACTATGGCTTGGTGAGGGAAGAATAGCACAAAATGACAGGCTATTATGGATTAGCTTTTCCACCCAACTATCATAGTTTTTGGCATTTTTTCCTACTAAGACCACAAGTGGTAATATGCCACAATGGTCTGAGCTTCATTTGTTCTTTCTACTGAAGCACAATTCTCTCCTCTGAGTAAGCCTTTTATTATATAATATTTTTGAATGTTTTAAACTATTTTTGAAATAGTTTTATGGTTGTTTGTACACTACCCAAAGTATTACATGAAATGGGCAGCCCTATAAATAATGTTAATAAATAAATCAATAAACTAGTTCACAGGTACATCATTTGGTTCCATATGTACTACACACAGACACAAACACATTACCAATCCACAGAAAGGAAAATAGTTTTAATTAGTAAATCCTTTTTTGAAACAGAAAGATGGGAAGGCACAATAGCAAATGAATATTACAGTATGAGGATGTGATTTTCTGGACTTTCTATCTTGCAAGCAATTGCCAAGGTGCCTCAATCTATGCTGGATTTCCTTAAATTTACAAGAATCATAAAATTGTAGAATTGGAAAAGAACACAAGGATCATCTTATCTATCTCTAGGACAGCCTTTTAAACTATCTATGAAAGTTGAGTCTCCACTACAGGAGCAGTTTAAGGACACATTGAAGATATGTTCCTGATCTCATTTTGCATTCAAGTAGACATAAATAACAATTTATTTCGGACTTCATTCTTTCTTCTCTCCCTTTGATCTTTAGCTTGAAGACCTTTGTGCTCCAAAATTCAAATTTAATATTGTCTGTATTTCAGTCAGCCACTCCTAAATTATTATCTAAATTGAAGTGAAAAAAAGTTTTTAAGAAGAGAAAGTATTGATTGCATTTGGTATACATATATTTATACCAATCTCTATGTGATTTATTGAGCAGGGCAGGGAGTTATCAAGTTGCAGATGACGAACAGTCCATCTTCAACAGGTTATTTTGGGAAAAGTTAATTAAAACTATTTTGTATTGTTCCACCATTTCTATATACTCTGAGATTTCTTAGATCACTGCATCTATTAAATTTTAATTAATGAGCTAATTAAATATCATCAAAGAGTCTGGGCTAAGAGACCAAATTAATTATACACAGCTCCCTGCACAATTTTCTTTTCTTTTCTTCTTTTAATATAAGTGGCAGTTTATATCAATGTCAAACACATCACCATGTAAAGTAATGGTAGGTTCATATGGCCATCTTTACATAGGCAGCTAGCCAGTATGATACTTTTGATTGACCAGAAATTGCCACATTGTTGTTTCATTGTATTGAAACACCTTAGTACTCATTTTTAATCATATTTCTATGGACAGATTTGAGTAACAAACACATATACACATACATGTTAATATATTATTATTATTATTATTGATCATCGCACAGTCAGCCAGATGTTCAGACTGGATTTGGCATTTTGTCTACCTATCGAGTCCTTACCCAGGACCTGGGATAGGCAGATGTGTATGTTTGATGGTATTACAGGTATCGTCGCAGGATGGAAGCAGTTCCTAATAAGGCCGCATTTTGCAATTGTCAATGCCAATTGTGTTCAAGTGGTGCTCCAGTTGTTTTGGGATTGAACCCAAGGAGCCTATTACTATTGATACTACCCTTGCTTGCTTTTGCCATAGTCTTTCTATTTCTATTTGTAGGTCTTTGTATTTTGTTATCTTCTCCAGTTCTTTCTCTTCTATTCTGCTATCTCCAGGCACTGCCACGTCCACTATCCAGACTTTTTTGTCTTTCTTATCGACAATTGTTAAGTCTGGGGTGTTATGTTGCAGGTGCTTGTCTGTTTGAATTCTGAAGTCCCAGAGCAGTTTAATTTTATCATTTTCTATGACTTTCTCTATTTTATGATCCCACCAGTTTTTGCTTACAGGCAAATGATATTTTTTGCAGATCTTCCAATGCACCATTGTTGCTACTTTGTCATGCCGCTGCTTGTAATCAGTCTGTGCAATCTTCTTGCAACAGCTTACCAAGTGGTCCACTGTTTCTTCAGCTTCTTTGCATAGGCGGCACTTACTGTCTGTTGCTGTCTTCTCAATTTTGACTTTGTATGCATTTGTCCTTAAGGCTTGGTCTTGTGCAGCCAGAATTAGTCCCTCGGTCTCTTTCTTCAATTTTCCTGCTCTTAGCCATTGCCAGGTTTTATTATTATCTGCTTTCCCAGCTATTTTTTTTTAATGTATTGGCCATGTAGTGCTTTGTCTTCCCATGCCTCTATTCTGTTCTTCATTTGGTCTTTCTTGTAGGCCAGTTTGGTCTCTCCAGTAGTTAGTAAGCCTTCCTGATATACTAATTTCAGTGCATCTTCATCATTGTTCTTCAGATATTCTTCCAAAGCCATTTTTTCTTCTTCAACCATCTGATGTACTTGTAGCATTCCACGCCCACCTATTTGCCTTGGTAGATAAAGTCTATCAATGTCACTGCGTGGATGAAGGGCATGATTCATTGTCATTATTTTTCTGGTCTGCCTATCCATTGCTTTTAGTTCTGCTTGAGTCCAGTCCACTATTCCAGCTGTGTACCTAATGACTGGGATTGCCCAGGTGTTGATTGCCTTTATGGTATTTCCTCCATTGAGTTTGGACTTTAAGATCTTCTTCACTCTCTTGATGTATTCACCTCTAATCTTTTTCTTGACTTCAGTGTGCTTGATGTTGTCAGCTTGAAGGATACCCAAGTATTTGTAGTACTCTTCCTCATCCAGACTCTTAATGTTATTTTCGTGGGGCATCTTGATTCCTTCAGTTTTCACTACTTTTCCTTGTTTGATAGTAAGTGTGGCACATTTGTCCAAGCCAAACTCCATTACAATATCTTGGCTATATATACGGACAGTGTTGAGCAGCGATTCTATTTCAGATGATGTTTTTCCATACAGCTTCAGATCATCCATGTAAAGGAGGTGGGATAGTCTGGCAGATGTTTTTGATGTTTGATAGCCATGTCCTGAGTTATTCAGTATTGTTGACAGAGGAAACAGTGCAATAACAAATAGTAATGGTGATAATGAATCTCCTTGAAATATTCCTCTCTTGATATTAACCTCTCCCAGCTTCTCACCATTGATCTGCAACTGTGTCTTCCATTGTGCCATCGATCTTTGCACAAATTTTCTGATGTTTCTACTGACTCCTGTTATTTCTAGGCACTTTATTATCCAATCATGTGGCAGAGAGTCAAATGCCTTTTTGTAGTCAATCCATGCCACATTCAGGTTGGTCTTCCTTCTCTTGCAGTTTTCCAAGATCATTTTGTCTATTAGGAGTTGATCTTTTGTTCCTCTGCTATTGGGGCGGTTTCCTTTCTGCTCAGGTGGAAAGAGATTGTTTTCAACTAGATGCTGTTGTACTGCATCAGCTACCACACCAGTTAGTAATTTGAAAGTTGTTGGTAAGCAGGTAATTGGCCTGTAGTTACCTGGTGTTGCCCCTTTTGCTGGATTTTTCATTATTAGGTAGGTTTTCCCAGTTGTTAGCCACTTTTCAATTTCTCCTCCTTGTAGTATATTGTTGAACTGCTTGGCAATGAGTGGGTGTATAACAGTTAGATGTTTCAACCAAAACCCATGCAGTTCATCTTCACCTGGTGCTGACCAATTTTTGATTTTCTTTGCTCTTTTTTCTACCATTTTTGTTGTTATTACTAGTTCTTTCATTTCAACTTCTGTTTTATTTGCATCCACCTCTTTTAACCAAGCCGCATCCTTGTTGTATTTCTTTGGGTTATCCCATATCTGCTTCCAGAACTGCACTGTTTCTTCCTTGTCAGGTACTGACTGATTCCTTGCAGTTTCTCCATTGATGGATTGGTAGAAACGTTTCTGATTGGATTGAAATTGGAGGTTCTGCCTATAGTTTGCAATTCGAGCTTCATATCTACTGATTTTCCTGGCTATAGCTGTTATTTGTTGCTTTATTATTTCCAGTGCTTCCTTGATCTTCCTTGTTTCTAAGTGGTATTTCTTGATTAGGTATTCTTTGGTCTTCTTGTTCTTCAGCTTCTTTTCTTTCATCTGTTCTAGCTTGCTTGCATGTGATCTTAACTTGCTGATCTTATTTTCTAGTCTAACCTTCCATTTTTCTGGTGCACTGTTTGTTTGTTTTTCTTCTTTGTTGATTTTGCATCCCAGGTATTCTGTTATAACTGCAGCTGTGCTGTACATTATTTCTTGGGTTTGTTTCTTGCAATGAATTGGTGCTTATACTTGATATTGCAATATTTGCATCTTTTAATGCTTGTGCTAGCTGTTTCTTTGGAACAATCTTCAATGAAGGTAGCCTTATTCTGTTGTTTTTGTGCTGTTCTAGATGCTCAGTTATTCTTTGTTTCAATTCTTTTATTTCTTTAGTTAGAGGGTTTTGTTCTTCCTGAGGTAGAGGTGCCTGGTTTCCAAATGAGAACAGTTGTATATCTCTGCTAGATTCCTTCACTTCCAACTCCCCCTGGTTTGCCTCTACATTCTGAATTACTTCTGGTAAGGCTTTGATTTCTTTGCCCTGGGTAAACCTTTGCAGTTCGTCCAATTCTGTTTCTGTGAATATTTTATTTCGTGTTATAAATCGGCGTTGATCTGCTAGTCTCTGTTCTGTTATTTCTGATTCTGGATGTTGTTCTTTCCAGAACTGGTGCATTCGTTTTAGATATCCTCGTCTTGTTGGACTTGATCTGTAGTAACAGATTATTATTTCTTTGTTTTCAATCACTGTGTATCTGCGACGGGTAAACACCTTTTCTTCCAGTAGTTCTGCAGCTGCTGGCCCTGGTTGCTCAGCCAACAGTCCTGAGTCCTGTAACCCATTTTTCACCAGATATCCAGGAACTCCAATATCTAGTGCGGACCTTGTTAACCCGGGCGACGTCCGAGCCGGTATGGCATTCTGAAATTTACGTCTCACCATATTTTTTATGGGAGAGACACTCTTTGTCTGACTCCTCTGATGAGATCTGTCCAGTATGGTTGAACCTCTGGCATAGCTCTCATCTTCCTCAGAGTACACAAGCCCCACAACCACGTCAAGGTAGTGCCTCACTGGGGGATTATTATTATTATTATTATTATTATTATTATTAAAATGATTTAATTAATTCATCTTTCATAACATGTTTCCTTCCAGTTATGCTATGACTCTATATCCCAGAATACCAGCCAATTTGATACTTAAATCTATTATTGAAATTGTTTACTATTTTAGCTGATATGTACTTTTTAATCAGAATGTATTTTAGAAATAGCAGTACTTAATCAATCTTGTATAGGCCCCAAAATTAAACAAACTGAGCCTAGTTAATATTTCAGTGAGTAACCACCCCAAAATTTCAGTGCTGCAAATTGATGTTGGCAATAAAAATGCATCTGATCAAATAGTCACCAAACAGAGTTCAACAACATGGTGTTTTCTTTGGGTTGGTTTTTTTTTTTTTTTTTTGCATTAGAATTATGAAGATATTATAAGATTTCTCAGATGAGTAGTCTTTATATCTCTTCATCTTTCTCAATATAATTAAAATAGATTAGGCCTATATTAATTATTTGCAGATCTATTCTGAGACCAACATGTTCTGAACAATCCATTTATTTTAGGTTTTTGAGCCTTAAATGTATAAAGAACCATCATCTAGTCAGTACTTATTTTCAGGAACCATTAAATGATAATCATTTCATGCTAGCCAACAAGGTCATTTTTAAACATTCACTGAATTATCATTACATTTATGTATTATAAATCATAGTGTCACTAATGAAGCACTTCAAAGAACTTTCAGGCATGTTTCCTAAAGTCTTTATTACAGAGCTACAATTTTGCCGATCGCCATCATGGACATGTTGATGCCAGAATCTGACTTCCTGTCGCTGGCATCAACCTTTTCTTGCTAAACCCCTCCCTTGTCTTGCAGTCACAAGTCACATTATCCAATTAGTGTGAAGGTCAAAAGTTTACTTCCTCTTTCTTTCCCGGGCTTTTTCTCCCCCCCCCCACTCTAAGCTGTGTATTAACCCAGTAATTACCAGACAGTTTTGCATATTGTCAAAGCAAGAATATACAGTATTTGCAGCATTGACACATAGGTTATAACATCCTCTCTGTATTTTAATTTTTGTAATGTGATGGTAATTTATTTTAATTTGTTTCATGATTGTATACCATCCAGAGTCATTAGTAGTGAGATGGGTGGCTATAACAAAGTGCATGATTGAAAGAATGAAAGAATGAATGAATGATAAATAATCCCTATTCAAGGATAAAATAATACTGGAACAAAATTAGATTACAACCTTCCAATGATATTTTATATATTTGTATTTTTCTTTTAGTCTTCTATTTACTTTTAAAATAAAACCTTCAGGCAGTAAGTCAATAAATTAAATTCAGTGACTTGATAAGTGTATGGTGTGCAAGAATATACACTATATCCCTTCTTTTTCTATTTACATATATTTTGTCACATGGAAGAACATTGATTGATTGATTGATTGATTATGTGCCATCAAATTGTAGTTGACTCTTAGCAATGACATAGATTTTCTCCATCATGATCTGTCCCTAACCTGGTCTTTCAGGTCTTCCAAGAATACACTTATTGCCATTGTAACTGTCATTCCTTAAAGTAGACCAGACCGCGTGAAACCAAAATTATGAAGCTAATGCTACTTTTATTATGTTACATTAACAAAATGTTTCAAGTCTTAAAATACTCCCCTACTCTCTCCCCTTATCTTCATGAGAAATAATAAGAGTAGAACAGAACAGAACAGAATAGGCCTTGGAGATCTTCTAGTCCAAACCCCTGTTCAAGCAGGACACCCTACTGCATACCATTTCAGACAAATGGCTCTTCTTAAAAACTAGTGATGAAGCACCAACAACTTCTGAAGGTAAGCTGTTCCACTGATTGTTTTCACTCTTAGGAAGTTTCTCCTTGATTCCAGGTTGTTTTTCTCCTTGATTAGTTTCCATCCATTGTTTCTTGTCCTGCCCTCTGGTGCTTGAAAAATAAGTTGACCCATCTTTTTTGTGGCAGCCCCTCAAATACTGGAATACTGCTATAGTCTTTCTTTTCTCTTGACTAGCCATACACAGTTCCTGCAACTGTCCTTCATATGTTTTAGAATCTAGGTCTTTAATCATCTTACTTATTCTTGTCTTCACTTTTTCCCAAGTCTCAACATCTTTTTTGCAAAACTGGATGCAGTATTCCAAATGTGGTCTTATTAAGATTTTATAAAGTGGTACTAATACTTCATATGATTTTAATTCTATGCCTCCGTTTATACAACCAAGAATTGTATTGGCTTTTTTTTCGCTGTTGCCACACACTGCTGGCTTATATTTAAGTGATCATTCACAGGAGAACTAGGAAAGGTCTGTCTGAGACTCTCAAATTACATTCCTATGCCAGAATCAAATTTATTTTATCTGACTACTGTCTTGGTTGCAGGTCTTCCTCAAAGTTCTTCCTTCCGCTCATTACAGTAACTGAGTTAATCCACCTTCTTATGGCTTATCTTATTCTTGTCTTTCCTTCCATGAAGAGAAAATACAGTACAGCAATACATTTCTTTCTATAAAAATTCCTTTTATTTAAGAAAGAAATCATTTTTATTATATGGAAACAAAAACTGCTGATATCAGGAACCATGTGTCAGTGGAAAACAAATGCTAACTTAATTAACCTATGTTTCAGGATTATTCCATTGTTTAGCTGCATTTGTTAAAAATAAGACACATACTCATTTGAAATGAGGATAATAAATTGCTATAGAAGTTTTGAGACTGAATTACTGGATTTGGACTTGGAGCCACCAAAACCAAAGAAAATGAAAAAAAAGAAAGAAATGGCTGATAAAAATGAAGATGCAATTGCAAAATGCAATTCAATATCTCACATGAGTAATGGGGTAAAGCACTCAAAAAAGGAGAATAATTCTAGTGAAGATTCACATACAGAATGTGAAAGTGATCAAGATCAGGAATTAACAGCAGAACAAAAGGAAGGTGCTTTTGCTAGTTTTGATATCTTTAAAGCAACTGTTGATCTTCTGAAAGCTCGTGGCGTCTCCTACTTGTTTCCAGTACAAGTGAAGACTTTCATGCCGATACTTGAAGGCAAAGATGTAATCACCCAAGCTCGGACAGGAACAGGGAAAACATTCTCCTTTGCTATTCCATTGATTGAAAAACTTGATAGAGATCCACAAGAAAGAAAAAGAGGCTGTTCCCCGAAGGTACTAGTTCTGACTCCAACCAGAGAATTGGCAATGCAGGTTGCCAGAGACTTCAAAGATATTACAAAGAAACTTACTGTGGCTTGTTTTTATGGAGGAACGGCGTATAATGGACAATTGGATTTAATTAGAAATGGCATTGACATCCTGGTTGGGACTCCCGGTCGAATAAAAGATCACCTCCAAAATAATAAATTGGACATTTCTAAATTGAGACATGTTGTCCTGGATGAAGTTGATCAGATGTTGGATATGGGATTTGCTGAACAAGTAGAAGAAATCTTAATGAATTCTTATAAGAAAGATTCTGAAGATAATCCACAGACACTCTTGTTTTCTGCAACTTGTCCTCAGTGGGTTTACAATGTAGCAAAGAAATATATGAAATCCAAATATGAGCAATTTGATCTAATTGGAAAGAAGACTAAAAAAACTGCTACAACTGTAGAGCATTTGGCCATTGAATGTCATTGGTCCCAAAGAGCTGCAGTGATTGGAGATGTCATTCAAGTCTACAGCGGGAGTCATGGACGAACCATAATATTTTGTGAAACCAAAAAAGAAGCAACTGAGCTGGCTCTTAATGCCTCAATAAAACAGGACGCACAATCTTTACATGGTGATATTCCACAAAAACAGAGAGAGGTCACTTTGAAAGGCTTTCGTAATGGAGCGTTTGAAGTACTGGTTGCAACTAATGTGGCTGCCTGTGGCTTAGATATTCCAGAGGTTGATCTGGTAATACAGAGTTCCCCACCAAAGGATGTGGAGTCTTATATTCATCGCTCTGGACGCACAGGCAGGGCTGGATGGACTGGGCTCTCTATCTGTTTCTACCAGCGCAGGGAAGATTATCAGCTGAAACAAGTAGAACAAAAAGTGGGCATTACATTTAAACATGTAGGTGTTCCTACAGCAACAGACATAATTAAAGCTTCCAGTAAAGATGCAATCAGATCTTTGGATTCTGTTCCTCCATCTGCCATTGACTACTTCAGACAATCTGCTGAACAGCTCATAGAAGAAAAAGGGGCCGTGGAAGCTCTGGCTGCAACCCTGGCTCATATCTCAGAAGCTACATCCATTGAACAGCGCTCTTTGCTTAACTCTGATGTGGGTTATGTGACCATGATACTTCAGTGCTCGGTAGAAATGCATGCCACTGGTTATGCTTGGAGGGGTCTGAAAGAACAATTGGGCAAAGACATTGACAACAAAATATCCAGAATGTGTTTTCTCAAAGGAAAAATGCGTGTATGTTTTGATATTCCAAAAGCTGAATTAAATAAAATAAAGGAAACATGGCAAAATACAAGACGCTGGGAACTTTCTGTAGCAACAGAATTGCCTGAGCTTGAAAATTCACCACGAGAGGGAGGCCGAAGTCCAGCCATGGAATTCAGGAATGGAAGACGAAACGGTGGTTTCAACAGGCATGATCGATTCAGAAATAGGGGCCAAAAACGGACTATAATCAAGCTTTTTGATAATTTGCTAATATATCAAAATGGGACTTGAACTTCTTGTTTTAGCATAAGTAAAGTTAATTTACACTTTATTTATTAGCCTGGCAATTTGTGTTTTAATTATTAGCCTGGATGTGTCTCATTCATTCAATTTGGGCTACAAAAATTCAGGTTGAAAAGATTATTTAAGCACAAGGACTGCTACGCTGTCACAATCGGTTGCAGTGCCCCAATATCTTGGGCACAAATAAATCTCTAACCTTTGGAAATTGGTAGCATGTTAGAAATTTTGAAAATATGTCATGGAATATGTCCTCCTCCCCCATTCTCTGTATTATTTCACTTTTTCCAGACCAATGAGAATGTCTAATGAAACAGTGAATCTACACAGTCATCCATTCTTGCTTTTTAAGAAAGCTTTTGAGGATCATTTCATACCGAGTTTCCAATTCTTGGAAATTGAGATATTTATTCATTCAGTTGGCTTCCCTTTTTAAAAAAATACGATAATTTAGTTAAATCAGTGCCATGAGTCTGACAAAGTATAAAAGCTTTTTGGATTAAGATATGGTGGAATATTCAAAGAATTTTTAAAAGAAGGATAAAATTTACTCCACAACTGTTTTTGTTGGGTATTGTTTCGGATTGTGATGATAAAGAGATTATTTTAATGTTAAATTTAATTACTGCGGCTAGGTTGTTAATAGGGCAATATTGGAAGAAGGAATCTTTGCCTATTTTGCAAGAATGGTTTTTTAAAGTATTTTATTTAGCGGAAATGGCAAAAATTTCAGCTTTTTTGAAAGATCAATTGCAAGAGAAGTACCTTTTGGTGTGGAAAGATGGATAAATTTTATACAATATAAGTATGATATAAGAAAATATCATCTAGCTTTTGAATAATTTATATTTAAAGTTTAAGATATTTATTTAGAAGTGTAATTATTATTATTCTTTATTTTTTTTAATTTTTTTTATTTTCCTTTCTGTTTTTTATATATAATGGAGTTAAAGTATGTTATAATCTGTTTACCGAGTATAATGATATTGGTTTAAGGTTTATTTGGGTTTAAAAAATTTTTTTTTTTCTTTTAAGTTCTAGTTAAGCCTGTATTCAGCTCTGGGAAGAATGGGGGAGGGTTTTGGGGAGGGTTGGGAGGGATTGGGGAAGGGGTTTTATTGTAAAATTTAAAAAAATAATAATAAAAAAAATTGCTATAGAAGTTGTAAGTCATTTCATTTTTCTGTAAAATGTCAAAAGATCATAAAGCATTCACTATTTTTATCATAATAGTGATTAATAGTAAATGATTTTAAAGAGAATTCTATCTGCTATTAAATTAAGTTCTTTGTGGAGGTTATCATTTCAATTTCAAAGCACCATTAATATTATTGTAAGAGATTCAAAAGCCAAGCTGTAAGTGAAATAAGAAACAATGCAATCAATATCAGAAATATACATGTGTGACGGATGAGAAAAAAAACAACCAGATATCATTTTAGTAACATTATAAAAAATAACAAGTATTTCTGATATTGGTTTTGTCACATAGCAAGTGCAGTGTTTTTAGAATTGACAGGAATAAGAATTTTTAGCAATACAAAAGAAAAATTACAGCACTGCTAATTATCCTTTATGCTTTTATCAGTAACTATACTAAAAGATTAGCTAGTGAAATTATTCATAAAATAAATGGAGGCTTTGTTTTAATATATTACTGGATGATTTTGAGATTTTCTGCAATTACCTAGTCCACCTCTGAAGGAAGTGATTGTACATCCCCTTCTTAAGAAGCTCTTGCTGGACCCAACAGTTCTGAAAAGCTATTGCACCGTCTCCAACTTTCTTTTTTTAGAGAAGGCTATTGAGAAATTAGTCAGACAGCACTAGCAGATGCTAATGCTGTCCTGCCAGTCCTCGGAAGAAATGCTCTTTTGCCCTTCTTTTATCACCTAGATACACTCTGATGCAACAAATATGCAAAATGCTAATGTAGATTTGGTCTGTAGCAGACCTAAACTACTAAACATTTTTTAAAAAATGTGATACAGCTGCTTGGTAAAAAGCTGAAAGTCAAAAAAAAAAAAAAAAAAAAGCAAGGGAAAGTGAAAGTGGCAGATAACAACAGGGAGATGCTAAAAGAAAATGTCAGGAGGGGATAATTTTTAGACCTAGATTTGTTTTATCCCTTCAAATGTATCTTGCCAATCCTATAACATTGTTACAAATATATGATCAGAAGAGTAAGAGTATGAACACCCTGTGTATTTGTGCAGAACAGATGGCTCCATAGAGCTAACCTTTGCATGCAAATCTGTATTTATAAAGGCTGCTTGCAAACAGATGTTCTTTTTCAAGGCTGGAATGTATGCAACATGGAAAGCGTTATTCAAGTATCTGGAAGATAGCACTACAGAGTGAAAAAAAAATATCAGTGAAAATGGGATGGACATAAGTAGCAAAAGTGATTTAATGGAACTTTGTAGGTATACAGTTTCAGCAAGCCCAAATTTATGCACTGACATTTACATGAACATAAGTTTAAGAAACAAGGCATCAGGAAGGGCACCTAGCTAGTAAATGCTCAGCTCCATTCAGTTGCCCAATTCCACCCTGATGTAAAGGATTACAGGGTCATTAAAAGAATAAGAAATGAGAAATTCCTTTCACTAGAAATACAGTATATGTGTAATCTCAAAGCAATGATTAATTAATAAATAAAATACTACAGTAAAGCATGAAATCTTGAACTAGAATTTATCCATTATGTGTATGCAATTAAGGCAATCCCATTGCGAAACAGGGAGATTGTACACAGATATCTGAACAAGTGTCAGCTAACAGATAAACATTTGTAACCAATTTATATTGTGAAAGTGATATAAAAATTTCTTTGTGTGTGTGTGTAATTCTATTTACATATCAAAAATATGATATTTCATCAGCTATTATTCAATATATTTACATTCAACTAACTGAAGTAGCATAGAGGTTAGAAATTGTTTTATTTTTATAGTGGAGGTTTTCATCTTATTGGATTCCATAACTCTAAATCCATTTCTACACTGTGAAGTGCAAACATGGAATTGATAAAGCTCTGAACATAACTTTGGAAACAGTGAGATATGAATGCCTTATAGCACCAGTTCAATGCCCCTAACTGATCAGGTTGACATACTGAAATGTGAGACCATTATGTTCATAATGGTTTGTCATTATTTTTATAAATTACTTAAATAGAAATTGTCCACACTATAGGTCTGATTCAAAATAAGCAATATTACAAATGTTAAACAGAAAACTCTTAATTCAAATGTCTGCAGGTAGTTATTACTATAAAGTATATAGTAATACTATTGTATGTGCTATATAGATAAATATGTAGGAATTTCTCTACATGATTAAATTGATAAAGTAGTGGAATGAGATCAGGCTAAAAAAATAAGTAAAGGAAAAAATATTTTTTTTCAATTAAAAATAAAAAAACAGTTTACTTATTTTAATTTTTAAATTCTTAAACAGAAAAAAATAAATAAACCATGGAAAAAGAAACTTCAAAACAGGGAAGGTAGTGATGAATTTTTCAAGACAGAGAACAAAAGGCCAAGAACTCTTGTAAACTCTTGTAAATTGACACTTTGCAACAGGGAAAATATTTAGGTTTTTTTAATTTTTTTTAAAAAAATTAACAAACAAACGAAGGAAAAAAGTCATGGGAATAGAGACTGGCCCTACAGTGACTTGCAAAATGTGCCATGTGTTTCAGCTTATGCCCACAGAAGACCCAAACTATGTATGTACCAAATGTAAACTGCTTGAATTACTAGAAGAAGTAAAGGATCCAGAGGCAATTCTAGCCACTCTGAAACTGAATGAACGAAAACATAATGAAGTAGAGAGTGATAGAAAGGATGGAAATCCCAGTTACAAAATAGGAGATATATAAGAAACGTATCCAAGACACATAAAGGACTCAAATGCTTATACACTAACACTCAAAGTTTAGGGAAGAAACAGGCTGAAGCATTAATACATGAAGGCAGATAAGACATAGTTACCATTACGGAAACTTGGTGGAACTCAAGACTGGAATATACTGATGGAAGAATACAAACTATTCAAAAGAAACAGACCTCTCAAAAGAGGAGTGGAGATCCATTATATATAAAAGATCATTACATCTCTACAGAAATCCACAAAACCAAGGATGAAAACCTCCTAGAATCCATATTGGTTCATATAAAAGGGGGGGGGGAAAGTGACATTGCTATAGGTGTATACTACAAGCCATCCAACCAAGCAGAAGAAATAGATGAACTCTTTGCTTATCAGTTAACAAATGTATGTAGGAAACATACTACAGTAGTAATGGGAGACTTTAACTATCCTGATATCAACTGGGAGACAAACTCTGCAGCAAGAGGGAGATCAAATAGATTCCTAACCAACTTAGCTGAGAACTTTGTCATCCAAAAGGTAGAGGAGGAAACTAGAGGAAAAGCTATACTGGACTTAACTCTTACTAATAGAAAAGAAATGATAGATGGAACTGAAGTTGCCAGAACCTTGGGTGAGAGTGACCATGTCATACTGGAATTCAATATAATGCAAACACAAGCAATAGAATATAATCCAACTGGTGTCTTAAACCTTAAAAGAGCTGATTTTAACAAACTCAGACCCTAAGAAAAATTCCATGGATAAAAATCCTAAAGGGGAAAACAACTCAAGAAGCATGGGAAACACTGAAAAATATGATCATAAAAGTCTAGTCCAATACAATACCACTGAAAAATAAAAACAAGAAATCCAAAGAGAACCAGTATGGTTGCATGAAAATCTCTCTAATAAACTGAAGGACAAAAAGGGATAAGTACAAAAAATGGAAAGAGAGACACATAACTAAGGCAGAATATCAGCATATAGGCCGAATCAGCAAAGATGAAGTCAGGAAAGCAAAGGCTCAGAACAAACAAAGACTTGCAACAAAAGTCAAAGATAATTAAAAAAAAGTTCCTTTCAAAATATAAATAACAGTAAAATAGTCACGGAAACAGTCCACTAAAGAGCAACTAAGATGATTAACGGCCTGGAGATAAAAACATATAAAGAACGGTTGCAGGAATTGGGTATGGCCAGAGTAGAGAAAAGAAGGACTAGGGGTGTCATGATACTAGTATTTGAGGGGCTGCCACAAAGAAAAGAGGTTCAACTTATTTTCCAAGGCACCAGAAGGCAAGACAAGAAACTATGAATGGAAACTAAAGAAGGAGAGAAGCAACCTAGAACTAAGGAGAAACTTCCTAAGAGTGAGGAAGGTTAACCAGTGGAACAGCTTGCCTTCAGAACTTGTAGGTGCTTCAGCACTGAAGGTTTTAAAGAAAAGACTGGAAAGCCACTTATCTGATAAGGTCTCCTGCTTGAGCAGGGGATTGAACTAGAAGACCTCCAAGGTACCTTTCAGCTATATTCTGATTGATTGATTAATTTGTCCTTAATGCAAGATTATGAATCTGTGGCCATTCAGATATTGATGAACTGCAACACCCAACATTCTTTTTCTCACAAGCCAAGGAAGATAAACCTTCTGCTGGCAATTCCAATTTTGCACTATTCTGGAGTTTGGAAGTCCATTTCAGCTCACGTAAGAGAACCTTGCAGTCTAGCAAACCACTGGGAATGCAAGCCATCAAGAGGTGAAAACAAAAGTCCCAAAGGAGGATCAAGATCTTACCCAGCCTAAGAATTATAGACCTATATCTCTTTTGAATACAGATTATCA